>NC_064573.1:6815500-8117000 GCF_937001465.1 Orcinus orca | reverse complement strand
CAACCTGCCAAGACTGAATCAGAAAGAAATAGAAAATATGAACAGACCAATCACAAGCACTGAAATTGAAACTGTGATTAAAAATCTTCCAACAAGCAAAAGCCCAGGACCAGATGGCTTCACAGGCGAATTCTATCAAACATTTAGAGAAGAGCTATCACCTATCCTTCTCAGACTCTTCCAAAATATAGCAGAGGGAGGAACACTCCCAAACTCATTCTACGAGGCCACCATCACCCTGATACCAAAACCAGACAAGGATGTCACAATGAAAGAAAACTGTAGGCCAATATCACTGATGAACATAGATGCAAAGATCCTCAACACAATACTAGCAAACAGAATCCAACAGCACATTAAATGGATCATACACCATGATCAAGTGGGGTTTATTCCAGGAATGCAAGGATTCTTCAATATACGCAAATCAATCAACGTGATACACCATATTAACAAATGGAAGGAGAAAAACCATACGATCATCTCAATAGATGCAGAGAAAGCTTTTGACAAAATTCAACACCCATTTATGATAAAAACCCTGCAGAAAGTAGGCATAGAGGGAACTTTCCTCAACATAATAAAGGCCATATACGACAAACCCACAGCCAACATCGTCCTCAATGGTGAAAAACTGAAAGCATTTCCACTAAGATCAGGAACAAGACAAGGTTGCCCACTCTCACCACTCTTATTCAACATAGTTTTGGAAGTTTTAGCCACACCAATCAGAGAAGAAAAGGAAATAAAAGGAATCCAAATCGGAAAAGAAGAAGTAAAGCTGTCACTGTTTGCAGATGACATGATACTATACATAGAGAATCCTAAGGATGCTACCAGAAAACTACTAGAGCTAATCAATGAATTTGGTAAAGCAGCAGGATACAAAATTAATGCACAGAAATCTCTGGCATTCCTATACACTAAGGATGAAAAATCTGAAAGTGAAATCAAGAAAACACTCCCATTTACCATTGCAACAAAAAGAATAAAATACCTAGGAATAAACCTACCTAAGGAGACAAAAGACCTGTATGCAGAAAATTATAAGACACTGATGAAAGAAATTAAAGATGATACAAATAGATGGAGAGATATACCATGTTCTTGGATTGGAAGAATCAATATTGTGAAAATGACTCTACTACCCAAAGCAATCTACAGATTCAATGCAATCCCTATGAAACTACCACTGGCATTTTTCACAGTACTAGAACAAAAAATTTCACAATTTGTATGGAAACACAAAAGACCCCGAATAGCCAAAGCAATCTTGAGAACGAAAAATGGAGCTGGAGGAATCAGGCTTCCTGACTTCAGACTATACTACAAAGCTACAGTAATCAAGACAGTATGGTACTGGCACAAAAACAGAAATATAGATCAATGGAACAGGATAGAAAGCCCAGAGATAAACCCACGCACATATGGTCACCTTATCTTTGACAAAGGAGGCAGAAATGTACAGTGGAGAAAGGACAGCCTATTCAATAAGTGGTGCTGGGAAAACTGGACAGCTACATGTAAAAGTATGAGATTAGATCACTCCCTAACACCATACACAAAAATAAGCTCAAAATGGAGTAAAGACCTAAATGTAAGGACAGAAACTATCAAACTCTTAGAGGAAAACATAGGCAGAACACTCTATGACATAAATCACAGCAAGGTCCTTTTTGACCCACCTCCTAGAGAAATGGAAATAAAAACAAAAGTAAACAAATGGGACCTAATGAAACTTAAAAGCTTTTGCGCAGCAAAGGAAACCATAAAGAAGACCAAAAGACAACCCTCAGAATGGGAGAAAATATTTGCAAATGAAGCAACTGACAAAGGATTAATCTCCAAAATTTATAAGCAGCTCATGCAGCTTAATAACAAAAAAACAAACAACCCAATCCAAAAATGGGCAGAAGACGTAAATAGACATTTCTCCAAAGAAGATATACAGAGTGCCAACAAACACATGAAAGAATGCTCAACATCACTAATCATTAGAGAAATGCAAATCAAAACTACAATGAGATATCATCTCACACCAGTCAGAATGGCCATCATCAAAAAATCTAGAAACAATAAATGCTGGAGAGGGTGTGGAGAAAAGGGAACCCTCTTACACTGTTGGTGGGAATGTAAATTGATACAGCCACTGTGGAGAACAGTATGGAGGTTCCTTAAAAAGCTACAAATAGAACTACCATATGACCCAGCAATCCCACTAATGGGCATATACCCTGAGAAAACCAAAATTCAAAAAGAGTCATGTACCAAAATGTTCATTGCAGCTCTATTTACAATAGCCCAGAGATGGAAACAACCTAAGTGTCCATCATCGGATGAATGGATAAAGAAGATGTGGCACATATATACAATGGAATATTACTCAGCCATAAAAAGAGACGAAATTGAGCTATTTGTAATGAGGTGGATAGACCTAGAGTCTGTCATACAGAGTGAAGTAAGTCAGAAAGAGAGAGACAAATACCGTATGCTAACACATATATATGGAATTTAAGAAAAAAAAATGTCATGAAAAACCTAGGGGTGAAACAGGAATAAAGACACAGACTTACTAGAGAATGGACTTGAGGCTATGGGGAGGGGGAAGGGTAAACGGTGACAAAGCGATAAAGAGGCATGGACATATATACACTACCAAACGTAAGGTAGATAGCTAGTGGGAAGCAGCCGCGTAGCACAGGGAGATCAGCTCGGTGCTTTGTGACCGCCTGGAGGGGTGGGATAGGGAGGGTGGGAGGGAGGGAGACGCAAGCGGGAAGAGATATGGGAACATATGTATATATATAACTGATTCATTTTGTTGTGAAGCTGAAACTAACATACGATTGTAAAGCAATTATACTCCAATAAAGATGTTTAAAAAAAAAAATGGGCAAAATACCTAAATAGACCTTTCTTCAAAGAAGACATACAGATGGCCAAGAGGCACATGAAAAGCTGCTCAACATCACTAAAAAAAAAAAAAAAAAAAAAAAAATGGTGTTCTTAATTGACATCATGAAAAAATTCTACTCCAAACTGATATGCATGTTTCCTAGATTCTCAACAAATAAACCTATGAACCCTAAAGTTATATACAGTCATCACTTTTTTAAAGATTTTTTTTTAAATTAATTAATTAATTTATTTTTGGCTGTGTTGGGTCTTCATTTCTGTGCAAGGGCTTTCTCTAGTTGCGGTGAGCGGGGGCCACTCTTCATCGCGGTGCGCAGGCCTCTCACTGTCGCGGCCACTCCCGTTGTGGAGCACAGGCTCCAGATGCGCAGGCTCAGTAGTTGTGGCTCACAGGCCCAGTTGCTCCACGGCATGTGGGACCTTCCCGAGCCAGGGATCGAACCCATGTCCCCTGCATTGGCAGGCGGATTCTCAACCACCGCGCCACCAGGGAAGCCCTAAAGATATTTTTAATGTGGACCATTTTTAAAGTCTTTATTGAATTTATTACAATATTGCTTCTGTTTTATGTTTTGGTTTTTTGGCCACCGGGCACATGGGATCTTTACTCCCTGAACAGGGATCTAACCCACGCTCTCTGCATTGGAAGGCAAAGTCCTAACTGCTGGACTGCCAGGGAAGTCCCCTGTAGTCATCATTTTAAAGTTAAATCTTGAAAACAATGCCAAATGTTCACTCTTCTAATATTAGTTGCAATACTATGGCATTAGCTTTTACTCCTTCTATTCCACCATTTCCCTACTTTTCCCCACCATTATAATTTCCACTATTTAAAATGTTACATATAGAGAGAAGTAGCAGTCAAATTGCTTATGAAAAAGTATGCTTGTCCACTTATACATTAATATACCTATTACCTTGCTCATTTACTCACTGTTCAATCTATTATTTGTATACTCATACACCAGTCTTTGCATCTATTTCCTTTTTTAATTTTTTTTCTTCTACTAGGACAGTGCAAATTTGGCAGTTAGTAGACTACTGAAAAGAATCATTTCCCAACTATTATATTCTTTGTGACTTAGGAAAACTGACATCTCTGTACCTCTAATTCCTTGGATTAAACTTGGAAGTAATAGAGTCATCTTTTACATTTCTGTAGAAAATTAAATAAGATAATGATGTGTTAATACAAGAAACATAGTAAGTGGTCAATAAAAGTTTATTGTCTTCCACTGTATAACATGTAACTCTATTCTGTTTGGCATTTTGCCATTGTTGTTTATTGACCTACTGTGATTCTGCCTCTGTCATTGCTTGTATTATCCAGAGAGTATTTAAATTGATAAATTTATCTTTTGCAACCTGGACATAAGGTATTGTATGCCATAGGCTAATTTTTGACCTTCATAATGTAGCCAGGTTAATTACTAGTTAATGAAAAACATTTATTTTACCTACAATAAGGTGCTCAGCAGGAATGTTCCACCTAATAAATTGTGACATGTTATATGAACCTCATCTGGCATTTGCACCCAATTCAAAGCAATTTCAGAGATGAATAATCCACAGTATATTTGAATGTGTCTTTGCCAGTCATGATAACAATTCATGGTAAAGAACATTTTATAAACAGTGCATGGCGATTACTCAAAGTGATTTCAGTTTCCACATAAATAGTAAAAATAGGTTGAAGAATACTTCTTTGTCTCAAGAATAGATATGAAAGTCCTTGTTTAAAAATTAAACCGTGTTCTAACCCTCAATGGTACTCCTGTCAACATTTTAAATATTAATATTTAATAACTGATTTAATTATTTTCCAGATGAATATATAAAACATGCATTAAATGGAAGTAAAACTGTCTAGTCCACTTTCACAAAATTAGATAATCTTTAAGATATGTCTGGTTATGACTGTTAAAGGAATTTATATGCAAGGTAATTTAAACTATTTAATGGATAAATACTTGGATCATTTTTTAAATGGCGAGTTAAGGAGAAATCCTTTAAATGGAGCTGTGTGTGTCAGGGAAGTCAGATAAAATATGTTATCTTCAGAAACATTTCAACCTTTAATCACAGGAAAACACAGCTTTGTAACTTCACTTTTTTATAAATTTCACCCATCAGAGAATCATTAGGGTTAACATGTAAGCTAGTTTAAACACTCTGAAAACCCTGACAATCAGTAATCTTTACTGAGGTTGTCTTTTCCTACTAATTTCTGCCTTAATAATCTCAGATCAGCTAATTTTTGATATGGATGTGAGGCAAAATGTTGTGACTCAGGGACACTAATAAAATGCACCATATTTCTGAAATAGTAGAAATATCAAGAAGTCTTATACACTCTCTTATAAATTATTAAAATGTCTTGAAAGTGTCAATGTTTAATCCTCCAAACTACATCTCCCAGATGTATTATCAACTTGGACTTGGGAAAACCAGATGACCTCAATTATTAGGCATATCAGTACAAAGAGAATAAGACCTGGTGAGAGGGGGCAAGAGTGAATGACCTGAGATCGATTTTGCAAGGATTGAGAAAATCAAATTTGATCTCCTTCAATATTTTACTTAAATCTGGCTGTGGTTTTGTCTGCATTGAATGCATTGCAATGATGTCATATTTTACCTTGTCTATAGGTCAGAGAAACAAATTATCATCATCTACCTACCTCACTGGCTTTCATTTTCACACACGTAAGATTGCATGAGATGAATTTGCACAGAAAACATTGATAAAACCAGAAATTCTTGACAAAGGATAAAATGGAGATGGAGAAAAGAAGTAAATGCAAGTTATGATTTTATTATTGAAACCTGAACATTTCTCTTCACCCCTATCTAGACCTTCCTACTACTTCAGGATAAAATTAAGTGATGTAGGGATTGTTCATACTATAGCTAAAAATAACACATCAATGTAAAATTTACTCACAGTGAACAGTGTACCCTAACTCTCCTCTCTCCATAATTGTGGTGTAAGGCCTAAAGTTGAGGTTCAATATTATATGGGTTGTCATCTGTCAAACAACCCTCCTTATAAAACGTACCAGGAACAGTTCCTGCTTATCTTGGAAAGTGGGTATGTTTCTTGCCAGTCCATGGAATTATTCAACAATCCGATTACACTTTTCCATGGGAACCAAGGGGCACCCTTGATACTACAGAAGTACCTCCCGTGGCCCCTGCTTGTTCACCCTGTTCGCAAGTGCAATACCCTTTTGGCCCTGCAAGGTTTGGGTCATCCTCCCCAAAGCTATGTTTGGCTATCCCCATAATCCCAGGGCAGGATTTACATCCTTAACAATAGGTTGAATAGAAAGCAATTGAAACTATATAAAAATGATATATTTGGGCTTCCCTGGTGGCGCAGTGGTTGAGAGTCCACCTGCCGATGCAGGGGACACGGCTTTGTGCCCCGGTCCGGGAAGATCCCACATGCCGCGGAGCGGCTGGGTCCGTGAGCCATGGCCGCTGAGCTTGCGCGTCCGGAGCCTGTGCTCCGCAAAAGGAGAGGCCGCAACAGTGAGAGGCCCGCGTACAGCAAAAAAAAAAAAAAAAAAAAAAAAAAAAAGATATATTTTTTTGCTTTAACCTGCAATATGGCAAAGTTCATTGGTTAAGTTTAATGAAATCCTTGTTGAAGCCCAACTGCGTCATGATGTATTATCTTTCATACATTCTTTACAATCTAATATTTTGCTTAAGATTTTTGTATGAATGTTCTTAAAATTTATCAGCTTTGGATTTTCCTTTATTTTTGCTGTCCTTATTGTTTGTTTCAAGACGCTGATTAGCCTCATAAAATATTTAGAGGAAATTTCACTATTTTTTTCCCTAAATCTGAGAAAATTTGTATATGATTTGGATTATTTGCTGTGCAGACATCTGATAGAATTCATCAGTGAACCCAACTGTGTCTGGAGTTCTTTATTTGGAAAGATTGTTGATTATTGAATCTGGCTTTAGTGATCATTCAGATTTCCTTTTTTCTCCTTCCATAAGTTTTACTAATATTTTACAAGTGATTTTTATATTTTTATCTAAATTTTCTTACCTATTGCCGTAAAGTAGCTCAAAATATGCTCTTAAAACATTTTATCTGATTCCTCTTGCTCCATGGTCTCTTTGGGGCTCGTTCATGCTGTCCCATCTCCTTGTATGCATAATTTTTTGAATTGAAGATATTCTGAAGATAAAACTGTAAGAAAAAAAATTGTTAGAACCTAAACTTTGCTGCATTCTACATTACAGGTCAGAGACGCTGGCAACCCTGAATTATCTTAATCTACACAACTACTAAGAAGATTCTGATCCATGTAATCTTTAGAAAAAACATTCCTAGTCAAAATCCTAGGCGTGTTGGTAGTGGGATGAACTGGGAGATTGGGATTGACATATATACACTAATATGTATAAAATAGATAACTAATAAGAACGTGCTGTATAAAAAAATAAAATGAAATAAAATTCAAAAAAAAAATTCTAAGCATGTTAAGATTTTCCACTCAAGAATTTGTTCATATACCATGAACTTCAATTTTTGTTCCTCTTATCCAATGGATGTTCTGCTGAATTCTCTTTTATCTGGTTTTTCTTTATCTCTAATAATATGTTTTTGTTTATAGTCTATTTTGTCTGATATTAAGATAGCTGCTTTTGTTTTCTATGGTTGTATTTTTTCTCATCATTTTACTTTCAATCTGTTCATATCTTCAAATTGCTAGTGTGTCTCCTGCAGCAGCATAAAATCAGAAATTGATTATTTTAACCATATTGACAAAATCTGCCTTTTGACTGGATTATTTAATCCATTCACATTTAATGTTATTATGTATATAATTGGATTTATGGCTTGTAGTTTAGTTTGTATTTTGCATATATCCCATTCTTTATGTTCCTCTGTCAATAACAGCTTTCTTTTGCATTAAGTGAATATTTTCCAATATAACATTTTAATTTCTTTAATAAATAAAAAGTAAATAAATAAAGGAGGAGGAGAAGGAAGGGGAGGGAAACTCCACACTCTTGAAATGTAGAGATGTTATATTTTTTTCAACTAATTTTACTCCTTGTTCTAACTCTGATTATCCTATTTGTCTGTTTCTTTCTAAAGGATTCAACATTAATATAGATTATCTTTAAAATGGTTCAAGTGAATCATACACCCAAAGTAAATGACCTCGAGTCAATTAATTTGAAAACCCTGGACTTGTTGAAAGACACATAGTTTTGCTGCCTTTAAAATGTTCTAAGGAACACACCTAGGTAGGCTTATAGAGGAGGAATTTTCTCTTAATGTGCTTCAACTTGCATAAGGAGAGGTCTCAGTGCAACTGACCAAGAAAGCAGCAAAACCAAATGGTTCATGTGATGTGTCCAACAGTCTGTAAGGATCCTCAGTCCTGATGGGGTGCTGATTGGCATTTGGTTGTCAAGAAGCCTGTTTTGATTTCCCAGAGACAGGTAATGGATCTGAGGTTACCACTCCATTGTCTCAGAAGCACAACTAGTAATACTTTACTCTGAAGATCATCTTGGGAGAAGTAAACTCTTATCCATGACATATTTAAGCAAATATTGACTCTCTTGCATTTTTTCTTAGATGTTTAATGTTATTTTTTATTTCAACTAACTTTCAAATGCAAATATTTTCAAAATTTTATAACTCACATTTAAGTTACAGTTTATTTCAAATCCCTTAAAAAATCTATCACAGCTTTGATTTAAAAGTCAAAGATTATATTTAGAGAATATATATTAAAAGAAATGTAGAAAAATTTTTAGACATATACAGTAGTTAGGTTTTGTATTTCTCATATTCTTTAAAGCAAAGGTTATCGGGTATGTTGCAGTCATGATATGAATAGTGTACCCAGGATTGGAAAATGAAAATATTGCCAAATAACAAACTGATTCTTGCTTGTTTTAACATTATTACATGTATTAGAATCTTAAAAATCAATCTGATAATGAATCAGCCACAAGGTTGGTCTTAATTCAGTCTCCTGCGAGAAAACATAAATGAAATATAATTCATTTAATCTTTATTTACCCTCCTTTACCCTTTAAAAAAATGAGAGGAAACTTCTATTTTAACTCCTCTGGCTTAGTATTTTAATTCAATAACAGAGTGAAAATTATTTAAATTAGTTAAATACCCTTATGGATTTTTAAATAAACATTGGCTCTAACCTGAGTATTTCCTCATTGACATTAGTGCAGTTTACCCTGTTAAAAGCTACACTAAATTCTATTTCTTCACTGCATTTATCAAGTTTACTCCTTTCCAGGTCACTAGCCTCTCCCGAAATTTTTATTACTAAATTACCTTGATGAAGTGATTCTTAAATGTCCCTATGGTACTTTCTGAAGTTATGAGACTAATTTTCATTAAGACTCACATCATCATCTATCAGACTATCTCTTGAGAATCTATTCTAGCAAATACACAAACTTACATACACAAAGTGCCTCAGGCTTTGCGATATTTCACATAGATATCCTTAGAGGAAAAAAATATTGTTGGCATTAAGAAAAATGGAGGGGACATTTCCCACTACAATAACTATAAAGACATTTTAAAAATAAGCAACAACAGAGCTCTGAAAATATAGTTCATATGCAGTGAAAACAAATACCAGCATACAATTCTGATATATATAAGAAATATACACTGAAAGGAAGACACATGAGTTACACAACCTTATCCAGAATTTATATAATAGCATATTTAAGATTTGTTTCATAAGATTCAGAATGTTTGCAGCACAATATTAAAATACTTTGTACCTTCCTGATTCTTGACTTAGAGACCTAGGGTCTCTAACCACTAAAATATTGAATCATTATCAGTCTACCCCGCAGGAGCTTATTTATGAAGCAGCCCCAAACATCAAACTCCTTTCACACTCTACTTATCTCAGTTGTTCCTACAGTTTTACAGTATTAATTATAATCAGCAACTCCCCAAAAAACAACTAGGCTAAAAGCAAAGGGTAAGGTGAATTAAAGTGGTACATTTGTAATTTCAGAAGTTTTCTCCCAACTGTTACCATGCTCTAAAAGATTGAGAATGTGGAGCAGATTCAAGGGGGAAGAACCCCACTATCATGACAAGTATCATAGTATGTGGTGATGCTTATGATTAGAGAAATCTTGTGAGTGAGGTTAAAGAAGGATTTCATAAACAAGACACAAACATCACTAACCATAAAGGAGAAAATGATAAATGGAATGGCATAAAATTAATAACTTCTCATCAAAATACATAATTAAGTAATTGAAAGGACAAACCACAGACCAAGAGATGATATTTTCACATGTGCCTAACAGAAGACTCACAAAGAACTTCCAGAAATCATAAGTAAAAACCAAGCGAGCTAATAAAACAATGGGAAAATGTCTTAAACATATATTTATAAAAGAAGAGATCCAAATTGCCAATAGCATGAGAAAAGTTGCTGAAACTCATTAGTCATTACTAAATCTAAATATACCCATTCTTATGACTCTGCAAATTGACTCCTAGGTACATAGCTAAAAGAAAATGACACACATATATCTAAAGTTATATATGACTCAGATGTCTATCAACAGAAATATGGATAAAAAAATAAATCATTGTACTATCTTACTCAGCCTGGGCAGCTATAACAAAAGTACCTTTGACTGAGTGGCTTAATCAACAGAATTTTATTTCTCACAGTTATGGCGGCTGGAAGTCTAAGATCAGGGTGCTAGCATGATTGGGTTCAGGTGATAACCCTCTTCCTGTTTCACAGCCATCTTCTAACTGATCCTTACATGTCTGGGAGATAAAGAGCTCTGATCCCTTCACCCCCTTATAAGGGCACTGATCCATTCATGGGACTCCACCCTCATGCCTTCGTCCAAACCCAATTACTTCCCAAGAGCCTCACCTCCAAATACTATCCCATTATGAATTAGGGTCTCAATATATAAATTTTGAGGGACATAAACATTCAATCCATAGCAGATATATTTATACAAGGGAAAACCTCACTTAATGAAAATAAATGAAGTACGCTTACATGTAACATCTTGCAGCTATAATTTTGAGAATAAGAAGTCAGATATAAGAATATATATTATAATATTCCATTTATATAATGTACAAAATAGGAAAAAGTTATCTGTGGCATTGTAAGTCAGGTATTTTCCATTGGAGGTTAGTGACCAGAAAGGGCACAAAGGTAGGCTTCTAGGATTTCCTAATGTTCTTATTTGTATTCCCTAGTTACGTTTATGGGTGTCTTTACCCTGAAAATTCTTTAAAAGCTTTATACCTATAATCTGTACAAATTTTAAGGCTTTGTTACAGGACAGTGAAAGATGACTTTTAAAACATTTAGGGAATAAGGACAAAAAAGATACAACCACTGTCAAAGAGAAGTGTCCTTTAAAAACAGTTTTTAAAAAGTTCAAAAACCTTCCCTTCAACAGTATAATTTTTTTTTACATCTTTATTGGAGTATAATTGCTTTACAATGGTGTGCTAGTTTCTGCTTTATAATAAAGTGAATCAGTTATACATATGTTCCCATATCTCTTCCCTATAATTGAAAGAGGGTTATCGTGTGTTGACTTACAGTAGCCTTAACATATCTCAATATTTCAAGAATTGGAAATGAGGAAAAATGTTAACATTGGCATGTTGGGGGAAAAACACTGCATAATTATTGAAAGTAAGTGATTAAAGGAGAGTTTCCCTAGAATAATATTCTGAAAAATCAAGAAGAAAACCACAGGAAGTTCTTTGGAATCCTTAAAAAATTATACAAGGATGTGTCCACTTTATAATTAATGGAGAAATCCAAGTAGCACAGATTGAGATGAGAAGGCATGGTTTGAAATAAAAAGCAATAGGGGGAGATAAGAAAATATTGTAAGGAAACTAAAAGTTCAAAAAGCAGAATTAAGTTCAACTGAGAGTTGGAAGATTCTTAAAATACAAAAAATGTACTCAACACTGTGGAGGATGAAATTTACTACAGAGGAAGAAGAGCAAACAGATGCAACTGATGAGAAAGTAAAAGATATTAAAGTGGGGGAGGAAAATGCCAACATATATATAATTTATATTCCCAGGGGAATGACTAGATCGAATAAAGCAAAATAAGCTCAGACACGTCCGGGGAAAAGTTCTATGTGAACGAAAGCCATCTCTTAGGAAAATGAAAGGATGGTACTTCATTGATGAAAATTAGATGTCAAGAGTGCATCTAAAGGTATCATTAATAATTATGAATTGTATACACAAGCTGGAAAGAACCCTATAAACATTCTGTTAGATGTATTATTTATTAAAATTGGGGAGAAAGCTTGGGTATACAAGTGTCAAAGTTCTCCATGCAAAACTGTCATAAGACAATGGATCAACACGTTCAGCATTTGAAGAGGAATAATATTACAAATGAAGAATATAAAATTTAGGCAAAGTTTCATGTATGTTGGTGAGAAAGAGACACTCTCAGATACAGACAATCAAGAAGTAGAACACACATACCATCCTCACAGGGGAAAAGAGTTATTAAAACTTACAATCAGCAGTAAGGAGAAAAGGCAATATTAATCATCAAAATAGAAAAATCACTGTATTAAAAACTAACTTTGAGCACAGAAAATACTTAAGATATTAAAATCTGATTAAAACTGCGTCTTGACAATAACTGCAAATGTTACAATAAATTTTGAATGAAAATATACATGAGAAATAATATGTGAACTTATAAAGTAAACTAAAAACATAAGTTTGGTTGTGTTGAGAAAATAAAGGTAAGTACTATGGAGGGTAATTGGCATAAGTGAGTTAATTTCCATATGTTCTAGCAGGAATTCTTTACATGAAGTATAAAATTAATGACGGAGGAAATGGCAGCAGGAAGACATTCATTAGAAATAGATGATTAGACATAATCACATCTACATAATTAACATACATACAATTTATATTATCATTGACGTGATCATGTCAAATATAGCAAAATGAAAAATTTAAGATATATCTGAGGAAAAGTTCTTATGCTAAAGAAAGTCATTTCAAAGCAAAATGAAAAGATGACCTTTCTTTGATCAAAATTACATATAAAAGTTGCATCTAAAGGCTCAAAGATTTATGTACTTTTAAAAAATACGTAAGGGACATGACTTACAGCAGATGTCATGAATAGGATTCTCTGGCTTCCTGAATAGTCCTAAAGGCAGCTCTAAGAGGCCACCTTTAAGGATAACAATTACAATGCCTACTGAAGCACCCCTTCTTGAATTTTGTCATTACAATTATTCTGAGTACTATACATATACATATACATATGACATATGTCTTTAAATTACATATAAATACATATGTAAACTGTATATATATTTAAAACTACACTATGTTTACATATTTAAACTATATATATATACTTTTAAACTATAAATATGATTTGAAATATGTGTAGTTTTCAAACTTGTTTCTCTAATTTTCACATAATCTAATTTGGCATTTATCCTGAATTTCAAGTGCCTTTCAGTCTAATCAGTTCAACAATTTGTCATCATATGTGACTTCACATGTTTAAATTTTTGCCATTCCCATAAATAACAATGCTATTCTTCCAGTAAATTCAGGTAAGAAATCTAAGTTACCTTTAACTTACTTCTCTTCCAGAATTCCCATAATAAATCAATCATGGGCAATACTTCCTAATTTTTTTTTTTATTTGGGAAGGGTTTCAAATGAATAGTGTATTTTAAAAGAACTTATTGATTTGTAATTCAATTTGAGAAAAATTGTTTTAAATACAAGACATTCAAAAAATATTGTGACAGCCATCCAAATTCCATTAGCTGGGATTAAGTTTTATCACACTGCTTCTAGAAATTTTAGAAAAAGTTAATCATTGCATAATAAGTCAATCTCCCCTTGAAATAGCACTCATGTTACTGAATGCAAGTTCGTGTGCCTGACACACAGTGAGGCTAGACAAACCGACATGTCAGAGTTTGGATCAGAGAAAGGTTTATTACAGGGCCATGCAAGGAGACAGGTGGCTTGTGCCCCAAAAAAGCTCGGACCTGGCAAGGTTTCAGTAAAGCACTTTTAAAGGCAAGGTGAGGGAGGGACGTAGTTAGCTGTTGCAAACTTGTTGGTGTCGGTAGGTCAGGTCATGATGTTCCTGTAAACCTCCAACAAAACAAATGTTATTCTCTGTTCTGGAACTTTTAAATCTCTATATGAATGGACTCTTAAAGATCAGAGCCCTGAGAATAGGCTATCCTGTATATTTCATGTGATAGGCAACTTGCTTTTACAAAAGGTGCAGAGCCAGCATGACTGAGCACAGGCAACAGAACAGATCTAATATGGAGTCAGGTTTGTTCTTCCCTATTACACTCAGAGTCCCTTCCCTCTTCTTCACTCTCTAGTGAGTCTAAATTATTACGTCCTACTTATTCTATTACTCGCAATTTTTAGTACATGTCTTTAAAATTTTACATAAATGCTACTATTCTACAAGATGTTTTTGAAGCTTAAAATGTTCATTCAAATCATTTTTGAAATATCCCTCATTATCTATTTATATAATTAGAACTTATTAGCTAGTATATTTTTGTGTGTGTATTGTATTTCATTTTAACCTGCATATAACTAAATCTATATCTATTCTCCAATTGATAGTTCTCTGTGGTGTCTCCATTTTTTTCCCACTATTAGAAAAAAACACTTGATGAGCAATCTTGGAATTTTCTTATACACATGTGGAAGTTTTCCTGGTTAATACATCTAGGAGGGTTGATACACTATTAATGATGTAAAATATTTAGTATTGAATGATTTAGTATTGACTATGACAGACATGTACCAAGGAAACTAGATTATTATGCATAATCCTTTCATCCAAAGCATTCATAGTCTTTAATTATATAGATATTATCTTCCTGGTAACTAATAATAACAATCAGCATAAGCTAGGTACAATCAACTATATAGCTGGACACATGGCTGGCCATCTGAAGACTATATTTTCAACTACCCTAGGAGCTAGGCATGCCCCTGTGATTAAGTTCAGGCCAATGGGATGGGATGTGAGCAAGGTACAGTACCTTGGTCCCTTTCCCTTTTCTCCAGGGTTATGGTAAGAGCTGACATCCATAACGGGCTAAGAAATAGAAGCCACAGGTGAAGAAGGTAGAATTGCCCCACAGAGCCCATTCTGCTAACATCAGACCTCTATGTGAAAGAAAACAAAAACTTCCCTTTGGTTTAATCCACTGTTTTTGGTGATCTCTTTGTTACAGCACATTAACCTGTACCACACCTGATATAGACATTACAATACGAACTTCAAACTCTTAAATTTCAGTAAGAAAACCAGTTTCAGTAAGAAATCCTTCTCAAAAGGATTCTGGCACTATGTTACATTTCCTTCATTTACTAATGAAAGAAAAGGTGCTTGAGTCTCCTCGTGGTCCATTTTCTAAACTGAAGGTGTCCCGTGCACTTACTTTTTCACTCTTACTGTCTGGTTCTGCCACAATGGTCACTGAACTTGTACTCTCCTGGCTGAGATACGAGTAACCAAGAATCAGAAAAATCTTGTGTATATTTCTTGTTATTTCCCTCTACGTGGCAGTGTCTATTACATAATTTCAGCCCCACAGTGTTCTCTTGGGATGCCAAAGCATATTCTCATGTCCGTATTCAATTTAAAAATATGCAATTTATGATACTTAGTTTCTTATTCTAAAGCAGTTCATTCAAGTGGGCCTGGGTGTGTAACATCATCTGTATATAAAGAAATGAGAGAAATGTTCCTAGTTTATTCCTAAGAAATGTTGATCCAAAGTGCTTAGAGGTGGGTTACCTCAAGGATGCAGATGTTTTGATCTTTAAACTGCTGACACCTGGTGCTGCTAAGCTTATCCATATGCCACAGTGAGATTTAATGCATCTAATCCACCTGCTCATTTTAATAAAAACATGATTGTTAGATACAGATAATTATTTTTTTAAATAATAAATTTGCAATCATTTTGAATGAGTTCATATTTCTATTCAAATGTCAGCTCACAAATGACGACTTTCCTGACTACCCCACCTAAAAGAGCATTCTGCAGAGAACACTCTCCTCCTAATTGGCTTTACTTTTATTCATTATACTTGCATTATTAATATTATTTTAAATATGTCTGTGTCTTAAAAAACTAGAAAATAAACTCCCATCCCTGTAATTTAAGCTCTATGAAGTCCAGTATATGGTTTTTACAGCAACAGTCACATTAACTGAAATAGCAGTTGGGATATAAAACCTAACAAATAAATATGTTTCAAACTGATTAATGAACTGTCTGAGTTAATTTTTAAGACTTTTTACATAGCAGCTTTAGGTTCACAGCAAAACTGAGTTGAAGGTACAGCAATTTCCCACACACCTTCTGCCCCAACACATGCATAGCCTCTCCCATTATCAACTTTACTCACCAGAGTGGGACATTTGTTACAACTGATGAACTCATGTTGACACATCATAATCACCCAAAGTCCATAGCTTACCTTAGGGTGCAGGCTGGGTGTTGTACTTTCCATGGGTTGGGTTATTTTTATATCATTTTTTTCTTTTAGATTAAAACAAGAACAGATCTTAATAGGGACAAAGTAATGACTATTAATCAACTATAACTTGATACATTTTAATTTGCTAGATACTAAGTTTTGCTAAGATGCAGTATTTTTGAATGACAAAAAGATTTATTGCTGGAAAGTCACCTGTTTGTAATCATATCTCTGTCTTACACTGGTAGCTCCTAAACTTGACCACAACATTAGAATCACCTGGGGATATTTTAAAAGCAAGCATCACTTCTTCTCAATTCCGACCAATTAAATCAGCACCTCCCTAGGTGTGGTTGAGGTATTGATAGATCTTAAAACTCTCCAGGTGATTTTAATGTATATCAACAACTGAGAAAAACTGGCTTAAAATAATCTCTTTATCCCTTTTACTGCTCAGTCTATGTTAAATTAGAATTTACCATATTAATCCTGAGTCAGACGCAAAGTCATCCAGATGTCATTTCTCCCCAACCAATTATATAAACCTAAAGCAATCCTCATTGAATTCCTAATAAGGTATTGTTGTTTAACTTTTATTTTTATATTAATTTGTAAATGTATATGGAATATCAAAAACCATATAGACTAATGTTCATGGGAAAATTGTTTTAATTCTAAAAATTAGGGATAACAGAAAATCAAACAAGAAAATGGATAAATATTGTTATATTCACTGTTACAGTTATCTATTTGCACATTAAAAATTAGCCCAAAACTTTGCAGACTAAAGCAACAAACCCTCATGATCTCACATGTTTTGGGTCAAGAGTTGGGAAGCAGATTAGTTGAATCGTTCTGTTTCAGGGGCTCTCATGAGGTTATAGTCATGCTCTTGGCCAGTAAACTCCCCACATTGCTATAACATAAAATATTTTTAAGCTCTTGAATAATTTAATTAAATAAGGAACAACAAAAGAGGAAACACAAGAGAGCACAATATAAATACAAATAATATTCAATAAAATTTTAAAATGTAAGTTATAAAATGTGACTGAGTTGAAATTTTATTAAAGTATAGACATTTAAGGATAAATTTTTATGTGTATGTGTGTGTGTATATGTGTATATATATATATATATATACACATATACACACACGTCTCACATCCTTTATATAAGAACTTTAAACAAGAATCACACCTAAAAATAATTTCTAATTAAGGTCAAATATAAGGAATGAGCAAGAATATATAAAACAAGTGCCAAAATAAAAGGATACTGGCAATATTAATATCAGATATTATAAAATTTAAAGTCAAAAATATTAAAGTTAAATTACAGTGTAATATATTAATGATAAAAGGATAAATTCTTTTGTGATCTTAAAGATTAAAGGAAAATTCTTTTGTATTTTATACAGAGGCAAATCTTAATGTGAAAAGATAGAAAATTAATGAACGTTCCTTATATACAAGGCACAGTTGGTATAAAAGTAAAAACTTTTATAAATAAAGGAAACATGATTAATCCAATGATACTGATAGAATTTATGACACCTTCCTCAGATGTCCACAGAGAAAATTAGTAATAACTAAGGATTTAGGAAGATTTGAATAATAAAAACCACCATAAGCTGTTATCAATTTACAAAGAATATGCATTGTTTTCAAACACTCAGAGAACATTTCCAAAAATAGACCATATATCAGGCTACAAAGAAAAGACACATAATTACACAAAAAAGGAATCATATAGGCCACTCTTATGCTCCAAAATGCAACAAAAATAGCAATTAAAAACACATTGTCTCTCCCACCTTGCCTCACCCCGACCCCTGCTAAAGAAATCTCCATCTTCATTTGAAATCATATATATTCTAGCTTTCTTTCAGCATCTTTATTACATAAGGAAATCAAAACTAAAATTGCAGTTATTTAGCAATGAACAAAAGTGAAGGTATAATTAAAACCTGTGGAATATGAAAAAAATAAAGGAAACTTTCTTGCAACTAATGCCTTTATTGGAACATAATAAATATTTAAAACAAATGAAAGACAAATAGAACCCAAGAATCAAGAAATATGATTAAATAATATCCTAAAATTTTACAGAAGAAAGGAGAAATCAATGAAACACAAAATATGCGGAAAACTGAAAACTGCTTCCTAGAAAAGACTAGTAAAGTTTTTGGAAAGTTTCATCACAAGAAAAGGAGAGAAGACTGACATAAAAACCATTAGGGGTGAAACCAGGGATGTTAAAAAATAGGGAACAGAATCTAGAAATTAAAAGGTAATAATGCATAAAATTATATGGATTTTTTTAAGTAAAAATGTTCACTACCAAAATTGTTTCAGAAAGAAGTAGTAAAGCAATGTAAACCAATAACCACAGGAAAGATGGAAAAGTCAGTTAAAGCGTAATGTCATTCCTCCCTCAAATAAAAAGTGTTTCAGCCTCAAAATAAATTTAAAGAAACAGTTAAAGAATGGTTAATTCCAATGTTAAGATTTTTTTAACTATATAAAAAAGAGGAAAGAAGCATGAAACTATTCCATCCTAACAGATGAAAAAGCTGAACAAACTAAAAAAAATTGACATAGCTTCTTAGATTTGTAAGAGAAGTGAGGTCACCAGGCAAACTGCTGCCCCTAAAATTGAAGAGTCAGGAAGATACAGAGAATCACAACTTATTAGAGCTGAAACTTCCTTGGGAAGCAATGTCAGGATAGGAAAATCTGAACTATAATTGATGAATTGATGTAATTAATGAAGCTCAATGTGGACAAGTCTGAGGGTTAAAAATTCTAGGTGACCCAGTCAATAGGAGGTCCCCACAATTTTGTGAGCATTACCTCCTGGAGGTCTACCAGGTTCTCACAATATAGAGAGGAAAAAAATCCCCTTGTGCAAGGGCAGGGCAAAATGAAGTATTTTGAAATATTCCAGAGTATTCTGTTCTTCACAAGGGCTGTTCTCAGGAGAAACTACTTAACCAGAACCTAACCTGCTGGAGGTCCATCAGAACCTAACTGACCTAGGGGCTAGGGGAAGGGAAATTCTCAATTCCATCCCATTCCAGCCATTTTATCCACCTGAGTTATGTATGGGGGAGCGGGTGCCAAGAAGCAAGTGTGAAGTTCACAGTCCAAAGGCACAAGCTCACTGAAAGACTGAGACTCTATTGCAGGACTATAAACACTTCCCTTCCCCCACACCTCACCACCACATTACTAAAAGCCTGTTTACAGCAGTTCCTTTCACAGAGTACATCACATCCAGCTATCAAGAAGAATCACAAGGCATACTAACAGGCAAAACAAAAACCACAGTTTGAAGAGACAGAGTAAGCATCAGAACCAGGCTCAGATATAAGCAGAGATGTTGGAATCATCAAATCAGGAATTTAAAACAACTGTGATTAATATTATTTTGGTAAGGGCTTTAATGGATAAAGTAGACAGCATACAAGAACAGATGGGCTACATAAGGAGAGAGGAGAAAATCCCAAGAAAGAATCAAAAAGAAACGCTAGACATCAAAATCACTATCACAGAAATGAAGAATGCCTTTGATGATTTTACCCAGACTGGATGTTGTCAAGGTAAGAATCTCTGAGCTTGAGAATATCTCAACAGAAACCTCTAAAACTGAAAAGCAAAGAGAAAAAAGACTGAAAATAAAAGACAACAGCACATCCAAAAACTATGGGACAACTACAAAAGATGTAACATGTGAGCACTGGGAATAACAGAAGCAGAAGAAAAAGAGAAAGGAACAGAAATATATTTGAAACAATAGTAACCAAGGATTTCCCCCAAATTACAGATCCAGGAAGCTCAGAGAACACCAAGCAGAATAAATGCCCAAAAAACTACACTTAGGCATCTCATTTCAAACTGCAGAAAATCAAAGATAAAGAAAAAATCCCAATAGAAGCCAGAGAATTTAAATACCCAATAACCAACTATAGAAGAGCAGAGATAGGAATTACGTCCAATGTCTCAGAAACCCTACAAGCAAAAAGAGAGTGGAGGGAGATAGTTAAAGTGTTTAGAGAGAAAAACCACCAAGAATTATGTGTCCTGAGAAATTATTCTTCAAAAGTAAAGGAGAAATTAAGACTTTCTCAGATTTAGAAAAAAAAAATTGAGTAAATTTATTGCCAGTAGACCCGAAGTTCTTTAGCAAGAAGGAAAATAAGATCAGGATGTTGGATCTACATAAAGTAAGGAAGAGCATCAGAGAAGATATAAATGAAGGTAAAAATCAAAACTTGTTATATAAAAAAAGGAAAGATTCCTGACTCAGCTTCTGAGATGAACAAGACCTTAACAGAGAAATCAGCCAAAGATTACCCACACTCAAAATAAAAATGAGAGATTATATTAATTTGTAAACATGTAAGTAGATGTCTTAAATAAATTTTAGCAACTGTTCAGCAATATAGTAATATAATGAAACATGTTACTCAAGTGTGTTTTATCTGAGGACTGTAAGGAAGTTTCAAGGTTTTGTAATTTGTAATGTAAGTGATGTTTCAGTACTTTAACAGGTTAAAGGGAGGGGGGAGAAGCAAATAAAATGTAAAAAATCTAACCATCTGGAACAATGTTTTAAAAGATATCTAAAAA
This sequence comes from Orcinus orca, assembly GCF_937001465.1. NCBI lineage: Eukaryota > Metazoa > Chordata > Mammalia > Artiodactyla > Delphinidae > Orcinus > Orcinus orca. The sequence continues at coordinate 8,095,880 of NC_064573.1, read as the reverse complement.
CTGTAATACTCTCATTAAGAACAAGACAACTAAATATATATAAATAAACAGCTCTCAATACTGAAGCAACTAAAATATATTTTCCTATTTTGATAAAGAGTAACCACCTCAAATGTTATTCTTAAACACAATAGAGAGAATATACTCTTAATTGTTGAGAGAAATTAAAAAAAAAGATAAACCACAATTTCCATTTTAATGCAATAAGAAAAAAGTATAAGTCTTGGTAAGACTGATAAAATTCATTATTTTGAGACACTATGATTGTCTATTTAGAGAAGCTCAAATAATTAACAAACTATGAGAATTAATAAGATTAAAGTAATATGTCAAGACAAGAGGAGCAAATCAACATTTCCTTTTATACCAGCGGCAAACAATTAGAAGCTTTAAATATGAAGTTCGCATTCAGAAAAAAACAAATTTTTGAACTCCAAAATAAATACCTAAAAAATATAAAAATGAGCCATAAAATTTGACTGAAACTCACACAAGAGTTTACCAAGCCAGAAAATTAGGATTCATCTCCATTGCTTCCTCTCCCTCACTTCTGCAACTTAACCCATTGCCATGCTTCCTCAATATTACCTCCCAAACAATCCCCAAGTCTTCCCATTTCTCTCCATTTCTAGCACCACACCCCTAGTCCAAGGAATGCTTTTTCATCACCATCATCTGGTCCACTGCAAGGGTTAATCGGGATAAACGGGGAACTTCCCTCTCCTCCCTACATTTTCCATATCACAGTTGGGTAGTCCTGGGTGCCTCAAATAAAAAGTAGTGCTACATTTTTTTCCCAGCCACTTAAGATTTTGTTTTTCATATCACCTTCTTAAATAGTTTGCTTACGTTTTTAATGTATAGTATAAGATAGGATTCTAAATTTATCATTTTATTTGCATATCCAATTGCCCTCAGTTAGTTACTAGTCCATCTTTCCCTAACGATCTGGAATGCTTTCTCATTCTGGAATCTATGTTGCATAATGTTCTATTTTTTCCATTCTTATACAGGCACTGCATTTTTTTTTTTTTGGTCTACATTATAATTATAGTATGCTCAGATAACAAGTAGGGCAATTGCTTCTCATGGAAAGAGTGAGCCAAGAGGTTGTTTGAAAAGCAAGTGACTTCCTTTGGGTTTTAGAGATTTAAAACAAAAACTCAGTGGGCTTAAGAAAGCTGTTAGAATGATACAATTTCAGTTCATACAAACAGATTAATTAAAGTGCATTGAAACTATAATTTAAAAGATTTATTTAGAAGCCATTATTTTTCTAAGACAGTTAAATTTAAATTTTTATCCTTAGGTGATTGTGGAAGCAAGAGTATCATTTATTAGTCCAAAATACTTTCAGCAATGATTCCAAACAAACCGGCAAATGCATATACCTATACATACTTATACTTGGCTCGGAACTGTTTTATGGCATCATTATCTGCAATTTCTTCCTATTTCTACTGGTGAACTAATTAACATTCTCACATAGATATTCATTAAACCTTGATTTGGGGCAGGAGATTAGCATAAAAACAACAGAAGACAAATATTTGCATGTAAAACATCTGCTTTGTCAGCACTACGATTCTAGCTGTATTAATATAGCAATAATAATATAGCCTAGAGAGGATTTATCAGGATAGTTTGCATATTGAGGTTAATGCCCTTGCACATGAGTTTATATTTACATAGTCTACATTGCGGGAGTCTTCAAAACATTCTTTAAAATATATTAGGTATAGATAACTAACATGATTCCACAACATCTGCATTAAAATTACATGAAACCTTATACCAACCATTATGCTAAATTTGTATTTCATCACAGTAGAATAATGAGTTAAAGACTGGATAATAAAAGTGTAACAAATAATACACCTAGCCAGAATTTATTTTTATTTAGACAGAATTCTGTTAAGGGTAATGCTTGCCAATTCTTATTCGTGCTAGACATAGGAAACTTGGACAAAATGTTAAAATTAATTCTATCTCTACCTTGCCTTCATGCCCATGTTCAAAATTACAGATGTAGGATTTATTTAACCTGTGACTGTATCATTACAATAAAATGGTTTTCCAGTTGAAGTCAAATTTTGGAAAGAGATCTATATACAATTTAATTCATACTACATTAAGCCTAAATATAAATAAATATAATTAATATTATAACAGAAGAATTCTGATAAGCATTTCCAATTAATCAGTCCTACAGACCTGGTGTTACTATATTTATTGTGATCAAGACAATTATTTTATGATCCTAGCGGGACTATTCAATTATTCCTGGTGTGCTAACCCCAGATATATTTTGCACTGAAATATTTATTCTTACTTCAAGTCCTCTATTATTAGTCACATAATATTTTTATTGTTTGTAATAGACTTATTCAAAGTATAATCATCAATACATATCTTTTGTTTTCCATTAACAGCTTTCCTTCTTTCCAAAGGACTCTGCCTAATGTCCACTATTGTTCTTTTTTAATAAGTTTTTTTTTTAACAGAAATGTGCCTGTGTTTTCTGTTGTGTCTTTCTCTGTTAGTGTTGCTTTCTCTTGAGCATAATGGGGAGAGTTTATGGAATTTGCTTTCTGTTCAGAAAGAGTTACTTCCTCACTGAATTTGACACTGAACTAAAATCAGGTATGATGTATAGCACAGGCCCACATTCCCACCTCCCTGTGGCAATGCCTTCATTTAGGCCAGGTGCCCACTGGAAGCCACACCCTACTTCACACCCTGAGGACACAGCAAAAAAGGACTGCCCCAAGGAGCACACGTGCAGTCTGGAAGCAACAAAACCTACCTTTGGCAGCAGAATTTTTGGAGTACTACTGTTAGGGGAACCATTGACCCGAAACCACCGGCCCTGGCCAAGCCCCATAGTAAACATTTGCATGAGTTATCTTACAAGAGGTCCAGGTAAGGAACGCGGAACTAACAAGCTACCAGCAACTGGAATAATTTGGGAAAGGTCAAAATGAGAGAGGAGACGCCAGTCCATATGTCCTATCAACCTCTCAGAATCCTTCTCACTGGAATCCATCTTGGCGGAGCAATGCGCGAGACACTAGCAAGGACCCTGAGTCAGAGTGATTGGCCAGAGACAACCCGGAAACTAACCCCATCACCATAAAACTCGAGACTGTGAGCCACGTGGCAGAGCAGTTCTTCTGGGTCCCCTTACCCTGCTGCTCTCCACCCAGGCGCCCCTTCCCAATGAGGTCTCTTGCTTTGTCAGTGTGTGTGTCTCCCTGGACAATTTATTTTCGAGTGTTAGACAAGAGCCCACTCTTGGGCCCTGGAAGGGGTCCCCCTTCCTGCAACACTATTATCTAGGCATCATATAACAGAGGTTTAAAAAAAAAAGGTCATAATTGTGGGTAAAACAAAATTTTAAGTTATGGGATTTAGATTGTATATTCCAAGTTCATTACTGATATCATGAACATGAGCATTATATCAATGGAATCATAGGAGAATCAAATTCCTCACTTATATCATTGACAAATATTTATAAGAATTTCAGAAAAAAAATATAAAATTCACATTTTTATCAAAATTTATAAAGGATTTCACTCTAATGCCTTCCAAACAGTCCATGTATTCATTCTTCCTCTATTAATTGTTCACTTACATTCATCTTCTCTTGTATTCTTTTTCTCGTGCTTATATGGACTGCTAGGGAGGAGATCTCCTGTATTCAATTCTTTGATGATGTATTTGCCTGAGGAACTTCAGAAAGAGTTTCATATTTGTCTTCTCTGAATATATCAAAGAATTAGGTCACAATGGATATCTCCAGTGTCTAAGTTAAGTTTGGTCCTTGTAGAAAAGATAATCTAGAAAAGAAAATAGTTTTCTTTATGCTAATTCTTGGATTTTTGTTGCTCTTTGCCCCCATAAGAATATTTCCATTTGTTTACCCATGCAACTTGAACTTTTTCCTCATATTTGTAATTACAGATACTCTAATGTTACATTTGCAAATGTCGGCTGACACTTAATTTAAGAAGCACACCTGTCATGTTAATTCTTAATCTATTTTCTCCAGAAGCTCTGTGCATGGCTAAATCTGATGGTGTTAATGTTTGGTTAAAAAGTGTCCTCCAAAGTAAACTGCTGTTCTTAAAATAAGATGATCTTATTTCCATATACCATCCCTTTATAAAAAGAGGCTACAAAGGTTTTATTTTTACTATAATAAAGAAGTGGACCTCATTGAAACAGCTTGAACAACTTAGAGCAATTGTTCTATGGCAATTTCATATATTTTATTGATTTTGTGCAAACAGCAATTTGGGTGACTTCTATATTCAATAATGTGTTAGAGAAGATACAGTGTTTATTTTGCATCTTCAATTTTATATTAATATCCACTGATAAGAGAGTAGACAACTTTTACTAAGAGATAACATAGCTATATGAAAGTGAGAATTAATGCTGAAACTCTCACATGCAAACATGTTGATAAAAAAGCAAATATCCAATACATAATAGAAAGGAAAAAATCAAGATAATTTAGAATCACAAATGCAAAAAGAGTTAGGAAGGCTATAGGCATTCTCTAGAAAATTTAGCATCAAATGTGCTTTACTGGATGAAAATTGAGAGAATATACTTGGATTTATATCAAACTACAATCTTCTTGTGAATTAGAAAATAAATAAATATTTCTCTTATTTGTAGATATCAGCAGTAATGGAATAGTTATTTATGATTCTCAAATGCCACCAAAATACAGAAGTCCACCACCTTACAATACGTTTTCTTTTGCTTCTTGGAGCTTTGTTGCCTAGAAGATATGACAGGTCAGATAAGATACCTGATAAGGAGAAAAATATTGAATAATTTATCAAAAAATATTGAGTGGTGTGCATCGACAGATGAATGGATAAAGAAGACGTGGCACATATATACAATGGAATATTACTCAGCCATAAAAAGAAATGAAGTTGAGTTATTTTTAGTGAGGTGGATAGACTTAGAGTCTGTCATACAGAGTGAAGTAAGTCAGAAAGAGAAAAACAAATACCATATGCTAACACATATATATGGAATCTAAAAAGAAAAATGGTTCTGAAGAACCTAAGGCCAGGATAGGAATAAAGATGCAGACGCAGAGAATAGACTTGAGGACACGGGGAGGGGTAAGAGTAAGCTGGGACGAAGTGAAAGAGTGGCATTGACATATATACACTACCAAATGTAAAATAGATAGCTAGTGGGAAGAAGCCACATAGCACAGGGAGATCAGCTCGGTGCTTTGTGACCACCTAGAGGGGTGGGATAGGGAGGGTGGGAGGGAGATGCAAGAGGGAGGGGATATGGGGATATATGTATACGTATAGCTGATTCACTTTGTTATAAAGCAGAAACTAACATACCATTGTAAAGCAATTATACTCCAATAAATATATTAAAAAAATATTGAGTGGTAAATATTTCCAATGGGATGAGAAAGAGAGTATTTTCAAGAAATTTCTAATCCAGTAAAAACAATCTACAGGTACTGTTAGACATATAACTATAAACAAATAGGTTAAGCAATGGATATGACATGCCATGATAGGGGAAAACAGGCCATGAGATGAGCTGGAAATTAGAGAGGGATAGCAGAGGAAGTCCAGTGTAAAATGGCCTGGAATGAGGAAATAATTTGTATACAGAAACAGGAAAGGCCTATGGAACAATGTGAGATGGACCCCAAGTGGTAAGAACAGTACAGTATAGCAAACAGTGAAATTTGGCTAGTGTAAATGATTCTTAAAGAGGTATTACAGGTCATAAAGTTGAGGTGGAGAACTTGTCTATGTAGAGACTTTCCTTTAAAAGTACAGCTACATACTTTATATTAAAGGTAACAGAAAAGTAAAAGGAAATGTATGGTATCAGCCATAGTCTTTGAATGTAAAGAAGAGTATTATAAAAATCAATGTCACATATTTATAAATAGCCAACTTCAAACCTGTATTTTTTCAAACACAAAGCTAACAAGCAAAAGAACAGTGTGTGGTCTGAATGGATTCGTGCTTTCTATAATTACCTTATTCCAATTAAGATATTGGGAAACCAGAACTATCTTCAGTATTTTAAGACTAAAAAAGTGTGTTTAAACTAACTATAACATTTTATGACTCCTCAATTTAAGAGAATATGCATAATCTAAACTGAATATAAGACTAAAGTGAATATAAAACCACCATTAATAAATATTTTAAATTTTATTTTCATGAATTCGCCTATTTATTAATTTTGAAAGGAGAAAGCTTTGACAGAAATTAGCGTATGCATGTTTCTGAAAATAGTAATTTGAGAAGGTTGAGGAAGGAAATCAATAAAAAATGAGAGGCTCCAGCAGTACCAAATTTTTTAACTTGGAAACTGGACCATGTTTGTTTTAACATATCTTCCAAAATTATAGATGCTTTCATGGCAAGTTCTAATTTCAGAATTATATTTAATTATGCTTAACCATTCAAAAAGCTTAAGACAAATATTATCTATTAATTAGATGAATGACAAAAGTATACAAGAGGACATTTTTGTCATATTTGTCACATATACAGAAATAACTGACTGGCATAGATCAGATAAATATTATTTTAATAATTATTTTTGGTCAGTGGAAAATTGCCTCAAAAGTTTGAAACTATTGGGAACTTGTAAGTGTACTTACAAGTAAGTAGGTTGAAATCAGCTGACATAGTCAAAAGACCATATGCCTTTGTGTTCACACAGTATTTAAAACTTCACAGAGCCAGCTGGCTTCATTTCATAATCTAATTACATATAAAAATGTTCAGCTAAATACTGCAAATGCTTGCCAAAAGTTCCTTTGAATATCTTCATCCTCCATGTCATTGAATTTGTATGTTTTATAACTCCTATCCTTATAATTACTGCTTTGTTTTTCATTATTCAACTTTTAATAAAATATCATTTACTTCACCTAATATATTTTGCTCTGCCTAATAAATTAGTATGGATGCTATGTGAATTATAAAGGAAAATAGTCTTTTGAGGGCAGACATATGTATACACATATATATGTGTATATGTCTATCTATCTATCTATCTATCTATATATCAATACCAAGCATATATATATATGCTTCATATGTATATGAAGTAAGGAAAAAGAGGGCGTTCCACATTCAACATACGCCATTACAATGTAAAGGTGCAATACTCATTCAACAAAAACAACAACAAAGCTCTTATTTGACAGTAAGGGAGATATATATTAACTGAATGCATACAACAGAATTTTTATCCTAATAATGCATCTTCTCTTCAGATTACTTATACAACATAGCTGAACTTTGGATGAAAGGAGCTGCTTTTTGATAGATGTACCTCTGTTATTTAATCCTTTCTTTTTAGTTACAAATTTTTAGTAAGATATTACACCCCCCTTCTTAAAATTTATAAAAATCAACACTTTTTGCTCATATGTTATGATTTTATGTTTCTTTAAAAATTGCCTTTGGCCATGGAAGACAAATGCATTGGTTAATAGCAAAATAAATGGTTTTGTTTTATTTTCTTAAATATTTGAAAACATCTTTTCATTTTTGTTTTTTTACAAAATTATATTTTTAAAGTACTCTGAATCCTTAATATCTTCACATCATAGGAAGAAAAAGTTCTTATACACTAAAGTCATTCATAATTCATTTATGCTAGAAAAAATGATCATGAACAGCATTTACAAAATAAATGGGAAATGCTTTCTATAAAGTTAACATTTTCATGGGCTCATTATAACAAAGTTATAATTTTATGTTTTCATGATTTTAGGATTGCTTACTCTAAATGAATCAATTATGGAGACTTGAATAGGAATCTCCTTTTGGATCTACTGTCTATATTTTTTAAATCTGAAATTGCATGTTTTAATTTATGGGGACAATTTTACAATTTCACAGTTTAGAGAAAAACGACACTCTGCCTTTCTAGAACATTTTCTAATGTTCTCACTCTACTTCTATTGCCTGGATACTTGAAACCAAATATTGCTTTGTTACCAAAAGTACTATTTCATGGTCAGCCAGTTAAGATAGATTCATGGCTTAAAACTGGCTCTTAAACCATCTCTCCACTATTCAATTTTCCCAGTCCTCAGTTATGGCCCAACTGGGCTATTCACCATTTTTATCATATTCCTGAACTTTTCCATCTACTTTCTTTTTCAGACCCAGAAGTCACTCTCTTCTTCCAAAAGCTGTGCATTCCTTTAAACCTACTTCAAATCATTTCTCTTTGATAAAGCATATTCCATGCTATCTCCCCTCCAATAATCTCTCTCTTCTTTGAATCCAGTTCTTTTTGTCTCTACTGATCATTTGGGAATTTGTTTTTTCTTTATTTGGTTTTGTTTGAACTAGCTGTTATTTACCTGACTGTATGTCCTAGAACAGAGGAGCCATGTCTAAAACTGTTTTCTATCTGCCACTCTGATATAATACTTACACTGTACAATTTTGTTACTTAACTGCTGGATCTAAATTTGGGTGAATAGCTTTATTGTTCCAATTATACATTTCCGACTAGGCATTTCCCTACCTAGATTTCAGGATCATTTCATAAAGAAAGAATGGCTTATTTTTCCCATGTTACCTGCAAATGTAGTGGTCATGAGATTATCTCTTAGGAAACTGAGCATCCCTGTTAGATTCCAGTGAACTGTTCAAGGAAACTTTTGGCCTTATTCTACACAACAAATTGCAAAAAAAGATGATTAAATCTATAAAGTGGTTATCTGTTAAATTGAGACAATATATTATTAACATGTATATAATACATATATATGTATCTTCAGATAGAAAAAATATATATAGAGAGAGAGAGAGATAGAGAGAGACAGAGAGGAGAATGTGTATAAATAAATATGCGCTCTAGGTGGGAAGTGGGCTTGGACAGGAAAATCAAACTAATTTGGTGAAATTTCAGAACCTGCAGGAAAATGTTTCATTCTTTTCTGAATCAATTTAAGCAACATTGCTCCTTGAAATAAACAAAACAAAAGCCCAAATAAACTTAACTACAATTAAACCATTTTAAACTGTGAAGCATTACAAAATATTGGCTATTATTATTTTCTATTAATCTTTTGTCTAAGGTTTAAGTTAGAGAGAATAACATCACTACTATCTAAGGTAGAAACAATGCCTTCTGTAACAAAAGGACTCAAAATATTCATAATACCTATTTTCTTTTTACAAATCACTTTATCCTATCATGATTTATTGATAATTATGACAGAGGTTTAGGGAGATAATCTTAGGATCAGAGAAAATGAGTGATGGTTTCAAATTCCAGTGTTGCTATTTATGTTTAATAAAGCATCTGCCTCTCAGTCCCTTCATCTAGAAAATGTAAGTAAAACCACCTGGCATAGTTGTTTTGTGACCAAAACACCTGGCACTGTGTGTGTTTCATAAGAGACATTTAACAAGTGGAAACAATACTGTTTATCTTTTGAGAATTAATATATTAATTTGTACCTCTATGTTTTATTATGCCAACTATAATCTACTATACAATTTTCCCTTCTCTTATCCAGTATCCATGACTAAACCTAATTCATCAACATGTCAATTTGCTCTCTGGAAGTCTTTAACATTGTGGTTATTTCAAACTTTATTTTCTGTAAATTACATCCTTCTAAATCAAATGAACTTAATGTTGTTTTGGCATATAGAAATTTTATGTAGAAGTGATAAAGCAAAATAGTCTCTTCAGGGGTGGTAGGATAATGACTGATTTTATGATTTCATTCGGCTTCCAAATGCCTATATTCGTTGTATGTCAGGCACTCTGGTAAGCAATGGAGTTATAGGCGTGAAAACAAATAAACTCTTGCTTTTGGGCATATCTCAGTCTTACCGAGAAGAAAGAAAAACACTATCCACAGTGAAACTTATAAATACCATATTAAAAGTCTGGACAATGTATCATGAGGACCCAAAGAAGGGAAGAGGCACATAGCACTACATGCTATGGCTTCCGTGGAGGGGACAGTTAAGGAGTCGATGCCTAAGGACCATAGATTGTCAGTTGGACAGGGACAAGAAGAAAGATTCCCAGCACAGTTCTACACCAGCACGAGTAGCACGGGAGGCCTTTCAACCAGATGCTGTAGCAAAGAAATTTAAATGACCATGTAAAAGACAATCTAAAAGTAATAAGGCAATCTGAAAACAGAGAGAACTTTCTCTTCTAACATCTCCTCCAGGGTAATTGTGACATAGATTTAGAAAAAGTTTAAATACACTTACTGCAATGATACGAAATACTGTCTTTCATTTCCCCAACCTGATGTAAGAAAAAAATTATAAATCTATATTATCCCCTTTTACAACTAATGTGACATTAGTACTCATTTACGTAGAATCAGCCTTGATAAGCAGTCAAAACCTCTCTTTCTAAGAAATAAAGTCTTATAGCATAGTGTGGGAATATAGAAATATATTTTTGTATAGTAAAGTAAAAATATATTTATATATATTATAGTAATATATATTAAAGTAAAATATATAAAATAAAATATATTAAAATATACAAAGTAATTAAAGCCATGCTGAAAGCAAATTTCTATCTGTAAATTCATCTTGACAGAAGGAAAAGTGCTCCCACACACAACATAATCAATTTGTTTCTTCAAATCGTCTTTCCTCTTATCTGAATGTGTGCATACCATGTATTCTCCTTTTCCTATTCTTTAACATAGCTAACCACTTGCACTGTTTTGCATCCATTTATCAGATATTTATGTTCATTAAACATCTTCTAATTCATATGCAAGACACTGAGTTAGACGTTGAGAGAGGTGCAGTTGGATGACATAACATGAAGGCTTTAAAGATGTTGCCTAAACGTTATGTAGCAAATGAGAAAGTTATAAGAATAAAGGAAGCTAAGATGGGTTTAGAGAATGACACTATCACTTGGAGTGAAGAGGCATTTTTTTGCCTCACATGTTTTATTTTGACTGCTCAGATTTTATCTATATAAATGAAGATGAAATCATTTTAAATCAAAAAGTTTTGCTCTCTTCATAATTCTGCAAAATATGCTTCAGTAAGGAATGAATTGTTAGTTGCTACATCTTCTTAGTCACATTAGAGGTTTGAATGACAGTCCCGGGTTCGATTCCATCCTTTCAGGGATGTGGAGATCAGACAGTGCACAGAATTCTCCTTTCTTTTAAACTAGCAACTGCTGTTATGAAAGTGAGAGGTGCCCTTCCAATATGCTCAACCAGAGATCTTTCTCAGCTAAGCAGATGGCAAAGCTCTTCTACTATGCTGACAATTTGCAGATAAATGGAAGTCTTACTTAGCCAATCTCTGTACTGCTGTAAATCAGGAAAAGAGCAAAAATACAGAAAAATCTATGCGTCCCACAAGAATGAGGACCGTCATATGTAGAAATAGTGTAAGACCTTGTGTATCACGTTGGCAAAGCCTAACTCCAGAAGCCGCACAACAAAAGCAGTGTTACTGGTAACCACTCTGATAGGCTTTTCCCATACAGTGAAATTTTGTTGAAAAAATTGAATTCAGCTAAATAGGAGAGTTTAGAAATGCAAATCAAATGAAGGAAAATAATTGACTTGAGATTGAAAATAGATTTGTCTTAGGTATGTATTTTTTTTCATTTTTCACAGGAAAATCTGGGGGTCCTACTTATTTTCAGCTTATAATATATTGAAGTTTGCATTATTAGCATTATTTAAAAAGTCATAATATTGCTCTAGTGATTTTACAATGTGGATAATATTTCAAATTCATGCAGGTTATACAATTAAATTTTTTACTTTCTTTAGTATTTTGAGATTTTTGAATAAACAATGGTTTTCTGTTGCCATAAGCTAATACCTTTCATTTTCTTCTTTCTCCTTGTTTAATAATTTTAAAGCTGTCACCAATGTTGTTATTCTCATAATCTCATCTTCTTTTCAAACACACACATTCCCTAAAAGCACGAAAGAGCAACTAAAATGTTCTAGATTTCTACATTCAGTAGAACGTAGACTCCGTGAGAGCAAGGCTGCTGCCTTGTTTATTTCCCCTTTACTAGCTCCAGCAGTGTCTTGCAGGAGTAGATATTTTCTTCCTCTCTCTCCTTCTTGAAATGAAGTATTAATATCAAGCTGTATCTATAGTGTTTCAATGGATTCTGATGTTCTCATTAAAACAAAATCTATAATTCCAAATTCTATCTCCTTATATTTATCTATGAAGTGCCCATGTGAGACCCTTTTATTTCATTTGTCTTAAAACCTTTTAGGCAGGAAAGGTTTAATGAACCTAACACCTCTCTTGCACAGGGGTGAAATGCACTGTTATAAAATCTTACTGGGAGCCTCTCTGATTTATGGCAGAAAGGAAAATCTACTCCATTAAAGGCACAAGCCTTCAGAGTGTTCTGTCCAAAACCGTTTAACCTCTTGGTTATCCCTGACAGGCAGACCTGGGAGGAGAAGCAAGACCAGCGAGCAGACGTTACTCTGAGATGACTGAGAGGTGCGCTGACTGGCTTCTCCTCCCCTGGCCTTGTTACAAATTGAAACAGCCACATATAGACAGCCACCGTCAACCTGGTGCGAGGCGATGGGAGTCAAAAGGCTCTCCTGACCAAAAACAACTACAAAATCCTGCTTTGTTTTCACCACTTCCAACATCATTAGCCCTTTTAGTGCCCTTATGTGCTCTATTTTATTTTATTATTATTTTCTTTAATTTTCTTTATTTTTGGCTGCACTGGGTCTTCATTGCTGCCCGTGGACTTTCTCTAGTTGTGGCGAGCGGGAGCTACTTTTTGTTGTCTAGCGTGGGCTTCTCATTGCGGTGGCTTCTCTTGTTGTGGAGCACGGGCTCTAGGTGCCCGGGCTTCAGTAGTTGTGGCGCGTGGACTCAGTAGTCGTTGCTCCAGGCTCTAGAGCGCAGGCTCAGTAGTTGTGGTGCACGGGCTTAGTTGCTCCGTGGCATGTGGGATCTTCCAGACCAGGGATCAAACCCGTGTCCCCTGCACTGGCAGGCGGATTCTTAACCACTGCACCACCAGGGAAGCCCCCTCATGTGCTCTTTAGCTAGCTTAAGACATTATTTAAGTTTAAGAGGATAATTAATTTTCTACCAAATTATCTGAGATTGGTTTATCCAATTATTCATTGCTAACGATCTTAAGAACCTTGGAGAAATAAGGAAAATAAAAAGATAGTTTAGGTGATAGAATAAGATAAGAAGGTTCCAAGAGTACTGAACTTTATCAGGCAGGGTAAATGTTCTAATTTCGAACCAGGGGAAAGTTTAGGTGAGAAAGTAAGTTTAGAGGTATTTTTGAGCTATGGATACATTTGAAGGAGAGGGCTAGATGTGTCAGTCATCTAGTGACAACTTAGAGTTTTGTACCCTTTTTAAAAGAGGTGTGCAAATACCACTGTCACCATCAGAACCTATACTTGTCCTTGGAGGAAGAAAGAAGACGTTTTTCATATGCTTAAAGTGAGAAAACCTTAAATCTTTACTGCACTCCCTGCCTCCAATGCACCCACATTATTTTACAAATATCATCTGTATATGGCAAAGGGGAGCTGTATTCCCCACGGCAACTGGATTTTGCTAACCCGGCTGATACACGGATGGAAGGAGTGAAGCAGTGGAGGTGATCAGCAAGAAGAGTAGACAGTTGAACAATAAGAATCACCTCTTAAGAGCATAAAGGCCAACACCCCTTAAACACATAGAACTTTTTCCTTTTTTCTAACCCATAACATCTGAGGGAAAATTACCTTCTAGAAGAATTACATCCTGCTCTTTACTCTGCATGCAGTGATTGTTTATTTAGTGTAAAATCATGTAAGATAGAGCAATAATACATTTACTATAGTGAGAACTGGAAAGAATTATTTGTTAAAGCAAGGGAATGATTTCTGGGGGAAAAAATCATAGCGGTTTTCTCAAATTAGATTTTCTATTTGCTGAGCAGAACTTTAATTATGTATTATGTAGTCAATAGGCAGCATTCTTGCATCCAGATTTTTAAGCAGAGGTTAAAGATAACAGAGTACTTATCTCATGGTAATGGCATTTTGAGAAGCTTACTTTGTGCACATGGATTTTAGGCTAGATTTAAACATAAGGCAGTTTTTAGGAGAAAACAAAAAAAGCATCTGTAGTTTATCTTGATTCAAAGACGGTTTGGTCATGCATGGAATTTTTACATTGACCTGGAGAGCTTGGGTTAAGCTCCCCTCCCTGAGTGAAGTGTTCAGTGATTAATGCGCAAAGTGATATACCTGCTTCATTATTATTAATATATTTTTAATGTCAACTAACATTCATTCAGCTAGGCATTATACTAGGGATTGGAGGGATAAAAATAAATAAAAGGGCTCTACTCTTTTTTTTTTAAAAACATCTTTATTGGAATATAATTGCTTTACAATGGTGTGTTAATTTCTGCTTTATAACAAAGTGAAACAGTTATACATATACATATGTCCCCATATTTCTTCACTCTCGCGTCTCCCTCCCTCACACACTCCCTATCCCACCCCTCTAGGTGGTCACAAACCACCTGGCTGATCTCCCTGTGCTATGCAGCTGCTTCCCACTAGCTATCTATTTTACATTTGGTAGTGTATATATGTCCATGCCACCCTCTCACTTTGTCCCAGCTTACCCGTCCCCCTCCCCGTATCCTCAAGTCCATTCTCTAGTACGTCACTGTCTTTATTCCCATCTTGCCCCTAGGTTCTTCATGAACTTTTTTTTTCTTTTTTTTTTAGATTCCATATATATGTGTTAGCATATGGTATTTGTTTTTCTCTTTCTGACTTACTTCACTCTGCATGACAGACTCTAGGTCAAACCACCTCATTACAAATAACTCAATTTCGTTTGTTTTCATGGCTGAGTAATATTCCATTGTATATATGTGACACAACTTCTTTATCCATTCATCTGTTGATGGACACTTAGGTTGCTTCCATGTCCTGGCTATTATAAATACAGCTGCAGTGAACATTGTGGTACATGACTCTTATTGAATTGTGATTTTCTCACAGTATGTGCCCAGTAGTGGGATTGCTGGATTGTATGGTAGTTCTATTTTTAGTTTTTTAAGGAACCTCCATACTGTTCTCCATAGTGGCTGTGTCAATATACATTCCAACCAACAGTGCAAGAGGGTTCTCTTTTCTCCACACCCTCTCCAGCATTATTTATTTGTAGATTTTTTGATGATGGCCATTCTAACCAGTGTGAGATGATGTCTCATTATAGTTTTGATTTGCATTTCTCTCATGATTAATGATGTTGAGCATTCTTTCATGTGTTCATTGGCAAACTGTATATCTTTTTTGGAGAAATGTCTGTTTAGGTCTTCTGCCCATTTTTGGATTGGGTTCTTTGTTTTTTTGATATTGAGCTGCATGAGCTGCTTGTAAATTTTGGAGATTAATCCTTTGTCAGTTGCTTCATTGGCAAATATTTTATCCCTTTCTGAGGGTTGTCTTTTTGTCTTGTTTATGGTTTCCTTTGCTGTGCAAAAGCTTTTAAGATTTATTAGGTCCCATATGTTTATTTTTGTTTTTACTTCCATTTATTTAGAAGGTGGATCAAAAAGGATCTTGCTGTGATTTATGTCTTAGAGTGTTCTGCCTATGTTTTCCTCTAAGAGTTTGATAGTGTCTGGCTTTACATTTAGGTCTTTAATCCAATCTGAGTTTATTTTTGTTTACGGTGTTAGGGAGTGTTCTAATTTCATTCTTTTATATGTAGCTGTCCAGTTCTCCCAGCACCACTTATTGAAGAGGCTGTCTTTTCTCCACTGTATATTCTTGCCTCCATTATCAAAGATAAGGTGACCATATGTGCATGGGTTTATCTCTGGGCTTTCAATCCTGTTCCATTTATCTATATTTCTATTTTTGTGCCAATACCATACTGTCTTGATTATTGTAGCTTTGTAGTATAGTCTGAGGTCAGGGAGCCTGATTCCTCAAGCTATGTTATTCTTTCTCAAGATTACTTTGGCTATTCGGGGTCTCTTCTGTTTCCATACAAATTGTGAAATTTTTTGTTCTAGTTCTGTGAAAAATGCCAGTGGTAGTTTGATAGGGATTGCATTGAATCTGTAGATTGCTTTGGGCAGTATAGTCATTTTCACAATGTTGATTCCTCCAGTCCAAGGACATGGTATATATCTCTCCATCTATTTTTATCATCTTTAATTTCTTTCATCAGGGTCTTATAATTTTTTGCATACAGGTCTTTTGTCTCCTTAGGTAGGTTTATTCCTAGATATTTTATTCTTTTTGTTGCAATGGTAAATGGGAGTGTTTCCTTAATTCCACTCTCAGATTTTTCATCATTAGTGTATAGGAATGCAAGAGATTTCTGTGCATTAATTTTGTATCCTGCTACTTTACCAAATTCATTGATTAGCTCTAGTACTTTTCTGGTAGCATCTTTAGGATTCTTTATGTATAGTATCATGTCATCTGCAAACAGTGACAGATTTACTTCTTTTCCGATTTGGATTCCTTTTATTTCTTTTTCGTCTCTGATTGCTGTGGCTAAAAGTTCCAAAACTATGTTGAATAATATTGGTGAGAGTGGGCAACCTTGTCTTGTTCCTGATCTTAGTGGAAATGGTTTCAATTTTTCACCATTGAGGACGATGTTGGCTGTAAGTTTGTCATAATGGCTTTTATTATGTTGAGGTAAGTTCCCTCTATGCCTGCTTTCTGGAGGGTTTTTATCATAAATGGGTGTTGAATTTGACGAAAGCTTTCTCTGCATCTATTGAAATGATTATATGGTTTTTCTCCTTCAGTTTGTTAATATGGTGTATCACATTGATTGATTTGCGTATATTGAAGAATCCTTGCATTCCTGGGATAAACCCCACTTGATCATCATGTATGATCCTTTTAATGTGCTGTTGGATTCTGTTTGCTAGTATTTTGTTGAGGATTTTTGCATCTATGTTCATCAGTGATATTGGCTGGTAGTTTTTTTTTTATTTTGGAAGAGTTTGAGAAGGATAGGTGTTAGCTCTTCTCTAAATGTTTGACAGAATTCACCTGTGAAGCCATCTGGTCCTGGGCTTTTGTTGGTTGGAAGATTTTTAACCACAGTTTCAGTTTCAGTGCTTGTGATTGGTCTGTTTATATTTTCTATTTCTTCCTAGTTCAGTATCCCAAGGTTGTGCTTTTCTAAGAATTTTGTCCATTTCTTCCAGTTTGTCCATTTTGTTGGCATAGAGTTGCTTGTAGTAATCTCTCATGATCCTTTGTATTTCTCCAGTGTCAGTTGTTACTTCTCCTTTTTCATTTCTAATTCTATTGATTTGAGTCTTCTCCCTTTTTTTTTGATAAGTCTGGCTAATGGTTTCTCAATTTTGTTTATCTTCTCAAAGAACAAGCTTTTAGTTTTATTGATCTTTGCTATCATTTTCTTCATTTCTTTTTCATTTATTTCTGATCTGATCTTTATGATTGCTTTCCTTCTGCTAACTTTGGGGTTTTTTTGTTCTTCTTTCTCTAATTGCTTTAGGTGTAAGGTTAGGTCGTTTATTTGAGATGTTTCTTGTTTCTTGTGGTAGGATTGTATTGCTATAAACTTCCGTCTTAGAACTGCCTTTGCTGAATCCCATAGGTTTTGGGTTATCGTGTTTTCATTGTCATTTGTTTCTAGATGTTTTCTGATTTCCTCTTTGTTTTCTTCAGTGATCTCTTGGTTATTAAGTAGTGTATTGTTTAGCCTCCATGTGTTTCTATTTTTTACGGATATTTTCCTGTAATTGATATCTAGTCTCATAGTGTTGTGGTCGGAAAAGATACTTGATACAATTTCAATTTTCTTAAATTTACCAAGGCTTGATTTGTGACCCAAGATATGATCTATCCTGGAAAATGTTCCATGAGCACTTGAAAAGAATGTGTATTCTGTTGTTTTTGGATGGAATGTCCTATAAATATCAATTAAGTCCATCTTGTTCAATGTATCATTTAAAGCTTGTGTTTCCTTATTTATTTTCATTTTGGATGATCTGTCCGGTGGTGAAAGCGTGGTGTTAAAGTTCCCTCCTATGATTGTGTTACTGTCAATTTCCCCTTTTATGGCTGTTAGTATTTGCCTTAGGTATTGAGGTGCTCCTATGTTGGGTTCATAAATATTTACAATGGCTACATCTTCTTCTTGGATTGATCCATTGATCATTATGTATTGTCCTTCTTTGTCTCTTGTAATAGTCTTTGTTTTCAAGTTTATATTGTCTGATATGAGAATTGCTACTCCAGCTTTCTTTTGATTTCCATTTGCATGGAATATCTTTTTCCATCCCCTCACTTTCAGTTTGTATGTGTCCCAGGGTCTGAAGTGGTCTCTTGTAGACAGCATATGTATGGGTCTCGTTTTTGTATCCATTCAGGCAGTCTGTGTCTTTTGTTGAACCATTTAATCCATTACATTTAAGGTAGTTATTGATATGTATGTTCCTCTTACCATTTCCTAAATTGTGTTGGGTTTGTTATTGTAGGTCTTTTCCTTCTCTTGTGTTTCCCACCTAGGGAAGTTCCTTTAGTATTTGTTGTAAAGCTGGTTTGGTGGTACTGAATTCTCTTAGCTTTTGCTTGTCTGTAAAGGTTTTAATTTCTCCATCAAATATGAACGAGATTCTTCCTGGGTAGAGTAATCTTGGTTGTAGGTTTTCCTCCTTCATCACTTTAAATATGTTCTGCCACTCCCTTCTGGCTTGCAGAGTTTCTGCTGAAAGATCAGCTGTTAACCTCGTGGGGATTCCCTTGTGTGTTATTTGTTGTTTTTCCCTTGCTGCTTTTAATTTTTTTTTCTTTGTATTTAATTTTTGATAGTTTGATTAATATGTGTCTTGGCGTGTTTCTCCTTGGATTTATCCTGTATGGGCCTCTCTGTGCTTCCTGGACTTGATTAACTATTTCCTTTCCCATATTAGGGAAGTTTTCAACTATAATCTCTTCAAATATTTTCTCAGTCCCTTTCTTTTTCTCTTCTTCTTCTGGGACCCTTATAATTTGAATGTTGGGGCATTTAATATTGTTCCAGAGGTCTCTGAGACTGTCGTCAATTCTTTTCATTCTTTTTTCTTTATTCTGCTCTGCAGTATTTATTTCCACTATTTTATCTTTCAGGTCAGTTATCCGTTCTTCTGCCTCAGTTATTCTGCTATTGATCCCTTCTAGAGAATTTTTAATTTCATGTATTGTGCTGTTCATCACTGTTTGCTCTTTAGTTCTTCTAGGTCCTTGTTAACTGTTTCTTGCATTTTGTCCATTCTATTTCCAAGATTTCGGATCATCCTTACTATCATTATTCTGAATTCTTTTTCAGGTAGACTGCCTATTTCCTCTTCATTTGTTAGGTCTGGTGGTTTTTTACATTGCTCCTTCATCTGCTGTATGTTTCTCTGTCTTCTCATTTTGCTTAACTTACTGTGTTTGGGGTCTCCTTTTTGCAGGCTGCAGGTTCGTAGTTCCCGTTATTTTTGGTGTCTGCCCCCCGTGGCTAAGGTTAGTTCAGTGGGTTGTGTAGGCTTCCTGGTGGAGGGGACTAGTGCTTGTGTTCTGGTGGATGAGGCTGTATCTTGTCTTTATGATGGGCAGGTCCACGTCTGGTGGTATGTTTTGGGGTGTCTGTGACCTTATTATGATTTTAGGCAGCCTCTCTGCTAATGGGTGGGGTTGTGTTCCTGTCTTGCTAGTTGTTTGGCATAGGGTGTCCAGCACTGTAGCTTGCTGGTCGTTGAGTGGAGCTGGGTCTTGGCGTTGAGATGGAGATCTCTGGGAGATTTTTGCCATTTGATATTACGTGGAGCTCGGATTTCTCTTGTTGACCAGTGACCTGAACTTGGTTCTCCCAACTCAGAGGCACAGCCCTGACGCCTGGCTGGAGCACCAAGAGCCTGTCATCCACACGGCTCAGAATAAAATTTAGAAAAAAAGAAAGAAAGAAAGAAGATAAAATAAAATAAAGTAAAATTAAATAAAATAATTAAAATTAAAAACAATTATTGAAAATTTTTTTAATTAAAAAGGAAGGAAAGAAAGAAGAGAGCAACCAAATCAAAAAACAAATCCACCAATGATAACAAGTGCTAAAAACTATACTAAAAAAACCAACAAAAAACGGACAGACAGAATCCTAGAACCAATGGTAAAAGCAAAGCTATACAGACAAAATCACACACAGAAGCATACACACTCACAAAAAGAGAAAAAGGGAAAAAATATATATATCGTTGCTCCCAAAGTCCACCTCCTCAATTTAGGATGATTTGTCTTCTATTCAGGTATTCCACACATGCAGGTACATCAAGTTGATTGTGGAGATTTAATCCGCTGCTCCTGAGGCTGCTGGGAGAGATTTCCCTTTCTCTTCTTTGTTCTCACAGCTCCCGGGGCTCAGCTTTGGATCTGGCCCCACCTCTGTGTGTAGGTCGCCGAAGGGCGTCTGTTTTTTTCGCTCAGACAGGACAGGGTTAAAGGAGCCGCTGATTCGGAGGCTCCGGCTCACTCAGGCCGGGGGAGGGAGGGGCACGGCGTGCGGGGCGGGCCTGTGGCGGCAGAGGCCGGCGTGACGTTGCACCAGCCTGAGGCGCGCCGTGCGTCCTCCTGGGGAAGTTGTCCCTGGATCCCGGGACCCTGGCGGTGGCGGCTGCACAGGCTCCCAGGAGGGGAGGTGTGGATAGTGACCTGTGCTCGCACACAGGCTTCTTGGTGGCGGCAGCAGCAGCCTTAGTGTCTCATGCCCGTCTCTGGGGTCCGCGCTTTTAGCCGCAGCTCGCGCCCGTCTCTGGAGCTTCTTTAAGCGGCGCTCTAAATCCCCTCTCCTCACGCACCAAGAGGCAAGAAAAAGCCTCTTGCGTTTTCGGTAGCTCCATACTTTTCCCAGACTCCCTCCCGGCTAGCCGTGGCGCACTAACCCCCTGCAGGCTGTGTTCACACCGCCAACCCCAGTCCTCCCTGCGCTCCGACCGAAGCCCGAGCCTCAGCTCCCACCCCGCCCGCCCCGGCGGGTGAGCAGACAAGCCTCTCGGGCTGGTGAGTGCCGGTCAGCACCGACCCTCTGTGCGGGAATCTTTTCGCTTTGCCCCCCGCACCCCTGTGGCTGTGCTCTCCTCCGTGGCTCCGACGCTACACCCTCTCCGCCACCCGCAGTCTCCACCCGTGAAGGGGCTCCTAGTGTGCGGAAACCTTTCCTCATTCACGGCTCCCTCCCACTGGTGCAGGTCCCGTCCCTATCCTTTTGTCTGTTTTTTCTTTTTTCTTTTTTCCCTACCCAGGTACATGGGGAGTTTCTTGCCTTTTGGGAGGTCTGAGGTCTTCTGCCAGCGTCCAGTAGGTGTTCTGTAGGAGTTGTTGTTCCACATGTAGACGTATTTCTGATGTATTTGTGGGGAGGAAGGTGATCTCCACGTCTTACTCTTCCGCCATCTTGAAGCTAACTCCAAGGGCTCTACCCTTGAATAGCCTCACATACTAGAAAAAATGGACATGAGAATATGTAATTTTAAACCAATAATGTAAGTGAATTCTCTGCAAAGTGGTCTAATTGGTAGGAAAACTAAAAGGTTAATTCTGCCTAAGACAGAGAACACAAACGGGATGCAATGTCAATTCTCTGGGCCTATTTGAGAGAAGGTTCTTAGACATGGTTGGAATATCAACAGAGACAAAATTTATTCAACAAAAGGGCCTATGACTAAATGGGAAAAAAAGAGCTGTTTGGTGAAATGAAAACTGTAGGAACAGTGTGACAGAATCTCCACAGCAGTTATCTGCCTAACACAGTAGGAGAGACAGACATAATAGCAGATGTACCATGAAATGTAGAGAAAGCAAATTTAACATGTTTGGAGAAAAACAAATTCCAGAAAAAGTCCTCGGCCTTCTCTTGTCGGAGGGACAGGGGCCAACCTGTGAAATGAGTGAAGGCCACCCCAGAACACACGGGGGTCAGGATGGGAGTTGGCAGAGAGCAGGTTGTGGGCTGAGGCTATCAGCAGTTCAGGAATACAGAGTGTCAAGTGAAGCCTGGAAAGTCAGGAAACAAGGCTAATGTGGGGGGGGGGGCCTGGTTGGGAAGCTCTGAGGTAACTTCATTCTGCACCCTGGGACTTTCGCTCCACCTCACAGGCACAGGAGGTAAACAGGCTGGACCAAGATAGAGCTGCATCTAAGGTTGATCACTCCAAAGACAGCATGCTTCCAAATGGGATATAATGCAAAGAAGCATTCGAAGAGGAAAGAATGTTGCTTACATTTGACTTTAGAAACACTGTTAAAAGCTCTGGTCAAGGGAAAGCTTTGTTTCAAGGAAAGTTCACCTCCCCAGGAGTGCCTCTGCACTTGTGTTTGTTTGTATTATTGGTGCCATTTCAGTCACTGAAATCATAGGATGTCTTAGATGTCAGCATAAACTGAAAAGTGCTTATGAAACATTCATCAGTCATTGCAGAGTCGTGCCTTGGTGTGTGCTCTAAGGGAAATGTGTCTAAAGATCCCAGACTCAGCAAAAGTATAGGATTAGACCATACTTAGAGGAGGATTTCATCATGGTAACCAAAAAAGAACAGAAATTTCCAGGTAGGAGCATTTCCCATGGAGGAACAGGAAGTCAGTGAAGGAGAGGCAAGAGTTTCTGCTTATTCCCTGGTTTTTAACTAGAATGAATAGTTAGGTAACAATGGTATTAATTTATCAATTTGCATTAATACTAATGTTATTATCATCACTGAGATAGATTATACCGATAGCTTCATTATTGAAGTCTTATTATGGACAAGGCACCATGCTACCTTATTCACAGAATGCTCGTTTCAAACTTCTAGTAATTCCGTGGATTATTTCATCCTTCGCACCTCAATAATTCAGGTGGGTGCTTTATTTATACCCATCTTGCAAGTAAGCTTTTAAAGCCAAGAGAAGTTAAATAGCCCATTGATAACCAGTTAAATAGAAGTGGGTGACCGTCAGTCTGACTTTCCAGCCTGTGCTTTCAGCATGATGGTGGTGCCAGAAATTAAGATGAAAATACAGAGCAACCTCAGGCGTGGGGATGCCTTCTGTTGACGGGGAATGTAGGGATTGCAGCGCTACAGGACCACTTCATGGCCACATGGAGAAGAAGGTTGACTTAAGAGACTGAAGCCCAGGGGCACAGAGAATTTCTCTGACTCTAAGTTCCAGCAACGCTGAAGCGCTTATCCTTATGGAAAGGCGTAGTGTTATCTTCTGTGCCTTCACTCACTTTGAACCCCATTCCCTGTAGCTCATTCTGACTCCTCAGTAACTCATGAGAGGCCTAGCTTCTTCATTTCTTCATGAAGCTTTCCATGATTACTCAGGCTGGGTGATGTCATATTCCGTGGAGTCATTATACTCTGCCCCTTCAGTTACCACTGTCTTACCACTTTGTAATTTAGTTTGTTATGTGTCTGTCTGCCTCTCCTAGGGGACCGTGAACCCCTTGAGGGCAGAGAT
The DNA here is from genome assembly GCF_937001465.1 of Orcinus orca. Taxonomy (NCBI): domain Eukaryota; kingdom Metazoa; phylum Chordata; class Mammalia; order Artiodactyla; family Delphinidae; genus Orcinus; species Orcinus orca. Next base: position 8,072,341 of record NC_064573.1, on the reverse strand, counting down.
GGCCTTAGGTATTTGTGATGCTCTGGGATTAGCCTGTTCTCAGCATCTGAGTTCAAATAAACTTTTTCTTGAAAGAAAGAACCTGGTTAAATCTGTTGTAGAGATGACTTGTGACAGAGGCTAGACTAAGGTCTCTATTGCATGATTTTAAATTACTGAAAAGTAAACTTGAATTCAGCTACAGAAAAATATTCTGATATTGAGGATACATACAGTCATCTCTCCGTCTCCCTGGGAGATTGGTTCCAGGACCCCCATGGATACCAAATTCTAAGGATGCTCAAGTCTCTTATTTGGGATAGCACAGTATTTGCATGTAACCTATATACATCCTCCCTATACTTTAAATCATACCCAGATTACTTACAGTAACTAACACAATGTAAATGCTACATAAATAGTTGCCAGTGTACAGCAAATTCAAGTTTTCCTTTTTGGAACCCTCTGGAATTATTTTCCCCTAATATAGTCAATCCTCAGTTGGTTGAATCCACAGATGCAGAACCTGCGGATATGGAGGGCCAACAGTGTGTGTGTATGTATATCTATAGTTATAAACATATTCACCATAGTGAAGTGGAATACTTATTATTGGACATAATTAAAAAGCAGTTTAATGACCAATTGTCACAGATATTGAGGAAGAGATTACTTCATTACTTCAATGGATATAAAATAGCTAGATTATATTACCTCTAATTTATTCGTCTCTCTCAAATATATCCTGTAATTCTACATTGTTTTGAATGAGTAATGAGTTGAGAGCAGGTCTTTCAAGACATACCTTTCTAAGACTACCCTTAGCTAACGGTTCCCCAGAGACATGGCCTCTGTGCCACATCAATAAAACCATGGAGTCTGGTATAACACAAGGACATGTGCCAGTCATATGGTGGCCTGGCTCTGTGGGACATGATGATAGTCAAAGGCAGAGCAGAAGTGGGAAGAGAGAGGACACGTTTATCTTGATGAAGGCATACTGTCCACTCCTGAATATGGCAAAGTTAAGAATAATCTACAACACGTCAACAAGACAGAACAGAACCATCTGTAACAACAAGCTTCTCCTGAAAGAGAATTTTCCAAAAATACTTCCTTGGAAGAATTGATCACTGACATGATGGAAAGGTTAGTGTCCAAGAAATTCTACAAATACCAGGCAGTTTTGTTGCTTGGATATCAACAATGACGTTGGTCACCTAAAGGGGTTGAAGACAAAAACCAAGAGATAACTTTGGAAAAACCCCAGGAATCCAGCTTCTGGGCATGTGGAAAGGAATTGTGCTAGCACAGGCGTACTTGATTCATTGTGCTTTGCAGATACTGTGTTTTTACAAATTGAGGGTTTGTGGCAACCCTGCATCAAGCAAGTCTATGGTGCCATTCTTCCAACGGCATTTGCTCACTTCATGTCTCTGTGTCACATTTTAATAATCTTGCGATATTTCAAATGTTTTCATTATTATATGTGTTATGGTGATCGGTGATCAGTGATCTTTGCTGTTACTACTATAACTACAACTAACTCAGATGATGGTTAGCATTTTTTAGCAATAAAGTATTTTTTAATTAAGGTAGCACATTGTTTTTTTAGACATAATGCTGTTGTGCACTTAACAGACTACAGTATAGGATAAACATAACTCATATATGCTCCGAGAAACCAAAAACATGTGACTTGCTCTACTGCAGTGGTCTGGATGGAACCTGCGGTATCTCTGAAGTCTGCCAGGCAGACTCCTGGGCCTTGCTTCCATGTCACATCTTGGCCAAAATCTTGGGCACCAGCAGGATAGCACCTGAGGCTCTTTCCATGGTCCATAGTCTTAGCAATCGAAGCAGTAGCAATGCTGTCAGTCACAACAGCGATGACCTAATCTGTGCGGCGCCCTGCTCATCACTGTGTATGCTGTGGCATTCGCTCCTTCCAGCAATCTGGAACTACTGCATAACGTGATTCCCTTTTTATGAGTGAAGAAAGCGAGAATTCAAGAGGCTGAGGATATACAACTGCAATTAACATAGCTAACTAAAAACAGAAAATCTAACCCCCAAATCTCACTCTTAGTCACAACACTCTAGGATCTGAATTGAGAAGGATGTATTTAAATTGCTGTTACAGCAGACATAGCAGGGATTGTATTGAAAACTATTTAACAAAGGTAACGATGACCTTTGGCTCAGCAAGACCCCCACTGCCCCTGCCAAGGGCCTTGTCTGCCCCCGTGAAGTCCCTTCAGGGCTAGAAGGTGCCGGGGTGGGGGTGGGTACAGTGATGAGTGCTGCTCTAAAGGAGCTCTGGTGGCATCTGGGTGAATTTAATGGTGGTCTCTGGCAGTGCCTACTGGGGGCTTCCAGGCTGGGTGCGGGAGAGAACTGGGGTCTAGACAGGTGTCCCTGTAAAGCCCCAGGGGTCCTGGGAAGGGGGATTTTCCTGGGTCTGACTGACAGACAATGGCCAACCAGAGGAGCAGCTGGGAGTTGGTCCTAGTTGGGGCAGATGGGAAGGGTTGGAGTGGCAAAGGAGACCGTAGCACTGAGTGGCTCAAGACAGCAGCTATTTACCAACCAGTAAGGATTTTCAACAACCAGCACAGATGCCCTGGTGGGAATCGGCCCCTCGTCAAGCATGTAGGCTGCAGAGTGGAGATCTCAGGGGAAGGTCTAGTTCTTCCTCCTGAAGGAACAAGCGGAATCCTTCGCTGGTTCCTCTTTCGACAGAGTCAAGATCTACTTGGTTCTAGGTTTGGGTGATCTTCCATTGTCACCCATCAGACAGGCTGACCCCCGAGTTGCCTGGCACGCTTTCTCTTGACTTCTGCTCTCATCCTGCCCCACAGCCATCTGGATCTAGCACAGCTAAGCTTTCCTGTAAGTAAGGTGTCCTAACCGCTGGCTTCCTTCTGTGCTTAACCCTGAGAAATGACTCCTCTCTCCGAGTTGGACCTGTAGCTTTCTATTTATACATCCTTAGCTGGCGCTAAGGAGTATAAAGGAGATGTATAAGGAGACGTAAAATCTGCTTCCTCGGCAGGCTGGCATGGAATTAGGTTGGGGGAAGGGGAGCTTCTGATTTACAGTACAATCTAAAAACACGTTTCCTCATTACCCAGAAACGTGGCCAGCTGGACACTTCCTATATCGCAGCCTTAACACACAGCCTGCCCTCACACTTGCGGCAGCTCAGGGGTTTTCAGATTAATCACTACACTCCCTCTCTGCCGTGCGCCACAGAGCAGGTGTTTTATGGGACTGAACTACCCTCTCTCAGCAGTCAGAGAATATCTGAGTCTGTGACGCTTCCAAGCCAGCCACCAAATTCCAGTCTGCCTCTGCATTGAATTGTTGCAGATCCTCATTGGGTTGATAGAAGTTCATTTTCTTGCTCTAACAATAAAGGCTCTTTCTGGCCTATGATATAAATAGCCAGCTTGTTTGGGTTGTGTCTGTTTCTTGCCCGGTTTTGCCCTCACTTTCGTCTTGTGTTCTGCTCTCAGTGGTTTCTAACTGTAAGTCTCTCCTCTCACTTTCTTCACCTTGGATCTACTCCTTAGGACTCTCTATCCCACCCCCCATCTTTCTCTTTTATTTATTTATTTTTTGTTTGTTTTGTTTTTAACACCTCTCGTTCAGGATCTGGGACTGCTGACGTTTCACTGCGATCCTCACACCCAGGAATTCATAGCACTGATTTTTACTAACTCATTACTTAAGAATATAGTTAAGATTCTCCATCGATATTTTAACTAAGACACATCTGGCCTTTTAATCTGGGATTGGGCCACATGAGTCATCAACTTGTTTTGGAGAGGATGTGTTTTTATCAAGAATTGATTGAACATAGATTTGGCCCAATTGTGGGCCACCAGGCCAGCCTGCAGGAGGAAACGTGGACAGGAGGTATTTCTTACTGTGTCCACCTCCGGGCAGCATCCAGATTCAGCCCACTTCAGAAGGATGTCTGTACTCTGTGTCACATGCAAAGCTTTAGGAGGCTTTTAGGAACTACTTATAGATTGGGGCTACCTGTCCTTTGGTCCCCAGAGGCAGTTTATTCCCAATAACTACTGGCCAATGAGAGTACAGTTTGAAGGCGGCCGTTGGGGGACAGCACTTCCTATGTCACCTTTAACAACCCTCCTACAGAGCTCCCTGCATGGCCATGTTTCAAGGTCAAAGGGTAAGTCCAAACGTTTTTCTTTCAGTGACTCGATGGTTTAACCATTAACATGGCCACACTCCAAAAAAAGTAGACTTTTATACATGAATACTTTTTAAAAAAGTTTTAGAGGCATTTAGGTTTTCTAAAAGAGTCACAGAGTCAGCAAGTTACAGAATACTTCGCGTGACATCTGGCCTTCAGTATGAGCAGAGAGGAAAGAAAAAGACAGGGCGCTCTCAAAGAGACAGCTCTTTGGCCAGCAGGATGCAAATCTTCTTCCCACTCCCGTTTTTGCTGACTATAATAAATGTCATATTAGGCCACAGCCTCCCAAATGGCCGAAGTGACAGATGAGAAACGAGGCAGCAGGGAAGAGAAAAAAGGCTCCTCATATACCTGCCACTGCCCTCATGCCTCAGACAGAACACTCCCTATGGGCCAGGGGAGATGAGTCAGGACACAGGCCTCTGGAGGTAGAGCTAAATGAGGCCAACTGACACACAGTCAACTCGCAGCGTTTGAATCTGAGCCTGTTTCTCCCTGATCCACTGGGGTTCAAAACCCAGTGCCATCATTGAGCTTAATGAAGTCCTTCTCACTTGCAGACTATGTGTGACCCAAGGCTGCTCTGCTCCCAGCAGTAAAACCCAGGAGATGGCTGTATTGACGGTTCAGTGTTCAAAATACCTCTGGAACTTTGGACAGAATAGAACCCCCATTAGTTATTGACACAAAATTCCCAGAATTGAACACATCTCTGGAACATGTGCTCTAGTATCTGCCTAGACCACCTTGGACGTCTGGTTGACAGCTCCCCAGGAATGACTCAGAAAATCAAACAGCATTTAGGGTGTATGAGTTATTCTACGTGATCTGATGTAACTACCTTGAGAAAATTTAACAAGTAATAAATAACATTAAACAGCCATAAAAAGAAATGAAATAATGCCATCTGCAGCAACATGGATGGACTTAGAGATTATCATACTAAGTGAAATAAGTCTGACAGAGAAAGACAAATATCATATGATATCACTTATATGTGGAATCTAAAATATGACACAAATGAACTTATTTACAAAACAGAGACAGACCCATAGCCATAGAAAACAAACTTATGGTTATCAAAAGGGAAAGGGGGAAGGGATAAATTAGGAGTTTGGGATTAACAGATACATACTACTATATATAAAATAGATAAGCAACAAGGACCTACTGTATAGCGCAGGGAACTATATTAACTATCTCTAACATATGATGGAAAAGAATCTGAAAAACTATATATATATAACTGAATAACTTTGCTGTACACCTTAAAGTAACACAACATTGTAAATCAACTATACTTCAATTATAAAAAATAAAAAGACTAAGCAAATTTTGAATCTAATAAATCTAATTCCCCAGTGACTCTGTAGCTAGACCCCCAAAATTCTGTGGAGGGCAATTTAGTCTGACTTCAAAATAGGATGTATAATAGGAAGTAACAAAAATGTAAAAAATTTCTTAATTTGTAGCTCTTCTTTAGTTGTTTTCACTTAATGAACATTGGGACATTCTAATTATTGAAAGCTTTTCTGAAAACTGAGCATAAAATATGCCAATCTTAATAAACAAAAGCCAGACAAATTTTTTTTAAATTAAATGTAATTGTAACCATATGCTTTTAAAACATACAGTTACCTATCAGTCATGATTATAAAAACTAACAATTGTACAGATTTTAGAGAATTCTTATGACGTGGTGGGGCAAAAGTAATTGATCTAGAAAAGTCAGATCTTTGAGAAATCATTAAATTCAACATAAGACTTTAAGTCAGATTAGCAATTGATAACCTAGACAAATGCATTTTTGAGTGAGCATGCATGAGTTTTTGCCTCTGAGTTATTCTGCTTCTTTGAAAATATTCACACAGTAAATCTCACCCTTGCTTTTATATTTAACCCAAACCTTTGTGGTCACTTGAAGCTTGGTGATGGTCTTTTAATTGATTACTTAAAGTGTATTTAAAGTGTGCCTTCACTAAATTGTTCCTTTTTTTCTGCCTTTTGATATGTGTTCCAAGCTATTGTAAGATCTGTACTTTCTTCAAGATAATTAAAGTATTCCTGTCATCTAATTACATTGTTAAACACATCTTTCAATGTTCTTATTAACTTTATCTAACGTTTAACACAAACTATTAAAATGTTCAGATGTTACCTTTTTAGTATATTTTTCTCATCAATTTCAATTCTAATGACTACAATTAGCATAAATAATTACTTGGACAAGAAGACTGAACATTTTATGATGTGGTTGTGAGAGGGAGTTATTTTACATCAAAATTAACATTGAAGAAAAGGCGTATAATTTCCTTTAAGTACAGAAACCAGCATTCCTGAAAACACCTAAGTTCTTTGCAGAATAATTTATAAAAGAGGGCTGAATATTCCATAAGCAATTTTAGAGAAGCTTTCTACCATCCCTCATTTTAGGTGGAATGTAATGTTATACTAAGAAATAAAAACAAAGTTACTTTGTGCTCCATTCTTTTGCAAGACCTCTTCATTGATTTCTTTGGAAAGAATTATCTATGGTGACAAATATGCCTTTGTATTGCAGACCTAAATCTTGCAAGTTCTCTTAAGACTCTGCCATTTTTGTGATCATAACATAGGTCAAGTTCAGTTCGGCAATGAAGAGTCCCTTATGTCACTACAAAAGGTGTTGAGGTTACAAAAGAGAAAATGAAACCACCCTTCCCTGGAGAGACAGATCTCTCAGTCTGCTTACAACTTGCCAAACAGATTGTTTCAGTATAATGTTGAAAGTGTCATGATAAAATTCATCCAGGAAAGTATGCGAGGAGAACAGAATACTTTGCCATGCCTGAAAGGTATCAGGGAATGCTTTTTGGAGGTGAGGATGCCTGATATATGTTCTTCAGAAATGAGGAGGATTGTGTCAGTTGCGGAAAGTAACTGGGTGCCTTATTTATAACAACAGGAAGGGGGAAAATTAATAGATAAGCATGCCCCTTGGCAAGGAATGCTTAATGAAACAAATAAATGGCATTTCAACCAAGAAACTAAATTATTTCAGTATGTAAAGTACCTCCCTATGTATCATCTACCATTAGAAGATTTTTATCATTTTCAAGAGTGTTCATTAATGAGAATGCACAGTAATATTCTAGTTACTTAGAGAATAACATAAATCAGAGCCAACATTTAAAATTGAGTACCAATATATTTAACAGTGCTTTACAAACATTACCTCATTAAATCTCATATTAACCCCATAGGGTAGATAGGTAGATACTATTATGCTGAATTTATAGTAAAGTAACTAAAGAATAGAGGGTCTAATAATTTGGCAATAAAGTTACATAACTAACATGTGTTAGTGGTTGGATTCAAACCCAAATAACCTGTCTCCAGACCCTCTTTTCAATCCATGCCATCTTCACTCAAGATCATGACTGTTTCTAGCTGGTAAGTAGCCAACCCATAACAAAGTAGGTAGATGAAGTAGGGAGTAGAAACAGAGGAACCCTGTGGTTCTCAAAAAGAATTCCCAAGATTGGGTATGACTTTCACAGGCTAGAAGGAAGTGGGCACGATGAAAACAGCTAGTCCAATTTTCCAAAGAAAATTGATCATAATTTCAACTGTAGCCAAGCATATTGGTCTAGTATTAGCAGAGAATAAAATTTAGTAAGTAGTGCCAAGGTATGGTCATAAACGACCAAGATGGCCTCCATCTTTTTTGTAGCCACTTCAAAGCAAAGAATCAATAGATGTTCCAGAATTTCCCTCACTACCCCACAACATCCATTTCTGAAGATGTGTTGATTATATTTTCTATATCCCTTATCTTTGCATAAATTAGTTATGATAAGTCCCTTTGCAATCTTGGATACTTATTTCATTTTGTACACATTTTCTTTCCAAAGAATAAAGACTACATCTTATATTTCCTTATTTTTCCTCTCAGATTGTTAAAACAGTGCCATCTATGTTGTTTAGACAGTGAAATAACATATGTGTGTTCAACCTAAGTAAATGTAGTAAAATTGCAAGAGAAAAGAGAGGGGGAATTTAAATGGTGAAGATTTTGCCCGTGTTCTAGTCCATGAGCACCTACCCTCATAGGAACGTAAGAGGGCATATGAATCAGTGTTTACTTCAACCATGTTCAGCTTCCTCAGACTATTCATAGCATGAGCATTTCAAGATTTGAATATGAAATCCATGGATTGAATGGTATGTAGTTTTGCTACAGCATATCTCCTGGATACAAGGTAATTAATTCATTAGGTGCTCAACTGAAAAGAACAGTGATGGCTTCATACTGGAGAGAAAACTGACTGCTCAATTTAGTGAGAAATCATATGTTAGGCTTCGATGTGGAGATTTCCTACAAAACTTTCAAGGAAAATGCTTAATTTAAACAATCTTCACTCTATAAACCACCTATGGAATCTAAGGAATGTCACTTGTGACTACTATACCCAGTAAACAGCTTTTAAATGAACGAATAGAATGGGCATGTGTTAACAGTTATGGTGAACCTACTGCTAGAAGGTATTTGGGGAACCCAGGAAGGTCTGAATCTGATTTTAATTCAGTACCTCTTCAACCCTCCAGTACAAGGTTTATAATGAAGAAAATGGGGCGACCCAAACCCCTTTCTTTTAGGTTACCCTGAGCTATGATGCTCACCATCCAGACTTCTTGTCTAGTTGCATTAAAGCACACAATTTAGTCTATAGTCCCAGTAAGTCCTTCACTTCATCATGACCCAAACCCAACACCAACAGGCTGCATGGGATGGAGATCTAAATGATGATGAAAATAATTAAGCTCGTGTGTGGAGGGAAAAAAAGGAGTCCAAGATGATTGACCCAACAAGACCTTAACCCTGCTTCCTGATCACCCTTGATGGAGGCCACAGAGAACAGAAAACAGAGAAAAAATTCAGATTCAGTACTTTTTTTTTTTTTTTTTTTTTTTTTGCGGTACGCGGGCCTCTCACCACTGTGGCCTCTCCCATTGTGGAGCACAGGCTCCGGACGTGCAGGCTCAGCGGCCATGGCTCACGGACCCAGCTGCTCCGCGGCATGTGGGATCTTCCCGGACCGGGGCACAAACCCGTGTCCCCTGCATCGGCAGGCGGACTCTCAACCACTGCGCCACCAGGGAAGCCCCAAATTCAGTACTTTTTAATAAACAGTAATTCTGTCTGCAAGCAAAAGGCCCCATCATATTTCTAGGTAATCTGAAACTATGAGATTTCTAGGTATGGATCTAGGAAGGTGATACAATAGAGATCTTTTTTCCTACTCCACAATATCTATCTTGATTTACTGTGTTATAGCAGATTTGGCAAAATATTGAGAACAGGTTAGTTTTTCTTTTTAATTTGGAAATCCACTTACTTCCTTTTATTTCTTACATGATATATCTTAAGACAACTTTATTAACTACTAGAGGATACTTGATGTTAATACTGGTTTGAAATCCCATGATTATGAAGCAAAATAGAAAATTTGAAAAGGTTCTCAAAAAGTCAACAATAGAATGCAAGTATTGGAGGATGAAACCATCTAGTAAAATCGAAAGGTACCAGTTACATTTGATGAAATCATGAGCTTAGGTGATTTGTCTCCCTGCTTTTATGATGTTATTTCCATTTGTATTTGAACTATACAGCTCTTTTCAGTTTTAGAGTATAGAGATTGATTCAATTACCTTAGCTTAGGGAGAAAAGGGGAGTCTGGGCAAGGATTCAAGGGAAGAAGTGAATCAGAGAGAAGGAAATTTGAGAGCAGAGTCCTGTATTGCCAGACTTCACCTATCTAAAATATGAATGGAAAATCTGGCAAGAACTCTACACTCTTGAAGGCTGAAAAACCCATCTTTTTCATGATGGTGCAGCTTCTTTCTACATGTTGACTCCGTTCTTTTTTCATACCAACCACTTCCTTATTACCTAAGTTTGCACATGGTTATGAGTTCAATTTACCACTACCAAATAGTCTATTTCTCAGTTTCCCAAATTCTAATTCCCACTGGCCTAAGCTATCCTTTGTATAGAGGCCAGAAGTCATTGGTTACTGCCTTTGAATCAGGGCTGCACCATGTTGGGTATATCACTGGCAGCATAGGTGGAAGGGCCTGTGGATGAATAGACACAGCAGACAAGGGAAGTTACCACAAAATAGATCCAGTGGACCGCTCTTTATCATTTACATGTTTGTTAGCTTAACCCTGTTAAACTCTGCGAGGTTGCTGTGTTTATGAAGGGGTCTTAGTGGTTGATATCATCTATATATCAGGTTAATTTTTATCATCGTATTCTCTAGCTACAGCACTTTTAAAGGTTCTGCAGCTTTGCTGGATCTGTGTATATGCTGTGTGACTTTGTCTACTGCTTTGAGTATATGCCTTGCTGATTGGTAAATGATATCATGAAGTGCTCAGTTGCAGGTATAACATTTTCTAATGAATTAGTAATTTCCAGTTGCTAGTTGTGGGCTCCAAGGTTATTTTGTACAATGTTATGTCACTCAGGGGACTGCAACCGAGTTCGAAGCTCTATGCCTTTCTCATCATTCTGCCCACAGTTGATGGTATATCCTTTGACGGCCCTTTGAAGTTCTGATAATGCTGCTTTTCTTCTCTCAGTATGCAGGAAACCAGGAGTTTAACACAAAATAAATAAGTAGGATAAAATTCTGCTACATTACAAGAGCTAAAGTTCTTTTCTTTCTCTCTTTCATCTCAAGTTTAATTCCCAAAGTGAAAGTGTTGCATTAATCCTTTTTAAGAAAGTTGATAGAATAATTAAATCGTAAAGCATGCATATCAGACAGCTATTTCTGTCTTGTGAACCAACTAAATCCAGTCTCTCTGTGCTGCCAAAAACTGCTATCCTAATAAGTGAAATACCATTTTGCTGATAAGATAGATTTTCAGTTTCACCCTAGTTCACAGTTACTACTCTATAAAAAAAACAATTTGGGTCACTACTTAGATCACAAACTTACTTTCTAAGGAGCATTTTTGGTCATGCTTGAGCAGTAATAAACAGAAAGAATCTTTTCTACAAATTGAATTGTAATGTATTTGAATTTATGGAACTACTTCCTCATTTTTAAAATGAAGGGGTTGGACTAGCTTATTTTTAAGGTTCTTTTCAGAATTAAAAGCCATGATAATGTAATTCTGTAATTCAATTAAACATCCCCTTTTCAATCAAAAGGATCAGAACTCAAGCAAAATTTGAACTTGGTAAGAAAAGTAACTTTTATCCTCAGTTACCTATCAAATTTTCCTCTTTGCTTTCTTTTATGGACCCTATCTTGGTCTCACAGAGCTGTTGGCGATCTTTCTCTAACTGCTTTAAATCATTGCGTCCTTCAGACCTAAGCTTTTGTAAGAGGAGCTTGAAAAGAGGAAAACCTTCAAGATACCAACAGATGAATTACCAAAGGTGAGATGTCAGGAAATTATGGGCAGCTGGCCACTCAAGTGACATAATGAACCTTATCTACTCACTCCTCCTGGGCTAAGCTTGAAACTCTGGAGAATTAAACTGGCTCTAAAAACTAGGTTTTCTCTGTTGTTCTAATTGATAATCAGTTAGTATATCACTGCTTCATATTCAGTCTTCTCTCAAGTTGGTATAGAAAAAGTCTTTTCCTCCAATTTATGAGTGTAAGGCAGGAGCAAGTATCTAAGATTTACGTTAGTCAGAAGATGAAGCTCCAGAATAATGACTGGGGGATTACACTGAATAACTGAGGAATGGGAACACCATGGATTCCATGTTCCAATACTGGTTCTAAAGGATATCTCTATGGCTTCACTATATGCCAAGTTTTGTATGCATGGGGGCTTTTGGCCACAGTAAAAACTAATTGATTAAAACTGGTTAAAACAATAAGAGTATTTCTTATCTCAACTAACATGACTGTGGTTATCTTTTGCTGATAATTTTCAAAAGTGAAACGATGTGGGTTCATTAAGAAAATAATGCAGCAGGGAAAATTTGGTTATTTCTGAAGTGTGCAAAACAAAGTCAATCCAAGAAATGTTTACCCTCCTATTTCCTAAGAAGACTGGCTATTATGTATAATTATAAAAATGGGTGAATACAACTTTTACAGAGGAAAAAATCTTCAATTAAAATATATAATATCCTGAGATTATATGCCATTAATACCCCAAGCTCATAGGTAGAATATATCATTAATATGTCAAAATAATCAAAAGATTCTGTAAGTCTGCAGTAGGTCTTAAATATCTATATATTAATAAAACTCCATAGGTAAGTGATGCATACCCCCACTGAAAACCTTTGGCCTTGAAGATGCTAGATTCAAACTGAAGAAGAAAAGTTGTCACAAAAATTAACATTTTAAAAAATAACTGAACTTATATCTGCTGGCACAGTGCTATTATCTAATTTCAAGCATCAGGATTCTGACAAATAGAAACATGTTATGTTAACAAGGGCTCTGACAATTCTTTAGATTTTCCATACAACTTACAATTTCTGAAATATTTATATTAATAATATTTTACCTATACCAATTTAACCTAAAAAATGTTAGCATCTCATTTGATGTGACATTTCCCATGCAAGTCATTAATTGTACCATGTCAAAAAACTTAGTTTTTTCTAACACCTTTCTTTTTACAAGGTGAAAGAACAAATCTTCTTTGATTTTCCAGTGACCCTTCAAGGTCACTTTGCTTTATTTGCAAAGGATATTCTCTGGAGGATTAGATCTTTGGGCAGGTCAAATATCAAAGATGTAAGGATATTTGAACAATTGTTTAAGATAGGATCCTGGGTTACTGAGAAACAAATGGGCCACATATTTAACCAAATCAACAATGAAAGACTTTAAAAGTATATAAAGGGGGCTTCCAGTTTCTGGTTCTGCATAAACAGCTCAGAAGCCCCCAGTCTATCCTAAATCAAGTAAAAAGCTAAAGAGAATGAAAAATCAACAACTATTCTAGGATCTGTCAGAGAGGTGAGGAAGCGAGCCAAACTGCTGCCCCCAAGTTTGAAGAGACCAACAGGCAAATACAGAATATAATAACTTACCCAAGCAGAGACTAACAAGCAGAAACCTCCACAGGGACCGGCACCATCACAGGAAAACCAGAATATAAGCTGATGAATTGCTGGGTGCTCGATGTGGACAACTCTATGACAAACTCCAGGTGGACTCAGTCAGAGAGGGACCCCCACAATCCTGTATATGTTCTTCCAGGGTCTAGGCCAGGTTCAAACAGTAAATATCTGAGAAAACGTTCTCTCCTGCTAACTGCAGCGGGGAGGGAATGCAGCCAGAGCCCTCTGGAAATACCCCCAGAACATTCTAGTCTTCTTAAAAAGACTTGCCCACAGGGGAAACTAGTTAACCATAGCCCAGCCTTCTGGGTGTTAACAGAGTCTGACTCACCTGGGGGAAGGTAAATACCCAACTCCAGCTGGCTCTTGACTTCCATGTGGGAGGAGGGAAATAATGAACTCCTGCCTGCTCTAGTCATTCTCTCCCACCTAAGGAGGAGAAAAAAATATTAAAAACACTTGTGAAGTTCACCGTTCAGAGGCACAACCTCCCAAAAAGACTGACGCCTAATTATAGCATATGGAAGACTTCTCTTCCCCCACACCTGGCCACCACAGGACTAAAGGCCTATTTTTAGCAGTTCCTTTTACCCAGTACATCATGTCTGGTTATCAACAAAAAATTACAAGGTGTTTCAAAAGACATAAAACACAATAAGAAGAGACAGAGCAAGAATCAGAACCAGACATAGCAGAGATGTTGGAATTTTGAGACCGGGAACTTAAAACAACTAAGATTAATATGCTAAGGGCCCTAATGGATAATGTACACACCAGGCAAGAACAGATGGACAAGGTAAGCAGGTGGGAATACTAAGAAAAAAACAAAGAAATGCTAGAGATAAAACCACTGTAACAGAATGAAGAGCACCTTTGAAAGGCTATTAGTAGACTGTACACAGCTGATGAAAGAATCTCTGAGCTAGAGGATACAGCAATAGAATCCTTGAAAACTGACAAGCAAAGAGAACAAAGACTGAAAAAACAGAACAGAGCATCCAAGGACTGTGGGACAACTACTAAAGTATAACACATGAGAAATGGAAATATCAGAAGGAGAAGAAAGAGAGAAAAGAAGAAATACATGAAATAATAATTGAAAATTTCCCCAAATTAATGTCAGATCCACACCAAGCCACAGATCCATGAAGCTTAAAAAAAACAAAGAAGGATGAAAATCTCTTAATTAAAAATTTTTTTTAATTAAAAAAAATCTACACCTAGGCATATCATTTCAAAATGCAGAAGGCCAAAGATAAAGAAAATTATCCTATGAAATTATCCTTTAAAAGGGAAGGAGAAATAAAAGCCTTTTCAGACAAACCAAAATTGAGGCACTTTATTGCTACTAGAACATCCTTGCAAGAAATGTTAAAAGAAGCTCTTCAGAGAGAAGAAAAATGATATAGGCCAGAAACTTGGATCTACAAAAAGAAAGTAAGAACACAGAAAAAAAAAGAGTAAGTAAAAGTAAAATAAAAATTTTATTTTTTCTTATTCTTAATTCATCTAACAGATAACAGTTTGTTCAATGTCAAAATAGTAAAAAGAAAAAAGTATAACTGATATGCAAAGAAAGGAGAGAAATTAAATAATATACAATGCTCAATTAAACCACAAAAGGCAAAAAGAGTGGAAGACAAAAATAGGAACAAAAATCAAGGGTAACAAATAGAAAAGAGTAACAAATATGGTAGATATTAATCCAACTATATCCAATAATCACTTTGAATATAAATGGTCTAAATTCACCACTTGAAGACAGAGATGGTCAGAGTAGATGAATAAACACAACTCAACTATATGTCATCTACAAAACACCCACTTTAAATATAAAGACACATATAGATTAAAAGTAAATGGATAGAGGAAAATATATCATGCTGACACTAATCAAAAGAAATCAAGACTATGTTAATTTTGGATAGAACAGTCGTCAATACAATGAAAGTTATTAGGAATAAAGAAGGGCATTATACAATGATAAAGGAGTCAATTCTCCAAGAAGACATAACAATCCTTAAAGTGTATGCACCTAGCAACAGAGCCTCAGACTACAAGAGGTAAAAACTGAAAGAAAAACAAGGAGAAACAGATGCATCCACTGTCACAGTTGGAGATTTCAACATCCCTCTATTAGACATGGACAATTCCAGCAGGCAGAAAATCAGTAAGAATATAGATGAACTCAACAATGCCATCAATCAACTAGATAAAATTATCACCTGTAGACCACTTCATTCACCAACAGCAGATAATACATTCTTCTCAAGAACACAACACATGGAACATTCACCAAGATAGAAAACATTCTGAGCCATAAAACACACCTTAACAAATTTAAAAGACTAGAAATCACACAATGTCTGCTCTCAGACACAATGGAATTAAACTAGAAATCAAAAACAGATTGATAACTGGAAATTCCCAAAATAAGTGGAGACTAAACAGAACATTTCTAACTAAAATGTGGGTCAAAAAGAAATAGCAAGAGAAATTTAAAATATTTTGAACCAAATGAAAATGTAAACACAATTTAAATAATACGTGGGAAAAAGCAAAAGCAGTGCTTAGAGGGAAATTTACAACATGAATTCATATACTACAAAAGAATAAGGAACTGAGGTCAATATCTAACTTTCCACCTTAGGATAATAGAAGAAGAAGAACAAATTAAACTAAAAGTAAGTGGAAGAAAAGAAATAGTAAGAACTAGATCAGAAATCAGATGAACTTGTAAATAGGAAATTAATAGAGAAATGTAATGAAACCAAACGGTGTTTTTTTGTAAAGACCAATATAATCAATAAGCCTCTAGCCAGGTTAAGTAAGAAAAAGAGAGAGGACACAAATTACTAATCTCAGAAATGAAAGTGGGGACATCACTACAGATCCTGTGGACATTAAAAGGATAATAAAAGAATACTATGAAAAACTCTATGCCCACAAATTTGATAACCAACATAAAGTGAATTCCTTGAAAGACAATTGGCCAAAACTCACACAAGAATAATCTGAATAGGCCTATAACTATTAAATAAATTGAATCTATAATTAATAATCTTCCAAAACAGAAAGTACTAGGCCCAGATGGGTTTAATGGTGAATTCTATCCACATTTAAGGAAGAAATTATACTAATTTTCTAAGACAATCTCTTTCAGAAAATAGAAGCAGAAGGAATACTTCCTAGGTCATAGTATAAGGCCAGCCTTACGCTATATATGGCCTAATCAGAGAAAGTTTGAGAGAGAACACCTAATCTGGTACTTGAAGGATAAATAAGAATTATCAGGTTCATAATGCTAGGAAAGAATTTCAAACAGAGAGCACATCAGAAATAAAGACCTGTAGATATTACACAACTACTGTGATTGAAGCATTTTACATAAACCAGCATTTACTTAAAACATAAAATTCAAAGTTGTGAGTGCTAAGAAATTAATCAGATGAGGAGGGTAGACTTCAGTACAGAGAATGAATTTCAGAAGAACAAGATGGATGTTGGTAAGTAGGAGACAGCAATAATAATCCCTGCAAGGGCTTAGCTGCTCCTTGGCATGTGGGATCTTCCTGGACCAGGGCTTGAACCCATGTCCCCTGCATTGGCAGGTGGATTCTTAACCACTGTGCCACCAGGGAAGTCCCAACAGTGTACTTTCTTCCTCATAGCAGTGGAAAGACCCAATGATCTTTTTCATCACTGACTTCTAACTCCTAATCTGGCCCAAGATTACCTAATAAATTCACTCAGTTTCCAATCTCCTGAATGTCAGGGATTCTTCTATCATATTATCTAAATATAAGATTAAGCTGTGGAGGTATTATAATGAAAGTTCTCAAATCAGCAGGAGATATGTCAAAGGGGGAGAAAAAAAACTTAAATTCTTTGAAGCTCACCAGCTAAAAGACATTCCGTAAGCCAAAGGACACCCCACCCTTATTAAACAAACTGGAGAATACTCCTAAGAAGAAGACTATTTTATTTAACTCCTTAAGACTTTGAATCTTAAATTTGAGAACTGGGAAGTAGCAAAAATGGAGAAATTTTCCTTTAAAAGAAGCCTATATCAATTAGGATGCAAGGGAAAAGTATTGTTTTTACTTGAAATAATATATCCTGATCAAGAATCATTAATTAAAGATGTATAACTACAAGCAACTATGTTTTAATATCTGAAATGCTGTTTTATTTTACATACTAAGGATTTATTGCCACCAAAAAGAACTTAGAAGTATTGTAATTCATACAAACATAAGTTATTGAATTTTTAAAAAAATTATTCAGAGAACTCAGGTTTCAAGAAGGAATCTTTGGAAAGACTCCTGGAACAGAGACCTAACAGATAGTGGTGGTACAATTGAATTAGTATACTTCAGGGAGAGTTGAATAAAGGTGACATTTACAAATTATGATCAGAGTGTAGAGGGATCACAGGAACAAGGCTGTAACCAGCTAGCAGTGTGGGTGCTGCTGGAGAGCAGTTGCTAGAACCAGGAAGGATGCATCTTGGAGGGATGGTCTTGAGGGATGCTTCTAGCCTAGGGTGACTTTGAAAGGATTAGTGGAAATGAAAGCCCTCATCTCACTCCCCTCCCTTTCTCTGACCTTCTTCTGGGGTTTCCACTGGCCAACAGGAAGTGAGAGGATCCCTGGTGATGGGGCTCATATAAGTCAGTGTCCTGAGGTGAGACAAGGCGCAGAACTGCAGAATCAATGTGGCGTGCCAAACTGAAGATACCAGTGCAGCTGCCTCCAAAAACACGGTTTCTAAAGACTGGAAACAAGACATTCTGTTGGTAAAAATATGACGACCGATGTTTACGTTCTTTGTTTAAATGTGTTTCCAGCTAAAAAGACAGAATGGCTGTGAATCGTTTTTCTGAAGTTAAAAATGATAGGAATTGAACTTGTTAAACTAAAAATGCTCTCTCTTTTTAAAAACACAATCTTATATTTAGAAAGAAATTTAACTAATGGAGTGATAAGAGCAGGCTGTAAGCCACGAAAGTGATAAAAGGATTAACTATTCCAAGGCTAAAAGGTCTTTATTTTTTCAAGAGTCAGTTTTAAATCTTCTAATAGCAAAAGCCCAGATTTTAGAAAGGGATCAGCATCCCCTCCAACCCCATCCATTGGTTAAGGAAGTATTTATGAGTCCCTTTGTTTTTCAAGAACACATTTTTTTTAATGTTTGAAGGTAAATATTAAATTCTATTTAAATTTGAAAAAGTGATTTAAAAGTAGGTATAGTATAATAAAACTGAAAAGTTTAATGTTTTGTCTTATTTGTTTTAGAAGAATGTTTTGTTTTTCTTCATGGAAATGAGCACATTACTAGTATAAAAAATTGGGGATTTGAGACACAGCATACACTAGTTTCCTGCAAGAATTTGCATTTCTTCACTAAATCAAAGTACATAAATTCCTGTGCAAATGTAATAGGGATTTAGGATCCAAGTGACTTCATGATGATAATACTCTAAAATTCAAATCTATAAACAAAATCTATACAATCAATAAAATAAACATCAATTTTATATAGTGTTTTTGTTTTTTTTTTTGCGGTACGTGGGCCCCTCACTGTCGTGGCCCTTACCGCTGCGGAGCACAGGCTCTGGACACGCAGGCTTCGCGGCCATGGCTCACAGGCCCAGCCGCTCCGCGGCATGTGGGATCTTCCCACACCGGGGCACGAACCCGCGTCCCCTGCATTAGCAGGCGGACTCTCAACCACTGCGCCACCAGGGAAGACCTATATAGTGTTTATATATGCTTTATCTTTCCCAACATTATTAATTTGTTAGTGGAAGTTAAGAGTTTATCATGGAAATGGACATGTATGCTTTTCCAGTGGCATCTGAAATTTTAGATTTCATGATACGGATGTTTGTAGTTAAAATAAGAATGCTTAAAGGAACAAAGATGTATGAAGTAAAATTGAATTTTGTCACGTTATTCGAAAGGAGATTTTTAACTGAACCGCCACAGTATGTATTTTCATGTACAGTTCTCTGCGAGGAGTCATCTCCTTAATTTCTCAACAGGAAATTTAAAGATTTTAACTACTGTATGGTCCAAATAATACCACCTCAGAGAATCCTTTGCAGTGATACATAGCAAGAATTGGAACAATATATATAGTATAACTTAATACATTATATGTGATGTTACAGAACCATTTTATATCATAATATAAAGAAAAGCTTGTGGCTCTGACATGAAATAACAATCAACTTGAAAATTTAATATAAAGACAGAATTTAGAGCAAATCCTAAGTTATATGCAGACACTATGCCATTTTATATAAGGAACTTGAGCCTTGTAGATTTTGGTATCTGTTGGGGGGGGGGTGTCCTGCAACCCATCCCCCCCACAGACAGCAAAGGATGGATGTATTTTGAAACTTTTTAGGAATTAATGCTTTAATTATAGAAAAACAAAGTTCACTTACAGAATTAAGCATTTTAAGAGGAAGACTATAATAACAGAACGGAATTGAAAATTCTAATGTGAATTCATGTCTTTAAAAGAGCATGCAATTTTCATGAGTCTTCCCTTTGTCCACTGAAACAGCCTAGGGACAATGTCACTCTGGGCTTCCATTGTTTATTAAAAAGAACAAGAGTTCCTTGAAGATACAGATAATTCCATGGGTCCAAGGTGAGCCTGAAACATGCTCTGGTGCCAGAAAGCTGAATATGTTTCCGAGGTTAATGGAACAATATCAAAAGTGCACATAAAGCGATTCCCATCGAACAAAGTGTTGACAAATTGAGCATCCAAAGATGATTACAAACTTCAGTTAATTAAAAAATAATTAAATCTATAAAGACATGAGTTCATAATGATAACACAAAAAAAGAAAAGGTAATATATTCTAAGCTATAGAATGTATTATTGAGTCTTTTACTTAATCGTCTTCATATTACAAACCCATTTCATGTGTTTCTTAAGAAAACGGGTCCCTGTTTATACTGGAAGATGTTTCATATCTATTTAGGGTCACTTCCTGCATTGATACCAGCATATACATTTTGAAATATACTAGTGGGAGGTCTTGACCTCGATCTGTATATTCCTATAGTAACAAACAATGATTTGGACTTTATTTCTAACTTTTTTTTTAATCTGCCTTGTTTATTTTAGGTAAAGATAAGCCACGAAATCTTCTTCCAAATTTGAGTCTATCTTTCAGATTAATATTTTTTGTATTTCATTTGTTCCAAGTCTCTAATTTACTTCTTTCTTTTTTCATTATAAACCAAATCCAGACCCCACCATTTGAGGCCCCCCATACCCGGTGGTCCCTCACTCAACTTCCTTCTTAATTGTATACAGCCCCAAGTCTAATTTCTAATTGGCTTAAACTGTTTTTTAATGGCATTACACACACTTTCAGTCTTTGCCTTGTATGGTCCCTTTCCTCCATCCAATTTTTTCAAGTCTAACTTCTTCAAATTCTTCAAGTATAAGAGACCCTCCTGTTGCCATGTCTCCAGGTATCCAATAAATCCTTCCCTAAAACTCCATACAATACTAGACTCTTTCTTTCTGAGTATCTCCATTTTGGTCTGTACCACACACTAGACACTTACTATCATGTTTTATACTATTTTATTGCTATTTTGTATGTTTATCATCTTCCCTTATCTAGAATAACATTCCCTCAGTATCTAAAACATTATTGATCACTCGGTAGACACTTAATCAATATTTGCTAGATTTTCATTCATTCATTCATTGTTATTGCTTACATACATGACAATACAAGCATTGTTTTTGTCATCTGCATTTTCTCTCCTACTTCATACTTGGCCTCTAATTCATTTAATGCATACCTGTAGATTCAACCTCATTCTACAGTTATTATTATTATTTTCATTATTATTATTATTAGCTGGATGCATAACCAGAATGATAGATCAATAGTTTTCTCATTTAATGAGCATATTTTGCTTTGTCATAGATTCACTTTTCCCAACAATCAAACAGTCATTAGACATTTGGATTATTCCTCCTTCCTCATCTGAAGTGTTGTTGACTTGATTCCTCCAGCTTTTGAGGGGTAAACAGTACTTCTCTTCTCAAGTCCACATGTCATGTGATGGATTTCTCTCTCCTGATCAAGCACACGTCATGAGAAAATGAACCGTATTTCTTTTGATCAATTTGCTTCTTCTAGTCACCTAGCAAAATACCACTAGTCCACTACGTGAGTTAAAGCTTTCCTGATATTTTCATTGGGGTTTCTCTACTGTGTTTTGAATTTCACTAATCACGTCATCATTATCTGCTTGAACAGACTGGAATTTTGATTTGATTTTGTTTAGGAATTTATTAATAAATTGTTATAATATTATGAATAAAAAGTAGTTGCCTTCAATTTGTTTTTTCACAAAAATGTATTGTAATTGGCTTTTTTTCAGTATCCACAGCTTCGCTTTTCAAGAAATACTTAGTTCCTCCTATTGCCAACTGAGCCCAATACAGATACCAACCTCAGAGCAAATGAATATGCTTCTAGCATGGATTCCAAATGAAGCTAGAACTAATTTAGCACCTTTACCATCTAAATATTGGATTCCAAACTCCTTCTTAACTGCGTTAACCTTTGAGCAAAATTTAGTTCATGTGTGAATTTCTATAACATTGTATTACAGCAAAAATGTTTCTATCATAGATCTATTCATAATAAAGTTTGTTTGAGAATAACAGGAAATTTCTGTTCTCAAATTTATTTCAACTCTACCTGATCAAGAATGAATTCAGAATTTCAGGTATATTCTCAGATCTTTACGTTATCTCATATATTCATTATTGTTTTTATTTAATCCTAGCATGATTATGTACCTAAGTATAAAATTTTGTGAAAATGTCAGTTTCCCTTTTTCATTTCTCCCTTTTAAGATGAAGGTGGCATTTGTCCCAATATCCTTAATTCTAAAAAGATCTTCTTGTTTGAGTTTCTTTATTCACAATGGGAACAATCATATTTTCCAAAAATGTTTTCAAAGGTAAAGAATAAATTTGAGCAGCGGTATTTTCTCTTTTCCTTATTGAATCCTCTAAGCCTAAGGCATGCGTGATAGTAGATTTCGGATTTTAAATGCTCCTATTTGGGGAGAAATGTTAAATCAATTTATATGATTTTTACGCTTCATTTTATCTTTGGCTACAAAGATATTTCTAAAATGGTTTATGTTCTAAGAAATACATTCCATGACATTATGACAGGCTTGGCATTATAAATGATACGGAGAGAAAGAAAGCAGAACAAGCAAAAACAAATAAAAACAAGGGATGCTAAGTGTAGGGGGAAGAAAAGTAAATGTAAACTCAGTATTTCTTTTTAGAAGAAATGTAACTTATTGTTGTCTTTGAAAGAGAAACAATGATTCCAGAAATGACTTAAAATTATATTACGTTGTCTTATCTTCAACCTTTTTTGCTTCCGTTTTGGCATAAAAGATAAAATTAAATAAATATTTAAATCATTCATTTAACATTAAACACCCAAGGGTCTAACACTATCATTTTTGGTTATTAACACAATTTTTTAAATGATTATTCTACATATATTGTTATAACTTTAAAAACCTGTCAGAAAACAGGCATTAGAGCTTCCCTGGTGGCACAGTGGTTGAGAGTCCACCTACCGATGCAGGGGACACGGGTTCGTGCCCCGGTCTGGGAAGATCCCACATGCCGCGGAGCGGCTGGCCCCGTGAGCCATGGCCGCTGAACCTACACGTCCAGAGCCTGTGCTCCACAACGGGAGAGGCCACAGCAGTGAAAGGCCCACATACCGCAAAAAAAAAAAAACACAAAAAAAAACAGGCATTAATGTGTTCCTTACTTTTTAAATAATAAGGCAA
Source organism: Orcinus orca (assembly GCF_937001465.1). Lineage (NCBI taxonomy): Eukaryota > Metazoa > Chordata > Mammalia > Artiodactyla > Delphinidae > Orcinus > Orcinus orca. The sequence goes on along the minus strand of NC_064573.1, from coordinate 8,049,164 downwards.
GGAGTTTCATAGAAAAATTTCCATTCTTAATATTTAATGAAAACTCTTACAATTGCATGTGTTCATATAAACTGAGATTTCTTTAAGGTAAAACTTTATGAATATCATATCAATTTTCTCAGCCTACTGTTATACAAACTTTTAAAGCATTGTCAAATGTTTTAATTCATGTGGAGTTAACTATGCCATGAGAAGAAAAATAACATTTAATTTTCCTCTCCAGTTCAGAAATTTTTAAAAAAATGATGAAAACATACAAAGTCTGTCATTCTCCCACTCACTGACTGAATTATTATTCTCTGAAGATTCTGCCTTATTTAGAATTTGGCCCACGATGGCATTTTCAAATAACAATTTATAATTTCTTTCATTTAATTTCACCTTAAGAAAAAGGACTAAAAGAATGTCTTTTCCACTGGTAAAAATAGTAATTGCAAATACATTTGGACTCAGTGATTAGTGATTTTTACTCATTTACTCATTTTATTAATAGAATAATAGAACCCATTCTGCAATTGAAAGAGTTTTAATTATTTGGAGGTTGCAAGTCAAATGTGCATGTGTGTGTAAAACCACTTGTTTTGTATTTTGTTCTTTACCAAACTGAAAAGTGTGGGGTATCATTAAGGTTTTTATTTGTCTTTTTATACTTTATTAATATGTAATTCATATGCCATGAATTTCACCCTTTTAAAGTGTGCAATTCAATGGTTTTTAGTATATTCACAGACCTGTGCAACCATCATTATAATCTAAATTTAGAACTATTTTCTCATCCCTAAAAAAACCCATGTACCCATTAGCCATAACTCTCCAACCCCACCTCAGACCCAAGCAACTGCTAATCTACAGAACATTTATTTTTGCTGCCTACCTCCAAGCTTCAGACAAAATATATTTTATTCAAGTTCAAAATTGGTTTTATCAGAAATACATTTTGTAGGTCAGTATATTAGATTTTTTATTGCTGTTTTAACAAATTTCCACAATTTTAGAAGCTCAAAAAGCAACAACAACAATGATCTCACAGATCTGTAGGTCATAAATCTGGAGGGCATTGCTGGTGTCTCCACTCCAGGCCTCGTAGGCCAAAATCAAGGTGTCAGCCAGCCGGGACTGTGGGCTACAGTCTCTGTGGAGAATCTGCTCCCAGGCTCATGCAGGTAGATGGCAATTGCACACAGTTGAGGACTGAGGTCCCTACTTCCTCCCTGGCTGCTGGCAAGGTTATTCTCACTTTCTAGAGGCTGCCCCCCTTCCCTGGCTTGAAGATGGCCTTCTCCATCTTCAAAGCCAGAGACCTCCCCTTCTGTCTTACTCTTCTACTGGTTCTTCTGACTGCAGCCTGGGGAAGTTCTCTGCTTTTTAAGGGCTGGGGTGATTAGATGGGCCTACGCGGATAATCCAGTGGAATCTCCTAAAGTCCTTAATTTAATTAGACTTTAAAAGTCCCTTTTGCCAGACAACAGACTTGTGGATTTTGGTGGTTAGAGTGTGGACATATCTTGGGGGCCACTCTGCCTTCCACAGTCAGAACTTTGTCATAGTTACCACTTTTAGGAAGATGACATAGACCATTGACCAAAAGAAGTCAAAATGGAATGAGACACACATGCGTAGGTTTGTAGTAGTCATAAAACTGGTTTCAAAAAGTGCAATGTCTGTATTTATGTAACTCATGTTATTTTAAAGTCTGAAGTCTCTGTCTGCCTCATTACAATTAACTTCATAGAAATACCTCCCAGTAAATTTAGTCCAATTCTTGGTTATTTTTGGTCAAGCTCAAAATGATCAATTTGATAAATTCTCAAATTCTTTCTCCATGCCCATGCTTATACACTACTCCAATCCCGCAACTTACCCTCTATTGCCAGAGGAAAATTAACAACCTCATTTGGAAGTAGGGGTAGGGGCCCCAGATTTGGTGTCCACTTTCTAAATGTTCATTTTCCCTTATTAGTCCCCTGGCCTCAGCTACTCCTGTCTTCACAGTCGTTTGCTTCTGGGCATATTTGATTCTAATTTAAATACATGGTGAGTGTCATCCAATGATCTCTGATTTCTCAGGCCTGGCACGAGCTCCACAAGGTGCTCACTTGGACTCTCAGCTCAATTTCCCAACTATTTCTATTCTTTTCTTGGGACCCATATAATTCACAGGATCCATTCTTTGTCATTACAGGCTAGCAGGAAAACTAGGGTGGCTCTGAGCTCCAGAAAAGAGCTCAATTGTCTCCAATCCTGAAAAGACCCCAAACTTTGTGGGTCCTCCTCTCTTGTTTCTTACCATCATTTTCTGAGGACTCACCCTTCAGGGGACAGAAGAACCTCAACAATTTTTCAATCTCCTGTGTCTGGGTCCCCACCCTCCACTGTCCCAGCACTCTTTATGTGGTGGTAGAGACACACAATTCAAGTTCTTAGCCCTTACACAGTCAACCAAATCCATCGAGGCTCACAACAGAAGCACTGCCCTTTGAATTGAGTTCAGAAGTGGCCCATCATCTACATAGCAGGTGATTATGGGCAGAGGTCAATACAGTGAGTGCAGTAGTATCTTTAGCCCTATCAGGCAGGTGGGAGTTGGCTCATCTACTCATAGTTTGAAATTTTATAACCTCAACCACATATAAAGTACTTAAATTTAGAAGCTTGTTTTAACTTCTTCCTTTGGAATAATGAATCTTTTCAAAGATACGAGGTATTTATGAATGCATGATCACTCTTGGAAATTAGTAAATCAATACTTATATACACAATGATAATTACTGCATTTAACTTAAACTTGTATATTTTAATGACAATTTCTAAAGTATAATTTAAAAGTATTGCTTAATTGAAAATAAATGCGTGCATCTCTTTAGTTTCTTAAACTTCTGTTTTCCAAAAATCTACTGTCCACAATTAAAACTTTAAGAAAATTTACTTCATCCTAGCCAAGTAGGACCTGGACTTACTCAGAATGGTTATATTAGATTATCTATTTTCTCAATTTCTTTTACCAGTTAAAATTCCCATTATTGTTTTCTCCAAATACTTCCAAAGTTAATCTGAATAACTGATTTAGGAACTTCTGCAGTTATTTATTGTTGCATAACCAATAACCCTAAAACTCACTGGCATAAAAAACAGTCTTTTTATTATACTTGTGATTCTGTGGGTCAGAAATTTGGGCAGGGCACAGCAGGAACTGATTGTTTCCACTACATCATACCTGGTGTGGGGTTGCACAAAAAAGCAGAAAGGCTGGAATGGCTGCACGGGAGCAATATGCCTGGGCACTGGTTCTTCTCCACCAGCACCCACTCCGGCAGTGCCTTCCTGCAGTGCGCTGCCTTAGCTGCAATAACAAATATTGCTCTCTTTCCACAATGCCTTTCCACATAGCTAGCTTGGGTTTCCTCAGAATTCCCAGATGTCTTTCATAGCATCTGGCTTTCCTGAAAGAGGATGTTCCAGAAACTCAAGGCGGAAGCTGTAAGGCTTCTTACATCCTAGCCATAGAATTAAACAGCATCACTTCTACCACATTTCATTGGTTACAGATAGCTGCCCCAAGCCAAGGTGGGTGGGACTAGGCAAGAGCATGAATACCAGGAAGAGTATGTAATTCACTGGAGCCTGGTTACCCTAGGGTTTAAGACATGGTGCTAATTTCTCCTTATTAAACCTTTCAATTTTATCCTGGATGTCATATGTTCTAATCACACTCATTTTTTTTGTTGTTTGCTTTGTGAATAAAAACATAGGAAAAGGAAGTATAATCATTCTATTTCTTAGTGGAAGTCTTCAAAACAAGAGGTAAACAATATTCTATTAATGTTATATAGTACTGGGTGTTAAATTATATGCATAGTCTACAATCCAAATGTAGAATGTACTTTGAAAGCATCCCATGGTAGAGTTGCAAAAAATGAAATTAAAATTAAAAAAACTGAATAAATCACTTGAGCTAATACAGTCAGATTTGATTGTATTGTTGCTGTTCATAAAAGGTTGCAGAATGGACATATATACACTACCAAATATAAAACAGATAGCTAGTGGGAAGCAGCCGCATAGCACAGGGAGATCAGCTCGGTACTTTGTGACCACCTAGAGGGGCGGGAAAGGGAGGGTGGGAGGGAGATGCAAGAGGGAGGAGATATGGGGATATATGTATATGTATAGCTGATTCACTTTGTTATAAAGCAGAAACTGACACACCATTGTAAAGCAATTATACTCCAATAAAGATGTTAAAAATAAAAATAAAAGTAAATAAATAAAAGGTTGTAGAGAAGAGAAAGGTTAGAAGCAATACTCATACACTTGGACAAATTCACTCATTTTGTAGTTTCTTAAAGAGCATGGCTAACACTTTAGATTTTATGGTGAAACAGGGTAGTGGTCATAATAAATTCAAATTAAGATTGAGGCTATCTGATACAGTCTTTTTCATTCTTCTTTAAAAGTCATAATCCCAAGTGACATGGGTAGGTCAAGATTGCACAGAGGGTATTGCATGTGCAGAAGGAGACTCTCTACTCCATTTGTAGGTATACTCTTTGCCCTACCCACAACCTAGTCCCTCTTAGATTAGAAGCTTAGACACTCACAGACATTCTCCACTTGACATTTTACCCATCCCTTCTAGTTGGTCTAGACATGGCCCACTGAGAACCTAGCTTCTTCTCCTTACACATATATTTATGGTATACTTAAACATTTGTGATATTCCACTATAGAAAATATACATATTTAACAATCCACAGTATAAATTGGGTTGAGGGATATTAATCATCTCTGGAATTCTTTTCTAGTTTCCAAGGCTTCTTCAAGACCATCAGGTCTTATGTTTGGAAAATTCTGGATCCCTGGATTAGGAGTCCTTATACAAAGAGTCACCTTAACCTCGTGTCTGCCTTTCAATCACACAACTAAGTTCTATGAAGGAACCAGAGATGTGTTAAGGCAATATCTTAACTAAGAAAATGTTATCTGGACCATATTCTTCAAATGTGCAGCACTGAAGTAATAAACTTTTCATGGAGCATGTTACCAACTTGGATAATTCTCCATGCATTGTTAAAAAATAGTTACTCATCATTGCAAACACAATAACATCCTAATTCTTTACAAAGTTTCCAAACTATGTCTGCAAACCTTTTATCCAATTGTTCATCCTATCAATATGTTCTGTATCCCACAGTCTTACCCGATTACATTTCATTCTGAATGCACCATGTACTTTCCATTTTCTATTACTTGGCTTAAACAATTCCTTTATTCTTAAATGCTTGGAATACATTTTACCTTATCTTCAATTATCCAAAGCTTACAGAACTCAAATGAAATTTAATATAGTCTATTTTCTATTTTCTATTACTTGGCTTAAACAATTCCTTTATTCTTAAATGCTTGGAATACATTTTACCTTATCTTCAATTACCCAAAGCTTACAGAACTCAAATGAAATTTAATATAGTCTATTTATCATAAATGCCTACAACACTATTTATTAAATATCTTGATACCAACTACAGGCCTAGTCCCCGGTACCCTAGCACTGATATCTTGAACATACTAGATGCTTAATTAATATTAAAATGTGAATAAATGAATGAAGAAACCTAATAATTAAATGGAATGTTAGATTCCCCTCTAATGTTTGAGGAAGGTGAAACGTTCAAGCCCCTAAAAGAGGGATAGCGCAGAGCAGCATGAAATTAGATCACTGGACACACACTTCAGAAGACCCGTCAGACAGCCATATTTGGAGTGATAATGCTTTATGCCTTTTCATGTAGAATCTGAAAGCACATGAAAGATAATGCAGAGTGTTCTAATGTTTGCTAATTATTGCCCTATAATTGTAATTAAATACACCTAAGTATTTCCTTTGAGCTTAAATACAAAATAATCTTGAAATACGAATTTGGTCATTATTTTTCCTTCATTGTCATTTCACTTGGTTTTTTTTTTTTTCAAGTGACCATGGACTGGGATCAGAAGAAATGAAAAAAACAGAAAAATTCAATGTCAAATGATTTATTATAGGACATATTTTCAATGGGAAAAACATAAAGAATAAGGAGTTGCAAGATCCCCACATTCTATGGAAACAAAAAACAATAATACTTAAAATTAAAATGCTTTTTAAGAGGAAAAAGGTACTAGGTGAGGATGTTGTGAGTTTTTAAAAACTGCTTTTCACTCAAACTTAGGATGAGTAAAACAAGCATAACTCTCCCATTTCTATAGTTCAATATAGTATCACCTGAACTCATTAAAAGGTTGCTATTCATCAGAAAGACTGCCTTTGTATAGTAGCTGAAATATGTATATATATATATAGTTCACACAATAGCACCTTTTAAATTTTATTTGCCTCTATTTTAAATTGTATTTATTTTATCTGCTATTAGAATGTATTTCATGTAAAATATATGAAAAAGTTTTACATAAAAACTTCTATATAACTATATAGAAGAATGTGTATATTCCAATATTAACATTTTCCAAACACATATTTATAAATTCTAAATTTTTATCCAGCCATAATCTGGACACTTTTAGGCATTTCATTATCAAAAGGAAAAGTGAAAATCTCAAAATAATTCCCCTACAAAAATTGCAATCTGATTTTATGCAGATATAGCCTTCCTATTATTGTTTTCTTTCCTTTTAAAAATCATAACTTAATAACTTCCTCTTTTCTTCCTTCCTCCCTTCCTTCCTTCTTTCCTTCTTTTTTTTCTTCCTAATACCAGAAAATAAGACTTGGCCGAAATGGGAAAAGCAGATCTTAGAAGTTATCAGACTTTTTAAAGTCATGCATGTGATTTATGTTGTCCTCAAGGCTAAAATCCTCTAGTTCTGACCGATCCTTTAGAATAATATTCAACTGTCTTCTTCTTAACATTCCACATGGTTATAAAATTCATATGCCACATCATGTCTAAAACAACACTTTTGATTTATCATCCCTCTCTCCTGTTGCTTCCTTCTTCTTTCCTAAATGGCATCCATGTGATGATTCAAGCTGAAAACCTGGACATTACTGCTGAACCCTCCTATGGAGGACACTCCATTGGCAACCCCTGACACTGACCAATCCCCTTTTCTTCACGTACTGTTCATTCTAGAGTCTAGAAAACAAGAAACCCATGTTTCCCATTTGTGCCTACAGCCAGAGGTTGCCATGTGACCAGGTTCTGGGCAATGAAAAAAAGAGCTAAGAATGTTGAGGCTTCTAAGCTGGCTTTTATGGTCCTGATCAAAAGAATAGATGTAACTCATGACATTAAATCTCTTTACTTTTCCCTTCTTTCAGTAGGTGGACATGATGCCTAAAGTTGTGATCGTTTTCATGTGACAAAGAGGCAAGAAATAGATGAGTAAAATTTCCTCCAGTGAAGGATTCAGGAGCTGGAATATAGCTTGGAACTTTGATGGCACTTGTAAAGAACTGAACCACTGCCAGCCGAAGCTTGCTGCCAGACCTCCTGTAACTATCCTATGTTGAACCACTACAGTCAGGCACTCTGTTACTTGCAGCTCAAAGCATTCCTAACTGCTATATCTCTCCTTCTATCATTCCCTCCTTCCCATCTCCCAAATCATTCCTCAACTAAATTTTGTCAAGTTCACCTTCAGAATATATCTTAAGTACCACAACCCTATTTCAAAACTCCATTATCTCTTTCTGAGATTACTGATCTGTATCTAACTTAACTGATCTGTATTTCCACTCTTAAATTCTACCTATCTATTCTCCATATAACTTAAAGAAATGGTATTGCTCAGGGTTATTGTACATTGTGATTTTTGTTCCTCCTACCTAAAATGCTCTTCTGTGGAGCCTTCAAATAGTTGGAGCCTTTTCATTGCTCTGCTGTTACAAATATCTATGCTAAAAGGAGCCTTGCTTGACTATTTCATCTAAAGTGGCCCCTTCACAATCATTCTTGAATACGTTATCCTGTTTACTTCCTTCATATCACTTAAGGCAGTCCAAAATTATCTATTTTCTTTATTTGTTGTCATCTTCTTCCAACTATTCTATGAACTCTTAAGTTATCTTATAAGCCACCATATACCCAGTATTCAGAATAATTTTGATTAATAGTAGCCATTCAATAAATATTTGTTGGACAAATACATTCATGCATGGAAACTCAGAAATGTCTTCAACACTCAAATGTGTTAGTATCTGAAGTCTCCCTAATATATTAATTCATTAATGTTAAGTTGCTGCCCTTTGGAGAGTGTATGTTGAAATAGTTTATACATTAGTGAGAATTAATTGTTAACTTCCTTCTGACAGATTCCTGAAGATAAGATTTTATATATACATGTGTGTATATATATATATATATATAAAATTAACATTATATATCCACACAAACACACATATATAGTGGCAAGGGGGAATATCATGGATTGATTCTTTGCTAAGTCTTGTCAGACCTAAATTAACACTTTGCAGTAAAACTGGAAACCTACTATGAAAAGGAAACTCCTTGACACAGCGGAAGATACACAGTGTTAAAGATTACAAAGGCATATATACATTAGTTTCCCAAGGTTGAAATTATAGGATATGGCATTCCAAAAAATGATACTCTTCATTGTGTTATTTCTAATTCCCAACAAGTTAAACTCTGTTGAGGGGTGGTTTAAAAGTGGATCATGACTGCAAGAACACATTTTAGTTCTTACATTCTCCCAGTATCTGCCTAAGATTCCCTACTTCTCTTAGGCCTGATCCTGTCTGAGTGCTGTGATCTAACTGTTCATTTAGTTTTAAATAACTTATAAACATTGATTTTTTTATCTTGTTTTTAAGTAGTAAAAATGAAACATGGTTGCTGAGAGGAATAACTGTGAATGATTTTATCTTGTACAGTTTGGAGGTCCAACTAAATTATAAGAGTTGGTTCAACTGGCTAACAAGGAATTACTTAACTTTTGGGCTTTTTCCATTTAGTTGAACAGCATTTCCATGGATTCTAAATTTAAAATGGGAACATTTTTAATAAGAGGTATAAGTAAAGATGACATCAGTTTCAAGTCTGATGAAAAGCTTGATCCCTCCCAGAATCTGCTTTAAATTCTTACTTGATGGCATGCTTTTTTGCTAAATGCTGCATTGCATGTCTACTTTGCCATTGACCTAAGTGCTCCAGACTTTCCCCAAAGCACTGGGCTCCAGAGCTCTCAGTTATGAAAGGCCAAAACCATTTGACGTTCTCTAGTCTTTAACAACCAAGTATTCTACATCCATTAGAGACCTCCCTTCATCTGGAATAATGCACTGAAGACACCACACTGACGTTTCTGTTCTCTACTGCTTCTTCACGATGGAGTAGATTTCTCTCTCATAACTGTCTACCATTGTTGATATACACTGTGGGACATACAGAACTATTTCTGCTGCTCTTAGATTCCTCAACACTTCAAGGTTTATATTACTGTGTCTCTTCATTTTAAGATTCAACTCAGGGGGTTAGGTACAGGGTAAAACTTTACACAAACATGTCCTGTGTCAACATAAAATCCTTCTCCCTCTATTTTCCAAGCTCTTGTCTGAAAATGGAAAAAACAAACCTGACATCTTCCTTAAAATCTTTATTATTCATTTAGTTGCTAAGAATGTGTTACCATAAACATTAATATGTCTGACAACCCTAGAATAAATGACAGCCCCCCCTTTTGCAGATGTAACACCTTTGTTTTCAGGGTCTAAGAAAGTGACATATGTTAATATTTCAAAAGTTATTATTCTACTTCATTTGTACAAGTTAGATTATTTTGTGCTGAAATGAAAAGACACACTCATATTATCTTAACTGGTACAGAATTATTTATTATAAGGATACTCTAAAAAGTATGAAATCATAAGGCACCATCTCATGACCTATAAAATTTACAGGACAACAAAGAAGTGCTGACTAGAATGACCACAAACTGTCAATGGGAAGCTAACTTTCCCTAAGAATTTGGGGGAAAAAATTCCTTTCATAATCAACTGATTGTTTATAAATCTCCCAGGACTAGATTATATCTCAGGTCATCAATAACCAAGAGACAGTAATAGTGTCATTGCCTTGGAGGCTGGCATCTACTGTATGTCAAGCACTCTGCCTCTATCTATGCTTTCCAACTTTCTTCAGCCATCTTTGTGGACCTTTCCAGTGGTAAGTATAGTTCCTGATTGCACACTAACTCACCTTGCAGGCAGAATGGATGACCAACTTTCTGCTCAAATTGATGTCCAGGATGTCTTTTCTGAGGTCACTCCTGTGAATGTTCAGTATACTAAATTCTTTCCTTGTAAAGACACCTATGAACAAAAGAATTGTTATTTTATGTTATATCTTATAATCATAAGAGACCTCCTTTGAAACTCCAGAATGTGTCTATTTTTAGGACTCAGATTTTTAGAACCACAGATATATATATATATGTGTGTGTGTGTGTGTGTGTGTGTGTGTGTGTGTTTGAGGAATCTGCTAATTTAAGAAACTTGTGTTTTCAGTTACCCTGGGCATCAAATGTCTTCATATTGCTTCCATTTAATAAGGAAATATTTTGAGGGCGTGTATCACTCTGTTGGGGTAAATCAACTTTGCTTCAAGATGTAATTTAACTGCCAGCTTAATGTGTAGCTTGGGTTGAAAAGTTATTTAGTAACCTGTGATCAAGTATTTAGACTCTAGTAGATTCTAAAGCAAGCCAAATTCTCTTTTCCAAAATGAGAATTATTTATACATATAAAGAAAACTATGGCTTTGCTCCAAATCCCCAAGAGATCTTTCTTGCAATTCTATTAACCTTGTCACAGGCCTCAAGTTGCATCCCCTCTTTTTTAGATACTTCAAACACTATTGAACCTGTAAAGATTTCCCTTTATTGCAGTAAACAGCTTTTGGGGTCATAAGATAAATGAGTTGGAGAAGGCCACTCACTTGGTGGTTATAGTCACTTAAAATCTAAAAAGTTACACTGATCCTCCTACACCTTCTTCCTGGTATGATGTTCAAGATGCAGCTCCTTGCTCTTCACATATCTACCCCTATGGCCCTAAGTCACTGGATGTACAGAAACTTCAGAAATGTAATGGATTTTCATAAGGCTTAGCTGTCTTCCTCTTCCAGGCATAAAAGACTTGTCACTTCATACTTGATGTTATAAATTTAACGGACAAGGACTTTGTCCTAGGAGAGAGTAAATCCATTAACTTGCCCGTGGACAATTTTAGAATACAGGCTAGGAAATTTACATGACCTTGAGGCAGAATCCTAGAAATTTGTTGCTGTTATTTTGGGCTAAAAATAAAATATATTTGGTCACTCAAGTGAAAAATAACAGAAAAGAAATGGCTTTACTATTTCAATAGCCCTGTACCAAGTACCAGGATTGGTGGGGGAGGCGGAGTGGATATGTTCCAATAACAAGGTAACATTCAGAGTAGATATAAGTGGAGCTGCTCTTGGCTAGAATTTGGGTCATATGAAGACAAACTTTCAAAGACGAATCTGGGAAACTGAATGAGGAATTCAGATAAATTACTATATTTTGCATGTCTTTAATCATATTGTTTACTGAGGTGAATTTAAGAGACTGAAAGATTGCTCAGTAAGAGTTGAGTGTCAGAGGATTTTTTTTTTAATTTAATTTTATTTATTTTATACAGCAGGTTCTTATTAGTCATCAATTTTATACACATCAGTGTATATATGTCAATCCCAATCGCCCAGTTCATCACAGTACCATCCAGTGTCAGAGGATTTTTCAGTTACTCTGAAATTTTCCTCCCTTAAAAATCATGGAGCCAGAGATTTCTGGAAAGGTGAATTTTCAATGATATTTAAAATCAAAAGAAAATGATCACCACCATGCCCAAAATGGATCTCCTAGAATGGCTGTTGAGGTGGAATTTATGGTGATAGGCTGTAGTGGAATTGAGAGATGATTAGAAGGGTAACTGTAATATTGAGCAAGAGTTCCCCCCATACAATCACTGGGAGATTGCCTTTTCTCAAGTTAACATGGCATTCTCTATGAAGCTTAGAAACCAATGGTTAAAAGCAGAGAAACCAAAAGTCAAAAGTTGTACAGATATAATTGCCTATCCTTCTGGAAAAACATAATCAAGTTAGTCTAACTTCACTTAATAAAACAAAATAAATTCCAGGTGAACTAAAAAACTGAATGTTATAATTAAACATGAAAACCTTTGCCACTTATTTTTTATATTCTAAACTGATCAGTGGCACTAGCATTTTAAAATACAATATTTTCTTTCCTATTTAGATTATACACTTCTTTTTTTTTTCTTTTCCATTGTAATTTATTACAAGATATTGAATATAGTTCTCTGTGCTATACAGTAAAACCTTGTTGTTTATCTATTTTATATACAGTAGTTTGTATCTGCTAATCCCAAATCCCTAATTTATCCCCCCTCTTTTCCCCTTTGGTAACTATAAGTTTGTTTTCTATGTTTGTGAGTCTGTTTCTGTTTTGTAAATAAGTTCATTTGTATCACTTTTTTTTAGATTTCACATATAAGTGATGTCATATTATATTTGTCTTTCTCTGTCTGACTTACCCAGTATGATAATCTCTAGGTCCATTCATGTTGCTGCAAATGGCATTATTTCATTTTTTTATGGCTGAATAACAGTCCATTGTATATATGTACCACATCTTCTTTATCCATTCATCTGTCGATGGACATTTAGGTTGCTTCCATGCCTTGGCTATTGTAAACAGTGCTGCAATGAACATTGGGATGCATGTATCTTTTTGAGTTAGAGTCTTCATCTTTTCCAGATATATGCCCAGGAGTGGGATTGTTGGATCATATGGTAACTCTATTTTTAGTTTTTAAAGGAACCTCCATACTGTTTTCCACAGTGGTTGAACCAAATTACATTCCCATCAAGAGTGTAGGAGGGTTCCCTTTTCTCCACACCCTCCCTGGTATTTATTATTTGCAGACTTTTTGATGATGGCCATTCTGACTGGTGTGAGGTGATACCTCATTTTCGTTTTGATTTGCATTTCTCTGACAATTAGCAATGTTGAGCATCTTTTCATGTGCCTGTTGGCTATCTGCATGTTTTAATATTATTTATTTATTTTTATTTTGGTAAGAACACTTAACATGACATCTACCCTCTTAACAAAATGTTAAGTGCACAATACAGTATTAACTACAGTCACAATGTGGTACAGCAGATCTCTAGAACTTATCCATCTTGCACAACTGAAATTTTATACCCACTGAACAATCCCTTCTTTCACCCTCCCCCCGTCTCTGCCACTTACCATTCTCCTCCCTGTTTCCATGGGTTCTGAGTATTCTATATGCCAAAGATAAGTGGACTCATGAAGCATTTGTCCTTTTGTTACTAGCTTGTTTCACTTACAATAACGTCTTTCAGGCTCATCCAAGTTGGCTCATATGTCAGGATTTCCTTCATTTTTAAGGCTGGGAGTTAAAGATTTAAATGTAAGACCTTAAACTATAAAATGCCTAGAAGAAAAAAAAATAAGGGAAAAAACGGCATGACATTGGTCTAAGCAATGATTTATTCCAAAAGATAGCAACAAAAAACTAAAATATACACGTGGGACCACATCAAACTAAAAAGCTTCCACACATCAAAGGGAAAATTCAACACGGTGAAAAGCAACCCAGGGAATGGGAAAAAAAAAATTTGTGAATCATATATCTGACAAGGGGTCAATATCCAAAATATATAAGAAACTTCTACAAATCAATAGCAATAAATAAATAAATAAATAAAATAGGCAAAGGACTGGAATGGAAATTTCTCCAAAGAAAACATGCAGATAGCCAACAGGTATGTGAAAAGACGCTCAACATCACTAATCATCAGGGAAATGCCCATCAAAACCACAATGAGATATCACTTCACACCATTAGGATGGCTATTATCAAAAAAAAAAAAAGAAAGAAAGCAAAAATATAAGTATTGGCAAGGGTGTGAAGAAACTGGAACTCTATACAGGGTTAGTGGGAAAACAAAATGGTATAAACACTATAAAAACAGTATGGAATTTGCTCAGAAAAGTAAAAATGGAATGACCACATGATCTAGCAATCCCACTCCTGGGTATATATACAAAAGAATTGAAATCAGGCCCTCAAAGAAATATCTGTATTCCCATGTTCATTGCAACATTATTCATAATAGCTAAGATATGGAAGCAACCTAAACGTCCACCAACAGATGAATGGATAAAGAAAATGTGCTATGTACATACAAAAACTCTTATCTGTAAAAGGACAATTAACTCAGTTATTTAATTTCCAAAGAATTAATTCCAAAATTTTATATGTAACCCCTAAATTATGCAATTCTTGATTCTCACTCTCAAAAAGTTCCCCAAAGAAGAGAGACAAGTCATACCTAGTAACATAAGTCACAGGTGAGTATCCGAAAGTTTGTAGATGAAAATGGGCTGCTCAAGTTCTCTCCTAGCCTAGACATGCCTCCCTTCCTTTTGGGGGATGGAGCCTGGAACATTTGGTTGACCAAGACTTCTCCCTCTGTTTCACTATGAGAAGAGCAAATATTTACTTTTAAATCTATATATTTTTTTTTCTTCTGGACATTAAAAGTGTATATTTTGGTTTCCAATTTCAACTTTTAGTTGATAATACCATCGATGATTTATTCTTTTGGGGAATGGAGAGAGAGAGAGGAACAGGTGGGGAATAAAAAAGATATTATTTTGTAAATAATATGTAAAATTCATGTATTTGTTTTCAACAAATATTTTAGTCTGTGTGCCTATTCTAGGCCCGGTACTCTTGTAGGTGCAGGAGAAAAGGAAATTTCCTACTCTCATAGCACACTACAGTGAGATTTAGCAAATAGCTCTCTATAATTGCATATGATAGGTACCTCTTCAATTACATATAATCTGATATTTAGATTGCTTTCCTAACTTCAGATAAAATTACTCATGAAAGTAAATTGTGATCTCTTAATAATTCTTCTGGGCATCAAAATTAATGGAGGGCTGTCACCTTGAACACAGTTGTGATAAAGAATTCTATATGAAAAAATGCCCTCAAATATCAAAACTGAAATAATTGCTAAATTACTCTCTAGCTTTATCATGTTTATTTGTTTTTTTTAATTTCTATTGATACTCCTATAGCTGATTTACAAGCTTTATCACATTTGGACAAACTTTCCCAACAAGACTTACATAAAAATGACACACAGAAAAAAAAATCTAAGGCTGTTCTTTCCCGGTAAAAACTTCCAATCATTTCTGAGAGTAAAGAAAGCATTATACCTGTTTTGAACTTCTTGTCACTAGGTTAGGAGTCCATTTTTCTACCTATTTCACATCCATACCTATTCCGTGGCACCTCACCTTATCAGTTAAACTCTCTGACGTGGAACACAGTTAAATTCATGTTAGAAAAATCGAAGTATGGCTTCATCACTTGAATTTCTCTTACTGGTCATGACAGTAATATCTTAAAAAGCTTCCATCAGGCTGGTTAAGTTTGACTCCTATGCAACCTGAAGTTTCTGGGATTAGCTCTATCAAAATGTCCTTTAAGTTGTTTTCACACTCTCCTCTTTAGTATTTCATTGCTGACTGACAGACCTCGTCTCTCTGTACCATGCCAAATGTATTTTGCACTCTATAATTCTCTACCAATATAATTCCAAACAACCTAAGTCTTCCAAAGCAGTTGGTCTAGAATCTAAGCCGTCGATTTTGTGTGCTTCTTGTCTCTAGCACTTCAGGGCCTGACTGCATGATTGGATTTCTCAATAATGATCTTCAGTGGGAAAATTAGAGGAAGTATCCAAGCCAGTTCAGATCGTTATAACAAAAATACTCTAGACTTGGTGCCTTACACAACAAACTTTTATTTCTCACAGTTCTGGAAGTCCAAGGGTCCCAGCATGGGTGGGTTCTTGGTGAGTGCTGTCTTCCTGGTTTACTGATGACCATCTTCTCATTGTAACTTCATACAGTGGAGAGTAGAGAGAGAAAGCAAGCTCTCTCTGTCTCTTCTTCTAAGGGTACTAATCCTATAATGAGGGCTCCACCCTCATGACCTGATTACCTCTCAAATCCTCCACCCCCAAATGCCATCAAATTGGAGGTTATGATTTCAACATATGAATTTTGGGGAGGACACAAAAATGCAGTTCATAGCAGAAGGATACATTATTTGAAAACAAAGGACATTGTATAGGAACCAAGCATCCATTATACAAGAAAGATTTACAAGCCAAGGTAAAATATTGATCTATGTACCTGTTGTTTCTCTTAGTTACCTTCTAATGATTGATGATCACTATTGTCAGTCAACTTTATTTTAAATATTCTATACACTTTTCAATCATGGTCCTTGTTCAGTATCTACATGGCAGGTTAACCAGACAGCCTAACACATCATTTTCCCTCTTTGTAAAAACCAGATCAATCTTGCTTGGATGATCAACTTGAATAAAAAACCTGTACTGCAGTCTTTTCATAATGACAATGTAAACCTTGTGCGTGAGACAATGTGAGCCTGAGAGGGAAAGAGCATTTAAGTTAAAATACATATAAATAAAAATGGAAACCAAGTAGAATTTGGCAGAATCCCATAAAAGGAATACAAACACTAACAAGTAAATCTAACTCTATTACAAATTTACAACATAAACATGCTGAAAGTGGTAGGCAAGAAAAGAACTAACCTAGGAAATTTTTTACATGGTACCTTGACTAGACACTGTATGTCTAAAAACAAAAGCTGTACATAAATGCTGTAATCTAGTTAGTAACCTATTTTATGTGTATATGAGGACTGAAAATATAATTTCTCTGTGAGAGAAAGAAGTTACAAATAAGCAAAGAGGGAAGACCAAAAAGAACTCTGTGGTGCTGCACTAAAATCAGAGGTATCAGTACAAACTCATGATACATACATACATACACAGATACATAGATAGACACATACATAAACACATACTTACATATGTACTTACATACATAGACAGATCTGTATGTTCATGGGTTAGTATACATGCATATATTTCCTAACTCTGTGTATTGAAGTGCCTAGAAGCAATGACACTTGGATAATGAATTGATGTCTAGGGAATAGACTTCCCTGGAGCCCCAGCACTGCCTTTAGTGATGTGAATGGAGGCAGAGTGTGGGGTAAGCATCACTGATGTTCATATTCAGCATAAGGGGAGGATATTTCTCCCCAGTTAATTTGCTCACACAATTTAGTGTCAAATTTCATCTATGACTTGAAATACTTTATATGTCCCATAATAAAGAAACCTTAAAAGCATAAATGACAATGTCCTACAGCCCCTTATGTCATATATATATATATATGTATTAGAAGTGCTTCTTTTTCTGCAATATGTTTCTACTGCATATAGTTTGGTTTGTTTTTATTCTGGTTGTGTTTATACCTGATCCTTTATGCTTTCTATATGTTAGGAATTATTCACAATTTCCGACTTTCTGATTGTTTGCTTTATTGTTTATATTGAGAATACATTCTATATATTTTGATATTGTGTAGCTTTTCTGTTATTTCATGGAATTAAATTCATTAAATTTAATACAATTTCATTAAATTGTGAACAATTTAGCCTTTATTTCTCATACAATTATACCAGCATTATCTTGCCTTATAATCCCCAAATCCAAAGCATAAACGTTAATAATCCTTAATTTAAAAGTATTAACAAATTTGAAGTGTGTGGTAGAAATGCATATGGAAACTAAAATATATTTATGTATCTTGATGTTTACCAAAATTATTATGATTGCTATTGCTGAAATAAAATAGCCATGCCTAATGTGTATGCTGTTGTGATGATTAAAAATAAAAGATTCGAGGGCTTCCCTGGTGGCGCAGTGGTTGAGAGTCTGCCTGTCGATGCAGGGTACACGGGTTTGTGCCCTGGTCCGGGAAGATCCCACATGCCGTGGAGCGGCTGGGCCCGTGAGCCATGGCCGCTGAGCCTGCGCGTCCGGAGCCTGTGCTCCGCAACGGGAGAGGCCACAACAGTGATAAATATAAAAATAAAAAAATAAAAGATTCGAAAATACAGTACTTCATTTCGATATTGCAAAAACGCTATGTATTTTTAAAAAGTGAATAAGCAACATTTTGTGTAAACATACATACATATCTTTGATGATGTTGAGTTAGATTGCTAAAATAATTTGCTTTAGTAAGCCAATAATGAGTTAGTGAAAACCATATTTTAAAAACCCTTACACGGAGAAAGCAACTGGAAAATCATTCTGCTTTAAGATAATCTCGATGATAGGCATTTTCTATACATACGTATTAGAGTGTTCAGTCATTTGAAAATATGCAATATTGATTTAATAACATTAAAAAGTATTCCATCAAGAAAATGAAAGTAAACTGACAACGCCAATGGAAAATGTTTACAGCATATGACAGACTTCCCAGAATTATCTGGATAATACATCTATAATTTTTATTTATTTCATATATATTCTATTTATTTGCATGTAGATGACACCTTTAATTTAGCTAGAAATTAATGAATCTATGAGGATACACTTTATATATATAGTAATATAAAGTAAATATAAACTTAAATAATATAAAATTTAAATGATTTTATTTGAATTAAATGATTGATTCAAATGATTTTTAGTGTAATAATAATTTTGAAAATAGTATTTCTCACAGAATTTAGTGTCACTTAAATTTCATCTGTGGCTTTAAATGGTTTATATGTCTCATAATAAAGAAACATTAAAAGCAAAAATGACAGTGCCATGACAAATATATAAATAAAACTGAGGCTGAATATATGAAAAGCCATTAAGTTATAGAAATTTTGATTATCACATTTCCTCAAAATACATAATTTGATACTATATAGACCCAAATAATTTTTTTAAAATTAGCAGGAAACGTTTCGCAGCTTCAAGGAACGTCCAATAGAAAGACATGTAAAGTAATATTTTCAGAAAAGTGGGCTATAATTGAAAGGCTAATATAAGGCGCTAGGAGAGTATAGCAGTAGAGGAAAGTGCAGGCAGAAAAAGTGCTTATCATTTGGTTTTGTTTGTTTTATTTGCTCATTCATTCATTCATTCAATTTGCTTCACTTATCCATTCACTTTTACCGCTGAATGTGCTCTGTAGGTTTAAAGAGAGGCCTCATAGGATTGACTTTAAAAGTCACTGCATTTTACCTCCCCTCTGCAGGGTCCACAGCGATCCATTATAGAGGCTAGCCCTTTCCTGCTCTTTAATAAAATAGTTGCCCATGATTCCTCTGGCTATTTTCAGATGATAAAAGGAGCTTCAGTTATTTCTATCTAGTCAGATAAGTAATATCTCTGATTCCAGTTATGAGTAAATCTTCGAATTGCATTTGAAGGGAACCCCATGCCAGCTGCGGCCTGCTGGAAGCCAGTCTTGAAAAGGGGCTGAGGTGGTCAGCTTCCCTCCTTCTCCGCCTAGGTTTGCACTCTGCCTTGCTGACTCTGATTTGTGGACCCTTCAGATTTCAGGCTCTAAGGAGAATGAGAGAGGCACACTTGCATGCTCTGGTCTTGTAAGGAGCTTCCACTTTCCCTGCTGAGCCAATGTACTGGGGTTACACGGTGACCAGCACACTGCTTCTCATCACTGCTCTACTTAGGGGCTCTGAGAACCTGGCAGTGTGTTTTTGCACCACCTCTCCTTCACCTTATCCTCTTCTTCCTTCTCTCTCTCCTTCTTACTGTAGCTCCCACTGGTCTCCAGGATGCCATCCTAGACGGGATCTATGGCAACTCCACACTGATTTTCTCTCTTCCGTGGGAAGCGCTCTCATGACCTTTGACCTCACAGTCAGAAAGGGCCTAACTGTAACATCCCTCCTTTTCCTGCCACCACAAGTTAGACAGCCAGCTTCTTGCATGCTTGCTTCTCAGGCATGAACTGAACGAACACTCTCTCACTGTGGAAAATAAATATGAAAGAGCTAGCTCATCCCACTGAAGCCCCTTTTCTGGGTTTTGGGTTTGAGAAGGAACTGTCAGAAGAGCAACAACTTTGTCATTTAGTCCTTCCTAATCTGCAACTCTTTTCTTAGCTCTTCTATCCTCTTTGGTTGACTGATGATATTTGCAGAAACCATCTATGCAAGAATTACAAAGAGGTCTGGAATCCCCCTTTGAAGCGTACAATTTATATTTCTGGGTTTCAGCACAACTGGTGAGATGCTATTTAGGTAAGAATGTATTTAAGGTACATACTGAGGAGTCTTTTCTTCTGGCTATGTGATCATTGAGCACTTGTGCACCCCGAAACTAAGGAATTAAAAGAGAGATCCTAGGTACTCAACTGATAATTGGAACTTGTTATGGCAACTAATTGGACAAAAACTGACTCTATCATCAAAACTCAGTAGGAAAATATGGTAGCTACTAAAGTCAAGCAGGGTAAAATGTTCTATTTGTCTGTGTCCTAAAATGATGATGGAGTGTTTGATTACATTCACCAACAGTAATCAGTGAAACATTTGGACATAACTAGCTTTAAACAACTCAGATTTCTTCTCTTTTTCCAGTCTCAAGACTGTAAATGACTAATTTAGCTTTTGGAAACAGTTTTAGCAAGTTTACTCTAAATAGCCTATAGATTGGTTTTCATGTACTGGAAGATGTAATTAATAACAAATAGGTATAACTTCTAATTTAACAGTTAAATTTAGAAATGACCCAAAATATGGAGTTTGTATTAGTGAGTCTAGGCAATTGAAAATTACCAAGGAAATTCTTAAGTAATATGAAGATTTTGCTTATAATATATTCCAGCACTTTTCCTAGGCAGTGAATTATTGCTGCCAAAAAGCAGTACAGAAACTGAAAATTTGAAAAATGACAAAACATTATAGGAGAGAATCATGAGTTTAAGTGAACCGGCAAATCTAGAGTGAAATCACTTCAATCTAAATGATAGACACAAATTTGAGAAAATGTGAACATTAATTCTGAACAAGTACTGTTCATCAAATATAGTTTTTATGACCTGCATTGTAAAACTGCTTGCATTCATGAATTAATTTCATATATCTGCATTATTCCATCATAAAACATTCAGGAACTCCCACCCCACACACATATTTCATTCCTTCAAATAGCAAAAGGTAGATTTTTCTAGTGTGTAATATGATAGAAGATGGCAGGTAACAGAAAACCTTTTCCATTGGTTAACTGTCATCCTTAACTGATCTCCACACGCTTTAAAAATATACTGATTAAATCTTACAGTAACACTGATATTGAAGTACTCTAAGAAGGAATCTCATTATAAACTTCAGTTTTTGCAGAGACATGATACGTAGGAACTTTGTTTATTTTCCCAGGATCAAGGACATTTCAAGCTCTGAAACTGATACGCTGAGTAATAGGAACAGCAGAGCTGGTCTCAGAAGGGTGCAGATTATGCTGCTGCCTAGGTGATGAGATTTTAGAAAATTAGATCCCTGCTTCCAAAATCTGCCTTCCTAATTTGCTCAATGATGGCTGAAATTCTTTCCAACATAGCCAAATTCTTTCATCCCAGAGTTAATTGAAAACCTGAAACTGCAAGTAACCTGGTAGGCTTAAAAGAGTGACATTTTGCTTTGGTCAGGAAGTCAGTGAGAACAGGAGAATTCTAGACACCTTGATGAAAGATAAAGTTTTCATGGTAAAGGGAAGGAATTAAGATAGAGACGCTGGGGGTACTCATATAAGGTCCCCCATCTTGAACATTCTGCATATTTGCTTTGGAACTTTGCCTTTTGCTGCCATAACCCTGACTGAAGGATGCTTGACAAAAACTTGGCTAAAATACGGTTATAGAAATGGAGCATTAGACCATGTAGCTTATAAGTGGAGACTGTGGATACGGATCACTCAAGCACAAACATATTTTCTTACTGTAGAAGTTGGATAAATCATATAATTCTATCATTATCACCATCTAGCACTTAACCATCTTTTAGAAGGCACTGTGAATGTTATTGTAGACCCTTAAAGCAAGAAGGAACCACATTCTTAGAATAAACTCAGAGAAGGGAAGGAAAGAAGTAGCATTTAAGATAATAAAACATTTATCCTCTCCTTAATTCATTACACTTTCTTTGCTTAAACTCAAATTTACTATATTTAATTAAGCTAACAATTATATACCTATTTTTGAACAATAAATAGAAAATCTATAGGATACATGCTGCAGAAGAGAAGATGAATGAAGTAGAACTCTACTATTAAGTGTTTACCAGACTTGGGAAAAGGGTAGTGACAAGCAGACACCTAACTGCCATATAAATGATAAAACTTTATATCTGCATAATGCCTTCAGGTTAATATTCAATTTCACTCTAATATTCAAATTAATAACCATGAAGAACACAATTTTAATGTTTATAAATGAGGAAACTGAAAATCAGAGAAGCTAAGAGTCTCTTCCGTCTCTAAGTTTAAGGTATTTGTCTTATGTGTTATAAGAACATTTTTCACTTGATCAGTAATTATTTACTTAGCACCAAAATGCCACCTAAGTATAATATTGCTTCCTGGGCTGATGGGATTTACAATCCTCTGGGAAAACATGAATGAACAAATAAGGGCACTATAGCATGGAGGAATGCTATATTAAAGGTTTGCCCAGCATAACATTTACTGGGGGCACTGTACTGGTTTTCTATGGCCACCATAACAAATTACTACAAACAGTGTCTTAAAGCAACACAAATTTATTATTCATCAGTTCTGTAGCTTAGAAATCCAAAATGGATCTCACTGTGTTAAAATCAAGATATCAGTAGGGTATCTTTTCCATAGGTTCAAGGTGAGAGTCCCTTCCTTTGCTTTACCAGCTTCCAGAGGTTTGCTGCCTTCCTTGCCTTATGACCCTGCTCCTTCTCTTCAAAGCCAGCGAAGTTGCATCCCTCCGACTTTGCTCCCTCAGTCACATCTCCCTTTGACTCTCCTCTTTTGCCCCCTCTTCCACATTTAAGGGCCTTTGCGATTATGTTCGGTGTGATTGGATAATATAGGATAATATCCTTACCTTAAGGTTGGATTTAGCAACTTACCTCCATCTGCAAACTTAATTTTCTTTTTCCATGTAGCCTAACATATTCCTAGCTTTTGGAGATTAGGACATGGACGACTTTGGTGAGCACCATTTTTCTGCCGACCACAGGTGCAAAGAAGGAAGTGGAAAAGGTTGAGTGTTTAGGAAAACTTCACAATGATTACTTCTGAAATATGATTGGGAAACAAAGTGCTGTAAGAATCCTGAAGAGGGAATAATGCTGATGCAGTGAAACAATAGCATATTGCAACTGACAAACCCTCCCTGAAAGTAAATCTATACACACTCCTTCACCTCTCAAAGGCTGTAAAAGCTGAAAATATTCAGGACAAACCTGTGAGAAAGCTCAAAAATACCTTGAAGATAAATGCTTCTGCTTTTAACAAATACTTAAATTGAGCAAGAAGCACCTAACACAAAAATTTGAGAATCTGAGGGATGTTTCTTAGCAACTTGTCAGAGAAAATTAACTCTTCATTTGTAATTTATGCATTTAAATTAGTGTTTTAATCCCCTCAAAATCAAGAAGTTCACAATTGTTGTCAACTGAAGAAGAAAAAAACATGTCACTAAAAGTTTTGGTTAGAGAATTATTACTTTTTTCTGTAGAAATCTTATTGGTCATAATACTACATTGTGATTTCAAATGAATTTTTAAAATTATATATATAAAATACATATATATGTACTTTATATATAATGTTTTAAAACATTAAATTGTCTTTACTTTTTTTTTTTTTTTTTGCGGTACGCGGGCCTCTCACTGTTGTGGCCTCTCCCGTCGCGAAGCACAGGCTCCGGACGCGCAGGCTCAGCGGCCATGGCTCACGGGCCCAGCCGCTCCGCGGCCTGTGGGATCCGGGTCACGAACCCGTGTCCCCTGCATCGGCCGGCGGACTCTCAACCACTGCGCCACCAGGGAAGCCCGTCTTTACTTTTTAGAACAGTTTTAGATTCACAGAAAAATTGAGTAGATAGTACATACATCCAGCACCCAGTTTCCCTATTATTAACATCTTCTATTATTGTGGGATGTTTGTTACAATTAATGAACCAACATTGACACGCTACTACTATCCAAAGTCCATTATTCAGATTTCCTTAATTTTTACCTAATGTCCTTTTTCTGCGGCAGGATCTTATTCAGGATCCCATATTGCACTTAGTCATCATGTCTTCTTCGGCTCCTCTTGGCTGTGACAGTCTGTCTGACTTCTCTTGTTTTTGAAGATTTTGACAGTTAGGATTACAGGTCAGGTATTTTGTAGTAGGTCTTTTTATTGGAAATTCTCTGTTGTTTTCTCATGATTGGACCAGGATTATCTGTTTGGGGAAGAAGACCACATAGGTAACATGCCATTTTTATCATGTCATATCAAGGATACACACTATCCACATGACTTGACCTTGGTTACCTGGCTGAGGAAGTATTGGTCAGATTCTCCCGTGGAGTTACTCTCCCCCAGTCCTACCATACTGTCTCCTTGGAAGGAAGTTGCTATGTGCAGTCATCATTTAAGAAGTAGGGAGTTATGCTTCCCCTCCTCAAGGTCAGGGTATTAATATGTTATTTATATAGATAGAAATTATTTGCAATTCTTCTGCATGAGAGATTCATACCCTCCCTCCACTTATTTATATCAATATGGACTCGTGGATTTTTTTTTTTTTTTTCGGTACGCGGGCCTCTCACTGTTGTGGCCTCTCCTGTTGCGGAGCACAGGCTCCAGATGTGCAGGCTCAGCGGCCATGGCTCACGGGCCCAGCCGCTCCGCGGCATGTGGGATCCTCCCGGACCAGGGCACGAACCCGCGTCCCCTGCATCTGCAGGCGGACTCTCAACCACTGCGCCAACAGGGAAGCCCATGGGTAATTATTTTTATACTTTGGGTTATAATCAAATACTACTTTATTTTGTTGTTCTAATTGTTTAAATAAATTTTTATTAGAAGTTGATGCTACTTAAAGTGTTTTAATTATCAGTAATAATGCAACACAAAGGCTATGTCTGTTACAATCAAATGTTATATAATTTTAATTCAATAAATTAGATTAGATATTCTGGGTGTGTAACTCCTTCCTTAGCCAAAACTATAGTGTTTATGATTACAAATGTAGGATTTTAAAATCACAGAGAAAGTTCAGTTCCCAAACAATAGTGTAGATAGAATATTTTATTCAGGACCACCCGTTTGAATAATGACGAGCCTATTTCTTTCCATGTCCTTTATTATCTGACAGTTGAATTGACTAAATGGATCTAACTAGAGAAGCATTCTTTATATTTGAACTAAAATTCGAGATACTGAGAACAAATAATAACAGAATAATTGCTTTTAGAACTCAAACTTCCCCGCAGGCATATTTCGCAGGATTCAAACGATCTAAAATAAAATTACTCTTACCAAAGTAACATACAGGGTCCACATACCGGTTCAGGAGCACTTTGAATATATTAAATATATAGATTATTGTGAGCAAGAATGCATTTCTCTCTTTGCCTGATCTCTTTGGTAAAACACCTGATTTAACATTCTGTGCAGCTAAGTAAAGAAGGATTGAATTCTCAGTGCTTAATTACTTTAGGCTGCTTCCATCTGTTAATTTCAGACCTTTTCTCCAACTTTAGACTACATAGAAATCCTGCAAGTAGGCCTATTTCATGACGGATACTTCATGCTGACAATTCAACAAAGTTCACCTTCAAATTCATGGAACCAGCACACTGGCCTTATGTCACCTCCAAGCACTCCTCATATCCTTTTCACAATGGCAAGCCTAGCACTTTTTTAAAAAGTATAATGTTAAATTGCTTTTCTTCTTTTTTTTCTGAGTCATATCCTTGTTCACATAAAATGGAATTTTTGAGAATGGTTTATTAAAAACACAAGCAAATTGGGGTCTGACAAAATCCACCTTTCAAATAGCTAGCAACAGTTTGATGAAACGGCACATCTGTACTTGCTGTCAGTTCCTCAGCAAGTGATCAGCCAACATAATGACAATGAACTTGAACAGAGAAACCACCAATAATACAACAATGTGCATCTATCTGCCAAAATCTTGACTCTCTTTAACAGCCTGAGTCAAGGTCAAAATCCAAGACGACTGATTAAAAGGAATTATTTATTTCCATGAAATTTAAGGCTGATTTGGCATTATACAACTTTACATTAAATAAGTTAAAGAGTAAATTAAAGAGGACATTTAGTCCGTTCCCTTGCTTTCAAATAGGAATGCCCATGACCCCACTTAATTTTGACAAAAGATCCAGAGATAATTAAAAGGTCCGCTTCAAAGAGTCTATCCAGGGTTTCTCAGTGATCTATTCCAGTGTTTAACAATTCTTAGGCAAGTAAAAATTTTATTGGTTTTGGACCAAAGCCACTGTATGACTTCCAAACTAGAGTAGATACAATATGATCTCTGAAAAAGATTATAAAGATAAAAACTAAAAGAACAGAGAGAATGTCTTTCTTAGTATAGAAATAAGACAAATTTCTCCAGGCTAAGCAGTTTCCAATGCATAAAGTGTCACTCAAAGTTGCAGCCCTGGCAGATTGCATCCCCCTCCAGCTGCCACCTTCCCACCCCCACTGACACATGCCCCCATTCGCCAAATAATCATGGGACCCCCATGGGTGGTCACAAGCCCATTCACGGCCTGTGGGTGCTGTCACGGAACCAGCAAGTCTCACAATTGTTTTCATCCATTTCTACTGCTGGTCCAGTAGGCATGTCACCTCTCAACACAGTCCCTCACAGGGGTCTGCCAATTACCTACGGGTACTGACACCTAACTGCTATCTGCTCCCGGACACTACAGCATCACATCAGGTCCCTAATATGGCCCCAAAGTGACTCAAGCTTCTGTTCTTTCACCGGAGGCTCCTTAGCGCCAGTTTTATTATACATGTGGAAGCAACGTACGTATATGCAAGATTTTACTCTAAATTTCATAAAGAAATGAGATCGATATGTCTCTGCTCTTTGGAAAGACTAATGAGAATAGAACAATACTGAAACAATCTAAGGTATTTATGAATTTAATTCTGTAGCTGGATATAGTGAAGAGGGTATATGATTTCATAAGAAACATCTACTTACTTTAATGTTTGTTTTGTTATTATTTTCAGATGGGTGTGAATTTTAATTGAGGAAAGCATTATTATGCTTTAGTTTTATCTACCAGGGTTCTACCTGGCAGAGGTGTGTGTGTGTGTGTTTGTGTGTGTGTTTGCATATATGCATATAGATACAAATGTACATCCAAACAATGTCTTCCTTTTCTTCATTTCTAACTGCATTTAACTAAGGCTTTCATTCTTTATTATCAGTTATTACATAGTTGCGTATATGTCTCTTTGCCTCTGGTCTCTTTCCACTTTGGGTCAGAGTGCTTTTATAAGACTCAGGCTACTTGCCTCCTTTAGTGTCAAACCATTGGTTCATGATAAAATGCAAACTTCTTAGCATGACATGAAGGCCCTTCTAGGAATAGCACTCACCCCTTATACTGTTCTAGAACAATTTGCTGCTTCCAGAATGTGACAAGCTTTTTTACATCTTGGCCTCTATCCCTACCTCTCCTCCGAATTTCTGCTTGCCCTTGTCTGACTTTGTCACAATCGTCCCTCCATATCCGAGGATGTGGAACCTGTAGATAGGAAGATGCATTGTATGTCATCCTAAATTTAAGTGATCACTTTTCTGTGCACCGTTTCCTGACCCTCTCTTAATATCCCATGTAATCTTCCCAGTCATAGCATCCATGGTGTCATTACCAGTATTGCAGCATGTGTTATTATAGAATATTCACTTACCTGTTTTTCTGTATTTGGGGATCATAAATTCTCTGATGGAAGTTTTGAAAGTTTTATGTTCCAAAACCTAACATAGTAGCTGGCATGTGAAATTGATGAGAAATATGTTATGTGATTGATAAAATAATTTGAAATTTGTAATCTGTGTTGTTTCCTTCTCAACTCCAGACCTCAGCTACATGACGAAAGTGGATCAATTAGAATTTGAGGGCTGAAAATTTCGAGTACACCCTACTTCAGGAAAATTTCTGTATAAATTCTATTATTTCATTTTCTTTTGCCTTTATCACACTATATGCCACAATTATTGAAATTTTTGCCTCAAATCTCATGAGAGAACTTAAGCTTGTTTCTTTGGGCTTTGACCTCATAAGGAATTAAAGCTCACCAATATTTTGAATAGAAACCCTTTCCTATTGTTCAAGTTGTCTTGCATGTATATTCTCTATGTTAAATTAAACCTTATTTTTCCTCTTTACTCATTGAGAATCATTATTTTTCCCATTTAAAATTAAAAAGTTCTCTAAAACCATGAGGAAAATTTGACAATATTGTTTTATATTCCCTATAAATATGAGCAAAGGAAATTAATAATTGGCAGAATTCTGGCCTAAAAATTTCTCAGTCAGTAATTAATTTTAAATAAATATTTTCCATGGTATTTAAAACATGAGGTTTTTTTTTTCACACCTTTATTGAAGTATAAATGCTTTACAGTGTTAACTAAGACACAATGGTGTCTTAGTTTCTGCTGTACAACAAAGTGAATCAGCTATAAGTATACATATATCCCCATATCCCCTCCCTCTTGCGTCTCCCTCCCACCCTCCCTATCCCACCCCTCTAGGTGGACACAAAGCACCGAGCTGATCTCCCTGTGCTATGCCGCTGCTTCCCACTAGCTATTTACTTTACATTTGGTAGTGTATGCATGTCAATGCTACTCTCTCACATAGTCCCAGCTTACCCTTCCCCTTTCCCGTGTCCTCAAGCCCATTCTCTATGTCTGCGGTCTGCGTCTTTATTCCTGTCCTGCCCCTGGGTTCATCAGAACCATCTTTTTTTAGAGCCGTAAATATGCGTTAGCATACGGTATTTCTTTTCCTCTTTCTGACTTACTTCACTCTGTATGGTAGTCTCTAGGTCCATCCACCACACTACAAATAACACAATTTCTTTTTATGGCTGAGTAATATTCCATTGTATATATGTGCCACATCTCCTTTATCCAGTGATATGTCAATGGACACTTAGGTTGCTTCCATGTCCTGGCTATTGTAAATGGAGCTGCAGTGAACGTTGTGGAACATGTCTCTTTTTGAATTATGGTTTTCTCAGGGTATATGCCCAGTAGTGGGATTGCTGGGTCATATGGTAGTTCTATTTTTAGTTTTTTAAGGAAACACCATACTGTTCTCCATAGTGGCTGTATCAATTTACATTCTCACCAACAGTGCAGGAGGGTTCCCCTTTCTCCACACCCTCTCCAGCATTTATTGTTTGTAGATTTTTTGATGATGGCCATACTGACTGGTGTGAGGCGATACCTCATTGTGGTTTTGATTTGCATTTCTCTAATGATTAGTAATGTTGAGTATCTTTTCATGCGTTTGTTGGCCATCTGTATACCTTCTTTGGAGAAATGTCTATTTAGGTCTTCTGCCCATTTTTGGATTGGGTTGTTTGTTTATGTGATATTGAGCTGCATGAGCTTGTATGTTTTGGAGATTAATCCTTTGTCAGTTGCTTCATTTGCAAATATTTTCTGCCATTCTGAGGGTTGTCTTTTCATCTTGTTTATGATTTCCTTAAGTTTCGTTAGGTCCCATTTGTTTATTTTTGTTTTTATTTCCCTTACTCTAGGAGGTGGGTCAAAAAGGATCTTGCTGTGATTTATGTTATAGAGTGTTCTGCCTATGTTTTCCTCTAAGAGTTTTATAGTGGCTGGCCTTACATTTAGGTCTTTAATCTATTTTGCACTTAGTGTATGGTGTTAGGGAGTGTTCTAATTTCATTCTTTTACATGTAGCTGTCCAGTTTTCCCAGCACCACTTTTTTTTTTTTTTTGCAGTATGCGGGCCTCTCACTGTTGTGGCCTCTCCCGTTGCAGAGCACAGGCTCCAGACGTGCAGGCTCAGCGGCCATGGCTCATGGGCCTAGCTGCTCCATGGCATGTGGGATCTTCCCAGACCAGGGCACGAACCCGCGTCCCCTGCATCAGCAGGCGGACTCTCAATCACTGTGCCACCAGGGAAGCCCACTCAGCACCACTTATTGAAGAGGCTGTCTTTTTTCCACTGTATATTCTTGCTTCCTTTATCAAAGATTAGGTGACAATATGTGTGTGGGTTTATCTCTGGGCTTTCTCTCCTGTTTCATTGATCTATATTTCTGTTTTTGTGCCAGTACCATACTGTCTTGATTACTGTAGCTTTGTAGTACAGTCTGAAGTCAGAGAGCCTGATTCCTCCAGCTCAGTTTTTCTTTCTTAAGATTGTTTTGGCTATTCGGAGTCTTGTGTGTTTACATACAAACTGTAAAATTTCTTGTTCTAGTTCTGTGAAAAATGCCATTGGTAATTTGATAGGGATTGCATTCAACCTGTGGATTGCTTGGGATAGTACAGTCATTTTCACAATATCAATTCTTCCAGTTCAGGGGCATGGTATATCTCTCCATCTGTTTATGCTATCTTTGATTTCTTTAATCAGTGTTTTATAGTTTTCTGAGTACAGGTCTTTTGCCTCCTTAGGTAGGTTTATTCCTAAGTTTTTATTCTTTTTGTTGCAGTGGTAAATGGGATCGTTTCCTTAATTTCTCTTTCTGTTCTTCTGTTGCTAATGTATAGGAATGCAGGAGATTCCTGTTCATTAATTTTGTATCCTGCAACCTTACCAAATTCATTGATTAGTTCTAGTAGTTTTCTGGTGGCATCTTTAGGATTTTCTATGTATAGTATCGTGTCATTGGCAAACAGTGACAGTTTTACTTCTTCTTTTCCAATTTGTATTCCTTTTATTTCTTTTTCCTCTCTGATTGCTGTGGCTAGGACTTCCAATACTATGTTGAATAACAGTGGTGAGAGTGGACATCCTTGTCTAGTTCCTGATCTTAGAGAAAATGCTTTCAATTCTTCACCATTGAGAATGATGTTTGCTGTGAGTATGTAATATAGGCCCTTTATTTTGTTGAGGTAGGTTCCCTCTATGCCCACTTTCTGGAGAGTTCTTATCATAAATAGGTGTTGAATTTTGTCAAAAGCTTTTTCTACATCTATTGAGGTGATCATATGGTTTTTATTCCTTAATTGGTTAATGTGGTTTATCTCACTGATTGATTTGCATATGTTGAAGAATCCTTGCACCCCTGGGATAAATCCCACTTGATCATGGTATATGATCCTTTTAATGTGCTGTTGGATTGTTTGCTAGTATTTTGTTGAGAATTTTTGCATCTATGTTCATCTGTGATATTGGTCTGTAATTTTCTTATTTTCTGATATCTTTGTCTGGTTTTGGTATCAGGGTGATGGTGGCCTTGTAGAATGAGTTTGGGAGGGTTCTTCCCTCTGCAATTTTTGGGAAAAGTTTGAGAAAGAAAGGTGTTAACTCTTCTCTAAATATTCAGTTGGATTCGCCTGTGAAGCCACCTGGTCCTGGACTTTTGTTTGTTGGAAGTTTTTAAATTACAGTTTCAATTTCATTACCTGTGATTGGTCTGTTCATATTTTCTAATTCTTCCTGCTTCAATCTTGGAAAATTGTGGCTTTCAAAGAATTTTTCCATTTCTTCCAGGTTGTCCATTTTATTGGCATATAGTTGTTTGTAGTAGGCTCTTATGATCTTTTGTATTTCTGCAGTGTCTATTGTAATCTCTCCTTTTTTATTTCTAATTTTATTGAGTTGAATCCTCTCCCTTTTTTTCCTTGATGAGTCTGGCTAAAGGTTTATCAATTTTGTTTATCTTCTCAAAGAACCAGCTTTTAGTTTTATTGTTCTTTGCTATTGTTTTCTTCATTTCTATTTCATTTATTTCTTCTCTGATCTTTATGATTTCTTTCCTTCTACTAACTCTGGGTTTTCTTTGTTCTTCTTTTTCTAGTTGCTTTAGGTGTAAGGTTAGATTGTTTATTTGAGATTTTTCTTGTTTCTTGCATGAGCCTGAATTTCTATGAACTCCCCTCTTAGAACTGATTTTGCTTCATCCCATAGGCTTTGGATTGTCATGTTTTCGTTGTCATTTGTTTCTAGGTATTTTTTAATTTCTTCTTAGATTTCTTCAGTGATCTCTTGGTTGTTTAGCAGTGCACTGTTTAGCCTCCATGTATTTGTGTTTTTTACAGTATTTTTCCTCTAACTGATTTCTAATATCATAGCATTGTGGTTGGAAAAGATGCTTGATATGATTTCAATTTTCTTAAATTTTCCAAGGCTTAATTTGTGACCCAAAGATGTGATCTTGGGTCTTGTGACCCAAGATGTGATCTATTCTGGAGAACATTCAATGTGCACTTGAGAAGAAAGTGTATTCTTCTTGTGTTACTGTCGGTTTCTCCTTGTATGGCTGTTAGCATCTGCCTTATGTATTGAGGTGCTCCTATGTTGGGTGCATAAATACTTACAATTGTTATATCTTCTTCTTGGATTGATTACTTGATCATTATGTAGTGTCCTTCTTTGTCTCTTGTAATAGTCTTTATTTTAAAATCTATTTTGTCTGATATGAGAATTGCTACTCCAGCTTTCTTTTGATTTCCATTTGCATGGAATATCTTTTTCC
This sequence comes from Orcinus orca, assembly GCF_937001465.1. Classification (NCBI taxonomy): domain Eukaryota; kingdom Metazoa; phylum Chordata; class Mammalia; order Artiodactyla; family Delphinidae; genus Orcinus; species Orcinus orca. Next base: position 8,016,431 of record NC_064573.1, on the reverse strand, counting down.
ATCACCTCACTTTCAGTCTGTATGTGTCCCTAGGTCAGAAGTGGGTTTCTTGTAGACAGCATATATACAGGTCTTGTTTTTGTATCCATTCAGCCAGTCTATGTCTTTTGGTTGGAGCATTTAATCCATTTACATTCAAGGTGATTATTGATATGTATGTTCCTATAACAATTTTCTTAATTGATTTGGTGTTGCTTTTGTGGGCCTTCCTCTTCTCTTTTGTTTCCTGCTTAGAGAAGTTCCTTTAGCATTTGTTGTAAAGCTGGATTGGTGGTGCTGAATTCTTGTAGCTTTTTCTTGTCTGTAAAGCTTTTGATTTCTCCATCGAATCTGAATGAGATCCTTGCTGGGTAGACTAATCTTGGTTGTAGGTTTTTCCCTTTCATCACTTTAAGTATGTCCTGCCACTCCCTTCTGGCTTGCAGGGCTTCTGCTCAAAGATCTTAACAGCTTTTGATATTATGGGGATACCTTGTATGTCATTTGCTGTTTCTCCCTTGCTGCTTTTAATATTTTTTATTTGTATTTAATTTTTGATAGTTTGATTAATATGTGTCTCAACGTGTTTCTCTTTGTGTTTATCCTGTATGGGACTCTCTGCACTTCCTGGACTTGACTATTTCCTTCCATGTTAGAGAAGTTTTTGACTATAATCTCTTTAAATATTTTCTCAGACCCTTTCTTTTTCTCTTCTTCTGGGATCCCTATAATTCAAATGTTGGTGCACTGAATGTTGTCCCAGAGGTCTCTGAGACTGTCCTCAAGTCTCTTCAATCTTTTTTCTTTATTCTGCTCCCCTACAATTATTTCCACCATTTTATCTTCCAGCTCACTTACCCGTTCTTCTCTCTGTTATTCTGTTATTGATTCCTTCTAGAGTATTTTTAATTTCAGTTATTGTGTTATTCATCATTGTTTGTTTGCTCTTTAGTTCTTCTAGATCCTTGTTAAACATTTCTTGTATTTTCTCCATTCTGTTTCCTAGATTTTGGATCATCTTTACTATCATTATTCTTAATTCTTTTTCAGGTAGATTGCCTATTTGGTCTTCATTTATTTGGTCTTGTAGGTTTTTACCTTGCTCCTTCATCTGTAACATATTTTTTTGTCATTTCTTTTTTTTGTTTTTTGATGGGTGGGGCTGTATTCCTGTCTTACTCTTTGTTTGGCCTGAGGCATCCAGCACTGGTGTTTTCAGGCAGTTGGGTAGAGCCGGGTCTTGGTGCCGAGATGAGGACCTCTGAGAAGCCTCCCTCGGTTAATATTCCCTGGCGTCTGAGGTTCTCTGTTAGTCCAGTGGTTTGGACTCAGCACTCACACTACAGGAGCTTGGACCCAACCTCTGGCCTGGGAACCAAGGTCCTACAAGCTGCGTGGCGTGCCAAAAAGAAAATATGGAGCAGTACAATAACAGAGAATAAAAGATGAAATAAAATTAGAAATATAAAAATTACATTAGGAAAAATACAAATATAATTGAAACAACTGCAACAAGGTAAAACAAAACCACAACAGAAAAATGAAAAAATTTTAAAAATGGGAACAAGCCAAAAGGAGCAGAACAATAACAAAGTATAAAGAATAAAATAAAATTAGAAAAATAAAATATTTATTAGAAAAAAATATAAATGAATCAACAACAAGAAGGTAAAACAGAACCCCAACCTAAAAGAAGAAAAAAGAAAGAAAAAGAAAGAATGAAAAAAAGGGGCTTAGCTATGGGGGGGCGAGTTTAGGCAGGGGTGGAACTTAGGCAGGGACAGGGTTTAGGGTAGGGCGGGGCCTAGGCGGGAGGGGGCGTGGGCAGGCAGGAGGACATTCAAGCATGGGGTGGGGCCTAGGCAGATTGACGTTCATGTGGGGTGGGGTCTCTGCTTAGGACCCGCATGGAAGGGGAGAGGCAGCACATCCAAAGGAGGGCCTATGGAGTGTGGAGTTCCGGAGTTTGGAGATAGGGCCCTGAGTGAGGATGTGTGGGTGGGGTTTAGGCACAGCACTGGAGGGGGTCTCCGAGTGTAGAGGTCAGCCCTGGGTGGGGGTGTAGGGGCGGGGCTTGGGTTCTGCGTGGCAGGAGGGAGGCTCAGAGGACAGAGGATTAGGCCTGGGAGGTCAACAGGCTTCCCGGTGCCTAAGTGGGCAGGGAAAGTGCTGGCCCCATTCCCTTCCATTCCTCCACACACACCCCAGGGTCTCCCCCATCACTGCTGGACCCCTAACCCTGGGTGGGTCCCGCTGGGTGTAGGAAGCCCCTCCCCCAGACACCCTCAGGGGTGCCATCCCAGAGGTCCGGGCTTTACTTTTGCTCCCCCTTCCCTCCCTCCCACTCCCTCAGGACCCCTGCGGCTGGAGGGGGCCTCGTTGGGCAGAGGATCAGGCCTGTATCTCAGCAGGCTCCTGGGGGCCCAAGTGGGCAGGGGAAACCTGGCCACACTCCCTTTTGATCCTCCGCCCTCCCAATGGTCCCCCCCTTTCCCCCTCCAGGTGTGGGATCCCTTCCCCTCCCCAGCCACCCCTCAGGGGCGCCAGTCCCCTCCCACCTCCACTTCTCCTCCCCCCTCACTTCCCCGCATGCCCCACATCCTACCCGGTCACTGGGGGTTCCTCTGTCCCCTTAGGTATCCATGGTCCCCCAGCGGTGCCTGGTAGGTGCCCTGGTTGTGCAGAGATGCGAATTCCACATCCTCCTGGTCCACCATCTTGACTCCACCCCATAAAGATTTCTTTATTTATAATTCCTGAAGGACACATGATAATTCCTTTATTTATATATTTGAATTTATAGATTTTTGAGCTCTATAACGAAGAAATCATTATGACATACATGTCTGCATATCGTACAAAACATGACAAACATGCTCAGTAAATGAATTTTCCAACATAGCATAAAAGAATTTAATCAGTTAAATAAAATGAAATTCACTTTAGCACCTAAGTATTTGGGGGTTCCTGTCACTTAAAACTTTTTTTAAGGCGTCTGTTACAAGGCCCATTCTTTGTTCAAAAACCAATAAAAGGAGGGGGAGCTGAAAATCTTATATAATACCCCAGTTCAAAATGTAGCAGCAGTTAAGGAGAATACAAATCATTTGGTCTCATGAAATCCTCACTATTTTGAAGAGATGTGAAATAAAATATTTGCCTTACTTCAAGGGGCTTTTACGTGCATGAGTTTTCATACTTATCAGAGATTACTTCAGAGTAATGAAATTCAGCTCCTAAAACTCATCTAGAGAAGAATAATTTTAAGTTAATAAGACTCTATTTTGAGTCAGATATTACAATTGAAGAGAGTACATTATGGTATTCTTTATCTGTGTTCTTACATCAACAGGACATGGGTTCGTCAGACATAGTGCATTGGGAATCTCAGAACCCTCTCCAACAGTTTTCCCTTTCAATTTTAAAGCACCTGACATATACTCCATTTAGCCTATGCTTTATCTACAATAGTCATTTACTATATCTTAACTTTTGTTTGCATGTACTCTCCCACTCACGTAACACTGAAAATATTTCTTAAATACATGTATAGAATTTTTCTTCCTGATTTTCACCTTTTAATACACAGATATTATAGACTACAATCATTTCAATTTAAAAATTCTGATTGTACAACTGGCATGGATGGGCCATGCCTGGGCTAGATGTTATGGAAATGAAGACAATAGGCAATTTTGTCTATGAGGGATTTTATAATCTTGTTATTTCATGAGGTTCACATATGTGGAAGCTACTATGAAAGGTAATGTGTCTGTAATAGATAAAGAGGAGCATAAAGCATTTAATTCAGTAGGACTTTACTAAGAAGAAAGCACTTGAGCTGAGTGACATGTTTGGAATAAATCTTAAGGAAATCATACGAATTCGACAGGTAGACAAGAAAAAAGATGTCATTGGGGGTAAAAACCATACACAAAAGCATGTCATGATCTGGTGGCATAGAAAAGGAGTGTCAGCCGGCTTTGCAAAGACATGAAGTGTTATTTGGGGCTTGTTATTTAGACTCTTTGAAACTCAGTTTTTAATCAATTGTAAAATGGAGAAGGGAATTGACAGTTATTGGTAATTGATCACTGAAATCATTACAGATAAAGACAAATGTAGAGAAAATTAGTGCCGCGTCTCGCAATAATAGGATCTCCACCCATTTATTGTGCTTATAACAGGCCACACCCGTCTGTGGTGTTAATAGCTATTTGGATGGTGGTATTAGAAGCTCAACATGTTTGAAGTATAGGATACTTGTTAAGGATATTGAAGCAGCATTTCAGGGCGTTGGCCTCTGTCTACCAGATTTGTGTTTGAGGATGATCTCTCTAAATGATAGACTGGAGATAGCTATTCATAAATGAACATTTCAGCAATTATGTCATGTCCTCATTTCCCTTATTAAATTATTAATTTGGCTTTAATCCTGAGAAATTAATTGAATTTCTTCTCTGCTAGCGATCCCTAAAATGAAAAACCCTTAAAATATCTTTGAGGCTCAAGAAGAGAAGTCCTATATTCTGAAATAAGTTCTTCATCCTCTCACTTCCCCAAATATGCTTTGCAACTTAATATAATAACTGTAACAAATCTTTATTATGTTTATAGAACTGAGTTATCAGCAAGAGCTAATGTTAAGATATTTAAATATCTTATAACAGACATACATTAAAAGTCATAGGATTTATTTCTTGCATGGAAAGAGAATGAAAATAAAATTAATATCAGTTTTCATGACCAATTATGTTAGCCTTTTCAAATTTGAAATGTAATAAGTTAAAAATCTCTGAGCTGAAACACTGAGGAAATGAAGTGAATTAATAAATATTTGTCTCATATTTAATTGAAAATCTGAAAGCTGTATTAAAGCCAAATTCAATGGGAAACATATGTGAATAACACTTTTATAAGACAAGTCCATTAACATTGTGAATATTTACTTTGGCATATATAGGCCAAAGAGAAAATAAAAATAGGATTTCATTGCATTTATAAATTCAGAAAGAATTCATCTGGACCCAGAACTGTACCACTATTGATTGTGTGTGTGTGTTTCTTTCTTAATTAGTAAAACTCTAGTTTTCTTTCAACCAAAATCATGAAATCAGGAATACAGCTCCATCTGTCCACCAAAGTCTTGCAAATCACACATCACTGCTACTGCTATAAAAAGGTAAGTAAGAAAAATTTGCTGAAAGTTATTTCAAATAAATTACTATAGACAATATCTATAGTATCTGTAAGTTAACATTCTCAGATTTACAAAACAAATGAAGAGACTACTTGGATATTTGCAAGAATAGATAAACAAGTAACTATGTAGTTTTAGCTGGACTTCATTAAAATTAAAAACTCTGCTCTCTGAAAGAATTATGAAGAGATTTAGAAAACTAACCACAGACTGGGAGAATCATTTTGCCAAAGACATATCTGATAAAGGACTTATCCAAAAAATATAAAGAACTCTTAAAACTCAACAGTAAGAAAATTGACCACCTGATTAAAAAATAGACAAACGATCTGAACAAACACCTCACCAAATAAGATGGCAGATCATCATATGAAAATAAGCTTGATGTCATATGTCGTTAGAGAATGAGACAGCAATAAACATCTATTAGAATGGCCAAAATACAGAACACCGACAACACCAAATGCTGGCAAAGATGTGGAGAAACAGCTACACTTATTCATTGCTGGTAGGAATGTGAAATGATATAATCACTTTGGAAGACAGTTCAATGGCTTCTAATAGAACTAATCACATTCTTACATAATTTGGCAATTATTTCTTAGGTATCTACTCAAATGAGGTGAAGACTTATGTTCATAAAAAAACCAGAAATGAATGTTTACAGCAGCTTTATTCATAATTGCCAAAACTTGGAGGTAACCAAGATTTTCTTCAATATGTGAATAGATAAATAAACTACACTATATCCATACAATGGTAAACTATTCACAACTAAAAAGAAATGAACTATCAAGCCATAAAAAGATATCAAGGAAACTTAAACATATATTTGTAAGCAAAAGAATCCATTCTGAAAGAGGTACATACTCATGATTCCAAGTTACGACATTTTAGAAAAAGCAACTCTATGGAGACAGTAAAAAAAACTAGTGGTTCTCATGGATTGGGAGGAGGAAGTTATGAATAGGTGGAGCTCAGAGGATTTTTAGGGCAGTGAAACCATTACATATGATACTATAATTAGATGGCTATATGACATTATACATTTGTCAAAAATTCATCGAATGAGTGAATCATAGTGTAAACTGTGGATTTGGGGTTATAATGACATGACACTGTATGTTTATCAATTGTAACAAACACAGCTGTCCCTCAGTGTCCACAGGGGATTGGTTCCAGGGCCCCACAGATATAAAAATCTGCAGACGCTCAAGTCCCTTAAACAAAATGGCATAGTGTTTGCATTAAAACCTATACAAATACAGAAAACAGAGTATGTAACTATTTTTGTGCAAATTATAGTGGGGATATTGAGGAAATTTTCCAGTTCTGAGGAAGAGCTATCTCCTTTACAATAAAAAACAGTTTTAACTGTAAGCATTAGTAGCATCCACCCACCTACCATGAGAGATAACTGCAATTTACCACTCTGGAAGTTTACCATAACAGGTGCTGCCAGGGAAATCTTCTTAGGTACATTCAGTACACTGGAATCTTAGTCTGCTGTGTTAACGTGATACTTGTATCCAGTAATACTTTTGTGCCTTTAATTAATTACAAATTAAAAAAAATATTCTCTCTGCTTCCAAAGAGTATGAAAGTAGGAAAAAAAAAAAAAAAAGGCATGGTACAGTGGCAATTCCTGACAAACACTCCCTCAGCCAGGTGGTCAAGATCAATCAACATCAACGGTGCTAAATCCCATTGATGGTGTGAGCTCTTGGTATGCTGTGATGAGAATGGCACTTGACCTCTTGTGGTCTTCCTCCTCAAACACATAACCCGCATCTGATCATAAGAAAAACATCAGACAAAACCAAATTGAGGGCCGTTCTACAAAATATCTAAGAGTACTCCTCAAAATTGCCAAGGCCATCAAAAATAAGAAAAATCCAAGAAACTCTTACAGATCAGAGAAGCTTAAGGTGACATAAAAACTAAATGAAATGCAGTGTCCTGGATGGGACCCTGGAATAGAAAATGGACTTTCGGTACAAACTAAGGAAATCCAAATGTAGAATGGAGTATACTTAATAGTAACGTACAAGAATTGTGATTTCTTCATTGTGAAAAATGGATCATAGTAATAGAATTCATTAACAGTAAGGGACACTGGATGAGGGGTATACAGCGACTCTCTGTAATATCTTTGCAACTTTCCTAGAAAGCTAAAGTGATTCTGAAATTAAAAGTTTGCTTAGGGCTTCCCTGGTGGCGCAGTGCTTGAGAGTCCGCCTGCCGATGCAGGGGACACGGGTTCGTGCCCCGGTCTGGGAGGATCCCACATGCCGTGGAGCGGCTGGGCCCGTGAGCCATGGCCGCTGAGCCTGCGCGTCCGGAGCCTGTGCTCTGCAACGGGAGAGGCCACAACAGTGAGAGGCCCGTGTACCGCAAAAACAAAAACAAAAACAAACAAACAAAAAAAGTTTGCTTATTTTTAAAATCACTTAACCCTTTAAATGGGAGCAGCAATATTCCCTCTAGAGACAAATGTGTCATTAAGAGATGTTTTATTCTTTGACATTTATGGAGGAAATACGCTCTGAAATCTCTTCTTTACTAACATTGTTTTTTCAACTTGTCTGAAATCGCTTGGATTTCATAATTTTTAAAGACTGGGCGAGAGTAACCTTAGCTATTATTTCTTCATTTTCCTACAGCTTTGATCAGTAGGTGTATTCTCAGAATCACATCTGCTCTTGTCATGGAAAATGCATTGTTCATTGGCTTCCTTTCCGAAAAACTGACAACGTTTGAGTAATTGCCTCATGTTTTCCAGAACGTTGTGAGACCAACACTGAGTAAGGATATATATCAAAAATAGAAGATAGCAAATGTATTTTAGTGGGGTAACCTGAATAAATGGAGAGAAGTCAGGAGAAACAAACAATGATGCCTTTATCGGTGACATTTTAGCAAAGGTTATCTTAATATCCTACCCAGCAACATCTGTGACTGACACTAGTGCCATGTTTGTAAATGTAAAAAGTATACTAGTGAAGAATGCACAACAAGAACACAGAGGATTTCTTGAAAATGAATGGCCTTGATTTCTTTAACCACATTAAAAATCTTGCTTACCTTTACAAATGGTATCTTCATTACCTGAATTTTGCTAAATATAGAAGGAAGAAAATAGTCATATACATTCATGAACTAATTCAATATACAATATTCAGCGGTTCTTATAAATTTTTTTTAATATATATTTAAATAGTACCAAATGTGAACAAAAGAGATATGTAATATAATCCACCAACAGTTACAAGACCTGGACCCTGGATCTGTTTCCTTCACTTATTAATTGTTTGGCATACGACTGTAACAGTGATCTCTCACTCTTTCTCTTTTCATCTAAAACTGGATGGTCATACTGTACCTGAATATATCTCAATGCCTCTATAAAGATCAAATGTTATATAGCATCTTTATGAGAAAAGATAAGACCTTGGGTATCTACTTGGGAGTCATCAGCATCAAAACTATATTTAAAGCCATGATACTGGATGAAATAATTCAGAAAATATGTGTAAATAGAGAAGAGAAAAGTTACAAGGATTGGTCCTTACTTCAGTTCATCTTTTAAAAGTCAGCACGAAGAGAAGGAGTGAGGGAAACAGATGAAGGAGTAGCAGTTAGTGAAGTAGGAACATCAGAAGAATGAAAAAGATTGCAACTGGACTAAATGCTGCTGAGAAGTCAAGAACCATGAGTACTAACAAAGGTTGTGGTTTTGAGGACATCTACAAGTACTGTTTCAGTGAAAAAATAGGAAAGTGTAGTTTGAGGGGAAAAAATGTGAGATATGGGATTAATGTATCCATAACTATTTTGAGTTTTGTTATAAAGAAGAAAAGAGAGAAGAGGTGGTAGTTAGGCGGGGTAGGGGGGTAGAGCAATGAGATCAACACAGTTTTGACTTTTATTTTCTCTTTTTTATATAGATTTACATTATAGTATGATGTATAGCATGGTATATGTATACCTAGCTTTCTACATGTATATGTATGTGTGTGTGTGTGTATAGATGTATATACACCTATGTCTATCTATACTTGCACCTATACCTGTATCTTTCTATATGTAGATAGATACAGATGAATAGATAGATAAATAGAGAACTTGATAATATAGGAGAAAATAAAGGAAATCTTAAGTTTTAAGCAATTAAGCAAGAAAGGAGAGGATATAGTAAGCATTTGACCTCAGTTAGGAATAGGTAAATTTTATTATATTAATTTTCTATAATGGCTGTAACAAATTGGCTTAAAACAATACAAATATCTTACATTTCTGTTGGTGAAAAGTCTGAAACAATTTTCACTGGGATAAAATCAAGGTATTGGCAGCGCTGCTTTCCTTTCTGGAGGCCCTAGGGGAGACTGCTTCCTTGCCTTTATAGCTTTTAGACATCATCCACATCCCTTGGCTTGTGGGTCCCTTTCTCTTTCTTCAAAGTCAGAAATACACCATTTCACTCTGACCATTCTTTCACAGTCACATCTCAGAGCTTGACTCTCTTCCTCTGCCTCGCTGTTCCATTTTTAAAGAAGCCTGTGATTAGACTGAGCCGACTGAGATAATCTAGGCTAATCTCCCCATCTCAAGGTCTTTGATTTAGTCACATCAGCAGAATCCGTTTTGCCATGTAAAGGAGCACATTCACAGGTTCTGGGGATTAGGATGTGGACATCTTTAGGGACCATTATTCTGCCTTCAGCATTCACCTATTATAATAGTAAGAAAGACAGTAGAAACATAGTAGTGGGGAAATGAAGTCATTCTTATCTTGCTGCTGATACTGTATCACTGAATTATGACTCAGCTAGCTGAAAGTGATCAGAGAAGAAAGAATGTTGGAAATTTGAAGAAGGTATTAACAATACTTTGTCAAATGGGAGAGTGATTTGACTAGGTTAGTGTCAGCAGTATTTTCTTAAATGTCACTTGATGTTTGGGATAATAAATTTAAGGGGAGACTATTCAATATTGTTGTACATTTTCCACATTGGATTTCAGATGTTTGTATCAAGTAGGTGGATATTTGGGTTAACCAAGTGGGCAAGACGAGAAACAAGGCACTTGATGATGTAAACAAGAGAATGTTTATCATCAGGGACAATTAAACTTCAGCTGGGAAAAAGAAGAAAGAGAATATATGGGTAATAATGGTCACTAACATGGTGGAAAAGAGATTCTAATGCAGTTGAACAATTTTTGAATTGGTCATGTATTAGGGTATCCAGAGAGACACAACCAACAGAATATGTATATAAAAAACAGAAATAATAGGGGATACAGATAGATGATAGATAGATAGATAGATAGACTTTATGAGAAATTGGCTCACATGATTGATTATGGAGTCTGAGAAGTCCAGTGGTCTGCCATCTGCAAGCTAGAAACCCAGGAAAACTGGTGGTGAATTCAGTCCAAGTCCAAAGGTCCAACTAATGGTGTAAATCACAGTCCACGGACAAGAAAAGATGAGATAAGATGTCCCAGCTCAAATTGTGAGGCAGGAGGAAAAGGGTGAGTTCTTCTTTCCTCCACCTTTTGTTCAATTGAGGCCTTCAACTGATTGGATGATGCCCACCCACTTTGGGGAGGATGATCTACTTTACTGAGTCCCCTATTCAAATGCTAAATTCATCCAGAAACACCCTCACAAACACATCTGGGCACCCCATGGCCCACTCAAGTTGACACATAATATTAACCATCATGGGTCAGTTCCAGGAGAAGAGATCAGAAAAGTAAAGAAAGCGTGGGATAATTGAAATTTTAAAATAGAAAGGGCTTAATTATTAAAAGTAAAGGCCAAGGCATGATCTTGGGAGTAAGTGGTAAAACTTGGTAGAGAAAATATGGTCAGAAGTGTGGAAGTAAAGAAATCAAGAAGCTACATTTATGTTGCTGTTTCTATGTGTTTATGTGTTTTTGTACAAATGCGTGCATGTGTATTTTTTTCTTTCCTTTCTTTTTTTTTCTTTTTCTTCCTTCCTTCCTTCCTTCCTTCCTTCCTTCCTTCCTTCCTTCCTTCCTTTCTTTCATTGCTTTTATAGTTTCCTGGGAAAAAAGAAGATTTAACATAAAGTCTGAAGTATCTCAAAACTTGTTGTTAACATCTATTATGCTTGAAAAGTGATCTTTAGGATTTAGTTTCCTGAAATTTTTTGAGTTAATCTTCATGGAGGTATTTTGCACTAAGAATAGTTCTAGAAGTTATAAAATGGAACATCTGTGGTGAATACATTAATATCAAAAGTATACTAGTTCATTGAGTCACTATGTTGATGTGAGGAATTTAGTCTTATTTTACTAATTTGTGGAAGACAGAAGTTTTTGCTATAATCAAATCATATATGAGGACTTCATTCCAAAATGAGGCACTAAACAAGTATAAAATTATCTAATTGGGTTGCTCACATCTGCTGATGGCAGTTGGAGGGCACAAGTAAAGATGTTTTTACCTTGACTATCAGTTCTGCATCTGCCGGACTGCCTGAGGCCATGCATAGAACTGGATAAAATAATAGGGCTCCTCTGAGGAGGGAAGGACAGCCCAGGGACAATGAGTCCCCACATAAGACATGACTCATTTCTTCAGCCCCATATCCTTTAAATGCCATCCTAATTAACAGTGAGACAATCATATATCATGACACAACAAGCATCTAGGGACCAGAGCGCCATTTTAAAAACAGATGATTTCTTAGTTCATACTGAGGCATTAAATTCTTTATATTACTCCTTTTTCTTAAATAAAGACATTATTGATATCATACAGAATGATACTTTAAAGCTTTACTCTACTATGAGACTAAGCTTTAACCCTCAGGGATAAATTCCATGATTCTCTAAAGTTAATTTATTTTCAAAACCATAATTAACAGTTCACTAAAATCTCCAGCACCATTACAGCAATAGAGCAGCTCCTAAAGTTCCAACTACATGCTCATAAAATTCTGATTACTTCTTGTAATCATGCCATCTGGTAGCTTGATTATAGTTATGTCTTAAAACTTAGGGGGGTCTGCCTGATTTTTTAAGTTTTTTCTTAGTATTCTGAAAATTTAATACCTTAGGAATATAAATATAGTTTTTCATCTTTAAAAATTAAAGTATAAATCAATCATATAGATATAAAATAATTAAGCTTTTTTTTCTGTATATACTGCATTTAACATTTTTAAAATCACTACTGAATTTAAATTTAGAAGAAAATTACTCATGAGGTGCCCATAAGGGCATTTGGAATATTATAATTTGTCTTCAGTCAAATAAAGTAATTGTAAATAAACTGGAACCTAAGTGTCTTATTTTTAATTTTAGACAAGCTTAAAAGTTTTATACAATCTTGTGTATTTTAAAATAATAGTAGAGGAAAGACTACTTTTAAGAGAATCTGGGATCTATCTACAATTCTCAGGCCAGGCTCTTAGTGGAGTCACTAGGCAAACAGGGCTAGATGAATACAACTCTGGCTACCTCTGCAAGGGCAGGTGCAGATCTTTAGATTGAATAAGGATATGAAAGAAGCATTTGGTGAAAGAAATGAAATGAGACATTTGGTGATATCGGCCCCCAGAGACCCATAATAAATGCCTTGACCACCACCATTCCTAGAGGTATCTGACGTTGCCTGTTCTTCCTGGCCTCTGTCTATGGATGTGGCGTCAAATACTGCCTCTCAGGTGCTCCTGACCCACAGAGAGACATCCTGTGGAGGCATCCACCTGCTATCTGCAAAACTGCCAGCACACAGGGGCGACCACAGCATAGCCCCACTCATGGGCCTGACTCTCTATGTGGTTTCCTGGCAGGCAGACCTCAGTCCCAAGGAGGAAACAAAGGATCTATGCGCCCATCAAAAGAAAATACAAGAACGCTTAAGTCACATCCCTCACAAGACAGAGACAAAGGGAGAACAAAGCAGCACCTGGAACAAAGTAATGCTCCTTTTGGAATTAAAAAAATTACACAATTTAAAAATTTCATTAGGTATTATGGAATAAAGGAGAGTAACTATAAAACCCCAGGGTTAAGCTTAAAATATTGAGTGGAAAAATGCCTCAAGCAATAGAAATATGTAAAGATAAAATAGAAGAAAAAATAAAATAAATAAAGTATCTATTTGGGAATAGGTTGACATGGTTTGATTACCATTATTAAATATTATCTAGAATATTGTAACAAAAGTAATGTGATAACAATTATAAACATTAAGTAGACAATAAATTATTTTTCTAATGTTTTGATTTTCTACTTAAAAATTCACAAGATAATTAGAATTTATTAAACTTAAGTATTTTATTAAAGTGACTGGATATAAAATAAAGATGAGAAAAATAGTCCATCACACCGAGACCATAAATTATGATGTAGTTAGGAATACATTTACAGCTTTGCGCAGTGGCAGTATTGTAGCCAATGAGGTTTATCCGAGGCGCGATTATTGCTAATAGAAATACATTCACAGAGTCCTGGACATTTATAAAAGTAAAAACTACTATGAAAAAAAAAAGGTGTCAACAAATGAAAAAACATTCCATGAATGTGAAAACTTAAAATCATATAATGTAAATTATTCCAAAACTCAACAGTTAAATTCAACACAATTTCAATTAAATTCTGACAGGGCTTTTCTGATTCTGCTTTAACTACCATGACCTCCTTGCTGTCCTTAAAACACACAGTTTTGTTTTGCTTTGTTTTGTTTTGTTTTTTACCTCAGGTATTGGCACTAACTGCTTATAACTCTTTTCTTCCATGTATCTACGGAGCTTTTATTAAGTACTTACATACTTCACTCATGTCTTGATTTAGGTGTCACTTCCTCAGAGAGATGGTTCCAGAACTCCATGTATGGAATAAAATCTAATACTTTTTAGCACCTTTTCTTCCTCATATCACTTAGCCCTACCTGACCTTACATTTTGTAGTTTTAAAATGAATTTCTCCTCTCACAGACAATAAACACCATGAGGGTGTACGCTTTGTTTCCTCTGCAGGCTTAAGGACAAGAATAATGCCAGGTATGGCATGTGTATTCAACAAATACAGTGGAACAAATGAACATTTTTTTTCCTATTCAGAAAAGCACTGCTGGAATTCTAATTGAAATTGTATTGAATTTAACTATTGAGTTTTGGAATAATTTACATTATATGAATAATAATATATAAATATTATTTTATATATCATTATATATGTGTGTATATATAATCATTATATTATTACATACATATATGTATAGATGGATATAGTGATATACAGTGCAGCATTAAACACTGTGGTGGCAAAAATCTGGAAACAGGCAGTTATTGTCCTAATTTGGTATAACAACACAGTGGAATATTATGCAGCCAGTAAAAAGGAGTGAAATGTAGTTTCATTAGTGGACTTGAAAGGGATTCTGTGGGGGTATATCCAATGAATAAAACAGATATAAAGCAACATGTATAATATAATTCTATTTTAAAGCAAAAGATAAGAAAATCCCATAAATGCGTATTTATATACATTTGCATATATAATTATAAAAACACAAATATTTCCATATTTTGGCATTACCGTACAGATTATTAAAAAACTGTACTCTGTACTCAATATGTAACATTTGGAGAATTTAGATTGTACTGTCTTACTTTAGATTGTATTGGGTTCTGTTTTGGCAGGTAGTTAGTTTATTGGTGTGGCAAGTTAATCCTCTCAAGTCTTGTTTTTAAGCTTTTTAAGGGCAGGCCTAGAGCAGTCATTATTCTAATTGTTGTCTTTCTGAGTTGTGAAACACTGTGAACTAGCTTGTTGGAACTCCTATATTTTTTAGCATTCTGTGACCTCCAACATCTCTGTGCAGCTCATAGCTCCCTAAAAGCTGTTCTTACAAGGTCTTGTGGAGCCTTAACCTGAACATGAATAGATTAGTATTCAGCCAGTGACATATGGGGACTCTGTGAAGATTTCTAAAGATTCTTCTATGGCTATGTCCTTTCTGTTATTCTTCCCTGTAAATTCTAGCTGCCTTATCAGCTGTTAACTTAAACTCCTAATATCAGTGACACTTCGATGCTCTAACTGAACTCTACTTTTCCATGCCCTTGAGTATCCATTACTTCATCATGTCTGGAAGATAAAGTCACCAAGACATTTCTGACTAGGCTATTTTTCCTTCCTCCTCAAGTCTAACTCCATAAAGAGGTTCGTTTTGTAAAAAGAAACATTAATATATCCAGGGTGTTAAGCTAATGCTCAATTACTGTTTTAGTATGTCTTTCTTTAAGGAAGTTAGGCACTTTGACATTCATGTCAATAAATAGTGCATCAATATCCCAGGAAGATGTGAAGTACTTCCCAATAAAAAGAACTAAAATTCAGAAAAGGTGTAGGTTCTGGAGGGAAAGCAACTCAAACTGTTTTCAAATTTAAGTTTTTTCTTTTCTCCTATCAAGTACATCCAGAGAGAATATTGGTTATAGTTAATGTAAGTTTAAAAATCTTTCTAAAACGTTAAATCATTAGATAATTCACTATTAGAATAGAGAATATTTATTCTGATTTTAAAAGACATTTTAGACAAAATAGGAAAGACCACAACAATAATTTTAAATTAAAAATTTCTATATGTATACTGAAAATTAACCATAAACCCTTTCATTTTTTACTGAAATCTCAAGGTAAGTGAGAAGATTAAAAGGAAAGCAATTGAATGATTCAATGAACAATTCTATTCAAGGCGGGCACTGTAGTTTTTTCATAGCCTAAAACATACACTTAATATTAAAATGATGATTTTCTCATTTGAAAATGATAAAAATGTACACTTTGTCCTAAAGGTATAAATTTTATAAGGTTGACTATATTAGTGGAAAGACACGATAAATCATGGTGATAAAAGACTATCATTAAAGAGCACCCTAATCCATCATTTTAAATAGACTCTACATTAATCATCTACTTAAAACTGAATGCTCAAGTAATCATAATTTATTATGATAATTCAGACTAAAAATAAACATCAACAATGTGGGCTGCATTTGCAGGACAACACATATGAGGTGTAGGAACTACTTTTCACCCCAAAATTGTAAGTCTAGTCTATCAGGAGTAACCACATTCAATGCAAAGTATATGTAGTCAAAGGATAAGTCATATTGCTCCAACAATTGAGCTAGCTTTGTTAAAACGGATTGATCAATGTCAATCAAATATTAAGACTCATTCAAATCCCCATAGTAACATGGACAGAGCCTAGATCATGTAACAGGTATGTATGTGTTTCAATTTAACATTAAATAATTAAATTTCACAACTTAACTCAGTATATTCTACAGAAAGAATATATAAACAATGCATGCTACCAAGATTTTACAACGTGGCTAAATATGCTAGAACAAATTTACCCTATTACAATTTTCCATCTGTGTTTTCTAGAGTTTGGTTACCAGTGCTATTAACAATGTCTTGAGGGCGGTAAGAACAGAAATAGCCTTCCTTCCCTCCTCAATAAAAGCAGTTCTATTTTAAAATGTCCTTTATACAACAAGGTTTCAAGTGAGATGGTATTTGACAAATAGAGTTTTGCTGTAAATAAAACAATGTAAATTCTTAAAATAGTCCCATTGCAAAATAAATAAATAAATATAAGTAAATTTAAGTATCTGGATGCATAAAGTCACTGCCTCCAGGCAGAATGCCGAGGCAATAATAAGGCGATCCTATTTTATTTCCCATTTCTCAGTGATTACAATCCTGAGCAACTTGTTATCCAATATCTGAAAAAAAAAAAGATGTTTAATCTATTTTGTCCAGTTTTCAGTTGCTTGTTGTGGAATACTTAATGTCTCTGATTCCATCATGGCAAGAAGTGGAACTAAAATTCACTTTTGCCAAAAATTGCATTGTGGGATATTGAGGGATAAGTTTCACAAACTTTAGAAAACTTCAATCAAATATTACCAAAATCGAATAAGTTGCTTATAAATATATTTCTTATTTAAGAAAAGTATGAACAACACTAAGTTATCTTGCAGTATTTGCTCTTGAATAAGAAAATAAGTCCTATATCTGGCTCTGTGATTAATATTCAGTGAGACATTTGTCAAAGCCTTTTATTTGTCTCTGTTTTGTAATATCATTAAAATATGAATAATTTACTCATTCTCATAGAAAATATTTGTACTATGAAATTGTTAATTATGACATAAATATTCTATAGGCATCAATAGCTAGCGGGTATTTTTATATAAAGGTATTCTGCAAAGTCCTAACTCATATTTTAAAATATTTACTATACACTAGGGAATATATGTTTAATAAGATATTTGTTAATATAATACCTAATGAAGTACTGTATTATTTTTCTCACTGTTAAGAAAAAGTCTCACTTTGATTCTCTTTGGGACTGAGTCCATACTCAAATTTCACTAGATCTTAGTTCATATTCTTACTTCTCAGAATTGCACAATAAGACAGTATAAAAATTTTAAATTTCCTCAGGTTTCTCAGGTAATTTGTAGTATGAGAATGTGTTATATAGTATTTCCTGGAAGATCAGATATGGCTTTTCCCTCACCATAACACTTTATATACCAAATGTCACTCCCACCCAGCCTCCTAATTTGGGGGACATACACCACAAAAACATGAGATGTATGATAACCTTCTTTCTCAGCCAAAGAATGAGATTTCAAAAGTTGAAGTATAGTTTAAAATAGTTAGGCATATACCCAGTGAAGACTTTGGTGAACCCTAATTTCTAATCTATGCAGTTCAGTGTGACTTTGCCCAGGAAAAAACAAAAATGAAACAAAACAAAACAACAACAAAAATACACCTCTTTTGATTTACAGGTTGGCAAATGGCACTATTCACGGAGAAATTTGACTCTTGAATCCTATGGGCATGATTTACAATGAGGAAGAAATACTGCTGTTTTTAAAAGAAACTTTTAAAATGGAGCAAATAACAAAACAGGAATAGTTTAGGCTGAGGCTTTTCTGAGATAATGGGGAAATAACTGTCAGATATTTATTTAACTTGCCATGTATCCATTTCTTGAAAGTTAAAATAACTTTTTTTCTTTTCCAAGATTGTCGCTACTTCATGTAACAGTCTAATTCAGAGTGGTGCTGAGGTAAATGATCCTGCACTTGATAAAATCTGACTCATTACGAAAAGAAAGATAATGAACTCGGGGGCACAATGCACTCACGGATCAGCTGGACCCCTTGAATATATGACTCTTGTATATGGTGGCCAGGACAGTGGCAAACATGCGCCTTTATGTCTATGAGGGATTTGCTCCTACCAGAGGGTGAGCCGATCTGTTTTGTGCTTACTGCAGTCTTATTTGCCTGCTGTGTTAATATTCAGGTAAAGCATATTATAATGACTGAGTCTAGATATGATAAATATGTAGAATGTTGGGGTTCATTTATCACCTTGACAGCAAGAATAGTCTTCTGCCCAGCTGGAACTAGACAAAGTACCCTAGTTTACTGGAATGGACTTAAAATGTGTCTGCCATGATTATGGAGTTGACATTCTCATCTTTTTCCTCTCCTTCCAATAGGTTCTTAAAGAACTGGTTGCTGTCAATGTAGAGTTCTACTCTGTTCAAAGGCCAGGGTGATATGGGTGGGGGGGAAATCTTCTGGAGCTTCTTTGATTTCTTGCATATGATTTACTCTCCTGTCAGAGCAATAAAGCAGCTCTACACCTTTGGATTTCATTTGTTTTCTTTAATCAAGTAAGTAATTAAGAAAAAAAAAACAGTTTAATTATGAACTACCCACTGTGTTTGAATGGAGTTGGAACCAATTAAGAAAAAATTTATTAGAATATGATAAAGTAAAGGCAACATGGATGTATGTGATGTTAGCCTATCCTATCGTCATCTTTTAAACCATACCCTATAAAATGGTTCCGATTCAGTTTTCTAAAGCATAGTTCCGATTATAGCACTTCCCAGCTCAAAAGCCAGCTGATCTTTTATCCCTTCCTGAATCAAGTCCAAGCCCCCAGAAAACCTAGAAGATCAAGTTCTTCCACAATCTGGTTCCTACCTAAATTTTCAGTTATATTCTTTATTTCCTTTAATATATTCTTTATTTCCTTTTTTTTTTTTTTAGGGGGAGAGGGTCAAAGTCCTCTATTGTCTGGTACCTATACATACCTTGGTTTCTTTTCTATTTTCCCCATTTTCACTTTGGTCTGGGATTTGTTTCTTAAATCTTAGCATGCTTCTTCCTTACCATTTTGAAGAAATGCAAACATCTCTCCGAAGCTTTCTTATTTACTCACCATCAGACTTCAATTATTTTTCCCATTTTCCATAGTACTTTATTAATATCCCTTGCATAAAACTTACTACTTTACACCTTGCACCAGAATACAATCAAAACCATTACTGAAAACAGAATCCATGTCTGGTTTTCTGCATTTGTTCTCTAGCACCTAGCGTTATAAACAGAATAAGCTAAATAAAAAAATGTTGGAAAATTTTGCTGTCCTTTTTAGTCATCAATCTTCAAGGCAAGCACACTGGAAATTATTATTTTTTATTTCATATGCTGTAGCTAGGTACACATTCTCTATTGTGGTTATATGATTTGGCTTTTCCTAGGTTTGAATAAACTAAATATCTGAAATGCTTTTATTAAGAATTATCATTAATAAGTTCAACTATTGTATCTCTTACTAAGTTTGCATTAAAAGCCCTTGAAGGTAACTTTCAATACTCTTTGGTTTGTCCCCCATTCCCTCTAGAATCTTTTTAAAGATAAATATTTCTGGACACCAAAAATATTCAATAAGAAGATATAATGAAAAATGCCAATTTCATGACTACAAGAGAAATAATAATTGATTCGCTCTCTTAAGATGTAAATGACAAAGCCATAATTCTTATAGAATTTTTAGCTTACAAAAAAACGTATGAAAGTGTGTCTTCTGACTATGACTCTCAATTTATGATTTGGGTATCTTCCAATTAAAATTTGTCTTTACCTCTAAACTAGATAAATAAGAATTTCGTTAAAAAAGGAAATGTCATATAAATTTTTCCTTCAGAAGATTCTGTGAAAGAAAGAATAACACATTTTTCTCTTTTATGCTTCTAGTACTAATGAAACATGGAAACCCTTTCAGTAATGCTTAATTCTAAATAAAGTTAACAAACCAAAGTGTAACATAATAAATTACAAGAAAAAATGCATTTCACCGAGTAAGCATTCATAAAAGATGTAAATCAAAGACAATTTGATAGTGCTCCGCAACAAGAGAGGCCGCGATAGTGAGAGGCCCGTGCACCGCGAAGAAGAGTGGCCCCCACATGCCACAACTAGAGAAAGCCCTCGCACAGAAACAAAGACCCAACACAGCAAAAATAAATTAATAAGTTAATAAACTCCTACCCCCAATATCTTCTTTAAAATAAAAAAGACAATTTGATAATTTACAGTCAGAGCCCTTGACTAACAAAAACATATTTGACATGTAGAGGTAAACAACTGATGAATGAGTCATTATCACAACGAAAGATTTATGAATGAGGGATGGCATTCACTAAAATAATCATGAAGGAGAAAAGATAACTGATTCTGCTTGGAGGGTCACAGAAAGACTGTTTTAGTGGTAGAAAGATTATTTCATGCATATAAAAAGCATCAGACTCCACACCAAGAATTATACATCTGGCTTGATGTGTGGAAATTAGTTTTCTCTTCAGGAAATAAGAGGAATTATATTTTTCTAGTCAGTGACAGAGTAATAAAATTTTGATTAAAATCATAACATTTATTTAGAATCCACTATAGCTGAGAATAAAACAAACAACAGGCAGAGCTGACATCACTTCCTGTGGGACATCTTCATCCTTTTTGTCAAAAACATTTCCCTCATTACATAGATAAACTACCTTTCACTAAATTCCTCCAGCTGCATATAGAGAGTTTCTTGAATAACAAGTGTCAACATCCCCACAATCAGCTATTCCTTCCATGATTTGATTTATGTTGCATTTGAATTTCACCTCCAATGTTGTCACTTTCTTTTCTTTGCTGCACTTTCATCTTTACTGGCCAATTCCCTCTTTTGAGTATCCATTGTTGTAAAATACCATCTAAGTCTATCACTGGGAAGCACTGGGAGCACAAATACACTCTTTTTTGCTGTCTATGTGTGACCAAAATAACAGAGGCACAGTGATCAATCACTAGCAGAATTTGAAAGAAGTGACATCATTGGACACCAATCATGTGTGTCTATTATTTACATGGTGATTTGTGGATTAAAGAACTGGAAGCAGTATTTGTACCTCATGAAATTACTCTCAGTTAATATACTTTGGTAACTGAAATTTTAACTGTATGGCTGAGAGACTGGTGTTATCTAACTAAACTATGGTAAATGAAACTCATGCATATAAGCAACATCTTTATGCTACTAAAGGAAAGCTGAAGTTGTCAACATAGAATTCCTACCTGGAGGAAATATCTTTCAGAAACAGGGGAAAGAGCTTTTTCAGATATATGAAGGCTTTGGCTGGCCAGAATACAATGGGGAAATATGCTTTAAGTGATGTAAGAAAACACACACACACACACACACACACATACACACACACACACAAGCACACATACACAGCTGTCAACCCAGAATTCCATACTTTGAGAAAATATTTTTCAAAAATTAATGGCAAAATAATGATTATTTTTGAGAAAAAAACAATAGCTGAGAGAATTTATCATAGGCATATCATTATTTTAAGTAATGATAAAGAAATTTCTTTAGTCAGACAGAAAATTATATCATATGGAAACCTGCATCTAAGAAAGAAATCAAGGGCAACAGAAAAGAACAATATACGAATAGATACATATGATGGATTTTTTCTTTACAAAATCACTTCAAAGACCACTGATTATTTGTGCAAAAATGATATCAATATATTACGGGGATTATAATATATAAAGAAAGAAAATGCATAAAAATCACAAAGGACAAGAAATGGAAGTACAAGGATATATTATGTGGAGGTTACCTATGATAACATAAAGGTAAAATAGAGTATAAAACAGCTTATCCTTAAAATTAAGAATAACATGGAGGCCTTGCAAGTCCCTGTGTTGTGTTGTGAAAGATCAGAAACAGCTCCCTCCTCAGGTCCTTTACTATCTTTCTCTTTGCTGCATTCTAGAAATATAAGTTCAGTAACAAGTATACAAAAATCACTTACATTTTTATATGCTACCAGCAAAAGATTGAAAAATGATTTTTTTTGTTTGTGTGAATTTTATTTCATTTATGTTTTTATACAGCAGGTCCTTATTAGTCATCAATTTTATACACATCAGTGTATACATGTCAATCCCAATCT
The DNA here is from genome assembly GCF_937001465.1 of Orcinus orca. NCBI lineage: Eukaryota > Metazoa > Chordata > Mammalia > Artiodactyla > Delphinidae > Orcinus > Orcinus orca. The sequence continues at coordinate 7,993,866 of NC_064573.1, read as the reverse complement.
CCAAATTCATCACACACACCCCCACCGCCCCGCAGCTTTCCCCCCTTGGTGTCCATACGTTTGCTCTCTGCATCTGTGTCTCAATTTCTGCCCTGCAAACCAGTTCATCTGTACCATTTTTCTAGGTTACACATATATGCATTAATATATGATATTTGTTTTTCTCTGTCTGACTTACTTCACTCTGTATGACAGTCTCTAGATCTATCCACATCTCAACAAATGAGCCAATTTTGTTCCTTTTTATGGCTGAGTAATATTCCATTGTATATATGTACCACAACTTCTTTATCCATTCGTCTGTTGATAGGCATTTAGGTTGCTTCCATGACCTGGCTATTAGACATAGTGCTGCAATCAACGTTGGGGTGCATGTGTCCTTTTGAATTATGGTTTTCTCTGAGTACATGGCCCAGTAGTGGGATTGCTGGATCATATGGTAATTTTATTTTTAGTTTTTAAGGAACCTCCATACTTTTCTCCATAGTGGCTGTATCAATTTACATTCCCACCAATAGTGCAACAGGGTTCCCTTTTCTCCACACCCTCTCCAGCATTTGCTGTAGATTTTCTGATGATGCCCATTCTAACTGGTGTGAGGTGGTACCTCATTGTAGTTTTGATCTGCATTTCTCTAATAATTAGTGATGTTGAGCAGCTTTTCATGTGCTTCTTGGCCATCTGTATGTTTCCTTTGGAGAAATGTCTATTTAGGTCTTCAGCCCATTTTTGAATTGGGTTGTTTGTTTTATTAATATTGAGCTGCATGAGCTGTTTATATATTTTGGTGATTAATCCTTTGTCTGTTGATTCCTTTGCAAATATTTTCTCCCATTCTGAGGGTTGTCTTTTCGTCTTGTTTATGGTTTCCTTTGCTGTGCAAAAGCTCTGAAGTTTCATTAGGTCCCATTTGTTTATTTCTGTTTTTATTTCCATTACTCTAAGAGGTGGATCAAAAAAGATCTTAAAAAAAAGGAGTGGGGGGCTTCCCTGGTGGCGCAGTGGTTGAGAGTCTGCCTGCCGATGCAGGGGACGCAGGTTCGTGCCCTGGTCTGGGAAGCTCCCACATGTCGCGGAGCGGCTGGGCCCGTGAGCCATGGCTGCTGAGCCCGTGAGCCATGGCTGCTGAGCCTGTGCGTCCAGAGCCTGTGCTCCAGAGGCCACAACAGTGAGAGGCCCGTATACCACACACAAAAAAAAAAAAAAGATCTTGCTCTGATTTATGTCAAAGAGTGTTCTTCCTAAGTTTTCCTCTAAGAATTTTCTACTGTCCCATCTTACATTAAGGTCTCTAATCCATTTTGAGTTTATTTTTGTGTACGGTGTTAGGGAGTGTTCTAATTTCATTCTTTTACATGTAGCTGTCCAGTTTTCCCAGCACCATTTATTGAAGAGGCTGTCTTTTCTCCACTGTATATCCTTGCCTCCTTTGTCATAGATGAGTTGACCATAGGTGCATGGGTTTATCTCTGGGCTTTCTATCTTATTCCATTGATCAATGTTTCTGTTTTTGTGTCAGTACCATATTGTCTTGATTACTGTAGCTTTGTAGTATAGTCTGAAGTCAAGGAGTCTGATTCCTCCAGCTCCTTTTTTTTTTCCCTCAAGACTGCTTTGGCTATTCAGGGATTTTTGGGCCTATATACAAATTATAAGATTTTTTGTTCTAGTTCCATAAAAAATGCCATTGGTAATTTGATAGGGATTGCATTGAATCTGTAGATTGCTTTGGGTAGTATAGTCATTTTCACAATGTTGATTTTTCCAATCCAAGAACATGGTATATATCTCCATCTGTTGTGCCATTTTTAATTTCTTTCATCAGTGTCTTATCATTTTCTGCATACAGAAAACTATAGTCTCCTTAGGTAAGTTTATGCCTAGGTATTTTATTCTTTTTGTTGCAATGGTAAATGAGAGTATTTCCTTAAATTCTCTTTCAGATTTTCCATCATTAGTGTATAGGAATGCCAGAGATTTCTGTGCATTAATTTTGTATACTGCTGCTTTACCAAATTCATTGATTAGCTCTAGTGGTTTTCTGGTAACGTCTTTAGGATTCTCTGTGTACAGTATCATGTCATCTGAAAAGAGTGAGAGCTTCACTTCTTCTTTTCCAATTTGGATTCCTTTTAATTCTTTTTCTTCTCTGATTTCTGGGGCTAAAACTTCCAAAGCTATGTTGAATAACAGTGGTGAGAGTGGGCAACCTTGTTTTGTTCCTGATCTTAGAGGAAATGTTTCAGTTTTTCACCATTGAGAACGATGTTGGCTGTGGGTTTGTCATATATGGCCTTTATTATGTTGAGGTAAGTTCCCTCTATGCCGACTTTCTGGAGGGTTTTTATCATAAATCAGTGTTGAATTTTGTCAAAAACTTTTTCTGCATCTATTGAGATGGTCATATGGTTTTTATTCTTCAATTTGTTAATATGGTGGATCACACTGATTTGTGTATATTGAAGAATCCTTGCATTTCCGGGATAAACCCCACTTGATCATGGTGTATGATCCTTTTAATGTGCTGTTGCATTCTGTTTGCTAGTATTTTGTTGAGGATTTTTGCATCTATGTTCATCAGTGATATTGGCCTGTAGTTTTCTTTCTTTGTGACATCCTTGTCTGGTTTTGGTATCAGGGTGATGGTGGCCTCGTAGAATGAGTTTGGGTGTGTTCCTCCCCCTGCTATATTTGGAGGAGTTTCAGAAGGATAGGTGTTAGCTCTTCTCTAAATGTTTGATAGAATTCTGTGAAGCCATCTGTTCCTGGACTTTTGTTTGCGGGAAGATTTTTAATCACAGTCTCAATTTCAGTGCTTGTGATTGGTTTGTTTATATTTTCAGTTTCTTCCTGGTTCAGTCTCAGAAGGTTGTGCTTTTCTAAGAATTTGTTCATTTCTTCCAGGTTGTCCATTTTATTGGCATAGAGTTGATTGTAGTAATCTCTCTTGATCCTTTGTATTTCTGCAAAGGTCAGTTGTTACCTCTCCTTTTCATTTCTAATTCTATTTATCTGAGGCTCTCCCTTTTTTTCTTGTTGCATCTGGCTAATGGTTTATCAATTTTGTTTATCTTCTCAAAGAACCAGCTTTTAGTTTTATTGATCTTTGCTATTGTTTCCTTCATTTCTTTTTCATTTATTTCTGATCTGATTTTTATGATTTCTTTCCTTCTGCTAACTTTGGGGGTTTTTTTGTTCTTCTTTTTCTAATTGCTTTAGGTGCACAGTTAGGTTGTTTATTTGAGTTGTTTCCTGTTTATTGAGGTAGAATTGTATTGCTATAAACTTCCCTCTTAAAACAGCTTTTGCTGCATTCCATAGATTTTGGGTGGTCGTGTTTTCATTGTCATTTGTTTCTAGGGATTTTTGATTTCCTCTTTGATTTCTTCAGTAATCTCTTCGTTATTAAATAGTGTATTGCTTAGCGTCCATGTGTTTGTATTTCTTACAGATTTTTTCCTGTAATTGATATCTAGTCTCATAGCATTGTGGTCAGAAAAGATACTTGATACTATTTCAATTTTCTTAAATTTACCAAGGCTTGATTTGTGACTGAAGATATGATCTATCCTGCAGAATGTTCCATGAGCACTTGGGAAGAGAGTGTATTCTGTTGTTTTCGGATGGAATGTCCTATAAATATCAATTAAGTCCATCTGGTTTAATGTATAATTTAAAGCTTGTATTTCTTTATTTATTTTCATTTTGGATAATAGGTCCATTGGTGAAAGTGGGGTGTTCAAGTCCCCTACTATGATTGTATTATTGTTGATTTCCACTTTTATGGCTCGTAGCATTTGCCTTATGTATTGAGGTGCTCTCATATTGGGTGCATAAATATTTACAATTGTTATATCTTCTTCTTGGATTGATCCCTTGATCATTATGTAGTGTCATTCTTTGTCTGTTGTAATAATGTTTATTTTAGAGTCTATTTTGTCTGATATGAGATTTGGTACTCCAGCTTTCTTTTGATTTCCATTTGCATGGAATATCTTTTTCCATCCCCTCACTGTCAGTCTGTATGTGTCTCTAGGTCTGAACTGGGTCTCTTGTAGACACCATATATATGGGTTATGTTTTTGTATCCATTTAGCCAGTCTATATCTTTTGGTTGGAACATTTAATCCATTTACAGTTAAGGTAGTTATTGATATGTATGTTCCTATTACCATTCTCTTACTTGTTTTGCGTTTGTTATTGTAGGTCTTTTCCTTCTCTTGTGTTTCCTGCCTAGAGAAGTTCCTTTAGCATTTGTTGTAAAGCTGCTTTGGTGGTGCTGAATTCTCTTAGCTTTTGCTTGTCTGTAAAGGTTTTAATTTCTCCGTCCAATCTGAAAGAGATCCTTTCTGAGTAATCTTGGTTGTAGGTTTTTCCCTTTCATCACTTTAAATATGTCTTGCCACTTCCCTCTGTCTTGCAGAGTTTCTGCTGAAAGATCAGCTGTTAACATTGTGGGGATTCCCTTGTATGTCATTTGTTGCTTTTCCCTTGCTGCTTTTAATATTTTTTCTTTGCATTTAATTTTTGATAGTTTGATTAATATGTGTCATGGTGTGTTTCTCCTTGGACTGATTCTGTATGGGACTCTCTGTGCTTCCTCAACTTGATCGACTAGTTCCTTTCTCATATTCAGTAAGTTTTCAACTATAATCTCTTCAAATATTTTCTCAGTCCCTTTTTTTTTTTTCTCTTTTTTTTCTGTGACACCTATAATTCGAATGTTGGGTGTTTTATGTTGTCCCAGTGGTCTCTGAGACTGTCCTCAATTCTTTTCATTATTTTTTCTTTATTCTGCTCTTCGGTAGTTATTTCCACTATTTTATCTTCCAGTTCACTTATCCGTTCTTCTGCCTCAGTTACTCTGCTATCATTTCCTTCTAGAGAATTTTTAATTTCATGCATTGTGTTGTGCACTATTGTTTGTTTGCTCTTTAGTTCTTCTAGGTCCTTGTTAAATGTTTCTTGCATTTTCTCCATTTTATTTCCAAGATTTTGGATCATCTTTACTATCATTACTCTGAATTCCTTTTCAGGTAGACTGCCTATTTTCTCTTCGTTTGTTAGGTCTGGTGGGTTTTTGCCTTGCTCCTTCATCTGCTGTGTGTTTCTCTGTCTTCTCATTTTGCCTAACTTACTGTTCTGGGGTCTCCTTTTTGCAGGCTACATGTTTGTAGTTCCCATTGTTTTTGGTGTCTGCCCCCAGTGGCTAAGGTTGGTTCAGTGGGTTGTGTGGGCTTCCTGGTGGTGGGGACTGGTGCCTGTGTTCTGTTGGATGAGGCTGGATCTTGTCTTTCTGTTGGGCAGGACCGCGTACAGTGATGTGTTTTGGGGTGTCTGTGACTTTATTATGATTTTAGGCAGCCTCTCTGCTAATGGGTGGGGTTGTGTTCCTGTCTTGCCAGTTGTTTGGCATAGGGTGTCCAGCACTGTAGCTTGCTGGTCGTTGAGTGGAGCTTGGTCTTAGCATTAAGAATGGAGATCTCTGGGAGAGATTTTGCCGTTTGATATTACATGGGGCTGGGAGGTCTCTGGTGGACCAATGTCTTGAATTCAGCTCTCTCACCTCAGAGGCACAGGCATGACACCCAGTCAGATCACCAAGACACTGTCAGCCACATGGCTCAGAAGAAAAATGAGATGAAAGAAAGAAAGAATGAAAGAAAGAAAGGAAAATAAAGTTATTAAAGTAAAGTATAATTATTAAAAAAAGGTTAAAAAGAAAAAAAGAAAAAAAGAAAGAAAGAAAGAAGAGTCCAACCAAACCAAAAAACGAATCCACCAATGATAAAAAGCATTAAAAAGTATACTAAGAAAAAAAAAAAAACAGAGAGACAGAATCCTAGGACAAATGGTAAAAGCAAAGCTATACAGACAAAATCACACTAAGCAGCATACACATGCACACTCACAAAAAAAGAAAAAGGAAAAAGAATATATATATCATTGCTCCCAAAGTCCACCGCCTCAATTTTGGGATGATTTGTTGTCTATTCAGGTAATCCACAGATGCAGGCTACATCAAGTTGATTGTGGAGATTTAATCCACTGCTCCTGAGGCTGCTGGGAGATAGTTTCCATTCTCTTCTTTGTTCACACAGCTCCTGGGGTTCAGCGTTCGATTTGGCCCTGCCTCTGCGTGTAGGTCACCTGAGGGCATCTCTTCTTTGCTCAGACAGGACAGGGTTAAAGTAGCAGCTGATTAGGGGGCTCTGGCTCACTCAGGCTGGGGGGAGGGAGGGGTATGGAATGCGGGGCAAGCCTGGGGCGGCAGAGGCCAACATGAGGTTGCAACAGCCTGAGGTGTGCCATGTGTTCTTCTAGGGACGTTGTCCCTGGATCACGGGACCCTGGCAGTGGCGGGCTGCACAGGATCTTGGGAGGGTAGATGTGGATAGTGACCGGTGCTTGCAAACAGGCTTCTCGGTGGCTGTAGCAGCAGCCTTAGCATTTCATGACCATCTCTCGTGTGTGTGCTGATAGCTGCGGCACGCATCCATTTCTGGAGCTTGTTTAGGCAGTGCTCTGAATCCCCTCTCCTCGTGCACCCCGAAACAATAGTCTCTTGCCTCTTAGGCAAGTCCAGACTTTTTCCCGGACTCCCTCCCTGCTAGCTGTATTGCACTAGACCCCTTTGGGCTGTGTTCACGCAGCCAACCCCAGTCCTCTCCCGGGGTCTGACTTCCGAAGGCCGAGCCTCAGCTCCCAGCCCCACCCGCCCCAGCGGGTGAGCAGACAAGCCTCTCGGGCTGGTGAGTGCTGGTCGGCACCAATCCTCTGTGTGGGAATCTCTCCGCTTTGCCCTCTGCACCCCTGTTGCTGCACTCTCCTCCGTGGCTCCGAAGCTTCCCCCCTGCCACCCCCATCTCCACCACTGAAGGGACTTCCTAGTGTGTGGAAACTTTTCCATCTTCACAGCTCCCTCCCAGAGGTGCAGGTCCCGACCCTACTCTTTTGTCTCTGTTTTTTCTTTTTTCTTTTGCCCTACCCAGGTATGTGGGGAATGCCTTGCCTTTTGGGAAGTCTGAGGGCTTCTGCCAGCGTTCAGTAGGTGTTGTGTAGTTGTTCCACATGTAGATGTATTTCTGATGTATTTGTTGGGAGGTGATCTCCACGTCTAACTCCTCTGCGATCTTGAAGGTCTTGAAGGTCTCCCTGCAGATCATATTTGAAGTGTCTCCCTTTTACAACCAAAAGCAGGAATTGCTATTTATCCCGACTCACATTTTTCTGATCCAGTGTTACACTGAGGTTAGTGTCTTTCTCAGGCATGATTTATTAATTTTCTGAGCAACCTTTCAAGTTCCTGGGCCACAGTGGCTGGTTCCACTGCCTCTTAATTTAGGAAAACTTCAACCCCACAAGACTCAACTCTTAGAAATGATTCTTCTTCATCCCTTTACTTGTCTTAGTTGGAAAATCACCTTCAGACTCATGATCTGGGGCTGCTATTTGATGCTTCTGAAACCTTTTCCAAAAGGAACCTATAAGAACCACTATTTGTGCATGTTCTCTTTAATATGTGTTTTTGTTTTTTTTTTCGTTATGCGGGTCTCTCACTGTTGTGGCTTCTCCCGTTGCGGAGCACAGGCTCCGGACATGCAGGCTCAGCGGCCATGGCTCACGGGCCCAGCCACTCCGCGGCATGTGGGATCTTCCCGGACTGGGGCACGAACCCGTGTCCCCTGCATCGGCAGGTGGACTCTCAACCACGGCGCCACCAGGGAAGCCCTAATATGTGTATTTTTATCCAGTTTTTGAATCTTCCAAGCACTGAAGCATAAATTACTTTACGTTGCTTTTTTTCTACAGTCATGGAAAGTTCCTCTCACAATTAACTCCTTCTGCCATTGTCTTATTCCTTTCAGGAGGGTTCATCTGGATTCCTGAAATTTCAAACTTATTTTTAACTTTGTTTCTTTCCTTCTCTAATACATGTAGGATATTTTTATACTTGTTTTGCTAGAATTGACTGCTTTCCTTCCTTTAATATTTTCTTTATTTTATGCACAGGGATATTTCTTTTCAACATATTCCTTCGTATTTTGTTCTCACAGTAAAATGGCTCTGGATCATCCAAATGTTCCACTGGTCTGCATGTTTGTCTTTATGCCAGTAAAGTACTGTTTTAATTACTACAGCCTTGTGATATATTTTGAAATCAAGGAGTGTGATGCCTCCAGCTTTGTTCTTTCTCAAAGTTGTTTTTAGTACTCAGGGTATTTTGAAGTTTCATGTGAATTTTAGGATTTTTAAAAAATTTCTGTAATAAATGCCATTGAGATTTTGGTAAGAATTGTATTGAATCTGTAGATCAATGGATATTTCACCAATATTAATTATTCTAACCTATGAAAATGGGATATCTTTCCATTTATTTTTATCTTTTAAACGTTTCTTCCATCAATGTTTTATAGTTTTCAGTGCACAAGTCTTTCACTCCTTGTTTAATTTTATTAATTTTTTAAATATTTTCTTTCCAGGTGAATTGTTAATGTACAGAAATGCAACTGATTTTTGTATGTTGATTTTGTACCCTGCAACATTAATGAATTTGTTTATTAGTTATAATAGTTTTTGTTTTTGTTTTGTGGAGTCTTTAAGATTTTCTACATATAAGATCATTGCAACCAGAGATAATTTGTTTTCATCATATTAATGCAATAGTTTCCCAAGTATTTCTTTTTCAAAAAACATAAATCCTAAATCAAATTTTTGCCTCAAAAAAGCTAGCTCCAGAATGGAAGTTAACACTTGCCATAATTGGATACACAATCATTTTTAAATTATTTTATTATGTGCATTCAATGTTAAAATTCTATTAATGCATTTAACAACATTCCTAATTTAAAAAAAGCCTGTCATCCCTCATCTTGAAATTCTAAAAAAAACAGCCACGAATAAGTGGTTATTTCTTAACAACTACACTGAAAACGCACTTGTGGAATATAGAAGTATATCTGTAAGCACAGATGAGGCTGACTTTTGAAAAGTCTAGAAAGAACTGAACTTTCCCAGCTTAAAAATCAGCTGAAGCCTTAGAAAACTGTCAGCACAAATATTGTCAGAAGGCTCTAGTAGCCCCCAAACAAAGCTGACAGAGAACTCCCTGGCAGAAATCTGTTTATCTGAGCTACTATTCTGACCTGATTTTCTAAACACTACATTGAACCCACAAAAAATAAGGCTCTTCCATACCTCTGCCTTTTATTTATCTACAGAATTGCTATGATAGTCTTCTAAACTTTAATTTTAATCTTAGTATGTAGCCTGTCATTATTCTTTATCAAATTTGATGATGTACAGCCCTCATCCAGAATTACTGGCTGAATGCCCAAATAAAACTTCATATGTCCTGTCAATCCCAATCTCCCAATTCATCCCACCCCCGCCCCTTTTCCCCGGCGTCCATATGTTTGTTGCTTACGTCTGTGCCTCTATTTCTGCTTTGCAAATAAGTTCATCTATACCACTTTTCTAGATTCCATATATGTGCATTAACATACAGTATTTGTTTTTCTCTTTCTGACTTACTTCACTCTGTATGACACTTTAAAGCATGCGTCTCTTACTTTAACATTCTTTCTCTAACAGGTTATTTCTTATCATTTCTCTCTTCCTTTTCTCATCTTTCTCTCATGACTTCTCTTTCCAAGCTCAAGCTGGAATGAATATTACCTTCTCCACTAGCTCACACTCAGCTTGGCTAGCAGGGAGACTCAGGAAACGGAGGAAAACCATGTGTCTAGTTGATACGGATCTGCCAGAGACTTTTTCTCATCTCCAGTGTGACAACTCCGCTCTATCATACAGCACTGGATCTTTGTCCTGACAAATTCATTCTCAGATACCTGTAAAAATGCATTCTAAAATCAATGCCAAATATGTTTTTAATAGTTGGCAACAATGGTTTCCTTGAAATAATTTTCCAGAGTCTTTCACAAATTGATGAACATTAAGATTGTTTTCAGGGTTTGTTAACTGATTTTTACTGTAACAAAGAACTTTTGCATTAAACATCCACGTACATAGCTTTTATTACCAGTACCATCATTTTTACATTTCCATAAACGAAAAATAGTGGGTCAAAATGATTATACAATTTTAATTTTAATATATGCAGCCAGATTGCTTTCTCCAACACTTTTTCCAAGTGTTAGTTAATCACATTTCTTAGAGAAGCATATGAGAAGAAATGGGGAGGTATGATTGGAGGGAGATGGACAGAAATCATACAAGAGATTTCGTAGTCCAGAAGAAGGGATTTGGGTTGATTCTGAGTTCAGAATAAAGCGTTGAAGGGCTTTAAGCAGAGGAGTGATGTGATTTTTAAAATATTACGAAAAACACTTTCATTTGACTTGGTTTGGAGAAGGCAAAGATAGAAGCAGAGAGAAAAGTATAATGAAAAATAGTGTAAGATTTTTTTTGCAATTATTTGGATTATGAAAATATTTTGAAATGAGTTCCTAATATTATAGGACTCCTCTGAAATTTTTATGCAAAGCAGTTACACTGAAACTTCTGTTTAACCTGTTTAGAATATATCTCATATGCTTGTTCTAATAAATGGATTCCAAAATGCATGTCCATAAAATACAAGAATGTGAAGTTAAAATAAACAAACAAATAAAGTGCATTAAACAGCACTCTCTTGGATCAGCCTGCTCTGATAACCCAGTCTGAAATAGATCTTCCTCTCTGTTATGTTCGGTGATGTCAAGCATCCTCTTGTTTTTATCGTAACACTTTTCTGATTTTGTAATTATGAATCCAGATGTGTCTTTATCACTTTAAAATCCATCTTTCTATCAGGCCCTGCCTCCCTGTCTGTCTTTCCTAATGTATTCTCAGGATGCAGCACAGTGTGGGTGCAGAACAAACAATACACAAAAGTAAATATTTGTTAAATTAACCAATCAAAACCTATTTATCTTCACTGCCATAGCTCATACAGGAAGACATTAGTAGACACTTTTAGGATCTAAATAAAAGAAATTACAGAATCTCTCAATTTAAGGATATATTTTATGCAGATTAGTATATTATTCTTCTATTTCATACAGCTGAATGTCAGCCTTGGGAAATAACTAATGCAGATGTATTTTCAACTAACCACACATTCATGATACAGAGTCACTGCTTGATTATCATTTGAATACAGTTTGTCAAAAAAATAATTTATTTTCTAAATGATTTCTGCCTCCAGTCAGCATTCTTCTAAAGAGCTTGACCACATGGTTATAGGGAGATAGGAAATTATTATGGCATTTGAGAAGTAATTAGAAATTAAAATATGTTACACATGGTACATGATGGAATATGAGGGTGATGGAAGAGTTCAAATGAATTTCTGATAGAGTTAAATTGAGAATTTGGGAGTATAAACTTTGCCTAATAAGTCTGTAGCTAACAGGGTGGAAAAAATTCTCAATATTGATACACCTTGGCTGCTTCTTGATGCTTTTAACAAGTTATCAGGAGATATGCTGAGGTGCGAGTTGGCCAAATACTAAGAAAAATAAAAGAGAATATAATTTCACTAAAGGAAGCTCTCTCTGCTATGGACTGCTACTTAAAATGGCTGAGAGCCCAATAATTTGCAGCTTTACAGGATTGGAAAAGCCAACTGTATGTGTAACCCAAGAAATAAGAGAGATGATTTTCTAATACAAGCCAGCCCAATGGTACCAACCTACTTAAGGGTATCTCCTTCTTCCCCAAGTCTGTTATTTCACATGGTCTCAAGGTAATTGCCATTAAATTGACGGGGAGAGAGATGTGCAAACAAGAGCTCCAGTAAATAAAAGAGGAGATTCATCAAGTTTCAAAACAACATGTCTGATTAACTTCATGTACAGTTTATTGAAAGCAAATAGACATGAAGGCTGCCAAAGCTTGAGGAAGTTGTACTGCCACAGAAATTACAGACCTTTACAAAGACTGTGATTGTTTAATTTTTAGTTACCCTCTGTCCCATGCCTGTACCAGCCCCCATGAGGTATCTCTCCATCATCGACTTCAGATTAGACCACTGAGGATCAAAGATAAGCAAGAACCTCCCAGAGTCTAAGAAAGACAAAGCATGGGCAAGTTACTCACAGATAGCAGGAGAGGAAATCAGCAGACTAACCCAGGAAGCAGTGTTTGGTAACTACCATGGACTCTTTCACATTCTTCCTATTTCTAACACCTGATCTCTTCCTCTAGGACCCCTCAAGTCTTACATTCATTTGTTTCCATGTCTTAGTCCTCTTCAATCAGGGTCCCAGGAATTTCATTCAACACATATGCCTATTGTATGAAAATACCTTTTTTATGCAATTACAGAACACAAAGATGAGTAAAAATAAGGTTTTTAGGAATAATATTTGCTATCCAGTATGGTCACACACATGATTTAAAGGCTATTATGAGAAATTTCCTACACCCAAATATTTTTCCCATAATGAATACCTTGACTTTGTTACAGCAACTTTGAGGAAGAGGTGGGGCTTTTGTTCTGGTGGGTTCCTCATATAGGTTTTAGATAGATTGGGAGAGCATAGACTCAGGGACAGCTGAACATATGATTTCCCATGGCACATAATTTGAATACTGTTGTGAGTAAAAACACCTACTTCACAATATTTCCTGACCTGAAAGAGTCTTCCCTTTAGTTCAGGACCTCTCCTGAACTCTCAGTTCAATAACCCCACGTTTCTGCCCCCCCCGGCCCCCTCACACACATTGCAAAGTTCTTTATTTTAACATGACTCTTCCATTTCCTGTACAGCAAGAGTTGCATGCAACAGTATACTGCAGAAACAATTTTTTGAAAAGCAGTGTGGCATCTAGAATTTATTTTCCACATTGACTTTAGCCAAAGGACAAATCCTAACCCTCATCATAAACCAAAAGATGGAATGCCTTACTCCTTTTGATCATATTTTCATTGTGAAGAGCAACAAGGTTAAATGTATTCACAATTTACTGCTCTCTTAAAGAAACCTGGAATAGGGTTTCAGAATCAAGCTTCAGAGAGCACTTAAATATTTAGCAACATGAAAGCACTCTTTCTTCTACTACAATTTAATGCCTCTAACATAAGAATTATTCACATAAAATGTTTAAGTGTTGAACACCTCTGTATAGGACATTGAATAAGGGTTGAATTAAATAAATGTTTATGGAATTCCTATTACATGACAGAATATTCCAGCATCAATTTTGATTTGCTAATTAAAATGCACAGAATTAATTTATAAATAATAAACATTTTTTAAAGTCAGTGAAGGGAGAGACCTTCAAGAAGGTGGAGGAGTAAGACGTGGAGATCACCTTCCACCCCACAAATACATCAGAAATATATCTACATGTGGAACAGCTCCTACAGAACACCTACTGAACGCTGGCAGAAGACCTCAGACCTCCCAAAAGGCAAGAAACTCCCCACATACCTGGGTAGGGCAAAAGAAAAAAGAATAAACAGAGACAAGAGAATAGGGACGAGACCTGCCCCTCTGGGAGGAGCTGTGAAGGAGGAAAAGTTTCCATACACTAGGAAGCCACTTCACTGGTGCAGACAGGGGTTAGTGGGGCGGGGAAGAAGCTTCGGAGCCACGAAGGAGAGCGCAGCAGTAGGGGCGCAGACAGCAAAGTGGAGAGATTCCCGCACACAGGATTGGTGCTGACCAGCACTCGCCAGCCCGAGAAGCTTGTGTGCTCACCCACTGGGGCGGGTGGGGCCTGGGAGCTGAGGCTCGGGCTTCGGAAGTAGGATCCCAGGGAGAGGAATGGGGCTGGCTACATGAACACAGCCTGAAGGGGGCTAGTGCACCATAGCTAGTCGGGAGGGAGTCCAGGAAAAGGTCTGGACCTGCCGAAGAGGCAGGAGACCATTGTTTCAGGGTGCACGGGGAAAGGGGATTCAGAGCACTGCCTAAACGAGCTCAGAAATGGGCCCCAGCCGCGGCTACCAGCATGGACACCAGAGACGGGCATGAGACACTAAGGCTGCTGCTGCAGCCACCAAGAGCCTGTTTGCAAGCACAGGTCACTATTCACACCTCCCCTCCCAGGAGCTTGTGCAGCCCACCACTGCAGCAACGGAAAAACAGCAAATAACATACAAGGGAATCCCCATAAGGTTAACAGCTGATCTTTCAGCAGAAACTCTGCAAGACAGAAGGAAGGAGCAAGACATATTTAAAGTGATGAAAGGGAAAAAGGTACAATCAAGATTACTCTAACCAGCAAGGATCTCATTCAGATTCAAGGGAAAAATTAAATCCTTTACAGACAAGCAAAAGCTAAGGGAATTCAGCACCACCAAACCAGCTTTACAACAAATGCTAAAGGAACTTCTCTAGGCAAGAAACACAAGAGAAGGAAAAGACCTACAATAACAAACCCAAACAATTAAGAAAATGGTAATAGGAACATACATATCGATAATTACCTTAAATGAAAATGGATTAAATGCACCAACCAAAAGACATAGACTGGCTGAATGGAAACAAAAACAAGACCCATATATATGGTGTCTACAAGAGACCCAGTTCAGACCTAGAGACACATACAGACTGAAAGTGAGAGGATGGAAAAAGATATTCCAGGCAAAAGAAACCAAAAGAAAGCTGGAGTAGCAATTCTCATTTCAGACAAAATAGACTTTAAAATAAAGATTATTACAATAGACAAAGAAGGACACTACATAACGATCAAGGGATCAATCCAAGAAGAAGATGTAACAGTTGTAAATATTTATGCACCCAACATAGGAGCACCTCAACACATAAGGCAAATGCTAATGGCCATAAAAGGGGAAATCGACAGTAACACAATCATAGTAGGGGGCTTTAACACCCCATTTTCACCAATGCACAGATCATCTGAAATGTAAATAAATAAAGAAACACAAGCTTTAAATGATACACTAAACAAGATGGACTTAACTGATACTTATAGGACAGTCCATCCAAAAACAACAGAATACACTTTCTTCTCAAGTGTCCATGGAACATTCTCCAGGATAGATCATATCTTGGGTCACAAATCAAGCCATGGTAAATTTGAGAAAATTGAAATTGTATCAAGTATCTTTTTGGACCACAACGCTATAAGACTAGATAGCAATAACAGGAAAAAATTTGTAAAAAAAATACAAACACATGGAGGCTAAAGAATACATTACTAAATAACCAAGGGATCACTGAAGAAATCAAAGAGGAAATTAAAAAATAACTAGAAACAAATGACAATGAAAACATGACAACCCAAAACCTATGGGATGCAGCAAAAGCAGTTCTAAGTGGGAAATTTATAGCAATACAATCTTACGTCAAGAAATGAGACAACTCAAATAAACAACCTAACCTTACACCTAAAGCAATTAGAGAAAGAAGAACAAAAAAAACCCAAAGTTAGCAGAAGGAAAGAAATTATAAAGATCAGATGAGAAATAAATGAAAAAGAAATGAAGGAAACAATAACAAAGATCAATAAAACTAAAAGCTGGTTCTTTGCAAACATAAACAAAATTGATAAACCATTAGCCAGACTCACTACGAAAAAAAGGGAGAAGACTGAAATCAATAGAATTAGAGATGAAAATGGAGAAGTAACTGACACTGCAGAAACACAAAGCATAATGAGAGATTACTACAAGCAACTATATGCCAAAAAAATGGAAAACCTGGAAGAAATGGCCAAATTCTTAGTAAAGCACAAGCTTCCAAGACTGAACCAGGAAGAAACAGAAAACATAAACAGACTAATCACAAGCACTGAAATTGAAACTGTGATTAAATATCTTCCAACCAACAAAAGCCCAGGAACAGATGGCTTCACAGGCAAATTCTATCAAACATTTAGAGAAGAGCCCACACCTACCCTTCTCAAACTCTTCCAAAATATAGTAGAGGGAGGAACACTCACAAAATCATTCTACAAGGCCACCATCACCCTGATACCAAAATCAAACAAAGATGTCAAAGAAAGAAAACTACAGGCCAATATAACTGATGAACATAGGTGCAAAAATCCTCAACAAAATACTAGCAAACAAAATCCAACAGCACATTAAAAGGATCAAACACCATGATCAAGTGGGGTGTATTCCAGGAGTGCAAGGATTCTTCAATATATGCAAATCAATCAATGTGATAAACCATATAAACAAATTGAAGGAGAAAAACCATATGATCATCTCAATAGATGCAGAAAAAGCTTTTGACAAAATTCAACACCCATATATGATAAAAACCCTCCAGAAAGTAGGCATAGAGTAAGTACCTAGAGTAAGTACCTCAACATAATAAAGGCCATATGTGACGAACCCACAGCCAACATCATTCTCATTGGTGAAAAACTGTAACCATTTCCTCTAAGATCAGGAACAAGACAAGGTTTTCCACTCTCACCACTATTATTCAACATAGTTTTGGAAGTTTTAGCCACAGCAATCAGAGAAGAAAAAGAAATAAAGGAATCCAAATTAACAAAGAAGAAGTAAAACTGTCACTGTTTGCAGATGACATGATACTATACATAGAGAATCCTAAAGATGCTACCAGAAAACTACGAGAGCTAATCAATGAATTTGGTTAAGTAGTAGGATACAAAATTAATGCACAGAAACCTCTTGCATTCCTAAACACTAATGATGAAAAATCTGAAAGAGAAATTAAGGAAACACTCCCATTTACCATTGCAACAAAAAGAATAAAAGATCTAGGAATAAACCTACCTAAGAAGACTAAAGACCTGTATGCAGAAAACAATAAGACACTGATGAAAGAAATTAAAGATGATACAAACAGATGGGGAGATATACCGAGTTCTTGGATTGGAAGAATCAACTTTGTGAAAATGACTATACTACCCAAAACAATCTACTGATTCAATGCAATCCCTATCAAACTACCACTGGCATTTTTCACAGAACTAGAACAAAAAATCTCACAATTTGTATGGAAACAAAAAAGACCCTGAATAGCCAAAGCAGAAATATAGATCAATGGAACAGGATTGAAATTCCAGAGATAAACCCACACACCTATGGTCACCTTATTTTTGATAAAGGAGGCAAGAATATACAATGGAGAAAAGACTGGTGCTGGGGAAACTGGACAGCTACTTGTAAAAGCATGAAATTAGAACACTCCCTAACACCATACACAAGGATAAACTCAAAATGGATTAAAACCTAAATGTAAGACCAGATGCTATAAAATTCTTAGAGGAAAACATAGGCAGAACACTCTGTGACATAAATCACAGCAAGATCCTTTTTGACCCACTACCTAGAGAAATGGAAATAAAAACGGAAATAAACAAATGGGACCTAATGAAACTTAAAATCTTTTGCACAATGAAGGAAACCATAAACAAGGTGAAAAGACAACCCTCAGAGTAGGAGAAAATATTTGCAAATGAAGCAGCTGACAAAGGATTAATCTCCAAAATTTACAAGCAGCTCATGCAGCTCAATATCAAAAAAAAAAACCCAATCCAAAAATGGGCAGAAGACCTAAATAGACATTTCTCCAAAGAAGATATACACATTGCCAACAAACACATGAAAGGATGCTGAACATCATTAATCATTAGAGAAATGCAAATGAAAACTACAGTGAGGTATCACCTCACACCAGTCAGAATGTCCATCATCAAAAAATCTACAAACAATAAATGCTGGAGAGGGTGTGGAGAAAAGGGAACCCTCTTGCACTGTTGGTGGGAATGTAAATTGATACAGCCACTGTGGAGAACAGTATGGAGGTTCCTCAAAAAACTAAAAATAGAACTACCATATGACCCACCAATCCCACTACGGGACATAAACCCTGAGAAAACCATAATTCAAAAAGAGTCATGTATCACAATGTTCATTGCAGCTCTATTTACAATAGCCAGGACATGGAAGCCACCTAAGTGTCCATCGACAGATGAATGCATAAAGAAGATGTGGCACATATATACAATGGAATATTACTCAGCCATAAAAAGAAAGGAAATTGAGATCTTTGCAGTAAGGTGGATGGACTTAGAGTCTGTCATACAGAGTGAAGTCAGAAAGAGAAAAACAAATACCGTATGCTAACACATAAATATGGAATCTAAAAAAAAAATGGTTCTGAAGAATCCAGGGGCAGGATAGGAATAAAGACACAGATGTAGAGAATGGACTTGAGGACGTGGGGAGGGGGAAGGGCAAGCTGGGACAAAGTAAGAGAGTGGCATGGACACACATACACTACCAAACGTAAAATCGATAGCTAGTGGGTAGCAGTCGCATAGCACAGGGAGATCAGCTCGGTGCTTTGTGACCACCTAGAGGGGTGAGATAGGGAAAGTGTGAGGGAGAAACAAGAGGGAGGAGATATGGGGATATATGTATATGTATAGCTGATTCACTTTGTTATAAAGCAGAAACTAACACAGCATTGTAAAGCAATTATACTCCAATAAACATGTTTTAAATTAATTAATTAATTAATTAAAGTCAGTGAAAAACAGAAGGTATGTCAGCTCCCCTCCACCATCACCATCACCAAATTGTCCATGTCTTTTTACTGTCCTAGCTAATTTCTGCTCTACTTTGACATGCTGAATTCTCTAATCTTATATCTGAGAACCTGGAAATACAATTTTTGGAATCTCTGCTGATAACACAACCTTGACCCTGTGCATTGGTGCCTGTGTCCCAGTTAATATCACATCTACTTCTCTGAGATTTTCCCAAATGTGCAAGTGCTAATGCAATTTTTTTCTTTTGTCTGGTTCCAAAAATCCATGCTACACTTATATGGCTTTTTTAATTGAAAAATTACATTTGTTTGAAATAAAGAAGTGTTCCTGGGAGGTCATATTCAACAAAAATTATGAAGAGTGCAATGAGCTTCATGATTTCTCACACAAAAGTAAAAGGTCTAGATAAGTTCAACAATGGATTTTAATGTCCGTCTCCCCTGGAGGAGGTAGACAGAAGTATCATTCACACAAACAACAGAAGTCTGGGTGATTCAGTTGCCTTTGTGTTTCCTCTCGGGAATCAGAGAGCAAAACGACCACGAATGGCAGCTCTTCTCTGTGCCTCCCTGCACAACGTCTCTGAAGACCTCTGGACTGCGTTATGCCGTGCAGCCGAGGTTAGCATGAACCTTCTTTCCCTCAGAGTGAGTTCGCTTAGAAGGGCAGGGTGACAGGAAGGAAATCAGGTAGTGTGTAGTAAGGTACACAACTTGAGACCTTGAAAAGGTTCTATTACCAGATTTAGCTCTCCTATCAATTCGTTTGGAGTAATAACACTTTTCTTATAAGATTTCAGGGATAATTGAATGCAAAGGCATACATGAAGGATCTGGGAAAATTAGGCACTCAATGACTGATAGTTTCTTTCCCTTTCTCATTTCCTTAGGGAAGTAATGTTCAGTCCATCCCTTGCTTTATGGGAATGGACTGAGTTGGCAGCAAAAGTCATAAAAGGAAGAAGAGGAAAAAAAACCTAAGACCAGGAGGTATAACGTGAGGCAACAGTAAAGGCTGTTGATTAAATATTTGGGCCTCCAGCTAAGGGTACTAGATAAGATGCTGAGAAGCAGTTAGTGCAGCAACCACAAAACTACACACTGTGCATTAGAAATGTGTGCCACAGCTGAGAATTAGCAGCGTCAGTGATTCCCAGAGCTGTGGCAAAGACTGGCGCAGGGTCAGTGATGTGAGGAGCTCACATCACTGGGGACGTAAAATGAGTAACAGTGAAGGGAGAACAGAGTGGAAACATACAAAGGTGGGCAGTAATATATATTACTACATAATACATAATACTACAACAGTAATACATATTATCTGTGGTGAGCTTTTCCCAAAAGACCAGGTGTGATAGTATAGTGGTTCCCAGAACCTCTGGGATTGCAAAAGAGTTTTCAATCTTTACCCTGCCTAATGAGGCTTACAACGAGATCCAAGGTCATTAGTAGTTATTTAAACACCATTTTTCTGACGCTTTGTCTTACTCAAGGTCAGGTTTTAACTGGGGAAAGAGTAAAGGTACTTTTTCTGTTTCTGAAGTGGACATTTGTCAGTTTTTCCTGCTTACCATACATTCTCCTTTCATAATAGCAAGTCAGTTTCTTACGTGTGGCTTTTTAAAAAACTCTCTCCTATTAAATGCAAATCCAAGTTCTTATCTTCCTTTATAGGAAATGAAGGGGTCAGATCTTCCTGTAAAATGGGAAAGGGAAGGAGCCAGGCTGTGTGCTAGCTCCAAGTCTGGGAAAACATCGTACCTTGAAATAGTGTTGCTAAAACCAAAGGAAAGGTATTAATCTGAGGAGCAGGGACTGAAGAGTCTGTTCTCACTAGGGCAGTACTGTACTTTATACTCCCGCGTCACCTTGGTTCCTAACCATTACTAGGACCCCCAGAATTCCCAGAGTCCTCGAGATCTTTCCAATAAATCACACTATACTTGAGTTAGTGAGAAAGTGTTCATATTGCTTGCCTTCAGGGCTCCTCATCTGGTATATCATCCAGAATACACAGTGGGGAGAACACTTATCAAAAGCAGATCATTTAGGGAAGGGAGACTGTGTACATTACCAGAAACACCAGTGATGGGAAAATTATTTCCTTATAATGCAACCAATTCTATGTCTGAATTTATCTAATTAAAAAAAAAAATCTCTTCCCGATATTATACTGAATCTTCTTCCCTGTCACATCTTCATCAGTGAAAGATTATACAACTGAAATTAGTAAGTCAACTGTGACCTATAAAAATAGATTTCATTGAACTTCTGAAACAGAAACCAAACTGCAAAGAGTCGGAGTAAGTGAGTGGTGTGGGTCTGGGAGCAAGAGAAGCTAGCGGTGAAGTAGGAGAGAAATGGCGCGCTGGTTTGAGGCACTGACCAATCTCACAGAATGTTTTTTTTTTTTTTTTGCGGTACGCGGGCCTCTCACCGCTGTGGCCTCGTTGTGGAGCACAGGCTCCGGACGCACAGGCTCAGTGGCCATGGCTCACGGGCCCAGCCGCTCCGCGGCATGTGTGATCTTCCCGGACAGGGGCACGAATCCGTGTGCCCTGCACCGGCAGGCGGACTCTCAACCACTGCGCCACCAGGG
Organism: Orcinus orca; assembly: GCF_937001465.1. Taxonomy (NCBI): domain Eukaryota; kingdom Metazoa; phylum Chordata; class Mammalia; order Artiodactyla; family Delphinidae; genus Orcinus; species Orcinus orca. Next base: position 7,972,755 of record NC_064573.1, on the reverse strand, counting down.
AAGCCCTCAGAGAATGTTTTTAAAAGGCAGTAGAAGCCGGTATATTTTTGGGTGAATTAGAAGAGGTTAATAGGGGTAAGCTGAGGATCAGCAGGGAGGTTGAAGAGGATAAATGAGGAGCACAGATGGAGAAAAATATCTGATAAGCAGCAGGGACGTTTCGCTCGGGGGAAACATGACGGAAACGATGAATGAAGATACAAGGTAATCACAGAGATTGGAGAAACACACAAGAAATACCTCTGATTTTAGCGAGGTGTTCCATAAATTCATGGGCTGTAAGTGATCTTAGAAGTGCCTGAAACAACCTCCTGATAAATGTATGCATTTCTTCTTCAGAATTCAAGAGAAAGACTCAGTTTCTTAAAACTTCTCGTGGTGGGAAAATACTATCTCATGAAATACGATGCACTGTTTCTGAATAGCTCAAACTGTAAACGACTGTAGTAAATGAAGAAAAAAAAATCCTTTCTTATACGTTCCATCTATTTATCCCAGTTTTATCCTCTAAGACCACAAAAATTTCAATCTCTTTTTCAAACACTCACTCCAAATACTTACTTGAAGATAAGTATAATTCTTACTTTAGTAGAGGAACTCATCCAAACACATCTTTTAAAATATAGTCTTCCATATCACAGACTGTTATTGGAGACACAAACATCATCTGTTTAGATCATCTATTCTTTTCCATCTGACGGGAATAACTTTAGTCCCTCTCTGCCTCTCTCTCTCTCTCTCTCTCCTGCTTTTCCCCACCTTCCTCTTTCCTTCCCTCTCTCCCTCAGTACCCACTCTCCTTTTCTCTGACTTTCTCATCGTTTGTTCTTCTCTCTTTCCTTTATTCTCTTTCTTCTGCAATCTCTCTTCTTTCTTCCCTCTCTCCTTCTGTGTCTATGTCTCTCTTTCCGACTCCTTCTCATTTTTTTCTTTGTCTCTTCATTTCTCTCTTCCTCACTCACATGTACTCTACCATGCTTATATTCTTAGGCATATGAAGGTGTACAGAGTTACATGCCTTTCTATCCATGGCAATCAATAACTGGCACATTTTCTGTTAGACATGTTCCTTTGGTAAAATGTACATTTCTACATGCCCCTATTCTAACTCTCAGAACTTCGTGATACCTTGGTGATTGCATTTTTCTACTTAGATTGAAATTTCAAGTTCATGTTCTCTCTGACCCGTATGTTGTGCCATCCAAGGTCATGAACATCATTTCTGACACACTTTACAATAATTTCTCCCAAGAACTGCTGAGGTTTCCTTCTACTGATTTTCTTTATCACTTGACAGACAAGATTTCCTTCATCCTACCAATATTACAGATAATATCAGATCATTTATTTCTCCCCCTCCTTTTAAGCTTAAATTCCTTATCATGAAATAAATAAAACAAGGAAAATAAATCTTTTTTTAAATCTTCACAAGAGTCATCTGCCCCTGGAGCAGAATCAATGTATTCAACACTAAACTGTACCAGAAAGCCAAGTTGTGTTATTCGCTTTATTTTAAAACTTTGTCAATTTTCAGCTTCACGTAAAAACAAGAAATTAAAGTCCACCATTTATCTTCAAAACTTTCTGGTTCTTACAAGGATTCCAGTCACATTTTATATTTCTGTTCTTTTCTTTTTTTTTTTTTGTTGTACGCGAGCCTCTCACTGCTGTGGCCTCTCCCGTTGCGGAGCACAGGCTCCGGACGCGCAGGCTCAGCAGCCATGGCTCACGGGCCCAGCCGCTCCGCGGCATGTGGGATCTTCCCAGACTGGGGCACGAACCCGTGTCCCCCGCATCGGCAGGCGGACTTTCAACCACTGCGCCACCAGGGAAGCCCTATATTTCTTTTTTATTGCTTATTTTCCTGATTATAAAGTTTGTTACTACATTGATTCATCCTATAAATTTTTTATTGAGCATTTATCATATTCACATTAATATGTTAAACTGTATATATGAAAAGGATACTAGAAATTGTTTTTATTGTAATGGAGTGCTCAGTTTATTATATTGGACATGTAAGTCAATGATTACATTACAATATATTAAATCTATGCATTTTTCAAGAATATTCATTACTTTCATTATAAAGGATAAAGAAATTATTGATTTTTGTCTGAAAACATGGAGATGTCAGAAACAGCCTCAAGAAGATAAATCATTTTAGTTGAGATCCCAGGAAAGGGTAGTAGTTGGATTTTTTATAACATAAATCTGCCATCGAGGAAAAAAGCAAATCTTTAAATTGGACAAATCATGTTGATATATAGCTACTTTCCTTATCCTCAGTAATGATTCTCCAAACATCACCTATATTAGTTCATTATCCTATAGACATAAGCAAAGTGTCCTCACAATTCTTAAGATCTGTTGTTCTTACTTGCCCTATAAGAACACGTTCCCACCCTCTTGCACTGTTGGTGGGAATGTAAATTGATACAGCCACTATGGAGAACAGTATGGAGGTTCCTCAAAAAACTACAAATAGAACTACCATATGACCCAGCAATCTCACTACTGGGCATATACCCTGAGAAAACCATAATTCAAAAAGGGACACATACCACAATGTTCACTGCAGATCTATTGACAATAGCCAGAACATGGAAGCCACCTAAGTGTCCGTCGACAGATGAATGGATAAAGAAGACGTGGCACATATATACAATGGAATATTACTCAGCCATAAAAAGAAAGGAAATTGAGTTACTTTTAGTGAGGTGGATGGACCTAGAGTCTGTCATACAGAGTGAAGTAAGTCAGAAAGAGAAAAGCAAATACCGTTTGCTAACACGTATATATGGAATCTAAAAAAAAAAAAAAATGGTTCTGAAGAACCCAGGGGTAGGACAGGAATAAAGACACAGACGTATAGAATGGACTTGAGGACATGGGGAGGGGGAAGGGTAAGCTGGAACAAAGTGAGAGAGTGGCATGGACATATATACACTACCAAATGTAAAACAGATAGCTAGTGGGAAGCAGCCGCATAGCACAGGGAGGTCAGCTCATTGGTTGGTGACCACCTAGAGGGGTGGGATAGGGAAGGTGGGAGGGATATGCAAGAGGGAGGAGATATGGGGATATGTGTATATGTATAGCTGATTCACTTTGTTATACAGCAGAAACTAACACAGCATTGTAAAGCAATTATACTCCAATAAAGATGTTAAAAAAAAAAAAGAACTCATTCCCATAGACAGTTCAAATTTACCCTATGTGAGGAAATGCTGAGTTTGGTATAATGCAAATATGATATACCCTCGGTTCAGCTCTTAGATGCCTGGTGCTGAATGCCGCACAAGTCAGGTGTCCTGTAGCAGCTGTCTAATCCCTGTGAATCTAATTTCTCATCTGTAGCATAAATACAGTACCGACTTCGTATCTGCAGCAACAACCATCTAGCAACCCCTATAAAGATATTGGAAGAAATGGGTCGAATGGCTTGCCTCCTTCTGCTTAGAGTTAAACTTAGGGTTTTCACAATCTAAAATGCTACATACATTAATTATTTTGTTTTCCATTTTGTCCACTAAAATACCAGTTCCATGAGGGCAAAAATTCTTGTCTATCTTATTCACCACTGTTTCCCCAAGTGTCTAGAATAGGCTGTCCCATTATAAGTGCTCCACAAATATTTGTTGAATGAATCAGTGAATGACAGAAGGAAAAAAAACTGAACCTGGGAGATGGTTAGTAGGGACACTATGGGAAATGAGATATCAATTAAGTGATTCATTCTATCAATCAGATGGCTATCATGCTGTATTTGGAATGCAGCTGAAGTTAAAAGGGAAGTCCTGAGTGCAACAAGCCCACCCTACAATCAGGAGCTCTGGGCTCAGCTGGATTTAGGATCCTGGGGTCTTGCATGATTGATATTTTTGTGACCTAAGTGTGTTTAATGCATATCTAAGCTGACAGCACCACACATATTTTCCAACTGCTTAAAAAGGTTTATGTAAATTAATCTTCTGATAATTTCCTGTTTGTTTTCTGGATTTTCTACAAGTACAATTGCTTTCATTATGAAAAAAAAAAAAAAAACTGGTTAAAATTGAAAAGAATTTACCAAACAAGAAAAGACTTTCTTTGCTGTGAAAAGTAATGAACCCTCCAGTTAGGAAGGGATTTTATTAAATGTATAGATATTGAATTTTACCAAATAGATTTTCACATTCTAATGAAATATCTATGCATGTATTCTGTGTTCACTGAGAAGAATTTCCCAATAACCCATTCTAATTTTTTTAGATTAAAAAAAGTGTTTAATATTTTAATTTTTGTAACTTCATTTTATTTGTTAGAATTTTAATTAGAAATTTCATGTTCATATTTTGCTAGTTGGTATTATTATGTGCAAATAACAAAAGCCAACTCTAGATAAACTACGGGGACCTTGTCAGGCGGATATTGGGGACACACAGAATGGTCAGAAGACTGAAATAAGACTTTAGGACAGAAACAAAGGAGCTCTGATAGTGAGACAAGTCACAGCCAGTGGCCCACAAGAGGAGTGAGCTTGTTCTGAGGCCAAAGTGCCTTCCCATTCGGGACATTCTCTCAAGACACAAAGTCCCCAGATGGAATGCCTTTTGGCCCAGTTGTAGCATGTGCTTGTCCCTTTGATGATCCAGGGCCCTGGCAGATGGGTCTGGGAACCTTGACTTTCCTTGAGAGGTCAGTGGGAGGTATCCCCTGGGAATACCAATTTTATTAAAGCTCTCCACAATGAGGAATTTCCCCAATGGGCTTACACTGTCACCAGTAAAGCCCATTAACAATTCCCAGGAAATAAAAATAGAATCTGGATGATAAAGTCTAACCTTTTTTTTCCTTTGGGTTTAGTCTGGCTTCGCTTGCGCAGAGGGTGGCGCGTGCAGAGGATTCTCACCCATCCTTTCAGACCAGATTTCCGGGTGCGAAATGGCTGCGGACACCCCAGCTCCTGGGCTGTGTGCAGAAGCGCCGAGCACAACACAGTTCAAAATGACTGCAACGGCTAGCCGTGTGCAGAGACACTGCACCGGGCGCTTTGATCCGAAGCGCACAGCATCGCGAGAACTCTGCCTGCCTCGCGAGAACTCTGCCTCCCCCACGAGATCCCTGCAAAGCAGCCCCACCCACCGCCTGTGGGAAGAGCGTGGGCTCTAGAGCTCGAGCTCGAGCCGCTCGCATTCTTTAATCTAAGAATAAAGCTTTCCTTTGCTTCTGAACCGAACTTGGTCACCTTTTGGCACAAGCCACACCAGCCAGAAGGACCCGTGTTCGAAGGTCAGTAAAAACACTAGAGCTAATAGGGGCAGGTTGGAGACAGGATATCCAGTCTCACCGTGAGTTTCTCTTTAATTATTTTTCTTACTATTTTTTTCCAGATTGTATAAATGTTATGGTGGCTATATAAAATTAATGTTTTTATATTTATTTTCTCTAGCACAGTATGTAATATATGAATAATCTGTTCTTTAATGTACCAAGAAATTATCAGGTCTTAAGTATTTATTGGTTTCATCAAAAACTTACTGGAATGTAACTTTTAATTTTTTCAATTTCATCTGTGATGGTTGGTTTATTCCTTGATACTAAATTGGGTTGGCCAAAAAGTTCGTTTGGGTTTTTCCATAACATCTTATGGGAAAAAACGAGGGGCTTGAACCGTGTTTGTCTTTTTTAAATTTAATTTTTAACTTATTTAAACCAAATCAAAAACAAAAAAAATGTCAACCATTTCTCCCAACCTCCACCCCTCCACCCCTGGCAACCACCAACCTGTTCTCTGTGCCTATGAGTTTAGTGCTTGTTTTTCTTTTTAAGAGTCCACATATAAAATCGTACTGGATTTGTCTTTATCTGTCTGACTTACTTCACTTAGCATAGTACCCGGGAGGTCCATCTGTGTTACCGCAAATGGCTAGATTTCACTCTTTTTAATGGCTGAATAATATTAATATATATATATATATATATATATGTCACAATTTCTTTACTCATTCATCTATTAATGGACATTTAGGTTGTTTCCATATCTTGGCTATTGTAAATAATGCTGCATGAACATGGGGCTGCCTATATCTTTAACAGTTAGTGTTTTCATCTTCTTCAGCTGAATACCCAGAAACGGAATTGCTGGATTGGATTGTATAGTAGTTCTATGTTTAATTTTTTGAGGAACCTCCACATTGTTTTCCATGGTGGCTGCACCAATTTACATTCCTATCTACAGTGCACAAGGGATCCCTTTTCTCCACATTTTCGCCAACGCTTGTTATTCTTGTCTTTTTGATAGCAGCCATTCTAAACCGCATGAGGTGATATCTCACTGTGGTCATGTCTGTCTTATTCATAGCTATAGTCTTGGTGCTTAGGACAGTCACCAGGGTATAATTGCTGTTTTAATTAACAGCTTAATTAATTTGTTGAATTGTGAAGGAATAACCTTAAAAACAGTTTTGATCATGTATCTTTAAGGACATGTTTCCATTCATTAAATTGTTCAGCATAACTTTCTGTGTCATACTATTTTCTTTTCATTTAAAAATCATTATGTATTTTGTTCTTTCATTTCCAGTTTTATTTATAATTTATCTTCTTTTGATGATTAGATCAGTGTTTTTGGAAAATAAACTCCCGGGCTCATCAATTTTACTACCTAGTTATTTTTTTGTTTACAAGTTCTTATATTTGGTATAGTAATTCTTCCATTTTCTTAATTTAAAATGTTTTTTAGTTCAACAATTAGTTTCTTTATTTCTATTCTTGAGAAAGAAAATTACAGATAAAAATTTCAAACTCCTGATCCAGACAACTAAGATACATAGAAACTGTATTTGGAGCAGGTTACTTAACCCCTCTGAACTTGAGTTTTTACATCAATAGCATGGTGATAATACCTTGCAGGGCATCCATAAGGATTAAATGAAGGACTGCTTAGAAGATTTCCTAACTTACAAAGAACATTCAATATTTCCATTCAATTTATTACCTTTTATTTTTTAACAATGATATAATTTACAACCATGGATTTATATCTTAGTAAAGCTTTGAATATATGATCCATAATATTTTCATATAGTGTCCCTTCATTACATAATTTAAATAATCTATTGAACTTTAATTAGTTCTTTGACCAAAATACTCTTCAAATAGAATAGTTGTCAAAAAGAATTGTACTTGGGATTTTAGTGCTTTACAATTACTATATAGTTTTGTTACTACTTATTGTAAAATGTTATTTATTTTTGTCTATTTTTTGCAGGTTCATTGAAATTTGATAGTTTCATGTCCTATAATGTTGTTATACATTTTTGCTTTTTTGAAATTGAGACATTTAACATTACCTAGAATATAATCACATTTGAATCATAAATGTCTCATAGATACATTGTGGGTTTATAAGATATAAACTGTATGTCCTGTTTATATGATATATAGTTAGTGAAACATTCCAGATTTCTACTTTCCAAGCCATCATTTTCTGCATTAATTCTTTTATCTTTTAGAAACAATTCCCTTTCTTGTGATTCCTTGCCTTTTATCTTCTGTCTTTGCTGTATAGACTATTTTTAACCTCCTATCATTTTCAGAGAACTGATGATAAAGACCTAAAATTAATCTTAAGATCTAATATTCAAACAGCACTGAAGTGAACTCAAGAAAGCAGAAAGCTTTGCATTTGTTCTTTCCCTAATCATCTGCCATGGATCTGCTATTATGGCGTAAATGCAGAATATTTTTAAACGGTCAGATAGTTCCACAGATACTTTCCAATTATCCTGTTTTCCTTGCTGTTGCCTAAATTAAATGACATATTATACACCTGATATTTACCTGTGTTCTGATAGAAACTTGCTCCAATGGTTATTTAAAATTCAGGGAATAGGAGTGAGATAAGCTCTGACACCTTTTCTGACTCTCTTGAGCTGTATGAATTGCCATGGTAATGAGAAGGGACCGAAGAAGGAAGACACTGATGAATCATTGGGGTTTGTGAACCTTGGTGAGAAATTTCCTCTCTGAGTCATGACTGACCCAGAGCCTTGTCTGGTCCTCGTGGTCTATAAAATCTCCATGACTCACTAAACCAGAGAGACTGTTATTCAAGCCTTAGTATATGTTGGGATATCCTCAGAGGAACAAAAAAACTCCTCCCATTGTCTTTTTCCTATTCACTTTTTAAATGCTCCTCAAGAATAAACTTGTCACTGATGGGAGTTTCTTTTTTGATGATTCTGACTTTTGTTCTTTCAGAGGAAGGTTTTAAGCTTCCATCTCTTATTTACATTCTTTCCTTAATTTATCCAGCTCTACTTCTATACAATAGGTCATTTATTTAGCATCAATATTCTCTTTATTTTAAAAATGTGTTGTAAATACCCTCTACGAGTCACTTTTGCATACTTTAATTCAGTAACTACTTCTATTTATTTAAATGGCTATCTATATTCCATATTGGATATGTTGAATTTTTTCTCCACCATGAACAAGAAAATATCTGTGTTACTTATCTAAGTCTGCTTTAGAGAGTTAAATGCAGTCTTTGGTGAAGTAAATGTTCTTTTTCCTCTATCCTCTAAATATTTTTCAAATGATTTGTAGTAACTGGAGTTATGGGTAATGTAATTTATATTTATAATGTGCTTTAAGGTTATATTGCTTTCATTCATCTGTCATTTGATGAGCATACCAATTATTTGGAACATTTTGTTTGTATTGGATACTCACTTTAATTTTACCAAAGAAACTTAAGGCCATTAAAGGTGAATGATTCTCCAAACGTTCCCAGTTCACAAAGCTTATAGGTTGCAGAAATAAGACCCTAAATGAGAGCATGTGACTTCAAATCCTATGGTCTATATTCAGTTACAAATTGCCTCTCTTTTGGATTTATTGTCATTTTAAGCATTACATAGCTCTACAATGAACTATGATATTAAATGTTTTATTTATTATATTAATGTTGGTAAATAATGCATATACAACATTAAAATACCTGAGTATACGATATCTGTGAATCAACTAGAAAAACCATTTTGACTCTAATTAGTAAGTTATACACTTTGCCTATTCAATTATGTATGTTTATATATTTAGACTGGTCATAAGATTGAAGTAAATAAGCTACTTTTAAAAAGTTCATCTGTTGAAAAATAATTAGGATAGCTGTGATACATGCAGATGACATTGATTATCTGTGGTTCAAGATACAATGTTCCTAGACATATGGAGAGGCTAAACCCTTAAAACCCTTATACCAAAACAATTATTCAAGACACAAGAAGACAGTTGATATTGATTTTATATAAGCTGTGGGATGGGCACTGTGTCAGGGATATCATATTACCTAATGTTAATAGACATCTCTAAATCATTGATATTCACCTTGGTTAATTGGGAAAAAACTGAGGCTCATGGAAGTTATAATTTGTCGTGCTCTGGTGCTCTTGCTATTTCTACAACAAATAAGTTTTCAGAGATGAAATGTGAGTGGCAAAGATGAATGATGTTTTTGAAAAACAGAGAAGCTGAACATCATATGAAAGAGTTAGCATCAAAGATTTTTTTAAGAAGCTCTTAGAGGCAGAACAGGAGTGTTAAATGTTTATCATGGACAAGACAGATTTGCAAGTATCTCCCAAGTCCTAATGGGCAGTCAGCCTCAGGGGTTGTGGAACTCCAACATGGGAGCTTCCCCACCTATTATTCCTGTTCATGTTTTCTCTTCTAAGGGATCATGTTTATGAAATAAAATTCATATTTTAAGGCAAGACAAGGAAAATTTGAACATAAAATTTTTCTCTTCCCATTTGGGCCTCCTCCCTCCCCTCCAGTGTGCATTGTGCATCTGTGTTATGCATTAACTGGACCTCCCCAATGGCAGAAAACCTGTTCAACCATAAGATCAATTTTTCTCCTTTTGACACCAGCCATGTAACTCCTTAGAAGATACCACTCCTTTCTCAATCCTGTAAGGGGTAACGGTAACCCACCACTCGCCTTGTATGTGTAGGCATATTTGGTGAGCTTTATGTACAATGCCAATATATCATTTCCCTTAAATGGTGCAGAAATGACTGGTCAGATGACCTGGGGAGATATTGGTCCACACCTAATGGAAGTTCTTAACTTAAATACTTAGGACCTTATTAATGTTACTAGCTATATTACTTATACTCTGCATATTTTACACGATATTTTATCGTGTCTTGCATTACCAAATGTGTGACTGAAACTCCTATAAAAATAATGATAATAAGGCAACTTGAAACAATTGATCGAATATATAGTTCTATAAGATCAATAATTGTCATAGGGTCACTCTAGATATGGGAAGAAGCAACATGAGAGAACCATTTCCTGGATCATAACAGACTAGTAAGACAGGTGGTCCAGAGACTTTGGTTACTGTTAACAGAGCCTAATACAGTAATAGTACATTGAGTGGCCTATCAGCAAAATCCTCACCTGAACTGGGAATAAGCATTCCTAGTGCCATGAGACAAACTGGTCACAAAATGCCTCTCAAACTTTGGTCGAAATTAAGACCAAAGGGAAGGGATTGTAGCATAAAGAATGTCTTGCCCACCATCCGGTCCTACAAGAATCAAGTCATTGGCTACTGCAGTTGCTGACGGACAGTATGCCATGAAAAGAATTCAGCGTGAAGATCAGGATGAAGCAGTTTGTGATCTAGGAAAACTGGCAGAACTGGCCCTCAGATAGTTACATATTTTTAGGAGAAAATTTTAGGAACCCAGTTTCTTGCATCTTCTACTTAGAAAAGCACTAAAACCGTTAACTATCTGTTCCTCACGAATAGCAGTAATCTTCTACCGGGATGTGTGCTTGACTGCACGGTCCCCCTTCGTCAAAATGAAAAATATACTGGCCTCCCTCCCTCCCTCTTTGGAACAGTTCTCAGAGATCTCTGAGAGACTGTCTCTCAGGTTATAATCCTCAGTTTGGATCAAATAAAATTTTCCATTTCTTCCTTAGATTGACTATTGATTAATTTTGTCAACAGTGTGCATTCTACTTCCTAACTGAAAAATAACTTTTCCAGATTTTGGTTCCTTTTCATCTGCTCTACTTAAATATATCATTCCATTAAGGAAAAATCTTTGGATTAAAATAAAAGTTCCTAGAGTGTTGAAAACAAGCTACTGGTTTTATGAAATTGAGCATCTCTAGCTAAAAACTAAGAAGATAGCTCTGCAACTCCAGCTGACTCAATAATTTTAGTTTTCGTGAATTACATGTCTTGTAAGTATGTGCATCAGCATTATGTATTAATAAGTATGCCAATTAATTAACAGAGATTTAAAAATTCCAAATTAAGCTTAATAGTCATCGTTTAATACCTTGAACCTATTTACTTGTTTTAATGGGAACTAGAAATGAGATTTACAAATATTTTCTTATATGATTTGAAAAGAATGAAATTACTTTATTTATATTTAAATAATAAATCAGATCATAAATTTGACAAACTATTAAATATATCATTGAAAAAGAAGAAATATGTTGCAAATAACCAATTAATCCCAGTTTACGTTTTAAGCCCAATTTAGGTGGAAAGGGTAGAAACTGGAAAAAGTAAAAGTTAGATAAACTGTATCTGAAGTAGAAGAAAATCAAAAGGTAGTGCTTCAGTTTATCTCCTTTAGTTATTATAATATATACCAACACCTTTTTGGAATATTTTGCAGTTTTAGCCTAACTCTACCTATCTAGCCCACACGGAAGAGAACACTTTGCTTTCTATCAAAGCAAGAGTCTTTCCAGTTATCAGTCCCCAACATGTAGACAGGTGGCGTTCAGAAAGAGTGGAAGGGTCTAGAAGCCAATGAGATCAGGCAAAGCAATCAAAACAAAGCACAGGAAGCACAACTGTAGGAGAAGAGAGATGGATACAGATAAAATAATGCAAAGAACACAGGAGAACATCGGAATGACAACTTTCTGAACTCATGCAAAATAATTTCAAGAGATATAAACATGTTTCCCAATAAAAGATCTAGAAAGTGACTTAGGGCAAAAATTACTGATGATAATGAGTTTACGGTCTGAAAGATCAAGTGCAAGGAATGTCTCAGAGGAGAGAGCCAAAAAATGAAGAAATGGAAAAATGAAGTTATGCAGTGTGATTTAAAGGGTAAAGCCAAAAACTTCTAAAAACTAGCGTGCAACTCCCTCAAAATGTCATTGTTGCCAGATCTTTGAAAACACAATGGGCAAGTGTTTAAAGCAATAGAGAAAGTGAAAGCCATTCCTTCCCTAGGGGCATTTGGCTACAGAGGTCCACTGAGAAACTAAGATTTTTCCTTTGCTTCCAGCAATGGGCCAGGGTTGTGGAATTGAGAACCAAGAGGAATTGTTGTAACTACGTGGGGCCTGTGTAACCAACTGGAGATTTGCAAGTGTTTCAAACACTGTCTGTTCCTAAAAACATTTGCCATTTGATAAAATTCAGCATCTCTACATGGTAAAGTCAAACAGAAAACCAGCAATGGAAGGGTCTCCTTAACAAAGACTATTTATGACGTTAACATCATAGTTAATATTGTAATATTAAAAGATTTCCCTGAAGTTAACAACCAGTCAAGGATGTTCAATATTATCACTTCTATTAAACATTATTGAACAGGTCTTAACCAGAGAAAGAATAAGAATTGGAGGAGGAGGAGGGGAAAGAAGAAGGGCACAAGAATGGAAAGGAAGGAGTAAAACTATTTTTTTTTTTTTTTTTTGTGGTACACGGGCCTCTCACTGCTGCGGCCCCTCCCGTTGCGGAGCACAGGCTCCGGACACCATGAGCACGTGGGATCTTCCTGGACCGGGGCACGAACCCTTGTCCCCTGCATCGGCAGGCGGACTCCCAACCACTGCGCCACCAGGGAAGCCCAGTAAAACTATTTTTATTTAGAGATGGCATGATTGTACATGTAGAAGCTCAAAATAATTTCCAAATATACCACTATGTCTAAAAAGTAAATCTAGCAAGGTCAATATTTTAAAAAAGCAATTATATTTTTTATATCCTAAAAACAAAATAAATTGAAAATTAAATTTCAAAAAATACCACTTACATTGGCTTTAAAAAGTCAAATATCAAAAAATAAATTTAAAGAAATATGTAAAGACCACTACAATAAAAGTTATAAACACTTAAAGTAACAGTGTATTAGTGTGCTAAGGATGCAATAACAAAGTACCACAGACTGGGTGGTTTAAACAACAGAAATTTATTTTCTCACAATTCTGGATGCTAGATCTCCGAGACTAAGGTGTTGGCAGGCTTGGTTCCTTCTGAGACCTCTCTCCATGGCTTGTAAATTGCTGTCCTCTCCTCGTATCTCTGCATCACCCTCGCATCACCTTCCCTCAACTCATCTCTGTCCAAATTGCCTCTTCTTACAAGGACACCAGCTATATTGGATTAGGACCCACCCTAATGACATCATTTTAACTTAAGTATTTCTTTTAAGATTTTATCTCCAAATACAGTCACATTCTGAGGCACTGGTGGGTTAGGACTTCAATATATGAATTTGGCCGGTGCGGGGGGGTTGGTGGGGGTGACAATTCAGCCCATAACACATAATGAGGCAATAGTGAAATAAAAAGAGTGAAAGAAGTATTCACATTTGGAGAGGTGTTAGGCGTGTGGTGTAACTGGAGCCAGATACTCATTTGTCCTTGAAAAAAATCGACACCGGATAAATTCTAAAGTTGAGAAATGAAGAAACAGAAGTATAAGCTTATCACTTAATTTGGAGTAACCCTCAAATTACTAAACGTAAGACTTTGAAAATATGGTTGACTCTAGAAATAGGGACTGGGACGACATAAAGATATAAGCTGGAAACCAGTATTTGAATTTATAAAATCTTTTGGCCTACTTTTTCAGCTATATGCTAAAGATATGCAAAAAAATAACAGGTAATTAGAAAAAAAAAATAGACCTACATCTAGTAAACATAATCAAAAGAAAGGAACTCAAAATATTAGAAACAAGAAAGGGACTAGAAACACAAATACCAAAGAAATTTTTTAACTATGCACATAACACAAAATATTAATTTAAAATCATGAATATATTTGTGATGTATTATATAAATCACTAAAATTGTCAGATAAAGATTTAGCATATCTGGAGAGACCATTAAAATCAGAAACCATTTAAAGTGATAAAATAATTAACTTTTCAAATTTGTGAGACCAAAGATGCTGTCAAACTTGCATAGAGCAGATAATTTTTATATTTAAAATGTTTCTGAGCACACAAAGAAGAGTAAAACTTTCTGTATCTTTTTCTTAAGACACACAGGATAGCTACACAAAAATACAAGCTAATCACACTAATCAATGGTAAGTTACTACTCCATCAAATTGAGAACTTTATTAAATAAATGATTAAATATGATCAAATAAGCTGTATTTTAGAAATTCAAACTTGGGTCAATACTCATAAATATATTAATATACTTAGCTTATCATACTTGAGATACAAGTTATATTTTATGATCTTGATAGATATGAAGACATATTTAGTAAAATTTAATAAATTTTTTTGAGTAAGGAACACTTCATAACATAAGAATTGAGAAGTACTACTTTTATCTCAATCAACAGTCAACATCTGAATTATAATCCCTCCCCAAATTCTCATTTACATCAAAAATATTTTTGTGACTGCTTTAGCTTTTATCTTTTAACATTGTTCCAGAAGTTATATCCATTGCAACAAAATAAGAAAAATATTGTAGTAAAAATATTGAGGCTTCCCTGGTGGCGCAGTGGTTGAGAGTCCGCCTGCCGATGCAGGGGACATGGGTTTCGTGCCCCGGTCCGGGAAGATCCCACATGCCACGGAACAGCTGGGCCCGTGAGCCATGGCCGCTGAGCCTGTGCGTCCGGAGCCTGTGCTCCGCAACAGGAGAGGCCACAACAGTGAGAGGCCCGCATACTGCAAAAAAAAAAAAAAAAAAAAAAAAAATATATATATATAGAACAGGACATAAAATTATTTTTATTTGAATAAGAAATGCAAGGGAATAAATTTAAATGATTTATAAATAAGAGCTTTCAGTGATATGTCTATAAGAGAATTTCTAATAATCTAATATAATGATCAGTTATACAGTTTAATAAAGGAAATAATATTTATGACAGCCAAAAATAAAAGAACCAAAGTATGAACTTGAAATGCATAAATATAATACTTATAAAAGAAAACTGCAAAATTTTATCAAGGCGCGTGACTTGTGGAAGGAAAAAGCAAAGTCATGTTTCTAAGTGGGAAAATTCAATATTTTAAATATATACAGTCCCTCGAATTTCACTGAAAAAATTTACAAAATTCCAAGCAAGTCCAGTGAGAAATTTGGTGGCAAAATTTGTAGGAGAATAACACTTCAGTATCACAAATTTTAATGAAGGAAAAAAAAACGCATTGGGGTGAAGAGTGGACTTGCACTGCCAGGTGTTAATACACATTATAAGGACACAATGAATAAAATTTCATGGTTGTAAAATAAATATAGACTATTCTGTTCTGTTGAATAGGAGGTACAAAAACAGAAAGGGATGTATATTCCTTTATAGTATATAATATTGGGGCAATTCAAATTCAATAAGCACGATTAAACATTAGAAGTAATATAGTCATATTAGCACTCCCTCCAATAAACCTAAATAGATTAAAATTTGTATATAAAAATCTTCAATTATAAATGATTTATAAAGGTAGAGGTAGATGTCTGTACCATGGTATTGGTGTGGGCAAGGAACATAATTTGAATATACCAATCCTCTCACATAAAGAAAGATGGCAACCGGGGTAGAAAGGGAAAAAAATCTATACACAGTTTCCTTAACTAGGTGACAAGATGGACAACAGAATCTACAATGAGAGGGTACATCCCGTCACCAACAGGAACAAGAGTCTCAACACAAGAGTGGTTGGGCTTCCCTGGTGGCGCAGTGGTTGAGTCCGCCTGCCGATGCAGGGACACAGGTTCGTGCCCCGGTCTGGGAAGATCCCACATGCCACGGAGCGGCTGGGCCCGTGAGCCATGGCCACTGAGCCTGCGCGTCCGGAGCCTGTGCTCCGCAACAGGAGAGGCCACAACAGTGAGAGGCCCGCGTACCGCAAAAAACAAAAACAAAACAAAACAAAAAAAGAGTGGTTGTGTAAGAGAAACAAGAGGAAAAGAAGGATCTTGGATCTAAGAATAAAAAAACCCAAAATGCACCCAAACAGCACACTTTCAAGGGTCCCCACTCAGAGTAGAGGGTGAGGCAGACCAATCTGAGAACAACCGAAGAAACAATAGATAAAAAGTTGGAGGTTCAGATATTCCAAAGTTCATGGAGTATATGAGGATGTAGGTAACGGTATAAGTGAAGTAAGTGACTTGGGCCTTGGTACTCTTTGAAAGACAGAGCCTAAAAAAAAAAAAACTATTGGGAATAGAATAAAAGTGAACCAGGAGAGGAATTCTAACAGTATGGAAAGAAAGAAGGTTCAAATATTAGGAAAGGAGGAGACCTGAGTAGGAGTGATGTTGACTTAGAACAAGAAATGTATATTTGGTCTTCTACCTGGTTCTCGTGTAGATTCTAAAACCCTTGGAATTTCCTAAGTAGCGAGGTCATAGTTTCTTTTGTCATGTTAATCAGGTGACTTTGGAATGCCCCTAGGTCATCTAAGGGTGGGGGCTGTTTGCCCGTAGAACCAACCCTGTAATTGGAGGTTTGGAATTTTCAGACCCACCACTTGACCTCCTAGGGAGAGGAAAGGGGCTGGAGGTTAAGTCAATTGCCAATGGTCGATGATTTAATCAATCATGCCTATGTAATGAAGCCTCCATAAAAACCCCAAATGATGGGATTTGGAGAGCTTCTAGGTTGGTAAACATGTGGAGGTGCTGGGAGAGCAGTGGGATCTTGCAGAGATGTCCCCATGTCTTGTCCTATGCATCTCTTTTGTCTGGCTGTTCCTGAGTTACATCCTTTTATAATAAACCAGTAATCTAGTAAGTAAAATGCTTCTCTGAGTTCTGTGAGCCACTCTAGCAAATGAATCCAATCAAACTGGAGGAGGGGGCCTTGGAAAACTCTGATGCATAAGCCAGTTGGTCAGAAGTACAGGCAACCACCCATCTCACACCTGAAGATGGTTGAGGGGCAGTCTTGTAGGAATCAGATTCCTTAACCTGTGGGATATTGATGGTATCTCTGGGTAGATAGTGTCAGAACTGAGTTGAATTGTAGGACACCCAGCTGGTGTCCTGAGTATTGCGAGCTGGCGTAAGGACCTCCCCTCCCCCAACCTGACTCACATGGAATTGGTGCCAGAACCAATTTAGTAGGTAAATCACAGAATGTCTTCAGGTGGATACGTTGAGAAGCTACATCTTTTTTTTTTTTTTTTTTTGCGGTATGCGGGCCTCTCACTGTTGTGGCCTCTCCCGTTGCGGAGCACAGGCTCCGAACGCGCAGGCTCAGTGGCCATGGCTCACGGGCCCAGCCTCTCCGCGGCATGTGGGATCCTCCCGGACCGGGGCACGAACCCGTGTCCCCCGCATCGGCAGGCGAACTCTCAACCACTGCGCCACCAGGGAAGCCCAAAAGGTAGTTTTTTGTTTGTTTGATTGTTTTTCTGCTGAGCTTTTCTCTCAAACTGCTTCCTGCTAGCAGAATATTGGGAGTCCAAGTGGCTCTCATTCTGGGTAATCTTTGTCTGTTAATGTTCCTGCATATATAACTCTTTTAAGAGCTTTTTGGGTTTCTTGTGAAACTCTTTATTCTATTAGAGCACATCCAGAGCACAGCCATAAAAATTTGGTCTAAAGATACAGCCAAGGATGTGACTGTAAAATCATTAATTTTCTGAAATCTTAAAAAAATATACATATTTTACAGTCACACCCTTGGCTGTATCTTTAGACCAAATTTTCAGAGCAGTGCCCAAGGTTAGATCTTTGTTCAGAAGCCATTTCTTAATTTTGGCACTGTTGTGGCTTGGAAAGGCTGAGAATATTAAAAAACATCAGTTGTTGGCTTCTTTTTTTTTTTTAATGGTCCATTCCTCAATTTATCTCTCTCCTTTCTCATTTTACTAAATAGCAAGAAGAAAGAGGCTGCCCCACCAACACTTTGCCTGGAAATATTCTTGTCTTCATGACAGTTTATTAGGTACATTTTCTAGTTTCTATATAGTTGCAAGAAGCTGTATTGCTAAGTTTCCTTTCACTACATACATAACCAGAATGCTCCTTCCTCCAGTTTCCAATAATATTTTTCTCAGTTTTTGTAAGATCTCACTCACAGTGTCCTCAGTCTTCACAATTTGGCAGTGTGTGCAAGTTACTTTATGCTTTCACCAGTATTCTTCTCAAGACCACTGATGGATTCCAAAGCCATTCCCAAATTTTACAGTTTTTGTTTGAGGCAGTACCCAACTTGCACATACCATTTATGCATAACAATAACAAGTCATCCCCAAAATTAGCAGATGAAAATAAGTGTGTCTTCTGTTATTTAGAAACAACTAGTAGCAAGTTAGGTGGCTGGTTCAGACTCTGGGTCTCTCTCTCAAAGTGTCAGCCAGGGTAGAGTCTTTAAAGTCTTCACTGAGGAGAATCCATGTGTGAGGGTACTCACAGCTGTTGGAAAGCCTCAGAAGATCTACCTCCAGGCTGATATACATGGGCCTCTCCACAGGATTGCTTCATATTGTGGCAGCTGGCTTCCCCCAGAGCAAGCAATCCAAAAAAGATCACCCAAGAGAGAAGCCACAGTCTTTTATAACCTAATCTAGGAAGCACACTCCATCACATCTGCCATTCTGTTCACTAGAAGTTAGTAAAAAAATTCCAAGCCAGACTCAGAAGGAGGATTACATGGGCCATCGTACCAAGAGTTGGGGATCTTTGGGTCCCGGTTTAGAGACTGTGTACTATAGTGATAAAAGTGTGAATAGTATGCAATTTTTTTGGTAAGTAAAATAGAAATAGGAGCACATGTGTGTCTTATATAGTCAAAAAGCAGCAATGGAAATATAAACCAAAACTAATAAAAGTGGTTTCCTAAAAAGAGAAGTAGAAAGCAGAAGGAAGGGACAGAAATCAAAGCTGTATCTGTCAATGCAACTTGTTTGGTAGGTTTGACTCTGGAAATATGTGAGTATTTCACATAATCAAAGCTCAAAAGAAAAGAAGCAGTCCTTAGATATGGAATCTGTCAACATTAATTTGAATTGGAAATATTTGTAAAAACAGAATTTTTCTCTTTTAAAATATATTTCTAAAAGAAAAGTGTTTCATTTCTTGACAACTGAAAGCTTAGAATCAGTAGCAAAAATAACACCCTAGTAACCAGATTAATGGGAAATGCATTTCCCATTAAAATGAACAAAGGTTCCCAGAAGAAATAATGGATTCCAGGTCCTGAGTTGGAAATGTACAAGATGAGCCCGGGATATCTTGTGAGTGATCACAGCAAAGCTATTAAGGTTCATGGTTTTTTTGTGATAGAAACACAAAAAATGTCTATTGAAACAGTTCCTTTTGGTCAAGGATGGAGCAATTCAAACAGCAAAAAGAATAAGGACTGTGATGGATTGAAATACATCACATATACAAAACTCTATCTTTGATGATATTTTAAAGGGAGCAGAGTTTCCTTTTTGTGTTTGCTAGAACCCATTCAATATTTCTGAAAAATGGTTGATAAAGGTTGAGAATCAAGCATATTCCCTGCCTTTCTTACAAGGAATCTATTTCAGGGCAATCCTGTAGTTTGCAAAGGAAAGTTTTGTTTTGTAAGAAACGAGCTTATAAATGCAGGAATAAAATCAAATTAGAAAATCAAAATGTTGCAATCCATAATAAAACAATGTATCTAAACAATGGTCATCAGGGGCTGCAAAAACGATTAGGTGGAAGGTTGGAGGAGAATTTTGTAATGTATGGATCAGGATAACAACACTTGATTCCTTTCATCAGTGGGATAGTCAGACATTTTGTTTGCTTTGATGTGATTCAGTAGGATATATACAGCACCTCATCAATTATTCTTGAAAACAAAAAGAAGAATGTACTCAAATGTCTAAGTCACATTACTAGTTTGGGGCTTAGGTGACTAAAATAAATTATGCCATGAGAATACAAGCAACCAACCCAGACCTAGAAGAATTTACATGACAAATTTATATTACATAACCTAGTGTTTTCAAGAGGCTAACAAACAACATAAAAAGAGGGGGAGGGTATTTTGTCATAGACACACACACACACACACACACACACACACAAATTGCTATACCAGCAATATAAGAATCAAACAAATATAGGGTAATATTTACATCGTATTAGGGTATTATAAAGACCTACATAAGCATATGAACAAAGGCAAAATCATTCCATAATCTTTAAAAGCCAGAGTTACCAACCTTACCTTATCCTTGGGTATGCCTTAAGATTGTTGCTGAGACAAAATTAATCCCTGACTTCAAACAGCTTACAATCAATTTGTGGAAACCGATTATTATATAAAGGATGGTGGAAGTTAGTGGTCAGGGAAATTATTGTGGACACAAAACCTATCTTGAAATTGTGCCTCTGAAACTGAACATCTCTGAGCCTCAGTTTCCTCATCTATTAAATAGCCAATATCCTTGGGTTGCAAAGAGGACTGAATTGAATAATGTATTTAAAGTATCAGCAAATCTAAAACAGTCTTCACATGAAGAAAAGAAATAACAGCCATGTAGTGTACGAAATAGTAACAAATGTGTGGGCTGGACCACATGCTCCACGTATTTGGAGAAAGGGAATCACACCAAGTTAACGGAGTTTACTGCAAGTATCAGAATTTGAACTCATTCTGAGTGGCAGCCTAAGGAATCTTGCCATGTGATTGGATATGTCTGCCCCGGCACCTGGCCCTCTGCATGGCGGATATCCAAACAAATGCTTGCTAAATAAATGAATGGATAGGAATAGTGTGCTGTTCAGCCAGGTTAGAGTTGCCGTTGGGTTATATGGGCTCTGCATAGAGACTCTTGCTAATGATGGGACCAAAATCACCTTTGGGGCGTCCATTTGGTAGGGTGAGGGGCATGCTACTTTATCCTGCAGGTTTTGATATTTTTCTCGCCTCAATCAAGTAGTTTCCTTTCTCTCTTACTATTGTTATGTTCCCAATAGGGCTAAGAAATTTAAACTGAGAACATGGAAAAATACTGCTCACCAAAATAAGCAGAAATAAACACGATCTTTTGACCTCTTATTAAACATAGACTCTATAAAGAAGTCACTTAGAAAATTTTCAATCATTATACATTATTTTTCTTAATTAGAAACATCCTTACTATGTATTAAATATCCTTCCCTATAGCAAAAATCCATATATTGTCCCCAACCAACATTTAATACTCCCTCATTTTTCCTTGAATCTTATCAAACGGATGTAATTTTTAGATTAAAATTTCTTTACAACAGAGAATAGCCTACTTCTAAATGTCACGCGTTCCTACATAAAGGGGTCAGAGTTCTTCATTGTTTTGTTTTTACGAGTGGAACATTTCCATAAATCATTTGCAACCACCGGTAACTGCTATGGTCTGCATTTCCCCTAGAAGATGAAAAGCCACGAGCCACTTTTAGTCATAGTTAACTAACACGCGGGCATAAATCACTCCACTCCAGCGCTCACGGCTTCTTCGGGAGAGGACGTCGGAGACCGGGGCCTCGCCTGATTGCTCCAGTCTTTCCAGCAGCAGAGGGATTAGACACATGCGCACGATTGGTCTCTTTGTGTGCACCGGGAAGGGCTTGGCGTCGATTTACAGTTCCTAACCTAACGGGGCAAAGACCTGGAGCGCGAGCGTGCGCTTAGGAATAAAAATGCACTGTAAAACACGGCCATTGAAATAAACAATTGCCTAGCTCCCGTTGGCCTTCTTCCCTGGGAGGATCCCCACCGCCCTTTCCCCGGTGTCCAGCTTGGGCGCGGAGATTAAGAGCCCGGGAATGAGGAGCCGTGGCCTCAGGAATCCCGCACCCGGGAGAGCGTGGCTGGCACAGGGAGCCGGGTGGGAGCGGGACCCAGGGCGCGGGTGGCGGGAGGAGCTCCCCGCCCGAGTCGCGAGTGATGGGGCGCGTCTTCCGAGTACCTTCTAGCCCAGCCACCCCGCGGGCCAGGGGGAGGGAGCCGGGCGGCGAATCGGCCCGCCCCCCCCGTTCCGCCCCTCCCCCCCGCGCTGGGGAGCCGCGATGGTGCACTCCGGCCAGCTGTGCGCCGCCGAGTGAGGCGCCAGCCCGTGGGTGCTACCGGGGGCGGCGGCTGCGCGGAGGGGGCGCCAGCAGCAGGCGGCGGCGGGGGGCGAAGGTGAGGACCGGAACGCGGAGGGCGGGCGCTGTTCGCGGCGCCGGGCCGCGTTCCCCGTCCGCGGTCACCCTGCCACCCAGCCTGCGTCCCCGGCGGCGGGAGCTCGGGGGCACCGGGCGGCGGCTGGCGGCGGCCGGCTGGATGCGAGACCTGCGCGGACCCCGTGGCGGACGGCAGCTCTCGACTCGGGGAAGCCGAACGCGCTGGCCATGGCCTCCAACTTTAACGACATAGTCAAGCAGGGCTACGTGAAAATCCGCAGCAGGAAGCTGGGGGTGAGTCGCTCGCTAGGCTTTCTCCTTCCCCTGCGCCCGTTTGGCGCAGCTGGCGTTGGGGGGCGGGGCGGGGAGAGGTGACCCACTCGGGGGCAGAGGCAAAGAAGGACCCGGCTCTCCCGCGGACGGCCCGCTTGTTGCTCGGCGGGGCTGGGGGCCCGCACCTGCCTCGGGGGGCTCTGCAGACCCGGCTGAGGGCTCCGGGAGCGCCTGGGTCCCCGTCCTCATGTGCGCGGCGCTGGTTTAGACCCAGACTAAGAAGTCTTGTAGGCGAAAGGGATGGTCAGTTCCGAGATGAATGCGCCCCAGAGGGGGTTTATATTCAGAGCAATCCACAATGCTCTGTTCTCAGGAGTGTGTGCCTTCGGGTACAACTGCTCTGTGTGCAGGACGTGGACACACGCTCTGGTGTGTGTGTGTGTGCGTTTAGAATCACCATTTTCCCCGCTTCCCCAGCCCGCTTCGAAATTCTCTTTTGATGCCTTGCCTGCGCCCCGCGTCCCTGCCAGCGACTGCCGGCGAGTTTCGTGCTCCCTGAGCAGTTGCCCACCGGCAGGCTCCCTGGCCGCGAGTGCGCCCGGACAGGTGGACCGAAGTCCGCGTGCACGCAGGTGTGTGCTCACGGCCGCTGACACGGGAGCGTTCACGACAGAAAAGTTTAGGGAGACCTTCTCTTGGTTTTTTGAAATATGCTCTGCCCGACTTGGGAGAGAAACAGTGTAGACCCCCGAGGGTTTAAAACTTCTCCAGTGACCGGATGAGGAGGTAAGAGGAACGCGTAGACGGCCCTAGAGGACCTGGGAGGTGGGCTGCAGGGAGTGGGAGGGGAGGGCGGGCACCTGGGCCGAGAGACGCCAGAGTGAGCAGACGTGGGGGGACGGTCGGAGCGACGGGCAGAGGTCCCCGCGGGAGCGCGCGCTGGGGGAGTGGGCACCCGAGGCCGGCCTGGGTGGGCCTGTCCAGAACGCGAGGGAAACTCGATCTGGGGGCCAAAGTGCCCGCTTTCCGGATTCCCTGGATGTCCACCTCACGCTACGGAGCTCCGGAATCCTGGGGCAAAGCGGCCTTGAACGAGAACATTCGCTGCCTTCCCTGCTGAATGGATGAATTACTCTAACTTGGAGAGGGAAAGAGAAGGAGGGAGAACTTCGTTATTCTCATTAAAAAGAAAGAAAGAAAGAAAGAAAGAGAAAGAAAATAAATGCTAAACGTATCGTTAGAAAACTAAGGTGGGGTAGAGTCCCTAAAAGAGGAAGGATCACCTCGCACCCAGAAGCCGCTTTGCGCGAGTTGGTGGACACAGGTGTTGGGGGAGGAGGGAGGGGACAGGCAGACTTGCCTTTTTGTGCTGCCCCCGTTGGGTTTCACGTTCGAGATGCAGACTGTACCCCAAGGACACACGGGACCCATTCTCCAACTTCAGCAGACCTGTAGAAGTGGGGAGCACAAACCTGGGTGAGGACAAAGCTCCCCTCGCCCCCGCCTGGCGCCTCGGTGCGCTGCTGCGCGCCCCGCCTGGCGAGAGAGGGCAGACGCGGCGTGCAGACCCTCGGCCGGGTTTCAAGGGCCGCTCCTGGGTAGAAGAATGCGCCTCATTCTTTCCCAGGGAGTGAAGGAAGAACCCTCGTGAAAAGCTGCAGTTGTCCGGCAGGCTGATGCCTTCTCGCGGCCCGGACGTATTGCTCAAATCTGTCACCCTGACAGCCATCGGCCAAGACAGGAGGTGCGGAGCTAGGGCTTGGGGGCGCGGAGGGCGGAGAGGGGGGTAAGAACTGTTCCAGGAACTTGACCTTTGAAGCCCTTTGCTCTCCCACGGGATGCTTGCTCATCATTCTCGCTCTTGCGTCTTCTTGAAATCTCAATTGTGTCTGACACTTCACACGCTATAAGCTAATGGATGATTTAAGTCCCCCGGGGAGATGTGCATCTGCTTCCACAGTCACCGTGTACGTGAAAATCAGACTAAGGAACAGAACGCTGAGAACCCCGCCTTGCGCACTTGGCCTTGGAGTCTATAGGATTCCTCCCCCATCAGAGCTTTCCAGGATTTCATATAATTAAAACTGAATTTGCATCTTAATTATAAGATAGGATCCAGGGAAAGAGCGCTGAATGTTTCTTGGGTAACTATGGCATGTACAGCCTTTGAAATGCCCTTTTAGAACACCATACACCGTTTCCCCCCTAAAGATGTGTGCAGATGTTTATTTCATTTCCAAAGCATCTCTTTCCACACCCACTGTTTAGAGCTATGCATGTGTAAAGGACAGCCTTCACAGAAAACAATAAAAGCATGTTTACTTCAGAGTTTGATGTTGAAACAGTTTGCATTGTTTTAATATCAAAATATTAAACTAAATTAACCTTGACTGTTTTTGAGAATATTATTTATTTTAAAAAACTTTAGCAACTTTTCTATTCAGAATATGCTAGTATTCAGAAGGGTGAATTCCAATGACAGAACTTCACACAGATGATTCTGTGAAGCTTAATAAGTTAAATGGGTCCCGTAAGATAGTAAAACACTAAGTGAATATCATGTGCCTTAAAAATGAAAATGTATAATCATACCCAAAATCATAGTTATAGGAATTATCTAAGCATTAGATGATAGGAATCAGTTATAGGAATTATCTAAGCATAGTTTTCCTAGTTAATAATACATATTCATAATTTTATGGGCTCAGAACTATGAACTTTTCTAAATAAAAGAATACTTTTAACTCAGAGGATACATAATGGTTTTTTTATGGGTTATGTTCAAAATTAAATTTCACAATAAAAATAATTCTAATTAAATATGCACAGATATTTGATTTAGTATGGGTAGAATGCATGCTTTCAAGAACCAAATTTTATAGTATTCTAAGGGAGAAGAAGGCCTGGTTGTGAGGCCAGTTGTATCAGAGATGAAAATGATGACATGAAAATATATTTTGAGATAAAATATTTAATGTGCCCTTTACTCCTCACAAGTTAGTGCTTATTATTATGCTGAATGAGGGCAGAAAAGCATTTCCTACCCTCTAGGCAGTGGGGCACCCCTTCCAGAGGTGCTTCCAGGTCAAAGTGTTTGAAAGGGCCCCTGCCCTGTGTCTTTTTACAGAACCTAGTGCTACCTGTTGAGGATAATTCCTTAGCCAAATAGTTGGGTGAAGTAGTAAGTGTTAAACTTTTTTTTTGTTGTTTGCTATCAAATTTGTCTTGGATCATTAATCAGTTTTTCTTCCATTTAGGAAAATAATTTTGAGAAAAAATAGAATCATCTTCCTGAATTTTACTCTTGTCCTTTAAAAAATATGCTTGTTAAGTCATTATTTATTAATTTATTTTTGGCTGCGTTGGGTCTTCGCTGCAGCACGCGGGCTTTTCTCTAGTTGTGGCGAGTGGGGGCTGCTCTTCATTGCGGTGCGTGGACTTCTCATTGCGGTGACTTCTCATTGCGGAGCACGGGCTCTAGGAGCGCGGGCTTCAGTAGTTGTGGCTCACGGGCTCTAGAGAGCAGGCTCAGTAGTTGTGGCGCAGGGCTTAGTTGCTCCGTGGCATGTGGGATCTTCCCGGACCAGGGATGGAACCCGTGTCCCCAGCATTGACAGGCAGATTCTTAACGACTGCATCACGAGGGAAGTCCCAGTCATTACATTTTTGAAGGTATTAAATCATTAAAAGTATAATGATGACTCTTATAAAGAATCATTTCTTTAAATTCTCTATTAATTTTTCATTATATTACATTACCATTTCTATAAATATATTGTTTTCCTTTTGCAGGATTTAAAAGCGCTTACTGTAGTTTAGTTCTCACCATCTTATCTGTTGCATGATTTATATTATAATTCACAAGATACCATGGTGGCCAGTATTTTTTTTTTTAAGAAAAGAGTACTTAAAAACTCTAATAAATATAAAACAAAGCAAATGCTTTTTGGTCAATATTGTTTATCTCTTAGCCTTTATTATCTATTTTTCTTCTGACCTCTAATAGGTTAAATTTAGTCAGCAAGGCATATATTGCAAAATATCCAACCTGTTCTTGGTTTGCAGATAAACTAAGAACACAATTGCTGAAACTGTTACTAACTTTATATGGGGCTTATTGACTCTATAAATGTAGCAAAAGTAAATGCAGCATTATGCAGTGATATCACCATATCATCACCATCATTGCCACCAGTGTACAAATTCCAGCCTGCAAATAGTCTACAGTAATTCTGCAGTTTGACTGCTTCTAGACTGTCACATCATTGTTTTCAAGGAATTCTATTCAAATACATCATTGTGAATATTCACAGGCACGTTGTGCATAGACAAGTAGTATTTTATGTAGCTTTTTTTTCTAGTTCTTACTCAAAGTTAGCTGAGAGATTGGATTGGTATGTGTGGGTATTGAAGGAGTGTCTCAGGATAGGGTGGTATTACATGTGCAACAAATGGTCAAATCATGGAGCATCTCCTGTTTATCAGGTGGCGTACACTGGGTGTGTGTGTGTGTGTGTGAATATTCCAGAGTCATGTTGTATTAAGTCAAGGTTGTTAACAGTGGATACCTCCTATATCACCACCGCTCATGGTACACTAGGTCAGTAATAATCTCCTTGTCCCCACCTGGCTGTAAGGGAAGCAGGGAAATATAGAGCACAATTCTGGAGTATTTGATGAGCACCAACTTTATGAGCTAATCATCTATTCAGGATTTTCTCTTTTGCATAGTCTCCATTTGTTTTAACAATTATTGTGGATTCATCTATCTCATGCCCTCTCTCCCTCCTTGATTAAAACCTTGAGACACCCCCATACCTGGTTTGATGATTATTTATCTGCTTCTCGTAAACTCTTCTGAATTTTCCTGTCCTTTTACAAACAGCTTTTATCTGATGATGGAAGAGAGTATTTATGAGAGATGTTTTTGAAAATTTATCCCGTTACAGAATCTCCCTCATTAATATGAATGGGAATTTTTGTGGGTGCATTTGCATCGTTTTTGGTCCATAGAGCATTTGAAAATTTCTTTGGTCTCCCAAATCTCTAGAAACTATTTTGTGAAGAGCGATTATATCATGTATGAAATGCATTACCAATTTGCCAAGAATTAGATACAATAAATGTATTTAAGATAAGATATATAAATAACAATAATTCTGACCATTCAAAAGTTCAAAAGAACTTTCAGGATCATTACCTCAGATATGAGTTCTCAATTTAAGTATTTAAGATGTAGAAGTTGTATTGGGTGCCTTTAAATCTTTACCCATTTGTGAATATTGTATATCCTGGGCATTTTGCTTTCTGAAATGGATCCATTATATCCATGGTGATTTATCATTTACCTCTTTCTCATTAAATATGGATTTAGAATGTATAAAAATTTTAATTATTTGAGCTCTCTTTCTCTTTCAGATTTTTATTTATGGTGGCTATTATGTATACGTTTAACATGTGTACATACCACTTATTTCTGTATCTATATATATGTCTGCAAAAATCACTTGTTCTTAGAATTTTAGAGTAGAAAATGGTCTTGTATACCTTCTATTCAATCTCTCTATACTAATTTATTTGCAACCGTATGTTTGTGTATATGACATTTTAGCTATTCTAAAGAAATTCTATTATCTGAATTAGTGAGACTTTTTCCTTTTTAAAACATCCCTATGTATGCATATGGACATGCCTGAGTTTCTTTGAATTTTCAAAACTTAAAGCCAAAAGCAAAGACAATAAAAGTAAGCCTAACTGTAAAAACCAAAGCCAGACATTTTGCTGGCTTTGATAGTAAATGATTATGCCCATGCAATACCTGGGGGAAGCCATTAAATCAGGTGTGAGATATAAGAGTTCACATCTCAGTTTTTGACTTGCTAGGTTTACAGATGACTGCTGTCAAGGTGAACTTTAAAAGCTGGCATTCCCTCAGATAACAAAGATTTTACTCAGTACTCAGGGAAATCTTTTAAAGGACGAAAATAGCGTAATCAAACAGTGGTCAACTATCTTTGTAAGTTTTACATTCCCAATTTCCTTAAAAGTATTTCAGAAGTGCTCGATAATGGTTGACATTGGGGATGAGTATAAAATAACATGAGTATAAAATAACATATGTATTTGAAATCGGTGTCATTGTTTTGAAGTATTTTTATTCTAATGTGTTGTTCTATTTGGGTCATAATAAGCCATGTGACTACTACTGAGTAAGACTATTGAGTATTCCTATCGTTGGTCTGTTTCTGTTTCCATCCACTTCGTTTTAGACACTGTAGAATTTAAAAAGCAAGCAATACAAATAAAAGCTACCTGTATTCCCACCATCTACAGATCATCTCTAGATTTTGTAAATTTTGAAGTGCTGGTTTAAAGGAAAAAGTAATTTCTACCAATTGAGACAAACTAATTAAAATAGAGTATACTATAGTTTCTTTGCCTTCAGTTTATAGCTTTTGCTTCATTTTACTCACGGTATTTTCTTTATTCTTCAAGCTCTGGGTAACTTGTCCAGAGAGGCCAAGAATTCTAGGTAGAGAACATTTTCGTTAACTTTCTGCATAAATCTCCATTAGTTTTTTTTTTTTTTTTTAACATCTTTATTGGAGTATAATTGCTTTACAATGGTGGCCATTAGTTTTTATTTTAAGATACAGGGCAGGATTATCTTCTGAGTAATTCATTTTTACATTATAACACTATTTCCCACTGAGAATATTGCACCTGTCAGTCAAACTGGATGGAATAAGGAATGATATTTTGTTATGAGCAGAGAACAGCAATTCATTTAATAAAGAAAACTATTTTCATGTTATTTGAAATGAATGGTGGTTGTAATCTTTGAACATGTGCAAAGTGCTTTGCCTGCTATTTTACTGACTCCATTGCATAAAGCTTGGCTTAACAGTAAAATGACTTGGAGGACAAATACAGTGAAGTTTGAGACTTTTAAAAAAAATTGATACAGTGAAGTTTGAGACTTTTTTTAAAAAATTGATTAATTAATTTGTTTTTGGCTGCATTGGGTCTTTGTTGCCGTGCTCAGGCTTCTCTTTGTGGTGGCTTTTCTTGTTGCAGAGCATGGGCTCTAGGCACGTGGGCTTCAGTAGTTGTGGCATGCGGGCTCACTAGTTGTGGCTCATGGGTTCTAGAGCACAAGCTCAGTAGCTCTGGTGCCTGGGCTTAGTTGCTCCATGGCATGATGGGATCTTCCCAGACCAGGGCTCAAACCTGTGTCCTCTGCATTGGCAGGCGGATTCTTAACCACTGTGCCACCAGGGAAGCCCTAATTTGAGACTGTATAATAGTAACATAATCATGTTGCATTGGGTGTACCATGCATCTTACAGCTTACAAAGAATTTTCACGTATATTTTATAATTCTCCCAGCATACTTTTGAAAGTATATTTAGTTTTTAACCCCATTTTATACATAAGCTAAAATTTAAAAGAAGTAAAATGAATCAGCCAGGTCTACAGAGACACAGATTGGGTTCGTATGTGTGAGTGCGTATACTCAAATCTAGGTTTTATAACTTCAAGTTCAGTGTTATATCTACTATGAACAGTTTCCACTTTGCAAAATATGTGGACAGGTAGTAACAGCTATGTGTACTATTCGAAGTAAATGTGTTTTCTTTAATTGGTAACATAGTGTAAAGCAAATATTATCATTAACTTAGCCTTAAGCTAACTGTATTGCATATAAAAGTGTGTTTGGCAGGTGGGAGGTGATGGAAATGGGTGAAGGAGGTCAAAAGTACACACTTTCAGTTATTAGATAAATAAGTTCTGAGGATGTAATATATACAATGGTGACTATAGTTAGCAATACTGTATTGTATATTTGAAAGTTGCTAGAAGGGTAGATCTTAACAGTTCTTATCACAAGAAAAAAATTGCAGCTGTGTGAGGTTATGGATGTTAACTAAACTTATTGTGTTGATCAGTTCACAGTATATACATATCAAATCATTAAGTTGTATACCTTAAACTTATACAAAGTTATATGTCCATTATGTCTCAATAAAGAGGGAAAAAAAGAGCTATGTAATGAAAGAATGTACGCCACAGTAAGGAGGTTCTATACAGATATTTCTCCAGGCCACTTGAATGGCCTTGATTTCATTTTCATTGTACCGTCTAAAACTCAGCTAATCTCTTCTTTTACGAAAGGCAAACAGGCTTCAAAAACCTACAGTGTCCTGGTAGAATTTAAAATGTTTTAAAAATATTTAAATCTATTTATTTTACCATTATCTTTATTTATGAAAAGCCATCTTTTGTTTAAGGTTGTCATATAAAAGCTTATGTTTGAATGAACTAAATGAAAAGTGAGTTTATTTAAAGAAAAACACAAGTAAAAAAATAATAAACATTTACTGGGATCTGGCAAATCAAAAGGTGACATAGTTATGCAGCAAAAAGTGTGATTGTGTTACCCTGTTGCTTTAATATCAGGCAGCACTGAAGTATACCCTGAACTCTGAGAGGCTGGGGTGGGTTGTGTGTTTATTTGTGTGGCTTGCTACTTTTAAGTGGCAGGAGTTGAAATAGGTATACTGAAATGATGTTCCTTTCTTTTCCCTTAGTTTCCTTATTTTTCTAAATTGGCTCTATGCCTTTGTCACCTACATTTGTAAACTTTTATATAAGATGTATTGCATGTGTAAACGTGTAGTTAATTTTCTCCTCATGATTTCTTCTTTGTAAATTTGAAATTACTTTTCCTGACCATTCACTATCCTTTTGAATATGCATGTATGTGTGTTTGTGTGTGTATACGTGTGTACATATGTACACATACATAGATACATGCATATATATAATGTGATATATATGTTATATATTAAATAGAATATGTCTATATCTCCAAATGGTCTGTTAGTCCTCATTCATGCTGAATTGTTATCCTTCCTGACTATGTAGAAGCACCTAGCCCAACTCCAGAAGAAAATGTGCACAAAATGTCTTAGCACACTTTTTAAAATATAAATTGTTACATGTTCACATTATACTTTATTTGGAAAAAATATTTGATATTAGTCTAAAATTGAAATTTAGTGTATCTTTCAAAAACTATAACTTTTAAAGGGTGGCAACCAGTAAGAGAAAATTCTGTATTTATCTCTGTCTACATAACTCTAGTGAAACTTCTCACATACTATTCAAGAAAAAGAACAAAAACATACTTTTGACATATTTGAACTTGCTTAGAAAACTATGCCTTTTCATTTAACTTACTAGGGAAAAGGAATACATCTCTCTGAGTGCTTTAAGGACCCTTGGGGCTATGCTGTAGAAAGGACCCATGTCATTTTACTGATGCTTTTATAAACTTCATTACACTTTGGAATCTTTAAGTATTAGCTATGTAATTCTTCTAAATAAAAGTACATCCAGTGCCAAATCATGATGTTTAGCTATAAGGTACCAAATTTATGTATAAGTATGAAATGTACTCTTCTATACATTTAAAACATAACAACTATTTAACGCTCCAAAGGCTACTTAACACTCATACTGTTGCATCCTGATATTTTGCATAATTCTCTACATTACTTAGCCCTCTATTAAAAAATGATTCTCAATATTTGTGAGGGACTGCACGCTGGAGTCCCTGGGATGGGTGTGGAACGTTGAGGTAAAGGGCCAGAATAAAGGAGCTTGCTCTGTCCTGAGAATCCAGGAAGTCACTCATGTGTTTACAGGAAAGGTTAAATGTTCATTCTCAAATCAGCAACATCCCTGAATCTTGGGTATGTAGAAAGGATTGTAGTCAAGTAGGACTTTTGGCAAGGAGACCAAATAGGAGTGGGTGTTAGTATCCACAAAAGGCACTGGTAATTCTAGTGGCTAGCTCTGATTGAGAATCACCGATGTAGAAGTATTTTTTCCAGCACTGAGAACAAACAGTTCTTCAACCTATTATTGTTTGCATTGAGAAGTCAGCTGTCAGTCATATTGCTACCTTTTGAAAAGGATTAGCCTTTTTTTCCTCAGGCTGCTTGTAACTTTCTCTTTTCCTGGTTTTCAGGAGTTTTGCTATCATATGTGGAGGTGTAGTTTTTATTCTGTTCATTATTTTGGGGTCTATAGTGCTTCTTAATTCCATTAGCTTGATATCTTCCTGCAGTTCTAAAAAATTATCCACTATTACTCTTTCACATATCAGTTCTGTCCATTTTTTCTCTTCTTCCTTACTCATATGTTAGATCATTTGTACCATACGTCTGTGCCTTTATACCTTTTCTTTTCCCTATTTTTGTGTCTTGAAGATTCAGGATGGATGTTTTCTACTGAAATTTCTTCCAGTTCACTAATTTTCTATTCAGCTGTGAATAATCTACTGTTATACCTATTCATTATTATCAATTTAAGTAATTTTTTCAGGTCTAGGATTTTCATTTCATTCTAATTTTTAGAATTTCCTATTAAAAATTCTCAGTTTTTATCCTTGGTAGTCTTCAGTGCCTTCAGATAGATGATTTTTGTATTTGTCCAGCATTTCTAATCAACAGCAGAAAGGCTGGCCTAAATTACCTGGTCCACCATTAACAGGAATGGAGCAGTCCCAGCTGGTTGAGTTTTATAGTGATTCCTTTGTGAGAGCTAGAGGCCATGTGGTCCTCTGGAACTCCACTGAGACCGAGGGTCAGCTGTAGCTCTTTCCTAGTAGTGAGACCCTCTCCCTGTGGGAATTTTGTCTTGAAATGTTTTCAACAGGTTATTTACCTCCACATTAGTACTAGGGTTTGTGATAGTGAAGTTGAAGAAAAATGAAGATATTTAAGTGATAGGACTAACTACAACTTTGCAGGTAGTGGACGTGGGTCTAACCTGCCCCTGTATAAAAATGGAGGGAAAACAAGGCAAGAATTCTAAGCCTGCTCTAGGGTTTGACTTAACGAACAAGGCCAAATAGTTCTTCCTGTTAAAGCAATGGTTCTTAGCCCTGGATACACATTGCAATCCTAGGAGAGGGGTTTTGAGTTTGTTTATTTTAGTATCTACTAAATGCAATGACAAGATCGGCTGCCAGAGAGGCTTATTTAGTTGATCTCTGGGCAGTAGAATTGTTTTTGTTTGTTTGTATTTGTTTGGTTTGGTTTTAATCTACCCAAGTGATTCTAGCATAAGTGAAGTACTTTTCACCAGAAAATAATTTCAAAGCAAGCTGTTTATCACTATATATTACCACAGAACTCTACTGAACTAGGATAAATAGTTTATAATATACCTCAAGAAGTAGCTAAACCAATTAACAATACAGTTCAGACATCCATCATTTATTTTTTTCACCCAGCATTTGAATGTTCTTCCAACTATTTGGAGAATAATCCCACATTATGGATGTTGAAGATAGCAAATAATGGCTCACATTGTAGAAGATAAAATACCAAAAATATTATTTCCTCATCTTCCTTGCTACTAGGGTATGAGAAATGAGCTGGTATTGCCAATTACATGTCTAGACATTGAGTTATTGATGCAAGAGGCAACCCAGTGGAGAAGTCTTCACAGGGCACGCAGAATAGTCCTTTCTCCTGGACTAATTTATTGATGCAAAAGTAGAAGCAATGCAAACTGTCCAAAAGCAATAGCTTCATCAAGAAACTTTAATAATTTAATGGGTCACTTATGGTTTCTTAGTCTTGAACCTGGTTCTCCAGCCTCTATTCCTGATTTGAGGTAATGAAAAATTGAATAAATGTTTTTCCATCTAAGTCAGCCATTGTCAGCTTTGATTACAACTAATAGCAACTAATACATCCGATGGATAAAATGGCGTTATTGGAAGTGATGCAATTAAATTTTAAAATATACTAAAATCCTATGTATACTAAATATATACTAAAATAACTGATTTTTAGAGTAATGGTTATTAAACAATTGTCCTTAACAATATGTAGACACTAGAATTCATTTTCTGTTGTGGTCACTCCTAATGTGGACGTATAGAGCATAGTTAGTGAATTACTCTGTTCACCCATGGAGAAGTTTAGGCGCTTTAATGGAAGCATACATTCAGACCCTATATAATTATGAAAAAGTTTGTTCTAGAAGAGGAACCCACACAAATGTACGCAACACATTTTTGACAAAGGTGCAGAAACAATTCAGTGAAGGAAGGATATCTTTCAAGTAAATGTTCTGGGAGCAGTTGGACATCCATAGGCAAAATGAATGAATCTCAACATAAACCTCACACCTTATAGCTCAAAATAGATTAGCGATTTAAATGTTAAAAGTAAAACTTGATAACTTCATAAAAATGAAAAACTTTTGCTTTATGAAAGAGCCTGTGAAGAGGATTTAAAGAAAGCTATTGCGGGGGGGGGGAGATTATTTACGAGCTACATGTCTCTAACAGAGAACTTGAATAAAAAACTCTTAAAATGCTGCAGTTAAATTTAAAAAACAATAATCCAGTTAGAAAATGGGCAAAAAATGAACTGATCCTTCACAAAAGTTGATATGCAGATGGAAAATAAGCACATGAACAGATGTTCAACATTATTAGCCACTAGTGAGATGCAAATTAAAACCACCGTGAGTTATCAGTAAACACCTATTGGAAAGGCTAAAATGAAAACCTGTGACAACAGCAAATACTGGCAAGAGGCAGAAAACCTGGATCACTCATACGTTGCTGTTGGGAATGTGACATGGTTCAGACACTCGTGAAAACAATGTGGCAGTTTCTTAATTAAACTAATTATGCAATGGCCATACGATCGTCAGCGGTACCATCCACTGGACATCTATCCCAGAGAAATTAAAACTTTTGTTCACAGGCAAACCATACACAAATGTTTGTAGCAGATTTATTTGAAATATCCCCAAACTGAAAACAAACCAGATGTCCATCATTGGGTGAGTGGTTAAACTGTAGGACATCCACATCATGTAATACTACTCAGCAATAAAAAGGATTAAACCACTGATAACCCCCAAAGATGAATCTTGAGAGAATTATGTTGAGTGAGTGAAAAAAAAATCCCAAAATGTTATAAACTGTGTGATTTCATTTATATAACATTCTTGAGATACAAAATTGTAGAAGTGAAGAATAGATTTGTAGTAGCCAGAGGTTATAGACAGGGGAGAGCAAGTGGAGTTTGTGTGTGGATAGGGTGATAAAAGGGCAATGTGAGGGATCTTTGTGGTGATGGGGATATTTTGTATCTTGACCATATTAATTGACATCCTGGTTGTAATAGTGGACTATATAAGATGTTCCCATAGAGAAAATTGAGTAAAGAGAATGCAGGGTCACTCTGTATTATTTTTCATAACTGCATGTGGAACTACAATTATCTCAAAAATGTTTAATTAAAAAATGTAAGCGGGGGGCTTCCCTGGTGACGCAGTGGTTGAGAGTCCGCCTGCAGATGCAGGGGACACGGGTTCGTGCCCCGGTCCGGGAAGATCCCACATGCCGCGGAGCGGCTGGGCCGGTGGGCCATGGCCGCTGGGCCTGCGCGTCCGGAGCCTGTGCTCCGCGGCAGGAGAGGCCGCAGCGGTGAGAGGCCCTAGTACGCAAAAAAAAAAAAAAAAAAAAAAATGTAAGCGGGGCATCAAAATGTAGCCCCATTTTACAAATGTGATACCTCTGAGCCTCACTTTTCTTATTTGTAAAATGAGGGTAAGAATACCAACCTCATAGTACTTTGTTAACGTTAAATAACTGTAGTTTACAAGATCTGAAACAGACCTTGGTCTATGATGCTCAAAGTCCTTGACAGAGCTACTGAAAGTGTATCCCTTTGAAAAGGAATATGCATCTTTGCAGCCCTTTTGAATTGGGGTCCCATAAGCAAAGAAAGCCTTATGTGAGTAATGCTTCAGTGACCATGGGAGTGTAGATAACTCTACTAGAATCCTGATTTTAATTTCTTTGAATATGTACTGAGAAGTGAAACTGCTGTATCCTATGTAGTTCTGTGTTTAATTTCTTGAGGAACCTCCATACTGTTTTCCATAGTGGCTGCACTGACTCCCCTGCCCACCAAAGTGCACTGAGTTCCCTTTTTTCCACATCTTTGCCAACACTTGTTATCTCTTGCCTTTCTGATGTTAGCCATTTGAACAGGTGTGAGGTGATGTCTCACTGGGGCTTTGATTTGCACTTCCCTGATGATTAGTGATGTTGAGCACCTTTTCCTGTACCTGTTGGCCATCTGTATGTCTTCTTTGGAAAATATCTATTTAAGTCCTCTGCCCATTTCTAAGAGTGTTGTTGGTTTTTTTGCTGTTGAGGTGTATAAATTGTTTAAATATTTTGGTTATTGACTCCTTATCGGATACATGATTGGCAAATATTTTCTCCCATTTCATAGGTTGCCTTTTTATTTTGTGGATGGTTTCTTTTGCTGTGCAGAAGTTTTTTTAGTTTGAAAATATAAATGTTGAATATTTTGCAGTTGCACATTAGTGTTCTCTGTGAAACGAGGTTTATTTTATATCAGCTATATTTGCCCACAGGACACCTTAATTACTAGGAGCCAAGCGGCTTGAACATTCCATTGACTCTGGAGACAAACAGCAGTGCAAACTTCTCTACCTTTGCTTTTGAGCTCAAAGTGAGCCACCTTGTCCAAATTTTAGAAAATGTCATTACTGAGAAGATAAAGTTCAGCAACAATTCAATGAAATTTCATTTTGTATCTCCAGTAAGAGATCACTTGGCTACATTCCCATCCAAAAAGTGCCATTATCTGTTTTGATTCTCAAGGTGATACCTAGTTGCAGCTCCTTTTTAAATGATAATAAAACTGCCCAGAATACAAAATAAATGAAGTCCCAAATACAGCCTCTAGGAATACGTTTCAGTTATTATGCTCTCTGATGACAGGTTAATTTCAGTACCTGGATAGAAAGTGAAGGGGGAACCGAAAAATTGCTTTTAAAAAATAGCTTAACACCTGAGGCATTTGGGTATCTGACTCATTTAGGATTCAGAATCAGTGGTGAAGGAAATAATCATTTTGCTACGCAATTAGAATCTGTAACATATTTGGTATGTTTTTCAATTAAAAATATCAAGACTATGTTACTGTATATTAACATTAAGGGTATATTAATATGAAATATTAGTATTAATTAAGGGTATATTAATATGAAATATATCAAGATGAAGCAGTAAAAGTAAGGAAAAGGAAAATTAGCATCAATACCTGCAAGTTTAGTATGTACTATGCACAGGGGGTACAGCAATGGGTAAGAACCAATGTCAGACTAGCTTAGCCTGGCACAAAAGCAGGCAGTCAATAAACCTTTGCTGAATTGTTGAATCAGTTTATATTCAGAACTGCACTATCAGGGTTTTGATTGACACATAGAGGAGGACACTGCTGTCTTGGAGGCACTTTGTAATTTACCTCTTCGTAATTAGCTTTAGCATTATCAACTGAATTGCAATACAAAGGCTATAATAGGCGATATATCAGCTAGAAAATGTCTTAATATCTTACCTAGGGCTTCCCTGGTGGCGCAGTGGTTGAGAGTCCGCCTGCCGATGCAGGCGACACGGGTTCGTGCCCCGGTCCAGGAAGATCCCACATGCCGCGGAGCGGCTGGGCCCGTGAGGCATGGCCACTGAGCCTGCGCGTCCGGAGCCTGTGCTCCGCAACAGGAGAGGCCACAACAGTGAGAGGCCCGCGTACCGCAAAAAAAAAAAAAAAAAAACTTACCTAAAGATGTTATTCAATTTATAATATTTTTTAACTTCACCTAAAGACACTTTCTGAAAATTCTTTGAGAAAGCACTAAAATTTAGCTTCCCTAAGAACATACCATGCAACAACAAAAACCCCCAAAGTGCATTTGTTTTGCATAAGTTTTGTTTAAAGGCTACCTAAATTTTTTTTATTAATTTTTATTGGAGAATGGTTGCTTTATAATGTTGTGGTATACATCAGTGCACAACAAAATGAATCAGCCATACACATACAGATATTCCCTCCCTCTTGGACTTCCCTCCCATTTAGGTTACCACAGTGCATTAGGTAGAGTTCTCTGTGCTATATGGTATGTTCCCAACAGTTGTCTACTTTATACATAGTATCAATAATGTATATGTGTCAATCCTAGTCTCCCAATTCCTGCCACCCTACATCTTTCCCCCTTGGTATCCATACATTTGTCCTCCACATCTGTGTCTCTATTTCTGTAAAGGCTACCTAAATTAAAAAAAAAAAATTAAGTTCTATAATATTAGATGTATTTCTTGTGTTTTATTTGTTTCAGTTGCTATTTTGACTGTTCTTTATGTATATATTTATTTTTAATATTGGTTTTGAAATTTCAAATAGTATATGAATTAGAACCTTATGATAACTGTTTTTGAGCAAGAGGAATTTTCCATTAAGAGTCATACCAACAACTTGGTTTTTTTTTGGTGGTACGCGGGCCTCTCACCGCTGTGGCCTCTCCCGTTGCGGAGCACAGGCTCCGGACGCGCAGGCTCAGCGGCCATGATTCACGGGCCCAGCCACTCCGCGGCATGTGGGATCTTCCCGGACCGGGGCACGAACCCGTGTCCCCTGCATTAGCAGGCGGACTCTTAACCACTGTGCCACCAGGGAAGCCCAGTTCCCCCTTTAAAATAGCACCTTCTTCAGTGGGTAGGTCAGATATCATCTTTATTTTACAGAGGAAGACTGTGATTTTAAGGGAGGTAAGATAACACTGAGTCTGAAGGCTTCATTCTTTTACACTCATTTCTAGTTTCTTCTCAGAATACCTGTGCTAACTACTGCACACATTTTGATGACAATGTATTTCACTCTTACCCCAGTAGAAGCTGCCCTCTGATATGGCATCCTTGACTAGGACATGGTATACTTTTTCTTAATAACCTATTTTATGTAGGTTTCCTCCCAATATAGATTGGAGCCATTTAATATCTCTGTTGTAGTGCTTTGTCTCTGCTGTGTCTCAGTTCTTAATCTCAAAGATAATGTCACCAGTGGGTCCTCAGAGCTCTTTAACACTTTCCCTTTGCTGCGTGTAATCTGCCGGCCTTGAAACCTAGGTCCATGCGTCGCTTTAAATGTGTTTGAGAATTATGAAATTTTCTCACTTGTCTTTATTTTTAAACATGAAAACCATTACCAAAATAGTCCTATATGCAAAAGTGTAATTCTGAAATGTCTTCTTCCATCTCATTGATGTTGACTTTTATGATATGTGATTTTATGACTTCGATGGAGCTGATGGCTATCCCTCTTCTAGCAATGACTACATTCTTTTTGTCTCTGAAACGACTCTCCACAAACCTCTGCTTCAGGAAAACTCAGTATTTCAGATTATTCACACGATTTAAGCCTCAACTCAAGAGTTCCAAGCTTCAAGCATTAGCACAGTATAGTGGGGAGGAAAAGCTCTGGAAAGAAAGAGCTTCAGTTGAGTCCACTGACTTTCCAACTCTGTACCTCATCTGTAAATAGAGTGTCACATGCCAAAAGGCTATTCCATAGGTTACTGTAAGCTGTAAATAAGATAAAATATTCAAAGTGCAGGAACATGGTAGACTGCACGACTTTTACCTATTGATAGTGGTATTTCTAAACAACAGACACGGACTTGACTAGCCACAGTGAAGCAGTATCACCATTTTGGAGTATTTTATATATTTCACCCCTTTGGGACAGTACCTCTTTCTTTGCTTTAGGCAACACGCTTCACTGGGTTTTATGTTTGACGCAAAGTGGGAACATGGCAGGATTTTAATCCAGAGCAATTACTTGATTAAAGGTGTTTTAGACATTTTAGTCTGGCAAAATGATGTGCATGGATTGATGTAAGTGAAGGCATGGTGACCAGAGTGAAGTTGGCTAGGGTTGATCACGCCTTGGCCACACCTGCATTGGGGCTGCCATGCTTCCTCACCTGGAGTGCTGGGCCTCCTGGGTTGTGCTTGACTAGCTCTTCTCTGTTATTTGATGTTTTTTTTTCGACCGTCACTTCGTTTCAGCTAATAGAAGCACATAGTATCACCTAGGAAGCCCTCCACTTCTGGGCCTTCCATTGTATACACCTTACCAATTTCCAGCCCTAAATGCACGTGCTCTGTTTCTAATAGCTGGTGTCACGTCTGTGTGGAAGGCGAGGAATCCCTACATTTGTGCGTCCTTCTGCCTTTTCAGCTGCATCTTTCACTGGCTTCCTCCCCTCCTCCTGCCCTCCCCGTGCCCACCACTGCAAGACTCCTCTTGATGGTCTGTTTCTTAAACTCTTACCTCTTTTTCTTAGAATCCTTTTTCAGTCCTGAGCCCTACAGTTTTATTCCTACTTCTCAAAAGATTTATCTAAAGTAGATATTTTAATCTCACTTCCAATCTCCAGATTGGCATATGCCCAAATGTTTATGAAAGCTTTCCTTCTTAATACCCATAGTGCACCCCAATGCAACGAGGCTAAATAGAGCACTTCATCACATATAAACATATATAAGTAGATATTTCTATTAACACTACCAGTCATTTCAAAATGACTACCACATCTTAGAGACCATACTGGCTCTTCCCTTTCTCTGATTCACTACAGACAACCAAATGCCGTATCTTATTGGTGCTGCCTGCAAACGTCTTTGTCCTCTGTGGTCTCTTTCCAGTTGAAATTCTGCTTCTATAACTTCAGGCTCAAATGTTGGTGGGATTTTCCAACAGTTCTTTTTACTGCCAGCTCGATTACCCTTGTACTTCTGCCAGATTAATTTTCCTAAATTTCAGCTTGAAACATATAATTCCCCCTCTTAAATTTTCCCATGGTTTCTCATTACCTAGAGTAATAATTAAAACTAAAACTTGTAATTCAAAGCTATCGACACTATCTACCATTGTTTCATTTAGGTATTTTAATTACATAATATTTCAAACATACTGGAAATTATATAGAATCGTATTACAAACTGCCACATAACAGACTACCCATATTTTACCAATCTTATCACAGTAACACACTGAACAATTGTACTCAGTATTTATCTATGTTACTACATATATCCAGTTTGTTCATTTCAATGGCTGTATTGTCCTGTATTACATAAATAAACTATACTTCTTCTGTTAATGGACATCAATGAGGTTTTTCTATTTTTGTTATTATAAACTATACTTCAACAAATACACTTATATAATTCTCTTGATCCTATGTATCCAAGTTTCTCCAAGGTATGTGGTTAGAATTAGAATTGTAGTTTTTAAAATATGTGCATTTTCACTTTACTAGGTGTTTTCAGATTGCTCACAAGTAATTGTTCCAGTTGTTCCAATGAAATGGGAGAACTTATATCACATCCTTAGAAGCAATTGATATTGCCATATTTCTTTAAGTTATGAAACATTTCAAGCAGAGAACGTAAAACTGTCTTAAAAATAACATTTTGCTATATTTACTTCACTTTTTAAAAACAGAAATAAAATGGGTAAAGTTGAAGCCCCAACACAGTAACTTCAGAAGTAAACTTACGTTTATAATTCTATGCATAGTTTTTCTATATTTATTATATTTTAATATTTATTTTAGTAATATGTGCTGTTGCTTTGCATAGTTTCAGCTTTATATAACTGGAATCATACACTTTGTAACTTCCTGAAACATACTTGACTTTGCTCAAGATTATGTTTTTTGAGATTTAATCATTTTGATGGAGTTTCTGTTTATTCATTTTATTCTGTACACTATTCCTTGGTATAAGTACTCCACAGTTTGTATTTCCTAGTGCAATGTGCAGGAGTTTTTTGTTTGTTTTTAGGTTATATGCCTAGAGGTGGATTTTCTG
This sequence comes from Orcinus orca, assembly GCF_937001465.1. Lineage (NCBI taxonomy): Eukaryota > Metazoa > Chordata > Mammalia > Artiodactyla > Delphinidae > Orcinus > Orcinus orca. The sequence goes on along the minus strand of NC_064573.1, from coordinate 7,930,317 downwards.
GGCATATGTTGGCACAGACTAGATATCGCCAAATCGTTTCCCAGATGGTATAGCCAAGTGCACTCTCCCCTGAATTTAAGTCCCTTTTACTCTGCTTCCTCACCAACATCTTATATTTTCAGATGAGACTTTTTCCTTCCTTGGATAAATGGGTGTGTGAAAGTTATATTTCTCTACAGTTTGAACACGTTTTCATATGTTTGTTGATCAATGGATTTTCCTGGTTTATAAATTCTCTCTTCAGTTCCACTGCCTATTTTTCTATGTGATATTTTTTCTTAATGGTTCATAGATGTTCTCTCTGTATTTTGAAGACGATTCTTATGCAGTTAATAAACTTTACAATTATCTTCTTTCATGTTATGGCTTGCCTTTAAATTTGCTTACGGTCTCCTGTGTCTTACTGATACTTTAAATTTTAATGAAATCAAACTTATTCTCTTTATGGCTTATACCTTTTGTGTCTTATTTAAGAAGTTACTCCACACGGTAGTATAAAACTGCTATTTTTCTGTTTTAGTCGGTTGCTTTCATGCATTTATTTATACACTTAGATCTTTAATCAACCTGTAATTAATCCTCATTTTAGGATTTACATTTGTAATCTTATTTGTTTCCCTATGGAGAGCCAATTTTTTCACCTTCATTTATTAAGTATTCTTATCCATGAGCTTGTGAAACAGATCCAATTTTTCATGTTTTCATATATTTCCAACATTTTGTTGTATTTACTCTTAATGTACTTTAAAGTTTTTATTGTCATTTTGAATGAAATCTTTTAAAATTAGATTTTCTAATTGGTTGATACTGATTTATAGGAAAGCTATTGTTTTTGCATAACTTGTATCTAACTGAATGTTGAATATATTGATGTCTTGCTCTGTGCAGTCACTGTGTAGGTGCTCAGGATACATCAAAGCAAAGAGCATGAACCTTGCCTTCAAGGAGCACGTCTCATAAGGGGGTCAAAAAATTAAACACACAGTTGCCATGCAAAGTTATACGTGCCTTTTGCAAGGGAAGATGGTGAGATTAGTCGGAGGGGACTTTGCCATTGAGAACCAAGAAGGCACCAGGATGGAGGTGACTGAGTTTGTTCTGATGGATGAGGCAGGCTCATTAAGTGGGTGTGGAGGAAGGATTGGGTGATGGGGTAACCTGGGCAGGGCAAAGGTCATGGAATATCTGCGTTTGTGAACCATAAGTACCCCAGAACCGCTTGTGTGTAAAGTGTGCCAGAGTAGAGTCAGATTTTAGAAGACATTTAAAGTTATAGGAAGTTACAACCCTGATGTGTATTCATTGGGATTTTAGAAGAGGAGTTTTAAGCAGGGGAGTAATACAGTAATATTTGTGCATTTGAGGTGTGGGTTGGCATGGTCAAGATTGGAAGTGGGGATGCTATATAGAAATTAAGCCCAAAAATGCAAGAAAGAGCCAGTATAGGCAGCAAAAATAGAGAAGGGCATTGCTGTCATAGTGCCTTTTGTGTATTGTAAAATGGGTGAATTTTCCCACTTCTGGCCTCTTGATTGTATACACTTACTGTATATAATATGATATATAGTATTTGTTCTGCTCTCACTATCATGGCTTGTCACAGTGCTACCTGTCTTTAAGACCATTTAAAAAGTCACCTCATTTACAAAGCTTTTCCCATAATTTCTAAGCAATACGTGGTTTTCCACCTCCATTTTTCAGTTATTTAAAGTGCTTTGCTTGTACCTTTTATGTACTTTTTTCCTGCTTTTCACTTTATTTGTTCATGAAATTAATTTTTCAATTATCTCACAATCACATTTATTTCGTAAGGTCTTTAAAATGTAAGAAAATTTGAATTTATTTTACAATATTTTATTTTATTCATTGAATTATCATTAATGCAATTTCTTATTTTTAAACAAGAATTTTTAAAAATTGCAGTTCTTCAAGCAATCTCTAATCAGATACAAAGTGATTCTGATTTAAAAAGTTGAAAAACTGTTTCCGTATTAAAATGAAAGAAATCACATAAACTGTTAAAGTCAAGGGGGATAGACAATCAGAAAATTAAGTTAAACTGTTAAACATATACTTAATTTTCTGATTGTGTCCCCCTTGATTTTATGTCTCTGTCTGTATACTAAGGCATTGGGCAAGGCTATCTTTAAGATCATTTTAGCTTTAGCACACCATAGCTAGATACATATATTTATCTTTTTTTATTTTTGGAGAAATTCTTCCCTGACCTACTATCACAAAGATATTCTTGTACATTTTATTCTAACTGTTCCAAATTTTAATTTTCCTATGTAGGTTTTTCAGTTCACCTGAAATAATTCTTGGTTAGTGTGAGATAATGATCAGATTTATGTTTCTAAAAGTTTAGCCAATTTTCTCATCACTATTTGTTAAATAGTCTGTCCTTTTCCATTCAGGTTCAATGCTACTTTTTTCATAGATCAAGTTTCTATATATGTGTGGGTGGTATCTGGGCTCTCTGTTCTGTCCCATTGTGTATTTGTGTGTAATGAGCCTAGAAAGCCCTCTTCACCTACAACTACTTTACACTTCCTTTGCAAAGTTTTCTAGGATCTTTTAATCCTTTATTTTGTCATTTGCATTTTGGGATCTGTTATTAAGTTGCATCAAAAACTTCGCTGAGAATTTAATTCATTTCATTCATTCATTTCTTCATTCATTCATTTAATTCATTCATTAATTCATTTCATTGACTTTTAATATTGGAAATGCAATTATAAATGACTTTTAGACATTGTGTTTCAATGCCTTAATGTTACAAATATGGAAATGGGAGCCCAAAGGAGTACATTCAGATTACCTGTAAAAACCATTTTGAGTCTAAATTTCTATGAGAAAATGTAAATGACTCAAATTTGGACCATTTACTGAACACTATAGATCATGTCTATACCATTAAAAAGTAATAAAGTGGAGGGAACTGATCCCTGTAAGCCTCAGGAGGACAGGAACCTTGCCTCTCTTGCCCATCCCCCCCCCCCCCCCCCCGCCAGGGCTCAGCCCAGTGGCTGGCTCTGAGAAGGACACACGAAAATGTTATCTGCTGAATGGCTGAATGGATTTGATTTCCAGCTTCTGCACGTACTTGATTTTGACCTTAGTGTGATGCTAATGAGAGATGATGCAGAAGGAACTCTGACCTGGCAGTCTAGCTCAATGGGAATGGCCTGGCTTTGAGCATCAGGAGACCTGGGGACCACCAGAGTGGAAAAAAGAGTGAAATAAGCCTCAGCAGGCATAAGGGGAGAGCTGATACCAAGCCAGGAACCGCCTGTCCCTGACAATCTCAAAGAAAAGCAACCTCGCGGTGTGAGCCTGGATTATAGCGGGAGGGCCGGGCCTCAATGGACCCCTGGGTAGACTCACACGGATGAGAAAAGCTCACAAAGGCACAGGAGAAGCCAAGGCTCTCCTTCTTCTGGCACTTCCTTTGCCCGGTTGTCGTAGTTCCCTGATGAGTGTACATATATATCAGCCCCATTGCAGGTACACACCTGTGGGTTTAAACTTGGGGGGCTGCAGGAGACACCTGTTAAAAGACAGGGAGGAGGGTGGCTCTGCAAGGGGGCCACTCTCCCATCGGCAGTTCAGGTTGGAATGGAGAGGCTGGAGAGTCCACTGCTAGTTCCCCTTGACTGATTTTTAACAAATAATAAGAATAATAAATGGAAAACAAAATCTATGAAAAGTAAATATGAAGTCAATACAATGAATTGTTTTTAAAAAGTGTCAAAGATTATCATTTTAATCAGCATTCATACCACTTTATTCACTTTATGGATTATGAGATATTTCACATTCTATTTATTGTCCTTTTCTGAATCTAGTCATTCCTGATCCCTTCCAGCCTAATGTATTGACCCTACTTTTAAACCTGTTTTTACTTTGCTTAGAATTCTTCCTGGAACCTTAGCTTATTCTGCTTTGTATTGTACAAATGATTAGATTATAAAATATAGAGCAGAACTTTCACTACAGCCCAGTGAATAGAAGGACCAAAATTTGCACTCCAAGATAATTTTTACTTTCTCATAATAAATAATGGGGGCCCACAATTTTCAATGGGTATGATTTGTGGATATTATTTAATTCATTTAACAAATTTGCTACTGTTGGACTCCCCTCACCTCTTGGAGAATGTCGTAGAAGTGGAATTGTTGGCTCAAAGTCATATAATTTGTAACTTTTTAATTTGAGATAATTTTACGTCAAAGTAACAAAAATAGAGTTCTGTATACCCTTCATCCAGGTTTCTCTTAGGTTAACATCTTACATAGCATAGAATAATTCTCTTATTTTTCGATTTTACTTTATGTATTATAAACAGGTAGCATCTGCATTTAAACATTGTTTCTTTAAACCACAGACATTAAATTGTAAGAAACTATATAAATTATAATAACCATAGAAAAGGAAATAAAAAGGTAAAAATATATTATAAACACTGAAATATTCCATAATGTAGTTTATAATCAGTGAAAATTTTCTCTGAAAATTAACCTAAACAATTTTAATACTGCAATTTTTCTGAAATGTGTAAAAAAATACCAAACACATAGATAAACTGACTGAGAAGAGTAAACCTTTAAGCTGATTGTTCATAATGTAATACTATTTTGAGAAAGGAGGGAACAGATATGCATATTTCTGTATTTCAACAAGGCTTCAAAATGTAAAATGAATCTTATTCACAGTTTGGCTAAATACTGACTGCTGGCAACAGTGCTACATTTGCTTGTTCTGTGCTTATGGGGGTAGAGACAAAGGTATTTCCATTAGTTTGTAGACAAGTGAGAAAGGATTCCTTGAAGAGGTGGATCTTGAATTGGGGTTTTGTTTCAATAAGTCTGGATTGATGGTGAAATGGTAAGAAGTTCAAGATGCAGAATAGCATTAAATATTATCTTTGCACTTTAATGAATGTATTTGACAATACTTTTGTATGCTTATTTTTGCCTTAATTATTTGCAATTTATTATTTCTTTTATTTTCAAAGAATATATATTATTGGCATTCAAGGAAAATTATATAGATATATCTTTAAATAAGTATTTTTTCCTCCCTCTTTCAGTTTAAAATGAGTATTTTTTCCTCTCTCTGAGGTATAGCTTCTCTTTGTTCATATGTGCTTCTCTTTAGATTTATAGAGATAATATTTAAGATAATTTAAGATAATCTCTCTTTATTCTCTCTATGAAAATCGATAATGTTAGCACACTTAGAGTTCTCTTCTTTCTGATTTTTGCATACTATTCTAACTTGTTAGGGTTTTCCATGTTTACATCCTGTTTTATAATTCTTACACATTTTCACACCTTAGCTCTGTATTTAAATGTGTGATGTGCACCATCACAGCCTCCCTGTTCTTGAGTACTTTATTTTGAAATATATCTGGATTAGCTGGATTGTATCATTAAATAGTTGTTTTTGAGAACTTGTTAAGAGTAGTCATGAGTACAGGCATACCTTGGAGCCATCCCACGTTCCCTTCCAGACCACCGCCAGAAAGAGAATATCGCATTCAAGTGAGTCCCGCGAATTCCTTGTTTCCCAGTGCGCATAAAAGTTATGTTCACTCTACACTGTAGCTTGTGAGCAGTAACATTATGTATTAAAAAATGCACATGCATTAATTAAAAAATAAGTTATTGCTAAACAATGCTAACCATCATTTACTCCTTCAGCGAGGGGTAATCGTTTTGCTGGTGGAGGGTCTGAAATATCGTGAGAATTTACAACGCGACATTTGAATTTACAACGCGAGATGTGAAGTGAACAGGCGGTGCTGGAGAAATGGCGCCTCGTAGACCTGTTCCAGGCAGAATTGACAGGAACCTTACGTTTCTAAACCGCGCAGTGTATGCCACGCGCAACAAAACGAGGTATGCCTGTATGTTCTCTGACTTATTGCATCCCTGGGAATGTCTGCCTGGTACTTTTTTGCTTGAAAGATAACTTGAGCTACATTTAAATTAGTGAAAATGTAGCCAAATCTATTACTCAGGTTACAGTTTTTCACTGAGACGCCTGTAGACATTGTTTCACTGTCTTCCAACATTTACTGTTTCTAATGGGGCAGAATTTGGTTTCTCAATTATCTCGCTTTCTATACAAATTGCTTTTTCTTCTCGGATTTACATTCTTTTTTTTTTTTTTTTTTTGCGGTACGCGGGCCTCTCCCTGTTGTGGCCTCTCCCGTTGCGGAGCACAGGCTCTGGACGCGCAGGCTCAGCAGCCATGGCTCACGGGTCCAGCCGCTCCGCGGCATGTGGGATCTTCCCGGACCGGGGCACGAACCCGCGTCCCCTGCATCGGCAGGCGGACTCTCAACCACTGCGCCACCAGGGAAGCCCAGATTTACATTCTTATTAAAAGCATATATTTTGTTTGCCTTGACTATGAAAAACATTGAACATGAAACAAAAAATGATGGACTTGTGTAAAATTGCGATCTTTGAATAGAAAAACAACTGTACATTGTATAGTTGAAGGTACTGAGTATGTGGGTAGTGAAATTCAGTAGCTTCTTGAGGTATTTCAAATCCCTCTGAGTCTCAATGGGCTAATTTTTAAAAAAGCGACTACATTAAGCTTTTGAAATTACAATAGAAAAGCATGGAAATTAAACTTTAAAAATCAATTGTCTGTATATCCTATTTCTGGTAAATTCTGTGTTTAAAACAAAAAATTATGTTAAATCAGAACTAATAGCCAACCAAAAAAAACAACCTTATGTCAGTACCAAATGAAGTTAAAGTACTATTTCATTGCAGTTATTATTATAATACTGTGTTACTGTCAAAAATAGTATAAAAGTATGCCAATTATTCTATTATAGCTGTGCTTAATTTTTGAAATTGAAAATTATGTTCTGTTCATCGTACTATTTTGTGGTAGGTGTTTCAGGATCTAAATTCTTTTTTGCTTTTTGAAAAATTTTTGCAATGGATGACATTAGAAGATAAGAGAAAATAAATTCAATAGGACATCTTTGTACATAACATCTGTTGTACAACTTAATATGAATTACTTGTCGTGAACTATTTTTCTTATAAAAAAAATTTCAAAGCTGTACCAAACCTACTCCCCAATGACTCATTCAAATATGGCTAAGATAACTTAAATTTACCAGTTATTTCTGAATCAGAGAATTATATCGTTTGGTCCACCAGAATATGCATTGGACAATGTAGCAATAAATGTAGCTACAAATCTGTTATTCTTTTTTATAATAGAAATATCAACAACCAGGGGATGACAGAATAATTGTTCTCAATAGCTGTTGCCTGTGAAAAGCACTACAGGTGTTCTGTGGTATAAAGAGATGGCTCAGGTAGAGGTAAAACCCTGATATGCATAATGCAACACCGAATGTTTTGATATTCATAATGCAACACCGAATGTTTTGAGCACCTTAAGAAAGACACAATATTTTGGATACTGAGAGAAAAGAACAAATTGTGCTGGCTGGAAGGAGGGCAGAGTTCAGAATGATATTTTAGAAAGGAGATTACGTTTAAGCTGGGGATTAAAATGTGGTTACCCTGGGATATACAGAGATAGGGTAAGAGAACAAAATAAAGGATCAGAGGATTTGGATAATCCTGAATTGTGTACAATCCTTGCATAATTAATCAGTCTTTCTTTACCTTGTGTTTTATTTTTTAAAATTTCACCGTTAATGTCATTTTTGATTTATGTTCTTTCCTTAAAATAGGATAAATTTGCTCATCTTATGAATATTAACAAAATTATCTGGAATTATCTTTTATGTGCTTTTTATTTTTAAGTATCCTTCAGGATTCCTAATATATTTGCAAATTATTTTTCAGCAGTAGAAATTTAAGTTCTGTTTGAGACCTTTTTTACATACTGATCATTATCTTTAGGCCACTTGCATTTTCCCAGCATAATAGTTATCATAATCTTTATATATCTGTATGAATACTGTTTTAGTGTTTCTCCCACTTACTGTGAGTTCCATGAGATTAAAGACCACTTCTGTTATATCTCACTACATTCTCCATAGCACAAGGCTGACCCATAGCCAGTGCTTAAAAATACTGAATTAATAAATGGTGGGGAAATCAATGTTATTTCACATTTATTTTATCTAAAAATAATGAAGATGACTCAGATTTTTTCATTTGGTGTAAAGAGGTATTCTGCCTCATAATGAATGCATCGGTAGGTTCAGGGCCTGAATAATTTCTTTGGAAGTAAAAAATTATATTTATATAGAATCTGGAGTTAAGAACATGATTTTCACATGTTGATTTTAAACCGTCTTTTAATTTAAAGAATGATTTTAGTGTCTGAACGTGAAACTTGACTACCTGCTGAATGCATAGCTCCTTGCTCAGCAAGCAACTAGGGACAGAGCCTTCAAGAGACCTTGTGAGAATGTACATATTGGTTCAGTGTATGGATTCTAGAGCAACATTATCTCAGCTTGAAACCCAGCTCCAGCGGTACTAGCAATGGGACCTGGGGATATTTATCTCCTCTTTGTTCTCCAGTTTCCTCCTCTGCAAAGTAGTGTTGGAGTGATGAGTAAGTGAGTTAAATCATGTAAGTCGTTTAGAAAAGTGATACAAGTAAAGTGCTATAAAAGTGTGTGTAATTATTATATTATTATAAATACCAGGAGACCCTATTCTCCACAGCTCTTGTTAGGACAGGGGTTACTCTTCCTAAGCTGGAGAACCCTGAATCCTTATCTGTTTCTTGTAGCCTGCAAAGCAAGCCGGGAAGGATATTAAGCAGGGAATTAAAAATGTGAGTTTTAAGATAGCTTTAGATGACTTCAGGGAAATGGCTGCGCTAATCTAGGATCAAGTTCAGTAGGCAATTTGCAATTTTTAATAACCTTGGAAGTTTTGGAGTGTATGGCATGCATCACTGCAGCCTGGGCCAATTCACTTGCAATGTACCATCATTGCAGATATATCAAGATGGCTGGGTATTTAAAGAGTCAAAGAATAGTTGTGAATATCTGATCCAGGAACTCATTGCCTTCACAACTATGCCGAAAGGGCACCGTATGGAGTTGATTCAATTTGTGGTCATTTTCCAAGAATGCATTTCCCAACTATCCAGCCCTACATATGAGCTATGCCTATTTTGTAATTGTTTATTTGAGGTTTACTTGGTTAAAAACCTCACAGGGAAGAATTTGTGTCATACTTATTGCTGTCTCCTCAGCGCTGATTGCCATACTCATTCTTTTTTCCTAAGAAAAAAATATATTATTGAGGCAAAAGTCATCTTAGTATAAAATAAATCATTTTAAAGTATAACATTCACAGCCTTGTGCACCCGTCATGTCTATCTAGTTCCAAAACCTTTTCATCACCCCAAAGGAAATCTCTATTCCATACTCAGTCACTACCCATTTCATACTCCCCTAGTCCCTGGCAGTCACCAATCTGCTTCTGTCTCTATGCATTTAACTCTTCTGAATATATAAATGAAATCATATACTGTGTGAACTTTTATGTCTCGCCCTTTCATCCAGCATAATGTTCTTGAGGTTCATCTGTGTGTTAGCATGTGTCATTTATGTATGTTTCATTTATGTCAATAGTATTTCGTTGTATGAATATACCATATTTTGTTTGCCCAATCATCAGTTGACAGGTATTTGGGTTTTTTCCACCTTTTGGTGATTGTAAATAGTATTTCTATGGACATTTGCGTACAAGTTTTTGGTGATACCTTTTAAAATTATTTTGAATATATATGTATGAGTGGAATTGCTGTCTTATATGGTAATTCCTTGTTTCACTTCTTGAAGAAACTCCAAAATGTTTTGTACAATGACTGCTCCATTTTACATTCTATCAGCAATGTATAAAGATCCCAATTTATCCATATCCTTGCCAACACTTGCTATTTTCTTTGTTGTTGTGATTATGATTATGATGATGGCTATCCTAGTGGGTATAAAGTGGTATCTCACTGTGGTTTTGATTTTCATTTCTCTAATGACTGTTGTTGAACGTGTATGTTAAACATCATTTCATGGGCTGGTTGGACATTTGTATATCTTTGGAGAAATGCCTACTAAAGTCCTTTGACTGTTTGTGGGGCGGTGGTTGTTTGTTTTTGTTGTTGAATTGTAAAGTTTCTTTATATATTCTGGAAACTAGACTCTTATCGGATATATGACTTGCAATTTTTTCTCCTATTCTGTAGGCTCTCTTTTCATTTTCTTGATAATATGCTTTGATGCACAAAAAAATTAATTTTGATGAAGTCCAATTTTACCTGTTTTTTCTTTTGTTGCTTGTGCTTTTGACTTCATATCCAAGATTCCATTGCCAAATCCAATGTTATGTAGACTTACGCCTATGTCTTCTTCTAATAGTCTTATAGCTTTAACTTTACATTTAGGTCTTTGATTCATTTTTAAGTTAACTTTTTTTATGGTATGAGTTAGAGGTTCAACTTCATTCTTTTCTGTGTGGATTTCCAGTTGTAATAGCACCATTTATTGAAGAAATTATTCTTTCCCTATTGAATAGTCTTGGCACCCTTGTTGAAAATCAACTGGCCACAGATGTATGGGTTTATTTCTAGAATCTCTGTTCTATTCCATTGACCCACATGTCTGTCCTAATGATAGCAGGACACTGTTATGATTATTGTAGCTTTGTAGTAGGTTTTAAAGTTGGGAAGTGAGTCCTCCAACTCTGTTCTCTGTCATGATTATTTTGGCTATTTGGGGTTACTTAAAATTCCATGTGTATTTTGAATCATATGAATTTTTGCAAAAGGCTAATGAGATTTTGATAGGAATTGCAGTGATTATGAGGATCACGTGTAGGGGTTGGGGTATTGCCATTTTAACACTATTAAGTCTTCTGATTGATGAACATGGGATGTCTTTCCATTTATTGAGGTAATTAAAAAAGGTTTTGGTTTTGGCAATGTTTTATAGTTTCAGTGTACAAGTCTTGTGCCTCTTTGGTTAAATTTATTCCTGAGTATTATATTTTTGATGTTATTGTAAATAGAATTGTTTCTTAATTTCATTTTCAGATTATTCATTGCCAGTGTATAGAAATACCGCTGATTTTCTTGTGTGTTGATCTTTTATTCTGCCATTTTGCCGATTTTGTTTATTAGCTCTAATGATTTTTTGTGTGTGGATTTTCTAGAATTTTCTATATGGAAGATTAGTTTTTCTGCAAGTAGAGATACTTTCACTTTTTTCCCCAATTTGGACGCCTTTGTTTTGATTTTAATTGCCTAAGAGTTCTGGTTAGACCTCCTAATACAATGTTGAATACTAGTGACCAAACTGGTTATCCTTGTCTTGTTCCTGATCTTAGAGTGAAAACTTCAGTCTCTTATCATTGAGTAAAATACCAGCTATGGGTTTTTCATAGATGCCCTTTATTAGGTTGAGGAAGTTCCTTTCTATTCCTAGTTTATGCAGTGTTTTTATCATGAAAGGGTTTTGGCTTTTGTCACATGCTTTTTTTGCACCAACTGAGATTATCGTGTGGCATGAATTTTCCCTCAGTCTGTTGTGGTGTATTACTTTGATTGGTTTTCGTATGTTGAACCACACTTGTATTCCTGAATAAATCCCACTTGGTCATGGTGTGTAATTTTGTAATATGCTGCTGGATTCAATTTTCTCGTACTTTGTTGAAGAGTTCTGCCTTTATTTTCATAAGGAGAATTGGTCTATAGTTTTCTTATGATGTCTTTATTTGGCTTTGGTGTCAAGATTATTCTCTCCTAAGAGAATGAGATAGGAGTGTTCCCTCCTTTTTTATTATTTGGAGGAGTTGGAAATGGATTGGTGTTAATTCTTGTTTGAAAAATTTGCATAATTCACCAGTGAAGCTATCTGATTCTGGGCTTTCCTTTAGGGGTAGAGGTTCGTTACTGATTCAATCTCTTAACTGTTATAAATCTGTTTATATTTTCTATTTCTTATTCAGTCAGTTTTGGTAGTTTGTGTTTCTGGGAGTTTGTCCATTTCATCTAGATTTTCTAATTTTTTTAGCATACAATTGTTCATAGTATGTCTTATAATCCTTCATATTTCTATAAGGTCTGTAGTAATGTCCCCGCTTTCATTTCTGATTTTAGTAATTTGAATCTTTCTTTCTTTTTTTTCTTGGTCAGTCTAGCTGAAAGTTTGTCAATTTTACGCATCTTTTTTAAAAGAATACACCTTAGGTTTTGTTGATTTTCTCTGTTGTTTTTCTGTTCTCTAGTTCATTGATCTCTGCTCTAAACTTTATAATTTCCTTTCTTTTGCATTCCTTCAATACTTACCCAGGCCATTTACAGCTCTACTTTAGCCTTCACTTTATGCTGGCATGGACCCTGAAGGTGAGAGAGAGGTGAATGCCTAGGTTTTCCTCAGCTCCTTTCAGAGTAGGTGTACAGCTCTGGGCATGTGCCTGGTCTTCTCAATTGCCCATTATACACTCATCCTTTAGAAGCTTTTATTTTCCCACATATTTCCTTTCTCAACCTCTTCTTCCTTGGCCTTTTGGTCTATTGCTTCTCCTGACTGTTATGCCTTGCCTCAGCCTTCTGTGCCAATACTTTTGCCTTTAAATGCTTTTGGAAAATGCTACCCCAGCCTGGGAATGCCTTGATTCAAATGAATTAACTGTAAGCCCTCACAGTGGTTGTTCAGGGAGCTGTCAGGTCAAAAAACACAACCACAGTTCTTTGAGAATAACATCCACGTTGTTCCTTTTGGCACTAGCAGCGTTGCACCAGGAGTGTGGTCTTTTGTTTCGCTAGCCACTATAATTTGGAGAATGCGAAACGGTATACAGGCAATTAAAAACGTCACAGCTGTCTCTTATGGCGATGCAGCAGCATCCGTCTCAGTAAATTTTACCCTGGTTGTTGTGAGTTTTTGGCTTGATTTCAGAACTCTGCAAAAGTTAACTCTGATAGTTTTCCTGGTGTTTTAGTTGCTTTTGTGCAAAGGTGGAGCCCTGGAGTTCCCTACACTGCCATTTTGGTGATGTCACTCCTTATTGGCTGTTAACAGTTGATTACACCGTGCTTGGCTCTTAATGGGAGATAATTAAATATATTTTTGAGTACTGAATGAAAAGGAAATGTGTTATCTTTTAAAGTCAAATATTAGGGATAATGAAAAGTGACATTTAATATGCATTCAGCAGATACCAGTTAAGTGCCTTCTATATCAATGACCACATTTTTAAAAAATAGAATATATAAAATACAAACTGTATATAGGGTAAGCAAATAATTCACCATCAGAATCTGGACACTTTGAAAGTAAAAAGAAGAGCTAACCAGTCAGGAACTCAGGATTAAGGTGTAACCTGGACTGTATTTGCCTATCTAGTATATATGATCAGGCTAGTTCTTTCTTTCTCTCTGGTGATTGATAAATTTGACTTATGGTCTAGTCCCTTGTGGTCTTTAGTTAGTAATTTTTGTTATTCTTATGCAGCTGTGCAAAGGGCTTGTTGCTAAAGAGTTGGGTGTAGGACCAGTCTGCTTTTCATGTAATACATCTATGAACAGTATTTTTCATTCTCACTTGGGAATAATCAAATTTATGGCAGACATTACATTATAAACTTTTGTATCATTATTGTAAAAAAGTAATTTAACACACAGTAATGTGGAATTGATTGATTTTTTTTATTAGTCTTTAATCCATTTTCAGTTAATCTTTGTGTATGGTGTAAAATAAGGGTCCACCTTAATTCTTTTCTTTTTTTTTTTTTGCGGTACGCGGGCCTCTCACTGCTGCAGCCTCTCCCGTTGCAGAGCACAGGCTCTGGACGTGCAGGCTCAGCGGCCATGGCTCACGGGCCCAGCCGCTCCGCGGCATGTGGATCTTCCCGGACCGGGGCACGAGCCCGTGTCCCCTGCATCGGCAGGCGACTCTCAACCACTGCGCCACCAGGGAAGCCCCACCTTCATTCTTTTAATATGACTATCCATACATCCGATGTTCATGGATGGATTGCTAAAATGTTCATGCTACCCCCATTGATCTACAGGTTCAATGCAATCCCTATGGAAATTCCAAAGATATTTTTTCACAGAAGCAGAAAAAACAGACCTACAATTCATATGAAATCACAAAGGACCACAAATAGCCAAATCAATCCTGAGAAAGAAGAACAAAGCTGGAGACATAACACTTCCTAATTTCAAAATATATTGGGCAGTTACAGTAATCAAAACAGTACGGTGCCGACAAAAGACCAATGGAATAGAATAGAGAGCCCAGAAATAACTTCACAATTACATGATCAATTCATCTTCAACAAGGATGCCAGGAATACACAATGGAGAAGGGATAGCCTCTTCAACAAATGGTGTTGTAGAAACTAGTAGATATGCTTCTTTTTAAAAAAATTAAGTTAATTAATTAATTAATTTTTATTTTTGGCTGTGTTGGGTCTTTGTTGCTGGGCATGGGCTTTCTCTAGTTACGATCAGTGGGGGCTACTCTTTGTTGTGGTGTGCGGGCTTCTCATTGCGGTGGCTTCTCTTGTTGCGGAGCACGGGCTCTAAGTGTGCGGGTTTCAGTAGTTGTGACATGCAGGCTCAGTAGTTGTGGCACATGGGCTTAGTTGCTCCATGGCATGTGGGATCTTCCCAGACCAGGGCTCGAACCTGTGTCCCCTGCACTGGCAAGAGGTTTCTTAACCAATGCGCCACCAGGGAAGCCCCAGAACGGTAAGGCCTCACAGGGTTTTAGCAGATCCCTGAACTCCATTTTGACTCTTGCTGTCAAAAAAGTCATTTGATCTACTTTATCTCTGCAATCAACAGGAAACTTTTGCTGCATTGAGTGTTTGTAAATTAATTGTGTGTGTGTGTGTAGCATGTATTCTAATATGTAAAGTGATTGTAGCTTGAACTGTTTTTAATAGAAATATATGTTTATATATTATGTATATTATATATTCATATATGTTATATATTTTCATATATTATTCACATATATGAATAATTCATACTGCAGAATATCTCAATGAGTTCCTTTCCAAGTGCTTTCTCTCCTTTTGGTATATGTGGCATATTCATTAGACTTGTGCAGAGTCACAATTGTATTTTGGGAGATAATTCGATCAATATGGCTGTTTGTTTCTACATAGGAATGGGGAGTAAGATTCATAGAGACTCAGGGTTTTAATTGACAGCAGATGAGAAGCGCAGAACATTTTGGGGGTAAATGCCACAGCATAAAATGTAAAATATTGGCAATCCTTCTCTTTCAGTAAAATTACCTGCAGCTGTATTGGCAAACGACTTATCATTTATATTCAAAAAGCTAAATTATGGGCAATTTGAACTCATTTATCTTTTTAAAATCCATGCAAATAATGACAACATTAATCTTTTTTCTCCAAAAGAATGAACAACTAGTTTGAAATGCCAATTCTTTAAAGAGATTTACATGACTATAGTGTATCCAGATTAAAAATGAGAATTTAAAGAAGGGATTAAAGAAATAGAGGAGGCACAAGATTTCAAATTTGTTTCTGCCATATACAAACAAACATTTTTCATTCAAGCATTATAATGAAGCACCATATCTACTGCATCAAAATGTGCTTTTTAAAAAAGAAATTGATACCAAAACATTGTTTTTCTTCAGGAACACATTTCAAAATAAATTATTTCATTAAAGTACCCTTTAATTTATTATATTCCATAACAACTAAAATTTGCCTTTTATACTTTCTAGGCCTTGCCAGTTTTTCTAAATGGTTTGCACTTTTTCTTATTTTGAATCTACTCTCCACAATTCTTCTTGCCCTCTTTGTTGGTCCTCATGTTATTAAGTTGATAACACCAGTAATGATTAATGGCCAGCCATTACTGCGTACTTGAAACGTGTCCTTGTTTTTGGCATGTTACTTTTTAAATAATTTAATACTCACTTCTTTTTATATTTGAGGAAAGTCAGGCATCTGGCAAGTAAGGAGCAAATTCTAAAACAAGATTAAGGCCTAGTCAGCCTTGTCTCCAGAACCTGTGCTCAGAACGATTCTGCTTATTGCTTTTGATGGCGATTATTGCAGAGCATACTGTCTTCTGTTTCTATATTTATGTTCTTCATGACTAAGCTTCTGCCACTGTACTTAGAACTTTCCTGTCGCTGAGCACAGTGAATACTATTTGATACTTCACATTTGGGAAGAAATCTCAATATAAATGCGAAAGCAATATATTCATTACATCTGATACTTGGCTTAAACATATATAATTGATATAAAGATATATATTTCAGATAATTTTATTAAAGAATGTAACTACTTTGATGTATCTATGGATAAAGTTCATTAAATAAAGGAGTTACGTTCCTATCGGTATGTTATTTGTGTTTAAAAATGACTTTCTCTTATTTCTATAGTGTCATTTATGGACTCTTTAAAAAAAATGAATTTGTAGTCAGTTCCTGTCATTATTTACTTTGATACTTAAATTGACCCCAATGTGGCACATGAGAGCCTCTTCCAGCTTGTTTCTGTGTGTCTTCTTGCCATTTCCCCATAAGCTGTGAAGCACATCCCTACTTTTTGGCACAGTATATAAGGGGTGTTGGGGAGAGGAGGAAACACTTCTTTACCAAAAAATGAGCAATAAAATTGCAAAATGAGTGATAGAAATAGAAAAAATATTCTTTTACAATCACTAAAGTAGTAATTGAATCCCTCTGTCATCATCAACCACTGAAAAAAATAGTTAACCGAGAGAATATTCACAACTTAAATGATAAAACTTAATATCACCAGGAATGGGTCCAGTGATTATTACTATATCCTGATATAATGCAATAACAAGAAGATGCATATGTCAAAATAATATAACATATCAATGAGGTAATAATATGTTAATAACGTAAATATATTGATATAGTATATTTATATTACATATAAAATACCAATTAGAAAGATACCAGTAAGTTTTTATGCAAGTAAAACTAAATATACAATCATGCTTTATATTATAAAACTACTAGATGGGCCTGTAGCCCATATATAACATATCAATGAGGTAATAATATGTTAATAACATAAATGTATTGATATAGTATATTTATATTACATATAAAATACCTATTAGAAAGATACCAGTAAGTTTTTATGCAAGTAAAACTAAATATACAATCATGCTTTATATTATAAAACTACTAGATGGGTTTGGTCAGTATATTTGTACATAAATTTATTAATGTTTCTATGTGCATGTTACATATTCTGAAACAGTAAGTGTGAAGTCACTCATACCTTTTCATGGGCAGTATGAGAAATTTATATTACCTGATACTTGTGAATTTATGATTTTCTAACTAAGCTGCTGAATCTATTATTTTTTAACTTGTAAACAACTGACATCTATGCTAAAAAATGTATTTTCTTCTTTCCATATTTTTATTGTTTTAAAAGCCCACTTCTGTCTTTCTTGAAGTCTCATTTCCAGCCCGTCCATGCTCACTTTGGAATTCCTAGAGTAGCAACACTTTCTGCTTCACATTTGGTTCTGTTAACCTCTCGCGGCGTGCACGTATGTGTGTGTGCACGTGCGTAGGCATGCAAAAAGGAATAGAATTATGCTTGAGGAAAGCACAAAAAAGCCCTAAACTGACTTACATTTCCCATAAGTGCCTTCCTTATAGCTTTGCTCATAGGAAGTACTGAATATTTGAGGATAGCATTGTTACCATCGTTATTATTATTATTACTAGTAATAGCAGTGTGGTATTGTAATGCCAGCACTTTCTTTCTTGGCTCTGATGAATAAATGTATTTCAGAGTCTCTCTGTCTCACACAGACATACAGGTACACACACACACACACGTACACACACACACGCACACACATTTAATATATTTTACTGAAAAAATTTTCCAACTCCTCTGACTCAGAAATGCCTCCTAGAATTATTTTTGTATTTTACTAGTTTGTTTGC
This sequence comes from Orcinus orca, assembly GCF_937001465.1. Lineage (NCBI taxonomy): Eukaryota > Metazoa > Chordata > Mammalia > Artiodactyla > Delphinidae > Orcinus > Orcinus orca. The sequence continues at coordinate 7,912,343 of NC_064573.1, read as the reverse complement.
TCTTATTTTAAACCTTCTATTTCCTTTGACTTCTCACCTACCATCTTCCTCATCACTCAGGGCAAGTAACCTTACTGCCCGTCCACCTTGAGAATACCTAACAGTAGCTTCTCAGTTGCCTGGTCAATGTCTGACAGTCTGACTGGTATCTAAATAGCCTTGATTCATCCCATTGGGTTATAATGGAGCACATACCCCCCGACTCTGGTCTAATTAGTCCTCTCCAACCATCTTGCCAACTAAGTCTTCTTATAAAACGTGGGTTTGCCTTCTATCTTCAGCCCTTTAAGAACAACCTCAAATCCTTAATGCTTACTGTGATCTGTAAGGTCTTTTCTGATTTGCTTCCCACTTAGCTCTGTTCTGTCCACAGTGAACAGACTCTGGTTCACGTTTAGTTTGTTGCTCACTCTTCCTCATCTCAAGACTCCTGCACATGCTTTTCCTTCTGCCTTGAAAACTTCTCCCTGCACACTTTCCTTCTCTTGTCTGGTTAGCCTGCTAATCATGTTTTTCCTGCGAAACATTTTCATACCTCTTCTTCTAGGATATCTTCCTTGACGTTCCAAAGTGTGCTATGTCCACCCTGGCTGCTCCCATATCACTGATCATAATATATTATAACTGTCTATTTTTTGGTATTTCCCACTAACCATAAGGTTTATGAAAGCAAGCATCATGTGTGTTTTTTAACCACATGTTCTCAAGATCTAGCACAGGTCTTGGCAGATAGAGGTTATTCACTAACCATTTAAAAAATGAAATGTTAGTTATTAGTCTTCTTGCATAGACTGTTGTGTGTGTGTGTGTGTGTGTGTGTGTGTGTGTGTGTGTCCTGAAACCTCTCCTTGGGCTATGATGGTTAAGAGTATTTACAAAACGTACCTTCAAACATCAATTTTCTATGAATATTTTGATTACATTATTGCCTCTTTCCATTTCAGTGTTAAAAATTCTAAATGTCTTGGGTATTTAAGGTATATTTATTCAACATATTCTTGTAAATGAGAGAAAAATCCTGTCCTATTTGTGCTTGATTTTTTGTCTTTATTTTTATTAAAAGCTTCAATGAATTGCTTCGGCTTTAAAAAAATGTTTTCATAGAGCATTCATGTAGTGTATTAACTGATTAATCCTTCTGCTAGAAGATTACCGAAACCCTCAAATCTGTGCAGAATTCAACAAATCCAGAGTAATAGCATTTAGACATTGGAAAGGTGGTTTCTCCTGGGAGCTTGAGCAATTATTTTAGCTCTGTACCCAAGTAACTCGAGTCCTTAGGAACCGTCCTTGCCTTTTAAATTCTGTGAGCCTGAAGGGCTGACTGGGAGCTCTGCCTGTGTTTCATTACCTTCAGCAGTGATTTCTTTTCAGCCTGTTGCTTGGAAGTTAGTCTCTGGCTTGGCATTGTGGAATCCGTGTCGCCTTGTCCACTCTCCCTCCTGGTCCCCTGTCCTCTGGAGACTTGGTCAACACCCAGCAGGTAGAGATGGACAGCAGTGTTTGTAGCATTGCTACGTACCGTTGGCCTCGCGGGCTCCCCCTCCTTCTTAAGAATGTGTTTGGTTCCATGAAACACTGAAGTTTTCTCATTAAACTAAATGAAACGTTTAACTAACTTATGCCTGAATAAGACACTTGATAAAGACGTTCACAGAGCATGCCCCAGTTTTATGTGCTACAAGTAATTTGCCTTTCCCTGTCGTCTCTCATCCTGTGCGTGTGTGCATGCGTGCGTGTGTATCTTATGATCTTCATTGTGTCCTCTCTTTAGATTTCTTGCTACTGCATCTGTATCACCAGGATAGTGCACAGCATCCTGTTGACACCAAGTAAAGCTTAAACTGTAATCATTGTCGTTATTGCTACTTTGTTTGAAAATAATATCTACTATAGACTTTTGTCAATACTTTGTTACTTAAATTGCTTCCTCCTGTGTTTCTGGGATTCTGAGCTCTGGACCTAAAGCATAAAGATCTGGGCCGTCTAAAGATTTGGCAATTCTTAAAGTGCACAGTGAGCCCTGGGCTTCAAATGTCATCGTAAATTGTAGCACACTTAATGAGTATAATAACCTAACAGCAGGAGTGTTGTTTTCATACATGTTTGCATAATGATAGACTCACATCTGAGAAGAAATCATCTAATCAATGTGAATTCCCGTAATTTGTCATGAATCCTGATGTGGGATTGGCATTTGGTAAAAACCTTTTTAGCTGAAAGCTAGACTCAGCAGACTGTAAGGGTGTGTGTCACAGTGGAGGGGGTATGTTTATTTTGCTGTTTAAACTTTAGTTATTAAGGTCCACTTTCCTATTCTTTAAGGGGAAACCTATTCCCAGAGTTGTCTACATCTTGATAGTTTGATGACAACAGCTTGATTTTTTTTTTTAATGGGACTTTCTAGTAGATTATGAGAGCCTGAAGCGAATGCATATTGATACTTTTCTTTCATCATCTCCAGGGTGAGACAAAGATATTTAGTGAAGAATTTTGCTCTGACAAATTAGTGAAGGAAAATGATGTATAAGATACTGTAGAAGCATAATCCGTACAATTCAGTAGCTGAAACACTGTAGATGTCTTATATTTGTCATAAAACCTTTGTGATTTGGGCTAATTTTGAGCAGAGCCAGTCTGAATTAAAAAACAATGTAAACTGTGGAATACCTTTAAAGATATATAATATTATTATGTAAAACTAATCAGGGCCTGAGGGATCTGCTTCTAAGAACAACAATAAAACCCCAAATAATCTCTATTTTTAAATTTCAGATCATACTTTTTATAGTAAATGCTCTTCACATGTACTTCAAATTTCAAATCATTTATATTTCCTTGCAGCATTTTAATATAACTTAATTGGCTGTTAAATGCATGTGCACAGACACATACGTGCATGTGGAACTGGAAACCAATTCACCCGTTTTGTTGTGCTGCATGTTTGATTTCTATCCTAGATCGGAGGACCTTTAGTTTTCTAATAATACTAAAATCATGGAAAGCCAATATTGAGAAACATATATCTTCATTTAGGACAGAAGGAACTGAATTTACTTTTTGGATTTTTGTGATGTGACTGTAAAAGAATAAGCAAAATTCCTAATAGAATTGTTCTTTTGGCCTTTAAATTTAAAATAAAATTGTCCATATTTTCCTGCCTTTGAAAGGTTTTCAAAAACAGAAAGCAGGATGAAGAAGGGAGAATCCTCTATTTGTTCAATGATTAGCTAACCACATACATAATGTAATACTACGTGGACAAAAATCCCAAAGATCCGAGAGAGAGGAAGGGAGAGGGAGAGAAGGAAGGCAGGGCCTTCTGTCCATAATGAAATATCCTTTTCTGATGAGTAAGCTGTTGATCCAAGTTACTTTTATATTGATACCAAGGAAAATGAGGATTCCCTTTCCCTCCCTGCCCCTTTTTTCTTAAGTAGGAAGGATGAAGGGACCATGAAGGCACTCAGTGCTGAGGATAGGTAACAACATCGAAGAAGCCATAACTCATTTTAACCTTACTGGTTATTATTATTGAATATTTTGTTTTGGCAAGGACAATTCTGTCTGCGTATTTTAATACAGGGAAAGTGTTAGTCAGCCCATTATCTTATTTAATAATGTTATAAAGTAAAGAGGATGATAAGATTAATAAATATTTGAAAGAAATGATTAAAATATACTATATTATAGCTGCTAAAAGATGAAGTAATATGGCAATAGCAAATTACAAATTAATTTCTAAAGATATTGGTATTTCCACTTAAGATCAGAAGACCATTTTTAAAAGGTGAATGCGAATGTAAGAAAGCAAATATTTAACATGAGTGAAAATTGGTAATGAATCAAGTAAGAATTTGTTTTGAATCAGGAATGTGAATTGGTCCTGTTCTAGAAGAAGTAAGATAGATTGAAACATGAGTGGTTTCAAACACTAATTCATAGTTTTTCAAGGAAATGCAGAGTTTTCCTTCCTAGTCTGTATTCAGCGAATCTGTATTGGACTCATAATATTGTCTAAGTTAATAATTTAGCATGTGTTTTCTAGAAGCTCTCTGGATATTATCAAATCAGTTAATTTCTCATGTCTCTTACATACTGAAAAAGTCGGTCCTTTTAAAAAAACATATCCTTCTATGTTCCACTAGATAATCAAACACTATACCAGAATTAACCAAAAGTCTAAGTATACAGTTTCCTCTATCATTTGTGTTACTTATTTTTATGAGGTACACGTTAACCGCTAGTCTTGGTATTTACAATTATTATTGTTGTGCTATCTGTATTAGAAGTGATGGGTGACATAGTTATCAAAATGATTTAGAGAGTATGGTGACTCCCTAATTTACTGCAAGTAATAGCATGGAAAAACAGCTTGCATTTCTGAACAGCCGTATGCCATGTGATAGGCAATGATTTAATTTTGAAGTTATTTTATTACATTTTCAAATGAAAAATCCACCCTGTTTCTTACTATGTGCCTCATTATTAATTCACACTTTATCCTCCTTAGGTGATTATCATGATTCATGTATCACTGCCTGACTTGTATTATATACACAGTTGCCATTGTATAATGGTGGGAATTTGATATTTCTCGTTTCAATGGAATTACTTTCCTTGTATACAGTAAAGGGGGCTTCTGTATTTCAGGAAGCAAATGATGAGTACTTCTTTAACAAATAGGAACATGTCCACTGAGCAGATTTTCCCGTTAAATTCTGCTGTGCTTATAATTTGAAACTCAGTTAAACCAGCATGTCAATAACACACGTAATAATTTTGATGGTTTAGTATGCACCAGGTCTTATGAGAGGTCACAGGCAGTATCTGTACCCTTGAGGAATGAGTGGCTTAATAGATGGGGTTTCTACTGCATTTTGTGTCATACAAAATGAATGTGTGTGTATATATATATATATATATATATACATAGAATGTATTATATATACTGCATATATTTTTTTGTATATATTATAATTATAGGTGTATCTGAGAAGCAGAGATGAGGCTGGAAAGAGAAAGAGAAGCGGAAAGACATTAAATATCTCATGTTTAATCTAATATACAATAAGATCTGGGGCCGTTTTAGGTTTCAGACTTAGATAATGGTATGATCTAGCCACAGGTTTGAACCATTTAACTACTGCTGCGTATAAGATGGACTAGAGTGTCTTCTCAAGCAATTCGTGGGTGATGGACTGGAAAGAACTTGGAGTATGGAGACCAGCTGGGATACCAAGGGACAAACACAGCTCTGGATAAAAATGGGGATTTTTTTTGAAACAAAAACAGAGGAAGAAACTGTTGCATATTTCAGAGCAAGCTAATCTGGATTTTATAACTACTTGGATGTTTGGGACAAAGGAGGGTAGGTGAGGAGTTGCTTTTGAAGGTGCTATCTTTTCTATCCCATATCTGAGGATAGTGCTGCTTCTGCTAAAGGAAAGGTAGGGTTTGTGTAGGAATTCAGGGTTGCCTCTTCTTTATAATAACTTCAACTGAAAAAGGAAAAGCAGTATGGAAGGCACCCAGAAATTGGGGGGGCCAAGAGCCCAGTGCATCAGAACTAGAAAGACATTCATAAGTCTCCAGTGTCTGCTTAATACTGATAATTTCGTAAAGCAAGTAGATTTTGCTGAATTTGCTTTCTTATTATTTGTTTATTTAATTCTTAGTTTTATACAGGTTTTTTTTTAATTGGAGAATAATTGCTTTACAATGTTATGTTAGTTTCTGCTGTACAAGGAAGTAAATCAGCTATACAGGTTTAAATAATGAAGCATTTTATCCTTTAATTTAAATAATATAGTATTTTCAATTCCAAATCATTTTAATTTTGTGTGCTGGCTTTGAAGGATGGGGAAGATAATTAAGCAATGAGTAGAGATGGTAATCTAATTTGGGGAGGGTGTTGTTTTGAAAATACATACAATTTATGAACTACTCCAGAAAGTTGCATGGAAAAGATGTTAGTAAAGGAGTAGAAAGCAAAGTGTAAGACATTTTCATTCATTCAACTAATAGTTGTTTTGACTTGGGTGCTGGGGCTAGAACATTTGAGTTCTGTTCTCATGGAGTTTTTGCTTTAGACGATGGAGATGAGGAATATATATTTAACACATAAGCAAAGAAATAGATGAAGATAAGTTCTACCTAAGGATTTTTTTAAAGTGTGATACAAATGGAGACGCAAGAAGGATATTCTGAACTTAGGGAACAGGCCTGGTGTATTTAAGAAACAAAATGAAGCCAAAAATGAAGGTGAGTAATGGAGATTAACCAAGGTGGTGGCAGGAGATTAACCAAGCAGGGTTTGTAGACCATGGCATGCTCTTTGGATTTTCTCTGAGGTTCTCTGAAAAGTTACTGGATAGTTTTAAGTAGGAATTTGTCCTTACTTGGTTTATGTATTTTAAAGATCACTCTGGCTGCTATGTTAAAAGTGGATGAGGGTTAGAGGGGACAGGAGAGAAAGAAATCAGGGAGACCATTTAAGATGCTGTTACAATATTATCATCTGAAAGAAAATTCTAATCAGTAAATATTGAATGAATGAATGGTCTTTTGCTTCTGATATCTCAAACAGAATAGTTTTCGGTTGAGCAGGAAATAAACTTTCAAAGCACCTAATGAAACCTGTCTACGCTCTTACTGAGAATTCTGTTCTACCCCATTTTTCATTGCAAATTTCTTATTCTCATGTTGCCTCCATTTCACCACAATATCAAGTTATTATTGTACTAGTTTGCATTTACTTATTAAGCAGGGACTGTGGTCAGTCTTTTACACGCATTATCTCATATCATTTTACCAAACAGCCCTATTAATTAGGTGACATAAGTGTCCCCCTTTTACATATAAGGAAACTGAAGCAAAACCTCACCTAAGAAATGGTTCCTCCAATTCCTATTTAGGGAAAGCCAGAAATCAGTATCAGAAAACCCTCCATTTGGAGCTAAGGAGACAGGCAAACACAGGTGGAGCATCGCTAATTATCTCGGCCAGATTATGAGCTTGACACTGAACTCAGGGAAGCAGCACTGCCCACCGGATGCAGCTTCCTCATTCCTCCTGCGAAGCTGCCCTCGGTCCCCATGCTGAGAACGCCCACCACCGACCTGACCCAAGGGACTCACAGTCCTTAGAAGAAAAGGATACAGGTATTATTCCTGCCTTTGGGGCTAAGGTGTCCGTGAAGCTCTTGCCTGGGCTCCCTTAATTACATTGCCTTGGAATTTGCCTTCTCCCCCTTCCCAGATTTCTGGGACTCACTTAGGCCCAGGAGGAAAAAGGTTCGTCAGTTATTTCTGGAACCGTTTTTTCTTCGTCTTCTTTCCCATTGGGGAGAAACCCACCCATGTCTGATCCCACTATTTCTTCAAAGAAACATTCTTTTCCTTTCCATTTGTCTCAGTCAAAATGTCTGGCCTAAAGGCAAACAAATTATCCAATTCAAGAACTCCTTCTTAAGAAACAAAGAATTTCAAGCATAGGTTATTCGTATCTGCCCTGTTCTGATCTGTGTTGGAGAATCTCATACTATTTGAAACCTCTTCAAAGATAATTGCTGGCATTTACTTCTTTTGTTTTACAGCAGTGTTAAAGCTATAAATCAGAGGGAAAGCACATTTTATATTTACCTTATATAGTACAACAAAAATTTAACTAGTACAGACTTGGGTGGGAAAAAGTAATATTGCATGTTTTATGTAGCTAATCATGCTTCCCAAGTTTGAGAAAAAGTTCCAACTTGCCACTTAATTACAAGTAGGCCTGTCAGATAGAATACAGGATACACGATTAAATTTCACTTTCAGATAAAAAATGATGTTTTTTTAGTATGAGTAAGTCCCATGCAGTATTTGTATTTTTATTTGCTGAATCTGGCAACCCTAATTATAACCTTAATTATAAAACTATTTTTTGTTAAAAGTTTAAAGGCCAAATGATGGATGAGGTGTTAAAATGTCTCAAATTAGTTTACGTAATCACAGTAATGAAGTGATGGTCCCTGATGTATTTCCTATAGGTAGGATAATTCCTGCCGTGGTCACGTCCTTTGGTCCCTGTTAACACAGACTCACCCCAGTTCTTGCCACCACTGAAGATACTCCCACATCACTCTGTTTTGCATCTGGCCTCAGTCCTGGACCTACTACTGTGAGTCTCTGCTCTGGGGTCAACTAGACCCTCACTGAGGTCTGTGTGACAGACCCTCCCATGCCTTTGCTGGGTAATATGCTGTGAGTCCATGTGTGTGTGGGTTTGGGGGGGGGCTTCCTCCTTCCTTTTTCCCTCTCTGTCATGCAGGCACACGTGCACTCTCTTCTCTCTTTTCTTTCTTTTTTTGGCAACTGTGTAATTGTGTGCACATAAGCACAGAAGCAGTATGGCCCCTCTGTATTGGAGAAGCAGAAAATCATTTGTAAGGTTAAAGAACCTGATGCTGACTTTTGAGATATAAAGCAAATTCAGGCTGTTTTGTTCTAATACAAATGAGAAACATTCATTTTATTTAGACTCATTCACAAAGTGTGCTTAGATCTTTAAAATAAAATTTTTCCCTACGGGGAATTTGATTTGACTCTTGACATGGTTTCTATAAGGTTTAATATATTTCAAAAGCCAATTTATTAGAAAATGTGTCAAAATTCTTTTTAATGCCAGTTTTCATTTTTAAACCAACGTATATTATAACTCCCTTTGAAACTGCCTAGGCCTTCTTTGGCAAGAAAGCCTTTGGTCACAGCATAACTAAAATAGTTCCAAAGGTTTCCCAATGTAATATTTTCCAATCAGTGTATCCAGAGCTAGGGTAACTTTTGTCAAAAACAAAAATTAATGTGGTCTTGTAATTCTAGTTCAATAACAAAACTGTAACAATCTCTTCAGAAATACTACAGACAAGAATATTAATTATCTGTAAGTAAAAACTCGAACCAAATGAAAATGTATGGCAGAATGTAATGGTTTATTAAACACCAATGTATCTATTCTACATATTTGAAAAAATGTTATCTTGGATAAAATTTAAATATTATCAAAGTCCCCAAATAAATCCTGAACTAGATAGATGTTTCACTTTTGAGTTCTAGGTGGGAACATTTTTATTGATTTTTACATATTAAGGAAAAGTCAACAAATCACTCCATTAGAAATAATGTAGTTAATGAATAGCAATTGTATACCTCAGTATTTTAATCTACTTTAGCACAACATAAAAAGGGAATTGTATAACATATACGACCATTTTAGAAAAAAGAAAGAGACTGTGGTTAAGTAGAAGATAACATTGGAATCTTATTTTCACTGGGAAGGTTGGAAAAACAGAAGTATTGATCTTACGAAGAGTAAGTTGTTTACAAGGCATAAAGTAAAACTAAGAATTAAGGTTAGACCCTATGGAAATGCACTCGTATTGATTACAAATACCTACTTAGTATTTTGTGATTTGCCCATAGTGAGAGAGTAAAAAATAAAGTACTTTGAAATTGGAAGTATAAACAAAAAAAAACCCAGGAAACATTTATCACAGAATTGGCAAATAATTGAAAATTTTGAAGAGAGAGAAATTCAGCGTTTGCTGTGCTGCTGAGCGCTGCATTGGACGCCTTCCTAGGTGAGCCCTCGTTTAAACTGTCCCGGCTTTACCTGAAATTATGTTCCTGAAAGTAAGGAAGCTTGGGTCTTAGTGGTATCATACTGAGCTGTATATCTGCTTGAAAATTAATTGTTTTCCTTTAGACGTATTAGCTCTTCTACTAAATATGTAACAGCTATTCTTGTCTTGCTGCCCACCTGAAAAACTTTGTCTCCATTCTGTTTTATAAATGCTGACCTTCCAGTTGTACTCAACAAGCATTAACAATATGAGCGTCTTAGCCTGGTACCTGACATTTTAAATGCAGTTCTCCACAGGTAGTTTTTTGTGACTCTAGTATAATTGATTTGATCCACTTATAGTTTGTTAGAGTTTTCATCTTTTGAACCATTTTTCTTTAGCACACAGGGGTAGTTTTTTCCCTAGATATATGCACGTTGTGAATTTTTTAAATATGGAAAATATGTATAAGAGCAAGAAATTTGCTGGATGTTCTTAAACTCTTTGTGTCATAAGGGATATAAGTATCTGAGAACTCATGAATTTTTATTTTATATTCTCAAGAGTGAGATAGCAATCAGAGGGTTTCTTGGAAGACACACATAGTCGTCACTTTGTTAGTTGGGGTTCCTGGAGGAAACAGATGCCCCTCTCAGCAGGAATGATTAGAGAAATCTTAACTGTGGACAAGATGGGTAATGGACAGGTTAAGGGAAACCAACAAAAGGTAGGAGAGAGAGCAAGAGTCAGCTCTGCCGTCCCCAGGCCTCAAGGACAAGAGAAGGGATTGATGACCAGATTGGAGCCGAAGGTGTCAGAGGGGCCGCCCAAGGGAGTGGGCCTGGGCAGGGGGAAGCGGTGCCCTCTGAGGCCCGAGGGGGGAGTGAAGGGACACACACTGCAATGCCATCCCCCTCACTCCCATTTCCCGCTGGAACTTTCCTCTGTCAGAACCCAACTGGAACCAGCTGGAAGCACAGGGACTTGCTCTGTAGTCCATATAGATCAGCTTCTGGGATGCAGAGCTGGCCAGAGCACAGTGAGAGTGGGGGACTCTGGAGGGGCCAGTGGAATGTATAATTCCCATTTTTATGAACACAGTAAGAGATTACTTGAATTAGTCAGTGGAGGTCGTGAGGACATGAGTCCTGTTAATGACCCCATCACTGAACCTGTTTGCATTGCAGCCTTCAAAACAGGCTGCTTGTAACACGGGAACATTTAAAGATGGGTATGGTGTAGGGATGACGGTGTATGGCTGTGTGTTTCATAGAGTGCGTGATAACCCAATGGTGACAATGCTGTTTGAAATATGAATTTAAAGTTTGAAATAAAATTTAGAAGAATTTCATCTTTGGGGGAGTCCTATCAACTCAAGTGTAGAAACAGGTTTCACAGTACCATTTCCAATGAAAGCATCAGTCTCAAGGATTGTTGAGATAAGATCGTCCTATTGGAGTCTCTGGTGTCAGTAGGCAATACTGGCAGGTAGAGAAGGTAGAGGTGATGACTTAAAAATGCGACGAGCATCGTGGTTCCTAAGTTTGCTCTAGATTTAAAATTTTGTGTTTTATCTTGTTTTTAATCAAATGAGACTATGCTTCATATTATCTTTGTTGTTTTTCATACCTTTGGATAGCTTACAGCAAGAGAGTGTAATTGTATCATTCAATTTATTCCACAGATATTTATTGAGTTCCTCCATACTCCAAAAAAAAGTTAAATCCTGAAGTTGCAATGAATGGCATCTGTATCTATATTCTAAAACATTATTACTTGTTTTATATTTGAAGTAGGCTAATCTATATGTGTTTTATAATTCAAAGCTGACTTAATTCCTGCTTTTCGCAGGAAAAGGTATAATATATGACTTCATAGGAATTTCAAAGAAAAATTTTGAACATTGATAACTTTGGTGGTGGCTTTGGCACCTCCTGAATGATCAATGTCCATTAATCAGCTCAACAGCTAAGATGATAACTGTACAAATTAGCATAAATTTGACCTTCAAACTATGTTTTCAAACCTGCTGTGTTCCTTCCACATTTGGTTTCTTTATAAACATAACTATGAAAAAGATCACTACTTTAGCATTTGAGGATTTAGCCTTAATTTCGTTTAGCCTAAAACTATCACAAAATGTATCAATAGTGAATGCATGTAAAAAGTATTATCATTAGCAAACAGTAAAGAAAACTTATATCTTTTTCCTTTAAAATATAGGAAATTACATTCATGTTACTTCAAACTGAGTTTTCAAGTAAGCATGCCAGTCACTTGGATAAAGTGATCTGTGATTCACAAGGGACCCCCAAATGATATATGTGTTCTTACTTTATACTTTCATTTGCTTTGCGCTGAGAGAGAGAACCAGCTTTTCAAATCAGGGCTGTTTCTGATACTAGATTTAGCATAATTTGCCCTTCGATATTTGCGGTACGCGGGCCTCTCACTGCTGTGGCCTCTCCCGCTGCGGAGCACAGGCTCCGGACGCGCAGGCTCAGTGGCCATGGCTCACGGGCGCAGCTGCTCCGCCGCATGTGGGATCTTCCCGGACCGGGGCACGAACCCGCGTCCCCTGCATCGGCAGGCGGACTCTCAACCACTGCGCCACCAGGGAAGCCCTCAGCTACCTTCTTGTCCCCGTTTCAGTGCTCCTCCCCTCCCGCCGCCTCCTTCCGATCCTCCTTTCCTTTCTCCTCCTGCTTTTTCTTGAGATCATTATTGGAAAACAGTCACTTTGAAAATTATCTTTTATTTCCTAATGTAAAAAGTTTTGACAATAATAACTAATATCCTAGTTTCCTGATTACAACCTAGTCAGTTTCATGATTTTCTTTGAGGAATAAATTCCTTGTATGTCTTTTGTAAGATTAGTGTTTTTGTTTTCTAATTTTACTGATAACATATTTATTCATATAACCATCACTTTATTTCCAGTATATCAATTATGTACCAACTTCGGGACATAAGACTAATATTGTTTGTGAGAGAGCTTGTTATAATTATTTTCACAATGATTTTATATTGCAGTATTTTTTTTAATTTACAGAAAAGTCACAAAGATAACCTCTCATCCAGTTTCCCCTAATGTTACCATCTTAATAAACCATAGTGTATTTGTTAAAACCAAGAACCACTATTGGTACACTACTATTAACTAAACTTGACTCTTTATTTGGATTTTATGGACTTTCCCACCAATGTCCAGGATCCCATTAGGAATACTACATTACATTCAGTAATGCTTATATTGAATACTGCTTTTCTTTCTCTTTTCTTTTTTTGAGGGAAAATATTTTATTTTTGACTCATTTGATTTAACATTTATAAAGCTATTGAAGTTTTCTATCTTTTTGTGAAATAATTTTGGTAAGTTATTTTGGATTTTTCCCTCCCTTTATTTTTAAATAAAAAATTGTATATATTTCAGTTGCACAGCATGATGATTTGATATACATACAGATAGTAAAAGGATTACTGTAGTCGAGCTAATTAATGTATCTTCCCACAGTTACTAGTTTTGTGTGTTTGTGTGGACAGAGGACCTGGAATCTACTTTCTTAGCAAATTGGTAGTGTTCCATATGGTATTATTAACTATAGTTACCCTGCTGTACATTATAGCTCTAGATTTATTCATCCTACATAACTAAAACTTTGTACCCTTTGACCAACATCTCCCCATTTTCTCCACCTCCCCAACTCTGGTAACCACCGTCCTACTCTGCTTCTATGTATTTGACCTTAAATTTTTAGATTCTGCATATAAGTGAGATAATGCAGCATTTGTCTTTCTGTGTCTGGCTTATTTCACTTAGCGTAATATCCTCCAGGTTCATCCATGTCGTTACAAATGACAGACACTCCTTTATTTAAGGCTGAATGGCATTCCATTGTGTGTATGTATACAGACACACATATGTGTGATATATTCGTCACAATTTCTTTATCCATCCATTCATAGACAGACACTTGAGTTGTTTCCGTATCTTGGCTATTGTGTGCAGATATCTTTTCAAGGTACTCATTTCATTCCTTTGGCCATATACCCGAAAGAGGGATTGCTGGATTGTATGGTAATTCTATTTTTAAATTTCTGTGGAACCACCATGCTGTTTGCCATGGTGGCTGCACCAGCTTACATTCCCACCAGCAGTGCTCAGCGTTTCCACTTTCTCCACATCCTAGCCAGCACTTTTTATCTTCTATCCTTTTTGATGGTAGCCATCCTGACAGGTGTGAGGTGATGTCTCACTGCAGTTTTGATTTGCATTTCCCTGACGATTAGTGATGTGGAGCATCTTTTCATGTACCTGTTGGCCATCTGTATGTCTTCTTTGGAAAAATGTCTATTTGGGTCCTTTGCCTATTTTGTAAATAAGATTAAAATTGGATTGTTTGTTGTTTGTTCACTTTTTTGCAGTTTTATATGTTCTTATATATTTTGGACGATTAAGCCCTTATCAGAGATACAGTTTGCAAATATTTTCTCCCATTTAGTAGGTTGTCTTTTCATTGTGTTGATTGTTTTCTTTGCTGTGCAGAAGTTTTTGGTTTCATATCATTTCACATGTCTATTTTTCTTCAGTTGCCTGAGCTTTTTTCAATTATAGGAAAAGATTACCAGATTATGGTATAGAATTCAGCTAAGCTATATTTCTGGTATATATCCAGTTTAGATATTTTGTTAGTTTTGTTTTTGCTCAACTATTTCCTGAGTGTTTAGTCTGCTCAATGGTGCTTATGTTGGGAGGTAAGCAAAAGTATAACTGAAAGACAAATGCATGACGTCTATTCTAGTGACCTGTGGTTCTAGAAACAAAAATAGAATAAACAAAGAACAGGGGATTAGTTAGCAGGAGGGGTGGGGTGGGACTATTGATTTCATAGTGGACAGTTTTGTTTAGAAGGGTTACAGTCAGAAGATAAAAATGTGAGAATGGGATTCAATAAAGGGTTCTGGAGTAACCCAGAGAGGATGGGATAACATAAGTTGGTGTACAATGTAGCAACATGTGTAGTACATTTAACAGGATGAGCTGGAGGAATTATAGAATATGACTCCCACACCTTGCCCTCAATATATAATGGATATTAAGCCAGTTGATAGATGACAGTAAATATAGAAGCAACTTTTGCAGGGTTCTGGGGATTAGAGGAGTACAATGTTTTACTACACTTGTGTTTCATTGCAGATATGTTTTCTGTACTATAGCAACCATAATACATTTTTAGAGATTTAATTGTGAACTCTTTGGAAGAAAAATGGCCCATTAATAAAAGTTAATATATATAAATTAAAACATTCTTCTCCAGGTAATTTATTCATTAATTTTGGCACATTTTCATAAAAAAATGAAATACCCTTTGTTATCTATGGTATCAGTTAGAATGGAATTATAATTTCTTTCCATGAGGAAAAAAAAGTATTTAACACTCTTAAATAGAGTTATAAAAATAATTTAAGGGAATGCTTAAAATTCACAAAGTATTTTGAATGAAGGTTGACACTAGCATGATTAAACATTTCGTTTGCATCTGTTCAGTCTCTTGTGAGTATGTGGTAATGACCTGATTTTAATTATCGAAGCCCTAATAAATTTAGACATAAATCAGGAGGGAGAAGGTCAACTTCGGGAGTTATTAATAAATTGGCACACTTAAAACATTTAATTTTTTAGCATCTAAACTAATGTGATATGAGTCTACTTGTTGACATATTAATATAGCTGAATACATTGTTATTAATCACATATTAATTGAAATAGTAAAATATATTTTAATAGTAGTGATAACTTACCTCAAAATAATTTTAACTAATTTTAAAATAAATTATAAAGTTTAGCTTTTCAGAAGTAGCTTATGCGCTATGCTCTTATTTTAAATATGCCTATTGATGTGTAATTTATAAGATTAAAACTTGTAAATGATTCACATGGGAAATTGTTTCTTTTTCTTTTTTAGATGTTGGGGGTAGGAGTTTATTAATTTATTTATTTTTGCTGTGTTGGGTCTTCGTTTCTGTGCGAGGGCTATCTCCAGTTGTGGCAAGCGGGGGCCACTCTTCATCGCCCTGCACGGGCCTCTCACTATCACGGCCTCTCTTGTTGAGTAGCACAGGCTCCAGACGCGCAGGCTCAGTAGTTGTGGCTCACGGGCCTAGTTGCTCCGCGGCATGTGGGATCCTCCCAGACCAGGGCTCGAACCCGTGTCCCCTGCATTAGCAGGCAGATTCTCAACCACTGCGCCACCAGGGAAGCCCTCTGTTTCTTTTTTTTAACCCCAATTTTATCTAACTTTTGATATGGTAAAATGAGTCTCAAAGATATGAATATTAATAGACTACAGTAGTGACAAGAATTTAACACATTTTTCATTTGTTAGCTGTACATCCTTGACTAAATTATTTTATGGAAATGAGGTAGCTCATTTAAAACATTTCTATAGCCTCTCATATAATTAATGTAATTCTCTGAATTTATATCATCAAACTATTTAAGGCTAGTAATGTATCTAACCTGTTTGAGTTAATTAAGATATATTTATCAGTTTTATTTACAAATGTGTGACTTAGGGACAGATAGCAAGGTAAATAGAGATGAACTTTAACTTCAAAGCCTTTAAAATCTGGGATGTAAATCAGT
This sequence comes from Orcinus orca, assembly GCF_937001465.1. Classification (NCBI taxonomy): domain Eukaryota; kingdom Metazoa; phylum Chordata; class Mammalia; order Artiodactyla; family Delphinidae; genus Orcinus; species Orcinus orca. The sequence continues at coordinate 7,896,093 of NC_064573.1, read as the reverse complement.
GATGCTTGTAAACAGGCAAACAACATTAAGGTAAGTGAAGAGCTCAGTAAGAAATTTCACAGGTAAACAAATGCTTGTATTTATTTTACGTTTTTGGACATCTGTCCCAAACATGCTGTTATTGGACTAGACCTTTGTACTGTTTAGAAGCATCTTGTAGTAAGAAGTGTCTTAGCCATGAATTTACCTGTGGGTAAGGTAAATTACATCACTTCGATGTAACTGAGGTTGTGGTACAAGTTTTTAATTTTCAGGCAGTTGCATCGGGTAGAGGTGGTCCCATGTCAGGGAGCTGTGAGGGTGAAGAACTCACACACAGGCCTGAGATATCTGTGTGGCCGGTCAACCTCAGCTGCAGAAGCACTTCTTCCAGAGTGGCAAGTGAAGAGGAGAGAAATTTCCCCTTATTCCGCTATTTTCCTTACTAGTATTCAGCACCTGTGCAGTGAGGCACTGATGACTGGGAGGACCCAGCCCATACCAGAGCACAGCTTCCCCCGCCCGGTGCTTGAGAGAGGGGTGGGGATGGACACACCCTTTTCATTCTCATCCCTCCAGGCTCCTGCTTGAGAGCGGATGGGAGGTGGGATGAGGATTTTTAAACTGTGCTGAACTCAGCTCTTCACAACTAAAAATGATCCAAAATCAGGTGGTCCACTCAGTGTTATGAATGGAATGGGACATGAAAAATGTAATATTGCACATTTGGGGAAAGAATTGGGAGAAAAGTTCAATTCATTTATGTTTGTGTGCCACACATTTAGAACATTCAACATGACTATTACATATATGATGGAAGGAATGATTCTGTTCTTGGGCTGAACCTGTTGGAGTGCATGCATCATTGTCAGAAAGAGGTATTCCCTATAGATAGAAGTGAAAAAACATATGTATTTCATATCAGTATGAAAAGAATTCATTTAAAACGTTTTGGTTTCCTTAGCATATGCATGTCTCTGCTAGCAATATTTTTCTGTTTTGAAAATTGTTCTAGAAGTTAAGGAACCTTATGAAAGGGATAAAATCAAAGAGTTGTATAAGAAATATGAATAATTTAAAAGACCCTCTAAATACGTATTTACTAATTGCTGTCTTTCAATGATGTAACGTAGTCACTTTGTCCTGAGGTCCCCCTCAGTCTTAGGAGACTTGTTCTGTTTACAAAGTGGAATTCTGGAGGCCCCTCGTGGAAGGTGTCTCAGGCTGCTTGGCTGGAATGGGCCTTCACCCTTCTGTAGAATTTTAACGGTCTGTGGAGTCATCACTTCCGTGATGATTTCTTCTTCTTTGCTTCTGTTAGCTACTCCTGTCCCTGAACTTTTGTAACATAAGAGTCTTTGCCACTCCTTTCTCCTCAGTAACTGCAGGTGACATTCAAACCTGCAGAAACGCTTCTCTCCAGGTTGCTGTAACAAACTGTGCAGAGTAGACTTGCTTGAAGAAAATAGTGCCTTAGAGGATTGCAGGCTTTTACCCATACTTGACTTAATAAAATTTAAAGAAAGGCATTAGAAAGACATTGGCCTTTGTGTTTTATTCATACTAATTATGGACCTCCTTTTAAAAGTTAATTGTTTTATTTAATGATTAAAATAATGTTTCTGTCCAATAATCAGCATGCCAAATTGGGTTTATTTGATTATTTACATCTTTTTAGATTTTTCAAATAAACAAGAATATTTAACTACTTAAGAATTAATCCCTATGTTTTCTTTATCTACAATATCAGCCAACAGGTTGAGGGTTTTCTGCTCTTTGCTGACATCCTGTGACCTTAGCATACACTGAATTTCTGTTTGCTTAATTTATAAACCCTAAGGCCCGAGTCTTACCTCAAAAGGTAAATTAAATACTCAATAGGTTTCTATAAACCAAGACTGGCTGAAATATTCTTGTAAGACACTTTGACAAACTGATTTATATGTAATATGTGTATGCTTTGTAAAAAAAAATTCACAGTCTCTATTCTGTAAGCAACTGAAATATTTATTTTATAGAAGGAGTCCAAATAAATGTCTCAGCTTCATAAGTATGCATGGAGATACTCAGTTGATTTATTTTTGGTGACGGGAACAAAGCCTAAATTTAGAAGCTATCTTTCTTTGACAGTACAGTCCTAAAATACTTCCAGACGTTTTCAGTTTTTGTATTTCTTTAGTGAATTAAAGAATTAATGTAGCTAAGTCTCGAGGATGTTAAGCTTGGTCCATCCTCAGTTAATATGTTTTAAAATATTTTTATTTCTTAGTGACCCATGAAAAACTAAACATATAAGTGTATTTTTAACTATATTTTTAAACAGCTTCTAGCATGACTTGAAAAAAAATGACTCTACCACACTCATTTGAGGAAAGAGTTGTATATGCAGTTAATTCTTGTTATTCATGGTAGTTACGTCCTATAAAGTAAACAAGAACATTGAATTAGCTAATACTGAACCATTGTTCTTAGGAGAAATACAGACTTGGGTCCTGCCAACCTCTGGTCACAACGTTTTCATCAAGCAGTCAATACATAGATTTGTTGTAAGTGTGTTTCTGTTTAAAGGCACTCTATTTAACACATATTGTGGAGTCATTAACATTAGACTCACACCAGTAGCATTGTAGCTCATGATTGAGCTAAGCCTAACTGGCACGTGTATTTTCTCCCTAAGGCACATCCCAACCCTCTTGTGCTCAGGGATATTAGCACTTCAGCACTGTGCTTGGGGCCATTTTAAACAGTGACACCACCAACAAAAAGCACAAAAATGTGAAAAACATGGCAAGTAAAGAAAACATGAAAAAAGACACTAGTTTATAGTTAAGAGCTTTGAAACAAAGAATAGGGAGCATCGTCTTGTAAGACCTCAGCTGGGAACGTGTGGGCAATCGTTGAACCAAGTTGATCTTGGGATTACGAAAAATATTAATGAGTAGATGAATTCTCAAGTACTAGACTTTACGGATAATGAGGATCAACTCTACTGCACAGCGTATCCGGTGCACATCCTTTAAGGTTTGGTTTGGGGCTCTTTATTCATTTTTTTATTTTTTATTTTTTGCGGTACGCGGGCCTCTCAGTGTGGTGGCCTCTCCCGTTGCGGAGCACAGGCTCCGGACGCGCAGGCTCAGCGGCCATGGCTCACGGGCCCAGCCGCTCCACGACATGTGGGATCCTCCCGGACTGGGGCACGAACCCGCGTCCCCTGCATCAGCAGGCGGACTCTCAACCACTGCGCCACCAGGGAAGCCCTGGGGCTTTTTAAAATCAGCTCTTCAGCACATGCTGTGCCAGCGGGGCTGCTCACATCCGCAGTCCAGGTGAGTCAGGGCCAAAAGTGAGATCCAGGCTTGAAGACCTTGTAGTCATTTGGCATAGTGCTTTCAGATCTGTTGAATTTAATTACATTTTTATTTAATTACATTTTTAAATGGGTCTCTATGTTGTAAATATGTTTAAGATATTCATTTTTAATGTACTTCATAAAGTTTCTTAATGGGTAAGAGATTAAAAAAAAAAAAAAAATGGATCCTTCCCCCCAGACAGTTGGAGAGGCATGGCTGCAGGTGGTTGTTGAGCTGTCCCACTGGCCCAGAATATAGAGCGAATAGGGCAGCAGGTGTCCTGTAATCTAAGCCTCATTGTCACCCGCCACTAGTGATCCCTCCCCCCCAAGTCTGTGTCTGAGACGTGAGGGCAACCCTTCTGGCATCATTTAGTACTAAGATCCTTCAGAAGAGTGAAGAAAGGCCTCATTGACCATGGCTCATCTGGTTCATCCTTCTTAGGAAGATAGAACTGGTAATTCTCTAGAAATAAAAACATTTTTCTGCTCTGGTTTAAGTGATCAGACAAAATATTCTCTGATTCTACTGAAAATTGTAAACCCAAACATACTGCTTATCTTTTCCTAAACATAGGGTGACAGCCATTATATTTTTCTCTTCCTCCGCCTCTTATAGCACAAAAGAAAAATAAGTTTCATAATTTTAGAAATATTCCCATGAAGCCTCAGATTTTTTCTATACCTCTAGAGGGAAATATTTACAAAAGATATTGTATATATGCATATATGTTTATATAATATATGCATATGTGTTCACATAATATATACACATATATGCACAACGTATATTTATATATTCACAAGCCCCAAATCATTTCACAAATACTTTTACTCATTAATTTACAACAGATATTGAATGACAACCTTCCATGTTTCAGGATTTGTTCAATACGTATTTGTTGAATGATTTCATTAGTCACTGATTCTTCAAAGTAGCTTTTTAAATTAAAAAAAATCAATTTCTATCAAGACCTATAGTCAGTAATATGTATAAATATTGAGAAATAGAGAATTTGTGCAGTACTTTGAGGAGGAGATAGATGACTCCAATGAATCATTAGGTCAGACACACTCTTGAAAAGCTCTACTAGATAGATGGCTGATTAGCAATCCCTGGGTCCCATTGTCAAAAAGTAGTGAAAGAATAGGAGGATGTAATTAGGAGAGAAGATCACTTCTCTATTTGAAGAGTCGAAGCAAATGTGTAGCGTAAACATGTTGGATTGGTCAGGGCCCTGCTCCGTATGTTCACTGGGAAGCCATCTGATGAAAGTACCACCGTGCTGTGAATGTACCATTTGAAACAGGTCTTCTCCTCGGTTGCCACCACAGAAGATTAGGGGGCTGCGGAATCTTGCATGGGCTTTTCCCTACCTGAGCTGAAGGTGACACACATTGCTGTTACAGATGCGTCCCGATGTGACTCCTTTAAGGGCAAAGGGCCAGGAAGTAGGAAGAGCAGCCAGAATGCTTGGTAAATGGTCTCTCCTGTGTCAAAGAATGGACACTGTTTATAACCTGACAATGTTTTTCCACTAGTACTCAGCTCACGGTGTGCCCTGTGTTTCGCTTGAAGGCACCGAGCAAGTGCAGATGACTTTTCTGATTGACGTTTCGTTTAAACTCACTCACTGTTCACTCCAAAAGATACATTGATTTTCATCAGTGATGCTGACTTAGTTCACTGGTTTTCGAATGGTATGCTTCCAACCCTAAACATCTACAGAAGTGTTTCAGGAGTGTCAACAGGAGAAGGAGATCAAGTGGGCAGGAATATGGCTGATCCCCAGCTTCAGTCCCCTAGAAAAGAGATAACCTCATCTGGTTCATTGCAATTCTGAAGAAGTTTTTTTTTTGTTTTTTTTTAATCATTATTGGAGTATAATTGCTTTACAACGTTGTGTTAGTTTCTGCTGTACAACAAAGTGAATCAGCTATAAATATACATATATCCCCATATCTCCTCCCTCTTGCGTCTCCCTCCCACCCTCCCTATCCCACCCCTCTAGTTGGTCACAAAGCACTGAGCTGATCTCCCAGTGCTATGCGGCTGCTTCCCACTAGCTACCTATTTTACGTTTGGTAGTGTATATATGTCCATGCATCTCTGTCGCTTCGTCCCAGCTTACCCTTCCCCGGAGGGTTTTACTACTGTTCCTCTTGCCCCCTTCCCCCCCAAAACAAACAAACAAAAAAACTTTGTTACTGAAGAATCACTTGAAAACCAGTGATATTTTACAGAAACCCACTTCATATTTATCATTGAATTAAGTCTAAAATATATGGTATAAAAAGATGGAATTTGAGGTTCTTGTCAACGAGTCTCTGAAATTTCAACAAAATATAAGAACATATATGTTTGAAGGACTAGCAATTGAATCCACTTGTGATAAATATCTTCTCATTTACTTGATGTTTGAGTATTTTAATCATCTAATTCTAGTCTTAAGTTTGCCAATTTATAATGTCATATAATTATATATGTGAGAGTCGGGTTTTTTATGAAAAACTCAGTGATGGCAAATAAAGGTCTTAATCACTGAAAGAGCATAAATTATGGTACAGGTTCCCCACACTATCTGAAAGTAGAGCATTCCTATGAAACCTTTCAGAAGCCAAAATGGTGTAAAGAGAAGAAGCAGTCACATTAGGACACATCTTGCTAACGGAGGCACAAAATAAATCGAGATAAAGCACAAAGGCTCACAGACACAGTTCAAAGCTATGGCAGCTTGATGCTGAGATGCTGAGTGACTTCTGGGGAAGGAGCCTTGGCAGGGCTAGCCCTTCTCTCCGGGTGGGCACTGCCTCAGTAATAGCCCCCTGCAAGACAAACGCTGAATGCTGTTTTCACTTTTCACCTTTAGTGAAAGCAAAAATCCACTTGGGATTTCTTTTGGTTATCGAAAACAGTTACAAATGTAGATCTTTTTAAAAGTGAAGTGGCGGGCTTCCCTGGTGGTGCAGTGGTTGAGAGTCCGCCTGCCGATGCAGGGGACGCAGGTTCGTGCCCGGGTCCGGGAAGATCCCACATGCCGCAGAGGGTCTGGGCCCGTGAGCCATGGCCGCTGAGCCTGCGCGTCCAGAGCCTGTGCTCCGCAACGGGAGAGGCCACAACAGTGAGAGGCCCGCGTACCGCAAAAAAAAAAAAAAAAAAAAGTGAAGTGGCATAATGTGAACTTTTGAAAAGCAGGGGATACTCGTAGTTTAATAATTTTATAGTAATAAATATTTTCATAGTGAATACAGGAGGTATAAAATTTTATATATATATAATATCATAGTTAAAAAAGGAACTGTAAAAATGTAGAAATGTCTTATAGTAGCATGGATCAAAAGAGTTGAAATAATGAAATCTTATTAAAGAATCCGTAGTAGATTTTGAACAAGCTCTTAAAAGAGAATTATCCTTTGGGAAAATGCCACTCCATTCATGCTAAGTGCATAGTTTTTACTTTCATTTAAACTATGTTATATAAATATTTGACAGTGAAGTTTAAATCATTGACAGAAATTACTGTAGTGTTGTTTGAGCCTCTGACATTTATTTCCCCGTGAAACAGGTTTGTTTCCATTGTTTGATATTTAAGATACATTGCAGATTGAAAGTCTAAAGGTGGATGAAAATCAATTGATAAATAAAATAATCTTCCTCTTACCTTTGAGGAAAATAGTTTTATATTCAACATCTATTAGAATTCTCTTATTTTTCTCAAGTATGCATTTAATATACTGAATCACAAAAATGTTTAGAAATAAACTCAAAATATACTATTATAGATAGAAATTGTATATAAGAAGGTAGGATGAATGATTTTGGCAACCAGATAAAGATTCAGATTTTTAGACTTCTTTTTTGCTTTTTTCTTTTGCACATTGACTAATAAACAGTTGCTGATGCTTTTTTGTACACTACCAAGCTCCAAGTACTTTTACGCCTGGGACTAACTTTTTGGCAACAGGAAAGAGACACCGAGCTGCTGGGCCATATGCCTTGAAAAATTAATCCACATGGAACTGTTTGTAATCTTATAAGTTCATGCCTGGACAAATTAAGATAGCCTCAGATAACACAAAATTGTTAGAAAGAAAGCAACATTTTGCTTATCTGTTGCTGCCACATAAATTACCCCACAATTTGAAGCTAGAAACAATCGTTTTATTTTCGTCAAATTTTACCAAGATTGGGAAGGGCTTGCTGAGTAGCTTGTCCCTGATGAATGGGGTGTCAGTGGGAGTCACTGAGGCTGGGGATCTATTTCCAAGACATTTGGTTTCTTGGTTCACAAGCCTGGCTCCTCCTTGCTTCCTCTCCCTCTCCTCAGGCAGCCGCAACTCCAAAGCCTGTTCCTGGGACTCAGGCTTCTCAAGCTTGGTTTTCCTGGTGCAGTCACACCTTCACATGCCAGCTGGCTTTCAACCAACAGGGGCAGAAGTTCTCAGACCATTAACTGCTGTGCCTGGGACTGGAACCACGTCATTCTGTCATATTGGTCAAGGCAATCAGAGGGTCCACCTGGATTCCAGGAGGAAATTCCAGAAATGGGCCTTAAATTAAGATTAGAGAACAGAGGATAAATCATTCAAATATATGTCTCAGTTTGAGGAGAGATGAGTCTTCTATGTAATGGACTCAAAGAATGTTGGTAGGAAACTGTGAGAACAGATTTTTCTAGGAAGAATGTCAGCATAGACATATCTTTTGGCACAGACAGCTCTGTCTAACAAGAAGAGAATTCAGTCAAACCATTTTGGATATAGTTATTTGTCTCATTGCAGACTTCAGACATTTTAAGTTCACATAAATATACCAATATCACCTAAACCTATTTATTTTCCTTATTAATATATATTATCTTTATTAAAATATGCCTAGTCTATAAATATTATTTCCTCATCCTCTGTTGTCTTTATATGTCACATCTTGGGTGAAAAACACATGTGAAACAGAGAAAATAGGGTAACTCATAGGTGTAAAGGAGACTTGAGTTCCAGTAACAAGCAGGGTCTTTGTTTGCAGAGTATGGGATATTTCTTATTCCTGGCTTGTTGTGCTGATTTTAGAGATTTACCCCTTCTGTTGAATGAATTGCTGAATGTCAATAGATGTTTGTAGGAGTTACACAAGAAAACTTTGGGGTGGAGTAAAGTCAGAGAAGGGGGTGATAGGATATCTCATCAGCTGGAATGTCCCTGTACTTACAGATCTTCACCAATTCTAGAGTTGTGAGATCTCGGCTTCTCCCCACTTTGATGGTCTCTGCCAATTTATAGAGTTTCAGGAAGGATCTCACTGTGTTTATAAATCAGTCCAGTTTGTTTCTTGAGTCACTGGCCAAGGTGTTGCCTTAACTCACCTCAGGGCCCCCACTGTTGCCTGTGGGTTGCTTTGGTTTCTCTCTAATCTGGCACCCCGGAGCCTGATTGCCCTTCCTGAGGGCTGACTCCGCGCCTGACTCCCCAGCCTCCTGCCTGCTGCTTCCCACTCCCTCAGGCTACTCCCCAAATGCTTCCACCCAAACTCCCTGTGGTGGAGGTGCACTCTATGCTCCCTTGGGGCCTGAAACAGACTCTTAATCCACTCATATAGAGCCCATGTGTCTTAGTCAGCTTGGGCTACCATAACAAAAATGCCATGGACTGGGTGGACTAAGCAACAGAAATGTATTTCTCCTTTCTGGAGGCTGGAATTCCAGGACCAGGGTACCAGCAAGGAGGTGTCATTATGAGGGCTTTTACACTGGCTTGTAGGTGGCCGCCGTCTTCCTGTGTGTTCATGTGACTTCTTTGTGTGCACATGGGAGGGAGAGGGAACAAGTTCCCTGGTGTCTGTCTCTTGTTATAAGTGCACTAATGCCATCAGGAGGGCCCCACCCTCATGCTCTCATCTGGACCTAATTACATCCCAAAGGTCCCATCTTCAAATAGCATCACATTGGGGGTTAAGGCTTCAACATATAAATTTTGTGGGGGACACAACCATTCAGTCCATATCATCATGTGTCCCTCTCTCTACTGAGACCACTGACCTCACCACCAGTGGCCTCAGCTCATCTGGGTCTCACTGTTGCTGGCTCATCCATCTGGTTGTGAGTCAGTTGTGCTGTTCATCTTGTGTGACACCTCCCTTAATGCCAGTGTCACTGTTGCCTATACTCATCAATGCCAGTGTCACTGTTTCCTGTACTCATCAATCTATAGCAAAAGTAATGGAGAAACGAGCCTAGCTCTTTGATCAGCTCTTATTGATGTGGTCCACAGGGTCCAAAGTGTTACAGCTTTTTAAGTTTTACACACATAGAACTTTTCTACTAAATAGAAACAGAGGCTAAGTTGAGTGCGCTGCAAGTGGTTCAATGAAAAACCAGCACTGAACTCAAGAACTCAAGTTTATTCGGTGAGATTGTCTCTGAAATCCTAACAATGCTTTTGTTATTTGTTTGCATGTTACTGCCCTACCCACCCTGTCCAGTTTAAATATTTACGTAGTTCTGAATCCCAGTGTTTCAAAATCTTTTTCCAGAAAACTTCTCAGACTCAGTATAAATCAGTGAAGACAAATACTCAAGGTCCATCTGCTCCATCCCCATCTTGCTTACGTAAGGGGTAGGTGGTCCACCTCTGATGACATGCTCCTAAGCTGGGTATGGGCGGGGGAGGGAGGATAAGCCCACTAGTCCCATGTGCTGAATACCTTCAGTGACTTCACATAAATAAGCTGGAATCAGCCATGGTGGTGGAAGTATTTATACCACAGAAATTGGCAAATGCTACAATCTGCAATCTGGGCTTTCAAAAACATTTTTTTTTTTTTTTTTTTGGTCAGCAAGCCAAAATACCAGTACTCTTAACAGGACTGATTTCAAGCTATCAGTGTTTTAACAACAGCTCACAGAATTCCTAAAAACTTAACAGTAAGCTCTCACGATCCCGTATCATTGGGCTGCAGCATACCACCTCTGTTCTTTCAAATGATGACTAGGAAAAACACAATTTATAACAGTTTTCTTGGATATTATTATTTATGTAATAGGCTGTTGTTTTGGATATATCTGAAGCTGGGAAATTTATGTTTAGGCTTGCAGCACAAACAACAAAAATTAATGTAGCTGCAAATGTAGTCGGCACATTTCATATTATTCTTTAGTTTATAATTAATTGGATATTTGTGTTCTGTGATAAAACTGACTAAAATTTCCTTCTGTAAAAATACAAAAGCTAAATTTAATGCACTAATGGTCACTAACAAGAGTCAGGCAGAAGTGATTATTTGTTTATAGTGCCTGATTTTGAAGGATTCTGAGGAGTATGAAGACTGTGGAAGTTGGAAATCATGAGGTCATTGTACACATTGGACGGTAAAATGGTCAGGATGATGGGAATTGAGAAGGGCACCTGAGAGATAGGAGCAAGTGGAAACAGCTAGGGTAGATGAATTTTTCCAGAGATTTAGCAACACTAGAAATGAGATGGAATGGAAATCTAAAGGTGAAAGAGAGTCAGAGGATAGTTTGAGGAGGGATGAGAAGCCTTGTTACATTCAAATTGCAAACAACTAGTCAAGAGAAAATGATGGCTGAGGATTCTACAAAGTTAGAAAAAGATCTAGAGTGAACAACATCCTTGACAGGCAGACTAGATATTCTCCTTCAAGATAGAAGTTGGAGTCAGGGTGGGGAGTTGAGGGCAAAGAGAGTGATTCAGAGAGTTTAGAAACTAACATGGATTTGAGGGCTTAATATTCTCTCTCTCTTTTTTTTTTTTCCTTTTAAAAACTTCTTCCTTTAAGGTAAAAAAAAAAAAAGTGATTCTACAAAGCAATCTCAAGGGCCATCAAAGTGGAAAAGCCATCAGGTGTGTCAGGCAACAGGCAGCTCCCTCCTCCTTCAGGGCAGAGCCAGTGGTTCCCATGCCTTCCAGCCTTGAGTCAGCCCTTTTTAATTTTTCTGTTTAACATCTTTATTGGAGTATAATTGCTTTACAATGGTGTGTTCGTTTCTGCTTTATAACAAAGTGAATCAGCTGTAGGTATACATATATCCCCATATCTCCTGTCTCTTGCGTCTCCTTCCCACCCTCCCTATGCCACCCCTCTAGGTGGTCACAAAGCACCAAGCTGATCTCCCTGTGCTATGCGGCTGCTTCCCACTAGCTATCTGTTTTACATTTTGTAGTGTATATTTGTCAGTGCTAGTCTCACTTCGTCCCGGTTTACCCTTCCCCCTCCCCGTGTCCTCAAGTCCATTCTCTACGTCTGCGTCTTTATTCCTATCCTGCCCCTAGGTTCTTCAGAACCACTGTTTTTGTTTTTTTTTTTTAGATTCCATATATATGTGTTAGCATACGGTATTTGTTTTTCTCTTTCTGACTTACTTCACTCTGTATGACAGACTCTAGGTCAATCCACCTCACTACAAGTAACTCAATTTCGTTTCTTTTTATGGCTGAGTAATATTCCATTATATATATATGTGTTACATCTTCTTTATCCATACATCTGTCTATGGACACTTAGGTGGCTTCCATGTCTTGGCTATTGTAAAGAGTGCTGCAATGAACAATGTGGTATATGACTCTTTTTGAATTATGGTTTTCTCAGGGTGTATGCCCAGTAGTAGGATTGCTGGGTCGTATGGTAGTTCTATTTTTAGTTTTTTAAGGAACCTCCATACTGTTCTCCATAGTGGCTCTATCAATTTACATTCTCACCAACAGTGCAAGAGGGTTCCCTTTTCTCCACACCCTCTCCAGCATTTATTGTTTGTAGATTTTATGATGATGGCCATTCTGACTGGTGTGAGGTGATACCTCATTGTAGTTTTTGTTTTGCATTTCTCTAATGATTAGTGATGTTCAGCATACTTTCATGTTTTTGTTGGCAATCTGTATATCTTCTTTGGAGAAATGTCTATTTAGGTCTTCTGCCCATTTTTGGATTGGTTGTTTTTGTTTGTTTGTTTGTTTGTTTTTGATATTGAGCTGCATGAGCTGCTTGTATATTTTGGAGATTAATCCTTTGTCAGTTGCCTCATTTGAAAATATTTTCTCCCATTCTGAGGGTTGTCTTTTCATCTTGTTAATTGTTTCCTTTGCTGTGCAAAAGCTTTTAAGTTTCATTAGGTCCCATTTGTTTATTTTTGTTTTTATTTCCATTTCTCTAGGAGGTGGATCAAAAAGGATCTTGCTGTGATTTATGTCTTAGACTATTCTTCCTATGTTTTCCTCTAAAAGTTTTATAGTTTCTGGCCTTATATTTAGGTCTTTCATCAATTTTGAGTTTATTTTTGTGTATGGTGTTAGGAAGTGTTCTAGTTTCATTCTTTTACATGTAGCTGTCCAGTTTTCCCAGCACCCCTTATTGAAGAGGCTGCCTTTTCTCCGTTGTATATTCTTGCCTGCTTTATCAAAGATAAGGTGACCATATGTGCGTGGGTATATCTCTGGGCTTTCTGTCCTGTTCCATTGATCTATATTTCTGTTTTTGTGCCAGTACCATACTGTCTTGACTGCTGTAGCTTTGTAGTATAGTCTGAGTCAGGGAGCCTGATTCCTCCAGCTCCATTTTTCTTTCTCAAGGTTGCTTTCGCTATACGGGGTCTTTTGTGTTTCCTTACAAATTGTGAAATATTTTGTTCTAGTTCTGTGAAAAATGCCATTGGTAGTTTGGTAGGGATTGCATTGAATCTGTAGCTTGTTTTGGGTAGTATAATCATGTTCGCAATGTTGATTCTTCCAATCCAAGAAGAGATCCAGAACAATCCATCTGTTTGTCTCATCTTTAATTTATCAGTTTCTTATAGTTTTCTACATACAGTTCTTTTCTCTCCTTAGGTAGGTTTATTCCTAGATATTTTTTTCTTTTTGTTCCAAAGGTAAAGGGAATGTTTCCTTAATTTCTCTTTCAGATTTTTCATCATTAGTGTATAGGAATGCCAGAGATTTCTGTGCATTAATTTTGTATCCTGCTGCTTTACCAAATTCATTGATTAGTTCTAGTAGTTTTCTGGTAGCATCTTTAGGATTCTTTATGTATAGTATCATGTCATCTGCAAACAGTGACAGCTTTACTTCTTCTTCTCTGACTTGGATTCCTTTTATTTCTTTTTCGTCTCTGATTGCTGTGGCTAAAACTTCCAAAACTATGTTGAATAGTAGTGGTGAGAGTGGGCAACCTTGTCTTGTTCCTGATCTTAGTGGAAATACTTTCAGTTTTTCACCATTGAGAATGATGTTCGCTGTGGGTTTGTCATATATGGCCTTTATTATGTTGAGGTAAGCTCTCTCTATGATTATTTTCTCGAGGGTTTTTATCATAAATGGGTGTTGAATTTTGTCGAAAGCTTTTTCTGCATCTATTGAGGTTATCATATGGTTTTTATCCTTCAATTTGTTAATATGGTGTATCACATTGATTGATTTGCGTATATTGAAGAATCCTTGCGTTCCTGGGATAAACCTCACTTGATCATGGTGTATGATACTTTTAATGTGCTTTTGGATTCTGTTTGCTAGTATTTTGTTGAGGATTTTCATGTCTATGTTCATCAGTGATACTGGCCTGTAGTTTTCTTTTTTTGTGACATCTTTGTCTGGTTTTGGTATCAGGGTGATGGTGGCCTCGTATGATGAGTTTGGGAGTTTTCCTCCGTCTGCTATATTCTGGAAGAGTTTGAGAAGGATAGGTGTTAGCTCTTCTCTAAATGTTTGATAGAATTCACCTGAGAAGCCATCTGTTCCTGGGCTTTTGTTTGTTGGAAGATTTTGAATCACAGTTTCAATTTCAGTGCTTGTGATTGGTCTGTTTATATTTTCTATTTCTTCCTGGTTCAGTCTCGGACAGTTGTGCATTTTAAGAATTTGTCCATTTCTTCCAGGTTGTCCGTATTATTGACATATAGTTGCTTGTAGTAATCTCTCATGGTACTTTGTATTTCTGCAGTGTCAGTTGTTACTTCCCTTTTTTCATTTCTAAGTCTATTGATCTGAGTCTTCTCCCTTTTTTCTTGATGAGTCTGGCTAATGGTTTATCAATGTTGTTTATCTCCTCAAAGAACCAGCTTTTAGTTTTATTGATTTAGGTGTGAGGTTAGGTTGTTTGAGTTGTTTCTTGTTTGTTGAGGTAGAATTGTATTGCTATAAACTTCCCTCTTAGAACTTCCTTTGCTGCATCCCATAGGTTTTGGGTCATCTTTAAGGGCTTAAAATTCTTAATTTATTGTCAGCATTTCTGATATGAGTGAAAGGGACAGAAACATTGGGAGTTTTGAAGGAAACAGGGAACGATTTGCTGGAAAAACTCAACAAGGAAGTAGAGAAATAAAGGAATAAATCCCACAGAGAAATTTCTCCCTGTTGTAAGTCTCAAGTGTTAAGTTAAGGCCAATCATTTGTGAAATATATTTTTATTCTTTTCTACCCTTAGACAAGCCCTACGTCATTAGCATGAGGTGTACACAGAGTATGTATCTATTTTTATTATAAGATGCCACACCATCTTATTGTCATTTTTATCTCTGTTCCCCCCATTTCCTAAGGTGGAACTTCTGCATGCCTCCTTGCCTTTTGCTTACATTTCATGCTCATTTCTTTTGGGAATTTACAGATCTTCCTTCACTTACCATGGGGTTACATCCATTCCAATAAATCTATTCTGGGAATTCCGTGCAGGTCCAGTGGTTAGGACTTGGTGCTTTCACTGTGGCGTCCGGGTTCAAATCCTGGACTGGAAATATTGTAAGTGAGAAATGTATTTAATAACCTAACCTACCGATCATCACAGCTTAGCCTAGCCCTCCATAAACATTCTTGGAATACTCACATTAGCTTGCAGTGGGGAAAATCATCTGACACAAAGCCTATTTTATACTAAAGTGTTGAATATCATGTAATTTATTGAATACTGTAGTGAAAGTGAAAAGCAGAATGATTGTCTGGGTACAGAATGGTTTAAGTGTGTCAGTTCTTCACAAGCATGATTGTGTGGTTGCCCGGGAGCATCAGGAGAGAGGATCGTACTGTGTGTATCACTAGCCTGGGAAAAGATCAAAATTCAAAATTGGAAGAATGGTTTCTACTGAATGCCTATCGATTCCACAGCATCCTAATGTCAAAAAACTGTGGAGTCGAACCGTTGTAAGTCAAGGACTGTCGGTACATAAATTCTCTCCTTCAGCCATTGTCTCCGCTGGGAGTGTTCTAATGCTTTCTCACTCAGTACACACCTGTCTCCTTGAAATCCCACAAGGACACTTTTCCTGACTGCTTCCCCAACAATCTGTTTTCTGAATCTTTCTTCACTTTACCCTCACACTTGATTTATTTATGAGTTTAAATGTTTATGGGAAATTTAGGTTCAGGTGAGTGAAAACTTTGAAAGTCTCCGAAGACCAGTGAAGAGCTTACCATTTAGTGAGAGAGAACACACACAGAAAGAAATTATTTTAAAATGGTATTTTAGTATTTAGGGAACAAATCAGTAAGTTATACACACTTAGACACTCATAAATTATTTCGTCTAGTGTAATAGCAATGCCCTTTCTTGATCTCTGACTGAAAGGTGGTTATGGAAGTGTGACCAGCAATAAGGATGAAAAACAAATGAATTAAGATGTGGAAGAAGTTTACAGATATCACCCTACTACCTATTTAATAAAATGTATCCTTTTTAAGAAATAAAGTATATTTTTCATAATTATAATACTTTGTTATTCCAAAATGCTACCTCTATGCAATATAAAATCTCTTGGAAAAATATTTTTTAAAGCACATCAAATTGGAAGTTATGGTATTTTCTTTACAGAAATGAATCTTAACATAAAATTCTGGCAAAATGGCAAAAAACTTGATATTCCACACAGATTTTGTTTTCAGGCAAGTATCATATCAATAACTATGTAAACTATATCAGTAGAATGAGTTATAAATATACCTCTAATCATTCATTAACATGATTTACATTGAACCTACTCTAGATATAGAGCAGTTTCTGTAGCTTTGACATCATGTATATTATACCTCTTTTAAAAAATATATTTCACGTTTTCACTCATATGTAGAAAGTAGCAGCCTTTTATATAAAACAGGTTATATATACATTTTTAACATATATGATTAAATGGTAATCACAGACTAAGAACCATAGGAAATCTAAATTGTAGCTCAGATTCCCCGATCAGTCCATAAAGACCTATTTGTTTTACTAAACAGAAGTACAGGAATCTTCTTCAGAGAGATTCTTCTCCTGCCCCTGTTTCAATACCAATCCCATCCCTCTTCAGGTAATCACTTGTCTGCTGAGCATGTACCTCTCCATGGAATGACGTAGGTGGCATGTGCTACTGGATAAGATATGTGCTCTGGAGCCAATGGACTCATTGGCCTCAGCAAGTGACTGTCACTTTGCTTCAGATTCCTCACGTGTGACATGGGATACCAAGAGTCTTATTGCTTGGAGTTACTGTGAGGCTGACATATAAGTTAAATTAATAATATATAGTCCCCAGCACACAGTATTATTGTCATTATTATTCACTCTGAAGGTAGCCCTGGCAGAAATCGCTTTTCTCCTGAATTGTCGCCATTACCTCTCCCCAAACCACACACGCACAGTGATACCTCTCACTACTAAGATGCAGGAATGATAATAGAGACATTACAGCTACAAAGTTTTCAGGAAACTGGCAGCAAAAAGTGCAGAGAATTTTTTTCAGAGATTGAGAGCTGAGGCCAGGACCTTCTTTAAAAAATATTGATCACATATCAACTCCTTGGTCATCCCATTTATTTTCTTCCCATGACCCCAGAGATCAGCCCGGCTTCCCCCTTCCCATTGCCATCACCATTTTATTCCAGTCAGGGTTTCTTTTCTCCTATTTCTTACATAATAAAGCAAACATTTTTGAGTTTTTCCTTATCCTTCTGTCCCTAATGCATACAGAAAGTCCTGTTCAGATTTCCATGTGTTCCATAAGTCTGTTTGTGTATGTTTTGGCATATCTCAAATAGATATTTTACTAATTCTTGGTTTACAAAGTCTGAGTTGTTTTACCATACAAATTAATACACCTTTAGAAGTGGAAGGTGAAAAGAGCGGTATTTTATTTATTTTTTTGTCATATATTTTGCCAAAAAAATGTTGGGAGGGACAATTTTGAGGTCATGCATATATTTTGAAAAATAATTCTGGAAAGCCTGTCTCTACATAAATGGATTTCTAAACAAATTTCTGGTATATATAATGCATTATTGCAGGCTGCTCTTTCATAGTTCTAAATATTCACAGAACATGCTAATTAGTCCAGAAGCTCAGATTGCTGGAGAACTAAATTTTGAAAAAGAATTGTATCATGTGATCATATATTTTCTATTTTTAAGGAGCTTGAAATTTCTAAAACAACACAGACTTTTTTTGCCCCAATGGGCGATCTCTGTGTTTGCATGCGTTGTGACTTCCTATAAGTGATGAAACACTAGTTCTCCCAGTGGTATCATTAGACAGCAGCTACCTCTCACAGCACAAATGGGAGGCTATTCTGTTCCATGCTGTTTTCTTCGGCAAACTTGATACCCCACATGCAAAGAGTAATTTCATTACAATTAAAATGTCATGTAAATAAGTGAGGTTGATAGAATATGCAAAATTCAGAAAGAAAGAAGAAAAACCTCCACAATGGATTGTGGAAATACAAAGAAAATATGAAAAATGTTTCCAGTTAAGAAGTAGTTGTTATGAGTTCTTTTAATTCTTATATATTTTAGAGAAATTTAATTTATTAATATATGCCTGGTAGCATATACTTAAAGTAGAAAATACCTCTCGTATCATTTAATACAGATTTTTTACTTAAAGAATCTTGAGACCAAAGACTAAAACTGTGACCACCTATATTACTAATTTAATGCTTTGTTAAGTGTCTTGTGCAATTAGAGCAAGCAAGCAAAAAAAAAAAAAAAAAGACAATTGGCTCTATTTAAATTTAATTTTTTTGCTTAAAGTAAAAAATATGATTTTGAGATAAATATAAAGTGATAAAATCATGAAGCATTTATGATTATTTAGAAGTCTTATGTTAGGTTTTATATTTAACTTTAGCAAATTGCATCCCCTGGTTTCCAAGTGGGTTGATTTTGCATACTGCTAATACGTGCAAGTATGTATCATTGTGATGAACTGAGTGACACTTGCCTCCTGTGAATAGTATGGGGACACGGGGTGACTCTTGCTCCCACTGTGAGTGATGAGGGAGCAGTTGAATAGATTGCCTTCAACACGTTCTGCTCCTAGGACAGCCTATGATTCTTCCTCATACCTGGCCTCAACACCGTATATCGTTCTTGGAGGAGACAAAAAGTGTCATATAAAATAAAGCTACTCTTTTTAATTTCTTAATTTAGAATACGATGCCTTCACATATTGAATTGATGGGACAGTAGCCTGACCAAGAAATCAGGAGGCCTGGAAAGCATGTTTGGATAGGGAGCTCAGTGGTATTTGTCAGAATGCAGAAATGTTTAGAGGTTCTACAAGTAAGGAAATGTTTTTCACAAACCACAGAAATATGCAGTGCTGGAGGGGCCTGTTCATTGCTTTTATTCATTTTGAGTTCCAAGAAATATTTTATTTGAAAGAAGTAAATGATTGCAGAAAAGATTGATTACTGGAGTAGATGTTTACTCAGTCATCTCCAGCTCATTGGTTCCAATGAATAAGCTTTATATGCCTAAGTGTTTTCTGACTATAAATTAAATATATATTTATTGTAAAAAAATTGGGAAATACAACAAGTATATACTAAAGAAAGTTAAAATCATCATTGAAAAAAATTATTTCTCTATTTTGTATTTACTTTTTAAACAAATAGCAAACATTACTGTCCTAAAATTCCTCTAATTTAGTGGACAAATTTAGCCTATCATATGTCTAGATAATATATTTGGCACTGTATATTTATAATTTTCAGTGTTCAGTAGTTTAGTTACATTCAATATTTTAAAGGTATTTCTTTATAAAAATGATACCTCTGGGGTTACTCACAAAATTGCTTGGGTGTATATACTAATTAAGATAGGAATACAGGTTAGCTATTTCACTGAAACAATATTAACAGATCACCTAAGAATTTTCTTCTTCCACAAAATGTATGAGAACACATACTGGAAGGTAAGAAAAATTTATATACATAATCTCTAATATTGAAAGGAATGTGCAAAAATTCGTATATTTATACATTATTAGTGATTGTTTAAATTTATACAAGACCTTTGAAATCAGTTGTATAGCAAGGGCCTAAAATTATGTATGTATTTCTCTACTTCTTGAAATAAAAAGTTTGTTGAAATGTAAAATCACCACACATGGCATGGCATGTAGTAAACACTCAGTAAACATCAGCTGTTAATATTAACCACAGTGAAATGGAAATTGTTTAAATTAACTGAACAATGTTATCAGTATAGAACATCTACTGAGTTTATTTAGATCATTAATGAATACTTTTCTTGACTAATTTCTAGAGGAAATGCATAATTTTTGCACTTTGCTCTCTTGATTGGCCCAAATGCCCTTCACGACAGAAAGATAACTAGTGAAGAATTATATTGCCTATCATTTTCTGACACAATAAATACATTTTGTGTACATAATATAATAGGTTTCTTTGTGTGTTGTTGGATGTGTCTTCCGAAAATAGCTGATGGTGTACAAAGAGTGTTTTCTAAAAATTCAGTAAAACTGCATGGGACTAAATTTGAGATTCTGAAATATTATCTCACTGATCGCATTATTGTACTGTATGTCCTTTGTGTGATGTAATTATGATCATAAATTAGTAAAATGTTTAGCTTGTTATCGGTACGTTTCCTAAGGAAGAACTAAGAATCTGAGCTGAATATTAATTCCAGCCATGACTGAGGGTTTTCTAAATTGCCATAATCATTTATCAGCCTGTTATTTTGCATACAGCTTTGGCCTTAGAGGTTGTTTATTGTATCTGTTGAATTTGAAGTTGTGTGCAATAGGTTGCCTAGGCATGTTTCAGAAATGTACCATGCTATCTAAATATATAAATCATCGGGGTTTTTTGGTTTTTTTGATTTTGCCAACTGACTCGACATTACCACTCAGTAAATGGCAATCAATATGTAGAAGAAAACCAAAGGAATATTAAGAACAGACATCTCCAAATTGAGAGCTCAGATGGGTTTATTATGGCTATATTTGTAAGAAAGTATTCATTCCCAAATCTATCTCTTTTTGTGCAGAGATAATCATATGCCAGCAGCAGATAGAAAACTGAAGAGATGAGTGGTGTGCATCTATAATTTTGATTATCTCATGTAGAGGGGAATACATCCTGTAGAAAGAATAATACATTTTCTTTTTTGAAATTGTACAATAAGAGCTATAAAAATCGCAATATTGTTTACATGAGAGTATGGTGATGTACAATTATTGGTTTTATACTTATGGCTATCATACACAATGGAAAATAGTGGTAGACATGTCACTTCCTTAAATGCCAAAGAGCAATTATGATGGTGGTCCTGGAACAGCAGCATTAGCATCACATGGGAACTTGTTAGAACTCAAATTTCCAGCCGCACCCAGACCTACTAATCATAAACTCTGGGGGTGAAGCACCAAAAACTGTTTTGTAATAATCAGTCTGGCCGATTTTAATGCATGCTAAAATTTGAGAGCTATTGCACTAGACAAAGCAACTAAGCAGAGGAGCAGCAGTCAGTTAATAATGATCAGTTTTGTCCAATGCACAGATATATACCCATTCTACTGGCTCTCAGCTTCCTAACCCTGCCTTAATAGCCACAGTCACTACGTGATGAGGACCTCCCCTAGAATATAAACTAGATGGGGGCAAGGAATCCAGCTCCTCTGTTCACTGCCTGTTACCCCAGCACCTATAGAGGGTAATTTAATACATATTTATTGAATGAGCAAATTGCTGAGAGTTCAATAATTTAAACATTATGTTAATGGATAATGTTAATAACAATTTTTAAGATAGATATAGATGAATAGATCAATGTGTTCACCTTTATTTAAACAAGAGTAACCTCCCTTATCCATGGAGGATATAACATTTCAAGATGCCCCAGTGGATGCCTGAAACCTTGGATAGTACTGGACCCTATATATATTAAATATTATGTTTCTTCCTATACATAAATACCTGCCATAAAGTTTAACTTATAAATTAGACATAGTAAGAGATTAATACCAATAACTAATAATAAAATAGAACAATTATAATAATACACTGTAGTAAAAGTTATGTCAATGTGATCTCTCTCGCTCTCAAAATATCTTATTGTACAAATTTAATCATGCACACACTGTGGCCCCAATTTTTCCAGTTTGAGGTGGGACAGAAAAATTAGCATAATTTTCTTTTTCCTTTTCACAATTTTGCAGATAGGATATTTGTTCTTACCATAGATTTTAGCAACCTCAGCATGAGATTTATTTCCTTTTCTGCCGAGTTGAGAACTTTACCTTTTCACTTAAAGGAGGCACTTTACGGCTGCTGTTTGACGTATCCAAATTGCCAGCATCACTACTCTTGCATTTGAGGGCCATTATTAAGTAAAATAAGCATCATTTGAACACAAGCACTGTGATACTGTGATGTCAGTAGATCTGATGACTGAGATGGATACTAAGTGGCTAACGGGCAGGATGCTCTGGACAAAGCGGTGATTCACGTCCTGGGCATGGTGGGGCAGGATTTCATCACGCTACTCAAAACATCAGGAGCTTTAAAACTTCTGTGTTGTTTATGCAGTTTTCCATTTACTACTTTTGGACTTTGGTTGACCATGGGTAACTTAAACCTCGGAAAGCAAAACCATGCATAAGGGGAGACTCCTGTAATATGTCAATCTTGTATCACTCTGGAATTGTAAGCTAATTTTAGTCAATATAGTTTGACAGGTATGAAAAATATTTAATATTTAAACTTTGTGTAGCATGAAACCACCATGCTCATAACTCTAGCAGTCACCTTCAATAAATCATTTTAATGCATGTACTTGGAATTAGTAAAATTTGAAATGCTAGCAACTTTTGGTGTTGGGTTGTGTGTGAAAGTGTGTTAGAATGCTGCATTTTCTGTACTTTTATGAAAAGAATCCTCCAGAGTGAAAAACAGCCCTAAAAATGGTGTATTCAACCAAAACATGAGATGAGAAAAATAAACTGAAATAATTGTGGTCAATAGCATTCCCATGTAATATCCAAAATGTCATATTCACTAGCAACAGAAGTAAACAGTACTTTAGACTTGTGCTACGTTGCTTTTTAGAACTAATTTCATAGTAGAGTGAATTCTCAACAATTGTGAATTCTCAAATTTATCACTATGAAATGATCTTGAAAAATATTCATTTCATACTAACTTTACTGATTTAACTGGTTAGTGAGCTAATGTGTGTGCGCTGCTCACTAGGTAATTAGAAGAAAAAAGTGCAATTTTTAAAATTTATTTTATGGTTGAAACATACTACATATCAGAACCTAATATCCTCAAATAATTTACTTTCCATCTAAGGGTGTAATTTCAGTGTGAGTTTTCTAATGCAGCACTGCCATGAGCACCAAGTCAACATCTGTTCCTCTCAAGGAAGAGTCACTATGTAGAGTCATCACTCTCAAAATATAATCTTGGGTTTCAGTGAACTTGTGTGTTAGATGAATGATATTTTAGTGGTCTCCATGCTTTTAAATTTGCATAATTAATATATAATGATTGCTGAAAAATGCCTGATGACAGTTAGGATGCATGGTACCTCTTTAGCTTTTCTGACAAGTTTGTAACCATGCATATCATCATAAGGCAAAAAAGAAACACATCAGTCAATGTAATGACTAATTTAAAATATTTCCCACTAAAACACAGAATGCTTTATACTTGTATTAGATTCTTAAAGTATATTTTATAAATGCTAGAATATTAAATCTTCAATTAAGATTTTAATAAATACAAAAGATATGAAACACCAAGTTCATTGTTATCAGAATCAAATTCCCATTGCATTTATTTTAGGGGGAAGAGAAACAGGAGATTTGGAACAATTCTCTATAACAATGGAATAACACTTCTCCCTTGATATCTTCAGAAGAACTAAGAGAGCTGTTATTTCAGAAGCAATTGCTTCCATTTAGTATTACAATTGTTGGTCTTACTAAAATTAAAAAATGCCATTAGATTGACTTTTATAGTGGTAAGTTGTGCTTAAGATGGGTTGGTACTAAGTAAACAGCTGCATAATTTGCTAACTTCCTTGAAGTTATAGCATTGTCATTTATCATAGCTGTTTTGGTGGGACATGATTATTGTATTAAGAAGGATGTTGAATTTGAACATCTTATATATCCAGCAGATGAAATTTCAAGACTCTGAATACAAAAATTATGAAAGGGGAGGAGATAATTGAAGGAAAGATTGTTGAGAGAAAAACTGTATGCTGAGGGCAGAATGAGGGGAGTCACTGATATTTTAAAAGTTGAAAAAGGAGAAATAATTCAGGAAGACAGAGATGAAATTGCAAAACAAAAACAGAAATTCTCAGGTTAGAATCTAGGATCCCAAGGAGACAGCACTTCGAGAAGCAAATGGTCCGCAGTGTCAGATGCAAAGGAAAGGTTGTTACAGTATCTTTAATTGGCTAGAAAATACTAAAGCACTGACAATGTAATACTCTGAAGTGGCTACTTTAACCCTAGGGATGGATCAGTTGTCCTATCACAGCCTCTAATTCCATGCATTTTCTGTGGAATGAGGAATCCCACACTCCGAAAGAACCTACACGTGGTTGTCCTGGCAATTTATCAATCAAAACACAGACTTTATAAAGTACTATAATAATGCAAAAAATTAGTTTTGTTAGTGAAGCTAGTGATTTTCAAGAGATGATAGACTTGCTAAAATATTTTAAATTCTTTTTTCTTCTAATAGAAGGTTCTGCCATATGCAGTCTGTGGATTGATCTCCAGATTGCCTGTGTCTGGTTGAGGATTCCAAGGATTTGGCTTAACTGAATCATGGCCACAGAGTATTATCACATTTTTCTTAAGTGAACCTTAATGTAAACTATAGTTTCTGGATAGCTGGGATTTCTTTGAATCTGCAAAATAGATTGTATGATTCTTTATGTGTCTCCCTGCTAAAACTATTTGTCTAATAAATAACTAGCTACCTGTGGGGGAGATTTCAGTCTGAGATATTCTTTTGTTTAACCTGAAAAGATAATTATAGGAACCTCGAACACTGAAGAAGCTAGGAGTTGAGCATAACCAAAATGCGTCCCGGTTTTAAGTAGAGACCCAGTGAGCTGAGGACAGAATTGACCATTGGAATTTTCACTGTGGTTGATCTGTGCCAGAAGAGGTTCAGTATTTTTGTGGATGCCTAAATCTACTGGCGATTGGCTGAGGAGAAGATGGGAAGCCAGAGAGTGCTGGAAACACCCAAGTTGACAGTCTCCATTCTCATTGCCTGGTGTAGCCTCCTATTTTGATAAATAGTAACTATGGTTAAATTTCCTTCATGTAAGAGTGAAGAAGGCAAAAGTATTTAAAAGCATAGACTTTAAAACAGTAAATTTGTTAGACTGTCTTACAATACCACAAATATTTGTTTTTCACTTCAATATATGTGGCACTTTTAAAAAGGAATTAATTTCCTTTTGGTTAATATATCTGTGTCTAATAAAATTTGACAGATGTCATTTTGTATTGAATAACATTTTTTAAACCAATATTTGTTATTCAGAGACAGAAAAAAGAATGAGTAGAGTCACTATTCTTCCTGAACAGTAGGAGAAATGTTATATTCATATGTATAAAACATTGTTTCAAGAGAAAGACCTTTTGAGAAGTAAAGAATTCCTGAGGGCTCTCAGTGACTTAGATGATGTTTTATAAAACATCTTTAGTCATATCCTCCACATTGAGTCATAGTGGAAACTTACAATATGATAGGTTTCCATGGCAAATATTAAACTACCAATCTAGGTGATAGTCACCTGTCTGAGAGTTAGTGAGGTGCCTGTATGCTAATGCAAAGGACAGTCATTTAATCTTGGTAGGTAGATGAGTAGTTACTCTCCAAAAAAGTCTTTTAGAAATATGTGTGGTCAAAAACATTCTATTAAGTTTAAATTTCTATTGTCTTAATTGGAACTGTCCAAAATATCTCATTTCATTTAACAAACTACGGGCAGGGGGATGACATCACAATTGCTTAAAATAGACACACCAACTCTTGCTTCAGAAACATAATTTTTCATTAAATTAACCTAAAGAGGGAATAGAAGGTATATAAAGAGTTTAATACTGAAACACATGCCTGATATTATCTGACCCTCGCCTCTGGTTAGTGCTTGTTTTAAGGTTTGCTAATTTATTTTTATACCTTGAGTGATGGACTTACTATACACAGTAGTAAACATTTTTCACCCAATGAATGTTATAAGAGGAAAGAGGATATAACGAATAATATTCAAATATAAAATGTATTTATGAGGGGACCTTCAAGATGGTGGAGGAGTGAGACATGGACATCACCTTCCTCCCCACAAATATGTCAGATATACATCTACATGTGGAACAACTCCTACAAAACACCTACTGAACGCTGGCAGAAGACCTCAGACCTCCCAAAATCCGTATGGCTGACAGGATCTTGGTGCTCCGGCTGGGTGTCAGGCCTGTGCCTCTGAGGTAGGAGAGCTGAGTTCAGGACATTGGTCCACCAGAGACCTCCCACTACATGTAATATTAAACAGTGAAAGCTCTCCCAGAGATGTCCCTCTCAATGCTGAGACCCAGCTCCACTCAACCACCAGCAACGTACAGTGCTGGACACCCTATGCCGAACAACTAGCAAGACAGGAACATAACCCCACCC
Organism: Orcinus orca; assembly: GCF_937001465.1. NCBI lineage: Eukaryota > Metazoa > Chordata > Mammalia > Artiodactyla > Delphinidae > Orcinus > Orcinus orca. The sequence continues at coordinate 7,869,837 of NC_064573.1, read as the reverse complement.
ATTAGCAGAGAGGTTGCCTAAAATCATAATAAGGTCACAGACACCCCAGAACAAACCACCAGATGTGGTCCTGCCCACCACAAAGACAAGATCCAGCATCATCCACCAGAACACAGGCACCAGTCCTGTCCACCAGGAAGCCTACAAACCCACTGAACCAACCTTAGCCACTGGGGGCAGACACCAAAAACAATGGGAACTATGAACCTGCAACCTGCGAAAAGGAGACCCCAAACACAGTAAGTTAAGCAAAATGAGAAGACAGAGAAACAGCAGATGAAGGAGCAAGGTAAAAACCCACCAGACCAAACAGATGAAGAAGAAGTAGGCAGTCTACCTGAAAAAGAATTCAGAGTAATGATAGTTAAGCTGATCCAAAATCTTGGAAATAGAATGCAGAAAATACAAGAAACGTTTAACAAGGACCTAGAAGAAGTAAAGAGCAAAAAAACAATGGTTAACAACAAAATAAATGAAACTAAAAATTCTCTGGAAGGAATCAGTAGCAGAATAACTGAGACAGAAGAACAGATAAGTGACCTGGAAGATAAAAGACCTGGAAGATAAATAACCAGTTATCTCCTGGAAGTGGAAATAACTACCGCAGAGCAATATAAAGAAAAAAGAATGAAAAGAATTGAGGACAGTCTCAGAGACCTCTGGGACAACAGTAAACTCACCAACATTCAAATTATAGGGGTCCCAGAAGAAGAAGAGAAAAAGGAAGGGACTGAGAAAGTATTTGAAGAGATTATAGTTGAAAACTTTCCCTAATATTGGAAAGGAAATAGTCATTCAAATCCAGGAAGTGCATAGAGTCCCATACAGGACAAATCCAAGGAGAAACACATCAAGACACATACTAACCAAGCTATCAAAAATTAAATACAAAGAAAAAATATTGAAAGCAGCAAGGGAAAAGCAAAAAATAACATACAAGGAAATACCCATAATGTTTAAAGCTGATCTTTTAGAAGAAATTCTGCAAGCCAGAAGGGAGTGACAGGACATATTTAAAATGATGAAAGGGAAAAACCTAAAACCAAGATTACCCAGCAAGGATCTCATTCAGATTCAATGGAGAAATTAAAATCTTCACAGACAAGTAAAAGCTAAGAGAATTCAGCAGCACCAAACGAGCTTTACAGCAAATGCTAAAGGAACTTCTCTAGGCAGGAAACACAAGAGAAGGAAAAGACCTACAATAACAAACCCAAAACAGTTAAGAAAGTGCTAATAGGAAAATAATATCGATAATTACCTTAAATGTAAATGGATTAAATGCTCCAACCAGAAGACATAGACTCGCTGAATGGATGCAGAAACAAGACCCGTATATATGCTGTCTACAAGAGACCCTCTTCAGACCTAGGGACACATACAGACTGAAAGTGAGGGGATGGAAAAAAATATTCCATGCAAATGAAAATCAAAAGAAAGCTGGAGTAGCAATTCTCATATCAGACAAAGTAGACTTTAAAATAAAGACTATTACGAGAGACAAAGAAGGAGACTACATAATGATCAAGGGATCAACCCAAGAAGATGATATAACAATTGTAAATATTTATGCACCCAACATAGGAGCACCTCAATACATAAGGCAAACGCTAACATCCATAAAAGGAGAAATCGACAGTAACACAGTCACAGTAGGGGACTTTAGCACCCTGCTTTCACCAATGGACAGACCATCCAAAATGAAAATAAATAAGGAAACACAAGCTTCAGATGCTACATTAAACAAGATGGACTTAATTGATATTTATAAGACATTCCATCCAAAAACAACAGAATACACTTTCTTCTCAAATAGTAAAGGAACATTCCCCAGGATAGATCATATCTTGGGTCACAAGTCAAGCCTTGGTAAACTTAATAAAATTGATTTCATACCAAGTATCTTTTCTGACCACAACACTATGAGACTAGATATCAATTACACGAAAAATCTGTAGAAAATACAAAAACATGGAGGCTGAACAATACACTACTTAATAACCAAGAGATCACTGAAAATATCAAAGACAAAAACAAAAAACACCTAGAGACAAATGACAATGAAAACATGACGACCCAACACCTATGGGATGCAGCAAAAGCAGTTCTAACAGGGAAGTTTATAGCAATACAAGCCTACCTCAAGAAGCAAGAAACATCCCAAATAAACAACCTAACCTTACACCTAATGCAATTACAGAAAGAAGAACAAAAAAACCCAAAGTTAGCAGAAGGATAGAAATTATAATGATCAGATCAGAAATAAATGAAAAAGAAATGAAGGTAACAATAGCAAAGATCAATAAAACTAAAAGCTGTTTCTTTGAAAAGATAATCAAAATTGATAAACCATTAGCCAGACTCATCAAGAAGAAAAGGCAGAACACTCAAATCAATAGACTTAGAAATGAAAAAGGAGAAGTAACAACTGACCTTTGCAGAAATACAAAGGATCATGAGAGATTACTACAAGCAACTCTATGCCAATAAAATGGACAACATGGAAGAAATGGACAAATTCTTGAAAATCACCTTTTGAGACTGAACCACAAAGAAATAGAAAATATAAACAGACCAATCAAAAGCACTGAAATTGAGACTGTGATTAAAAATCTTCCAACAAACAAAAGCACCAGACCAGCGGCTACACAGGCGAATTCTGTCAACATTTAGAGAAGAGCTAACCCTTATCCTTCTTAAACTCTTCCAAAATATAGCAGATGGAGGAATCCTCCCAATCTCATTCTATGAGGCCACCATCACACTGGTACCAAAACCAGACAAAGGTGTCACAAAGAAAGAAAACTACAGGCCAATATCACTGATGAGCATAGATGCAAAAATCCTCCACAAAGTACTAGCAAAAGGAATCCAACAGCACATTAAAAGGGTCATGTACCCATGATCAAGTGGGGTTTATCCCAGGAATGCAAGGATTCTTCAATATACTCAAATCAATCAATGTGATAAACCATATTAACAAGTTGAAGGAGAAAAAACCTATATGATCATCTCGATAGATGCAGAAAAAGCTTTTGGCAAAATTCAACACCGATTTATGATAAAAACCCTCCAGAAAGTAGGCCTAGAGGGAACTTACCTCAACATAATAAAGGCCATATATGACAAACCCACAGCCAACATTGTTCTCAATGGTAACTGAAACCAGTTCCTCTAAGATCAGAAACAAGCCAAGGTTGTCCACTCTCACCACTGTTATTCAACATAGTTTTGGAAATGTTAGCCACAGCAATCGAGAAGCAAAATAAATAAAAGGAAGCCAAATCGGAAAAGAAGAGGTAAAGCTGTCACTGTTTGCAGATGACATGATACTATGCATAGAGAATCCTAAAGATGCTACCAGAAAACTACTAGAGCTAATAAATGAATTTGGCAAAGTAGCAGAATACAAAATTAATGCACAGAAACCTCTTGCATTACTATACTAATGACAAAAAATCTGAAAGAGAAATTAAGGAAACACTCCCATTTACCATTGCAATAAAAAGAATAAAATACCTAGGAATAAACCTACCAAAGGGGACAAAAGACCTGTATGCAGAAAACTATAAGACACTGATGAAAGAAATTAAAGATGATATGAACAGATGGAGGGATACACCATGTCCTTGGACTGGAAGAATCAACATTGTGAAAATGACTATACTACCCAAAGCAATCTACAGATTCAGTGCAATCCGTATCAAACTGCCAATGGCATTTTTCACAGTACTTGAACAAAAAAATTCACAATTTGTATGGAAACACAAAAGACTCCGGATAGCCAAAGCAATCTTGAGAAAAGCGGAGCTGGAGGAATCAGGCTCCCTGACTTCAGACTATACTACAAACCTGCAGTAATCAAGACAGTATGGAACTGGCACAAAAGCAGAAATATAGATCAATGGAACAGGATAGAAAGCCCAGAGATATACCCACGCACATATGGTCACCTTATTTTTGATAAAGGAGGCAAGACTATGCAATGGAGAAAAGACAGCCTCTTCAATAAGTGGTGCTGGAAAACTGGACAGCTACATGTAAAAGAATGAAATTAGAACACTCCCTAACACCATACACAAAAATAAACTCAAAATGGATTAAAGACCTAAATGTAAGACCGGACACTATAAAACTCTTAGAGGAAAACATAAGAAGAACACTCTTTGACATAAATCATAGCAAGATCCTTTTGACCCACCTCCTAGAGAAATGGAAATAAAAATAAGCAAATGGGACCTAATGAAACTTAAAAGCTTTTGCACAGCAAAGGAAACCATAAACAAGACGAAAAGACAACCCTCAGAATGGGAGAAAATATTTGCAAATGAAGCAACTGACAAAGGATTAATCTCCAAAATATAAAGCATCAAATGCAGCTGAATATCAATAAAACAAACAGCCCAATCCAAAAATGGGTGGAAGACCTAAATAGACATTTCTCCAAAGAAGATATACAGATTGCCAACAAACACATGAAAGGATGCTCAACATTACTAATAATTAGAGAAATGAAAATCAAAACTAGGTATCACCTCACACCAGTTAGAATGGCCATCATCAAAAAATCTACAAACAATAAATGCTGGAGAGCATGTGGAGAAAAGGGAAACCCTCTTGCACTGTTGGTGGGAATGTAAATTGATACAGCCACTATGGAGAAGAGTATGGACGTTCCTTAAAAAAGTAAAAATAGAACCACCATAGGATGCAGCAATCCCACTACTGGGCATATACCCTGAGAAAACCATAATTCAAAAAGGGACATGTACCACAATGTTCACTGCAGCTCTATTTACAATAGCTAGGACATGGAAGCCACCTAAGTGTCCATTGACAGATGAATGGATAAAGAATATGTGGCACATATATACAATGGAATATTACACAGCCATAAAAAGAAAGGAAATTGAGTTATTTATAGTGTGGTGGATGGACCTAGAGACCGTCATACAGTGTGAAGTAAGTCAGAAAGAGAAAAATAAATAATGTGTGCTAACACGTATACATGGAATGTAAAGAAAAAAGAAATGGTTCTGACAGACCTAGGGGCAGGACAGGAGTAAAGACGCAGACGTAGAGAATGGACGTGAGGTCACCGGGAGGGGGAAGGGTAAGCTGGAACGAAGTGAGAGAGTGGCAATGATATGTATATGCTACCAAATGTAAAATAGCTAGCTAGTGGAAAGCAGCCGCATAGCACAGGGAAATCAGCTCAGTGCTTTGTGACCACCTAGAGGGGTGGGATAAGGAAGGTGGGAGGGAGATGCAAGAGAGAGGAGATATGGGGATGTATGTATATGTATAGCTGATTCACTTTGTTATACAGCAGAAACGAATACACCATTGTAAAGCAATTATACTCCAATAAAGTTGTTAAGAAAAAATAAATGTACAGACAGTAAATGCTGGACAGGGTGTGGAGAAAAGGGAACCCTCTGGCATTGTTAGTGGGAATGTAAATTGATACAGCCACTTTGTAGAACAGTATGGAGGTTCCTTAAAAAGCTAAAAATAGAACTACCATATGACCCAGCAATCCCACTACTGGGCATATACCCTGAGAAAACCATAATTCAAAAAGAGTCATGTACCACAGTGTTCATTGCAGCTCTATTTATGATAGCCTGGACATGGACACAACCTAAGTGTCCATCGACAGACAAATGGATAAAGAAGATATGGCACATATATACAATGGAATAATACTCAGCAATAAAAAGAAATGAAATTGTGTTATTTGTAGTGAGGTGGATGGACCTAGAGTCTGTCATACAGAGTGAAGTATGTCTGAAAGAGAATTCCATATGCTAACACATATATATGGAATCTAAAAAAAAAAAAAGGTTCTGAAGAACCTAGGGGCAGGACAGGAATAACGATGCAGACATAGAGAATGGACTTGAGGACACGGGGAGGGGGAAGGGCAATCTGGGACGAAGTGACAGAGTGGCATGGACATATATATATACACTACCAAATGTAAATAGATAGCTAGTGGGAAGCAGCCTCATAGCACAGGGAGATCAGCTTGGTGTTTTGTGACCACCTAGAGGGGTGGGATAAGGAGGTGGGAAGGAGACGCAAGAGAGAGATTTGGGGATATATGTATATGTATAGCTGTTTCACTTTGTTATAAAGCAGAAAGTAACACACCATTGTAAAGCAATTATACTCCAATAAAGATGTTTATAAAAAATATATTTATATAAGTACATATTCTTTAGTAATCGATTCACTAAGTAATATTTTTCTTTCTTAAATAAAAGTAACATCTTTTTTTACATATGATTAATATAAGAAATATCACTTTATGATAGTTTAGCACTTAGTATATGTTTTAAGACACAAGAGTAATTAAGATAAATTTTTTAAAAGTTTAAAGGTTATTTGTAAATCTTATGATCTAGGGCTTGTGATATTCCACGTGAGAATCATTTAAATATTTTCCCGAATTTTCACCACTGTCTCAATTTTATTACAATGAAAAGTTGAGGACTTTGAATATGAAATTACATAACACAGACTGAAGCTAAATCTTTTTATATTTTTACATACAAATGCTTGATTAAAGCATATTCTAATTCTCCTTCACTCCAATAAAATGTTCCTAGATTGTTCACTTAATATATAAGCTCATATTTAATTAAAATATGACTGCTCTTATTTAAATAAAGCAGTCCCCATAGGATTTTATTCTTGGGCAAACCAAACTAAATTGCAAGTATGCTGTTGATGTTCTCAAGGTGCTGTGCGTTTATGCATCAGTAAATGGGAGTGATATGCTGTCGTTATTTTGTCTTCAAAATAGAAACAGCAGCAGCGGCAACAGTTTTTTGCTAGCAGTGTTCAACTTGATTGAACTGCTCTGTCTGGATGGTAGTTTTATTAAATCAGTGTTGCAGCACAGAAGTTTAATGGAAGAATGGTGATTCAGTGTAAATTTTACCCTGAGATTACCCTCCTAGGAGATTAATACTCTTTATTTGTGCTTCGTGAGCTTATAATTTTAGAATCATTTTGGCTAAAATTTGAAAATTCTTTGAATCAAATGAATCCCAGAATTCTTATTAAGCACAGAAAGCAATAAAATGTAAATGTATTACACCGAATTGGAGCTGCTGCGTATTGTCTTTTTAATTATTACTAGTATATTTCTTTTGGGTGCTGTTGGAATTGTATATTATTGCTTTTAGGTAATATCCACCATTAAATAATGAAAACATTTTTAATCACTTGACAGGATACTTTGCCTCTTACTGATCATACCATCTGTTTTGCTGTTGTGACTATGGACTACTGTTTTTATCTTAAAGTTCTTCACTAATTGCTTTTAAAATATTTGTGCCAAATATGTTTTTTAGTGAATGACATGAGTTGGAGTTCTTTTTTTTTTTAACATCTTTATTGGGGTATAATTGCTTTACAATGGTGTGTTAGTTTCTGCTTTATAACAAAGTGAATCAGTCATACATAAAATGAGTTGGAGTTTTGTTGTTTACCTTATTACATTTAAATACCAAACACTGAGCCAATTATTTTAAATTTTTTTTATGGTTTTCTGAATGGAAATTACCAGTGTGAATGTAACAAATTTGTATTCTATCCAAAGTGATCTATATATCTGTAGTTTGGCAACAGTACAAGGTATTAGCATTTTTCAAGTTACCTTTACTGCAACATACAAAAAGTGTTATGATTCTAAATTGGTATAAAACAGAAAGGAAATCAGATTTGATTTAGTAAATTTGGTCTGTCATTTTATAAAAACATTTAACAACTAATCTTAACTCAAAGGATTACATTATTTTAGTAATTTAAAAAATTATTTTAATTTAGTTTGTTGATTTTTGTTTTCTCTTCTTGTCCTCTTCTTCTTTTTTCTTAACCCTTCTCTCTCTTTGTCAAAATTATTTTGTATTTGGTCCAAATTATAAATGTTACCAAATCATAAGTGAAGTTAAGTGGGTGAGTTGAGGAAGAATACAAATAAGTCTGGCAACACTATCTTATTTACCAAAAAAAAAGTAAAATTAAAACAAAACTTGTTAGCAGAGGAAATGAGTTTTAAAGAGGGAGATGATTTAAGAAAATAGATGACTCCATCCTTGTTACTTTCTTTATATTAAAAATTACTTCCTTCATATCTTTCACACCCTATTATTGTAACATTGTATAACCCTCCATGACCTTGAACCATCTTTCTCCCATAACACCTGCTGTTTTTATCTTGGCACGTTCCTCTGACACATTATGACATGCCTTTTTTTGGGGGGGGGAATGCATTGCATCAAATGAGAAACAGGGTACAGATCTGTAATATTGTGATTGTGCGAGTGTTTCTTTTCAACTCTCTTTATCTCAACCTTAATTTCATTTGGGAGTTAAGCTCTAATAACTACTTACCTAGGAATTAAGGACAAATACTTGAAGGACTCAGGTAACACAAAGAGTAAGAGATCTTCAAAATCCATAAAACCTTGCTCCAATTTTATCGTTCTTATGCAGATACTCATTAAGGGAGATGGAGACTTAAACACATAGGCACATTGTCATTTTTCCAATTTATTATTGTTATTTTATAACACAGTAAATAGTAGCAATATTTGGGTAAGGCACATGTTGATATAATTGACATATTAAAGGTTTTTAATTTGTTGATCCCATTAATGGTTACCACAGACATACCTAATCCATATTTAACATTAAAATTAGGGAATTTCCTACAAAATATTGAACAATTTGCCTTGTTAATTATAAAATATAACTATCTTAATATTTTTCACTAAATCTTTTCTAGAATGTGGCTCATTTAATTTTTATTCCAAATTGTGTCCAATAGACTAAAATTATTGCACCTATCATAACACATAGCAGAATGTTAGATAATCCTGAGAAATATGCTGGGTTGGTACCATTTGGATGTAGAATGGAAGAGAGATTTGTTTGGTGGTACCCACTGTGTTATGCTTGGGCTGATATTTGAGTTTATCCTGACAATCACAGTAATGCTGCTTATAGTGGATATTAGTTGATTTTTCTGTTCACTCTCTCCATCGCCCTCCCCCCCCCCACTGTCTTTTGGTTTAAAAAGCATTCTCTCTCTTTTTAAAATTTTATTATAGTTGATTTACAATGTTGTGTTAGTTTCAGATGTACAGCAAAGTGATTCAGTTATACATATATTCATTCTTTTTTCAGTTTTTTTCCATATAGGTTATTACAGAATATTGAGTAGAGTTCCCTGTGCTCTACAGTAGGTCCTTGTTGGTTATCTATTTTATATATAGTAGTGTGTATATGTTAATCCCAAACGTCTAATTTATCTTCCCCCCACCCCACATTTCCCCTTTGGTAACCATAAGTTTGTTTTTTAAATCTGTGAGTCTGTTTCTGTTTTGTAAATAAGTTAATTTGTATCATATTTTTAAATTAGATTCCACACATGAGTGATATCATGATATTTGTCTTTGTCTGATTTACTTCATTTAGTACGATAATCTCTAGGTCCATCCATGTTGCTGCAAATGGCATTATTTCATTCTTTTTTTAATGGCTGAGTAATGTTCCATTGTATATAGGTACCACATCTTCTTTATCCATTCCTCTATCACATTCCACATATTCTGATCTTGCCTCAGTGCTCCCCATACCTCACCCCTTGCAAGGCTTAAGCCTTGCCAATCAAGATATCCCCTTTCTTGGGCACATAGTATTTTATGCAAAAGTGGGCATTTAGTCCAAGCCAAGCCTATTAGAATCTCCCCTTGAACTTTGCTTCTTAAACTACCATGGAAGAGTTTATTTTGATAGTGGGGTTGGGGAGAGAAAATGTAATGTAATGAGTATTAAACTGAGTCCTTCCTGTACTATCGATAAGGGTTATCATCTTTGAAAATCAACCAATCTCTCCATGACTCAGCCCCCATCTAAAAAATTGAGGATTTGGTCCAAGTCAATGGTTTCTATGATTATTATCCCTTAAAAATGGTTATATCATTTTTAAAAAACCCTGATATATGCACCCAATGGTCCGAATTTCCTTTCGCTGTCTCATATTTTAGATGTCTTATAGCTCATGTATTATTTTCTAGTGTGAATATGTATCACTGGAGGTAAATGCCAGGTAGATTTTTACCCTTATTTTCATTAAACATTGCAAGTATCTGATTTTGTTAAATATATAAGATAAAATTCTGATACCTATTTTTTTCATTCTCTACAACTATAATTAAAATACAGCAATAAAATCTCTTCACTAAATTTGATGCATATTTTAGTTGGATATTTTATATTTGAACAATAGTTGTACTGATCTCTGTTCATTTGTTTGCATTGAAAAAAATCATGGCAGAAAATATTTTTGGTGTTGTCTAAAAGCAAGATGAAGAATAAGCTCTTAAGATTTTATGATTGTTGCCTTATTTTAGGGAGCAACTATATTTCTGTCCGTCTGTCAAATGCTTAAATTAAGTTCCTAGCCTGACTGCATGTATGTAACTCTGTCAGACATACACACTTGCATACATTTGTGTGCATGTTCACACACACATACACACACCTTTGGGTACATTCTACCCTAGCACATTGGGTCCATACTGTGCTTATGGGAAGTTCCAGTCACTTGGGGACTGCGCTAATGGGGATTTCCAGCAATAAGTAATCTCCAGAGAAAAACTGTTTCTTTTCTAACCAATCTGATATTGGTGAAGAATAATATTTTCTTTTTGGGTTCAATGCTACATTTCACTCTCTGATAAAATGCATAGAGACCTTTTTATCATTTGAAAATCTTGCATAACGGGAGAGATTTTTTGCAATTTGTGCATCATGGTAAAATTCTAGGGCAGCAAAGCAATGTAAAGGCAGTGTAGAGTTTTTTAATTGTGAGATCTTAGTTGGGCTAAATTGCTTAGCAATGAAAAATGCAATGAATAAATAGTTCTTACTTGCCAAGAGATCAACATATTTCTTAGTATTATAGGACAGCAATATTATAATTTTATCTAAAAAGCTAATAAACCAGTGAAATATAAACCAGTGAAAATATAAAATATTTTATCTTTAGAAGATAATTGTGTCACCTTCTAGAAACTAAGCTCTCTGTAATTAAATATAATTCTCATTTCACAGTAACATTTGACAGATTAAAATTTAATAAATGCTAAGTCCATTTTAAGGTTAAAATACATATTCTCTCTGGTTAGGTTTTAACTTTTTGTCAATGCATATAACTTATTGAATGTATATTTAAAGATATTAAATAACATTCATTCAAGAGTCAATATATGCAAAAAGGATAAAGTGTAAGATCATTTTCCATTTAGAATTTTTCCTCTTGAAATCTTCTTGCAGTTATTTGATTACCTCTCCTATGTAAATACTTGAAGTATATATGTATGTATTAGTCCACTATTGATTTGTCCATGTACTTTTTTTTTTTTTTTTTTTGTGGTACGCCGGCCTCTCACTGTTGTGGCCTCTCCCATTGCGGAGCACAGGCTCCAGACGCGCAGGCTCAGCGGCCATGGCTCACGGGCCCAGGCGCTCCACGGCATGTGGGGTCTTCCCGGACAGGGGCACGAACCCGTGTCCCCTGCATCGGCAGGCGGACTCTCAACCACTGGGCCACCAGGGAAGCCCCTGTCCATGTACTTTTTTACTGATCATTTTGAGATCAAAATATTGATTCAAATATATGATAAGAATACAAATGAGTAGAGAAAAAAACACGAAGGAAACAAGAAAATAAGAGAGAAAAGCGGGGGAGGGAGAGAGGGTGGCCGAAGGGAGGGAGGGAGGGAAGAAGGAAAAAAGGGAATATTGTAAAAGTTTCTTCCTTTGCTATCATTTTGAAGAATTACCTGTGTTCTGTATCTATTTTCAAATATCTATGTGCTAAATTTCTGAGGTGGGAAAAAGTGACATTCCTAAAAAATTTAATAGGATATTTTGTTGTAAAATTGTTTACTAGCCACATAGCTGACTGAATCCTGAAATGGAATGAATAAACCATTTAATACATTTTAAACTCTGTTTAAAATGAAAACAGAGTCCATACAACTCATAATAGATACACTTGTTGATTAATAAACAAGTAGGGGCTTAGTTCATTAACTTAGATTGTGAACAGAATCATGCCTGATGTCGTTTGAGCAACAAGTGTATTAGTTTTTCACACATCTTTCTTCTCAAAAAAATTATGGTAGTTTTTTTAGAATCCATTTTTATTTCAAAATTAGATCATAATTCTCACCAGCAGGACAGACAAAGCCCTCCCATGTAATTATGCAGTGTGCTCCCTCTCCTGCAAGACCACTCATGGCTGGAGTTCTCCATTTTTTGGAAGACACAGGCCATCAGTGTGTGCCTTTGAGGTTTGTAGGTAGAGCCATTCAACCCAACACTCAGCTGTGTCTTCTGTCCATAATCTCAGACTAATTAGAAGTTCTGCTCAATTAATAGGATGACATGGTGGGAAACTGTTAGAATGATTGATGGCGAATTTTTAATGACTGGTTTGGCTATTCATATGTGGGATGCTCTTGTTAAGGTCAGAATAACGTAAGTCTTCTGTTCTATTTTTTTAAAACATGCTTACCCTATTTTCACTGTAATATTTAAAACACATGAGATGAAACAAATATTTTTCCACCAAAATTATTTTATCCAGCATGTTTAATTGTGTACAGTTTATCATGTCTGCCGTTTCTTCGGAGACTTCTTTTAGACCACCAAGGCAAGAGTGCACTGGAAGTGTTGTGTAAATATGTGTAACTAAAGAGAGATTTCCCGTATGTTTGTGGTCAGATAACCTTTCTAATGCATATAAAAGGAAAGATAAACTTTTTTTTCTGATTCTACGGTGAACCTGATAATAAATACAGCAGCCTGTCAGCTTCAATGTTTTCTGATAGTCACCAGATAACCTCCCTTTTTTGTTATTGCTTGGTCAATCATTTGTCTTGTTTCCCTTTGTTTTTGAGCCCTCTCAGGGCATCATTACCACAAAGCCAGTGACATACTGATTAAATGAGGGATGCAGGCATGAGTTAAAGAACACAGAAGCTACTTTTAATACTCTTTGTTTCTGCTACAGCTCAGATGAAACAAAAATAGAATGGATTTGAAAAAATAAACACATATCTATGAGACAAAGGAGGGACAAAAAAAACCAGAGAAGTCCATAGAGAAATAACATGCATGTGAGAAATATATGGTACTAATGTTTCCACTTTCACTTTCCTTGATTAACTTTACATCAACATTTTTTTGGGGGGGGGGAAATAAAACCTTTCGTGTAAGACTAGGCTCATAGAGTAATAATAGGCTCTATCTCTCTCTTTCTCGATCTACGATCAAGTAAGATTGGGAATTCTTTTTTTTTTTTAACATCTTTATTGGAGTATAATTGCTTTACAATGGTGTGTTCGTTTCTGCTTCACAACAAAATGAATCCATTATATATATACATATGTTCCCATATCTCTTCCCGCTTGCGTCTCCCTCCCACCCTCCCTATCCCACCCCTCCAGGCAGTCACAAAGCACCGAGCCAATATCCCTGTGCCATGCGGCTGCTTCCCACTAGCTATCTACCTTACTACGTTTGTTAGTGTGTATATGTCCATGACTCTCTCTCGCCCTGTCACAGCTCACCCTTCCCCCTCCCCATAACCTCAAGTCCGTTATCCAGTAGGTCTGCATCTTTATTCCTGTCTTACCCCTAGGTTCTTCATGACATTTCTTTTTCTTAAATTCCATATATATGTGTTAGCATACGGTATTTGTCTTTTTCTTTCTGACTTACTTCACTCTGTATGACAGACTCTAGGTCTATCCACTTCATTACAAATAGCTCAATTTCGTTTCTTTTTATGGCTGAGTAATATTCCATTGTATATATGTGCCACATCTTTATCCATTCATCCGATGATGGGCACTTAGGTTGTTTCCATCTCCGGGCTATTGTAAATAGAGCTGCAATGAACATTTTGGTACATGACTCTTTTTGAATTTTGGTTTTCTCAGGGTATATGCCCAGTAGTGGGATTGCTGGGTCATATGGTAGTTCTATTTGTAGTTTTTTAAGGAACCTCCATACTGTTCTTCATAGTGGCTGAACCAATTCACATTCCCACCAGCAGTGCAAGAGTGTTCCCTTTTCTCTACCCCCTCTCCAGCATTTATTGTTTCTAGATTTTTTGATGATGGCCATTCTGACTGGTGTGAGATGATATCTCATTGTAGTTTTGATTTGCATTTCTCTAATGATGTTGAGCATTCTTTCATGTGTTTGTTGGCAGTCTGTATATCTTCTTTGGAGAAATGTCTATTTAGGTCTTCTGCCCATTTTTGGATTGGGTTGTTTGTTTTTTTGTTATTAAGCTGCATGAGCTGCTTATAAATTTTGGTGATTAATCCTTTGTCAGTTGCTTCATTTGCAAATATTTTCTCCCATTCTGAGGGCTGTCTTTTGGTCTTGTTTATGGTTTCCTTTGCTGTGCAAAAGCTTCGAAGTTTCATTAGGTCCCATTTGTTTATTTTTGTTTTTATTTCCATTACTCTAGGAGGTGGGTCAGAAAGGATCTTGCTGTGATTTATGTCATAGAGTGTTCTGCCTATGTTTTCCTCTAAGAGTTTGATAGTTTCTGGCCTTACATTTAGGTCTTTAATCCATTTTGAGCTTATTTTTGTGTATGGTGTTAGGGAGTGTTCTAATCTCATACTTTTACATGTACCTGTCCAGTTTTCCCAGCACCACTTATTGAAGAGGCTGTCCTTTCTCCACTGTACATTCCCGCCTCCTTTATTATAATTGAGAGAATGTTTCATCATTGTAGAGCTGTCAAGGCATGCTAATATGTTTTATAAAGTTCTTAAACAGATTATGGTTATGCATTTCCAAATTCTTCAGACCACAATTAATTTTCACCAATACTCACTTTAGCATATATTGTTTTGGTTTCATTGTTTACTAAACACTGATCAATTCTCACTTTTCTGAAGCTTTGTAATTCCCGACATGATTTAAATTTCTATTCCAGAGAAGTTTACAAGAAATCTGCAAATGTACTGAGAGTAGGGGCTATGTCTTATACGTCTTGGTGTGTCCATAATGTTTTACAAAGTACAGTTCACCCAAGAAAGTTTTAAATTATAGGCATTATACAATATGCTGGGGATTAAGAAGTTACCTTTCCTATGAATTTAAAATAATACCTGGTCTAGCAAGAATGGCAGAAATACAAACACATAACCATTATATAAGTAATTAGTGGTACAGCACAGGTACAAATAAAGTCCTATTTGCTGAAATGAGAGAACAACCAAATGTGCCTGGAGGAACTGGGAAGGCTTTGTCCAGATGACAACTAAACTGAGTCTTAAAGATAAATTGTTATTTCACCAGGTGAAGATGAGAAGGAAATATTCTACATTGAGGAATGGTGTAAGGGAAGACATAGAATCACAAAACACTTAATTTGCAAGAAACAATGAGAAACTCATTAATATTTACTAGGCAATAATTTCTCTGAAGGCAAAGATTTTTTTATATTGACTTTATTCTGTAATTTAATACACTATCTTATTAATCTTCTTTAATATTATATTGACCAACCTAGGTCATTTGCATTTTCACATAAAAAAGTACACCTATATCCTCTGTATCTATCTACAAAGATTTTGAGATTCCACCATTTTAAATAGCAAACTTTGAAAATTGAGACTGTAATTTTTGAATCTTTATGTTCTTGTTCTGTTTATGGATATAAACACATTGGAGACTCTTTGTAAATAAATAAAAACTTAAAATACTATCTCAAGGCCACTAGATGAGAATAGAATCAAAGCAGAGATTAACAACTGAAGTTTTTAAACATTAGAAGATTATTACCTTCATATTTACTATATGGATATGATGCCTGGATGGATTAGATGTCCCTGTCACCATGTGAGACCACCTAACTTCTGCATAAAGAAAAAGCTGCTGTCTTGCTTATGTATTTTCTAGATTCTATTCGTACTACTAGCTTTTCAATTTGCATCATTTGTGGCTTCTGAGGAATATCCTTGACTATGTTCATTAAACTTGAGAAGTTCCAGGGTCTCTCTGAATAGTTGAACAGACTACATAGAACCCTGGGACTCTCTCTTGCAAACCATGTCTCCGCAAGACCCCTTTTTATGTAAGTACAGTAGTCCCCCCTTATCCGAGGTTTCAGTTACCCGTGGACCACCACAGTTTGAAAATATTAAAGGTAAAATTCCATAAATAAACAATTGATAGTTTTAAATTTTGTGCTGTTCAGAATAGTATCATGGTGAAATCTCTCCCTGTTCCAATCCCCCCAGGATCTCCAACCGTTGACATCTGTTCCTGACCGACGTCAGGTTTCATATAGTTCAGTAACCGTTGACATCATCGTGGGTCAGTGATCCAGGATCATCCTTCTTCTGATGTATTGTCAGAAGGTCAACAGTAGCCTAATGTTCCATCCCAGCACCTACCTCATTCACCCCAGTTCATCTCATCACGTAGGCATTTTATTATCTCACATCATCACAAGAAGGGTGAGTACAGTAGAATAACCTATTTTGAGAGAGAGGGAGAGGGAAAAAGAGGGAGAGGAAGAGGGAGAGAGGGAGCACATTCACATAACTTTTATTACTGTATATTGTTATAATTACTGTTATTCATTATTGGTGTTACACTGTGCCTAATTTATAAATTAAACTTTATTGTATCTAAGTATGTGTGTATAGGAAAATAGAGTATATACTGGGATTAGTACCATCTGCAGCTTCAGGCATCCACTGGGGGTCTTGGAACATATTCCTCCTGGGTAAGACGGGACTACTGTATGTATTTATTGATTGTAACTAGAAGTCAGGTTGTTTTGCATTTATGTATTTTTTAAATGTATTACTTTCAATTTCAACTGAGTGTTTAATGACCCTGTCCCTAATTCTTAGGATACTTCACTTTAGATGCCTCTGAGTTGAGTTCAGCCAGATTTGAGAGTTGTGTTATATAGCTTGAATCTTTATATTTTTTAAATCTCCCATCTCTAGGCCTTTTCTTAGAGATGTTGAATTCTGAGCAGTAAATAACAAAAATGTGCAAATGTCAACCATGGAGTTGTGTTGATCATAAGGCCTGGGCTGTCCTCTGTCCTATGTATCAGCTGGCAGAGCGTGGCCTTTCACTCGTCCCTGGTGACTCTGCCTGCTAGCCGCTGGCGGCTTAGTTTCCATTTGTGCCTCCCAATGACTCCTTTATTAATTCACAGTGTGATTATTACCTGCCATAAGTATGAGAAGAATTACTTAGAAAGAAAGGATTTTTATCAGCACTCCTTCATTTTGGGAAAGCATTGCTGGTCTGGTAAACTGAGAAATTGTTTTCAAAACATTAAAATTTTGGAGGATTCTGCTGGTAAAAATATGCACAGCTGAACACAAAATGCCTGAAAAGAGAATAATGTGTGTTACTTCCAGGCCTCTTCCTCCTCCTCTTCCCTTTTTCTTTTACTATTATTATTTTTTGATGTGTCCTGCCCCAGTGTTGGGTCTCCTCCTTGTCTGTCTGTCTACTTATTAGTCTTCCTTCTTAGGCATGTTCCTTTTTATGCTCTTTTATGAGACAGCACTTTACTTACTTATAAAATACTGCATAGTGTTTTAAACATTTTAAGATGTAAATTCAGTAGCAACATTGTTCATTTTGCCTGAAATCATTATTACTGTAAGTCAGGCGTTTGACTGAATTTGAAAATTTTATATGAACATTAAATGAGGAGGCAGCAGCAGAAAATTCATAGATATTAGGCAAGGTAATATGTGGATAATCTTTCCAGAGCATCATCTTTTTGGCTAAAGAGAACAGAAAATGTCTTAAAAAATAAAAGGTAGGACTAAAAATTAAAACCATGCTATATAGAAAGGATAATTTGATAGAATGAACACAGTGGAAGACATTGACTCACTATAACTCTGAAAATTATGTATTTAAGTTTCATTAGATATAATGACATACATGGTGGAAGGTAAATTTACCATTGATTTTAAAATAACAATAGTTTTAAAGATTGTCAGATGCATGAAGTTATTTTCTCCTAGTCACATTTGTAATGGCCACCATGTATTTGACAATGGAAATTCCTTCTGCTGTCTGTGTTACACATAAACTAAAAAAGAAAATGCAGAAATTTAGCAACAGCGTATTGTAGTTGGCTTTCAGAAATTTTCTTGAGAAAACACAAAAAAATAGGATTAAAAAATTTAAGAGTTAGGAGTATTAACTCATTTTTAGGCTCAACCTCACAGATTTTGTATTGGACACCAAAAGCAAATATTGTACAAATATTGATGTTATGATAAATTGTGTTGAACATAATTACAAATTGTGAAGATAAATGTATATTGGTGCAGACTTTGGGGCGGGATATTTTAATATTTCCTATTGAATTTAAAAAAAAACCTTCAACTGCCAATTACATTTATATTCACTTACTAGTTAAACTAGGGCAATCAGAATAAAGAAGCAGAAGAAAGTAATTCAGATACAAGAATGCTTTATTTTCATTATTCATACATACAAAAGAACTAACTGAAATTCCACAGATGTAAGCAAAATTTAAATAAATTAAATCCATATATTGGATTTATACAGAGTCATTAAACATTGAGATTTTGGAGACTACTTAGATATTTAGGAAGACATTGATTAAAATGGTATGCGTAAAAGGCCCATTGAAAAGGAGCTCCACAATTTTGGAAAAATGTAAACATAGATAATCTGGAAAAATATACTAATATTAAAAGAGTCTACTTTGGGAGTAGTCATTAAAATACATGATTTTGTAAATTTTACTTTTCTAAATTTTCAATAATGGCATTATATTACTTTTACAATTAAAGTTTTCTTGAAAGTGTTTGAAATAATGTAATAAATCTTGTGCATAACATGGCATAAAACATGATAATAAAAAAAGTGATGTTAATGTTTATAATTGTAAATTGTCATATTGGCATTGTCAGTAGATCCTTCAGCAGAAAGGTTAGATAATTTAATGTGCAGTATTTTTGTTTTTTTAGTTTCCTATTTTAAAAGGAAGTTTTATTGTTTTTTATTATTTAATTGCACAAAATAACACTGCTAAAAAGTGTCTAGGACACTGTTAGTCTGAACAGCTTACTTTAAAATAATAGTGTTAAAATAAATAAAATTCTTTTCTTCTATGCAGGTGAAATAACTTTGAATACCCTGAATTCTAATCTCAATTCATTGTATATAAAAACAGTGTTTATTATATTAAGGATAATTTATGCATTTTATAGTTACTTGCAATTTCAGTTACCCTCAATCATGTTTCTGAAGACTCTTTAAAAATGAATTTTTTTTAAAGAAAGTATATTTACTTATTTAAAACAATTACTAATTGCCCTAGTTAAAAATAGTTACTACACTATTGGATTTGGGTAAGGTGTTATTAGTGTAAGCCAAAGTGATTAAACCATATCATCTTCTTTGTGTAATTTTAAATATACTTGAATATTATGTATGTCAGTAGATTCGGTTTTTAAATCTTAATTTCTTTCTTTCTTTGAATCTTAATTTTAGTTTTTAAATCTTAATTTCTTTCTTTCTTTGAATCACTGTTCAGATCTTTTCTGCTTTTGTTTTAGAAAACTATGTAATAGGGTGGGGTCAGCCTGAATATTTTCTTTCGGTTCAATTCAGTTCGGTTCAATTCAGTTCAGTTCAATTCACCACTATGAAATATGCGAAGTCCTACCTAAAGTGTGTGTGTATAATGGTTAAAAAGACAAGCCGCCTTCACTCCATTGTTCATGTTTGACAAGTAGGATGTAAAATCAACTAATGAAACGTGGAATGTGGGATGGTAGTAACAATAAATATACTGGTTAAGAGATATTAGTCCAAAAAGCTTAGTCTTTAATGGATTATTCTGGTAAGATAACTCTTGGATACATGAGATATCACTGTAGTTGTAACCTGATTTTCCAGATTTAAAAATTTTACTTAAATATTTATACATATTATAGAATTTTACTTAAACACCTAGAATCTACAGAAATAAATGACTCTGAGATTTTATTTTAGTGTTGCATGTTTTAAATAATATATACCTATCTCTCACACTATGTTCGGCAGTATATGTAATTTACATTCTTTATCTTAAAATTCAGGTATCTGTATCTTAAAATTCAGGTGAGACAAAGAACCAATCAAATCATATGTCATTATTTTGGCAGTGTTCTGAGTTCTTTTAGAAGGTTTGCTGTGTCTAATATCTTGAAATTTATAGTCATTTTTTAAACTTGTGAATTAATGTTTATTTCCATCTTTGCAAAAACCTTTAAGAAAGGACATTTTGTTTAAAGTCAAACCCAGTGTTTTAAGTACATTTTTTGTTTGTTTGTTTGTTCTGCGGTACGCGGACCTCTCACTGTCGTGGCCCCTCCCGTTGCGGTGCACAGGCTCCGGACGCGCAGGCTCAGTGGCCATGGCTCATGGGCTCAGCCGCTCCGCGGCACGCGGGATCCTCCCGGACCGGGGCATGAACCCGCGTCCCCTGCATCGGCAGGAGGACTGCCAACCACTGTGCCACCAGGGAAGCCCTTAAGTACATTTTTAATGGACAATGAGAAGAAAACACTGAGGCTTAAAATTTTCTATGAAAGAAGAATTTACAATTGACATTTATTTATTAATTCTTCTAGGAGAAAATAATTAGTTACTTGCAAAACTAAATTATTCTTTCTAAGAGAAATAGAATTATTGACTATTTGCATTCTGGATTTATTAGTTAAAATAATTTGTTGTAATATAAAATTTTTTATGTCTGTAACTGAGTTGGTTTGGGCAAAAGTAATAGTTCTCATGTAAAATTTATAGATATTATTCTATCTAGCTTTTATGATATCTACTGTGATACGGAGTATTGTTCCATGTTATTGAATTATCTTCTAACCTTTGAAAACTTACTGAATTACAGTTCAAAAATGTGACAGGAAAATAAAGCTATTCTTTTCAATTCCCTTTCTGCTTCTGAAGGAAGGTAAATCATGGCAACAGGAGCTTGTCTTGTTTTCTGAGCATGCTTATGGATATGATGGGTAGCAGTGGAGACAATGAGACAGGGGTTAATTGCTCTGAAAGGGAAGGAGAGAGAGAAGAAGGAAGCTGGGACAGAGGGTCTAGGAAGTCAGGCAGCAAAGCACAATGTAGAGGCCTCACAAGGCAATGGTCAGGAGAGAGCAAAAGTTGGACTTTGGAGTGATTGGAAACGTGTAACATAAATTTGTTACTGAGTTGTTTATTTTGTGGTTTGTGATGTAAAGCCTCTCAGTTTCCCACGAATTTTTCACTGAAGCCCATATTTTTTTTAACATCTTTATTGGCGTATAATTGCTTTATAATTATATGTATACATATATCTCCATATTTCTAAGTATTGATTCAATAAAGTTCATCTTCTACGATTGACACAGGCAAACAGTAGAAGTAGAACACAGAGAGAGCCACCAACTTGATCTTAAATTAGTGTTTTATGAAATGTGGATAAGGAATGAGGCAATTTGAAAATTTTCGATGAACATATTTTAATGTTTATGTTCCATGAGTAGTTCCCAATTATTTTTTAGAAAATTAAACAATATGAATAATATAAACCTCATTTGAAAAATACCATATTGCCTCATTTATCCTCCAAAGAAATCTAAATTTAAACTCTCTAAGATTGGTGTAGTGTAATACATACTGTAGAAATGATTTATTGGGTTTATCCAAGCTTTTCCATTTTGATTTCAAAACAGATGCTTTACTTGGGCTTCCCTGGTGGCGCAGTGGTTGAGAGTCCGCCTGCCGATGCAGGGGACACGGGTTTGTGCCCCGGTCCAGGAAGATCCCACATGCCGCGGAGCGGCTGGGCCCGTGGGCCATGGCCGCTGAGCCTGCATGTCCAGAGCCTATGCTCCGCAACGGGAGAGGCCACAACAGTGAGAGGCCCGCGTACCGCAAAAAAAACCCCAACAAATACAAACAAAGAAAAACAGATGCTTTACTTGATGACTGAAAATATTTTCACTTTAAATGTTTTTTTCAGACACTGTAGATATTGATCTGCTACCAGAGAAAAACATTTTTTTTTCTCTACGTGAAGTTTTTTCCCCATCTCTTTGGTTTTATTTGTTTTGTTTATGTGTTTTTGTAACTGGGCCAAGGAAGAACTGCTTTGTCAGCACCAATGATGTTTGTGCTGTTGGTAACTCCGTGCAACTTCAGTTCCTTCCAGTAATGGTTATGGTCATCTGACCTAAGAAAATGTCTGCTCAGACTTTGCAAATGCATTAGGTCCACGTGATCTAAAAGTTAAATATTGACTTGAAAATTGATCTAAAGTTATTCCTGGTTCTTAAATTTATAGTCCCAAATGTTTTTCCAACTTCCATCTCAGTTTTTCAGCAGCTGGGAGAGTGAAGAGGTGATGTGTTCAAGTGCACAGGTGCAGAGTCTAATGCTGTTACCAGAGATTTTATCCACACCCGTTTGTGCCTTATGCAGTGACTTCTGTATCCTGGAATGTATGAGATGTTTTGTGTTTATTTTGTGTTTTAGGAACACATTTATTATTTTAGTCAAATTGGACAGTTCTGCATAAGAATTGAGGTTACGGAGTGAATTAATTATTAAAAGGTAAAAACTTGAAAGTTCTATAGATTAAGCAACCTAAACATAAGAAATGAACCAAGCAATACTTTCCAAATGTTTTGGGTGTCACAGTCTCTTAGCAGAAGGTGTGTTTTATTAAACCTTCTTCTACTTTCATGTGATATTTTACAGGCATACTTTGTTTTATTGCGTTCTGCTTTACTGCACTTTGCAGATCTTGCGTTTTTTTCCAAGTTGAAGGTTTGTGGCAATCTTGCATTGGGCAAGTCTATCGGCATCATTTTTCCAATGGTATTTGCTCACATCATATCTGTGTCGCATTATGGTACTTTTTGCAATATTTCAAACTTTTTATTATTATTGTATTTGTTATGGTGGCCAGTGATCTGTGATGTAACTATTGAAAAAAGATTATGACTTGCTGAAGGCTTAGATGATGGTTAGCATTTTTTAGCAGTAGACTGTTTTTAAATTAAGGTATATATGTTGTTCTTTTAGACATAATGCTACTGCACATGTAACAGACTACGGTATAGTGTAAATGTAATTCGTGTATGCACTGGGAAACCAAAAAATTCATGTGACTCGCTTTATTGCGATATTCGCTTTATTTTGGTGGTCTGCAACCGAGCCTACAGCTGGCCCAATGGAGAACCATTCATTTTGAAGCAGCAGACATGATGGCTTTATCTGGTTATGAAGAATTTCCACTTTTTTAAAAAAAATCAGGCAAGTACTCATGCATTAGCGTGAAACTATTAAGCAAAGTTTTGAAAATGAAAATTAATTAAATAATTTGATTAGTTTGTTTTAAAAAATAAATGGGAAGTTTTTTCTTATATCAATTTGTATTACTTTTTTTTTCTTCTCTTCTCAGTCATATATTTTTGCAATTATTAGACCAGCTTTGAATGCTGTGCTCACAAGTGTACTGGAGAGAGGAGAATACTGTTCTGAATAAATTAATTATTAAACAAGTCTTTTTAGTGGAAAAAGAAACCTTCATTCTCATGGTATATATTACATATATACTGGTATATAAAATTATTATCTGAATTAAACTAAGTCAAATGCCGTATTTTACAATTTTTAGGTAGATAAGTAGAAATGACTAAATTTTGAAACTTCTTTAAAACTATATAAGAAATGGGAAACTATTTTTGCAAATAATATTTGTTTCTATTTTTGAAGGAAAAATTCATAATACTCTAGAATTTTTCTTCATTATGTATAATAAACTGTGATTTATCTAATGTTTAGCATTACCCTCAAATGCCAAATCATTCTGTTCCAAAAATTTAGATTTTTAAATTTCAGTTTAACTTGTATTTTTCTTTATATTTAAAAATTTTAACCTTAAAATCTATGTAAAAATTTTTTTGAAGTATATCATGAATGATTTTGCATGTTTCTGGAGGATTTCTATTTTGTATTGAAAGTTTAGGTAATCACTAAAGACATGTAAGGAGATAATTGCTATAGAAAGATGATGATTCTGCTTGTGGTGAGGACTACGGAGCGAAGAAAGATCAATGAGTAATGAATTCTATCGTTCTATTTAATTTGAATCCAGTATCTCCTTTTAATCTTCATTGCGTTTGCATTAGTTCAGGCACAGACTACTACACTTGGCTATATATTTCCTTTCTTTGGGCTCCTCATCGTGACTGGGAAATGTAACAAAGTTTTTTTTCTGCAAAAAGCCAGATAGTAAATATTTTAGGCTTCTTTGTAGGCCATAAAGTCACAAGTACTTAACTGACACACTGTAGTATAAAAGCCACCATAGATAATGCATAAATGAATGAACATGGCTAGGTTCTAACGAAACTTTATTTATGGACCTTGAAATATGAATTTTATATAATTTTCACCTCTCATAAAATATTCATTTACCTTTTCAATCATTTAAAAATGTAAAAATCATTCTTGGTTCTTGAGTTATGTATAAATCTGGCCTGTTGTCTGTTTTTTTTGTATGGGCCACATGAAGTTTGAAAATCTACACAAATTAAAATTTATTCATTAAGTCATATTTATAAAAATATATCATTTTATAATCAATTTACACATACTCCTCCTTTCCTTACTATATTTTTTATACCAGCTTTGTTGAGATATGAATCACATATCTTATGATTTCACTCCTTTAATGGCACAGTTGAATGGTTGTTAGTATACTCACAGAATTGTTCATGCGTCACCACAGTCAAATTTAGAACATTTTCATCACCATGAAGAGAAATCCCATAACCGTTAACCATCACTACCCATTTTCTCCTAATTCCCCTGCACCCCTAGACAACTACTGGTTAGTGATTTCTATTGATTTGCTTATTCTGTACATTTCATACAAATAGAATCGTACAATATGTGGTCTTTTGTGACTAACTTCTTTTGCTTAGTATTATGTTTTCAAGGTTCATCAGTGTTGAAGCATGTATCTGTACTTCATTTCTTTATATTGCTGAATAATATTCCACTGTATGGCTGTCTCACATTTTAATTATCCATTCATCATGTGATGGTCATTTGGGTTGTTTCTACTTTTTTGGCTATGATTAATAATGCTACTGTCAACATTCATGTACAGATTTTTGTGTGGACATGTTTTCATTTCTCTTGGGTATAGCCTTAGCAATGGAATTGCTGAGTCATATAGAAATTTGCCAAATTTCTTTCATTAGTGATTTCTAATTTCATTCCATTGTAGCCTTAGAACATACTTTGTATGATTTCAATCCTTTTAAACTTATTTAGGTTTGTTTATGGCTCAGCATATGGTCTGTCCTGGACAGTGTTCCATGTAGACTTGAGAAGAATGTATATTTTGTACATAAAGTTGCTGAGAGAGCAAGGAAATATATGGGTGTTTCCTAACCCATGTATGTATGCAGATGTATAAATATTTATAACTATAAACATACATCTCTATATTAAGTGAAACTTGAGTTCCTACTGATGTCTCCATGTCTCATCCATCATCACATGGATCATTCTAGCCTCCTCCCCTTGCTTTTCTGTGACCTCCCACTCCAACAGTGGGAAACTTGTTTCCTACCATCCACCATCTTTGCCTAATTGTTTAACTCCCGGTTACAAGTATAGTAGTTTCAGAATTGTTAACCTGTACTTCTGTGGGAAACAGCTTTGTCCATAAGATTCTGTGCATTTGTGTAATTGTTTTTGCTGTTAATCTCACAGTTTCACCTCATTTCCAAAGTTACTTAATTCACCACCTATTCCCTTACCCACATCAGTGAGGCTGTTTCAGACATTTATAATACATTATTTAGTCACATTCTACATTCCATCGAGCCTACTTTTAAAGGGCAAATGCCAAGCCTTTGTTGATTTGATTTCATACATAAAAAGTAGTGATTCTGTTTTCTATACCTAAATAATAGTCACCATTAATGAACCTTAAACTTAGTTGTAAGCATAATCGTAAAGCTATATTACAGTACAAGCACTTCAACTTACAGATGCAAGACTTAGATACATAAATTATTAATATCACAGTAAATTAATGGTGGAGCCAGATTAGCATTCAGGCTACTCTAGGAAGAATGTTCTTTTCTTATATTCTCTCAGATACAATATTATCTAATATTCTCTAATCATTTTCCTTTCAGAATTTAAAATTTTCTAAGATAATTAGGGTTAGTATAAGGAGGAAAATAACTTTGAAATAAACAAATACTTAACTCCTCAAGAGGTTCTAATAGCATATTAAACTTCTGAATCAAGGAGAGTTAGTACAAGATCTTTGTGTTTGGCATTAATCCAGGAGATTCCCTGAATTGTAGCCTAACTCACTGCTGATAAGAATACTTCTCCCAAGGAAGGCTGTAATCTTGCCAGTTTACACAGTGCTAGATAGTCCTCCGCTCCAGCATTTATTTGTTTAGACTTTCTATTTAAATGTAAGGTTTAATAAAACTGGATCTCCATAATCTAAGTATCCATCATTCATGCTGTAGTTCTGCCTGGGCCGCATTAATTAATCTTTAGCACAATCATGACATATGTAACATTACTCAACATCCCTCTTGGTTGGAAACTATTAAAACAAGCACTGCTTTAGAGCAACTGGCAGTGCTTACATTGTGGTACTCACTATCACCTCTTTCCAGGAAAGAAGAAAACAAAAATGAATTTCCATTGCCCTGACAGGTCCAAAGAACAAAAGACAGTGGATCTAGCAGTATAAAAGGGATCAAGGACTGCATGAATCACCAGAGAAAAATCACCTGCATTTCTGGATTTTTGTGTCTTTTGTGGTCAGATCTTGCAATGAGTATTAGGTATTGGTTTAGTACTCATTTTCCCTCCTACTCTCTTGTTTTCTTTCTCTCCCTCTTTCTCCACATATCTATGCATATCCTCCTCACCATCTGCAATGAAAGGAAATTATATAATAAATTAGATTACCTACCACCTAAACTGAATCCTAGTAATACACCAGGCATTATCGAGAACTCCATAAATTCCATTCCAGTCTTTGTTTAATAATTGGAATTCCCCTTTGATTTCTTTCTCCTTTACTCCCCTATCCAACTAACCAATAATTCTTTTCATTGCTTTATGACTTTTTGCACTGGCTAATTCTTTTATATTCCCATAATCAGCACTATTTTATACCTTCATCTCAGACCTTGGTTTCATTTCTCAATGCACTCCAAACTGTGTTCTCCAAAGAAGTTTCCCTGTCTGCAGTCTCTGCAATCTTCATTTATTTATGCACATAACTCATTTAAGGAATTGTAACATTGAGTTGAAAAGGAGTACAAATATTTGCTGAGTCCCAGCTTCTGCTACATAAGGCAATAATTGCATGATATCACCGTGAGTACACCACAAGTACCCTCTCTGCCCCAAACACTCTTTGTATTTTCTTCCTTTAAATCATTGCTCAAGTTATTACTAAACAAAATACATTCTTTTTCTTAAACTTTTTATTTTATATTGGAGTATAGTTGATTAACAATGTTGTGTTAGTTTCAGTTGTACAGCAAAGTGATTCAGTTATACATATACATGTATCTATCTTTTTCAAATTCTTTTCCCATTTAGGTTGTTACATAATATTGAACAGAGTTCCCTGTGCTATACAGTAGGTCCTTGTTGGTTATCCATCTTAAATATAGCAGTGTGTACATGTCAATCCCAAACTCCCTAACTATCCCTCCCTGCCACCCTTCCCTCCCTGGTAACCATAAGTTCCTTTTCTCAGTCTGTAAGTCTGTTGCTGTTTTGTAAATAAGTTCATTTGTATCGTTTTTTTAAGATTCTGCATATAAGCAATATCAAACAATATTTCTTTCTCTGTCTGACTTACTTTACTCAGTATGACAATCTCTAGTTCCATCCATGTTGCTGCAAATGGTGTTATTTCATTCTTTTTTAATGGCTGAGTAATATTCCATTGTATATATGGGCCCCATCTTCTTTATCTGTTCCTCTGTCGATGGACATTTAGGTTGCTTCCATGTCTGGGCTATTGTAAACAGTGCTTCAATGAACATTGGGGTGCATGTATCCTTTTGGACCATGTTTTTCTCCAGATATATGCCCAGGAAGGGGATTTCAGGATCATATGGTAGCTTTATTTTTAGATTTTTAAGGAACCTCCATACTGTTCTCCACAGTGGCGGTATCACTTTATATTCACACCAACAGTGCAAGAGGGTACCCTTCTCTCCACACCCTCTCCAGCATTTATTGTTTGTGCATTTTTTGATGATAGCCATTCTGACTGGTGTGAGGTGATAGCTCATTGTAGATTTGATTTGCATTTCTCTAATAATTAGCGATATTGAACATCTTTTCATGTGCCTCTTGGCCATGTCTTCTTTGGAGAAATGTCAATTTAGGTATTCTGCCCTTTTTTTTTTTTTTTTTTTTTTTTTTTGCGTTACGCGGGCCTCTCACTGTTGTGGCCTTTCCCGTTGCGGAGCAACAGGCTCCGGACGCGCAGGCTCAGCGGCCATGGCTCACGGGCGCAGCCGCTCCGCGGTATGTGGGATCTTCCCGGACCGGGGCACGAACCCGTGTCCCCTGCATCGGCAGGCAGACTCTCAACCACTGCGCCACCAGGGAAGCCCCCCCTTTTTTTTTTAACATCTTTATTGGAGTATAATTGCTTCACAATTGTGTGTTAGTTTCCTTTTTTTGATTGGGTTTTTTGTTTTGATGATATTAAGCTGCATAAGCTGTTTGTAAATTTTGGAGACTAATCCCTTGTTGATCACATCATTTGCAAATATTTTCTCCCATTCTGTGTAATTAGGTCCCATTTGTTTATTTTTGGTTTTATTCCCATTACTCTGCGAGACAGATTGAAAAAGATCTTGCTGTGATTTATGTCAGAGAGTATTCTGCCTATGTTTTCCTCTAAGAGTTGTATAGTGGCTGGTTTTACATTTAGGTCTTTAATCCATTTTGAGTTTATTTTTGTGTATGGTGTTAAAGAATGTTCTAATGTTCTATTTAAAATACATTCTTAAGTAGTGAATTCCATGTGCATCAGAATCACTTGGAAGGCTTGTTGAAACCTCACCCCCAGGGATTTTGTTGCATAATTTGTTCCCAGGTGATGCTGAAACTGCTTGTCTGGGCACCACACTTAGAGAACCACTGCCCTAGAAGGTTGTGTGTTGATAGCTAGTTCACTAGTTTACCTTCATTGTGAGGGATCCCAGAGAGATTCAATCTAGACCCCTAGATTTTACTTACACTGGTTACTCAGAGTTAATGAGAAAATTGTCCAGGTATGTGTAGAATGTTTTCTGTGGAAGATAATGACAGGAAGTAATAAAAACATAACTTTTTGATGGATTCTGATAAATAATTATAAATTGCTGAAAACAATTTATACATGTATGCTAGCGTGTTAATAACATTTTCATCTTTATTTTGACTAAGCAGAAAATTAATATTGTACCTTACAGTGAAATTTCTGAAAAATACAATAGCTTTTCCTTTTTAATTTTTGCTTAAGAAATCTTAATTGGCTAGTCTTTACAGATTAAAAGTAAGTCTGTTACTAACAAGTATTTTACAAATAAGCGGGTAAATCCATTGGTTAATTTTCCTATTTGAGAATTTCTTTTAAGAGGACATTACCAGTCATGAAGAGTTATTAGTAAGTGTAACCTTTTATTTCTTAAGGATTTCTGAATTTTATAAATGAATTTTTCATTAGGCAGCCAAGTTTCATCAGGCAGTACTTTTGTAGGCTAATGGCACTCATCAGAATAATCTGCTGATTTCATAGTTTAATATTAATTTAAGCTGAGCCCTTGGAAATGTGTGCCAAATCTAGTTTCTTAATGGACCACTAAGAAAATCAAAACTTTCATACCTATCATAACTTGGTAAGGAAACAAAATAATTTTTTGTTTGATATATAAACACATAAAAATTTGTTAATTTTCTGTGTGATTTTAATGTATGCCCTACTATTTGTCCCCAACTTAAATAGGTTAAACTGTAGTATCATTTAATAAGTAGATTTAGATAATAGAAGCTACATGGAAATTTATCTTAGAAGATTTGAGATGAGTCCATATAATTGTTTCCAATTCAGAGTTTTGGTTTATGATAAAATAGAAATGGAGAGTATTGTAGAATTTTATTTTGTCTGTGCTTATTTTAAGCATTTTCCTAATTGGTAGAAAAGGAGATAATTTCTCATTAAGATAGTGAGTTCAGTAATTCTCTCACTCCCTATTTTGCTTCTTCTATCACATATGTTTTCGATACCAAATCCATTACATCAAGTTGAGCACATGTATTCCAGATCATCTTAATTCTCAGTCTGTACGCCGTCTTTCCAATGTGATTCTCATTCCTTTTGTTCTCATGAAATTTCTACACCATTTCATAATTTAAGCCCCTGGACATCACCCATCTGTATCTGTTTTTCTCTCTTCTTCACTCAGACCATAGTATTTTCATTCTCATTAAAATATTGTCATTACCATTTCTCCAGAGAAGACATACAGATGGCCAATAAGCACATGAAAAGATACTAAACATTACTAATTATTAGAGAAGTGCAAATCAAAACTGCAATGAGATATCAACTCACACTGGTCAGAATGGCCATCATTAAAAAGTCTACAAATAATAAGTGCTGGAGAGAGTGTGGAGAACAGGGAACCCTCCTATACTGTTGGTGGGAATGTAAATTGGTGCAGCCACTATGGAGAACAGTATGGAGGTTCCTTAAAAAACTGAAAATAGAGTTGCCATATGATCCTGCAATCCCACTTCCAGGCATATATCTGGAAAAAAACTCTAATTCGAAAGATACATGCACCACAATATTCATAGCAGCACCATTTACAGTAGCCAAGACATGGAAGCAACCTAAATGTCTGTAAACAGATGAAAGGATAAAGAAGATGTGGGGTGTGTGTGTGTGTGTGTGTGTGTGTGTGTGTGTGTGTGTAGTGTGTATGTATATATACATATATATATGTATATATATACACACACATATATATATACATACACACACATACATATATACACAATGGATTATTACTCAGCTGTAAAAAAAGAACGAAATAGTGCCATTTGCAGCAACATAGATGGACCTAGACATTGTAATACTAAGTGAAGTGAGAGAGAGAGAGAGAGAGAGAGAGAGAGAGAGAAATATCATATAATATCACATGTGAAATCTAAACTATGGTACAAATGAACTTAATTATAAAACTGAGACCCACAGACATAGAAAACAAACTTGTGGTTACCAGAGGGGAAAGTGGTGGCAGGGGAGGGATAATTTAGAGGAGTTTGGGGTTGGCAGATGTAAGCTACCATGTGTAAAATAAACAAGGTCCTCCTGCATAGCACAGGGAAGTATATTCAATATCTTGTAATAAACTATAATGGAAAGAAATATGAAAAAGAATATCACTTTGCTGTACACCAGAAACTAACAACTATTGTAAAGTAACTATACTTCAATAAAAAATAATAAATAAAATATTGTCATTACAAGCATACCTTGGAAATATTGTGTTCCAGACCACCTCAGTAAAGCAAATAAAGCAATGAAGTAAGTCACACGAAATTCTTTGCTTTCCCAATGAGTATAAAAGTTATGTTTATACCATACTGTAGTCTGTTAAGTGTGCAATAGCATTATGTCTAAAAAACAATGTACACACCTTAATTAAAAAATAATGCTGTTGGAAAAATTCTGCTGATAGACTTGTTTGACACAGGGTTGCCACAAACCTTCAATTTGGAAAAAAGCGCAGTGTCTGGTAAACACAGTAAAGGGAAGCCCCATAAAACAAGGTTATGCCTGTATGTTGAAAACACTTAGGTGTTACTTTTGAAAGGACATCTCATAGACTTCTATCAAAATTCAGTGATACTTGAGAGCCCTCTTTTTTATTGAAACAAAGAGCTCTTGTCCCTTTTCAGTTTTACAGTTAATGACTTGGGGAAGAAGAGTTTTATTCAAGACATTGGCAGAGTTCTCAATATCATTTTCAGTCTTCACAGCACTACTTTTATGAATCTGCATGAAACAATATCCAAAGAAGGGACATTTTCTCATTTTATAAAAAAGTGAAAATAAAGGTTTTTCCTGTCGGTTCTGGTCAGAACGTATTTAAGCGTTCAAAACTGTAATTGACTAAGTCAGGTAATAGTTTTATTAACACATTAGGTGATACTTTAAATGCGTATTCACTGTCAATAGCTTTAAGATATTTATGGAACTAAAATTGTTTTAAAAATAAAACTTCAGTGGTGGTTAAATATTCATGAAAGTAAGTGTTGTTTTCTCAGTAAACAGCCTTATGAGAAACCATCAGTTTCAAAGTTTGTTCCTTTGGGACCAAATGCATACAGTCATTTTGAAAGGTGACATTTGTGATATCCTAAAAGAAATAAGGAGAAATAACAGTGCAAGTAGGTTCTTTTAAAAAAAAGATATCCCATGTTTAGTTATGTTAACCCAATATTGTATCCTCCCTCAGAAAAAATAATTAATTACTGAAACACTCAGTCCTCTACATTAATGGGGAAATGGCTTCAATTTTATTTTACATTGTAAACTGCATATGTTTAAATGAACATATGTACGATATTGCTTATTACTAATGTAATTTCGATATTAACTCAAAATTAGTTCTGACAACTTTCCTTTTTTTTCAGCCATTTCAATTGTGTCCTCATTATCCTCTAAAAATTTATTTTTAGTGTGTCTTGTCGTGCCTTCTATAATACAGGATAAGGCATGTCTAACATTATGCCAGCAGATATTTCTATTCAATCAAATTGAATAAAAATAAGGTACTAGGAATTATGCACAGAAAAAAGTAAAAAATAGAATAGATTCATATTATGCAAGTAAATATAAACATTAACCTGACAACTGCAGGAAAGGAACTTCAGTAATTGTTTTATTTAAATGAAAAGTGCATATTAGAATACATTCCATATGGACAAATTCAATATTTTATTTTCAGTGCTCAATAAAAAATAAAGTTCTTAAATTTATTATGTAATAAATTTTAAATTTTATGAGTTTAGATTCTTATAAAGCAAACTGCTTTACTTTTCTCTTTTAATTGTTTCTCCCTTGGTTTGAAAATTAAGGAAATTACCTTTCTTTTTATAATTCCTAAATCACTGGTTTTTATACTTTGATAGAAATGTTTGATTACCAGCAGATGTTTGAAGACTGGAGGACGGGGGGGAATTACACCATAAATGCCTTTGTGCGTGTATTTGTGTGTATGTGTGTTTTCAAATAACAAGAGATTGAATAGAACTACTCATCCAATCAGATCAGCCTTGTATGGATCTATTCTTTTAAGTTTTCTACGATAAAGGAAGTCAGCTTTTGCCTGTAAATATGAACTGTGGATATACAGTGTGACAGATTATTTTAAGGAGACGTATCACTTAAGACCTTTGTTCTCCAGTTACTTAGAAGGACTTAAAATAATTGGACAGAAAAGCAGTTGAACAAAATGCAACATTATTTGTGGTTTTGTATCTTGCTGTGTATACCTAGATTACAGCAGCTGTATTATTTCATTAGTCACTTTAGCTGATCTGCATAGAACCAAGCCTTGTGTATCCCTTGTTTGAATATCCAGCGTCTTGGATTTAGTTGGTTTTGAATGAATGCTTGTATATTTAATATAAAACAATCAAATTTATTTATTTAAGAATATGTATGCCTAATCCCTTCAAGGGAAAAACTGGGGTAGGATGGAATACAGTTTTTTTAACAAATTTATATGTGCTCATTAACCCTTTTATATACTGAAAGACACATGTACTCACACAGAATGGCCTTACCTCACTGCATTCTGGGTAGTTTGTAATACCTAGGTATAACTAAGGCACTTAGGAAGCTGATTTTAAATAGAATAAAATAAAGTACAGCTCATATTGTAACTAGAATATTTATAAAGCCAAGACCAAATCTAGGATACAAATAGTATGTATGTGCCTTAACCATTAGGCTTTAACTAAATATAGAATTCTGGATCTCCCCAGCAGCACACAACCAAGTCAGCAATTCCTGTCATATTTGCTTCTAAATAAATTGGGAATCTGCACCTCTTTTATTCCTCTCTGCTTGAGTTCTGCCTTCTCTCTCAGTCTGTCTACCGCAGTAATCTCTAGTATGTACACACAAGCAGAATTGCTGGTCCCTGGGAATGCTTAACTTTAAAAAGGACTTCCTGTTTTCAAAATTGGTTGTACCATTTTACACTATTTCCAGCAATATATTAGAATTCTATCTCTCTTTAAAGATCGTTTTAGCTGTTCTGGGTCATTTGCACTTACATATAAATTTTATAATCACCTTGTCAATGTCTACTATAAAAGTCTGCTAGTATTTTGATTATGATTGTATTGAATCTCTAGGAATTTGGAAAGAACAGGGTACATCTCTCCATTTGTATGAGTGTTCTTTAAGTTCTCTCAGAGGTGTTTTATAGTTTTCAGTATAGAGGTCTTTCCTGGATCTTGGTATATTTTTTCTAAGTATTTTATACTCTTTTACTTTTTAAACTTTATTTTCCAATTGTTAGTTGCTAGTATACAGAAATGCAGTTATCTTTGTACTTTAAACCTTCAGTATAGTTTATATATTCAAGATAGTTCATTTGTTAGCTCTAGCTGTTCTTTAGACAGCTCTTAGGATTTTAAAAGATGAAATTATGTTATCTGAAAATAAAGACAGTTTTCTTCTTCCTTCCCAATTTTGATGCCTTCTATTTATTTCTTGGCTTCACTGTCCAGGCCAGAGAATTTGTCCGGGGATGAGATGACTCATCCTTGTGTTGTGCCTGAAGTTAGCAAAACTGAAGAGATAGTAAGTAACTAACCTACAAGTCCTGCTGCTCTTAGTAGCATTTTTAACCCAGGTCTCGGGCTCTGGTATATGTCTCTCTCTTCTCCAAATTTACATTTCTCTGTAACAAAAAGAAAATAAGATGTTTAATCCTATACATGAATTCAGAGATATCAGATTGTAATTACACAGAAGGGCTCATTGGATCCTTGATGCTGACAGTTTCAAGTGCTGATACCACTCCACTTGGCTGGTTTATAGTGACCACAACTAAATCTGAAAGCAGCACGATGATGCCACACTCACCTGACCCTGGTCTGGTCCCACAGCTGTGGGAGAGGCTTAGCTGGAGTAATCAGCTTTTCCTTTTGTTCTTCTGTAAAATCATTCTGCATTCCAGAGTATGTTAAAGATGCCAGCAGTTGTTTATAATTGGAAAATTCCTAATTTTTCACTAATAATGACCACAAATTTTATCTAGCATACTTTTTAAACTTTTAATCTAAAGATCTTGAAGTTTTTATATTTCTTCATTTCTGCTCTTACCATTGAGAAATTCCATTGTGCAGAAGGCTAACCAGGTATGTTGTGAATCAGTAGATTGGTGTTTTAAAAATAAAGGAACCAAAGCAGATCCAAAATGGATGTGATATTTTATTATACTTTAGAGACAGTATTGAAGAAGTGAGCTTGTTATGAAATATAATGTTTCCCTCTAGGCTAAGGACTCCTTTATCTTTCTTTAGTTCTAACAGTAGGCTTGGCATCAAATAGATTTGACATAGTGGATAATTGTCTTCTGAACTATGCAAGAAAAATTGCATTATTCTGTTTATTTGATCCAATGTGTTAATATGAATACATTGATAATACAATTTTTAATCTTCAAGTTGAATTATATACATTTTTGTTGTATTGGTGTACAACCTATATAACTTCTATATATCACTGTATATATTTTAGGTATAAAAATTTTTCTTCATGATTGCTATTAAATGTTCATCATTTAAGTGTGACATTTTACTTATAATAAAAATTAAATTAACCAATCAAAAATGTACATTGTATGAAGAACTATAAAACTGTTCCACTTTTTTTTTTTTTTTTTTTTTTTTGCGGTACGCAGGCCTCTCACCGTTGTGGCCTCTCCCGTTGCGGAGCACAGGCTCCGGACGCGCAGGCTCAGCGGCCATGGCTCACGGGCCCAGCCGCTCCGCAGCAATGTGGGATCTTCCCAGACCGGGGCACGAACCCGCGTCCCCTGCATCAGCAGGCGGACTCTCAACCACTGTGCCACCAGGGAAGCCCAAAACTGTTTCACTTTTTAATGGGAAGACTTATAGAATCTAGTGCCAACCTGTGTTAATGTTTCTGCACTCTATCTTTGAAACACCTGTTATATTTGACCTCTGTTCTTTCCCATTTTGCTTTAGAAACTGCATTCTTCTCTTATTTTTCCCAACCGTAGTCCTTATTTGTATATGCTTCAACCCAGGCTCTAATTCAACCTAACAGTGACTCTTTGCTGTACCTTGGCTACATGCTGTAAAATTTGAATTGAATGCCTTGAATTTTAACTCCACTAATCAACTAATCTCTGGTGCATTAATGCTATCCCATTAGAACAATAAATTCTAACAAAATCATGGCTCTTCCTGATTCTTATTAGAGAAAGGGAAACTCCCATATACTTATAAGCAATAATATTTTGTTTTCCCAAGTTTGGGAGATAGCAGGAATTAGAATGATGAAATGTTCTAATGTGAACTGAATAAATTTAAAATTTTCCTCTCAAAGTCTTTATTATGTAATGTTTAAACTACTCATAGATTTAAGGAATAAAAAAAAATCAATACTTATATATGCGCCAACAAGTCTAAGAAGAATTTTTTATCTGCAACTAAATACCCTTTGTATATTTCTTCATATGTCCTGATTTACTACTAGATTTCACTCAAAATATCCAGGTTTGCGTGAAAAGTCATGTACATGTGGTCATCTCTTATCTGTTTCACATATCATCTCTGGGAATTTAAAACATGTTAATGATATATTTTGACAAATAGCATTTTACATTTCAATATAGTTATGTTTCTCAATCTTTACCTTTATGTCCTGTGCATTTGACATACAGTCTAAAAAAAATCTTTCTCAAACATGTAACAAAAATGTTACCCTGTATTTGGTGCTAAAATTTTTTAAGCATTGCTTTTTATATTATTAATACTATATTTATCCACAGGAACTGATTTTGTTTATGGTGAGACATTGGAATAAAACATGTTCATTGTTTTTTCCATATGAATAACCAGTTTTCCCAGTACCATTTATTGATTTATTGAGAAGTCTTTTGCTCCATTGTTCTAAATCCCAGCTCTGTCATGCATCAGTGTTCCACACTTTTGTCTGTCAGTCGATGAGACCCTTAATAGTTTCCACTTGTCCCTTTATTTGTCTCTGTGTCAATACCACTTAGTCTTAATTATTGTACCTCCATTATACGTCTTCTTTAGCATCTGCCCTGATTTTAGGTTTGCAAAGCTGCATAAAATCCCATGCAGGGGTTTTGGTTGAAATTACATTAATAGATTAGTGTGAAGAGAATCAGTGTGAATCATTGTATTGCTCATATATCTCTTCATTTCCTTAGTACTTTAATGTCTTCCAAAACAGTTAGATATTTTCTCCATATTACTCTTAATCACTTTTATTTCTTAGATTTATTCTTGTTTTATATTTTCAGTACCACTGTAAAACTTATATTTTCCTCTTACATTTTCTACATCTTTGTTGGTGAATGGGAAAGCAATTGATTACTGTATATTGCTCTTGTGGTTGGCTGACCTACTGAAATTATAATTTTAAGAATTTCATATGGATTCACTTGTTTTTTTAATGTAGGCAATCTAATTTCAATAAATAATGATAGTTCCTGTTTCTTTGACATTTTCCTAACCCTTATATACTTTTTCTTTTTTCTTGACTAATGAACTTGCTAGGAATTATATATAATATACATATGATAACGGCCATTCTCATCATGTTCCTGACCTAAAAGGTATTATTACCTCTGTCTTTTGTTATTAAATATAGTGTTTCTATTTTTTCTTAGACTATATTAAAAAATAGAGTTCTTCTGATTTCCATACAGAAAAGAAAATGACTTACAATGGGATTATACAGATGAGTCTAAAATTTTCTTATGAAACTTTGGATTCCAGAAAATAATATATGGATACCTACAAAGTTATGGGTGCTTGGAAATGTTATCCAAAATGATATTGTACTTGGCCAAATTATTATCCAAATGTCAGTGCAATAGACTTACTTTCTTAAACATGATATATCTTAGGAACCATAACATCTAGAAAGAATTCTTGAAAAATAATAAAGAAGTATAAAATCCTGCCAAAAAATAATTGGAGATGACATAGGAAAGGACCAGTGCCAGACTCAGCATCTACGTAATTAGCACAATGTCTGTAAGGTCTCAAAGGATCACGCATTTACCAAGGAATTTAATCCAGCCAAATAGTCAATGACTATAAAGAAGACATGTAACAATATTCAAGGAAGTAAGAATTCAAGGAATATACCTACAGACCTTTCTTAGAACAAATAACTTGGCCATAAAGTTAGGTCCACTGAAAAATGCATAGGAATAATTACCTCAGGAATAGAGAACCTATGGTAAAATAATCTAATAAGCATTGCAGACATTTATCTTTAGATAATTTAGTCAGTTATTAGCAGAGTACAAATTACATGCCATAGAATTTGCTATATAAAAATATGACTAATGAAATACAACATATATATTGTTAAATATATATTGTTAAAACAGAAAGGTAATATGAATGTTTTGCTCTTTTTAAATTAAATATAGTTTTGTTAAACATCTCATTTTTGTAAAATTATCTCTGACTATCCATCCATTTACGCTAGTATATTGAAGAGAGAATCTATATAAAATGTTGGTTACTTTGTTAATTATAGTTATTTATGATTGATAGAAGACTTTCTTTTTTGGGTTTTTATGGTATTTGAAATTTTTATAATTACTATATACATCATGATTTTTATAAAAATGATCACATTATTTTTTTTCACACACACACACACACACACACACACACACACTGTATTTTATTTTTACAAAAGATAAATAGACTGACACCAAGCATTGTAAATGGATGGCCACAACAAAAGCAACAATGATTGCAATTACCAAACACGAAACACACTCATACTATGTCATGATATTGACATTCAGTCCAGGAATCCTCCACTGTAACAGCTCCTTTACTTTGTAGTGAAAATTGATTTGTATATTTTTTGCCTCTGAGTCCTTGTGGGATTTTTTTTTTTTATTCAAACACAAACTCACAAAAATTATAATCATCCTCATCAGTTCACTCAGTCTGGTGTAATTAATTTTTTTTTCATCTTGATCTTTTGTTAGCACTTTTATGAGTTCATCAGT
Source organism: Orcinus orca (assembly GCF_937001465.1). Classification (NCBI taxonomy): domain Eukaryota; kingdom Metazoa; phylum Chordata; class Mammalia; order Artiodactyla; family Delphinidae; genus Orcinus; species Orcinus orca. Next base: position 7,830,307 of record NC_064573.1, on the reverse strand, counting down.
TTTCCATTAGAGTTCTGAAAATGCTTATTCATTCAGTTCAGCAATATAATCAGTTACCAGAAACCTGTATTTGTCAGTCTTTTCCATGAATTCCTTGAAAATGAAACCCTTTTATAGGAACATATTTGCAAAAGCATCAGAGTACACCCAGAACTGTCTATAAATGACAAGAGACTTAAAAATGACCACGGTTAAAGATTTGATGAAAGTTCATAATAATGCAATTGACAAGGAAATTTAGTTATTTCTGAGATATACATTTTAAAGTAATGACTAGAATTATGACTTACAACATTATACCAGAACATACAAGATTTTCAGAAATTTCATGTAATGTCTGAAACATTTATATTAACGTATTTCCATACAAATACCCAAAGAAAGTTTAGTATTGTTTGTTTGTTTGTTTATACTGCAGGTTCTTATTAGTCATCAATTTTATACACATCAGTGTATACATGTCAATCCCAATTGCCCAATTCATCACACCACCACCACCACCACCCCCACCCCTGCGGCTTTCCCCCCTTGGTGTCCATACACTTGTTCTCTACTTCTGTGTCTCAACTTCTGCCCTGCAAACTGGTTCATCTGTACCATTTTTCTAGGTTCCACATATATGTGTTAATATACAATATTTGTTTTTCTCTTTCTGGCTTACTTCACTCTGTATGACAATCTCTAGATCCGTCCACGTCTCAACAAATGACTCAATTTTGTTCCTTTTTATGGCTGAGTAATATTCCATTGTATATATGCACCACATCTTCTTTATCCATTCGTCTGTTGATGGGCATTTAGGTTGCTTCCATGATCTGGCTATTGTAAATAGTGCTGCAATGAACATTGGGGTGCATGTGTCTTTTTGGATTATGGTTTTCTCTGGGTATATGCCCAGTAGTGGGATTGCCGGATCATATGGTAATTCTATTTTTAGTTTTTTAAGGAACCTCCATACTGTTCTCCATAGTGGCTGTATCAATTTACATTCCCACCAACAGTGCAAGAGGGTTCCCTTTTCTCCACACCTTCTCCAGCATTTGTTGTTTGTACATTTTCTGATGATGCGCATTCTAACTGGTGTAAGGTGATACCTCATTGTAGTTTTGATTTGCATTTCTCTAATAATTAGTGATGTTGAGCAGCTTTTCATGTGCTTCTTGGCCATCTGTATGTCTTCTTTGGAGAAATGTCTATTTAGGTCTTCTGCCCATTTTTGGATTGGGTTGTTTGTTTCTTTAATATTGAGCTGCATGAGCTGTTTATATATTTTGGAGATTAATCCTTCACATCATTATTCTTAATCATTCTTAAACTTGAATAATGAATGGTAGAGATATAGCCTATGTATTCACATGTATTAATATATCCACAATAAATCACAATATTTGTGTTTTAAAAAGACTCTGAATAGTGATTTAGTTCAACTCCTTCATCTTACAGGAGAGAATAAGTAAGCTCAAGTGGTTCGGAAAGCTGTCCAGTATCACTTACTTGTTAGCGATTGAATGAATGAGGGAGCAATTTCATATATCTTAAATTAATTCATCAAAATTGTCATACAGACAAAGAATAATACACATTAACATACAAGAAAGAAGTATTTAAATCCTATTCAAGTAATCATAGTTAAATGATTCCTACGATGATTTCACTTTGATTTTGTAAAAAACTTGCTTCCTGCCTCTGATATTGCCTGGTTAACTCAGTCTCACTCTAATCAGCTTTCCCTCATTCAGCTTTCCTTCTCAGGCTGTGTCAGATGCTCCTCTTTGTCTCAGGGTACTGAGAGTACCACTATCGAGGTGCTTTCTTCAGGGATTTGAAATTAGTTTTTGCATGCTGGTCTGCCCCAGCAGCGTGCAAGTTCCTTCAAGCCAGGGTCCATCCATTATCGTATTACCTGGTGCCTAGCACAGTGGCGTATATTAAGTGGTCTGTGAATATTTGTTGAGCTGATCGAATTGCATTTGGGGATCTGTACACTCAGCTAATTATTGAGCACTTGCTATAACTAAGACATACTGATAAGAGTTGGAGTCTTCCTTTATGTCTAGAAGAGTGTGGTAATTTTACACAAATATGCAAACTTCTACTTCTGTTCTGATTTTATGCTTTTGAATAAGGAATAATTTATGACCTCTGTCCGGCAAATACATTTCAGAGACATCATCTGTAGTTACCTGGCCAAGATGCCGATAAAATCGCTTTTGCAGAGGTAACTCTTTCTCCTTTTATATGATTTTTACAACAATATGTCTTAAAAGTGCACTGACAGTATAGTCCAGAGTGTCCAAGATGTATCAGAGATAGAGCTTCTAGTAAAAATAAGCTCCTTAGAAAGCTTTTTGTATTGTTATTTTTCTAGAGGAATGAGTGAAAGATTTTTTATAAGGACTTGTATCCAAGCAGAAATTTTAAAATAAACCTGCTATGTTCAATTTGATGTTTTACTATTGTAACATATGACAACTACTGTGAAGTTACAGGGCTATTGTTATTTTTATTGAAAAACTAGGTAAATAGGCTCTTTTCCCATGTATCTTGATGGTTGGAAAAATGCATTTTGAGGATAGAAATGTTATTTTGATGTATGAGAACCTACGTGGAAGATAAATATGAAAAGAGTAAGGAAAAAGGTAAGCAAGTCCTATAGCATTTACGTTCCAGCAGAGACCGCTGTGGACCCGGTGTCCCATTTTTAGTGTCATTTCTTTCAAGCAGGCTACACATTGCCTTTTATTTTCCCCAATAAGAATAGTTAAAATAGGCACCTTAGATGATTTGCCTTTTACTATACCAGCCCTTATATTCCTACTCTCTTAATTACTGGGTATTAACTCTTTCGTTATTCCTGTTACCTTTCTGATTGTCTTCCTGGGAATCCCTTTTCTCTATTTCCCTTTAAATGTCCATCTTCCCCTGCTTCCTTCTTCTCCTACCCTCTCTCTTCCCTCCCCCATGCAAAATGCTGTCCTTGGTCCTCCAAGGCTAGTAGACAGTTTTTCTGAGCCTCAGTTGCTTCATCTGTAAAATGGAAATAATAGGGATAGTTACCACACAGTTTCGGTTTGAGGGTTGAGTGTGAGAGAGTGCGTGGCATAACAAAATTGTTTACTGAATGTCAGCTATTGTAGAAGTAAAGCCAATTAAGGGATCTCCCTGACTCAGGCTTTTTCCATGTAAATTTTCTTTTAAAAGCCAAAATATCTCTGTGAAACTTTAAACAATCGATCATATTTTAATATTCCTTACCAGGTAGGTAAGGAATATAACTGGTGCATAATTCATGAATTGAGAAGTTTCTCTCCTACCCTCATCTTGGTAAACCCTACCCCTCACTTCTGTGGTGGAAACCAATTTTTAAAGTTCTTTTTTACGGTTCTAGTGTTTCTTTATGGAGATCCAAGAAATTATGGCTATATATTTTTAAATTTCTTTCTTTCTCGTACAAAAGGCATATGTGTGTGAAAAAAACCTTGTTTTTATTCCTACACATAAACATAACCTGGAGGTATTTTCGCTCCATACATAGAAAGCTTTCTTATTCCATTGTGTAGGTGTGCCATAGTTTACTTGACAAGTTCCTTATCAGCAGGTATTAGGGTTATTTTGCTATTATCAACAATCCTGCAGTATATGATTTATCCACATAACATTGTTATGAATGCAGATGAACTGATGGTGTAAAATTTAAAATGAGGGACTGCTGGGTCAAAGTCATGTATGCAAATTTTATACTTTTTGTTTTCAAATTTAAAATGTTTGTTATCCTTTCTGCATTGATTTGAGATGCCACCTTTATTGTCACATGGTCTCTGCAGAATTTCTATTCTTTTCTATTGGTCTGATTGCTCAGGTGCCGTTACCATACTGTCTTAATTATTGGGGTGTTTTAGTATGCTTTAATACATGTTAGGTCTCCCCAACTATTGTTCTTATTTTTCTGAGGTTATTTTTTTTGCTATCTCCTATTTTTCCATAAGTTAAGTAGTGTGTCTAGTTATGAAAGAGTAATTTAAGGTTTATTACATTAAATATATGAACTAATAGAGGTGAATTTATTTTCTACGACAATCACAGGGCATGTTTGCATTAAGTCGTATTTGATGTCCTCCAGAAATGGTTTCTAATGTTCCTTTTTGAGGTCTTAACATTTCTTTTGAGTGTATTTCTAGATTTTTTTTAACATTTATGTGACCACCATAAATGGAGTTTTCCAGCATACTTTCTAAATGATTATTGTTTGTTATATTTAAGATTTTTGACTTCTGATGATTTTATAAACTTTTACCGTAGTGAAATGAATTCCCTTATGCTCTGTAATAGATCTCAGTGGATTCTACTGAGTTTCCCAATATATAGTTATTTCATCTACAAGTTGTTTTAGCTGTTACTTTCTAATATTCTTATCTCTAATTTCTTTCTTTTTTGTAATTGCACTGGATAATATTTCTGCTACCTTGTAAATCTTAGTGTTGCTAAAGGGTATCTTTGTTGTAATCCTGATTGGCAGAAATGATCTAATGATGTGTTTTTCCTTTAAGTATAATGCTGGTTCCTGGGCTCATTTGAGAGATGGGGGGAAAGGGCAGAGAAGAGTGTATATTTTATCCTTTAGTGCACATATATCATTGCCCTTTTCTTAACTCACCTGATATTATGTTTATTTGTGATTCTCTTTCCCCAAACTGGTTATCCCTTTAAGACAAGTATGAGTTTTACTCTTTCCTATAGTAAGCATAATGTTTTACACATTGTCAGCATTCATTCATTGTGCAATTTGAATTATAATGAAGCCTCTAAAATTGTATCCTACTGTAATTTGCTGTCATGCTCTGGAATAATTCCTAAGTAGATATATTTACTTGCATGTGATGTAGGAATTGATGCCCTTCATAATGACTGAATATATAAGACTTGTGTCAAGGAGGTGGCAATGGGTGAGACCTGTGAGTAAATAATATATCAACATATTATCCACAGGACTGAAAACATTAAGTTACATTCAAACATTAAATAACAACCATTTCCAATCATTTATGAAAGACGTTTTATTGGGAATAAGTATTAAAGTGTTACTGAAGCTTGTGGTTGCACTTAAGTTTGTAATGATTATACTGGTTCTTTATAAATCTAAGGCGAGTTTATGCTTTCTACCAATATATATGGAGCCCTTATAAGAATATATTATGCAAGAAGCTGTTTAATAGACAAAGTTGTACTTTCAACAAGCATGGGCTCCAATGAGAGAAATGAAATTTATACTGAGTCACAAAACAAAGAAGGCTATAATAACTCTCCCATTTGTGGAGACCATAAGAAAGTGGAGACTGGAGGTATTATTGTGAGCAGGCAAGCTCAATCTGCCCAAAGTTTCCTTCCTTGAAATCTAAGTATCACATTGATAGGAAAAGTTAATCAGGTTGACCAGATGTCAGGACATCTGGAAGCACAATGAAAGTATTGAATGTATTTCATGGTGATTACAATTAACAGTACTGTATTGTACTCTTGAAATTTGCTATATGAGGTAACAGATATATTAATTAGCTGGATTGTAGTGATCATTTCACAGTGGTCCATAAGAAAACATTAGCATGATTATTTTGATGGTGGTGTACAGAATAGTTTAGAGAGAAAGCAGAGGTAGGAGGCCAACTTAGCAAACCATAGCAATAATTTAGAATTGTGCCAAACTTTGAGTAAGTTACTTAACTTTTATGCCTGAGTGTCCCATATTGTAAACAATGATAATTATATTGCCCACCTTATTGGATTTTGGTGTGGTTTAAACTACGTTAATATTTATAAGTTCCTCATTACAGTGGGGAACATAATATGAACTTAAGATGCTAGTTATTAGTATTGAAAGTCAAGATTGCTACTGTTACCTGATTGAAGCAATGCCCAAAATGTTGACTGAAGAGGAAAAAGTCAGGTTAAACCACAAAATTAAAATAATACTAAAACAAATATAGAGCATCCAAATCTAATTATGTAGCTCTAAACAGAAAGCCAGTACACTTTTGAAACAGCAGCCAAAATTAAATTAGGGAAAATGAGAGAAATAAAAATGTAAAGTAGATAAGAAACACTGTGTACTTTTTGCTAAGAAATTAATTTTCTTTTCTGAGTAAAACCTCTCACTTAAGGTGTTTCATTTCAAAATGAGCTTTTTTTAAAAAACGTCTTTATTGGAGTATAATTGCTTTACAATGGTGTGGTAGTTTCTGCTTTATAAAAAAGCAAATCAGCTCTACATATACATATATCCCCATATCTCCTCCCTCTTGCGTCTCCCTATACATTTGAAATCAGTCACCCTTTAAACTATTTCTTCCCTGGGCTTTCGAACTCCTGAAGCTTTCATGTCTTTTTTATGCTCTGAGGAGAGAAGCTTCTGTTCAGCTACTGAGCATGGATTAGTGCTTAAGCCTTCAAGGAGCCCATACTCTCAAATACCATTTAGTTTAGATCTTGACATTTCCTTTTATTCTTGATCTTTTTAAAAATCATTTATTGGGCTTCCCTGTGGTGCACTGGTTGAGAGTCTGCCTGCCGATGCAGGGGACACGGGTTCGTGCCCCGGTCCGGGAAGATCCCACATGCAGCGGAGCAGCTAGGCCCGTGAGCCATGGCCGCTGAGCCTGCGCGTCCGGAGCCTGTGCTCCGCAATGGGAGAGGCCACAACAGTGAGAGGCCCGCGTACCACAAAAACAAAAAAACAAAACAAATATGAAGTGGTGAAAAGTTCAAATATATCAGTAACCACATAAATGTAAATAGATTATGCATTTCTTTAATAAACAGAAGTCATAAATATATAAGCAAAACTGACAAATTTACTATCTTAAAGTGAAAAACTTCTGCATGAAAAGTTAAATTATAAAAAAGTGAAAGTCAAACTACAAAATAGGGGAAGGTATTTCCAATACATTTACCTGATAAAGGATTTAAAAGTAAAATATATTTAAATTTTTCTGCAAATCAACAGCAAAAAGGACAAAAAACAAATATAGTCTATCAACATGTATAAAGCTCTATCATATAATTGAAAGTGAAAATTAGGCTTTATAATGTTTTGTACATGAAGTTTTATACTATTTATGCAAAATTTGAAATATAAAAACTAATAAATATTGCTTATAAAGGTATAAAGATATAGTAGATATATTAAAGTCTTCGATTGGAAGGATGTACATCAACTTTAAGATAATATGTGATACGCAGTACATATATGAAAAATAATTTTTTTTTTACATCTTTATTGGAGTATAATTGCTTTACAATGGTGTGTTAGTTTCTGCTTTATAACAAAGTGAATCAGTTATACATATAGATATGTTCCCATATCTCTTCCCTCTTGCGTCTCCCTCCCTCCCACCCTTCCTATCCCACCCCTGTAGGTGGTCACAAAGCACCGAGCTGATCACCCTGTGCTATGCGGCTGCTCCCCAGTCTTATATATCACAGGAGCATCTCACTTTTGGATTTTGCTCACAGATTTTTGGATGGTGCAGGTAAAGGCAAAAATTAATGAAGACACCAAGATTTGAAGCATATGTGACTAAAAAGAGGAAATAAAAATCCTGGAAGGAGAAGTAAACCGAAGAGGAAATATTTTGATTTGGACATTTGACTTTCACTTACTGAACCCTATAGTAACTAGGTCCATAAAATAGAAACATGCTGGTTGTACCTGGGAATAGAGTTTTCAGTGATTATTGAGTTATGCCTCTACAACTGACTGATGAAAATAAAATATTGTCAATTTCAAAAGCATAAGTTGATATAGAGCTAAAGAATACTCCGATTTTAGAGAAAGTAAAACCCAGAAGACATGGTTCTTTCCTGGAGATTTTGAGCAAAGAGATAGGATATTTTGTTCTGTGTCATGTCAGTGTTGGGCTCTTTGAAAGCAGGGAGCAGGAAGACAGTAATTGTAAGACTCCCTCCAGTGCTGTGATTGTCTCTAAAGATTGCCACCTGCTTGGGTTATTGCTCTGCAGGTCTGCTCTACAACTGGTTTTCATTCTCATGATAATGAATTGTCTCATGACAATTTCACACTCTCAACCTAAAACTTGCTGCTGCTGTGAAGTGTTTCATTTCTGGCTGTGACTCTAAACCATGTCTGTATTCTTTCCCAGTATTTCATTGATGGCCTGGTAGACAAATGCAGTAGAGAGAACTATATATATTCAGGTGAAAAACAACAAACACTTGGCCTCCTCAAAAATTGGCAATGGTGAGATTTGGGGAATCATTGTTTTCCTTTTGTGAATTTCCAGTTGTTTTTCTGGGTTATTAAGATAAAGAGAAAGCAAGATCATAGAAATGGAAAAAATGAACACATTTATTTTGGTCTTTCCAACCATGAAACGAGAAAAAATGAGATATACATATTGTGCTTTAAGCATTTTTTCAATGTTAATGGATAGCAATATTTATATTTTGCATTAAACAGTGGTGAATGATGCAAAGCTCTTGAGTTAACAAAATTGGTGAGAACTTTCTCTTTTAAAATTGAACTTAAATCATGGTCCGAGGAGAAGGGAAATAAGTTTTTAATTTTTTGGTTCTGTGGTTTATATTTAAATAGGTGAGTGTTTATACAGAGACAGATGCATATTTATGTATATTATTTATATATGTATATAAACTGAAATTTAAAAGTCAAATAGATATAAGGACAAATGCATTTATATATAAATATAAATGGATAGCCATATACACATAAAATGATAGCCTGCCTCTACTCCATTTCATCCTTTTTTGTTTGTTTGTTTCATCCTTGATGACCTCTGCTTTTTCAGTTGCAGATTATATAACCTAAAACAGAAATGGCCAGTAGAAGTATTTTTAAAACAATGAAGTAAAAACAATCCTTGAATTAGTGATAAGATTTCTTATATTTTTTGAGATACTAGTTAGTTTTTTGCTAAATTAAGTTACAGGTAAAAATAAATGTATTTAGACTTGTGGATATTTAAGAAAATGTATTTACATCCTCCATCCCCAGAAATATACTCTTTGCCTGTTTACAGTGGGGGCTGCTTGGTGCCCCTTATAACACCTTTAAAGTTGCCTCTGGCTCATCTCTTTTCATTGCTCTTGTATTCTTAAGTATTTCTAATCAATTCACAGGTGGAGAAAAACCCTTTGGGTTTTACATTTATCAGAGAGCCACTGCATTTATGTCAGGGAACTCAGCAGGCTGTGAACTATATCCAGAGTTGCAGGTGTGTACAAAGGAGGACCCGTAGTGGATATATTTGATTATAGTAGTCTACTCCTGGGCATACAGAAGCCACAGGACTGTAGACATTGCAATTGACAGCTGCAAGTCTTACAGTTTAGAGATGACATGTGCTTTGAAAAATCTAAGCATTTAAAAGAAATCAACCTGAAATACCCAATATTCCTGACCCTATACCACTATTTTTAAAATTTCATTTCATTTGCGACTTTTGTTTAATCTGTAATCCTAAATTTTCTGAGACTTCAGTTTACTTAAGGACATCTACCATAACTTAGAGAAAGAGTTGATGAATCTGATTGAAATCTTAAAGTCAAGATTGTTCCTGACCTGGCTCTCCCATATCTTTCTTCTCTTATCTCTCACCACCCTTACTGTGGTTCACTGCCCTCCACACTGGCCTCCTTGCAGTTCTTGGAATAATAGTTCACGCAGGCTCCCTCAACAGGGCATTTGCTCTTGCAATTTTGTCTTACTGAAGCACTCTTTCCCCAGATGTCTGTACCACTCATTCTCTCACTTCCTCTAATACTGAAATGTAGGCTGCTGGGTGAGCCTTCCCTCACCATCCCTCCATAGCACTTAACACCATTGAAAAAAATACAATTTACAAATACACTTATTTATTTGCCATCATCTGTCTACCCAATTGAAATGGATGTTCCAAGAGGCAGGAACTTTGTTTCCACACGGACAGAAAGTTTGTGTGCTTTTTGTTGTTGTTATTATTATTATTTTATCTGCATTTTTTTACAACCGTATCCACAGAACAAAGAGCTCTCAAATATTTTTTGAACAAATGGAATAGATAAGAGTGATTCTGGTATCGGTATATATTTGACAGCAATTAAATATAAGCCAGTGTTGAAAGTTCATATCTATATTGAAAAAGATAGCTAAAGCCAAATTCATCAGTGCATGAAGCTTAATCCTCTGTATTAACCACTTTTTACACAAACACAGAGTGTTTTTCAATAGTACCATACACAATTTGTGAGAGGAGAAAGACTCAGGACTAAGTAATTGAATTTACTCATAGCATAAGCCTGCAATAACCATTCCTGAATGGTCTTTGCTTATGTGTTTATTTATATGTTGTCTTGATATGTTCATCTTATATACAGTTATAAATAATTGAATCCTATACCCCAAGTTATCATTTATACAGTATCTTGCTTTCAGAAGGGAACACAGGGACTTCCCTGGTGGTCCAGTGGTTAAGACTTCACCTTCCAATGCAGGGAGTGTGGGTTTGATCCTTGGTCGGGGAGCTAAGATCCCACATGCCTCACGGCCAAAAACCCAAAACATAAAACAGAAGCAATATTGTAACAAATTCAATAAAGACTTTAAAAATGGTCCACATAAAAAAAAATCTTTAAAAAAAGAGAAGGGAACACAAACATAAGATGCTCCAGATATGCCACTGTCTTCTATATTCTTTAAAATCTCTGGAAACGAAGTTTGTGTGACTCCTTTTAGTGCAATGGATCCTCAGGTTTGACAACTCCTGTAATTAAAAATTCTCCCAAGTTTTTAACCAAAATCGTACATGAACAAAGTTCATTAGGTCAACATCTTATGATGGAACAGGCCCATTAAATCCGACTTTTGGTTAAGTTAAATCTTGGGAATGGATGCTGGATAAATAACATCATTATGGCTATGAACTAAAGCAAAGAAATCAAACCATCTACATCACAGTGAGTCTTAAATGGAAAAAGGATGCCCTTTGTGTAAAATCTCCTTGAAAAGGAGAAAACACTGAAGAAAAGGGACTGCTATGAGGTACAAGGTTTTCATCAGATGGAAGGGAATCAAGAGGGTATTTAATTATGGCAATCGATCTGGCTGGCTAATGCAGTATAAAACTGAGGTGTGGAGCAGCTGTGCATCCTGGGGATTTCTGTAGTCCTGGCAACAACGTGGAATTTTCTCGAAGGAAAATCTGAAGGGTACCCAGGAGCCTGTTTGGTGAGACAACTGGCATGTTTAGGAGATAACTTTGAATGAGAAGGTGAAATCAGTTACTTCCTCAGGAGAGAGTGAAGCAGCATCTTGAACAGTGATGGGACAGGCAGGCATGTCATCCGAGAAGGGACAGGACTCGGGAGAAGGTGAATCTTCCTGCAACCTATAAGTTCTGTTGCTAACTAGCCAAACGGTCCCTGCATCTTCAGATGCCCTTGAAGAGCCAAGCAGTGTCTGAAGAGACTGCACCCTGTCCTCCCACACACTGCTAAAGAAGGGCACTGATTTATGTCCTGTTTCTTAGAACAAAAGTAAAAATACCTAATTTAAATTAAATTAGTAAAAATACCTAATTTAATTGGTGTGGTTCTCTTTCAGTCACTCGAAAAATTTGTATTTTTCATTTATAAGCAAAATAAAACCTATTCCTTTATTTTTTCTTCTCAAAGGAGTGATTTCCTGGTCTCAAGCGGTCATTTTTGCTGCTCATCTCCAGAATTCTCCAACATATTCATATAAGGCATCAGTTCCAGGGCCTAAAGCAGACTAACACTATTAAAATCCCACTTGAAAAAGAGTAACAGGGAGGTGATTTCCTCGTGCTCCTATTAACTGTATGCTTCTGGTACGAAGGTTGCTTTCAGACTGCTGACTCATGCTGAATTTGACTTCACATTGACAGAGAAAGACACTTCCAAATTCTCTGCACCAGGTCCCTTTTTACTATCATCACAAAGCAAACTATTTTGAAAAAAAAAAAAAGCAAGGTGGAAAACAAAACTCTGCATTTATTAGCATTTATTAAATAATTAAGTTAAATTCAACTAGACATCAAAATATAACTAGTCCACAGTCATGATAATTCATACTATTTTTCCCAATAAATTATTTTGTTTTAATAAGTGTATTATGAGATTTCATTAGGCTTTTGAAATATCAAAAATAATTTAATTGAAACAGAAATTGAGGAACTTTGTGCAAAATACTAGGCCAGTAGTCTTCAAAACTGTCAAGGTCATGAAAAGCAAAAAAGGCTGAGAAACTGTCAAAGATCAGAGGAGATTCGGAGACAGGACCACTGAATGCACCGTGGTGACCTGGATTGGATCCCAAAACAGAAGAGGACATTGGTGTGAAAAACTGGTGACTTCTGAATAGAATCTGTAGTTTAGATAATAGTATTTTACTAATGTTAAGTCTTAGTTTTGAAAAATGTATCATGGTTATTTAGGATGTTAATATTAGGAGAAGCTGGGTAAAATCTTTTTGGGAAATCTCTGCACCATTTTTGCCAGTGTTTATAAATCTAAAATTATCCCAGAACAAGAAAATAATAACTTAAGGGCCTTGGCTTGGTAAACAGTCTGTTACATCAGGTCTTTAACAACCAGTTTTATCTATATGTGCTTGCCTCTGTTAATGTAATAGCAAAGAGATAAGATGCTATCATAAAAACCAAGTCTATTTTTCCTCATTATCCATTATCAGGTTTATTCTATAGCAATATCAAGTGCCTAAATGGAAACACTTTTGCTTTCTGACTCATGTTTATCTCACTATTTAGTTAAAAATAATGTTGTCACACAAGCTGAGACATTGCAGTCAGGGAGTAGTTTGTTTACTTCCATGAATATTACAAGGCTTCACTGAATATCACCATGGTTCCTGAGCAATAAAGTGCACAGGGTACAGGGAAAAGTATTCTTCTGTAGGAAAGAACAGAAACTGTATTACCAGGATTTTTGGTCTCAAGTGCATTCAAAGAGGGTCTTCCTACCTCAACTAGAATTCCAAATCCACTAATAAATAATCAGGAGATAAATATTAATAATCTATATACTTTGCAAATGATATGTTTATTTATCTGCCTTGGATCTCTCACATTTCTACTCAGATTCATGTAACTATTTTTCACTTCCACAATATTACTGTTAATACTACTACTCCACTAATAAAAACAAAATCTAAAAAAGTATCTTTCTTAGCGTGGGCTGCCATAACACAATGCCATAGGCTGAGTGGCTTGAAAAACAGACATTTATTTTCTCACAGTTCTGGGGGTTAGAAGTCCAAGATCAAGGTCCAGCATGGTCAGCTTCTGGAGAGAACCCTCTTCCCAGCTTGCAGATGACCAGCATCTCACTGCATGTCCACATGACCTCTTTTTCTGTGAGAGCATGGAGAGAAGGCAGGCTCTCTGGTGTCTTTTCTTATAAGGACACTAATTCCATCCTGAGGGCCCCACCCTCATGACTTCATCTAACCCTAATTACCTCCCAAAGCCCCATCTCCAAATACCATCACATTGGGGGTGAGGAATCCAACGAACCATATGCTGATATCATATTATTATCAATATTTATACTACCTTTTTTAGGTTGTTTTACCTTGAGGGTAGAGATCAGTAAGGGGTCAAAAAATAAATAAATAACTAGAACACAGTGTGTGGAACACAAGTGTGTGGAGAGAACACCAGGAGATCTGAAGGAGTAGTCATAACTCCTTATGTCCTGGGCTGTGGTTAGAAATCTTGTGACAGAGGAGATGGGTCTCCACCTGGGTAGAGAAAGAGAGGTATATCCACGTGTGCTGAAAGCTCAGGGCTGTCCTTCATGTGCTTTTCGAAGCTACCAGTATGGAGCTAGGAAAGGTAGCAAGAGTAATATGAAATTGTGTGATTGTACTGTTATTCTGTTTATTCTGCTTTTATGATGAGAGGTCTTCCTGTGATTGTTCTGAGTGCCTTTGAACAGGAGAAACACTGTCTTCTAGTGAATAATAGACAGTGCACACTCCAGAGGAATTATAGTATCTGGCCTATATTAGTTAAAAAAACAGTATAAATAAACTTTACAGTATAATTAAAGAAATAGAACAAAAGAGAGACCTTCAAGATAGCGGAAGGAGATCACCTTCCTCCCCACAAATACATCAGAAATACATCTACACGTGGAACAACTCCTACAGAACACCTACTGAATGCTGTCAGACAACCTCAGACTTCCCCAAAGAGCGAAGAACAGATGCCCTCAGCGACCTACATGCAGAGGCGGGGCTAAATCCAAAGCTGAACCCCAGGAGCTGTGCAAACAAAGAGGAAGGGACATCTCTCGCAGCAGCCTCAGGAGCCGCAGATTAAAGCTCCACAACCAACTTGATGTACCTGCATCTGTGGAATACCTGAATAGACAACGAATCATCCCAAAATTGAGGCAGTGGACTTTGTGTGATTTTGTCTGTATAGCTTTGCTTTTACCATTTCTCCTGGGGTTCTGTCTGTCCTTTTTTATTTTTATTTTTTAGGGTAGTTTTTAGTGCTTATTATCGTTGTTGGATTGGTTTTTGGTTTGGTTGCTGTCTTCTTTCTTTCTCTTTTTTATTACTATCTATTTTTTAAATGTTTCAATAATTTTTTTACTTTTTATTTTAATAACTTTATTTTATTTTACTTTTTTCTTTCTTTTTTCTCCCTTTTCTTCTGAGCCGTGTGGCTGACAGGGCCTTGGTCCTCTAGCTGGGTGTCAGGCCAGTGCCTCTGAGGTGGGAGAGCGGAGTTCAGGACATTGGTCCACAAGAGACCTCCCGGCTCCATGTAATATCAAATGGTGAAAGCTCTCCCAGAGATCTCCATCTCAACTCTAAGAGCCACCTCCACTCAACGACCAGCAAGCTTCAGTGCTGGACACCCCCTGCCAAACAACTAGCAAGACAGGAATATAACCCCACCCATTAGCAGAGAGGCTGCCTAAAATCATAATAGGGTCACAGACACACCAAAACACACCACCGGATGTGGTCCTGCCCACCACAAAGACAAGATCCAGGCTCATCCACCAGAACACAGGCACCAGTCCCCTCCACCAGGAAGCTTACACAACCCAGTGAACCAACCTTAGCCACTGGGGGCAGACACCAAAAACAATGGGAACTACAAACCTGAAGCCTGCAAAAAGGAGACTCCAAACACAGTAAGTTAAGCAAAATGAGAAGACAGAGAAACACACAGCAGATAAAGGAGCAAGATAAAAACCCACCAGACCAAACAAATGAAGAGGAAATAGGCAGTCTACCTGAAAAAGAATTCAGAGTAATGATAGTAAAGATGATCCAAAATCTTGGAAATAGAATGCAGAAAATACAAGAAACGTTTAACAAGGACCTAGAAGAACTAAAGAGCAAACAAACGATGAACAACACAATAAATGAAATTTAAACTTCTCTAGAAGGAATCAATAGCAGAATAACTAAGGCAGAAGAATGGATAAGTGACCTAGAGGATAAAATAGTGGAAATAACTACCGCAGAGCAGAATATAGAAAAAAGAATGAAAAGAATCGAGGACAGTCTCAGAGACCTCTTATACAACATTAAATGTGCCAACATTCGAAATATAGGGATCCCGGAAGAAGAAGAGAAAAAGAAAGGGACTGAGAAACTATTTGAAGAGATTATAGTTGATAACTTCCCTAATATGGGAAAGGAAATAGTCAATCAAGTCCAGGAAGCGCAGAGTCCCATACAAGATAAATCCAAGGAGAAACATGCCAAGACACATATTAATCAAACTATCAAAAATTAAATACAAAGAAAAAATATTGAAAGCAGCAAAGGAAAAACAACAAATAACACACAAGGGAATCTCCATAAGGTAAGCAGCTGATCTTTCAGCAGAAACTCTGCAAGCCAGAAGGGAGTGACAGGACATATTTAAAGTGATGAAAGGGAAAAGCCTACAACCAAGATTACTCTACCCAGCAAGGATCTCATTCAGATTCTACAGAGAAATTAAAGCCTTTACAGACAAGCAAAAGCTAAGAGAATTCAACACCACCAAACCAACTTTACAGCAATGCTAAAGGAACTTCTCTAGGCAAGAAACACAAAAGAAGGAAAAGACCTACAAAAACAAACCCAAAACAATTAAGAAAATGGTAATAGAAACATACATATCGATAATTACCTTAAACGTAAATGGATTAAATGCTCCAACCAAAAAACATAAACTGGCTGAATGGATACAAAAACAAGACCCATATATATGCTGTCTACAAGAGACCCACTTCAGACCTAGGGACACATACAGGCTGAAAGTGAGAGGATGGAAAACAATATTCCATGCAAATGGAAATCAAAAGAAAGCTGGAGTAGCAATTCACATATCAGACAAAATAGACTTTAAAATAAAGATTATTACAAGAGACAAAGAAGGACACTACCTAATGATCAAGGGATCAATCCAAGAAGAAGATACGACAATTGTAAATATTTATGGACCCAACATAGGAGCACCTCCATACATAAGCCAAATGCTAACAACCATAAAGGGGGAAATTGACAGTAACACAATCATAGTAGGGGACTTTATCACCCCACTTTCACAATGGACAGATCATCCAAAATGAAAATAAAGAAACACAAGCTTTAAATGATACATTAAATAAGATGGACTTAATTGATATTTATAGGACATTCCATCCAAAAACAACAGAATACACTTTCTTAAGTGCTCTTGGAACATTCTCCAGGATAGATCATATCTTGGATCACAAATCAATCTTGGTAAATTTGAGAAAACTGAAATCATATCAAGTATCTTTTTCAACCACAATGCTATGAGACTAGATATCAATTACAGGAAAAAAATCTGTAAAAATTACAAACACATGGAGGCTAAACAATACAGTACTAAATAACCAAGAGATCACTGAAGAAATCAAAGAGGAAATCAAAAAATACCTAGAAACAAATGACAATGTAAACACGACAACCCAAAACCCAGAGATAAACCCACGCACCTATGGTCAACTAATCTGTGACAAAGGAGGCAAGAATATACAATGGAGAAAAGACAGCCTCTTCAATAAGTGGTGCTGGGAAAATTGGAGAGCTACATGTAAAAGTATGAAATTAGAACACTCCGTAACACCATACACAAAAATAACCTCAAAATGGATTAAAGACCTAAATGTAAAACTTTAAAACTCTTAGAGGAAAACATAGGCAGAACACTCCATGACATAAATCACAGCAAGATCCTTTTAGAGCCATCACTTAGAGAAATGGAAATTAAAACAAAAATAAACAAATGGGACCTAATGAAATTTAAACCTTTTGCACAGCAAAGGAAACCATAAACAAGACGAAAAGACAACCCTCAGAATGGGAGAACATATTTGCAAATTAAGCAACTGACAAAGGATTAATCTCCAAAATTTACAAGCAGCTCATGCAGCTCAATATCAAAAAAAAAACCAACCCAATCCAAAAATGGGCAGAAGACCTAAACAGACATTTCTCCAAAGAAGATATACAGATTGCCAACAAACACATGAAAGGATGCTCAACATCACTAATCATTAGAGAATTGCAAGTGCAAAACACAATGAGGTATCACCTCACAACCGTCAGAATGGCCATCATCAAAAAATCTACAAACAATAAATGCTGGAGAGGGGGTGGAGTAAAGGGAACCCCCTTGCACTGTTGGTGGGAATGTAAATTGATACAGCCACTATGGAGAACAGTATGGAGGTTCCTCAAAAAACTACAAATAGAACTACCATATGACCCAGCAATCCCACTACTTGGCATATAGCCTGAGAAAAGCATAATTCAAAAAGAATCATGTACTGCAATGTTCATTGCAGCTGTATTTACAGTAGGTAGTTCATGGAAGCCACCTAAGTGTCCATCGACAGATGAATGGATAAAGAAGATGTGGCACATATATACAATGGAATATTACTCAGCCATAAAAAGAAACGAAATTGAGCTATTTGTAGTGAGGTGGATGGACTTAGAGACTGTCGTACAGAGTGAAGTAAGTCAGAAAGAAAAATAAATACCGTATGCTAACACATATATATGGAATCTAAAAAAAAAAAAAATGGTTCTAAAGGACCTAGGGGCAGGAAAGGAATAAAGACGCAGACATAGAGAATGGACCTGACACGGGGAGGGGGAAGGGTAAGCTGGGACGAAATGACAGAGTGGCATGGACATATATACACTACGAAATGTAAAATAGATAGCTAGTGGGAAGCAGCTGCATAGCACCGGGAGATCAGCTCGGTGCTTTGTGACCACCTAGAGGGGTGGGATAGGGAGGGTGGGAGGGTGACCCATGCGGGAAGAGATATGGGGATGTATGTATATGTATAGCTGATTCATTTTTTTATGAAGCAGAAACTAACACACATTGTAAAGCAATTATACTCCAATAAAGATGTTTAAAAATAAATAAATAAATAAATTTAAAAAATAAAAAAAAGAAATAGAACAGAAATACAGTGATCTTAGTTTCTGGCTATAGCGAATGTAAACTCCAGCAAAAATATGCATTTCTATAGAAGTTTGAAATATTAAATTTGCATTTCTAGACCTCTTTAGTTATTGAAAAAAGTCTCATTTTATTGATTTGACTTAAACATACCTGTGGATGGAGGGTTTTAAGGTGGGCATCAGGTGACATTGTAAGAGCCAACATGAATTATTCCTGTAAAATCAGGAAGAGTCCAGAAAGAAGGGCCTGTGTTTGTGTAATATATAGCCCTACTTTTTTTTTAAACAAAGCTGGAGATGTGTGTTCAGACAGATGTGTGTTCAAATCCTGACACTCTTACTGTCTTACTATCTTTATCCTAAAATGAAGACAACCTACCTCATATAGTAGGTATGAGGATTAAATGTGTCTATAAATTTTAAAATGTATTGCACATAATAAGTGTTTAGTAAATAGTAGGTGCTATAAAAGCATAGAAGGGCGTGACAGATGTGTCCATTATAAAAAGATATCTGTTTCATTTTCTAAAGTAGTATAGTATATGAGCATTTTTTATAATGAACACTGTAAGTTAATTTTTAAATGTGATGTTTTTCCAAAGAATATTGAACATTATGAAAGTGCTTAATCTTAGTAAATTTTTACTTCATTATCATGGAAAACAGAATTGTTTGTCACCAGGGTGGTGAGAATAAATCCTTTATATGGTGTTGATACCCAGATGATTTAGTTAAAGAGGATTGAAGCCAGTGCACTGAAAATCTCATAGCATAAAATCTTTTCATATAAAATTTATATTTAATATTGTTTTTAAAATTTGCTATAATTTTAAAGAATAACATGCCTCTGAATTCCCAGTTTTTTTCTCTCTGTAAGATAAGTGCATGTAAAACAATTTATTCCCCCTGGATTAGTTGAATAGATAAATCCCTGATGCTACTAAACTCACGTACAAAAGACATAATGGGATTCCTTTATTTACTTTCAGATTTTCAGACGTTGCTGGTTGGTTTTTAAGAAGGCATCTAGTAAAGGACCCAGAAGGCTAGAAAAATTTCCAGATGAAAAGGCAGCATATTTCAGAAACTTTCATAAGGTAAGTCACGGTCTTTGGAATCTCTGGGGAATAACTGTACCCTTGGCAACAACTGTGGAGACATTTCTTTTGAAAGATGAAATCTGCAGAGGCAAAAATGCATGGCCAGGATAAAATGTCCCTGCACTGATAAAATGCAAAAGTTGTTTTTCTCCTTTATTTTAATCATCTGCTATAAATGCCAGTGGTACCTCTGCAAAATGAAAGACTCATTTTTATTGCTACTTTGCAAAATGAGATGACTCATAACTCAACCAGATCATTTCCCAAGGTGCTGAGTAGGCATTTTCCCTCTTTTCAGGTTAATTGTTCATTTTTTACTTTGATTTAAAGTGTGGGCAATGTTTTGGAGATAAAACTTTTGAGGCTGGTGTTAGCAGTGTTAATGACACTGTTAATGTACAAAGCATTTGCTCTTTACAGCATAACAAGAACGATCATCATGTATGCTGATGTGTAGAGATGTGACTTAAATCCTATGAACGAAATAGCAATTTCCTAAGAATTAAAAGTATGTAAGAAATTGCCCTAGAATGATGCTAAATGTGCTGCTGAAAGTTATCTCTGGTGATAATTTCAAAAAAGAGTTAAGTATTTGATAGTAATGTGGAAGATTGATGGTCAGAATGCAGAATTGTGAAACAGCATTGCTTTTTTGATAGAATGCCTGCATAAGCTCAGGAAAGACTGTAATTCCTCACTGGTGGTAACATAGAGTAAGTTACCCTGAATAATGTAATTAGTCTGTGGAATTTATTTTATGTGAGGTATAGTGCTGATTTCTTCTTTTATTAAAAATAGAGTGCTTGCCAGGGATGAGGGGGGTGGGAGGGATAAATAGGCATAGGACTGAGGACTTTTAGGACAGTGAAGCTACCCTTTATGATACTATAATGGTGGATGTATGTCATTATAAATCTGTCCAAAGCCATAGAATGTACAACACCAAGAGTGAACCTTACTGTAAAATATGGACTTTGGGTGATTATGTTGTATCAAAGTAGATTCATGAGTTATAACAAATGTACCATCTGGTGGGGATATTGATAATGGGGGAGGCTATGTATTTGTGAGGGCAGGTTGCATAAGGGAAAGCTCTGTACTTTCTGCTCAATATTGCTGTGAACATAAAACTGTTCTAAAAATTAAAGTCTATTAAAAATAGATTATTCAGCAGTAATGTGCTAACCAATCCTATTACACAAATAACTAGCAATCTTTTGTATTAGATTTGAACCTATATCATAAGGCTTAAAATGTGAATTTCTTTAACTCTCTGTGAGGTATTCTGTATTTTAATATAGATTTACTAATAGAGAATCCAAGTTCAAGTTCCTGCCCAGCCACTTACAAGCTCATAGGAGTTTGGTTTTCTCATGAGGACATGGATTTTAAAATTGTAATATTACATGTCTCTTTTGAAGACTATTTAAGATAGAGTATCAAATAACAACCAACACAGTGATGCAGGTTCTTACTATATGAAAAATTATTTGCAGCCTGAAGTCATATTGATATTTTGTATGATGATGATGACCATGGCAATAATTTTAAGCCTGACTTAATGACAAACTGCCAGGTCGTGAAATGTAAGTCTGTAACGTTTAGTTTTTGAGTAAAATTTTGGAAGACTGAGCATAGTATATATTCTGTGGATTCCTGGTCAGAACGCCTGCCTGCTGGTCAGTGCTGTACCCTGGCTGGACGCTCTCTAGCCAGCGTACCTAGAGTCCACGTATTCATGATTCAGCCATCTTCTACTTGCAAAATGGCAACATTATAAGCAGTATTATAACCACCTATAAGGGTTAATAATTTAGACAAAGATAAGTATAAGCTGTCTGCTTTACACGATGCACTGGGGGGCACGAGGAGATGTATGAGGCACAGTCCTTGCCCTGAAAGAGCTTGTATTCCAGAGGAAAAGACACACATATGCAGATAATTTTGATTCAATATGAACAAGTCTTAATAAATTGAAAAGGGTTGAGGTCATAAAGAGTGTGTTCTCTGACCATAAATTATTTAAATTAGAAATCAATGTTATCTAGTAAATGCTAAATATTTGGTAATTAACATAGTCTAAGGGGTAATAATTCCAAGGCAATGTAGTAGTCACAGAGGCTATTAGCAGGTATTCTAAACTCAAAGATAATAAAAACACAAATATCAGCATGTGTGGAATAGAGCTATACCGGTGAGTATAGGGAAATGTATAGCTATGAGTTCTTACATTAGAAAGAAACAATAAATGCAGGAGAAAATATCAGTGAAACAGAAACCAAAATAGCAGTCAGGAAATTTTGTAAAGTCAATAGCTGTTTCTTTTACAAAAAAAATCACTCACTTGATAAACTCTTAACCGAATTTATCAGGAAAAAAAATAAGAAAAATCAAAGGCTGGTAAGAGTAGAGGGGTTATAACTACAAATTCTACTTGACAGCTTAAAGGAAATAGACAAACTCCTTGAAAGATACAAACTACCCAGTCTTATTCAATAGCTGAAGACCTAATAAAAACTTTGAACTTATAGTTCACAACTTTCCCACCAAGAAAACTTCAGGTCCATATCATTTCACTTGTTAATACTACAACATATTTAAAGGGAAAAAATTAATCCACATAAATACTTAAGGAAAATATAAAAAGGAGGAAACCCTTTCCAGCTCACTTTATCAGACTGATATTATCTGAAAACCAAAACTAGACAAAGACACTAGGGGAAAGTGACTGATCAGTATCCCTACAAATCAGAACATTTAAACAAAATATTAGGAAATCTAATTCAACAAAATGTTAAAATGATAACATATGATCAGGTAAGATTTACGATAGAAATGCAAGGTTGTTTTAACATTTGAAAATCGACCAATGTAATAATGTAGAAATAAAGAGAAAATATATCATGGGATCCTTTAAATGTATACAGAAAGACAGTTCTGTATGCATATAAAGACAAAATTCAACATCCATTTATGATTTAAAACTCTCAGAACATCAAGGACAGAATGAACTTCCTTAATCAGAAAAAAAGCATCTAACAAATACCTACAGAAAAGAAAAAGAAAACTCTGTTTCTATGCTCAATGACATAATCGTTTGTTGAAAATGCATGATCGTCTTCAAAACAAATACCAGAACTAATGAATGAATTTAGTGAATGACATTTTATGATCGTTTGCATTTTAAATAGTAGCAGTTAACACTTGATAAATTAATTTTTTTAAAAAACTCAATTTACAATTATAAAGCACATGTGCAATCTCTACACTGAAAACTATGGAAAATAGCTGAATTAAAGAGGACCCAAATAAATGGCAAAATAAAATATTCTTAGATTGATACCAATTCAATATTGTTAGGATGTCAATTCTTCCTAAATCGATATGTAACATAATTCTTATCAAAATTCCAGGAATATTTTCTTGTAGGTATTGACAAACTAATTCTATATGGATATTTGCTTAACCTATATTAACCAATGCAATTTTAATAAAGAAGAACAAAGTTGGAAATTTATAAGATTTCAAGACTTACTATAAAGTGACAGAAATCATGATATTATGATTTTAGCAAAAGGATATTTATATAGATCAATGGAAGGGAATAGAGAGGTCAGAAATGAACTGATACATACATGGTCAGTTGCATTTTGACAAAGGTATGAAGACAAGTCAATAGGAAAAGAAACTTTCTCCAACTAATGGTGCTAGAACAACTAGATGTCTCTATGTAAATAAATGAACATTGATCTTACGTCACATTATACACATAATAAACTCAGAGCAGATCATTGGTCTAAATTTAAATGCCAAAACTATAAAACTCCCCGTAGTAAGTATAGAAGAAAACCTTTTCCACTTTGTAATAAGCAAATATTTCTCAGCACACAAAAAGTATAAACCATAAGAAAAAATTGGTAAATTGAGCTATATTGAAATTTAAAACTTTTTCTCTTCAAGTGATCTAGCTAACAAAATAAAAGGGCAGGTAAGTCTGGGAAAATACATGCAAACATTTCTCTGACCAGAAACACATATCCAGAATACTTAAAGAATTCTTAGAACTCAATAATAGGATATTTTTAGATTGAACAAAAGTATTTTAGGTTGAACAAAAGATGTGAACAGATATCTTCCAAAATAAGATATATGAACAGCAAACAAGAACATGAAAAGATGCTCAACATCACCAGTGATCTGCAAGATTTAAATTCAAAATAACACTGTCCATCCATTAGAATGGCTAAAACTAGAAAGATTGAAACTAACCAGAGTTGTAGAACTCATACATTGCTGATGGACATGTAAAATTTTGTAAGCACTTTGTAAAACAGTTGGCAGCTTCTTTAAAAGAGTAAACATACATCTGTCCAGCCATTCCACTTCTAGAAATTTACTCCCCTTCCCCGCAAATGAATAGCCATGTCCAAATAAATATATGTACGAAAATGTTCATAGTAGCGTTATTCAAAATAGCCTACAAGTGGAAACAACCCAAACAGGAGAATGAATAAACTAATTGTGGTACATCCGTCAATGGAAAACCACTGAATGAAAGGAAAGACCTACTGATACACATAATAACAGATGAATCTCAGAATCATAATGCTGACTGAAAGACAGAAGACCCAAAATAATACATATTGTATAATTTCACCCTTGTATTTGTAGTAACAAAATTCTTATTTATAGAAAAAAAATCATATCCTTGTTTGCCTTTTTTTTTTTTTTTTTGCGGTACGTGGGGGCTTCTTACTGCTGTGGCCTCTCCCGTTGCGGAGCACAGGCTCCGGACGCACAGGCTCAGTGGCCATGGCTCACGGGCCCAGCCGCTCCGCGGCATGTGGGATCCTCCCAGACCGGGGCACGAACCCATGTCCCCTGCATCGGCAGGCGGACTCTCAACCACTGCGCCACCAGGGAAGCCCCTTGGTTGCCTATTTTGAGGGAGGAATAGACGGAAGGTTGGCCTGCAAAAGGACCTAAGGCGTTTAGGGGATGATGGAAGTGCTCTTTATTCTTATTGTGGTGGTGGTTTAAAAGGTACATGCAATGGTCAAAATTCATTCAGTTGTTCACTTTAAATGGCGGTAACTTACTCTGTATAAATCATTCTTCAATAAATTTAACAAGGAAAAAGATCATCCTGGAAAACAGACTGTTGAGAAAGATCAAGAATCTTAACCCCTTTTGGGTCTGTGTGGTGACAACATTTACAATCTACTCTCTTAGCAACTTTCAAGTATATAATACAGCACTGTTAACTGTAATCACCATGCTGTACATTAGCTCCTCAGAACTTATGCATCTTACCCTTTGACCAATGGTGATGGAGATATTAACTAACCTTACTGTGGTAATCATTTCACAATATATGTGTATCCAAACATTATGTTGTACACCTTAAATTTACACAATGTTATGGGTCAATGACATGGCAGTAATAAAGTTGGAATGAAAAAGAATCTTAACCACATTACACAGTGGGTAAGAGTGTAGGCTCTGGAATCCAGCTTCCATATTTAACAGCTGTGTGAAATTGCATAAGTTATTTAACCTCTATGTACCTAATTTTTCTCCTCTGACAGATTAAGATTTTAATAGTGCCTACCACAGAGAGCTGTTGTAAGGAATGAATGGTACTGTAGACAAACAACGAGATTAAATATAATTAGTTGTTATTAACAAAGGAAAATTTATAGCTAAGCATATAACTACTTACTTGGTGTATGGTTAGTTTAGAAAATGTTAGGCGTTATTTGTCTAGCCTAGATGTGGTGGTAACTCCAATGAATGTGTTTATATTGAAGTTGGAGGTCAAAGGACACATTTTGGATATAGTTTGTGAAAATGGACAGGATGTACCTATGGATTAAATGTTGAGTGTAAGTGAAAGGTAGGGCTCATGGACTTGAGCAACAGAGATAAGGATGGTGCAGTTCATGAAGATGGGAAAGACGGAAGAGCAGGCTTTGAGTAAAAATCACAAGGTTTCACTTAGCATATGTTAAATTTGAAATGTCTATTAAGCATTCAAACTAAAATGTCAAGTAGTCAATTAGATAAACAAATGTGAGCTGAGGTGGGGGAAATGTCACTGATAAAGTTATTTATCTGACTGTCATTGGCATATTGATAGCACTTTATTCTGTAGCACTGGATAAAATGTCCTTGGGAAAGAATGAAGAAAAAGGAGATAACACTCCAACACTTAGAGGATTAGCAGAGCTGGAGGAGCCAGAACAGAAATCTGAGAACAGCAGGCAGTAAGATGAGAAAAATAACACTAAGGGTAAACCATTGGAAACTAAGAGAAAACTGTGCTAAAAAATGTGAACAAATGGTCATCTGTGTCTAGTTTGAGAGATTGAGAAAGGTGACAGAAAAGGGACCATTGGGCTGACAACATGGAGGTCTTTGGTGGCTTTGCCAAGAGCTATTTCAGTGAAACATGGGGACTTATTTCGCCTGGAGTAGCTTACACGAGATAGAGGGGTAAGGAACGAATAGCTACTCAGGCAATTTTTTTCAAGACGTTTCACTGTAAAATTGAGCCAATATATAGAGCAGATATGTTTTTTAAATACGACATGTATTGTAACGCACCTATATGCCAAAGGGAACAATCTAGTAGACAGAAACTGTGATGATTAAAAGGTTCTTGTGTATAATAGGGTTTGGTCTTTTAACAGAACCAGAGAGCATTCATTTTAACAAAAAAGAAGGAAAAGAATGACTGCAGATATAAGTAGGTTAAATAAAAATTAATGTTAGAAAACTATGACTAACGCTTTCAAAACATACACACTTTATGTGTGTAAGCTGTCTCTCCAGTCTGTGAAAATTAAGTCATGAAAGATCCTGTGCAGTGCAGTGAGAATAGGAATAGTTCATCTTTCAATAAATAACTGAACAGATATCACTGACTGTAACTTGAAACTTCCTAAAGCACTTTAATAACTAGATTCAGTGTGTGTGACAGCTAAAATTTACTTTTCTCATGGCAATGTTTTGGAGATTCAAGGTTTTTATTATTACAACTTATTATTCCCAGCAGTTGGGAGGCTAATTTTGTTTCCTAGTGATTTAAATTTCCTTTCAGGAATTTTATCTTATTTTTTTCCTCAGTGATTGTGAATTAAAACCATGAAGTTAGACCAGTTCTGTTAAGGAGAATAATTTGGTCATGATTCATCAGTAATAAGAAATCTTAACGGTTGTTTTCAAGAAAATATGTAAATGGTTTCTTCTCTTATTTTGATACTATTTTAGCAAGTTTTGCCTAATGCTTCACTGGCTGTCTTATTACAGGCTCTGGGTAAAAAAAAAAAAATCACACGCTTTTACTTTGTATATGTTAAAATTGAAATGTCTCTTTGGCATTCAGACCAAAATATTTGTGTCAACCTCACTACTTTTCTTCTTAACTAGCTCTATGACACTGATTTTTGCTTCTTTATTTTCTTAGAATGTACAGCTAGCATTATTCAAATTCTCTTTTATCATCTCTTCTATTATTCAATACTGCCACGCTTTATCACTCACACATGATATAGTTCTCCCTAGCCACCAAAATTATATTACCATTGGGCAACTCTGATGTTGCTCAAATTAAAGGAAAAACTTTCCATGTAAATATTTGCTTTCACTGGGTGCCACAAGTAACATACAGGTGCATCTTGCCACTGAGAGTAACTTCTGCTGTGCTACAAAGGAAAAGAGCCCCGCCCTGCATATTGGGAACCGACTGTCAAACCCAATCCAAGAAAACAGAGAAAAGACTATTTTAATAATATAATATAATATAATATATAGTTTTGTGAAACTGTGATACCTAGTGACTAGATAGACACTGAGGCTCAGAAGATGAAGAGATGAGATACTCTTCTTATTTTTCCAATAGTGACAGTAATTGCCCTACTCCTCCAAGAGGTGTAAATAAGATACTACATGTGAACTCTTTAAAGACTGTCTAGAGCAGTCAAAAAATGTTAAGAGTTATTATCATTATTGTTTTAAGATCTTACAATACAAGAAAGCTAGGTTATAAATAGCTAACTACAATGAAGTATAATGAAGTGCAGTAATAAAAGTAAAAGGGAACACTTGTGTACCTTTGGAAATCAGGACTTTCCAAAGGGCTTCTTAAGATTACTCTGTTTTGACCAAACAAAATAATGGAGAGGGATGCATTCTATGAGGAAGAAAAAGGGTGATTACAAGTACTGAAGCTACACTGCATGGTGAATTGAAGAAAATTTGAGGAATCTAGTGTTGGCAAACTCTGAAAGGAGGGCTGTAGTGGTGGAAAATAAGCACAAAGGAAGTGGGTGAGGCAAGTGAAGGGTCATAAATACCTTCCTCATGAGTTTAACCTCTATCCTGTAAGCAATAGAGCAGTTGTGAAGTGTTTTAAATGGTTTTTCATATCTTCAAATATGTATTCAGAAAAAAATAATTTGCGTGACATCACATCAAATGAATGGGATAATAGACTATATACAGAAAAACAATATAATTAAATATTATAGTATCATTATTTCCACTTCCCCGTAATAGACAACAGGGTCCTAAATGGAGAAGGGTAAAGTGAATGGAGAGGAGATAGATTTGGGTGATATTTTCTAGGTACAGTCAGTAGAATTAAGAAGACTTAGTAACTGATTGGATATCGGCGAAATGGAAGAGAGAGGAATAAGACGATATCTTTTCAGGACTGGGTGAGGGATGAATGGTCGTGCTGTTCATCGAGACTGGGTGAAAAAAAGGTGATTCTTGGCATGTTAGATTTTGAAGTATTTATGTATGGTATATTCACGTATATATTTCATTAAACAATTAGAAGTACAGCCAGTTTGTAGTGAAACTGCCCAGGAAATCTACTGAACAGAATTAATGTGAAGGTGGATATATGTCAACACTTCTCTGTCAAAGCCTGATCAGTGTAAAATGAAACCGTCTTCTATAAAAGACACTGACCTTAGTTCCAGCCTTATGGTGACATCCAAGATATTTCACAGGTATTTCAATTATAAATTTATTGAGAGTTACAAATCAAAAAGTTGATACTTGACTGAAAAAAAACCAGCTAATTCAAGGAATGATAGAAAATTATGAAAAGTCCCATTTAAATGAGGAAATGCTAGTAGAATAAACATGAAAATCCTAACCAGTAAAATTTATAAAATGTATAGTAATTACCAAGACTCTTTAAATATACTCCTAGCTGAAAAATGTAATAATTCTAAAGAGATAATTGTTAATTTTACCATAAAGTTATTAAAAATACTGACATTTGCAAAGAGTTTTAAGAAGAGAGAAGACAGAACTTTGGAGACTGTGAGTCCTGCTCTGCTCTGGGGCTGCCCCTCCCTGTGACAGGGCGGGTGGGTGTAGCTAGTGTCCAGAAGGCCACCCCAGGGGTCAGATGGGGTTAATTTGTCCAAGGTCTGGACAACCAGCCATCAAGGCAATAAAAACAATCACAGATGTTCGTGACATTTTTATCCTGAAATATACTTTCGCTTCTTCAAAATCAAAGACTGAACTATCACTTCCCATGGCTTTTTCCATTTATAGAATTATGAATCCTCTTTTTCAGATGTGAACATGGCAAAGCTCTAAATTTCCCATAGTTCCCTCTGATGATCAGGTCAATAAAGAAAGATCTCTTTATGAAAAAGGCTATATTTAAAATCTTTGTTTTCCCTTGAACAATTAATGCTCAGTCCAAATATTGGATCTCCAGAATTGGAAAAAAATACTTCATTTTCAAGATGGCTTAAAGAAGTAGACCATTATGGATTTCCCAAATTGTCCTATTTGTTAATGTTTAAACACTTTAAACTTCTGATTAGTCGGTTATTTTGATATGCCCTAAAATCTGCTGTAGTGCTCAATAGCAATAAATTAAAATAATCAATCAAATGAACAAAATGTTTCCAACCTAAGTGAAGGACTTCTGCAAAATAATCTAAGGATACAATTATTTTTTTTTTTACCAACTTTAATGCTATACTCTAGCTGAAACGTACATATTATAAAGCTTATGAGTATTACTGATCTCATTTAGACATTTGATATGTTTACTGTGAGAGAGATCTTGCTGCATAAATCAGTTTTTTTATATGAAACTGCTATAAAATGGTATATACTTTTTTTTTACTTCTCGGTAGAAAGAAATTTGAAATTCAAATCACTAGCTGCTGAAGGAAGTTATTAAAAATGCATTAGGGTTGAAAATGTAGCTATATATAATTGTCATAACAGATATTCAAAACACATTTATCCTCAATGAAAACTGAACTAAAGCAATTTACATAGAATCAGCTAATAAACTTTCCTTAATTTTCTAAGCAGATGAAAAAGAAACAGTTTATAGAAATTTTAATAAAGTAAATATGAGTGCTGTCTGTAGTGAGGAAAATATAAATAAAATCCCTTAGAAAGATGAATGAAGATAGTGCTATGTGAAGTTCCCATTCTACTCGATGCCAGAAAAGCGATGGCCATATTGAGACCAATATTATTTCTAAATTCCCTATAACCTGACATTAAAAACATTGTTTTATTCTGTTTTACTCCTCTTTGGAGTTGTCGTATTTATCTATATGTAAAGTAAACATCTGAGAGAATTTTGGAAAAGATGAAGGCGTCCTTATGAAAAACAGCCACCTATAAACATAGCATGTCCTTAAAGCTAGAAGCAAAAGCATCGGTAAGTGTAGAAACAGCACATGTGTACAGTGTGGTATCTTGAACGTTTTCATTTTGATTCCCTGAAGAAATGGCTAAATGCTTGGATGAGCACACACTTGGTGCGATGTGAAGAGTGAGCATAGGCTTGGTTTCTCCTGAAATACCCACCAGAAGTCCCCAGAGTGATAATCATTGATTTGGGTTAAGGCATCTTATCCATTTGTGTATTTATTCATTCATTCATCTAGCTGTAATCTCTTAGTTTGAAGACGTTTCAGTTTCTTGAACAGAAGCTCCTATGGACACACACGTTGGTTCCTGTGACAGTCACAGTTAATCCATGATCATTTGTTAATTGTCTCATAATATCTGAGCACTAGTGCTAGTCACTCAGGGAAGACTCATAGAAATGGAATACGAAAAGTTGGTTTTATGTAGGATAAGATGAAGGGGAGAAATGCCCAAGGCTGGATGCACCTTCACTGACAGAGATGGATGGGCTGTGAATGGACAGCTCTCAGAGATCAGCAGGAGAGACCATGGGTTAAGACCTTTGGATGGAGGGGATTTATGGAGCTGTGATCTCAAAATAATAGGGAACTCCCAGAGTTAGACTTGATGTTTGTAATACTTGAGTCAAGGTCAATTGAAATTTTGCAACATCTAAGATATCTCCAATAAGAATCATTCTGTGTGGCTTAAGAAAGCCATGGAAAAGCAATCACTCAGCAATCAGGACTTGTTTATAACCTATTGCTCTATGACAGATATCTGTTCGCTGAGAAATATGGAATCAGACTCTTAGAAAATATCTGTATGATTAATCTGGGCTTGACTTAGAGTGTGCAGCAATATGATTTATGTTAGGAAAATTATTGTCTTTATTCACTTTTTAAAACTACTCGCTTGTGTGTGTAGGAGGCAATCCTCTGCAGTGGTGCTACATCAGGAAGACATAGTATGCTTTAAACAATGTCTTTCTCTCACTTTCCTGTCTGTAAAATACAAATAATATCATAGCTCAGAAAGTGAGATGACAGCTTCATGTAAGACAATGTGAAACTTAAAACAGTTATGGTTGTGCAAGTCATTTCAGCCTCAGATTTTGCATCTTTGAAACCAGAGACATAATTCATACCAACGTTAGAAAAATTTTGAGACCAATTTGCATGATAAAGTAACTTGTGATTTCAAACAAGCCATTTTCCGTGGTAAATCAGATAGTAAATTTGAGAAAGAATATTCAACAGCACAATTTTGTTATGACATTATTTCCATGATTTCTGAAGCATTGTTACATTTATCTAATGGATTTAGATCCAGTGCCCTTAATTATTCTTTCAGAATATCATCAATGTATTTTGGATTTTTAAAAATCTCTTACCCATTAACAAAGTCTGCTTAGTTGTATAATATCTGACAGATGCAATAAGGGAAAAGCTAATTGCATAATATTCACTGAGGATAAATTGTTTTTCTACCATTAATGGAAAGTTATATATTATATTTCATGCATATTCATTTACAACTTAAAATTTGAAGAATATTTTAGTGAGACTTTATTCTTGAATTATTACTTTGTACCTTGCTATAAATATCTATGTAGCATCTTTTATTTTATAAATAACGCTGTTTCATATTTGTTTCAAATTATATAATATTTTAAAAATTGTAAATCCTTTTTACACCTAATACTTCTTTTTGTATGTGTGTGTGTGTTTACATTGGCCCAGTGGCCATTTTATTTTATTTTAATTAATTTTTATTAGTGTATAGTTGCTTTACAGTGTTGTGTTCGTTTCTGCTGTACAGCAAAGTGAATCAGTTATACATATACATATATCCACGCTTTTTTTAGATTCTATTCCCATATAGGTCATTGCAGAGTTATCTAATACTTCTAATAACAAAAGGTAAAATTTTCATTACCCATTAAACAATCTTAGGTTACAAACCAATAGTAGCCACTAAACTGATTTTGTTGATTAGAGAACAGGTTCTTAATTTAGGGAACCATAGGCTTTGAGATTCAGTGAAATAAGTGTTGAATTTGTTCTACTCAGAATTATTTTCACACAGAATTTGACATCCTGAAGAAATGATTAAATTCCTGCTATACAATATTCAGGGAAGTTAGGGGTTTTCCCCCATTTATTTGGAGAAAAAGAGAAAGAGGGATTGTAAGTTTTATGCAACTATTCCCACCCCAGTTCTCCTTTTCTATGTCTTTGAATCAAGTTAATCATATTTAGAAATCCAGGGTACTATAAAATGAAAATTTAATTGGATTTGCAGTAGTCTGTAATTCTCCACTATTCTCCTTTTTACCCTTTCATAAAAAGTCGTCTTGGTGTAGTGGAAATTGTCCTGCTAAGCTCAGGGCTACATGATATTCTCCTAGTCTTAGAGTTAGTACAGCTGACTCTCTGATGGTGGATGTAAAAGTCAACTTTCCTGTCTTTTATTCCAGTTCCATCTTGCAGATAAACTCATGTGGTCAGACTCATTATTATCCCCAAACTTGGATCTTTTATGCAGTTTAATGACAAATAATTGGAATATAACTTTCACTTACTATGGTTGTGTAACAAAGTACCACCAACTCAGGGTCTCAAAAAACGGGCATTTATGAGCTCACAGTGCTGTAGGTCGTAAGGTGCAGTATGGCTGGGTTCTCTGCTGAGGGTTCCATGAGCGTGAAGTCAAGTGGTCAGTCAGACTGAGCTCTTATCTGGTGGCTCTGGAGAAAAACCTGCTTCCAAGCTCCTTCTGGAGTTGGCTGATTCAGTTCCTCGCAGCTGTACGACTGAGGTCCCTGCTTCCTTGCTGGCTGCCAAGAAGGTTTGCTCTCAGCAACTAGAGGCTGCCCGAAATCCTTGACTTATGTGGCTCTTTCCCTCTCTGAGACAGCAGTGGAACACCAAGACATTCTCAAGCTTCGAATCTCTGTCTCTCCTACGACCAGCTGGAGAAAAAGCGCCCGTGACTAGGTCAGGTGACCTGGAGTATCTCTGTGTTGTGATCTAACTCTAGTGTGTGTACTATTTAAATTTTTGTTTATCTTCATTTGGGAAGGGATGTTTTTGGTCTGGCAAAAGTGAGAGTATCCCCTTTCCCTCATAGCCTGTAGGAGGTATACACAAGATAGGTACTGTATTTGAAGCAAAACATGATGCAACTCTGACAGTTCAGGCATGGGGTTTAATTGAATTAATTGCTAACTCAACGTCCACCCATTTGTAACTCACTTCTTCCATTCCCATCTTCAGTATAGAGACTGAAAGAGCTAGATGATCACTTTTTACACTTCCTGCAGTTATGGAGGTACATTTCTGGCCAATGAGATAAAAATTTTAAGCCTACTAAAAGGTTAGAAAGGAATTTATATTTTCTGATATAGCCAGTAATGTCCCTTATTCCTTTTTTCTACATTGAAAACATGATAGTGGGAAATGCAGCAGACATTTTGTGCCCTGAGGAGATGAGCTTGAGAGAAATGCTGGCGAAAACAGGTGCTGATGTAGGTCTTTAATAAATGGGAAGTGGTCTAAAGAGAACTTTTGAAAAGTGGGGAATACCTGTATTTGGGCCTGAGTTGTTGCCTCTAATATTATCAAACTGCTAAACTAACACCAATAACTGCCTACCTCTAAGTTATTATGTGAGGAAAAAAAAATCTTGCTTAAATCAGTGGCCAGCAAACTTTTATCTGTAAAGGGCCAGATAGTAAAAATTTTAGGCTTTGCAGATCCTAAGGTCTCTGTTGCAACTCTTCAACTCTGCCCTTGTAGTACATTAAACGGCCACAGACAATACGTAAACAAATGGCTGTGTTCCAATAAAACTTTATTTACAAAATTTATTTAAATCCAGCCCACAGGCCATAGTTTGCCTACCACAGATTTCAATCACTGATATTCGAGTTTTCTATTACTTAAAGCTATGCATTTTTTAATCTAAATAAAAAGGTATAAATAATCCTGGATATCCTGTCTAGATGCTGTAAGTATATATAGGTAAACAAGCTAAACATGATTCGCAGTTAAGTCATGGATCTCACCTAGAGTTGGTCTCATAAGCATAGGGAATTAACCAGAGTCTCTTATAGCTTTCTTATATATATACTCTTTGGAATTGATATACATTAATGATCATACCAATACTCTTTCCACTCTGTGTCCTTTACTAGCAAAACATAATTGTGCCCATTAGTTACTATGTTAGGAGTTACCACATACTAAGCCATAGAGAGCTGAGCTGAAGACTAATTCAGAGCACCGAAAAGTTGTAATAGCCATATAATTGTTAATAGCAGTTGACCTGCTACAATTTCACATATCATTCAGTTGACTTTTCTTTAGGAAGTGGATTTTCCTCCCTCCCTCCTTCCCTTCCTTCCTTCTTCCTTCCTTCCTCCATCCCTCCCTCCCTCTCTTCCTTCCTTCTTTCCTCTTTCTTTTTCTAGTGTGATAGAAGGCAGCTGCAAAGGTTGATTTAATCATTATTGCTAAGTTAATGGATGCTATCATCATTCATCTCTATAATATTTGATTAATCTATTTTATTCCCATTTCTTAATCCCATTCATCTCTCTGCTTCCATAATCATTATAATGATTTTGATGGGAAACTTTATGTGAATCTTATAAATGTATACTGTTGATTTTTTGAACATGTCCTGCTTTGTTAATTCACTTAGGTAATATTGTATTATAACGTACTATGTTTATTTTTAATTCATGTTGCATTATGACTTTTAGACCTATTTGCATTTCTGTGTCTCCATTTTGCCAGTTGCACCCGTTACATGATACCCCATAGTTTATATCCATTATATTTTACTTTTCCATTTTCCTAGTGATGGAAACTGGATTGCCAGCAACTTCTCATTACCTCAAACAATGAAGTAATTAAGATTTTGTTCTGTGTCTTTATGCTCCAATGTGAGAAATTTTCTGGCATATATAAAAAAGAATAAGATCGTTGCGTGAAGGATATGTGAGTACTTAAGTATGTACAACCAGATGACTTTTCAGAAAGCAGCTCCACTCTGCACATCCGCAGGGCACCTGAGGGTTCTGTATGCTCACAGTCTTATTGATACTTTCCATTAGTCATTAATTTTCCAAATCTGATGGGTATAAATTGATATTCATTTGCGTTTTAACATACAGTTTTCTATTCCCAGTGAATCTGAGAAATTCCTCCTATGCACAATTGCTTTCTGAGTTTATTCTTCCACGAATTCTTTGATCATATCTTTAGTCCATATCATACTGGGGGCCGTTTATTTTTCTGGCTGTTTTATAAGGTTTTCTTATCTATTCTAAACACTAGTCTTACTTCAATTTTAGATGTTGTAAATAATTTCTCACCTCTGTCCGTTCACTTTGTGGAGTCCTGCATTAAACAGAAATCTATTTTTTTTAATACTTAGGGACTCAGTTATCACTTGTCCATTTGTTAAATGAGCTATCCTCTCAGGTATTGTGGTGGCATAGATCTTATACTCACACACATATGTTTTTCTCTGATTACTCTGTACTGTCTGCTTGTTTGTTCTTGTACCACTAACATGCCACTTGTCTTAAATAACCACCGATCACACGATGTTGTGGCATTTGTTAGGAACATTGTTCCCCAAACACGCTCAGTTCTTACTTTCTAAAGTTACCTTAGCAGTTTATCTAAGGACATGGAATATGCTTTTTACTCAGCTCCTCTTTTAAGGTTTAAAATTTTCTCCAACGAAATCCCTAGGTATGTTACAGCTTTTCTTGTTATTGTGAAGGTACTATTTTTTCTAGTTAATATTTGCTAGTGTAGAGAAGTCCTGCTGACTTTTTGTGTTGACTGTATTTGACAGTATTGTTGAATACTTTAGTTGTGTTAATAATTTATTTTTCTATTAATGCTGCTAGCGTTTACATGTCAGTGATCATATTGTCTACAAATAGTGATAGTTCTATCTTCTCCTTTCTTAACCTTTTTCTTAACTTCTTGTCTAGGACCTATGTTACAGTGAGGCACTGGCAGAGAGTATCCTTGCCAAGTTTCCAGTACTAAAGGGACTGTGCATGAAGTACAATAAATTTTGGTAATAAACTTTAAAGAAAAATCCTTTCTATACTTGACATATTGAGGGGTTTTTTCTCATAAAAGGTGTTGAACTTTATCAGTTATATTATTTTTTTAATCTGCTGAGGTAACCATGTGATTTTTCTCATGCCGTCTATCAATTTTGAGACCTATGTTTAGGCACTTTCTGATGTTAACCATACTTTAGGTGACTCAAAATAAATACCGATATATTCTTTGCTTTTTAAGAAACTAATATCTTATTAGAGAAACAGGGCTATATACAAATTTTTCATCATTTTCTTTCTGTCATTTTACTTTCATTCAAGACTACTGACTTTAAAACACAAATTGGACTGTTCATTTTCAAATACTACTGTATAATCGTATTAGTTTCCCAGGCTGGCCTAACAAACTACCACAAATTTGGCTTAAAATTGCAGAAGTTTATTCTGTCCCAGTTCTGGGGGCCAGAGGTCAGGAATCAAGGTGTCGGCTGGTCTGCATCCCTGCAGAGACTCTAGGGGAGCATCCTCCCTTGCCTTTTCCAGCTTCTGGTAGCTCCAGGAACCCCTTCACTTGCGGCAGCATCGCTTCCGCCTTTGCCCTCACACTCACGTGACCATGTCCACTGTGTTCTGCCTCAAAGCTCCCTCTGCTCTTCTAAGGACACTGGTCATTGGCTGTGGGGCCCACACTGAATCCAGGGTGGTCTCCTCTCAAGGTCCTTCGCTTAATTACAGCTGCAAAGACCCTTTTCCCAAATAAGGTCCCATTCACAGGTTCTGGGGCTTAGGACTTGGACTTGTCTTTTAGTGGGCTGCTATTCAACCATTACTGTAATTAAAGATTTAAAATTGTGCATCTAGTAAGTAAAGTCCTAGAAGCTGTAGAGTCTCTGTTAGTATCTGTGTAGCAAAGCTGT
The DNA here is from genome assembly GCF_937001465.1 of Orcinus orca. Lineage (NCBI taxonomy): Eukaryota > Metazoa > Chordata > Mammalia > Artiodactyla > Delphinidae > Orcinus > Orcinus orca. The sequence goes on along the minus strand of NC_064573.1, from coordinate 7,792,993 downwards.
GCCTCTCAGAGTGAGAATGATGCTAGGGCTGAGTGAGCTGTTTCATGCCTTTTTGTTCTTAAGTTAGTGAAACATATTATTAGACACTAAATTTACACATGTTGAGAGAGAGACAGAGAGAGAGGGAGGGAGAGAAGAGGAGAGAAAGACGTATGTACATTTCCTATTTTAGTGCTTATTTTTCCTTTGTACTAATGTTCTGCATTTCTTAGCCCTGAAAATAGATTATCTTTTTTGTTTTTTATAATAGACAACCTCAAAATATTTTGGGGTAATAAGGTAATGAGTTTTTCTGGGATTCCTTTCATCATTCCTACAATTTGGGTCTCTTTGGTAGTTGAATTCTCCTTCCTGTAATAACTTCTCGATTAGCCATTATTTGCCATTATTAAATAGCATGAATTTCAGAGCAATAGCTATTGCATAAGTTGGTGGAAAGATCACTAGTGTGAGAAGCAGGAGGCATGGCCCTGATTCTGGTCATCACTCTAACTGTAGGACGGCCACCCAGACAGGGACAGCAATTTCCCATTGTTAAATGAGGAAAGCTTAGCTCTCTGTTTTATAAGTTAGAATGTTTTTGGCTGAAAATAACAGAAACTCCAATTCAAACAACTTAAAGAAGAGCATTTTCACATATTACAGCATGTCCAGAAAAAGAAAATGGCTTCAGGGTTTGGTTCATTCTTGATTCTGCTTAAGAATGAAAATTAAGGACCTGGGTTCGTTTTTTTTCTTTCCTATCTCTGCTCTGCCATCCTTAAAGTTGCCTTCACCTTCGATCTAGTAGAATGATAACTGTAGCATCTCTGAATTATGACATCCAGACAGGACAACATCCACTGGAGAAGGGGGCTAGTTTTATCTGGAGGTTACCTCCAGATAAGAAAACATTTGTCAGAAGCCACCAGAAGACTTCTGTTCACAAGTCATTGGTTATATTCAGGTCATGTTCTCTTTCTTAAACTAATCACAAGCAAGGAGACTGTGACCCTAGGAGTAACAAGTTCCACCATGATACTAGAGGTGAGAGATGCCTACCAGGGCACTTGGGCTGCATGATGTAGGGGTGCATAACTGAAAAAAATCGGATTCTGTTATGAATGAAGGAACTGGAACTGGATGCTGAGTAGACAGCCAATGGTGACTACTATAGTTAATTTTAATTCTAATGTAATTTTATCCATAGTTATTTTTTTCTAGAAGATGCATTTCATAATGTAGTTTAATATTTGAGAGACCTTAAGTCTTTCAAAGATTTAAAAGACTGAACTTGTAATTATTGATTATGAGCATGTTGGGATTGTCAAATAGTAAGCATGGGAGGTCTGTATCAGAGTACATGATATCTGTCACAAGGAGCTTAAAAAATGAGTTATATTGAGTTTTTCAGTGGTACACATTCATATTATTCAGTGACAGGAGACAAATGTAAGGAAGCAGCTATTGGAAAATTGATATAAATTATATTGAAAGGAAGCAATTATAAAATTTCTATGCAAATATTATGACCAGAATATTGAAGTATACAATGCATAGGATAACACCAGTATTTAAATTAGCATTATGAAAACTTAGGACTCAAGCTTTCAAAAGAGATTGATATGTATTAATTGTAATAATTTAAAACTTCCACTTTTTTTTCTTATTGGAAAATCAATATTCTCTATCCTAATAAAGTGAATTTTATTAAACTAGCTCCTAAAAATGTCTATTCTCAAAACTCAAAACTCTGACTTAATTAGACCAACCATAGAAGATTAGTAAAATGTCAGGATTGAGAAGAATTATTAGTAAGATTAATAAGAAAAAGGAGTGCAATTTATTTTCAAATTCATTTAAATATACTTGAAAAAATCTGAAAGTTAATGTCTTTTACTTTTCAAAATAAGATTAGGTTTAAAGAAAGAAACTGAGTGCCTAAATAGGCAGTATCTGATCTCAATTGTCATGACAGTAAATTGATAAGACACTTTAAAACAAAAAATAATTTCAGTAAATATGCCTTTTTCAACTTTTTATCTATGTACTAAATAGTGAAAATTAATTTTATACTTGTAAGATCTGCATTGAATGCTAATATTTAGTTTAATTTGCACAGTTATGCTAAGGGGAAAGGTATATAACATAAAAAGTATGATGATTTTTAAATTGTGCAATAAACATTAATTTGTTTATTCTAACTGTTGCTAGTATGCAAATAAAATCCCTCTGAAAAACTTGGGCTTAATTGGAAAAAATATCACTATGTCCTTCAACCCATATCAGATTCTTCTACCAAACTAAGTAATAGTAGAATAAGTAAAATCTAGTTAACCATTTTGATGTACAAGTGAAGCAGCTTCTCTGATGTTTGTTCTCTTTTATATTAATTTTTATTGGAGTATAGCTGCTATACAATGTTGTGTTAGCTTCTACTGTACAGCAAGGAGAATCAGCTATACGTATACATATATCCACTCTTTTTTTGGATTTCCTTCCCATTTAGGTTACCACAGAGCATTGAGTAGAGTTCCCTGTGCTATACAGTAGGTTCTCGTTAGTTATCTATTTTATACATAGTAGAGTATATATGTCAATCCCATTCTCCCAATTCATCCCACCCCCCCCTTCCCCCTTGGTAGCCATATGTTTGTTCTCTATGTCTGTGTCTCTATTTCTGCTTTGCAAATAAAATTATCTATACCATTTTTCTAGATTACACTTATATGTCTTAATATACAATATTTGTTTTTCTCTTTCTGACTTACCTCATAAGTTATACATAGAAGTATGCCCTCCCTTTCAGAACATATAGCCCAACGCAGCTGTATGCTATCCTCTTCTTTATCTTTAGTCTTTTCTTCTCTCATCAAATATGAAAGAAATAATCACTTAACAGATGCCTACTGGTCTTCACTGTGAAAAGCATATAGTCAAGATGCAAAAAAAAAAATCCTATGTTGAAGTCTAGTTATGTTAAAGAATTAATAAATAAATGACATGAATTAGTAAAGGAACAACTCAATAATTTACTTACTGAGTCCAGTGTAAGAACACAACCAGGTTTCATAATGAGTCAAGGAGCCATCTAAATTCAGATCAAGCTGTCAAGGTCTTGAGAAACATCCCACCCCTCCATCACCAACAGGGATAAGTTATTAACCATGCATGAGTCATTCAGGAGAGACTAAGGGAGGCTTGCCATTGGTCTTGATGAATGATTGTGAGCTTGACAGGAAGATGAAGGAATCGGGAACCCCAAGAAGATTATTCTGTGAAAGACTACCTAACCTTTCAATAGCATGTTTCTATTCAGGAAAATTGAAGGATTTTGTATATGGCTGGAACACAACTTGTGTTCAGAGTTGGTGTAGAGAAAGATGAGTTTAGATGTACAGGTAGGAACTGAGTCATTAAAGTTGTCAAGTCCTTGCTAAGGAGTGAGAACTTAATTTTGAGGTGTCATTAAATGGTTTTAAGGCCGTGAGGGGCAGCATCAAATGTTTGGATTAACAATATTAGTCTACGATCAGTGTGAACAAGATAATGGAAGATGAAGAGTATGACAGCTGATGGAAAAATAATGGAAATATTTAAGATGAGAAAGAGTGAGAGTCTGGATGAGTAGTGAAGTTGTGGAAGGGAAGGAGTAAGAGAGCTCATGAAGTAGACTTTGACAGAGTTTTATGACAGAGCAGGTGTTGTGGGCCTGGGACAAAGCTATATTTGGAGCAGTGGATCTCAGAGTGGCCCATGAAAACAACACTCTTTCCATCATAGTACTAATATATTACTTGTCATTTTCACTTTGTTTTGGTGCAAAGGCAATAATAGGTAAAACTGCAGCACAAATCAAGGCAATGGCTCCAAACAATAGTAGTAGTTACTGTATTCTTTTTTAAAAGGTAAAATTTGTGTATATTTAAGGTGTACACCATGCTGCTTTGGTTTACATATACATAGTAAAATGATGACTAGAGTCAAGCTAATTCACATAGCCATCTCCTCACATAGTTAACCTTGTGTGTGTGTGTGTGTGTGTGTGTGTGTGTGGTGAGAGCACCTGAAATCTGGTCACAATACAATACATAATACAATATAGTATTATTAACTATAGTCATCATGCTGTACATTAGATCTCTAGACTTAACACCCTACATACCCGCAACTAGGTATCCTTTCACCAATATTTCCCCACTTTGCACACCATTAACTACTATTCTGCTCTGCTTCCATGTATTCGACTTCTTTAGATTCCACAAGTGAGATCATACAGTGTTTTACTTTCTGTCTGGCTTATTTCACTTAGCATAGTGTCCTCCAAGTTCATGTGTGATGTCACAAATGGCCAGATCTCTTTCTTTTAGCGCTGAATAATATTCATATTTTATATGTTATATGTATATCACAATTTATTCATTGACAGACACTTACATTGTTTCCCTATCTTGGTTATTGTGGATAATGCGGCAGTGAACATGGGATCGCAGATATCTCTTTGATGTACTGATTTCATTTCCTTTGGGTATATGCCCAGAAGAGGGATTGATGGATCGTGTGGTAGTTCTATTTTTAATTTTTGAGGAACATCCATACTGTTTTCCATAGTGGCTGTACCAGTTTAGATTTCCACTACCAGTACCACGGCTCCCTTTGCTCTACATCCTCTCCAACACGTATCTTTTAACTTTCTGATAACAGCCCTCCTAACAGGTATGAGGTGATACCTCCTTATGGTTTTGATTTGCATTTCCCTAATGATTAGTGATGTTGGACACCTTTTTCATGTTGGTTGGCCATTTGTGTGTCTTCTATGGAAAAACATCTATTAGGTCCTTTGCCCGTGTTTTAATTAGGTTATTTGGTTTTGTTTTGTTTTTAGCTATTGAGTATTGTACATGTATTCCTTATATGTTTGGGATATTAATCTTTTTTTTTAAGATGTTGGGGGTAGGAGTTTATTAATTAATTTATTTATTTTTGCTGTGTTGGGTCTTCATTTTTGTGCGAGAGCCTTCTCTAGTTCTGGCCAGCGGGGGCCACTCTTCATCACTTTGTGCGGGCCTCTCATTACTGCGGCCTCTTTTGTTGCAGAGCACAGGCTCCAGACGCACAGGCTCAGTAGTTGTGGCTCACAGGCTTAGTTGCTCCGCAGCATGTGGGATCTTCCCAGACCAGGGCTCGAACCCGTGTCCCCTGCATTGGCAGTCAGATTCTCAACCACTGCGCCACCAGGGAAGCCCTGGGATATTAATCTTTTATCAAATATATGGTTTATGAATATTTTCTCCCAATCTGTAGGTTGCCTTTTCATTTCATTGATTCCTTCCTTTGCTGTGCAGAAACTTTTTAAAAAACAGTAGATGAATTACTTCCAAACGCTGGCCTTTTATGAGGCCAGCATCACCTTGATACCAAAGGCAAGCAAAGACAAAGAAACCACAAGAAAAGAAAGGTCAATATCTCTGTGGATGCAAAAATCCACAATAAAATACTAGCAAACTGAATTCAACAGCACATCAAAAAGATTATACATAACGACAAAGTGGGATTTATCTCTGGGATGCAAAGTTGGTTTAACATATGCACATCAATCAATCAATGAAATACTCGACATTAAAAAATGAAAGATAAAAAACGTGATCATCTCAATGGCTGCAGAAAAAATATTTGACAAAGTCAAAAATCCATTCATAATTTTTAAAAAAACCTCTCAACAAAATAGGTACAGAAGAAAATTTCCTCAACAAAATAAAGCCCATTTATGAAAGGCCCACAGCTAACATCATAATCAATGGAGGAAAACTGAAAGCTTTTACTCTAAGATCTGGTAAAGACAAGGATGCCAACTCTCACCACTTCTATTCAAAATAGTACTGGAAGTAATAGAAAGAGCAATAAGATAAGAAAGAGAAATAAAAGGCATCAAAATCAGAAAGGAAGAAGTAAAATTATTGCTTTTTGCAGATGACATGATCCTATATATGGAAAACCTAAAGACTCCATAAAAAATGTTAGAAATAATAAATGAATCAGTAAAGCTGTAGGATAAAAAGTCAACATACAAAAATCAGTTGCATTTTTTTATACCAGTGATGATATCTCCAAAAAGGAAATCAAGAAAACAATCCCATTTACAATAGTATCAAAAAAATGAAATACTTAAGAATAAATTTAACTAAGGAGGTAAAAGACCTGTACACTGAAAACTATTACACACTGATGAAAAAAATTGAAGCAGGTATAAATAGAAATATCCTGTGTTCATAGACTGAAGAATTAATATTGTTAAAACATCAATACTTCCCAAAGCAATATACAATATTCAGTCCATTGCTATCAAAATTCCAAAAGCATTTTTCACAGAATTAGAAAAAACAATTCTAAAATTTGTATCAAACCACAAAAGTCTTAAGAAAGACTTTGTATCAAAATTTTGTTTGTTTGATAAAATTTGTATCAAACCACAAAACAATCTTAAGAAAGCTTTAGGCAATCACACTTCCTCATTTAAAATTATATTACAAAGCTATAGTAATCAAAACAGTATGACAATGGCATAGAAGTAGACAAAGATACCAGTGGAACAGAATAGAGAGCCCAGAAATTATATATATATATATATATATATATACACATACATATATATATATATTTTTTTTTTTTCATCAACTAATTTTCAACAAGAGTGCCAAGGGGAGACAATGGGAAAGGGATAGTGTCATCAATAATTGTTGCTGGGAAAACTGGATATGCACATGCAAAAGAATGAAATTGGAACCTTCTCTTACACCTTACACAAAAATCAACTCAAAATGGATTAAAGTCTTAAATGTAAGACCCAAAACAATAAAATTCCTAGGAAAACACATAGGGGAAAATCTCCTTGACATTGGTTTTGACAATTATTTTTTTGGATATGACACCAAAGGCTTAAGCAAAGCAGTAAAAATAAATGCAACTAAAGTCATTGTATTCTTTACCATCATATATTCACCCAAATAAGCAAATGAACAAACAAAACATATTTCAATTGTATTTTCATTTTACTTAGGGATCATATTGATGAAACAATAAAAATAACTTTATTAAATCTAGACCTTTAAGTACATCTTTTTAATACTGTATGTGAAAAAATGGTAAGAACCCATAAAACACATCTGCTACATACTGACATGAAATGATTATCTCCAGGGGGAGCACTTGTGTGATTGTTGAAATTACAAGCAAACTGGCAAAAATTTTTTTTCACAGAACATCTATTTTAATGAAAGTGTGATTGACAGAAAAAATATGGTTATTCAGTCTTGGGTAATTCTCAGACATTTTCTCAAAAATGAACTAAATGAGCCTGTCTTCAAAGAAAACAATTGACAGTATTTATTAACAAAGCTAAATTTTAAGTTTTCAGATGAAAATTAAAATTTGGACACCTACTGTGTCTGCATTCTTGAGCTTAACAACTTCTCAAAACTTACAGACTTTTTTTGGGGAAACCAAGGGTGATATTGATGAATTTTTTATATTGATAATGAAATATGTTGACATTTATAAGATCTTCATAACTCAGTGAACCAGTGTTTTACCCAAAATCAGTCAAAGGTGAAAAGAGACCTATGGATTTTAATGCAACAGATTGTAAAACGTGTATGACACTATGTCAGACCCCCCGTGGTAGTAACCTTTAAAAGAAATATGTCAACTTTGGAGACAGAATTGAAGAATATCTACAGTTGGCTGAAAATGCTCTTAAACTATTCTTCCCTTTTGCAACTTCATGTCTGTGTGAGGACTTATTTTCTGTATATACGTAATCAAAACCATGTATCTGAATTCAGAAGCAGAAATGAGTATCAAGCTGTCTTCTCTTAAGCCAGATATTGAGTTTTGCAAAAATGTAAAAACATTAACACTCTTTGCCTATTTAAGAAAATTTTTAAAATTTTAAAATAGTACTTGTGTTATCATAAAATGGTTTATTATTAGTTTTAAACATATTAATAAAAAATTTTGAATACTTTATAAGTACTAATATTTCTTATTGTGATCATTAATAGATATAAGCCACATGAACAAAATAGGGCAGGAGAGTAAGGTTGTAAGCTGTCTATATACTTTTTTAACTTATGCTTTAAAATCCAGGTTTTTTTGTAACATTGATTGGTACAGGTGACCAATGCACAACTTGGTTACAGAAATACAGACTTTCTTCTTCTGTGTTTGTTTGGCTATCACAGGGTTTATCACCATCATTTGTAATATTATCGCCCCAACTATGTTATGAAGTCCTACAGAAAAATATTATGTGTTTTTTCTTTGAACACTCTACCTCTGACTCTTATCACTATGAATTCCTTGGGGATTGCTCCTTGAAATAAATATTAAATAACACCAGGTAGCAAAGTCATCATTTAGGTATGTTTATATTTAGGCTTTACTTCTATCACTTATTAGACCTCAATATTTTAATTATTGACTGTGGCATTTATTGACTTAGACTTGAACAACCAGAATTATTTTCAAGTAATTTTTCCTTTAATTGAATTCTGTTGATTTCATATTTAAAGTAATTATTTTAATGTTTTATTATTAAACTTTAAAATTTTGTCCTTTTATAGCAATATGAAAAATCAATATTTCAGATATATGGATTGAATTGTTAATTGATGTAATAATTTATTGTTATATTTTATTGAAATGCTCTAGGATTTCACAATCCTAATAAAAGTTCATAATTACTTTTATGTCACATTGTTAGGTTTTAGACTAATAAAAACATTTTTATTTTAAAACATTTAAAGACATTCTTTTAAAAATTGTCTTCATGTAAGAAAATACAAGTAGTTTTGTACTGGATGGTAAAATCATATAGTACTGAGAGTGAAAAGTGAGGACAGGAGACTCAAATATATCTTGATGTAAATTGTTATGATTTTAAATATTTTTAAAATATATTTTGAATTAAAGATATATCAAATTCCAAAGGTATACCAACTCCTTAGAAAATCTTCGAAGTATGATTTTGGTACCTTCTGGTATGATTTTGTAACATTTTATAATCTAGTATAACACTTGAATTTCCTAACCAAGACAATCTGAGAAGTGGAATTTTATGCTCCTCATGAGTATTTTGCTTTCTGGCATCTCTTCAGTGTGTTAGGGCACACACTGAAGTGGGTGGCATCGCACTATTGATCAACAACAAAAAGCCTTGCACTGTTGTGGAAACCAGTGTAACAATGTCTGCTTGAAGAGGTTCTCTGCATTTCTAAATGTAAATGTTACAGAAGAGCAAACACTTTGTTTGAACTACATCATCTGTCAGATTGCCTAAGGCACTAAAGTTAGATCTCTAGTGCTTGCTGCATTTTGCTAGGGTATTTATTAATTTGTTCTGTTGATTTTTTGCGATGAGGTGACAAAAAAAGATGTAATCTACGATATCTGTTCCAATATTCTTTTATATTTGTAAATAAACATATTTGGAAAGAACCTTTGAGCAGAATAGTAAATGTTTTTATGATATTGTTTGGTACAACTAGATATTATATATAATGTACATAGCAGCATATCACTTCATGCTCACCTGACATAAATTGCATCAGTTCTTAAGCAACACATAATCTTCATTGCTTTTAGTCTCTATTTAATTTTATTAAGATCATTTGTTTATTTAAAATTAATAACGCTTGAAAATAATATCTCTTTTTAAAATCTTTAACTTACTATGTTAGAAAAAAATTTGGCTTAAATATTACTTGAGTCAGTTATCAAATCGTTTAAACATTCAAGAATTTATCATTGAGAACATGCTTTAATGTACTTTAAATATAATATGCAAATCATTGTTCCAAAAAAAAATTCTCATCTTTCTCCCCAGAGTATTAGACCTCAGACATTGTAAGATATTAGTGTCTAATTATTCTTTACTGGAAGGGAAAATGAGTATTTCCAAATAGATAGGTAGGTAGGTAGATAGATAGATAGATAGATATAGTATATGTATAATTCACAAATCAATACATATAGGTGTTTATATATATGCATATATATGAAGCAAATAATTTTTAGTTTATTTAACTTAAAATCACTTATCTTACCCATTTTAATTTTGCATGTTAATCTTAAATGAGATAATGACGAGGAGAGAGAAAAAACAAATATGAAGAGAAGATATATTAAAATGAATTTTCCTGCAATGTAGAATGTAGACAGTAGACTGTAAATTCATTGTGACAAAGAACAAAAGGGCCCCTATGGACAGCCTACACAGCAACACTGAGTGATAAGCATGTTATTTTATGAGGCTAGAAGTCTAGATCACTACAGATTTTAAAAGGAAATACGACAAAAAGCATAAAGCTCTTTAACAAGTAGCCACATAGTTTTATTTTACAGATATTATGTGTCATCAGTACAATTTTTAGCTATGAATTGGTCATTTAAACTATTTTTATACTAGTATATCCTAATCAACATCAGAGGTATCATCTTCACAAATGGAGGAGCAAAATTTTTTAAATATATATCTGTTTATCTTTCTTCACTTAGAACACTAGTTAGTGATTGATAGTGCTTCTAGGATGGCATTGTGAATCATAAATGGAATTAAATCATTTCCCTTCATCAAAACCCTTCATTTTCAGTTATAATGTGTGATAAAGTGAAAGCATTGAACATTGATCAAGTCAAAACTGGTACCCTTGTTAAAGACAAGGTAAATACCCAGTTTCTGCCCACTCTAGCCATCCTCTCCCACCTATGGTTAGGGAGGACTGAGAAACACTTGTTAAGCTCACAGTCCAGAGGCACAGGCTCGCTAAAGACTGAGACCTAATGACAGGACTGTGGAACACGTCCCTTCGCCTACACCTGACCACCACATGACTAAAGGCCTATTTACAGCAGTTCCTTTCACCCAGTACATCATACCTGGCTACCAAGTAAAAATAGCCATTGGAAAGTGGCTTAAGACAGTAATAACTGATCATTTTGTGTAATCACCGATATATATATAGCATGTACTGTACACTAAGTTAAAAATATTTTTCTTTCAAGGTAACTGAACTGCACAACATCAAAAATATAACCAGGCTGCCTCGAGAGACAAAGAAGCATGCAGTGGCAATTATCTTTCATGATGAAACGTCAAAGACATTTGCCTGTGAGTCAGGTAAGCAATTATAGCCTTGTCTCCAGCTTGAAGATATGGAATTGCTTCTGAGACAATAGCCCAGATGGATTAAGATCTACCACTGAATAGGATGGCTTATTGTGATGAGAATGTTCTGTGGAAGGCTTTAGTAAGAAGCTCAGTGTATCTATTTCTACAGATGTTTTGGGTGCTTGTTTATTATGTGTCGGGCTTTTGCTCCCAGGTGGTCTGAGGACTCTTGAGGTTTCCTTTCAAGCTCGGAGAATTAAATAAACAATGCCGGTGAGAAGCCGTTAGGGCAAGCGCATGCTGTGTGTTCTGGTCCTTGCTGAGTGTGCAGCTGGAAGCAGTTGGTAGCACGATAACAGTGCTGCTGTGCAGGAGTGTGGCACGGCACAGCCGCGGTCCCCAAACATTTCAAAACAGAACTTTGAGTGACTGGTTGCCTTCATGGATTCTCAGTATTACAATGAAATACCTTTCAGATTGAACTTTAGCATCCCAGTTCATAAAACACTCTGGCATTACTGAGTCACAAGGCAGGTTATTGTTGGAACTTGCAGTGTTTTTGATTTTGGAATCCCTGTGCTGTGTAATATATTAGTTGGCTTATTATAGTTTTTTAAAGATTTTGCTCAGGGAAATGGTGTATTCATTTTATAATGCATGGAAGCAAAAAGCACTAAGGGTTTGAAAGATGTGAATTTCAAATAATAGATGAGTCTTTAGGAGAAGCTTTGTTGAGTAATTTTTAAAAGGGAGTAAAGTTTCTGTATTTATGGTTAAAGTTTATAGGTATATTTATTACCGGGTTATGTTATTCAAAAACATAAAGTCACTTTGCCTAAATAAATTGCTCATACCTCTTCACCTACACTTATCTTAGCTTTGCTCAATTGAATTAGAATGTATCAAAGTGTTCCTCTTTCCTTGAATGCCTTTATTCCTTTTATGTACCTTGCTTCACTAGTCATCTGACCTCATTCCATCATTAAAAACTGTCTTTTGGGGGCTTCCCTGGTGGCGCAGTGGTTGAGAGTCCGCCTGCCGATGCAGGGGAAACGGGTTCGTGCCCCGGTCTGGGAGGATCCCACATGCTGCAGAGCGGCTGGGCCCGTGAGCCATGGCCGCTGGGCCTGCGCATCCTCAGCCTGTGCTCCGCAACAGGAGAGGCCACTGCGGTGAGAGGCCCACGTACGGCCAAAAAAAAAAAACCCAAAAAATGTCTGTTTGGCGGTTGCTTAGAAGTCTGTTAACTGGTAATATAAATCCCCATGTGGTAATAGAACCCATCCCAAACTTGCTGGTATCATATATTAATATTCAAAAGTATCTGTGCCTTCTTGTTCATTGTCTACAACTGCACAAGCTCACTTTTCTCTGAGCTCTTAAATAATGTTGCATATTAAAACTAACAACAACCAGAGGAGGACCTTCAAGATGGCAGAGGAGTAAGATGTGGAGATCACCTTCCTGCCCACAAATACATCAAAAATACGTCTACATATGGAACAACTCCTACAGAAGACCTACTGAATGCTGGCAGAAGATCTTAGACTTCCCAAAAGCCGTGTGGCTGACAGGGTCTTGGTGCTCCAGCGGGGGGTCAGGCCTGAGCCTCTGAGGTGTGAGAGTCGAGTTCAGGACATTGGACCACCAGAGACCTCCTGGCCCCACGTAATATCAAACGGCGAGAGTTCTCCCAGAGATCTCCATCTCAATGTTGAGACCCAGCTCCGCTCAATGACCAGCAAGCTACAGTGCTGCACACCCTATGCCAAACAACTAGCAAGACAGGAACACAACCCCACCCATTAGCAGAGAGGCTGCCTAAAATCATAATAAGTTCACAGACACCCCAAAACACAGCACTGGACGTGGTCCTGCCCACCAGAAAGACAAGATCCAGCCTCATCTACCAGAACACAGGCACTAGTCCCCTCCACCAGGAAACTTACACAGCCCACTGAACCAACCTTACCCACGGGGGCAGACACAAAAAACAATGGGAACTACAAACCTGCAGCCTGCGAAAAGGAAACCCCAAACACAGTAAATTAAGCAAAATGCGAAGACAGAGAAACACAAAGCAGATGAAGGAGCAAGGTAAAAACCCACCAGACCAAACAAATGAAGAGGAAATAGGCAGTCTACCTGAAAAAGAATTCAGAGTAATGATAGTAAAGATGATCCAAAATCTTGGAAATAGAATAGACAAAATGCAAGAACATTTAACAAGGACCTAAAAGAACTAAAGAGCAAAAAACAATGATGAACAACACAATAAATGAAATTTAAAATTCTCTAGAAGGAATCAATACCAGAATAACTGAGGCAGAAGAACGAATAAGTGACCTGGAAGATAAAATAGTGGAAATAATTACCACAGAGCAGAATAAAGAAAAAAGAATGAAGAGAATTGAGGACAGTCTCAGAGACCTCTGGGACAACATTAAACGCACCAACATTCGAATTATAGGGGTTCCAGAAGAAGAAGAGAAAAAGAAAGGGACTGAGAAACCATTTGAAGAGATTATAGTTGAAAACTTCCCTAACATGGGAAAGGAAATAGTCAAGTATAGGAGGCACAGAGAGTACCATACAGCATAAACCCAAAGAGAAGCATGCTAAGACATATATTAATCAAACTATCAAAAACTAAATACAAAGAAAAAATATTAAAGGCAGCAAGGGAAAAGCAACAAAGAGCATACAAGGGAATCCCCATAGGTTAAAAGGAGATCTTTCAGCGCAAACCCTGCAAGCCAGAAGAGAGTGGCAGTACATATTTAAAGTGATGAAAGGAGAAAACCTACAACCAAGATTACTCGACCTGGCAAGGATCTCATTCAGATTCGACAGAGAAATCGAAAGATTTACAGACAAGCAAAAGCTAAGAGAATTCAGCACCACCAAACCAGCTTTACAACAAATGCTAAAGGAACTTCTCTAAGCAGGAAACAGAAGTGAAGAAAAAGACCCACAAAAGTGACCCCAAATCAATTAAGAAAATGGTAATAGGAACATACATATCAATAATCACCTTGAATGTAAATGGATTAAATGCTCCAACCAAAAGACATAGACTGGCTGAATGGATACAAAAACAAGACATGTATATATGCTGTCTACAAGAGACCCACTTCTGACCTAGGGATGCATACAGACTGAAAGTGAGGGGATGGAAAAAGATATTCCATGCAAATGGAAATCAAAAGAAAGCTGGAGTAGCAATTCTCATATCAGACAAAACAGACTTTAAATAAAAGACTCTTACAAGAGACAAAGAAGGACACTGCGTAATGATCAAAGGATCAATCTAAGAAGAATTTATAACAGTTGTAAATATTTATGCACCCAACATAGCAGCACCTCAATACATAAGACAAATGCTAACAGCCATAAAAGGGGAAATCAACAGTAACACAATCATAGTAGGGGACTTTAACACCCGAGTTTCACCAATGCAGAGATCATCCAAAATGAAAAATAAGGAAACACAAGCTTTAAATGACACATTAAACATGATGGACTTAATTGATATTCATAGGACATTCCATCCAAAAACAACAGAATACACTTTCTTCTCAAGTGCTTATGGAACATTCTCTGGGATAGATCATATCTTGGATCACAAATCAAGCCTTAGTAAATTTAAGAAAACTGAAATCTTATCAAGTATCTTTACCAATCACAATGCTATGAGGCTACATATCAATTACAGGGAAAAAAACTGTTAAAAATACAAACACATGGAGGCTAAACAATACACTACTAAATACCCAATAGATCACTGAAGAAATCAAAGAGGAAATAAAAAAAATACCTAGAAACAAATGACAGTGAAAACACGATGCCCCAAAACCTATGGGATGCAGCAAAAAGCAGTTCTAAGAGGGTAATTTATAGCAATACAATCCAACCTCAAGAAACAAGAAAAATCTCAAATGAACAGCCTAACCTCACACCTAAAGCAGTTAGAGAAAGAAGAACAAAAAGACCCCAAAGTTAACAGAAGGAAAGAAACCATAAAGATCAGATCAGAAATAAATGAAAAAAAAAATGAAGGAAACAATAGCAAAGATCAGTAAAAGTAAAATTGGTTCTTTGAGAAGATAAACAAAACTGACAAACCATTAGCCAGGCTCATCAAGAAGAAAACGGAGAGGACTCAAATCAACGAATTAGAAATGAAAAAGAAGTAACAACTGACACTGCAGAAATACAAAGGATCATGAGAGAGTACTACAAGCAACTGTATGCCAATAAAATGGACAACCTGGAAGAAATGGACAAATTCTTAGAAAAGCAGAACCTTCCAAGACTGAACCAGGAAGAAATAGAAAATATAAACAGACCAATCACAAGCACTGAAATTGAAACTGTGATTCAAAATCTTCCAACAAACAAAAGCCCAGGACCAGATGGCTTCACAGGTGAATTCTGTCAAACATTTAGAGAAGAGCTAACACCTATCCTTCTCAAACTCTTCCAAAATAGAGCAGAGGGAAGAACACTCCCAAACTCATTCTATGAGGCCACCATCACCTGATACCAAAACCAAAGATGTCACAAAGAAAGAAAACTACAGGCCAATATCACTGATGAACATAGATGCAAAAATCCTCAACAAAATACTAGCAAACAGAATCCAAGAGCACATTAAAAGGATCATACACCATGATCAAGTGGGCTTTGTCCCAGGAATGCCAGGATTCTTCAATATACGCAAATCAATCAATGTGATACACCATATTAACAAATTGAAGCAAAAAAACATCTGATAATTTCAGTAGATGCAGACAAAGCTTTTGACAAAATTCAACACCGATTTATGATAAAAATCCTCCAGAAAGTAGTCATAGAGGGAACTTATCTCAACATAATAAGGGTGATATATGACAAACCCACAGCCAACATTGTTCTCAGTGGTGAAAAACTGAAACCATTTTGACTAATATCAGGAACAAGACAAGGTTTCCCACTCTCACCGCTATTATTCAACATAGTTTTGGAAGTTTTAGCAATAGCAATCAAAGAAGAAAAAGAAATAAAAGGAATCCAAATTGGTAAAGAAGTAAAACTGTCACTGTTTGCAGATGACATGATACTATACATAGAGAATCCTAAAGATGCTACCAGAAAACTACTAGAGCTAATCAATGAATTTGGTAAAGTAGCAGGATACAAAATTAATGAACAGAAATCTCTTGCATTCCTATACACTAATGATGAAAAATCTGAAAGACAAATTAAGGAAACACTCACATTCACCATTGCAACAAAAAGAATAAAATACCTAGGAATAAACCTACCTAAGGAGAGAAAAGAACTGTATGTAGAAAACTATAAGAAACTGATAAAAGAAATTAAAGATGATACAAACAGATGGAGAGATATACCATGTTCTTAGATTGAAAGAATCAACATTGTGAAAATGACTATACTACCCAAAGCAATCTACACATTGAATGCAATCCCTATCAAATTACCAATGGCATTTTTCACAGAATGAGCACTAAAAATGTCACAATTTGTATGGAAACACAAAAGACCCCCAATAGCCAGCAATCTTGAGAAAGAAAAACGGAGCTGGAGGAATCAGACTCCAAGACTTCAGACTATACTACAAAGCTACAGTAATCAAGATAGTATGATACTGGCACAAAAACAGAACTATAGATCAATAGAACAGGATAGAAAGTCCGGAGATAAATCCAAGCACCTATGGTCACCTTATTTTTGATAAGGGAGGCAAGAATATACAATGGAGAAAAGACAGCCTCTTCAATAAGTGGTGCTGGGAAAACTGGACAGCTATATGTAAAAGAATGAAATTAGAACACTTCCTGATACCGTACCCAAAAATAAACTCAAAATGGTTGAAAGACCTTAATGTAAGGCCAGACACTGTAAAACTCTTAGAGGAAAACATAGGAAGAACCATCTATTACATAAATCACAGTAAGATCCTTTTCGATCCACCTCCTAGAGAAATGGAAATAAAAACAAAAATAAACAAATGGGACCTAATAAATCTTAAAAGCTTTTGCACAGGAAAGGAAACCATAAACAAGACGAAAAGACACCCTCAGAGTGGGAGAAAATATTTGTAAATGAAGCCACTGTCAAGGATTAATCTCCAAAATATGCAAGCAGCTCATGCAGCTCAATATCAGAAAAACAAATAACCCAATCCAAAAAGGGCAGAAGACCTAAACAGACATTTCTGCAGAAAAGATATACAGATTGCCAACGAACACGTGAAAGAATGCTCAACATCATTAATCATTAGAGAAATGCAAATCAGAACTATAATGAGACATCATCTCACACCAGTTAGAATGGCCATCATTAAAAAATCTACAAATAATTAATGCTGGAGAGGGTGTGGAGAAAAGGGAACCCTCTTGCACTGTTGGTGGGAAAGTAAATTGATGCAGCCACTATGGAGAACAGTAAGAAGGTTCCTTAAAAACTAAAAGTAGAACTACCATACAACCCAGCAATCCCACTACTGGACATATACCCTAAGAAAACCATAATTCAAAAGGAGTCATGTATCACAATGTTGTTTACAGCACTATTTACAATAGCCAGGACATGGAAGCAACGTAAGTGTCCATTGACAGATGAATGGATAAAGAAGATGTGGCACATACATACAATGGAATATTACTCAGCCATAAAAAGAAATGAAATTGAGTTATTTGTAGTGAGGTGGATGGACCTATAGTCTGTCATACAGACTGAAGTAAGTCAGAAGGAGAAAAATACCGTATGCTAACACATATATATGGAATCTAAAAAAAATAATGGTTCTGAAGAACGTGTGGGCAGGACAGGAATAAAAACACAGATGTGGTGAATGAACTTGAGGACACGGGGAGGGGGAAGTGTAAGCTGAGACGAAGTCAGAGAGTGACGTTGACATATATACACTACCAAATAAAATAGATGGTGGGAAGCACCCACATAGCACAGGGAGATCAGCTCAGTGCTTTGTGACCACCTAGAGGGGTGGGATAGGGAGGGTGGGAGAGAGACGCAAGAGGGAGGGGATATGGAGATATTTGTATACATATGGCTGATTCACTTTGTTATACAGCAGAAACTAATACAGCATTTTAAAGCAATTATACTCCAATAAAGATGTTAAAAAAAAAGAAAAAAAAACCCTAACAACAACCAGAACATTGGTTTTCCAAAACAGATAAAAGAGCATTTTCTTTATTGTTTGTATGTTTCAGTTTTCACTGTTGTTTTACAATTTTTATTTGTACTGAATTGTGTTGTGGGTACATAGGCAATACCAGAGCGTCTTATTTCAGATAAGAATGATATTGAATTAAGTTTCTACATAATTCTGAAATTTAGACTCACGGTTGTAGCCCACAGGTCTGAAATTGGAAGCTTTTGTTTTCTTTTTTGGCAGTGGTGGTAGTTTCATGGTTCATGTACGATTTTTGAGAAATGAAAGGCTCTTCTTTAAAAGAAAATAGCCTTAAATTTCAATAGAAGAATATCCTGACAGTGAGACTGCGGCAAGATCTAAGTGTAAAAATGAAGAAGGCTTTTTTTTGCATTTCTTGCAAAGAGTTTTCAACTAGTTTAAATTATGATTAATTTGAAAGTATTATTTATTTTTAAACCATTTTTTTATGTGTAGATGTAACAGTCTGCTTTTAGATGGTAGTAAAAGTGTTTAAGAAGCCATGGCACAATTTTTTAAAATTGTCTTAGCTTCGTGGCATGCCAATGGGAAAAAAGGAAGTACTTAAAAACAAGGAATTTGAGTATTTTTTCTTGCAAATTATGTTTTTCAGATAGATATTAAGATGGAGTAGTCTATATCTTTTTTTTTTTTTAATTCATTTATTTTTAATGACTTATTAGAACAAATACCTATAGATATCATTATATATATGATATATAAATTAATTATACAATATATCATGTATTAATTATTAAAACATACTCTGGTAAATATTATATATTCAATATGAAACAGGAGGAAAGGGGGCAGGGCACAACCTTTAAAAGAATTACATAGCCCGAGGACACAACATAAACTGATTAGAACAAAATAGGTCCAAGATGGCGGACGAGTCTACTTCCACTAGACCTTGAGCCTCAGTATACACTCATTGTAACACATCAGCAAGCTAAGCGACACACCCACAGGTGCCACGACAGTTCCAAGGATGACCATAAAGGTCAAAAAGTGGGCGGTGGCTCAATTCCTAGAAATCCCCACCCCTTCCCCAAAATAGCTGGAATACTCCTCCCACTCATCAGCGTGTGAAATTACTCACCCCTATAAAACTAACAACCCCATACCCTGGTGCTGCCCTCGCCTTCTTTTTTTTTTTATTTTTTTTTTATTTTTTTTTATAGGTATACCTGGATTTAATTCTCACTTCTACCGCTTGGTAGCTGGATAGCCTTAGGCAAGTTTCATACCTCCCTGAAATTCACTTAATTCAGTCTGTAAAATGGCATAATAACTTATTATAGCATCCTTTTAGGAATTTTAAATCAGTTCTTGAAATAAAAGTACACAATATATAGACAAGTATGGATTCCTCAATAGATGTTTGACCTTTCATTTCTCCAGTATCCCACCCACATCAAATAAAGAAAAATACTTTTTAAAATTTACGAATATTTCATTGTTGTAAAGTTAAAGCCATAAAAATAATCAAATGGCCTACTATCATACCGTTAGAAGAAAAAAAAAAGGTGTTCATGAGAGTTCCATATTAGAATACAAGTTTTCCTTAGGCACCTGTTTATGTATGCTATTCTGCTCTTTGCAATAAATAATTAAATTTAAAAGACTTAATTCCTCACTTTTAAGACCTTATTAGTTTACAAATTACATATTGACCTATGCTAAATTTTATACCGACCCATGCTAATGAATTCAGTACAGAAAACAAAAAACACTGCACTCAAGCAAACTACATATATATATATATATATATATATATATATATATATATAACTTATATGAGAATTGCTACTCCAGCTTTCTTTTGGTTTCCATTTGCATGAAATACCTTTTTCCATCCCCTTACTTTCAGTCTGTATGTGTCTCTAGGTCTGAAGTGGGTCTCTTGTAGACAGCAAATATATGGGTCTTGTTTTTGTATCCATTCAGCCAATCTGTGTCTTTTGGTGGGAGCATTTAGTCCATTTACATTTAAGGTAATTATCGATATGTGTGTTCCCATTCCCATTTTCTTAATTGTTTGGGGTTTGTTATTGTAGGTCTTTTTCTTCTTTTGTGTTTCTTGCCTAGAGAAGTTCCTTTAGCAGTTGTTGTAGAGCTGGTTTGGTGGTGCTGAACTCTCTCAGCTTTTGCTTGTCTGTAAAGGTTTTAATTTCTCCATCAAATCTGAATGAGATCCTTGCTGGGTAGAGTAATCTTGGTTGCAGGTTTTTCTCCTTCAACACTTTCAATATGTCCTGCCACTCCCTTCTGGCTTGCAGAGTTTCTGCTGAAAGATCAGCTGTTAACCTTATGGGGATTCCCTTGAGTGCTATTTGTTGTTTTTCCCTTGCTGCTTTTAATATGTTTTCTTTGTATTTAATTTTTGACAGTTTGATTAATATGTGTCTTGGCGTATTTCTCCTTGGATTTATCCTGTATGGGACTCTCTGTGCTTCCTGGACTTGATTAACTATTTCCTTTCCCATATTAGGGAAGTTTTCAACTATAATCTCTTCAAATATTTTCTCAGTCCCTTTCTTTTTCTCTTCTTCTTCTGGAACCCCTATAATTCGAATGTTGGTGCGTTTAATGTTGTCCCAGAGGTCTCTGAGACTGTCCTCAGTTCTTTTCATTCTTTTTTCTTTATTCTGCTCTGCAGTAGTTATTTCCACTATTTTATCTTCCAGGTCACTTATCCGTTCTTCTGCCTCAGTTATTCTGCTATTGATCCCATCTAGAGTACTTTTAATTTCATTTATTGTGTTGTTCATCGTTGCCTGTTTCATCTTTAGTTCTTCTAGGTCCTTGTTAACTGATTCTTGCATTTTGTCCATTCTATTGTCCATTCTATCTCCAAGATTTCGGATCAACCTTACTATCATTATTCTGAATTCTTTTTCCGGTAGACTGCCTATTTCCTCTTCATTTGTTAGGTCTGGTGGGTTTTTATCTTGCTCCTTCATCTGCTGTGTGTTTTTCTGTCTTTTCATTTTGCTTATCTTACTGTGTTTGTGGTCTCCTTTTTTGCAGGCTGAAGCTTCGTAGTTCCTGTTGTTTTTTGTGTCTGTCCCCAGTGGCTAAGGTTGGTTCAGTGGGTTGTGTCGGCTTCCTGGTGGAGGGTACTAGTGCCTGTGTTCTGGTGGATGAGGCTGGATCTTGTCTTTGTGGTGGGCAGGTCCACGTCTGGTGGTGTGTTTTGGGGTGTCTGTAGACTTATTATGATTTTGGGCAGCCTCTCTGCTAATGGGTGGGGTTGTGTTCCTGTCTTGCTAGTTGTTTGGCATAGGATGTCCAGCACTGTAGCTTGCTGGTCGTTGAGTGAAGCTGGGTGCTGGCGTTGAGATGGAGATCTCTCGGAGATTTTTGCTGTTTGATATTATGTGCAGCTGGGAGGCCTCTTGTGGACCAGTGTCCTGAAGTTGGCTCTCCCACCTCAGAGGCACAGCACTGACTCCTGGCTGCAGCACCAAGAGCCTTTCATCCACAGGGCTCCTTAATTTGGGATGATTCGTTGACTATTCAGGTATTCCACAGATGCAGGGTATATCAAGTTGATTGTGGAGCTTTAATCCGCTGCTTCTGAGGCTGCTGGGAGAGATTTCCCTTTCTCTTCTTTGTTCTCACAGCTCCCAGGGGCTCAGCTTTGGATTTGGCCCCGCCTGTGCGTGTAGGTCGCCGGTGGGCGTCTGTTCTCTGCTCAGACAGGACGGGGTTAAAGGAGCCGCTGATTCGGAGGCTCTGGCTCACTCAGGCCGGGGGGGTAGGGAGGGTCACGGAGTGTGGGGCGGGCCTGCAGCGGCAGAGGCCGGCGTGACGTTGCAGCCTGAGGCGCGCCGTGCGATCTCCCGGGCGAGTTGTCCCTGGATCCCGGGACCCTGGCAGTGGCGGGCTGCACAGGCTCCCCGGAAGGGCGTGTGGCTAGTGACCTGTGTTCGCACACAGGCCTCCTGGTGGCGGCAGCAGCGGCCTTAGCGTCTCATGTCTGTCTCTGGGCTCCGCACTTTTAGCCGCGGCTCGCGCCCGTCCCTGGAGCTCTCTCAAGCAGCGTTCTTAATCCCCTCTCCTCGTGCACCAGGAAACAAAGAGGGACGTAAAAGTCTCTTGCCTCTTCGGCAGGTCCAGACTTTTCCCCGGACTCTCTCCCGGCTAGCCGCGGTGCACTAACGCCCTGCAGGCTGTGTTCACGCCGCCAACCTCAGTCCTCTCCCGGCGCTCCGACAAAAGCCGGAGCCTCAGCTCCCAGTCCCGCCCGCCCCGGCGGGCGAGCAGAAAAGCCTCTCGGCTGGTGAGTTCCGGTCGGCCCGATCCTCTGCGCTGGAATCTGTCCGCTTTGCCCTGCGCACCCCTGTTGCTGTGCTCTCCTCCGCGGCTCCCAAGCTCCCCCACTCCGCCTCCCGAAGTCTCCACCCGCGAAGGGGCTTCCTAGTGTGTGGACACTTTTCCTCCTTCACAGCTCTCTCCCGCTGGTGCAGGACCCGTCCCTATCCTTCCGTCTCTGTTTAGTTTTTTCTTTTGCCCTAACCAGGTACGTGGGGGGTTCCTTGCCTTTTGGGAGGTCTGAGGTCTTCTGCCAGCGTTCAGTAGGTGCTCCGTAGGAGTTGTTCCACGCGTAGATGTATTTCTGGTGTATCTGTGGGGAGGAAGGTGATCTCCGCGTCTTACTCTTCCGCCATCTTCCCGCTATATCTTTTAATAAAATGACAAAGTTACATGGAAAACAGACTCAAACTGAAAAGCAGTCAGATGTCAAAACTAAAATAACAAGATTAAAGCCATGATTAAAAGGATCTCTCACATTTACTTCTAATGAAGATTAAAATGTACTCTCATAATGGCTGTTGAGAATGTTTCAATTATTTTTTTCAAGAAAACTGACAACTGCCATTATAAACATGCATACCCTTGACTCAGTGAACCTTTTTGGGAACATATCCTGTGTATTATACATTATGTGTAATGACAAGAAAATTGGAAACAAGTGAATGCCTATGAGGAAAATCATTGAATAAATTATGGTATATCCTTATCATGAAATATTATGCAATCAATAGGAAGAATTCTAATTAACCCAATTAACCTGAAGACATTTCTAAGAAGTGTAGTTCTTCAAGCAAAACAACCAGCAGAGAAGTATGTAGTGAATAATCCCATTTTGTAAAAGAAAAATTGAAAGAGTGTGTGTTTTAACAAGCATTACCTGGGGCGAGGAGGAGATGATAACGAGGTAGATAGAAAGGAAGTTGGGTAAAAAAAAGGCAAGCAAAAAGGAAAAGTAAGAAAATAAAATGAACAGAAGAAAATACCCAGTATATATAAAATATCCCATTTATATGAAATTATGCCTATGTGAACGTTCCCATGAATGTATCCAAGTTTTTAAAAAGTTAATCATCAGGGAAATGCAAATTAAACCATAATGAGGTATCACTGTGCACCTATCTGAATGGCTGAAATTAAAAAATAATAATAGTGATAACACTAAATGCTTGAGAGGTTGCAGGGAAACTGGATCACTCATACGTTGCTGGTGGGAATGTAAAGTGGTCTAGCCACTGTGGAAAGTGGGTGGCAGCTTCTTATAAAATTAAATATATAATTATTACACAATCCAGCAATTGCACTCTTGGACATTTATCTCAGGGAAAAAAAAAGTAAACTTATGTTCACACACACATATACACCTGTACAAAAATGTTCATAATAGCTTTATTCATAATAGTCAAAAACTAGAAAGAGCCCAGAGGTCCTTCAACAAACTGTGGTATACTCATACCGTGAACTACTCCTCAGCAGTAAAAAGGAACAAATGTTTGATATATGCAGCAGCCTGGGTGAATCTCAAGTGAATTAGGCCCAGTGAAAAAAAGCCAGTCCCAAAAGATTATATACTTTGTGATTTCATTTATACAACATTTGTGAAATGACACATTTTACAAACGGAGGACAGTTTAGTTGCCAGAGGTTAGGGTAGGGGTTTGGGGTTGTGGAGACAGGGAGTGTATGGTCATAAAAGGGTAACACGAACTTGTATTGGACCTGAGCAGTTATCTTGATTGTGGTGGTGCACATACAAATCCACAAGGTGATAAATTGTGTAGAATTTAACACACACACAAATAAGTACAAGTAAAACTGAGGAAATCTGAATAAAATCAGTGGACTTCCAATGTCAGTATCCTGGTTGTGATGTTGTACTATAATTTTGCAAAATATTAACATTGGGGTCAGAGAGAAGAAAGTGGTCAAAATATACACAGGATCTCTCTGTAGTATTTCTTATTATTACAAGTGAATCTACAATTATCTCAGTAGAACTTGCAGTAAAATACTAACTCTATATCAGTTATCTGTAAGGTCAACTATGATGTATTTTTAAGTTAAAAGACAGATCAGAGAAAGAATTTCAGAAATAAAAAGTGGTATAGTCTAACATGCTAAAAAGAAACTGACAGCAATAACAACAAACAACAAAACTAATCCTAAATGTGTACCTATGTACCTTGTGTATGATTCATGAGTACAAAGACACGTGTGCACGTGTACATACGTGTGTGTCTTGCTCCTTCTAATGTGTAGACCTTGTATGAGCTCCCCCAGCCTCCTGCACACTTCAACCAACCATCTCTACATTTCCTTCCATCCTCAGTGTAGGATCTCATGCTTCCGGCCCCTCATCTTAGTACCTCTGCTTTATTCCCCCATAGCACTGGAACTTGGACTTCATGTACCTTGTTCAAAACCTCTCTGCTCTGTAGGATTTTAAGCTCAATGAAGACATAACCGTGGTGTCTTTCTCCTCCTGGAATTACCAGCACCACAGTGCTAATAAAAATTTGTTGAATTAATGAATGAGTAAAGTTTATACTTAAGTTTTGTTATAATGATATGTTTATCATCTTCCTTTTTCAAAGAGATCATTGTTTTTCAAAACAAGTTTGGGAGACTAATTTGACTGCCCCATAGGAAAAATTATTTAAATTGCCAAATAACAGATTGCTCTGTGTTGTGATGGGGAGTGGGGGGTGGTGATCAGTGTGCTGTGTGTGCAAATCACCATGGCCCACCAGGTCTGCTGTAACAACTGTGAATAAAACATTCTTGAATACAAATGAACATTTCTGCATTCTGCCATTCCTTGAAAAGAGAGCCCATGTTCATTCTTTTTTTTTTTTTTTTTTTTTTTTTTTGGAGTATGTTCAATGCCTAGTGAATAAAGGAACAGATGGCTTAGATGTTGGAAACCCAGAGGTTGGGTAATAGATTCGGTTACCTTCATTAAGGAAAAGAGAAAAGGAAAGGAAGAGCTCAGCTATGTCTATCTTTTGTCAGTATATGAAATCTGAAAAGATCTCCAAATAATACAGGGCAAGTAATATTTAAAGTCTGAACAACCTGGTTAATTTCCTAAATAATTATTTGAAACATTGAATTTATTCTGTAATATAATGAACTTATTTCTATAGTTTTCCCATTTGAAATTTATAATGGAATATTCATGAATAAATTGCCCAACATTAAAAATGAAAACTATTTGGGCAAAAGCCAAATCCCAATATATCCATAAACTTATTAAATTTTTAAAAAGTTTTGCATAAGTGTTACTTTGTACCTGAAATCCCTGGATATCAGTTAATCATGTTTCAGTTTATTCACATTGTATTTCCCAAATCCTATATCTTTGTGGGTTTTGTTGTTGTGTTTTTTTTTAGAAAATTCATGTAATATCTGAAACAATTATATTAACATATTTCCATACAAATACCCAAAGAAAGTTTAGTATTAGTTGTTTTGTTTGTTTGTTTCTTTTTTATACTGCAGGTTCTTAATCATCAATTTTATACACATCAGTGTATACATGTCAATCCCAATCGCCCAATTCAGCACACCACCACCCCCACTCCACCACGGTTTTCCCCCCTTGGTGCCCATACGTTTGTTCTCTACATCTGTGTCTCAACTTCTGCCCTGAAAACCGGTTCATCTGTACTATTTTTCTAGGTTCCACATACATGCGTTAATATACGATATTTGTTTTTCTCTTTCTGACTTACTTCACTCTGTATGACAGTCTCTAGATCCATCCACTTCTCAACAAATGACTCAATTTCATTCCTTTTTATGACTGAGTAATATTCCATTGTATATATGTACCACAACTTCTTTATCCATTCGTCTGTCAGTGGGCATTTAGGTTGCTTCCATGACCTGGCTATTGTAAACAGTGCTGCAATGAACATTGGGGTGCATGTGTCTTTTGGGATTATGGTTTTCTCTGGGTATATGCCCAGTAGTGGGATTGCTGGATCATATGGTAATTCTATTTTTAGTTTTTTAAGGAACCTCCATACTGTTCTCCATAGTGGCTGTATCAATTTACATTCCCACCAACAGTGCAAGAGGGTTCCCTTTTCTCCAGCATTTGTTGTTTGTAGATTTTCTGATGATGCCCATTCTAACTGGTCTAACTGGTGAGGTGGTACCTCATTGCAGTTTTGATTTGCATTTCTCTAATAGTTAGTGATGTTGAGCAGCTTTTTCTGTGCTTCTTGGCCATCTATATATCTTCTTTAGAGAAATGTCTATTTAGGTCTTCTGCTCATTTTTGCATTGGGTTGTTTGTTTTTTTAATATTGAGCTGCATGAGCTGTTTATATATTTTAGAGATTAATCCTTTGTATGTTGATTCATTTGCAAATATTTTCTCCCATTCTGAGGGTTGTCTTTCCGTCTTGTTTATGGTTTCCTTTGCTGTGCAAAAACTATGAAGTTTCATTATGTCCCATTTGTTTATTTTTGTTTTTATTTCCATTACTCTAGGAGGTGGATCAAAAAGATTTTGCTGTGATTTATGTCAAAGAGTGATCTTCCTATGTTTTCCTCTAAGAATTTTATAGTGTCCAGTCTTACATTTAGGTCTCAAATCCATTTTGAATTTATTTTTGTGTATGGTGTTAGGGAGTGTTCTAATTTCATTCTTTTACATGTAGCTGTCCAGTTTTCCCAGCACCAGTTCTTGAAGAGCCTGTCTTTTCTCCATTGTATGTCCTTGCCTCCTTTGTCATAGATTAGTTGACCATAGGTGCGTGGGTTTATCTCTGGGCTTTCTATCTTGTTTCATTGATCTATGTTTCTGTTTTGTACCAGTACTATATTGTCTTGATTACTGTAGCTTTGTAATATAATCTGAAGTCAGGGAGTCTGATTCCTCCAGCTCCGCTTTTTTCCCTCAAGACTGCTTTGGCTGTTCGCGGTCTTTTGTGTACCATACAAATTTTTAGATGATTTGTTATAGTTCTGGAAAAAAATGCCATTGATAATTTGATAGGGATTGCATCGAATCTGTAGATTGCTTTGGGTAGTACAGTCATTTTCACAATATTGATTTTTCCAATCCAAGAACATGGTATACCTCTACATCTGTTGGCATCATCTTTAATTTATTTCATCAGTGTCTTATAGTTTTCTGCATACAGGTCTTTTGTTTCCCTAGGTAGGTTTATTCCTAGGTATTTTATTCTTTTTATTGCAATGGTAAATGGGAGTGTTTCCATAATTTCTCTTTCATATTTTTCATCATTAGTGTATAGGAATGCAAGAGATTTCTGTGCATTAATTTTGTATCCTGCAACTTTACCAAATTCATTGATTAGCTCTAGTAGTTTTCTAGTGGCATTTTTAGGATTCTCTATGTATAGTATCATGTCATCTGCAAACAGTGACAGTTTTACTTCTTCTTTTCCAATTTGTATTCCTTTTACTTCTTTTTCTTCTCTGATTGCCATGGCTAGGACTTACATAACTATGTTGAATAATAGTGGTGAGAGTGGACATCCTTGTCTCGTTCCTGATCTTAGAGGAAATGGTTTCAGTTTTTCACCATTGAGAATGATGTTCACTTTGGGTTTGTCATATATGCCCTTAATTATGTTCAGGTAGGTTCCCTCTATGCCCACTTTCTAGAGAGTTTTTATCATAAATGGGTGTTGACTTTTTTTTTCTTTTTCTTCAGTACGCGGGCCGTTCACTGTTGAGACCTCTCTCCCGTGGCGGAGCACAGGCTCCGGACGCGCAAGCTCAGCGGCCATGGCTCACGGGCCCAGCTGCTACGCGCCATGTGGGATCTTCCCAGACTCGGGCACGAACCTGTGTCCCCTGCATCGGCAGGCGGGCTCTCAACCACTGCGCCACCAGGGAAGCCCGGGTGTTGACTTTTGTGAAAAGCTTTTTCTGCATCTATTGAGATGATCATATGGTTTTTCTTCTTCAGTTTGTTAATATAGTGTATCACATTGATTGATTTGTGTATACTGAAGAATCCTTGCATCCCTGGGATAAATCCCACTTGATCATGGTGTATGATCCTTTTAATGTGTTTTTTGATTCTGTTTCCTAGTATTTTGTTGAGGATTTTTGCATCGATATTCATCAGTGATATTGGTCTGCAATTTTCTTTTTTTGTAGTACCTTTGTCTGGTTTTGGTATCAGGGTGATGGTGGCCTCATAGAATGAATTTGGGAGTGTTCCTTCCTCTGCAATTTTTTGGAAGAGTTTGAGAAGGCTGGGTGTTAGCTCTTCTCTAATTGTTTGATAGAATTCACCTGTCAAGCCATTTGGTCCTGGACTTTTGTTTGTTGGAAGATTTTTAATCACAGTTTCAATTTCATTACTTGTGATTGGTCTGTTCATATTTTCTGTTTCTTCCTGGTTCAGTCTTGGAAGGTGATACCTTTCTAAGAATTTGTCCATTTCTTCCAGGTTGTCCATTTTATTGGCATAGAGTTGCTTGTAGTAGTCTCTTAGGATGCTTTGTATTTCTGCGGTGTCTGTTGTAACTTCTCCTTTTTCATTTCTTTTTTTTTTTTTTTTTTTTTTGTGGTACGCGGGCCTCTTACTGTTGTGGCGTCTCCCGTTGTGGAGGACAGGCTCCGGACGTGCAGGCTCAGTGGCCATGGCTCACGGGCCCAGCCGCTCCACGGCATGTGGGATCTTCCCAAACCGGGGCACGAACCTGTGTCCCCTGCATCGGCAGGCGGACTCTCATCTACTGCGCCACCAGGGAAGCCGTCTCCTTTTTTATTTCTAATTTTATTGATTTGAGTCCTCTCACTCCTTTTCTTGATCTGCCTCACTAATGGTTTATTAATTTTATCTTATCAAAGAACCAGCTTTGAGTTTTCTTGATCTTTGCTATTGTTTTCTTTGTTTCTATTTCATTTATTTCTGTTCTCATCTTTATGTGTTCTTTCCTTCTGCTACCTTTGGGTTTTGTTTGTTCTTCTTTCTCTAGTTTCTTTAGGTGTAAGATTAGGTTGTTTACTTGCGATTTTTTCTTGTTTCTTGAGTTACGATTGTATAACTGTAAACTTCCCTCTTAGAATTGCTTTTGCTGCATCCCATAGGTTTTGGATCATCGTGTTTTCATTGTCATTTGTCTCTAGGTATTTTTTGATTTCCTCTTTGATTTCTTCACTGATCTCTTGGTTATTTAGTAATGTATTGTTTAGCCTCCATGTATTTGTGTATTTTTACATTTTTTCCCCTGTAATTCATTTCTAATCTCATAGCATTGTGGTCAGAAAAGATGCTTGATATGATTTCAATTTTCTTAAATTTACTGAGGCTTGATTTGTGACCCAAGATGTGATCTATCCTGTAGAATGCTCCGTGCACACTTGAGAAGAAAGTGTAGTCTGCTGTTTTTGGATGGAATGTCCTATAAATATCAATTAAATCTATCTGGTCTATTGTGTCATTTAAAGCTTGTGTTTCCTTATTAATTTTCTGTTTGGATGATCTGTCCATTGGTGTAAGTGAGGTGTTAAAGTCCCCCACTATTACTGTGTTACTGTTGATTTCCTCTTTTATAGCTGTTAGCAGTTGCCTTATGTATTCAGGTGCTCCTATGTTGGGTGCATATATATTTATAATTGTTATATCTTCTTCTTGGATTGATCCATTGATCATTATGCAGTGTCCTTCCTTGTCTCTTGTAACACTGTTTATTTTAAAGTCTATTTTATCTGATATGAGCATAGCTATTCCAGCTTTCTTTTGATTTTCATTTGCATGGAATATCTTTTTCCATCCCCTCACTTTCAGTCTGTATGTGTCCCTAGGTCTGAAGTGGGTCTCTTGTAGACAGC
The DNA here is from genome assembly GCF_937001465.1 of Orcinus orca. NCBI lineage: Eukaryota > Metazoa > Chordata > Mammalia > Artiodactyla > Delphinidae > Orcinus > Orcinus orca. Next base: position 7,762,496 of record NC_064573.1, on the reverse strand, counting down.
ATATATATGGGTCTTCTTTTTGTATCCATTCAGCAAGCCTGTGTCTTTTGGTTGGAGCATTTAATCCATTCATGTTTAAGGTAATTATTGATATGTATGTTCCTATGATGATTTTCTTAATTGTTTTGGGTTTGTTTTTGTAGATCCTTTTCTTTCTTGTGTTTCCCACTTAGAGAAGTTCCTTTAGCATTTGTTGTAGAGCTGGTTTGGTGCTGCTGAATTCTCTTAGCCTTTGCTTGTCTGTAACGCTTTTGATTTCTCCATCGAATCTGAATGAGATCCTTGCCGGGTAGAGTAATCTTGGTTGTAGGTTCTTCTCTTTCATCACTTTAAGTATATCATGCCACTCTCTTCTGGCTTGTAGAGTTTCTGCTGAGAAATAAGCTGTTAACCTTATGGGAGTTCCCTTGTATGTTATTTTTCATTTTTCCCTTGCTGCTTTCAGTAATTTTTCTTTGTCTTTAATTTTTGTCAGTTTGATTACTGTGTGTCTCAGTGTGTTTCTCCTTGGGTTTATCCTGTATGGGACTCGCTGCGCTTCCTGGACTTGGGTGACTTCCCTATGTTAGGGACATTTTTGACTATAATCTCTTCAAATATTTTCTCTGGTCCTTTCTCTCTCTCTTCTCCTTCTGGGATCCCTATAATGCGAATGTTGTTGCATTTAATATTGTCTCAGAGGTCTCTTAGGCTGTCTTCGTTTCTTTTCATTCTTTTTTCTTTATTCTGTTCCACAGCAGTGAATTCCACCATTCTGTCTTCCAGGTCACTTATCCGTTCTGCTGCCTCAGTTATTCTGCTATTGATTCCTTCCAGTGTAGTTTTCATTTCAGTTATTGTATTGTTCATCTGTGTTTGTTTGTTCTTTAATTCTTCTAGGTCTTTGTTCAACATTTCTTTCATCTTCTTGATCTTTGCCTCCATTCTCTTTCCGAGGTCCTGGATCATCTTCAGTATCATTTATCTGAATTCTTTTTCTGGAAGGTTGCCTATCTCCACTTCATTTTGTTGTTTTTCTCGGGTTTTATCTTGTTCCTTCATCTGGTACACAGCCCTCTTCCTTTTCATCTTGTCTGTCTTTCTGTGAATGTGGTTTTTGTTCCACAGGCTGCAGGATTGTAGTTCTTCTTGCTTCTCCTGTCTGCCCTCTCGTGGATGAGGCTATCTAAGAGGCTTATGTAAGTTTCCTAATGGGAGGGACTGTTGGTGGGTAGAGCTGGGTGTTGCTCTTGTATGCAGAGCTCAGTAAAACTTTAATCCACTTGACTGTTGATGGGTGGGCCTGGGTTCCCTCCCTGTTGGTTGTTTGGCCTGAGGCAACCCAACTCTGGAGCCTACCTGGGCTCTTTGGTAGGGCTAATGACAGACTCTTGGGGGGCTCATGCCTAGGAGTATTTCCCAGAACTTCTGCTGCCAGTGTTCTTGTCCCCACGGTGAGCCAAAGCCACCCCCTGCCTCTGCAGGAGACCCTCCAACACTAGCAGGTAGGTCTTGTTCAGTCTTCCCTGGGGTCACTGCTCCTTCCCCTGGGTCCTGATGCACACACTACTTTGTGTGTGCCCTCCAAGAGTAGAGTCTTTGTTTCCCCCAGTCCGGTCAAAATCCTGCAATCAATTCCCACTAAGCTTCAACGTCTGATTCTCTAGGAATTCCTCCTCCTGTTGCCGGACCCCCAGGTTGGGAACCCTGATGTGGGGCTCAGAACCTTAACTCCAGTGGGTGGACTTCTGTGCTATAAGTGTTCTACAATCTGTGAGTCACCCACCCAGCAGTTATGGGATTTGATTTTACTGTGATTGCGCCCCTCATACCATCTCATTGTGGCTTCTTCTTTGTGTTTGGATGTGGGATATCTTTTTTGGTGAGTTCCAGTGTCTTCCTGTCGATGATTGTCCAGCAGCTAGTTGTGATTCTGGTGTTCTCACAAGAGAGAGTGAGAGCACGTCCTTCTACTCTGCCATCTTGGTTCCTAATCTTTTTTTTTTAGTATAGTTTCTCAAATATGCCATGCCATTTACTGTTTCATTCCTTTGCATGTTGTGTTTCCTCTGCCTGGAATTGAGCTAAGATGAGACTCCCTCAATTTCCTCCTCCCTCCCATTCTTTGGAGGATTACTATATCTTCGTTTTTAAGAGAATATTGTTTTTTAATATAACCTCTTTTCCTGGTAATTGTTTATATTAGTAAGATATATTTTTATCTTAAATTTTATTACTGATTGTTTTATGAAAATATTTTTTCCAGAAGATTTTCTATGTTTTTCTGCTTCTCAGGTTTCCTATAATCTTTTCCTACCACAAATACATCCAAAAAAAATGCAATCAAAAATCATTCTTGAATTTAGATTGAAAGGTAATAGGCATATATTTAAGCCTTTTTTGATTAGCATTTTTATTATATATGCAATTGCAAAACCTGTGTTGGCTCCCACCCATTGCCTAGAACCTTTAAACATTAGAAATGAACTGGTTAAGCATCTGCACTAAATCGTTAAGATATGCTGGACTAGGAGCCTGTTCTTGGACTTAGGTGAATAGAACCTACTGTAAAGTACCATTACTATTCACTAATTTTATAATAAAATACGTGTAATTTCACCAAAAGTGATTTTTATTTGATTAAAAAAATCCTCTTTGCTGATTAAGAAATCCTTTGAACCATGTGGATTATTTAATTTTGGAAGGGCTGAACTTCTGCTTAAGAATGAAGGAAAGTCCGCTCATAAAGGTTCTGTACTCCAAGTATGCCGCGCAGATTATAGAACTTTTCAAGTTTGTAGTATTAAAGTTAATTCGATAAAAGTAAGCTAGTGAAACAACTAACAAATTCTAACGATTGTTCAGTTCATAATCAAATGTGACTCTAAATTGTTAAAATATAGTTTGTATAACTCAAAATAACAGCTGGTATATATCCCATATGCAGGGGGAAATCAATTTTATTACATTTAAGAAGTCAAATCAGGGTGTGACATTAGAAAAAAATTCACTGCAGCTGCTCAGCTACATGGTGTGTGGATAAACATACTCATTCAGGTTCAAGTGATGTCAGCCCAGCACTTTTATGAGCAGTCTATTTACTTTCGGGATAATGGGAGACTTTTCTGTTTATTGATTGTTCAATACAAAAGACAACTTGAATGAGGTTGTAACAACTTATATTTCAGGCTGACTCAGTCACTGTGGGATAGAATTGCCAGTTTATAACCATCTGGTTCTTAGCTATCGTGCTAAGAGATTTGGAAGAAATCATTAAAAAACAGAAGCTAGTGGCCTTATGTGATCTGAAATGTGTTGGGATTTTGAAGTTATTTCTTTAGAGAAAGTGAAATGCTGTGTAGCAGTAACAGTGTAATGAGACTTTGAATTTTTAATGCTCCTCTCAGACTCACATTGAATAAAAATACCCAACCTGCATGTGCACCCTCTCATAGCAAGACTAAATTAGTTTGGTAAAATTTGGGCATGGTTTTATAAGGTTGGTGTGATAATAAATCAGAGACAGAACTGATTTGAGCAAAATTTTATGACTTATTACTTTACAGTGTCCAGGTGCTGACGTGTACTGGAGGTAAGTGGAGTTGTCTGGTAGGTTCAGTCCAGAGCAGTCCCTACCTAGGCACCAAAATTGTGGCCGAGGGGAGTTGATGCCATTTAGGATGAATGGGGCTAATGCACCATCACCTGAAAGAGGTTCGTTGATTTGGGACATTGGAAACAAAGATGAATTAGTTCACTATGAGAGGAAAATGTATAAGCTGATTAACAATTAAATTAAGCATATACCATTAAGTGTAACATGTATAAAACTGATATATCCTGGTTTAAACACTCACTAAAGACTGATAAAGTCTAGAAATTGTTGACTGGAGAATAAAATCTACTACATATCCCTGGAGTCTTCTGTTTAAGTTCCAATTCTATTGGTTGCTTTTTCACTTTCACCCTGGTCCTGCTTTAGATCCCTGCCTTTGAACTTTGTGAACTTAGTAAAATGAGCTATAGCTAATTGGCCATCAGCTGTGTCAGCACCCTGTATCATCCCGTCACTCCATCCTCACGTCCAGTAAGCCACCCTTCCAGCCAGGCGGCCTCTGCATTGTTTTCTGCCCATCATTTCACACAGTGAAGCTAACTTTTGTGCTCTTTCTTGGAGCCAACAAGTAGATTTCCCCAAAAGTCAATCAAGCTGCAGAAAGTTAGAACTAACTGCTCTCTGGGCAAGACTGCACAAAATATTTTTCAAGCTTTATGAACAATTACCATAGAGTGTCAGCTGGAAAATGGTCAGATGGGGAAGCATTGTTGTTATTCCGTATTCCTGCACATTAAGAAAATGTACTTTTGCTTTATTTTCAGTATTTACATAAAGAATATTACCCTTGATGTGTCACTCTAAAATTGTACCATATGTTATTCTGTTATACAGAACTGTTCTTTTCTAAGATATCAAGCCATCTATAATTGGGTGCCAGACTTTTGAAATCTTTGAAGCAGAAAAGTGGTTTGAATATTTTTATTCAGAAAAAAAGCCTTTAATTTGAAGTGTTGAATGAAGACTAAAAATTGAGTATGTTTCTTAAAGAGGCAACTCATCTCAGTAAACTAGCTTAAAAATATGTAAGACTATAATTTAAGCTTTCTAGAAAATCTTTTAAGCAATTAATATTCAACAGTGCGATAGACTTCAAGACTGAATTTATTTTTTGCCAACTTGCCCCTTATGTATTCATATATTTGTATAAGATTGAATATAAACAGATTAGAAAGAAGCTTTTACATAAAATGCTCTAGTAGCAAAACAGAGTGATATGATAAAAAAAAGAGCTCGTAGTGGGTTGCATTGTGTCCCCTCAAAATATATGTTCAAGTCCCAACCCTTGTTGCTTTATTGGGAAACAGGGTTTGCAGATACAATCAAATCAAGATGTAGTCATAGTCGATTAGGGTCACCCCTAAATCCAATGACCGGTGCGTGTATAAGAGAAAGGAGAGGGAGATTTGGATACAGAGGCTTAGAGGAAGCATGGAGAGAGAAGAAAGCTATGTGAAGATGAAGGCTGAGATTGGAAAGACGCAGCTACAGTGAAGGGATGCCAAGTATTGCCAACAACCATCAGATGCCAGGAGAGAAGCACGGAACAGATCCTTCCTCAGAGCCTCCAGATGAAACCAGCTCTGTTGACACCTTGAATTTGGTCTTCCAGCCTAGAGAACTGTGACAGAGTAAACTTCTGTTGTTTTAAACCACCCAGTCTGTGAAAATTAATTATGACAGTCCTAGAACTAATACAGAGCTCTTCCAGATCAGGTTTTTTCAAAATAGGTCATTTATGAAGGACTTTGAATGGCTTTCAACAGGTGGGTGGAGAGAAAAACGAATTCCATGTAGAAATGCAAACAAGAACCGAAGAAGTTCCTTTAAGTTTTCAAAGTAGTTTTGGGAGCAGAGGAAGAAGAGTGGAAATAGCTGAGAGTTTGGATGTTGTTTTGAACACAAATGGAGCAAATTAAAGTTATTTTTTTTTTACGTTTTCTTTCTGATTATCAAAGGGATACAGGCTTTCTGTTTCCAAAAATAAGGCTGCTTTATGTACTGAAAATACTTAGAAGTAAGTACTAAGTAAAATATAACAAACATTTAAGTGCATAGTTCAGCTTCCAAGAAAGAAAGGAAGTGTCACCAAAAAGATGACATGAGGAGAAAGCTTTCCAGAGGAGTGAATTGGACCCGGGAGCCTTGGTTCATCTGTGTAATGAACACAGGACATGCATTCATCTTCACAGCTGTGCCTGCAGGGCAACAGACAGTGCCTGGGCTCCTGCCGGTTGGGGAAACAGAAGTCAAAGCTTCCAGTAAAAAGTGATTAAGAAAAAACAAATTCAAATGCCAGCAGAGAAAAATGTTTAGGAGACTTCCTCTCCTAGGCTAGACTTTTCTGAAAACTTCAATCCCATATCTGCCCTTGCTGGCATTTTTGTGCCGTTATACCACCTTTATGATCCTGGACATCACAAGCCCAGGAATTTGTCTAAAATGACTCAGAATTGGTAATTCTCCTTCAGCAACACATACCTCTCAGGATTCCCATGGGCAACTTCTAAAATAGGGATTTGCTAGCAAAGATGACCAAATCATAAGCAAACAAGCACCATGGATAAAAGTTAGAAAATGTACAAGGAAGATCACTACAGTGCTTTATATAAAACAGAAAAATTAATGAAGTAATTGTCCACTAGTTTGTCATTGATTTAAAAGATAAAATAATTTGCACCAATTAAAACCGATGATGTAAATTTGTATTTATTAATTTGAAAAGATGCAGATCATTTATTAAGTGAAAAATGCAGTTCATAAAATATACTATAAGGTACAATATTTTGAACATGTGTGTAAACACACAAGCATACAGGCATATATATACACACATACACACAAATATCTGTGTGTCATAAAGCATAAAGTACTGAAAATTCATATCAATGACTTTGCTTTGGTAAAGGAATAGCAGTGATGTTCTTTTTATAACTTTATACTCGAAAGTTGTTTAATTTTTATGTTTTGATTTTATTTTATTATGGATTATTAAAATATCATACATAGATAATAATATAAATAATAGTATTACAAACACCTGTGACCCCATCAACCACCTTAAGAAATAAATAAATCAGATACAGTATAAATATGTGATATGTGCTTTTGTTATAATTATATAATCCCTAAAATGTTATTATAATTGCATAATTTATTAAACATTTGTGATTTATAGTTTTATTATAATTTATATTTATTTCTAGAATCGTGGCTTATTTTACATATTTTTGAAATTCGAATAAATACATAATCATACTCTATTCTTTGGAAAGTTGCTATTTTCCTCATTGTCATGTTTGTGAACTTCTTTGGTAAATATGGCCCTAGTTCCTTCATTTTATATCATTACAGGGTTATACTATGCTTTATTTCTGATAGATAAGTCATATCCTTAAAATATGTAGATTCACTCAAAGTCGGCAGTATAATTACAAGGTTCTTTTCCCTCAAACGATTGATAGGATAAGCTATGTCAATATATTTCCTGCAAAGTCATGGCCTGGATCATACTCTAGAGCCACACTGCCTGAATTCAGATCCTCCCTGCACCCTGATTCCTCCTCTGTAAAAGGGACCAATAACAATTTCACCTCATGGGTTTGTAGTAAAGATTTAAAGTCAAAAGAACAATGCCTGGCACGTATTAAGCATTTGACAAATGTTTCAAGGGTCAATCCCAATCGGGCATGTTGAAGCATTATTCTTGATAGACTTAAGTTCAATTGTAACACAGTATTTTTACAACTATATTCACAGTTGAGGCAGGTCTGTGAATTTCTTGTACTTTCCTAGACAGGGTTTGACATAGGATATTGTCAATGTTCATAAACAGAATGTCCAAATGTTCCTTTTTTTAAACTATCCAGTGGTTTATATAAGAAATGAAATAGTATTTCCATGTTGCTTCTGAAACCATATTGCTTTGTTTATAGACCTCACAGCCAAGCAGGCTTTCTGCACCCATATGCAAGCATTCTGGTCATTTTATTTTCCTGGAGCACTGTCCACTTTATCCTGGTTTTCAGATTTCTTTGTATCTGACCAGGCAAGACCACAGCCTCTGTCATCGACTGCCTGGGTTCAGATGCTCTCTCCCTACTTCCTAGTGGTGTGTTTGGGAGAAGGTGACTTCCCTTCCATAAACCTTGGCCTTGTCACCTTTAAAAGGACAATTACAGAAGGTACTAAAATTGTTAATCACTTAGGGTGACTGGGGCTTAGTAAGTGCTTGTCAGTGTTAGCTCTCATTAGTATGTTACTTCTGATTCTAATTTCCTTTCATTTGTATAGTTCTCTTCTCATTACTAAGACTATGTACTTGTGTGTCCTTCTCTTTCTAAACTATTCAGAGTGCTTCAGAATGTGTAAATATATATATATATTTTTTATTTTTATATATATATATTTTTTTGCGGTACATGGACCTCTCACTGTTGTGGCCTCTCCCGTTGTGGAGCACAGGCTCCAGACGCGCAGGCCCAGCAGCCATGGCTCACAGGCCCAGCCGCTCCGCGGCATGTGGGATCTTCCCGGACCGGGGCACGAACCCGTGTCCCCTGCATCGGCAGGCGGACTCTCAACCACTGTGCCACCAGGGAAGCCCCGGAATGTATATATTTTTTTGTCTTGTTTTGGTAAGTGAATAGGAAGAAGCAAGGGGCAGAGTCAAGGAAGTTGATTTTGGGGGCCTGGGGGTGATTATTATGGTTGACAGTAGAGTTTAAGTTGGATAAGAGTGAGAGTGGGGACATCAAGGGGTGATTGAGTTTGAAAATAAGGTAGGATCAGCAGTGGATTAGTGGTCTTGATGGAGTTCAAGGAGCGTTGCAATTGAGATACTCAATGGAGTAAACTGAAAAAATAAGAGGTGCTGGTCTGAGGTTGGAATGTGTAAAGATAGTTTTAATGAAAGATGTGCAGTTTGGTTATTTGGAAATTTTCCTACGGGAAATAGTTAATTCCTTAATAATAAAAGATGATGCTTTACACCTAGCAGTTTCACACAAAATGTAGGTTGTTACCAATCATGTGTTTTGAAAGAGAGAAAATGACCTTAAAATATGTTTAAAATAATATAATTAAAAGTTCATTCCATTATACTTCTTGTGTTGCTTTCTTGGGAGGATTTGATTTTTACAAGGAAATATTTTAATTTTATGATTTGCAAATACTCTTAAGTCCAGTAACAGATATTGTGTTAATTTCCCTTTTGAATTTTTCACTTTTCAACAGATTTAGATGCCAGAAACATGTAACATCCACTGAGCCTGGTACCATGCTAAGAAATGTCTCATAGGAAATCCCATTGAATTTTTTAAACAAACCCTTTCTGTTTATTGTGTTTTCCAGGAACACACCTTCTTTTAAGCTTATAAACCCATTGCCTTATTTTTATGATGTTCTCCAGCTGTATAAGGAGAAAATACGGGGAGTTGAGAATTATATTTCAGGCCACAGTGTGATAGATAACCTTTGTCTCCTGTGAATTCAAGCTTTGTATTATGGAAGCACATCACATTGACATCTGCAGGATTTATTTGTTTTGATAACTCTAATTTGTTGGGCAGAATATATCACAAAGCTGCCTTTTAATGTCTGAAGCCAACAGCATTTTTCTTTCGTGTGTCACTAAAAATGCTATGAAATAAGCAATAGGATTTTGGGTTTAAGTACCCTGTTGCCACTTGCTTCAAGCTGTGTTTTTCTCTTTAAGTGTACTACTTCTAACAACATAGCTGTGGTTCACTACATCATACTGAATTTGTTTATAAACGGTGAGGCAGATGAAAGCAGCAAATTAGATTTAATGCAAGGCACCACGGCCTCTTTAGGTAAAGAACTTGCAGGCATTGAATGGAAATTGCAAAATGACACAAAGAAAATTGAGATTCAGAGATTCAAACAACTGGTAGGTACAACAACTATTATTATTGTTTAAGGGATACAAGTGTAAAAACTAAAAAAAAAAAAAAAATCAGTGACCTTGAGACCAGTTCTCACTTGGGAATTTCAGGAAGATAAGAATTTATAGGTTTGTCCCAACTGGGAAGAGAAAAAAATAATTACTCATGTTCATCACTACCACTCCTGAATCATTATGAAAGTGAAATAAACCCATTTGCATTGGAATTGCCATCTCCCTATTTCCACAACACTTTGTTTATATACTATGATAATTATTGTGAACACTCCGTGTATTATATTGGGGAAGTTTTCCAGTGCATGGAAAAGGAGATAAAATCTACTTAAAGCATAACTAGGAGAGTAAAATTCAACTTATGTCTAAATTATTTATTGAACATCTGCCTTGTCCTGTTAATATTGGCTCATAACGTGCCTAATCATATTTCCAAGAAAAGTTCTCCATATTCTAAGACAGTAAAGCAGTGGAAACAGATGAATCCCGTTCAGCCAATTATTTGCTCTGTGACTCTAGGCAAAATATTAAATCCCTCTAATGACGGTTACTAATGTTTATCAAATACTAATGTGTTTCCAGCACTGTGCTCCATACTATGACTTCATTTTAATCTCATAATAATTCTCACAAAACTCTTGGTAGGTAGTTGTTTCTATTTCAGAGGTGTTGAAATAAAGGCACAGAGAAGCTGTGATGATGCCCATAATTAGTAAGTGCTAGAGCCAGGATGTGAATTTGGAAACACCACACCTAGTTGCTGCATTACATATATTTTAAATTTGGTGTTTTTGTCTGCAAAAAGGAATAATCTATAGTGCTATTAACAAATAGACATCACAGATATAAAGCACCTAGCATAGAGTAAGCTCATTGTGAATGGTAACTAACCATCATTTTTTGGCTCAGATAGTTACCTCTTCTATCAATTCTTTTTCTTCTATCAATTTTTGATGTAGCCTAAGGGACCAGTGCCATTTCATTATTTGGGGACTTATAATGTTTAATAAATCTAAAAACAGTTTAGAAATGAATTTGTTTTATTTGTTGGCCCCTGAAATTCTCTACCCCTTTTCTGAATCTGTCCTTAAAGAGGTTAGTTTAAAGCTATTTCATCATCACTGTCACCAATCATCCTCGTCCTCTCATGGTGCCAGAAGATTTAGCAAATCATTATAACTTTTACTTCTATCGCCTATCAGTTGAGAAGGACAATGGCCTAACATATGTTTAAAATATAGCAAAGCTTTTGTAGCCACTTTTATAACAAATGTCAGGAGCAGGGTTCTATTTCAAGTTCTATCCGTTGGTAATCTAAAACCAGATAGGAAACCAGGGCAGTATGAAGTCTCTCCCTTTAATCTTTGGTCATCCCATTAGATCCCTAAACCATATACAATTAACCAAACAAAAGTTTAACCAGGGATAAATTTCACGAGAGAATTACTTTCTGGTTATTTTTAGGGGCATATTTTTAAATGAATTAACTGATTCCTAAGTATTTTTTCTTTCATGCCATTTTTTTTCACTCTTCAATTTATAATGAATCCTGGCTTTTGAATCACTTTAGCATACATACTAGAAGCTGGTCTCGTCCCATCTTGCACATATAAAATAGTGTTTTTGTGCATTCTTTTACTTCATGGTACAGAGGTTATACCTAATCTTATTAGTATGGTCCTTTTTTCTCCTATGCTTTTCCAAACTTTTTTGGAGGTCAGTGCTGTTTTGAAGCTTCTCTACCTCCCACTCTACTTGATATCACCTATAAATTTTTATTTTTTAAGTACTGCTCTCAAAGTCATTAAAATATACTGAAGGCTGAAATGCATTCTAGAACAACTCGACAAGGCAACTCTAGAGAAGATCTGAAAATTAGTTTTCTTCCATTTTTTCTAGCATTTTCCATGTCCTTATCACATAGGTAAATGCTCCAAATGCCATTTACAAGGCTGTAAAGCAGTGTGAGTAGGTGACCTAAGAAAGCAGTAAACTATTGGTGTCAAGAACAAATTGGAATTCACTTTAAGGTAACAAGTTAGAGTGGTTTTCTTACATTTTCATGAGTCAGAATCCTAAGAGGAGCATGTTTTATGGCCAGAGAGTAAGTTTGTTTCTTAATTTGTCAGGGAGATAAATTCTATGGCTTGATCCATTTCTCAGGTAGTGTTTGTCAGAAGGGCGACTCACCTTCAGTTGCCTTGGTTGAGACTCTGCTTTTAAGAATAAATTTTACAGTAGGTAATACACATAACGAGGGCCCATCTATACCTAGCCAACCCTACACCAGACTCATTGTGTCTGTTATTGATAATAAATATTTATCTTTGTTTCATAGGTTTAAGGTCAGATGGACATGCTTATATGTGTAAGTTCAAATCCTGAAGATAGGACAAAGTAGTCAAAGCTGAAGAAGTATTTTTTTCAAGGAGGTTTCTTAATTAGCTTCAGAAAAGATGCAAATCATTAAGCTCTTTTCCATGTCAGCAGTAGCAGCATTATTACCATTTTTATATGCTTTCTTTGGGCCAGGCCCCATCAAATATTGGAACTCTATGAGAAAATGTTCACAGACTCAGCTCAGTTATTTTGAAGCCTGTATAATTTTACTTTCAAAATTTTAATTTGTAAATATTATCTCTATGAAAACAGAGTCACAAAAAGGTTTAGTGTTTTCAGGGATAGAACTAAGTGAATTCTGAGATGTGGAGTAGGAAAATGTCTATATTCCTAGACAGAGTGAACATCAACCCTATGTTAGGATTCATATCAAAGATGCCTCTAACACACTTGACTTCAGATAACACCTAATTCCACTGTTCACCCCTGATTAAAAAGACAAATTAATGTAACCTGTGCCCTTTACCTTCTCCCCTTATCACTTTAAATCCTCACTCAATCCATCCACATTGATTTTTATTGATGACTGCCAGAGAAAAGAATAGATATATACCTTTCTGCATTTCTTCCTTTCTTTATTCATTAATTCCAAAAAATATTTATTAAATGTCAACCATGTAAAGGCTTGGTTCCAGCCATTAAGGATACAGCTGTGAACAAGCAGGGAAAAATTCATGTCTGCAAAGAGCCGATAATCTAGTTGGAGGAGACTAGAAAATAAGCACAATAAATAAGTAAAATGTTTAATAAGTTGGTGGTGAGTGCTATAAAGAAAATCAGCAGGAAGTAGGAAGAACTGGCCTTACCCATAGGAAAAGTAAACTTGCTCATATCTGGGAGGGAGCTGTACAACTTGGAGCAAGGCATCCAGGGAAGTGAGGCTCCTTGCCTCCCACAGACACCGGGAGATGGGGTGCTGTCTTCCTTGATGGTTCCATTTCAGAGGGATGGCTGCCAGGACATTCTTGGGAGGCAAAACTGGCAACAGGGCTCTTAAAAGGACCTACTCCTAAGAAGCGGCAAAGTAAATGCTCTAAGAAAAGGGAGAGAGGGACCTCTGTGGGTAGGCCATCTGGATTCTGTAATCAGGGCAGTGGTGAGTGAGAGGTCAGAGGCCTAGAGTCCAGCTGAGGAGAACATTAAGACTCTTGATTGCCTTGTAGACATGGTAAAGACCGTAGTTGGTGAGATGGGTAGGCATTGGAGGGTGTGGGCCAACCGTGTCATGGTCTGATTCACATTTCAACAGCTGAGAAAAAGCAGGACACGGGAGCAAAAAGGGAGACAGTGAAGAAGGGGTGAGGGCAACTGGGATAGGGGAGAGTTGAGTGGTGTTGGAAGACAAGGAGGAAAGCTCAGCTGCCAACATGTAGACAACTACAGATGGATCCAGCCGCCATGACAGCCGTAAGGAGCAGACACAGACACTGAAAAGTGTCAGCAGACACATTTAAACCAGAAGTTGGAGCAATATATATGGTGCATTAGAGAGTGTTTGCTACTGCCCAGTGAGATACCTGTGTGATATTTTGTGAATAATTAAGATTCCTAAACTCTTCAATGGTCTTCAAGCACAAATACCCTGGGTGTCAAGTCAATCAAGTATGAGGATGAAGGAGACTTAGCAAAAGTAGGGATCCTTGTAACTTGATGGAGTTTATCCTTTGGAGAACACTCTTTCTTCAGTATAATTAATCACCCACAACTTACATTTGTATGTAAAATATAGAGCTGTCACTTCCTAAGACTACATAAAATAGAAAAATTCAAGATACGCATTTTGCCCCTTTCAATGAACTTTATACATAATGTACAAAAACAAAAGTTGTTTCCTAAAAGTGCTCCTATGGAATCAATATTTAACTTTCATTCTTTTGTAAATAATACTTGAAGAAATTAATTTTACATGAGAGTAGTGTTTTTCCCAAATCGTAGACCATTGATTTTTTGCAAGGTTAATAATTTAATGAAGAGAGGTTAGTTGAGTGATCAAAAGTTTGAGGAATACTGGATTAAACAGAGTTGAACAATTTTGCTTGCTATAGAACGCAGAGCATTTAATACGTTATGGTAAGTTGTGCCTCTCTGAGAAACAGATATGAAATGAAATTTTTCTAAATGTATTTTTGACTATGGACTTCCTTTTTTTTTAACTTCTGACTATATCTCTGAACTGAAGTTCTGTGGAGACATATAGAAAGAATTATTACATTTATTGGTTTGAGAATGTCTTAGACGTTGACCTAAGTATGAGAGTAATTCACACCTTCATGTAGAAGAGGTTCTTGGATGGATCAGAGCAGGACTTCTGTGGGCTACTACCAAACGTAAAATAGATAGCTAGTGGCAAGCAGCCATGTAGCACAGGGAGATCAGCTTGGTGCTTTGTGACCACCTAGAGGGGTGGGATAGGGAGGGTGGGAGGGAGACGCAGGAGGGAGGAGATATGGGGATATATGTATATGTGTAGCTGATTCACTTTGTTATAAAGCAGAAACTAACACACCGTTGTAAAGCAATTATACTCCAATAAATATGCTTAAATAAATAAAAGAACACTAAAAAGGAAAAGAAAAAGAGTTCACTGAAGGCTGAGGTCAACTGGGGCTGGTGGTGAAGCCACGTGCAAGCCACAGACATCAAGGTTAAGTGCTTATTCATGGTACCAGAGGGCACCTAGCCCCTGGCTGGAGGGATGATCCTATAGTAGGAAAAAGATTGCTGATTTATTCACAAAGGCTGCAATATTTTAAGGTCTCCTAGCCAATCAGAGGGAATGTCAAGAGTCTGCTGGTTTGAGAATTATGGTTCCTGCCAAGTTAACCTGGCAGCTGTTCCGGGAGTGTTCAGGCAGCTCCAGATCTATCCAGTAGCTTCATTCCATGGTCTTTACGGCCTGCTTCCCCTGGAGCAATACAGAAGAGTGCTGTAGTCTTTGGGGACACAGCAAGTGGCAGTACTTCTGTAATTTGCTCAGTGCACAAGAGCTCAGGCGGAGGCTTGCTGAGCTTTAGAATAAGATATCAAAAATGAGTGTTGCTTATTTTTTTCTATCATGCTAGATGGTCATGTATTAGACTTGCTCCTGACATATTTCACATTCCACATTCTGTACCCAATTAAAAGAGTGGCAGTCTGACAGGCCCTTTTCCTTTGTCTTTCTCCCTTCCAGCATGTCATTCTTTTTGAAAGGGAAATTTGCAATATGTTTATTTTACTGTTAATTTATTTACAAGTGGGATAAAAACCATTATGAGAACTTGGCATTGAGGAGCTAGTTGATATTTTTCTGTTATAACTGCCAACTGCAATAAACCCATTGTCCTCTGCGAGTGTCTGTTTGGATGGCTCATTGGGGACAACACTGTTCCCATCACCTAGAGACTTAACTTGAGAATTCCTATGGGACTAGGTAAATCATGTCAACACGACAGTAAGAAGAGAAAGTGAGACGTTCAAAAGGAGGTTGTTGAATCCTGTCCCCGCAGAGTTAATGATTGGAGTCTGTCGTTTCCATCTTGGAGGACTGATCCTGGGGTGATGTGCTGGTCCTGAGGACTCTGCATCCCAACTCAAACCTTCCTTCAGCACTGGGTCTTCAGTACCATCAGCTCTTCAGCACAATTCCAGGAGAAACTGTAATACACAGTTGACTCTGCATTTGCTAGTAATTTTTAATGATTTCTTGGTTCCTAGTGAAAACCTATTAGGTAAGGCAAGTTTACCCTGCACACATATCCACCTGGCCTTTCTCAACATGCAAATGGCAAGGATTCAAGAAAGACCTGAAAGGTCTAGCCAAGCCCTGATCATTTTAATGGAGATGTTTCCAAAACCAAGTAGAAAATGGATTCTGGGTTTCTTGACTCTGTTGCTTTTTGTATTATGCTCTGCATTTTTTGAACGAGAGGGGGAAGAAAAAGAATGGCCCACCCTGTCAAATTTTGTTCCTTTGAATTTTTAAAAAATGTTTAGCAGCATTTATGTTAAAATGTATTTTATTTTAAAACTTTTTGCATGAGTGAGGAAAGCTATATATTTCTTCACATTCAGTCATTTATTATTCATGAAATCAGAGCACAGATTCCCTGTCAGAATATAGCCAAAGGGCTGAATGTAGACTAAGAGGCTCGCTGTTACCATGTAAAGTGCCGTAAAAAAATGAAATCCTAATAATGGGGAGTAGATATATTGTTCTTCCCGAGGAAATGTCCCCCAAGTCTCACAAAGCATTAATCATTATATCCATTTCTCTTTTCAAAGCTCCAGGCGTTATTTTGGATTTCTTTGTTCTCTGTTGAATGGTCAGATTATACTGTGACTGCATGTATCGCATTGTACATTACAACTCTTTGTCAAATTCCCGTGAAGTGCTTCTGTAAAATGTTTTGGGTATTGCCGAACACTTTTTTGTGTTATTCAGAAAAATGTAAATGTATGGGCCTTTTCTTAAGGTAGTTTCTTAAAGCTATAAAAGGTAGACGCCCCCAAGAAACTTTCAGCGTTTAGAAATGCAAGTAACTGAGCTTTGCAACCTGAAGGAGTCAGCTCAAATTGCTAAATAATCAACATCCAGGATGGTGTGTCCATTGTCGAATTAGCATGCATTTCTCTGCCAGGAAATTATTCCTGTTCTAATAAGGAACCTCTAGCTAAATCCGCTTTGAAAATGCAGCTCTTGTCTTTGCTTTTGAAGATGCATTTCACAGCATTCCTCCTTGATCAAGCACCAACCAAGGAAATATACACCAGAGACATCTGGGAAAGCATGTTTGCTAATTGTCCCTTTGGATGAAAAAATCTGACGACTAGGAGTTTGGAGAAGATATAATTGTTAATGCATAAACCCAGTGTCTTCTGAGGCTTCTGGATACCCCAAAGAATTGCTGACCAACGAAGTCCTGACAGTAATTTATAAGTTGAATTTGAGACATTGACAGATAATGTGGGACTGGAGACCTTCAGTGAAGAGCGTGATAATTTACTGCAACCAAATTGAACCCCCAGCTCTCATCATCTTCTGTCACTGCTCAGCCTCAGTTTGGCCACTTGGGTTGTTGTGCACTCCAGCATCTCACACACGGGCTACCCGCTCCAGCCACCTCGTGCCACCCACTCCTCCTCCCACCCCCAGACTCAGGCTTCACCGAGTGAAGGACTCACCCAACCAACACACTGGCCAGTGTGGCCACCTCTCAGTGTAGCTAGACTATCTAGGATTATCTAGATGCACTTCTCCACAATATTAGATACAATCATCTGATTTGAAAACAACTGCTAGCGCAAATGTGCACATCTGAATAGACATATTGTCCAAAAATCAAAGCAATACTTTCTTGATTTCACATGCCTCTTTCCTGAAAATACTCTTGTATATATAAGCCTATTTATTTTTACCTCTAATCCTTTTTTATCACACCTCACTAATATTTACTCAATTTGAAAATTATTATGTTGGTTGCATGACTAAACTTTGATTCATTCTGTGTCTTCAGTATTCAAATATTAACCCATCTTCCTGACCGCATGACTATTGAATAAATGCCATTGTCCACAACCCTAAATTTTTATCATTGAAGGTTAAGACATCTTTACCATTATTTGGTAATTTAATAAATGCATTTGCATTTCCCTTGATGACCTTGCAGTAAAGTATAAAAGGTATATGCAGTTTATCACTGAAAAACAGAATTGGTTTGTCTTAGGAGTACATATTGTCCTAGCTAATAGATAGTAGAACTTTTGAATGCAGTGTATAACGTAATCAAACTTAGGTGTCTTGGTATGTGGAGCTCAGGAATACTTTCTTGCATTTTCTAGTCTTTTAATATATACTTCTCTCTCCTTATGTTCTGAATTTCCATTTGAGTAATAAAAATGATTATTTTAGGGCTTCTCTGGTGGCACAGTGGTTGAGAGTCCGCCTGCCAATGCAGGGGACACGAGTTCGTGCCCCGGTCTGGGAAGATCCCACATGCCGCGGAGCGGCTGGGCCCGTGAGCCATGGCCGCTGAGCCTGCGCGTCCGGAGCCTGTGCTCCGCAACGGGAGAGGCCACAGCAGTGAGAGGCCCGCGTACCGCAAAAAAAAAAAAAAAAAAAAAGATTATTCTAAAATTTCTAAAACTCCTGCATTCAACTTCTCTAAAATATTATGAAAATAATCTTCTAAATTCTAGGACTATGGTAGTCTGTTGTCTTACTGAAAGACCATTGTGTCAGAATGCCGTATATAGGATAGAACCTGGAGACACATCTTCTCATAGACATAAATTTTAAATATTAAAGTCACCTTGCGGCCTCTGAAAACTAAAATGATTTTGCCAGTAGAAAGAATCATCTTATCTGGAAGCAGGATATTCAAAAGTAAGGTCTCCCTAGATATGTTTAGAAATATATTTAGAAATACACAGAAATATTTAGAAATAAACAGTTTTGGTGAGCCACTTTTTACTATTTTCTTTAAAAACAGCATTTATTGATAAATTTATAGCTACAAATATGTACAGAGTTTCATATAATAAATATAAAAAGACACATCATCTGGAGCAAAACGAAACATGTATTCGAATCCAGCTACTTTAAGAAGCAACGGTAATCTAATGTTTTCTTTCCCCTAGAATTTTTTTTTTACTCTATGTATAAGACATAATTAACCATAGAAACTGGTTTTGGTCAGATGCCATCCTCTGTGGCCACCACCAAGTGCCCAGTTTGAATGTTCTGGAAGCATTGTGATTTACATTAATTTCAGCCATGTTTATCCTTCATTCACCAGCAGTTACTAAGTTTATAGCTTTAGGTCAGAGATTCTCCATATACAGTTCATGTATGGATGTTAGAGAATCCATGAATCCCCTGACATTTTCTTCTAGTTTGTGTTTCTATATCTTTCATCGATTTGTTAAGAACTATTGTTTTACATTCTCTGACATAAATTCTAGCAATGTTTTCTTAAGTCAGTCTCCCAAGGCAATAGAAATAAAAGCAAAAATAAACAGATGGGACCTAATCAAACCTACAAGCTTTTGCACAGCTAAGGAAACCATAAACAAAATGAAAAGACAACCAACCTACAGAGTGGGAGAAAATATTTGCAAACTATGCGACCGACAAGGGATTAACTTCCAAAATATATAAACAGCTCATACAACTCAATAACATTTATCACTCTTGAATTCTGGCAAAAGTGGAGACATGTCACAATGAGTAGTTTATATTGGAAGGATGATTGTGAGACCATTTAACAAATATTTTAACTCAAAACAACAAAAATTTCTGTAGTGAATATTGAATATGGGAAAATTTTTAAATGGCCATCATTGGCTCAACAGTTTTAGGCTTTAGGAGAAAAAGAAAAGAATAAATAATAGAAAGTAATACTGAAAGACTTGCATGAGAAGACAGAAAAAATAGACTATTAATTTAGCAGTGACTTGGATCTATCATAACTAGAGGAATATCAGAAAGTTATCTCCCAGCCAAAAAAGTACAATATGGTATCTTCTCCACTTGAAAAATAAGTCCAAGAATAAAATATCTGAAAATGGAGTTAGATGACTTGAGTTCAGTACTGTGTCCTGCACAAAATAGTAGTGCGACCTTGGGTGAGCCAGTTAGACATTTAGGCTTGTCTCTTAATGAGGAAATAATAATGCCTCTTTCACCTATATATCATGGTGATCATAAAGTGAAATTTTCTCTTTTGACAACTCTTGGACACTCTAAATTTTATTGTACTTTAGTATACCGTTTTAAAATTATACCCCCTACCCCTGCCACAGAAAAGTCAAAGAACTGGTAATGTTTTTACCATGTACAGGGAATCTGGCAGAGTGGTTGTTAAGATAACTTGAATTTTAGTCCCAGTTATTTTACAATCTAAGTTGTAACTTTAGTGTGTCATAAGTTGTCCAGTTTAATTTCCTCTTCTATAAGTGAATTAGACAAGGGGATCTCTGATAGGTACAGTCAGCCCTCTATATCCACAGTTTCTGCATCCATATTTCCACCATCGAGGATGGAAAATATTTAAAAAAAGCAATTTTCAGAAAGTTCTGAAAACCACAACTTGAATTCTATGCACCAGCAACTATTTACATAGTGTTCAAATTGTATTTATTACTGTTTACATAGCATTTGCAGTGTATTAGGTATCATAAGCAGTCTAGAGATGATTTAAAGTGCACAGGAGGATGTGTGTATGTCATGTGCTAAGACTTCACCACTTTATACCGGGGACTTGAGCATCCTCAGATTTTGGTATCTGTGGGAGGCGCTGCAACCAATCTCCCATAGATACTGAAGGACAGCTATATTCATTTTCTATAAATTAAATATAATGTAACAAGGGGGAGAAAATATTATTCACCAGAACTAATTTTTTTGGTATTTATTAATTCAATAAATAATTATAGGCTGCCTACTCTTTGCTTGGGGTTAGACAAGGGATCAAGGCAGATAAAATTCAGACCCAGAGAGAACATTCTAGATGGGGAGACAGACAACAAACAAGGAAACAAGTGAATGTGTAATTTCAGATAATAATAAGTGTAATGAACAAAAACAAGGCAAGGTAAGAGATTGGGAAGTAGCTGAGGGTACAGAGACAATTTTCAGTGAGGTGTTCTGGAAAGGTCTCGCTGAAATGGTGACAATTGAGCAGAGAACTGAATTAAGCAAGGGAATAAGCTATGGGAAGAGCTAGAGATTCTAGGCAGAGGAAACCACACATGCATAGGCACCAAGGTGGCCAGTGTGGCTGGAGATGAGTGAGTGAGGGGAAGAGTAGTTGGAGGTGTGGACACAGGGCTTTTGCTTGTAGGTCCATCATCCATTCAAGTAAACTTATGTGTACGGAGTGAGAAAGAAGTCGAGGTTCATTTTTCTATATAGATATGCAGTTGTTCCAATATCATGTTTTAAATAGACTACCCTACTCTCTGAAATATATTAGTGCTTTAAAAAATAATCCATCAGTCATCCATGTGTGTGTCTCTTTATGGATTGATTCTCTATTCTGCCTCTTTGATCTTATGTGTCTGTATTTATGCCAAAACCACTGTCTTAATTACTTAGAGTTTTATTTATGGTTAGTCTTGAAATCAGGTAGTCTAAGCCGTCCAACATTCTTTTTATCAACACTGCTTTGGTTTTCTTGGTCATATCTGACCACCACGGTTCAAGATGAAAGCTCTCTCAGCTCCTTCATCCCATTGGCCTTCTGTATGCTCTGCACGCTGTACCAGCAGTAAAACCTAACTTTCCCAGAGCAGCAGCTTTATCTATTCTCTGCTGAGGGCATAATGCTGAGAAGAGTCAAAGAATCACACTAAAGTGACTCTAACTTCAGCCAGATCCTTACTGCTGCTTCATTTTGTAACGATTTCCTAACACGCCGCCCACCTCAGGTGTTCCAAAGCTGAAATACTCTTAATGCTCTAACTATCCAATTCTTAGCAGATTACTTTGCCCAGTACATTACTGATAAAATTAAACATCTTTCATCTTATGTACATTACGTTTCAATATTTTGTAATTTTTTTCTTTCTTAATATTTCTTCCCTTTTAAAAAAAATCTCCTCAACCTATGTGTTTAATTTCATCCTTCGATTGTCCCCTCTTTATTTTCTCCATGTTCACTGGCTTCTTCCTGCCTCCGATGGCTCAGGCACACCTGTCTCAGGCACTGCTGTAGTTACTCTTGGCGGCTACCAGCGCCAGGTGGGCTCCAGCTGACACCCACCGGGTGCAAACTTACAATGCACACGCTGTGTGCTTCTCACTTGTCTCCATGGCTGTCCTGTTGACCCCAAGGCTTCAAATACCATGGGATCCTGATGGGCACTAACCCTTGGGCAGCTAGAAGGTGTATGGGAAATTCAAAGCTCTGGTGTAAACCCTTCCCCGGTGGGAGGTGGGGTCTAGGGATTAAATGTGAACACATGCATTGTTCTTTTTCTCCCCAGGTGGATGGGCTGGAGACAGGTTTTGGTGGCATTTCACAACACAACGCTGCCAGACTGAGAACCCATTTGCACGTAGAGGTGGCCAGCTTGGTAGCACGTCTTTAGATTGGCTTTCCCTTCTCTCCCTAGCCCCTCGCTGCTCCCTCAGTGGCTGTACTTTCTAGTGAAGTAAGACCACATATGGCTTTGCTTCGAGCCTTGCTTTTCCACGCTAGTCGTGCTGCCACGGAACCAGGAATGGCTTTAGACAGCACACCCTCAGATAGGTTTTGGGAGTTGGACTGCTCCCCTGAAGCAGGATCAGATTTTGAGTATAAGCAGAGTGATTTCTCTTGGCCTGCAGTAGCATCTCAGCGACTCAGACCTGCACTGGTCAGGAGCTGGGAGCAGGCACAGGTGGAAGGGGAGCAAGAGAATTGCTAGTGACTGCACGTCTGGACTCCCCATCCAGACGGAGGACACCATGCTACACTCGGCATCATCTCCAACTGCCAAGAAAGAGGGTCAGCATTGGGGGAGGGCTTCTTTAAATTTGGAAACAATGTATATCATATTTCAGAATGTTTTTCCAAGCCGTTTCTTGATTTACTTGGAAGATTGCCAGTTGTCAGTGGCCTTGTGAGTAAGTGAGGACTCTTCAGCGTATCCTGGCTGTGTTGAAGACATTCCTGTCCCTGGAACCGTGCGACCCAGTAGCCCTGTGGTGCTGCTGGTGCCTGTGATGTGTGAGAGTGTGACGGGGGTCCCTGGCAAGCCCCCCAGGAAGCCTGTGTGCAGAGACCCAGGGATCTCAGAGAGTTCGTCTCTCTATGGAGCACTGCTCTCCATTTAAAAATCTCCCCTTGCATGGTCCTGGCCTTGGTAGGGAATAATTAGTGGGCCATGGGGCACTGAGTGCCGATGTGATAGGAGCCACCCTTTGTGAGCTGGTCATTAGTAAACCTTCCAAATCTCAAGGTCAGGTGGACACAGCAGCGATGCACTGTACAATGGAAATACTCAGGATCAAGTCCTAACAGGTACAGAAGACACAAGGTATCACAAGAACAGGTAGCATAGAGCCCCACATCCTGTATCTTTTGTGCCTTGGCATCTTTCTTTCACCCCTTCGCTATGGCCTCGTGAAGGATTCTCTGCAACCAACAAAAGAAGATGGAAACAACTCAGGCGTGCTTCACGGGTTAGCTAGCCGGATCTGGCTGTGCTGGCCAAGGGGGGATGTGCCACATGACAACTCCACTCACACACTCTCTGAAGGACAAGAGGAACGAAAGTCTTCTCAGTGACCTCAGTTGTCTGTCTCAGCCTCTGCTTCCGGGGGTAACACAAGCTAAGACACTTCCTTGTTAGCTTTTGCTACATCTAAGTCACTTTATCACTCTTTATAACTGTCAGTGTTTTCCTGAACCAGTGATCAGGGCTGCCAGGGATACTGTGCTTGTAAGTCATATTTTGTGTTCCAGTTCTGCAGAACACAATCGCTTATGCAAACAAAGTCCAGTTCAGAGAAGTTCAAAATCATTTTAAAAGCCAAAAAAGGTTGGAAAGGCAAAAATGCAGCCTGGGAAGTGAGGGTGTAGTAGGTGAAGTAACTTCAGTTTAGGAGACAGTACGCTTCTAGGATGATTGGGTGTCTGTGGACTTTAAAGCACTGTTTCTTTTTTAGCCCTGAATGGCAGAGCCCCACTCCTCACTCCAGTGACGCACCCACTGCCTGGCACCAGAGTCATTACCTGGAGCCTTCAGGAGAAAGCACCCCCACCTGCCC
Organism: Orcinus orca; assembly: GCF_937001465.1. Taxonomy (NCBI): domain Eukaryota; kingdom Metazoa; phylum Chordata; class Mammalia; order Artiodactyla; family Delphinidae; genus Orcinus; species Orcinus orca. Next base: position 7,738,847 of record NC_064573.1, on the reverse strand, counting down.
CCCATGTATCCTCCTGATCTTATAGCCAAATTACTCTTGCCGTTCAGCTTTATTCTGTCATAAATCTACGTAACAGCCCACTGAGCATCATTATTTAAAGCAGTGTTTTCTATAGAAAAGAGGTCACAAGAGATGTTCAGAAAAATGAGTCTTCATGGTTCTGTGAGTTTGGAAAATACAATTTGTCTCCCCTTTTGAAAATTCATCAGGCACATTTACATATTAAAGGCTTTAAAATGAGAGTAAAAAAGCAATAAAATGACACTTTTATCCTTATTCAGTTCAGCAATTTCCAAACTTACATGCCTACATAACTCCATTTTATCTTTGTTTTAACCACTCATCCCCCCCTCCCCAAATGCTTCTTGGCCCTATCATCATTCAGGGAGAAAAAAAAAAGTAAAGAGAAGTGATCATAATAACTTTGAAGTATCCATGTGGTACATTTGTGTTCACAGAATTTTAGAATTCAAAGGGACATTGGAGAATATCTAATTTAGTGGTTCTCAAACATTTTATCACAAAAAACCATTTTATTTTAACTTCTTCCAATGTCCGCAAGTTTTGAAAGAAGTATTCTACCAATCACTTGATAAATGATAATGATTTCTCCTTTTTTATTTATTTATTTATTTTATTTATTTTTTATTTTTTGCGGTACGCGGGCCTCTCACTGTTGTGGCCTCTCCCGTTGCGGAGCACGGGCTCCAGAGGCACAGGCTCAGCGGCCATGGCTCACGGGCCCAGCCGCTCCACGGCATGTGGCGTCTTCCTGGATCGGGGCACGAACCCGTGTCTCCTGCATCGGCAGGTGGACTCTCAACCACTGCGCCACCAGGGAAGCCCCTCACCTTTTGTGTTCAGCAAAGGGTTATATAGCCAGTTTTCAGAGCCTTTGATTAAGTGAGTTACATATTTATTTTGGTGGTTTAGTAATACTTTCAGTAATATATCAAAGGATCATGATATTTTAGTTGGTGAACTTTCAAGTTCTCAGAAAAAAATGACTTCTTTCCATCATCTCCTAAGGAAAGATCTACGTTTTACCCACAGATCACATGCTTTGGTTTCTAAAAGATTGAATGTCCTACCCGAGGCCCACTGTTTTTTGTAGAACGGGGAGTGTAAACTATAAACTCGGAGCTCCTAATTCCCTAATCAATAATCTTCCTATTGCCTTTGATGTTTCTCTAGAGTAGGGGTTGGCAAACTATTTTTATAAAGAGCCAGATAATAAATATTTTAGGCTTTGTGGGTCATACAGTCTCTGTTGAAACTATTCAACTTTGCTATTGTTGTGTGAAAGCAGCAATTGACCATACAAATGGGTGTGACTTTGTTCCAATAAAACTTTATTTACAGAAGCATGGAGCGGGCTTGATTGGGTGCCCAAGCTATAGTGGGCCAGCTGCTGCTATAATGCACTCTGTCATACACCTGCCCAGTTATAAGAATCACCTGGCCTTTAGGGTGAACTACAAATTCCATTGTCTCTTTTCTGCTTCTAATTTAGGATAAGGCCCAGCAATCTTCATTCTTTTCAAACATGCCAGGTGATTTTTTTTTCCCAAGGGACAAGTTGGGGAAACACTGATCTAGGGTATAGTTATTCTTGCTTTGTAATATTAGAAAACCACAAATGTTTATTTCCAGTTTTAACTGATTAATAATAACTTTTCTAAAACATATCAGGTCAAGGTTGAGTCAAAAGGACTTTAATATTTGGCTTCAATTTGATTTAGTAGATTAATTTGACTTATATTATTGATTTGTGGTTCAGTTTATGTTCCTGGTTGCTATGTGAACTCTTAAATGATTTATGCCTTGTTCTTTAGCGGTTCTTCAATTAGAATAGCTCAGAGAAGGATGCAGGATCGTCCTCTACAGGACCAGATGCCTACTTAAGAAAATGTAAAAAATATATACGGATATGTATATGTATATATATATATATATATATACATATAGATGATATATATGTGATATCACAAGAAAGGTGATGGCTAGTTAGAAATGAGGTTTTATAAAGCAATTTAAAAGTAATAAGCATTAATGTGCTACTGCACCATTGACAAGACACATTACTCTCAGTTGACACTTACAATCCTGGGAGGTAGGTCTTTTGTCCTCATTCTGTGACTGAAGAAACTGAGGCTCAAATCACACAGCTGGTAAATGGAATTGGGACTTTTAAAATTTCAAGTTCTGTGCCCCTTCTCCTACAGTCGAGGATGTAGGAATAAAAGAAGGATAATAACAGAAGCTAGAAACATACATGAACCAAGAAAAAACTTTTAATCACAGCGTCCATTTCTCCAACACTGTGTGAATAGAAGGAAATCAAAGACTCCTGGGAGCCGCTTCTCGGGAAATCAAGAAACAAATTTGCAAAAAAAGTCTCTCTAAGTGTCTTCCAATCCTGTGACTGTCTTAGTGCAAACTCTTTACAGCCGTGGAGGACCCTTTTCTGTAACTTGAGAAAACAAGGTCAAGAGCCCATGCTTGATGGGGATGTGGGAGGGGGTTGAGAAAGAGGAGAACTTGGGCAATTAGGGAAAAAGGGATTCCTGTGAAGTCAGCAAAACTGGCTCCTCCCAGCTGCTCTCTTCACAGCTTCTGACAACAGCTTTGCATCTCTGTGTGCCTTGGTCCTCATAACGCCTTTCTTATTCTGCTCTCATATAAGACACTACAGGATCCTAATGAGATGCCTTATTTACTGCTTTATTCCCAACCAGTTAGGGACTAACCAAAGCACAGCATCTAACGCATATAAGTGACTGAATGAATACGAGAAATAAGGAAGAAGGGGGTGGGGGTGGAGAGGGGAAGGAGAGACAGAAAGAGAGAGAAAAGAAAGAAAAAAGGTGAATATCAACAGAGCACATGAGACGTATCATCATTATTAATCAGGAAATATCTGAGTATCTTTACCCATTAGATTCCTGTTTCTTTCCTGTCCCTAAACTAGAGTAGAATCATCTCCTCCAGAGTCCCTTGTCCTCTTCTGATTTTTGTAGCTAAATCATGACCCTGTTAACTGATGATGAGGGTCAATTGCTTGTTCCCAGGTGATCATGAGTGCGCTGAGCAAATGTTTCTGCTCTTACTGATCATTTCACCTAGTTCTCCTGACCCCAGCATCTCTGCTCAATTTGTTGCAAATGAAAATGCCAGATTAACGTATAGCATAGTTCTAATAAAAAAAAAATAACCAAAAGCCTTTGATGTTTCCATATTGCCTAATAAAAGGTCCTCAAGGGGCTTCCCTGGTGGCTCAGTGGTTGAGAGTCTGCCTGCCGATGCAGGGGACATGGGTTCGTGCCCCGGTCCGGGAAGATCCCACATGCCGCAGAGAGGCTGGGCCCGTGACCCATGGCCGCTGAGCCTGCACGTCCGGAGCCTGTGCTCCGCAACGGGAGAGGCCACAACAGTGAGAGGCCCACGTACCGCAAAAAAAAAAAAAAAAAGGCCCTCAAGCCCTTTGACTGCCAAGCTAGACTCACTCTCTGGCCTTACCCAGTGCTATTCTCTTATTACCAACTGCCTGAGAAATCGCTGTTCACAGACATGCCCACTCTGATATTCCCGTTCTTTCCCTTGTGAATTCTCTACCTATTCTTTGAAATGGGCTCTCAAATGCTATCTCAAAAAGAATCGCACTGCCTTTAAGCTTCCTTATCAGTTTGTTTTTCCTAGTAAGCAATTTTTGTCTCATTTTCATCTCGTCGAGGCACAGTTGTATAAGGAGAGCACTGTGGAATCAGAAAGATGTGGACTGTGCTATATTCCACTCAATGCAATTGGACAAGTCGCCCAGCCATTTGGAGTCTCTGTTTCCAAACTGGCAGAATGGTTTCTAGAGCAGTGTGATAGTTCATTTTTTGACGGCCAGAAGCAACTGAAAAACCCCCCTGCTCAGAGAAGAAGCTTCACCACCTGTTAGCTGAGTGACAGAAGCAATAACAACAAACTTTGGGAACAAAGAGAGGAAGAGACTGAGCAGTGGGATAGAAGGGGCCGTTGGATTGTAGACGGGCTTCCGCATTTGTAGAATCAGGACTCTTAAACTTTACTAAAGAAAGTGACAGACTTTATTTGATTAGTGGCTAACAAGACATGAAAAAATATTGTCTTCTTCCCAGAACATAAAAATAAACAACCACTTAGAAATCAGACATCTCTTTAAGAAAGCTGTGTATTATTCTTTCTTTTTCTTTTTTGTATTTTTAACATCTTTATTGGAGTATAATTGCTTCATAATGTTGTTACTTTCTGCTGTATAACAAAGTGAATCAGCTATAGGTATACATATATCCCCATACCCCTCCCTCTTGCATCTCCCTCCCACCCTCCCTATCCCACCCCTCTAGGTGGTCACAAACCACCAAGCTGATCTCCCTGTGCTATGTGGCTGCTTCCCACTAGCTATCTATTTTACATTTGGTAGTGTATATATGTCCATGCCACTCTCTCACTTTGTCCCAGCTTACCCTTACCCCTCCCCGTGTCCTCATGTCCATTCTCTACGTCTGCGTCTTTATTCCTGTTGTACCCCTAGGTTCATCAGAACCTGTTTTTTTTTTTTTTTTTTTTTTTAGATTCCATATATATGTGTTAGCATACGGTATTTGGTTTTCTCTTTCTGACTTACTTCACTCTGCATGACAGACTCTAGGTCCATGCACCTCACTACAAATAACTCAATTTCGTTTCTTTTTATGGCTGAGTAATATTCCATTATATATGTGCCACATCTTCTTTATCCATTCAGCTGTCGATGGACACTTAGGTTGCTTCCACATTCTGGCTATTGAAAATAGAGCTATAATGAACACTGTGGTACATGACTTTTTTTGAATTATGGTTTTCTCAGGATATATGCCCAGTAGTGGGATTGCTGGGTCGTATGATAGTTCTATTTTTAGTTGTTTTTTTTTTTTTGGTGGGGGGTGTACATGGGCCTCTCACTGTTGTGGCCTCTCCCATTTCAGAGCACAGGCTCCGGACACGCAGGCTCAGCGGCCACGGCTTACAGGCCTAGCCGCTCCGCGGCATGTGGGATCTTCCCGGACCGGGGCATGAACCTGCGTCCCCTGCATCAGCAGGTGGACTCTCAACCACTGCGCCACCAGGGAAGTCCTATTTTTAGTTTTTTAAAGAACTACTTACTGTTCTCCATAGTGGCTATATCAATTTACATTCCCACCAACAGTGCAGGAGGGTTCCTTTTTCTCCACACCCTCTCCAGTATTTATTGTTTGTAGATTTTTTGATGATGGCCATTATGACCGGTGTGAGGTGAACCTCATTATAGTTTTGATTTGCATTTCTCTAATGATTAGTGATGTTGAGCATCCTTTCAAATGTTAGCTGGCAATCTGTATATCTTCTTTGGAGAAATGTCTATTTAAGTCTTCTGCCCATTTTTGGATTTGGTTGTTTGTTTTTTTGATATTGAGCTGCATGAGCTGCTTGTATATGTTGGAGATTAATCCTTTGTCAGTTGCTTCATTTGCAAATATATTCTCCCATTCTGAGGGTTGTCTTTTCATCTTGTATATGGTATCCTTTACTGGGCAAAAGCTTTTAAGTTTCATTAGGTCCCATTTGTTTATTTTTGTTTTTATTTCCATTTTTCCAGTAGGTGGGTCAAAAAGGCTCTTGCTCTGATTTACGTCATAGTGTGTTCTGCCTATGTTTTCCTCTAAGAGTTTGATAGTGTCTGCCCTTACATTTAGGTCTTTAATCCATTCTGAGTTTATTTTTATGTATGGTGTTAGGAAGTGTTCTAATTTCATTCTTTTACATGTAGCTGTCCAGTTTTTCCAGCATCACTTATTGAAGAGGCTGTCTTTTCTCCATTGTGTATTCTTGCATCCTTTATCAAAGAAAGGGTGACCATATGTGCATGGGTTTATCTCTGGGCTTTCTATCCTATTCCATTGACCTATATTTCTATTTTAGTGCAAGTACCATACTGTCTTGATTACTATAGCTTTGTAGTATAGTCTGAAGTCCAGGAATCTGATTCGTCCAGCTCTGTTTTTCTTACTCGAGATTGCTTTGGCTATTGGGGGTCTTTTGTGTTTCCATACAAATTGTGAAATTTTTTGTTCTAGTTCTGTGAAAAATGCCATTGGTAGTTTGATAGGGATTGTACTGAATCTGTACATTGCTTTGGGTAGTATAGTCATTTTCACAATGTTGATTCTCCAGTCCAAGGACATGGTATATCTCTCCATCTGTTTGTATCATCTTTAATTTCCTTCATCAGTGTCTTATAGTTTTCTGCATACAGGTCTTTTGTCCCGTTTGGTAGGTTTATTCCTAGGTATTTTATTCTTTTTGTTGCAATCAAAATGGGAGTGTTTTTTAATTTCTCTTTCAGATTTTTCATCATTAGTGTATAGGAATGCAAGAGATTTCTGTGTGTTAATTTTATATCCTGCTACTTTACCAAATTCATTGATTAGCTCTAGTAGTTTTCTGGTAGCGTCTTTAGGATTCTCTATGTATAGTATCATGCCATCTGTAAACAATGACAGCTTTACTACTTCTTTTCCAATTTCGATTCCTTTTATTTCTTTTTCTTTTCTGATTACTGTGGCTGAAACTTCAAAACTATGTTGAATAATAGGGGTGAGAATAGGCATCCTTGTCTTGTTCCTGACCTTAGAGGAAATGCTTTCAGTTTTTCACCATTGAGAATGATGTTGGCTGTGGGTTTGTCATATATGGACTTTATTATGTTGAGGTAAGTTCCCTCTATGCCTACTTTCTGGTGAGTGTTTTTTATAAATGGGTGTTGAATTTTGTCAAAAGCTTTTTCTGCATCTATTGAGGTGATCATATGGTTTTTTTCCTTTAGTTTGTTAATGTGGTGTATCAGATTGATTGATTTGTGTACATTGAAGAATCCTTGCATTCCTGGGATAAATTCCACTTGATCATGGTGTATGATCCTTTTAATGTGCTGTTGGATTTTGTTTGCTAGTATTTTGATGAGGATTTTACATCTTTGTTCATCAGTGATATTGGTATGTCATTTTTTTTTTTTTTGACATCTTTGTCTGGTTTTGCTATCAGGGTGATGGTGGCCTCCTAGAATGCATTTGGGAGAGTTACTCCCTCTGCTGTATTTTGGAAGAGTTTGAAAAGGATAGGTATTACCTCTTCTTTAAATGTTTGATAGAATTCACCTGTGAAGCCATCTGGTCCTGGGTTATTGTTTTTTGGAAGATTTTTAATCACAGTCTCAATTTCAATGCTTGTGATTAGTCTGTTTATATTTTCTATTTCTTCCTGGTTCAGTCTTGGAAGGTTCTGCTTTTCTAAGAATTTGTCCATTTCTTCCAGGTTGTCCATTTTATTGGCATAGAGTTGCTTGTAGTAATCTCTCATGATCTTTTGTATTTCTGCAGTGTCAGTTGTTATTTCTTCTTTTTCATTTCTAATTCTGTTGGTTTGAGTCTTCTCCCTTTTTTCTTGATGAGTCTGGCTAGTGGTTTATCGATTTTGTTTATCTTCTCAAAGAACCAGCTTTTAGTTTTATTGATCTTTGCTATTGTTTCCTTCATTTCTTTTTCATTTATTTCTGATCTGATCATTATGATTTCTTTCCTTCTGCTAACTTTGGGGTTTTTTTGTTCTTCTTTCTCTAATTGCTTTAGGTGTAAGTATAGGTTGTTTATTTGAGATGTTTCTTGTTTCTTTAGGTCAGATTGTATTGCTATAAGTTTCCCTCTTACAACTGCTTTTGCTGCATCCCATACATTTTGGGCCATTGTGTTTTCATTGTCATTTGTTTCTAGGTATTTTTTGCTTTCCTCTTTGATTTCTTCAGTGGTCTCTTGGTTATTAGGTGGTGTATTGTTTAGCCTTCATGTGTTTGTATTTTTTACAGATTTTTTTCCTGTAATTGATACCTAGTCTCATAGCATTGTGGTTGGAAAAGATACTTGATATGAAATCAATTTTCTGACATTTACTAAGGCTTGACTTGTGACCCAATATATGATCTATCCTGTAGAATGTTCCATGAGCACTTGAGAAGAAAGTGTATTCTGTTCTTTTTGGATGGAATGTCCTATAAATATCAATTAAGTCCATCTTGTTTAATGTATCATTTAAAGCTTGTGTTTCCTTATTTATTTTCATTTTGGATGATCTGTCCATTGGTGAAAGTGGGCTGTTAAAGTCCTCCCTATGATTGTGTTACTGTCGATTTCCCCTTTTATGGCTGTTAGCATTTGTCTTATGTATTGAGGTGCTCCTATGTTGGGTGCATAAATATTTACAATTGTTATATTTTCTTCTTGGATTGATCCATTGATCATCATGTAGTGTCCTTCTTTGTCTCTTGTAGTAGTCTTTATTTTAAAGTCTATTTTCTCTTATATGTGAATTGCTACTTCAGCTTTTGATTCCCATTTGCATGGAATATCTTTTCCCATCCCCTCAGTTTCTCTCTGTATGTGTCCCTAGGTCTGAAGTAGGTCTTTTGCAGGCAGCATGTAGATGCATCTTGTTCAACTTACTGTGTTTGGGGTCTTCTTTTCGCTGGCTGCAGGGTCATAGTTTCCATTGTGTTTGGTGTCTGCCTCCAGTGGCTAAGGTTGGTTCAGTGGTTTGTGTAGGCTTCCTGGTGGAGGGGTCTGGTGCCTGTGTTCTGGTGGATAAGGCTGGATCTTGCCTTTCAGCGGGGCGGGACTGCATCTGGTGGTGTATTTTGGGTCGTCTGTGATCTTATTATGATTTTAGACAGCCTCTCTGTTAATGGGTGGGGTTGTGTTCCTGTCTTGCTAGCTGTTTGGCATGGGGTGTCCAGCACTGTAGCTTGTTGGTTGTTGAGTGGAGCTGGGTCTTAGTGTTGAGATGGAGATCTCTGGGAGAGCTTTAGCCATTTGATGTTATGTGTAGCCAGGAGGTCTCTGGTGGACCAATGTCCTGAACTCAGTTCTCCCACCTCAGAGGCACAGGCCTGAAACCCGGCCAGATCATGAAGACCCTGTTAGCCACACGGCTCAGAAGAAAAGGGAGAAAACAAGAAAGACAGAAAAATAAAAAATAAAGTTATTAAAATAAAAATATATATTAAAAAGAAAAAAAATTAAAAGTAATTAAAAAAATCGGACAGACAGAACCCTAGGACAAACGGTAAAAGCAAAGCTATGCAGCAAAATCACACAAAGAAGCATACACATACACACTCACAAAAAGAGAAAAAGGAAAAATATATATATATCTTTTGGGAAGTCTGAGGTCTTTTGCCAGCATTCAGTTAGGTGTTCTGTAGGAGTTGTTCCACGTGTAGATGTATTTTTGATGTATTTGTAGAGAGGAAGGTGATCTCCACGTCTTACTCCTCCACCATCTTGAAGGTCTCTCCCAGTGTTTTGTAATGCATTCTTCATCTCATTGAGTTCTTTAGCTCCAGAATTTCTTTAGTTGTTTTTTATTTTTTAATAAATTTATTTATTTATTTGTGGCTACATTGGGTCTTCGTTGCTCTGTGTGGGCTTTCTCTAGTTGGGGCGAGCAGGGGCTACCTTTTGTTGCGGTGCATGGGCTTCTTATTTTGGTGGCTTCTCATGTTTCAGAGCACAGTCTCTAGGCGGATGGGCTTCAGTAGTTGTGGCATGTGGGCTCAGTAGTTGCGGCTCACGGGCTCTAGAGTGCAGGCTCAGTAGTTGTGGTGCACAGGCTTAGTTGCTCCGCAGCATGTGGGATCTTCCCAGAACAGGGCTTGAACCTGTGTCTCTGCATTGGCAGGTGGATTCTCAACCACTGTGCCACCAGGGAAGTCCTCTTTGGTTCTTTTTTAGTGTTTCAGTCTCTTTGGTGAAGTATTTCTTGTGTTCATTCATTTTATTCCTGAGTTCATTGAACTGCCTTTCTGAGTTTTCTTGTAGCTCATCGTTTCTTCATGACTGCTGTTTTGAATTCTCTATCAGTTAGATCATCATATTCTGTGACATTGTTTGGTTTCTAGAGAACTGTCGTTTTCTTTTCATAATGCCATGTTGCCACGGTTCTAAATGGTGCTGGATGAGTTGTTCCTCTTGCTGGTGCATTTGAAGTAGCAAACACCTTTCTTCTTTAGGTAAAGGTTTTTTGTTTGTTTGTTTTGACATGATTATAACGGTTCAACAGGTTAGTGATTAGGGGCCTTTCTTTTCTTTTCCAGTAGGTGGCGCTACACACAAGTTTTTGGTGCCTCACCTGGGCTGCCTCTGGTTATATTTGAGACTCTTGTCACTGCGTGTGCCTTTGGGTAGCTGGTGCCTTGCTGCTGCAGGTGTCCCTGGTGTTGCCACCTGAGGCACAGGGATAACAGGCGCCTCCACTACATTTGGGGTCTCCTGGGTCACAAGCTCTGCTGCTGCAGAGAAGAAAGAGAGTGGGGATGGGAGAGCTGGCTCACAGGTGTCTCTGCTGCGACAGGGTTGTCGGGTTCCTAGGAGCTGCCACTACGGGGGAGGGGGGCAGAGTTGCTAGTGCCTTTGCAGCTGGACGGATGGGGTCATACGCTCCACTGCTACTGCTGTTCAGTTCCCTGTGGCTGTGGAGCCACTGCAGCCAGAAGGCTGGTGTCAGGTGCGCTGCCTCGCTTGCTGCTGCCAAGTTCTCTGTGGACTTAGCCTCCATCGCCAGGTCCAGATTGTAGGCACCACGCTCACTGTTCCCGCGGTTCTGCCTCCTCTGTGTGTTCCAGTCCCCCCACCTTCACGTGCACAGATGTGTGCAATTTTCCAGAATCTTGGTGTGTTGGACAGAGGCACCTTTGTTACAGAGTTATGGATGTTTTACTGGTTGTAGATTGAAGGGAAGAGACAAAGGGAGCATCTCACACTGCTGTGATGCTCTAATATCTTTAGCAGAAGGACTGAGAATTAGAAGATGTGAGGGTGTGGGAATGTGTGCACTGAATGTCCCATATTAACTGGTAGGTAGCACCTCAGTGCCTGGGATTCAGCAGTCTTGAGCATGCAGGTTTTCTTTGGCTAAATGCCAATACACGTTCTGCTTGTGCCTAGACAGGGCTTGTAGAAAAGAATCAGAACAGCCCCCTATTCCCATCAGCACTAAAATAGCTGTTCATGCAATTGGGAACAGTAGTAAATTCTTTTTTATTTCTTGCTTTCTATGCAGAAGGTCAAATCCCTGGCCAATTTCAGATGTACAGTATTTTTTAATATAAATTGAGACAGAACATGAGCAGAATCTTACCAAAAAAAAAAAAGAAAGGAAAGAGAGAGACAAGGTTTGTACTACTAAGCACACAATCCCACTGGATGTGACATTATCAGAGCGTAGCATCCAGATGGCATATTCTTGAGTCCTAATCATTTCCTGGTACCGAAGTTTCCCTAACTTCTCTCATTATCCACAGGAGTTCCCATTTGAGGGTCTGTGACTATTTCTTTCTGTAGGAATACATGCAAACCTCAGGCATGTGAGGAGGGCTAGTATTTTTTTCAACACCTGTCACTCATAATATTTCAAATGCTCATCTAATTATAGAAAAGAAAAATATGAACTTTATATTCATTTTTAAAATAGTCACAACAAAGCTCTCAGAGAAAGAATTTGTGACCAAATAAACCAAGTGTCCTGGGCAGAGATCTAAAAACTGACACCCTTCATTGAATGGCCTGAATTTGCACAAGTCCATGGTACTAATGAGAAAAGGGGTCTTAGTTTAGGGTACATCCTGTGGTTACATCCCTTTCACTGCCAGGGTTTGCCCACTTCTCTTAGGATGAAGAAACTTAAGTTATCAGCCTCAATAGATACGCTCAGAGCTTGGCAGTTAATTTATATTGCATGAGGAAATTTGTTTGCATAACTGTTTCTTTTAATAGTTGAGTCACAGCAAATTCTGATTGTATAACTAGAAAATGCAAAATAACATCAATCGAAAATGGATTTGAATTAATGAGTTTAGTAAAGTGGCTTGATAAAAGATCAAGATACAGAAATTAAGGACTTACAAAGAAGCAATACATATTTATGAAAGGTAATGGAAACAAATGACTTTATTTCCAATGACAGAAATCCCCATAATAGTAAACAATCTGAGAAATATGCAAAACCTAAATAAAAATATGTAAATCTTTATAGAATATAAATTATATCTAATCTTCCTACATTCATCTATTCGTGCAATGGAACCGTAATAATTACAATTTTTTAAAAATGACCACTAATTCTAACATAGATCTCTCAAGAGACACCCCTTTAAGGTCCCCTACGTGAAGCTTAGATGCTCCAAAACCACCATGTAATGGATTTCCTTTCTGAGAAAAGGAACGTAGGGCTAACACTCTATGCCCACTGTCTCTTGTTCTTGCGTAAGGTAGGTCAATGTGATAGGTACATGTCGGACAGGAATTTCTGAAAATTCCATATGATGTTCCATTCTTGTTTAAAAAAAAAGAAAAAACAGCAGTGGTTGATTTTATGTATCTATAAAGAAAATACAAGGACTACTTCTTCTGGGTGGGTCTTGGACCATAATATACTAATAAATGAGAGTTTCAGTCTCTGAGCTAGGAGAAGTGACAAGAGGATTAGGATACCTCCTGCCCTGAGCAAGGGCTCCAGGCGCTGTTAATAGAGGATCCGTTACAGAGAGTGGACAGCAACCCACTCATCTCTCCCAATCCCGGGTGAGCCATGCCAGCCCTCAATAGGAAGGAACAGTGCAGAAAATGCCTGGATATTGCTTGATATGTATCTAATATAGAATAATAGAAAACTGAAAAGCCTTTCACAAGTTTAAGTGTCTTGGCTTCTCAAATTTTCAGTGATATTTTGGTAAAACTGGATCAAAAATGACCATATCCAAAGACGGGAAGAGCTCCTTGCTGTTCAATGGACATAAACTTTTGGTTATATAAGATAATAACTTGTGGAGATCTTCTGTAAAGCAATGTGCCTGCAGTTCACAATACCGTGTTGTACGCTGAAAAAATTAAGAGGGCAGCTCTCATGTTAAGTGTTCTTACCGAAATTAAAAAAGAAAACATTCAAGAATAAACAATAAAATTTTGAAAAAAAATGAGGGGGAAGAAGAGACTTGTCCCATTAGATATTACAAGGTATTAAGAAGTCATGGTTATTAAAACTTGTTTTGGGTGTAAAGGAGTAAACAAATAGACCAGTGACAGAGAGCACCAGAATGCAAAAGTTCACAAAAGATGCATGACTGTTTGGGAACTTGATTGAGGATATATATTAGGAAAAACTGTTGGTTTTCCTTTAATATTAATCCATAATTCATTTAGGCATAGACTTCGAGATTGATAATAATTTATCTTGTAATTCTGAAGACACTTTTATATTGCATTCTTGCTTCCAATGCTGCAGCTGAGACATCCGAGGCCATTTTTGATAGGTGATCCCTGTATGTGGCATAGTCTTTTTCTCTCACTGAAAGATCTCTGAATCATCACTTTATTTTTGGTATTCTAAAAGGGCACTTGATTCCTGCCCTTCATTATTGGAAGTTTTTTTTAAAATATTATTTGTTTGATAATTTCTTCTATTATTTTGCTCATTCCACGGATTTTAGAAGTTTTACTAATAGCGTATTGGACTGCCTTGATAGAGAGTAATTATTTTTGCAGCCTCTAATTTTACCTCCTGGTCTATTTGTTTTACTATCTATAAAATATTGACATTCTGTTTCATCTTCCAGCCCCTTCATTATTTTTTTACTACTGCTGTTTTTGGCTACTCTGTTATAGCAGGATGCTTAGTAGAAAAGATGAATGCAGATGTTTGTACATTTTGTAATGGGAAGCATTCTGTAATGATGACTTCTATTTTCTCTGTGAAGTAGGAGAGAGATTCCTTTGTTGGTTAACAAAGGATTGAGAAGGCAGTGAGGGCTGACATCTGTCTCAGACAGGGCTTGTAGAGAGGGGGGGTTGGAGATGAGTGGGGTTGGAGATGAGTCACCCAAATAAAGGCTCACTCCACATATGAATATAATGTATTAATATAAGCTACTTGCATAAGGAAGGAATCCCAAGCTGAGATTAAGCTCAGAATGTATACAGAATTGCTCACTGCAGTAGGGTTTTGAAGGAGGCAAAGTTGAAACAGTTTTGTTCAGAGACTTTAACAATAGCAGGCTTATGATATTTCCAGAGGAGAGAAAACCTTTCTGAAGATGAACTTACAATAAAACAGTACAAACCACATGAAAAAGTCACAAGAGAAAGTCAGCTGATACAAAATGGCAAATTAGCACTCCAAGAACCAGAAATAATAGGAAAAGTTAAAAAAGAATGTTAAATACTTGCATTTAAAATAAATAAAGGGGGGAGGGGTAAATTAGGAGTTTGGGATTAATATATACACACTACTATATATAAAATAGATAACCAGCAAGGACCTACTGTATAGCACAGGAACTATACTCAATACCTTGTAATAAGCTATAAGGGAAAAAATCTGGAAAAGAACATATATATACGTGTGTGAGTGTGTGTGTATGTGTGTGTGTGTGTGTGTGTGTGTATACACACACACACGTATAAAACTGAATCATTTTATTGTACACGTGAAACTAGCACAACATTGTAAATCAATTATACTTCAATAAAAAATAAAATTAAAAAAATAAACATGATAAGAAAGAAATAGACATCACATTAGAAGGGCATAATAATATGGAAACAGAACACAGGCAAAATAAACCAAAATTTTTTTAAGTCATTGAAATGGAAAGGACTGAATAAACTAGACTATCTGAAGAGATTACTAGTTAATTAGAAGATGAACCTGAAGAAATCAAGAAGGCAGCACAAAATATGAAGAGATAAAAATATTAATTTATGATACTAAGGTAAGAAAGAATGAGAATATCCAGCATATGTCCAACATATATCTGACAGGATTTCCAAGGTAAGAAACAAGAGTGAATAAGAGAGAGCCAAAACTCAAAATGATAATAGCTGAAAAAAATCTCAGAACTGAAGAAAGATATGTGTCTTCAAGAGTTACATCAAACCAACAAGTAGACACAGTAAGGTGAATGTGCAAAATTAAATATAAAGCAAAAAATCTTAAGAGCAACTCCCCCCCAAAAAATCAAACTACTTTTAGAAGATGAATAGATGACTCAATATTAGCAACAAGAGACAGAAGACACTAGAAAAATATTTTCAAAATGCTAGAGAAAAATAACTGTCAAGATATCATTCAAGAGTGAAGGTAGACATTTCAGAAATAAGAAAACTAAGGAAATGTATTAACCTAAGCCTTCACAGAAGGAAGTACTAAAAATATGTTCTTTAGCAAAAAGGAAACTAAAAGCAGAAAGAAAGAAGGATGCAAATTGCAGTGATGAGGGTGGTTAAGGATGTGGGTGCCAGAATCACCTGTGCTGTGTAACTAAGAGAAAATCACTTACCTCTCTGTGCCTCAGTTTCCACATATAAAATGAAAATGAAAATAATAGTAGCAATTATATCATGTTTCTTACGGGAGGTAAACAAGTCAATACTTGCAAAGCACTGGCACAGAGTACAAGTTCAATAAATGTTGACTAAAAATATAAGTGAGCAATTGCTAAATTTGAAGTAAAATCGGTATAAAATGCTAAAAATAATAACTATTTTAGGATTTTAGAGATAAGAGACTTCATATAAGTTACAAATAAAATGTTGGAAAATAATATGGTACAAAACTGAGAGGAAATTATTGAAGTGTTTTAAGATCATTGTATTTTCTTCTTCTACACGGGGAAGGTGGGAAAGAAAGAAAATGCAGCTAATGCTATAGAACACTGTGGTCTCCAAACCAACAGCACCAGCATATCTGAGAACTTGTTAGAAATGCAAATTCTCCGGCCCCACCCCAGACCTGCTGAATCAGGACCTCTGTGTATGGGGGTACAAGGACCCATTGAACAAGCTCTTCAGGTGACTTGAAGGCATAGCAAAGTCTGAGAACCTCTGGTAGAGACGAGTACAAGGAAAGGTGGGGGGGGGGGGTTGGGGGTGGAGTCACAAGTGGAAAACTTGAAATGATAGATAAAAATCCAAATGAATGTAAATATCTGCTGTTTTTTACAGAGATCTCTAATTGTTTTTAAAAATCTAGTTATATGCCTCTTACAAGATAAACACACACAAAAGTTAAGACCCAGAGTGACAGAAAGAAAAGGAATGAGAAAAGATAAATCCCTTGTAGATGATTGATCTCCATCATTACCTCTCTCTGTTATACTATTGAGTCTGCTTTTTCTTTAACTTGCTTTCATCAGCGAAATAAGGGAGCAGTGACACATGCCACATCTGAACATTAAGAGCATTGCACGGCTCTATCTTTGCTTTTATCTCCTTTATCTTGAGCCTGGGATAAAGGCTGCCATCCTGGTCCCAGAAGGAGAAACCCTGGAGCAAAGCTGAAGCTGACCTGCATCCAGCAAGGTCAGGAGAAGAAAGAAGCATTTTTGTTACAGAAATCCCATGAGACTGCAGAGCTGTTTCTTACCACAGCATAATCTAAGCAAAAGGTGGTTGATACAGGAAAAAAAAATGCAACAACACAAACCAAAGGAAACTGGTGTAATGGAATGAGATTTTTAAGTTGAATTATTTATTAGCAATCGAGTGTAATAGTCCTCTGCTCTTATACACCTAATAAAACAGTCTCAAAATAAAGGCTGTATGCTGATAACATGACAGGAAGAAAATTGACCCAAACCATGAGGGGAATAAATGATAAATCCACCAGCATGATGGAAGACTTTCACCTACAGTTCATAATTCTGGAATTGGGTTGGAATTCTATCAGACATAAAATAAAAATTTACTGGACTCTTCTATTATGCAAAAGAGAATAGACTCTGGGGCTGGATGCTGGGTGTGACCCCTGGACTTCACATGCTGGAGGTGTGGGCGGGCAGTTTCTTTACATGCTTGGGTCTCATTTACATCATCAGTAAAGCTGGGATACTAACAGTGACTCTCTCATAGCATTAATGGGATGTGTATGTGACTTAATACTGTAATGTAAATTTCTTAGCATAATATCTGGCACACAGTAAATATATTAAAAATAAAAAACATTGTTTTAAAGTTTAGAACAATAACAACTACTGTTACTATTGCTATTATTATTACAGTACAAGCGCATTCATTTCAGACCACAGAAAACACACTGCAGTCAAGAATTGCCTTTTATTTACCAAATTTCCTGATCAGAATAAAGGGGTTCAAGAAGAACTACAACCCTGCACCCTGTGGAGCAAAAAAGATAGATAGACAAGATGAAAAGGCAGAGGGCTATGTACCAGATGAGGGAACAAGATAAAACCCCAGAAAAACAACTAAATGAAGTGGAGATATGCAGCCTTCCAGAAAGAGAATTCAGAATAATGATAGTGAAGATGATCCAGGACCTCGGAAAAAGAATGGAAGCAAAGATCAAGAAGATGAAAGAAATGTTTAACAAAGACCTAGAAGAATTAAGGAACAAACAAACAGAGATGAACAATACAATAACTGAAATGAAAACTACACTAGAAGGAATCAAGAGCAGAATAACTGAGACAGAAGAATGGATAAGTGACCTGGAAGACAGAATGGTGGAATTCACTGCTGCAGAACAGAATAAAGAAAAAAGAATGAAAAGAAATGAAGACAGCCTAAGAGACCTCTGGGACAACATTAAACACAACAACATTCATATTATAGGGGTCCCAGAAAGAAAAGAGAGAGAAAAAGGACCGAGAAAATATTTGAAGAGATTATAGTCGAAAACGTCCCTAACATGGGAAAGGAAATAGCCACCCAAGTCCAGGAAGCACAGAGAGTCCCATACAGGATAAACCCAAGGAGAAACACGCTGAGACACATAGTAATCAAATTGGCAAAAATTAAAGACAAAGAAAAATTATTGAAAGCAGCAGGGAAAAATGACAAATAACATACAAAGGAACTCCCATAAGGTTAACAGCTGATTTCTCAGCAGAAACTCTAAAAGCCAGAAGGGAGTGGCATGATGTACTTAAAGTGATGAAAGGGAAGAACATACAATCAAGATTACTCTACCTGGCAAGGATCTCATTCAGATTTGATAGAGAAATCAAAAGCTTTGCAGACAAGCAAAAGCTAAGAGAATTCAGCAGCAACAAACCAGCTCTACAACAAATGCTAAAGGAGCTTAGAGCTCTAAGTGGGAAACACAAGAGAAGAAGAGGACCTACAAAAACAAACCCAAAACAATTAAGAAAATGGTCATAGGAACATACATATCAATAATAATCTTAAATGTGAATGGATTAAATGCTCCAACCAAAAGACACAGGCTCACTGAATGGATACAAAAACAAAACCCATATATATGCCATCTACAAGAGACCCACTTCAGACCTAGGGACACATACAGACTGAAAGTGAGGGGATGGAAAAAGATATTCCATGTAAATGGAACTCAAAAGAAAGCTGGAGTAGCAATACTCATAACAGATAAAACTGACTTTAAAATAAAGAATGTTACAAGAGACAAGGAAGGACACTGCATAATGATCAAGGGATCAATCCAAGAAGAAGATATAAGAATTATAAATATATATGCACCCAACATAGGAACACCTCAATACATAAGGCAACTGCTATCAGGTATAAAAGAGGAAATTTACAGTAACACAATAATAGTGGGGGACTTTAACACCTCACTTACACCAATGGACAGATCATCCAAACAGAAAATTAATAGGGAAACACAAGGTTTAAATGACACAATAGACCAGATCGATTTAATTAATATTTATAGGACATTCCATCCAAAACCAGCAGATTACACTTTCTTCTCAAGTGTGCACGGAGCATTCTCCAGGATAGATCACATCTTGGGTCACAAATCAAGCATCAGTAAATTTAAGAAAATTGAAATCATATCAACTATCTTTTTTGACCACAATGCTATGAGATTAGAAATCAATTACAGGGTAAAAAACGTAAAAAACACAAACACATGGAGGCTAAACAATACGTTACTAAGTAACGTTACTAAGTAACCAAGAAATCAAAGAGGAAATCAAAAAATGCCTAGAGGCAAATGACAATGAAAACACAACGATCCAAAACCTATGGGATGCAGCAAAAGCAGTTCTAAGAGGGAAGTTTATAGATATACAAGCCTACCTCAAGAAACAAGAAAAATTTCAAATAAACGATCTAACCTTACACCTAAAGGAACTAGAGAAAGCAGAACAAACAAAACCCAAAGTTAGCACAAGGAAAGAAATCATGAAGATCAGAGCAGAAATAAATGAAATAGAAACAAAGAAAACAATAGCACAGATCAATAAAACTAAAAGCTGGTTCTTTGAGAAGATAAAAAAAATTGATAAACCATTAGCCAGACTCATCAAGGAAAAGAGGGAGAGGACTCAAATCAATAAAATTAGAAATGAAAAAGGAGAGGGTACAACAGACACCGGAGAAATACAATGCATCCTAAGAGACCACAACAAGCAACTCTATGCCAATAAATGGACAACCTGGAAGAAATGGACAAATTCTTAGAAAGGTATAACCTTCCAAGACTGCACCAGGAAGAAATAGTAAATATGAACAGACCAATCACAAGAAACGAAATTGAAACTGTGATTTAAAATCTTCCAACAAACAAAAGTCCAGGACCAGATGGTTTCACAGGTGAATTCTATCAAACATTTACAGAAGAGCTAACACCCATCCTTCTCAAACACTTCCAAAAAATTGCAGAGGAAGGAACACTCCCAAACTCATTCTATGAAGCCCCCATCACCCTGATACCAAAACCAGACAAAGATGCTACAAAAAAAGAAAATTGCAGACCAATATCACTGATGAATATAGATGCAAAAATCCTGAACAAAATACTAGCAAAAAGAATCCAACAACACATTAAAAGGATCATACACCATGATCAAGTGGGATTTATTCCAGAGATGCAAGGATTCTTCAATATATGCAAATCAATCAATATGATACACCATATCAACAAATTGAAGAAGAAAAACCATATGATCATCTCAATAGATGCAGAAAAAGCTTTTCACAAAAGTCAACACCCATTTATGATAAAAACTCTCTAGAAAGTGGGCATAGAGGGAACCTACCTCAACATAATAAAGGCCATATATGACAAACCCACAGTGAACATCATTCTCAATGGTGAAAAACTAAAAGCATTTCCTCTAAGATCAGGTACAAGACAAGGATGTCCACTCTCACCACTATTATTCAACATAGTTTTGGAAGTCCTAGCCACGGCAATCAGAGAAAAAAAAGGAATAAAAGGAATACAAATTGGAGAATAAGAAGTAAAACTGTCACTGTTTGCAGATGACATGATACTGTACATAGAGAATCCTAAAGATGCCACCAGAAAACTACTAGAGCTAATCAAAGGATTTGGTAAAGTTGCAGGGTACAAAATTAATGCACAGGAATCTCTTGCATTCCTATATACTAATGATGAAAAATCTGAAAGAGAAGTTAAGGAAACACTCCCATTTACCATTGCAAGTAAAAGAATAAAATACCTAGGAATAAACCTACCTGAGGAGACAAAAGGCCTGTATGCAGAAAGCTATAAGACAGTGGTGAAAGAAATTAAAGACGATACCAACAGATGGAGAGATATATTATGTTCTTGGATTGGAAGAATCAATATTGTGAATATAACTATACTACCCAAAGCAATCTACAGATTCAATGCAATCCCTATCAAACTACCAGTGGCATTTTTTACAGAACTAGAACAAAAAAATCTTAACATTTGTATGGAGACAAAAAAGACCCCGAATAGCCAAAGTAGTCTTGAGGGAAAAAAGCAGAGCTGGAGAAATCTGACTCCGTGACTTCAGACTATACTACAAAGCTACAGTATCAAGACAATATGGTACTGGCACAAAAAGAGAAACATAGATCAATGGAATAGGATAGAAAGCCCAGAGGTAAACCCACGCACCTATGGTCAACTAATCTATGACAAAGGAGGCAAGGATATACAATGGAGAAAAGACAGTCTCTTCAAGAACTGGTGCTGGGAAAACTGGACAGCTACATGTAAAAGAGTGAAATTAGAACACTCCCTAACACCATACACAAAAATAAATTGAAAATGGATTAGAGACCTAAATGTAAGACCAGGCACTATAAAACTCTTAGAGGAAAACATAGGAAGATCACTCTTTGACATAAATCACAGCAAGATATGTCTTTGATCCATCTCCTAGAGTTATGGAAATAAAAACAAAAATAAACAAATGGGACATAATGAAACTTCAAAGCTTTTGCACAGCAAAGGAAACCATAAACAAGATGGAAAGACAACCCTTAAAACAGGAGAAAATATTTGCAAATGAATCAACGGACAGAGGATTAATCTGCAAAATATATAAACAGCTCATGCAGCTCAATATTAAAAAAACAAACAACCCGATCCAAAAATGGGCAGAAGACCTAAGTAGCCATTTCTCTAAAGAAGACATACAGATGGCCAAGAAGCACATGAAAAGCTGCTCAACATCACTAATTATTAGAGAAATGCAAATCGAAACTACAATGAGGTATCACCTCACACCAGTTAGAATGGGTATCATCAGAAAATCTACAAACAACAAGTGCTGGAAAGGGTATGGAGAAAAGGGAACCCTCCTGCACTGTTGCTGGGAATGTAAATTGATACAGCCACTATGGAGAACAGTATGGAGGTTCCTTAAAAAACTAAAAATAGAATTACCATATGATCCAGCAATTCCACTACTGGGCATATACCCAGAGAAAACCATAATTCAAAAAGACACATGCACCCCAATGTTCATTGCAGCACTATTTACAATAGCCAGGTCATGGAAGCAACCTAAATGCCCATCGACAGATGAATGGGTAAAGAAGATGTGTTACATATATACAATGGAATATTACTCAGCCATAAAAGGGAATGAAATTGGGTCATTTGTAGAGACGTAGATGGATCTAGATAATGTCATAGAGAGTGAAGTAAGTCAGAAAGAGAAAAACAGATATCATATATTAACATATATGTGGAGCTAGAAAAATGGTACAGATGAATTTGTTTGCAGGTCAGAAATTGAGACACAGATGTAGAGAACAAACGTATGGACACCAAGGGGGGGATAGTGGCGGGGGTGGGGTGGTGGGGTGATGAATTGGGAGATTGGGATTGACATGTATACACTGATGTGTATAAAATGAATGACTAATAAGAATTTTAAAAAAGTAAAGAAAAATAAAAGAGCAAAGGGGTTCTTCTGCTTTCTTGGCTGCACTACTTTGATCTCCCAGTATCTCCTCTGTATTCCTCCATTTCTTTCACAAATGGAAACATCGTTTTTTCTAGTGTCTTTTTTCATTATTCCAGAATAGAGCACAAACTAATAACCTCAACATGCTTATTGTTCGCATATATAACTTTCTTTTTCCAAGAAGGGAAAACATTAATTGGCAACTGGGTTTCCAATAACTCATTTTTCAATATTCCTGATCAACTCTTATAGGAGCTGTAACAGTTAGCCTGCATATACTAATAAAACACTATTCCTTAACAGACTTCAGCTGGCAAAGGCCAGCCCTTAAGAGTTACAACATGGTTCTGTCTGGTTCCCTTAAGGAGATACTTTTTCCTACTCTGAACATTTGAAAACATATTAAAAGCCAATATACACAGTTTGAAAACTTCCTTCACACCCTGCAATTTCGGATGTTAGTACTCTCTAAACATTTAATCGCTGTATTTGGTTCTGCTGCCCCTGAATCCCAGACATAAAGGGGGCTCCCACCGCTCCAACTCCTAACCTCCTGTGTCCACCTGTGCTTTCTCTCCACTATGACTTGTTCAGAAGAAACTAGCAACATCTGGTCTTTCCTATTACATAAGGTGATTATTTACAAAGGAGGCACAGCAAAACATTAAAAATATTGTCCATAAGAAAGAGATGAAGTGACCAGGAACACGCGAGAAAGAAGGCTACATGCTGTCATGTTGCAAAAGAAGATAATCATGTAATATAATGTGTTTCTGCATGATATATTTCTTTGTGTTTTTATTTAGGAATCAATTCCCTGAGAAATTGCACACTGCTTACCTTTACCAGCAGAATTTTGTCAATTAAGCAGCCTGAGATAAAGTCAAGGGCACTGCGGACAGGAGCAAGCAGGTCGTTAAACGTGGTGACTGGAGTGAGAAGATCAGATGTTTATATAGCGTTTTACAGCCATGGTGTGTCTTGGCGTGTCTCGGGCATGGCTAAAAAAGACCTTAATCTGGGTGGACCTGTGATTATTTGCTAGGACACTATCCTTCTGGACATTGAGTGCTAGTTTTTAAACATTGTTGGATGAACAGTCAGAAATCCTGTGTTGCACTCTAAGCAGTGAATGGTAGAACTAAGTCTGTTGATGCAAAGGATCAGGGTGTGTCCCAGCTGTGCAAGGAGAGGAGGAACCTCTGCTGTGGCATGCATCACTTTCTGCACATCCCCAGGTCCATTTGGAACAGGCTGTACTGCCTGTCAGAAACAGATGCGCATGTTGCAGGCTGACAGGGCCCCAACTTCCTTCCTGAAGGCCATTTTTAAATCTTTTCTACATGATTTCTGTGCTTCTGAAACAGACACTGTGCATGACAGCCTGCAAGGTGCATCAGTTGTTCATAGTTGGGGACACAGACTTGAATCAGTTGCTAAATGTGTTACTTTTTATATGGAGAGTAGTAGGATGCACGTGTCTCTGTCTATTTATTTGATTAAAAATTAATGAATGGGGCTTCCCTGGTGGCGCAGCGGTTGAGAGTCCGCCTGCCGATGCAGGGGACACGGGTTCATGTCCCGGTCCGGGAAGATCCCACATGCCGCGGAGCGGCTGGGCCCGTGAGCCATGGCCGCTGAGCCTGCGCGTCCAGAGCCTGTGCTCCTCAACGGGAGAGGCCACAACAGTGAGAGGCCCACATACCGCAAAGAAAAAAAGAAAAAAAAATTAATGAATGTAAAATTTCCACCAACTTGTAAATGTTGACTCCAATATACAAATCTCAAAGAGGCTGGCCACTTTCTCTCATCGTTTGTTTTAGGATGGGGCGTGCTAATGCAGGATAGTGACATTTGCAGGGAGATTGGTCCTAATGTAATCACTAAAATAATTTCATGTTTCTTTCTCAAGTGATACATTCATCAGAACTAAAATTTTATGAAGGACCCCTTTATAATGAGGAAGGAATAGTCTCTTCAATAAATGGTTTTGGGAAGCCTGGACAGTTACATGCAAAAGAATTAAACTGGACCGCTAACTCACACCATACACAAAAATAAACTCAAAATGGATTAAAGATTTGAACATAAGACCTGAAACATAAAACTCCAAGAAGAAAATTTTAGGCAGTAAGCTTCTTGACGTAGGTCTTGGTGATGATTTTTTGAATCTGACACCAAAAGCAAAAGCAACAAAAGCAAAAATATATAAGTGGGACCACATCAAACTAAAAAGCTTCTGCACAGCAAAGAAAACCATAAACTACAAAAAAGGCAACCTATGGAATGGGAGAAAATATTTGCAAATGATATGTCTGATAATGGTTATACATAAGGAGCTCATACAAATCAGCACAAAAACCATCCAATTTAAAAATGTGCAGAGAAAAAAAAAAAAATTGTGCAGAGAGACTTCCTTGGTGGCACAGTGGTTAAGAACCCGCCTGCCAGTGCAGGGGACGTGGGTTTGAGCCCTGGTCCAGGAAGATCCCACATGCTGCGGCGCAACTAAGCCCATGCACCACAACTACTGAAGCCTGAGCATCTAGACCCCGCACACCACAATGAAGAGTAGCCCCTGGGCTTCCCTGGTGGCGCAGTGGTTGAGAGTCCGCCTGCCGATGCAGGGGACACGAGTTCGTGCCCCGGTCCGGGAAGATCCCACGTGCCACAGAGCGGCTGGGCCTGTGAGCCATGGCCGCTGAGCCTGCATGTCCGGAGCCTGTGCTCCGCAATGGGAGAGGCCACAACAGTGAGAGGCCCGCGTACCACAAAAAAAAAAAAATAAAGTAGCCCCTGCTCACCGTGACTAGAGGAAGCCTGTGCTCAGCAACGAAGACCCAACGCAGCCATAAATAAATAAATAGATAAATAAATAGATTTATTTTTAAAAAATGGGTAGAAGTCTGAATAGACATTTTTCCAAAGAAGACATGCAGATGTCCAACAGACACATGAAAAGATACTTGAGATCACTAATCATCAGGGAAATGCAAATCAAAACCACAATAAGATACCACCTCACACTTGTCAGAACAGCTATGGTCAAAAAGACAAGAAATAACAAGTGTTGGCGAGGGTGTGGAGAAAAGGGAGCCCTTGTGCACTGTTGGTGGGAATGTCACTTGGTGTAGCTACTATGGAGAACAGTGTGGATATTCCTCAAAAAAATTAAAAATAGAACCATCATAAGATCTAGCATTTCCACTTCTGGGTATTTATTTGAAGAAAATGAAAATTCTTAATTCAAAGAGATATACATACCCCCATGTTTATTGTAACGTTATTTACAATAGCCAAGACATAAAAACAACCTAAGTGTCCATTGATGGTTGACTGGATAAAGAATTGTTTTGTGTGTTTGTATATATGCATATACATATATATGAATATTATTCAGCCATAAAAAATAATGAAATCTTGCCATTTGTAACAGCATGAATGGACCTCAAGGGCATTGTGCTAAGTGAAATAAGTCCGACAGAAAAAGACAAATACCTTATGATCTCTTATATGTAAAATCTAAAAAAACAAAAACAGAAAACATAAAAAAACAAACCAAGCTTAGAGAGAGAACAGATTCGTGGTGCTAGAGGTCCACGTTAGGGGAGGGGGTCAAAAGGTAAAAAACAAAAAAGTGGAGCCCTTTCCATTATACTATGGAATAATAAATCAAGGTTCTTTTCTGTGCAGTCGTTGGGATAATGGTTCTAAAATTCAGCTTATTCTTATCAAAGAATATCAAAATGCATCATGATTAATGACTGTCTAGTTAATTTTGGTTTCCTACCTAAAATAGTTGTTTATTAAGTTATAACTTTAATTTACTGGATTAATTTTTAAAACTGAATACAGACACAGATACAGTGTCAAGGAAAACTAGAAAGAGTACATAAAATACATGACATAGACTGTCACCAATCTCCCCAAACTGTAAATGCACATTACAGACGTCTTCTTACTTGTTTGTCCGAATTGGAAATCTGAATTATACCCACCTTGTGACCACTCTGAGAAGCTGACTTCTGGGCTTAGCACAGAAACAAATAGTAATCAGGAGGGAGACAGCTAGCCTGTTTTCAACTTAGTTCTTCTAAATAAACCCAGAATTTAATCTCCCCACAGCGTTTTGATGCAGAATTCCAGGGGTGAACCTTTGTTTTCTTCCTTTTCTCCTCTCCTCTTTCTCCCACACTTCTGTCGTGAGACGCTCACATTTTAACCAGGATGTACATTTATCTTAGATACTATTAGAATGCTTGCTCCTGATGTAACTTACTGCTTTCTTTACCTCCAT
Source organism: Orcinus orca (assembly GCF_937001465.1). Taxonomy (NCBI): domain Eukaryota; kingdom Metazoa; phylum Chordata; class Mammalia; order Artiodactyla; family Delphinidae; genus Orcinus; species Orcinus orca. The sequence goes on along the minus strand of NC_064573.1, from coordinate 7,712,265 downwards.
TTCTTTAAAGAGAGTCTCTCCTTGAAAATGTTTTTCTTCTACCCTAACTATATTCTCCAAGTTTGAAGCTCTGTCCTTCTTGTCTGTTTGGGTCTTTGGTCTTCAGGTCTTTGTTGGGAGATGGATATTTCCTTTGAACAGATAGAAAATATTTTTATACAGTTTCACATTGATTCACTTTAATCAAACCAAATTTTGCATAAGCGTCCATCAGTTGATTTACAATGAGACTTTTTATAGTCAGGTTGAAAATCTGAGGAAGAGGAAGAGACCCCAACCCCTGTTTGGTCGGCTAGCATGGGTGCCGGCCTCCGTGGACTTTCGTGGTCTCCGAGCCGAAGGCTCTCTGCAGGTGGGACTCGGGAGCTCTTTGGGAAGACGGCCGCCTCCCTGCACAGACCCGGCTCTGCATACACATGCTCCGACCATCGACCCACGCGCGTCTCTGCTGACCCCTGTCCAGCGGCCTCCACCAGGGTCTGTGCCAGAACTTCTGTTGCTGGGATCCCCTATCCAGCCCTCAGCCAGCATGCAGCCCTCTTGGACTTCAGCAGGGTCCACTTGGGACACACAAAAGTTTTATTTTTGCCGTCTCGTGTTTGTGAATGCCGGCCTGCCACCAATGCCGCCTCTTGGTCTCTGTCCAGTCCTTCCCCTCCCCCTCATCAAATTGACAAGTACGCAGAACAGCAAGTTCAATAAGCAGATTCCCTGCCCAGGAGTGAAACCAATAGCCTGATACCCCCAGTGTGTAGGAGACGCTCTCTCACCACTCACTCCCCCCTCCCCTCACACATACACACTGAAATGCACAAGAACACACCGTCCCGTGGCTTGAGATAGGGTGTTTCATGCCTCTCTTTCAGAATTAGAGAAGGGAATTTCCATGGTACTTTCCTAGGAACTCAGATCATTGCTTTTCATTTCCGTGGTTGTGGTTGTTTGCTCCAGCCTACGTACGGGAAGGAGTTGCAAGTGAAGGCAGCCACCGGGTCTCACGCTTCTAGCTTCAGGTCCTGGGTGAGTGAGTATGGTGGCTCTTTAGAATGTTTTCCCAGTGTGAGGATGCTTAGCTGTTTTCAGGTGGTAGCTTCAGCTGGATCTAAACCCAAGAGGACAAAGCTCATTTACTGGTATTATAAAATTTACTTTAATAAAATATTTCTGAAATATATGAAGACACATTTCCAATTGATCTCATTTCACAAGCCATTAATTTAAAGGACGATTGGTCCACAAATACATTTTTAAATAAATTATTATGTAATATTTGGATTGGGCCCAAAGGTGATATAAAAGTAAAGATTAAAATTTAAAGCATACTAATGCATCAGAAGTGCATACAATTCATTTCAGGATCTGATATTTTAAATTCTTGTAGTTTTTTGAACTTAAAATAATCAGTTGGGTTGTTTTCATTAGTTCTGTATTTTGGTTTCAAATTGCTAAGAAATAATTTTTCAGACTCATCTGAGTACTTCTCTGAGGATAATATATTATCTTTATTCCCAGTGAATGGAAAATGAATTTGAACATAGTATTTATTATATATTCTCAGTCTGGTACTAGTTTTTGAAAAGCCATCTTTGTCAGGTGTACATAGTTATGATCATGTGAAAAGAATGTATAAATGTTAATAATCATCTTGTAAATTACCAGGATAATTATCATTTTTATACTCCTCGTGGTCCCCATGCTTTCTTCACTTCTGAATGTATGATTAGAATGAAAGAAGAATTCCAGCAGGCATTATGGGCAAAACCATCTCCTCTTAGAGATAAAAAAAAGAAAAAGATATTCATGACATTCATCCCATCTCCTAACTGCAGGCAGTGCTCCCCCTGTGTGCTCTTAGAGTGACTCAAACTGTGTGTACTTAAAGGGAACGTGATACTGTATTACTTTCTCATTCACTCAACAAATATTCGGTGTGCCAGGCACCTAACTCCAAGGGGAGAAAATGCCATCTAACTATGAACCTGAAAGAAGAAGCTTCAGATCCAGTTTACCAAGTAAAGGGTATATACCATCCACACTTCTGATCACCAAACATCTGTTCACTTTTCTTCCTAAACAAAAAATACATTCACCCCTTTCTAAAAGACACAATCTCGGTGTCTCATCCAGTCGGATGCACGGTTGTTGCTGGAGGACGTCAGATGTGGCTTTTCATGGTAGAAACCTATGCTTCTCCTCACTGTGGCAGAGACAGAATAAATACTGTGCAGAGGCCCCCTGCTGTGTGGAACGGGGTCTTGTACTTGACTAGGTACCAGTTTTGTTCCCTAGAAGAGGGTCACCTGTCCTTTGTTATATGAAACCTTTGATTCCAGTCTCTGGGACTTTCCTGATTTTCTTTTCTCTGCCTCGACTTGACATCTGAAGTGAACATGGGCGTGTATACCTTCTTTAGGGACTGAGACACTTTCTCAACAGCTTTCTGCCCTAGAAGCTCAAGGGTGCTATACAAGCCCCAAAAGCCATTAACTTTTTCTCGAGCAGATTTCTGTTCCTGAATACGTAGCCATTTTAATCTATTTGATTTTTACTTAGTTCCGTGTGCCAATAGTTATGCCCACATTTCTTTTCTAGAAACACTTCTCTTGAATTCTAGGCCTCCTGCAAGGCCTTCTTCAGACCTTGAGAGGTCACGTTTGATGGGAGACCCACCCCCTTGGTACCTTCTTCCTGAGCTATTTCTCCGAATGAAGAAATACACTGGCCATCACACCCTTGGCTGGACCTTTACTCCAAGGAACTTTCAGCCATTCAGAGGTTTCAAGAAGGGATTATATAGCTCAAAGCCTTATCATTTTTATTTTTATTGGGGTTGACTTAGAGTTGAGAAGCAGCTGCCTTTTTCAGCCTTGAAAGGCCCTAATTATTTGCATATACTCTGCTTCCTTTAAATCCTTTTATGTGCAAACTGACCAATTATTTTCCTTGTCAGATGCAACCTATAGCAACTAACACTTGCTGCTAATATTATGTTTTTCAGTTCCTTTCCCTACTTCATGTTATTCTCTAACTCCTTCACCAAGTTACTGCAGGTGACATTTTAACCAAATATTTCACCACCTCCTAATACGCATCAGCACGCAGCCGGGTACAGCTTCCTTATTCCTTGCTGACTGACCACCACCACAATGACACATTTTAAGTTTTTGTGATAGATTCACCCCACTTCTATTTCTTTTCCTTTTTTTTTTTTTTAATTAGGAAACATGAGACATGTAGCCATAACATACAATCCTAAAATCTCAGTCCCTTCACCCAACAAACGTTTTTTTCCTTGCTTACCCTGTGAGTCTATAGAATGGCTCTGTTCATCATGTACATCAGGAATCCAGACTGACACAAGCACAGTTTCATTGTTTCCTTTCACCTCACTGCATCAGTGGGAAGGGAGTGTAAAGAATTATACACCCAGCTATTACAGCTTTCACACAGAAGTGTCACAAGGAATTTCTGCTCATAATTCATTGGTCAAACCAATGACTAAACCAGATGTTACTAGTGCAAGAAATGCCATCATGCTACAAGCCCTAAGGAGAACGAAAAAACTGGGTGAATAGCGCTCAAGACTGATATAGAGGGAGCAACTGGAGACAAAGAAACATGTTAGCATGCTATGTTCTGTAGTCCAGGCAAGATATGATAATAAAATAAATATTAAAATAAGCATAAAGAGGCTTAAAATGGGAAATAGAATGACAGCATCTGTTTTGTGCATGAAAGTGTTTCAGATGGATTAGATGTAGGGGTGATTGTTATAGGAAGGTCCATGAAGTAGCTTTCATCTCAGTCCAGCAGAGAGAAGGAAACAAAGAATGGTAGCAGTGGGAATGGGGAGAAGCAACTTGTGAGAAATATTTTAATGTTACATTTGACACTGTTGCCTCCATAAATAAGACTTCCTTGACCACACTGTCTAAAAGAGCCACCACGAATGCCTGACTCTGTCACTACCTAAATAAGTTCTTTCTGCTGCTTCATTGCCTGTTTCCATTAGAATGAACCAAGAAAGCAGAGACTTTATCCCCGGGACATTAAACGGTGCTTTGCACATAATGGGGCTCAATATTTATTGATTGCATTGGATGATATGAGATAGAAAGTAAATGACAGAAGTCAAAGACGACCCCAAGATTTGTGAGATTAAGAAACAGCTGCCTCCTGGTGACCCAGGATCTCTTTCCATAAAGGTCAAGGGGAAGAGAGCCCTGTGCGGTCCGCCGTCAGTGGGTCTGAGGCGGCAGGCAGTCTGCGCGCTCCGCAGGACAAGGACCCAGGGAGGCCTTGTCTGCAGTGAAGAGGAAGCTTCTCGCTGCCTTGGGACACGTCTGGCAATCTGCAAGCTCCAACTCCATCAGCAGGAGCCACCAGGAAGCCCCAGGAACTGTGCTGCCAGAAAGACCTCCCATCCCTTTCTCCGCTCGGCACTCACTGTATCTATCGCTGTACTGTCTGCACGGGGCCATCAGGATCAATTTCAAATGCCCTTTATCTCCGTCACGTCAGTTACCACGAGAAGCTCATTCTTCTTGGTCATCTCTCGTGTCCAGAATCACCATGGAGGCCTGTATATGGCACTGTGGTTCCTTCCCACACCCCTGCACAAATCCTGATAGATACCTTCTAAAATTCTTACCTCACTTTTCCCTCCACCTCACTTGTGCCACCTCGCTTCTGTCTTTTACAAAAGACAGACACAACCTTCTGAAAAGAGTTGTCTATATTTACCTATATTCTGACTCCAATTTCTGTCTCTTCTCTCCTAGTTTTCCTTGTACCTGTTCGATCAGCCTTTTATTTCTATCAGTCAATCAAAAACTCTCCTTACTAAGGAAACGGATGCCCTCCACATTGGTGAATCTTGTAGTCAAATTTGGACCTCATTTTATTTGATCTTTGCTGGTATTTAAAGCCGTTGGTCATGTGATATCATTGTAGTTTTGATTTGCATTTCCTTGATGATTAATGTTGTTGAGTACCTTTTCATGTACCTGTTGGCCATTTGTATGTCTTCCTTGGAAAAATACCTGTTCAGGTCCTTTGCCCATTTTTTAATTGGGCCATTTGGTTTTTTTACTATTAAGTTTTATGAGTTCCTTGTACATTGTGTATATTAACCCCTTATCAGATATGTGGCTTGCAAATATTTTCTCCCATTCCATATTTTGCCTTTTCATTTAGTTGATGGTTTCATTTGCTGTGAAGAAGCTTTTTTAGTTTGATGTAATCCCACTTGTTTATTTTTGTTTTGTTGCCTGTGCTTTTGGTATCAAATCGTAAAAATCAAGGAGCTTACTCTCTGTTTTCTTCTAAGAGTTTTATGATTTCAGGTCTTACATTCAAGTCATTAATCTATTTTGAGTTGATTTTTATGTATAGTGTAAGATAGGGGTGGAGTTTCATTCTTTTGCATGTGCATATCCAGTTTTCCCAACACCATTTATGAAAGAGATTTTTCTTTTTTCTTTGTGTATTTTTGGTGCCTTTTTAGAAAATTAATTGACCGTGTATGCAATAGGCAAGAGATAACAAATGCTGGCCAGAATGTGGAGAAAAGAGAATGCTTGTACACTGTCGGTGGAATGTAAATTGGTGTACAGACTACACAGTTACTCAAGAAATTAAACTAGAACTATCATATGATCCAGTATTCCTACTTCTGGTTATATATCTAAAGAAAAAGAAATCATTATCTCAAAGAGATATCTTTACTCCCATGTTCATTACAGCATTATTCACAAAAGCCAACATATAGAAAAACCTAAGTGTCCATCAGCAAATGAATGAAGAAAGAAAATGTGGTACATACAAAATGGAATATTATTCAGCCTTTAAAAAGAAGGAAATCCTGCCATTTGTAAAAACATGGATGGATCTTGAGGGCATTATGGTAATGAAATAATCCAGACAGAGAAAGACAAATACTGCATGGTATCACTTATATGTGGACATTTTTTAAAAAGTTGAACTCATAGAAACAGAGAATAGAATGGTGGTTGTCAGGGGCTGGGGGGTAGGAGAAAGGAGGCGAGGTTGGTAAAAGGGTACAAGCTTTCAGTTATAAGATGAATAAGGTCTGAGGATCTAATGTACAACATTAGATCACAACTGATCACAGTTGATAATATTGTATAGTAAAATCAAAATTTGCTAAAGGAGTAGAACTTAAGTGTTCTCACCAAAGCAAACAAACAAACAAACAAAAACCAACCTAAATATGTAAGATGATGGAAGTGTTAATTAACTTTATTGCGGGAATTCTTTCACATGTATATATGTGTGTGTGTGTGTGTGTGTATCTCAAATCATCATGTTGTACACCTTATATATGTTACAATTTTATTCATCAATTATACCTCAGTAAAACTGATAAAAACTATAAAATGAAACAGTCATGCCCCCCTCCTTGAAACACTATTTGTCCTTGGCTTCCAGCGTAATATACCCTTTTTAGTTTCTTCTTCCTTGAATGTCTGTTACTTCTAAGCCTCCTTCCCACCTCCCAGATCTCTAATTGTGGGAGAGTCCCAGGTCTCAGCCTTTAAATGTCTTCTTTTTTTTTCTGTCAACTCAAGCTGGTTGGTGGTCTCACGTGGATACACACCTTTAAATGATAGCTATACACTGTTGACTCCACACGTATAAGTCCGGTCTAAACCTCTGTTCTGAACACCAGGCTGATATATCCAACTGCCTACTAATCTTTCCACTTCTATATCTAATAAGCATCTAAAACTTATTTCTGAAACTGAGCTCTTATTTTCTTCCAAATCTCCTTCTCCCACAGTCTTCACATTTTCACTAAAAGTCAATCCCATGACTTTTAGTGAAAAGTTGCACAAGCAAAAAACTCTGTTCATCTTTTTTTTAATTAATTAATTAATGCATTTATTTATTTATTGGTTGTGTTGGATCTTTGTTGCTGCACTCAGTCTTTCTCTAGTTGTGGAGAGCTGGGAGGGTTACTCTTCGTTGCGGTGCACAGGCTTCTTATTGTGGTGGCTTCTCTTGTGTGGAGCACAGGCTCTAGGCATGAGGGCTTCAGTAGTTGTGGCACTTGGGCTCAGCAATTGTAGCACGTGGGCTCTAGAGCGCAGGCTCAGTAGTTGTGGCACACGGGCCCAGTTGCTCTGCAGCATGTGGGATCTTCCCAGACCAGGGCTTGAACCCGCGTCCCCTGCATTGGCAGGAGGATTCTTAACCACTGCACCACCAGGGAAGTCCCTCTGTGTTCATCTTTAATCTCTCTCTTTCCCTCATGCTACAAATATTGCAAATATTTCAAACTTGCCAATATCATAGGTTTTCATGAATATATTCTAAATTTAACAGTTCTTATCACCACTATGCCCACTCTACTGGTCCATCGATTCAAGCCACCATTATTCTTTTGCCTGGTACCCATCGCCACTACTTCTCTCCTTTTTACTTGTTTTTTCATGACAGTTTTATTTTCTCACTTTGGTCAATGCCTCTTAGTAAGTTTTCATTTGAGACTTTTTCTTAAGCATCTTATAATTTGTCATTTCAGAGTTAATTTTCTCTTTTTCTTTCACTTCTTTTCTAGATTCATTCCACTCTTCATTTCACCTACTTTTGTTGTTGTTGTACATTTCCATTCTTAGTTTTTGAATTTCTAATTCAAACTGAATTTTTATATCCACAAATGCTTGTTTGAATGTATTCATCTATTTTTGGAGTGCACACTTACAGTGTTCTTCTGCTTCATGTTATCATTTTGGGGGAATGGGGTGAGGTGAGAGGCAGTTTTCCTAAAATGATTTGAATTTGTGTGAATTTTTGTGTCTTGAATTTCTGCCATAATTCTCCATGGACTTTTATTTCCTTTGTTGATTCTTATGACATTGGGGTGTTTTTAAGAGTCCTAGCTTAATTCTGCCCTTTTCTGTCCTTTTAACAAGTTCCAGGTAGCATAGCAAGGGTTTGTTTGTTTGCTTTGGTGATGGGGGAGAGAGTGAATTCTCTGAAATGTGGCATCCTTTTGTCTTACAGGATCCTAAATTTTCTACTTTTTCTTCTTTTCCCCTCCCCCACCCAGTTGCTGAAGGGTCCTTCTTCTTTTCTGCCTTTTTTTTCTCACTTAAAGGCTGTGTGACTGGAAGACTCCACAAAAATCACTCTTGCTCCTCAAAACCCAGTGTGTCCCTTTAAATCGCATTTACCTTTTATATGACATCCGGTCCTTTAGATCATGCATCCTTTCCTTCCCTATAGATCATGTCCCCTTCTCCCCAGTCCTTTCTTAGTATCCTAAGATTCAAGCTGCAGCTCATCTTTCTGGTGATTGCTCCAACTCTTCTCAGTCATCGTTGCCAGCATCCCTCCTCCAACCCCCTGCTGTTTTTCTTGGTTAGCTCTTGGCAGTTCCTGCTTTCTCTGTTCTGAGACTCCCCGACCCCGGCGTTAATCAGGAAGTCTGTCCTAATTATTTTACTTCTTAAGCTTCAAGCAGATTTAATCACATCATGTTCCATCTATATCTGTATACCTTCCTAATTTTTCGTGGATCACATCCCATTAAATTCATTTGCTTGCTTGGAGGTTTTCTTGGTAGAGAGGAAGAGGCTGATTGGCCTCTGTGTTTGTTTTGGTGTTCTGTTTCTGACATAAAAAAGTGCCCTACACACAGCAGCTTAAACCAACACAAATTTATCATCTTACAATTCTAAAGGACAGAAGTCCAACACGAGTCTAACCAGGCAAAAACTAAAGTGTCGGCAAGGCTGTGTTCCCTTCTGGAAGCTCTGAGGATAATACACTCCCAGGCTCATTGGGGTTGTTGGCCACATTCAGTTCCGTACTCTGAGCAATTGTCAAAGGTTTTTGTCATAAATTTGGCGCTGTATAGAGAAACAGTTTCAGAGCTCTGTGTGGTTTCGGGCGCAGTCTTCGAGATCTAACCACGGCACTGGCAACACTTCCATATTCCAACACAGAGCTCTCCTCTTTCGTGTTTTCCTTTCTGCTCCCAAGTACCTCATGATTGCTGCGTAGAAGGCAATTGCTTTCAGGCCTTATGAGAACATGATTAAGAGCTCTTAATGGTGCCTTTTTCTCAGAAAGTTCCCTGCTTCACAAAAGTTCCTATGAGAAGCTTAGGCACGTACATCAAGAGTTCAGTCGGTGTCTAGTAAGAATTCCACAGATTGGAAAGTGTTCCTCCTGGGGCTGGTTTTCTATCACAAATGCACTCACTCTGGAGCTGACCTTCAGCGTTAGTGCAAAGGACCCCTTTCTACCTTGCTTTCTTGTAATGTCTTGACATCATTTTCCCATCATTCTCAGGTTATTTACAAGTGTTGATTTGAGTTCTTTCTTATTTTCTCTGATTTGCTTTAAGCTCTGTGTCACTGACTAACCTCCATATTAAAGCATTTTGCAGCAAATTCTTCTCAGGCTAAAGAGCAGCACATTCGATGGTTCTATGGTTTTTTGCTGTTTGTCCCTTGTTACTTTGGAAGACAGACGGGAGCGATTTTCTCTTTGGCCACATCTGAAAGCCTCGCCTCACTCCTCTAATTCACAAAAGGACAGAATGGCAGAATAAGACATGCTATATTGAATCCAAAAATGTGATGTATCAATCTGCTGTTAAATTAAGGAAAATAAGTTATGATTATGTGCATAAAAGATCAAATAAACTTAGGTAACTCATTTCCTTGGCTCAAAGTTGACCTTTTCTAAGATTCCATTGCCGTATCTCTATAGAAAATAAAAATCTTGTCAAGTGTTTATCACATATAGGATCAAAAGGAATTTATACAAGTCTTCCATTTTGGCATAAATACCACTAATGAGGCTAAAAGAAAAAGACAGCTATTAAAATAAGAAACCTTTAGAATGTGAGATATTTTAGAATTACTGAAGTTTGATAGAGAATCATATTTGAAATTTCTCTCTTCCCCTTCCTAATCAAAGATCTGTTTTATCTAGACGAGCCAGCTGTGAAGAGTAGAAGTTATAATCTCCACTTAAAATGGGGATGAATAAAGACTTCAAAACACCCAGCAAGTGACTACTTCCCAAGTTATTTTCATTTGGTTCTAAAATGTGTATTAATTTCCAGGAATCAACTGCAAATCACATCTACTTACTTGTTCCACATTTATTTATTAGTTTCCATATCCAGGTGCTGCACTGGCTCTAGACTGACTAAATCAATGTCTCCCTGACTCTAGTATCAGAATATATTGGGAAAGGCAGACAAATAACTTAGGGATGTAGAGACTATGATCAAAGTATAGACAGAGTGAAATGGAAATGTAGAGGAAAGACATCAAATCCAAACTTGGGCCTGAAGGAACTAAACAGAGAAGGGCATATTTGAAACAAGTTTTAAAGGATTATTAGGTGTGGGAATGTGGAAAGGAGCAAATTAAGGCACCTCAGGGACAGGAAATAAACGCGCCTCTTAATTAGAAAAGAAAACTAAACGTTCCTACCCATCTGACTTCAACAGACAGGGCTCTTTCCTGTGAGGTAAACATTCTTCCCGTCTTTGCTGAAGCATGCAGTTAGGGTTTAACTGGTCTCTTGTCTTCCTACTACAGAAAAAGTAAGAGAAAAAGAAAAGTCCGTAACATATCAACAAGGCCAGTTAAATAAGAAGTAGGTGCCAATTTTCAAGAATGAAAAATGTCATCAAAATATCGTATATTTTAATAGCTCTATAAATTTCAAATGACAATAAGAGATCTTTGTAGCAACAGTCTACATAGGGAGACATTTTTCTTCACTTTCCAGCAAATAGGAGTATTTAAGACTTCAGTAAATATAAAAACATTTGTCATCAAATCATCGCAAATCTGCCCAGCAAATAAGAATTACATACGCTTAAGAATTCCTTGTTTTGGGCTTCCCTGGTGGCGCAGTGGTTGGGAGTCCGCCTGCCGATGCAGGGCCCGTGAGCCATGGCCGCTGAGCCTGCGCGTTCGGAGCCTGTGCTCCGCAACGGGAGAGGCCACAACAGTGAGAGGCCCGCGTACCGCAAAAAAAAAAAAAAAAAAAAAAAGGAAGAGATCTTTACATAGCAGACTCTTAAGAATGCCTATTGAATAAATGATTAAATTTAAGCTTCATTACTTTCACTAAATTTAGGCCTTAGGATGACGACTTGAAAGTTAAATGATCCAAAAGGAGCTATATTTGCAAACAGTGAAAAAAGGGTCATCACATCTACAGAAAATAGGCTATCAGCTAAAATCATATAGCAGAATTAAAAATGGCACTGAATCAGTTTCATGGTAATTTGCTGTAAGATGCAGGCAAGACTAGTTTTGTGTGGAAATAATAAACTTTTGTATTTAGTCCTCATTGGATTTGGCTTTTATTAATAATCTTAGGAAAATGTAGGTAAGATAATACTGTTTTGTCATCAACAAAACCAGGAATTCTTTTTTTTTTTTTTTTTTTTTTTGCGGTACGCGGGCCTCTCACTGTTGTGGCCTCTCCCGTTGCGGAGCACAGGCTCCGGACGTGCAGGCTCAGCGGCCATGGCTCACGGGCCCTGCATCGGCAGGCGGACTCCCAACCACTGCGCCACCAGGGAAGCCCAAAAGATCTCTTCTTATTTAAATGAATCTAGCCATAATTCTGCAGATTCTCCCTAGAATTCTGCAAAGAAGTGATGGAAAGAAACTCAGGAACAGCTGTCCATCTTTGACTGTATCTCTACTTTGCAGGGTCCCTGATCATCATTTTCCCTACAGTCTCATAATTTAGTTTAGTCTCTCTTCTCTATTTGTCTTGTTATTCCCAAACATCTTTCAGGTTTTTTTTCCTTTTGGGAGTTACCAAATTTATTCATTTAACTGATCCCATACATAATGAAAACATTATTTGGGTTTCTGTTCTAGAGAAAAGTTATTGACCTGAATTAAGAATTTGAGCATAGCTGCAAGCTATCCGAAAAAGACATCTAAATGAGAAAGCACTTCCACCATAAAGAGAAAAACATAGAAAACATTGCAGAACATTTTATGCCTTCATTCCTCCATAAAGAAATTTAATCATTTACACATTATGTGTAGACCAAGGTAGATGCTTGAAAGATAAAACAAAAGACAAAAGGCACTGAAATTATGGGAAAATAAATATTTAAAAATACAGTGGGTTTATTAGATTATTGCATTCGTATTTAATCTCCTCAGTTCTGTAAACACAGAAAATGCAAAGGTGAAAGATGTAAGGTAATTCAGAGAAAAACACTAGTTAAATAATGATGGGACAAAGTAAATTAACATGCAATAAAAGATATTAAAGGATTTCAATACATGGAGTTTGCCAAAGAAAAGAGCAAATAAAAAGCACAGCTATAATTATTTGAAAGGTGACTGTCAAAAACAGATTTTAAGCAACAAAGCCTTGTATAATAAACAAGTTCAGCTTGTCTGCAGCAAAACTGTTAGATCAAGTATGCAGACTACAAAGGTTAGTACTTTTGAGGTGAAGGTTTGGGGCTGATCTAACTGAACTAAATACTACAAAACTGGGAAGAGGATGGACAGAGTGCTGACTGCTTCTCAGACTTTACTCCTTGAACTCAGGGCTGTCCCTCGCTGGTCACAAGGTGTCACTGTCGCTGCCCTGGATGTGCCTCTCCATCTCAGCCCTGACCACCCTCCTCAGTGCAGCCTGGTTCCTCCAGCACATTCACACAGAGACACGTAACGCTCCTTCATACTCTCACAAATACCTCACACACTCACGTACTCACACACAGACCCATGTACTCACACACACTCACAAATACTGTCACACACTGATGTGCTCTAACATGCTCATATGCACCCTGTCCCACGCTCACATACACTGATACACACTCACAAGCTGATACACAGACACACACCGATACACACACTCACACACACTCCCTCCCCTTCCTGCTCGCCCTGCAGGTCCCTGATCAGATTCCCTCTGAGCTGCTCAGCCTTTGTCCTGGTGCCCCAGCTCCTACCAGCTAAGCCACAGCCCTCCAGAGAACCACACACCAGACTCTCCTGCCCACCCACCTGACTCTAAGATTACTGGGAACAGAAACTGTGTTTTTCCATATCCTCTTAGCACAGTGCCTGGCTTACAGTGAGAAAATGTTTGTTAATAAAGAAATGAACCCTTGATGATTCTGATCTGATCTGATTCTTCTGAGCTGAATTGCAGGGATGTCTCTCTCTCTCTCTCTCTCTCTTTCTCCCTCTCTCTCTCTCCCTCTCCTTCTCTCTCTGTTTCTTTCTGAAATAGTTTATAATTCAGTCTTTAATGTGACTATATCTAGTCTTATTGTATTACTCTTGCTATTTCTCTTCATACATGCTGCTGTACTATTAAAATGCAGAAGCGTTGCAATTCCCAAGATTGGTTGCAAAAGCCATCTTTACCTGCTGGTGGAAGCCCAGGAGCCCCTCTCATTGCTGTGGAGGCAGCCCGCTGGCTCTGGTCCTTACAGAAACGCCAAGTTGAGTTCTACTCAAAATAGTCAGCTCGAGCTTCCTAGAAGCCCTTTACTGTGTGGTTGTTTTCTTTATCTCATTCAATCCTAGGACAAAAGAGTTACTAGAAGGAGTGAGGGACATATTTCTTTAACCTCTGGGCATGCACTGACTTAGTATTTAAAGGGAACGTTGTGACACAGGTGCTTTGTCATATTTCACACTTTTAATTTTACCACACATAGCATAGCAGATATTCTTCTTTCCACCTATGGGGTCCTGGAAATACTCGCAGGTAGAGTCATGCAGATGAGATGTTAATTGCATGTGATTTCACTCATGATTGAAGGTCGAGGAGTTCTGAGAAATAGTCACAACATCAAAATGTAAAAAGAAAAAATATAACCATATTGTCTCCCTTAGCAAAAATGTCAAGGATTTCTAGAGACACGGCATGGAAATTGGCTTAAGCTTTTGATCTGTTGTTAGAAAAGCTTTCAAAACTTTCATAAATTTTAGAAGTCAAAATTCATATATCTAATGAAAATTATTTTCAATATATGCTGTTGTTGCTTGTGTAAAATTTTTCTGTGAAGGCTGGCATTCCCTCACCAGAAGAAAAAACGTGGTTTTTTTTTAGAAAGCTGTGAGCCTCAGCAATGCCTTTTTATTGTATTAGAGGCCCTGTGATCAGAAGGGATTCTTTTCTAGGTTCATGAGGAAAAGCCCACCAGCCAGACAAGGAGCCAGGCCTGGCCCACATGAGAATCTGCTTTCTCCTTGGGCACATGCTGTGTCTGACACCACAGAGGACAATCCCTGAAGGATGCAAACCATAGCTTTTGCAAGGAAAAATCACTTTTGTGATTTGAACGTTGGAAGCGTTATTTTTGTCAGAATAGTACTCCGTGGGAGGCTGCATGTTCTTCTTCTTTATTTTCTAACAACATTCTATGGTCTTGATAAAACGAAGAAAAAGTGACAAATATGGCTTGACATCTCATTGATCAAACCCATTTTTGATGCTAAGGCGGTGTGACTGAGCACAGGGAGAAAGCATTACCCAGGTTTGATGACGTTGGCTGTCGAGCAGAGCAGTTGATACTCGTATCCTTGGAGTCAGGAAAACGTGTCACAGATAACGTTTTTATGGGGAGTTTAAAAATGCCAGGGCAAAGGTGGAAATGTCATCCACAGAGAGGAGCAAGAGATTCGAAGGAAATCTATATTAAACTGCTCTAGTACAGACTTATGCTATGTGAAAAAGTCAGAAATTTCTCTGGATGAGTGGCAGTAGAAAACTCTTACCCAATTTCTGTGCAGTGATTTGGGGGCTTGGCCCAAAATTTCTAACCTTTCGGATCTCTGCATATAAAAATAGTTAGAAGGCTTGGGTTCCAATTCTGTCTTGGTGCTGACCCATGATAGGATATTAGACCCAGTTATGACACTAATCCTTAGTCATCTCATGCACAGAGGGCTTATATTAGGATCAGATTCATCCATGTTTGTGAAAGCATTCAATACTACAAGATTTTGTGTAGGTGAAAGGTATTCAGAGGTTTCAAGCAAAGAAAAACCGCGAATATAGAGAAGTCGGGAAGTAATGGGAATAAAAGGAGAGTGATCTAATCAATATCTTAGATAATTGGAGTTTTCTAAAGGGGAAAGTTATTTTTAATATCTTCTCCCTAAATTTTTT
This sequence comes from Orcinus orca, assembly GCF_937001465.1. Taxonomy (NCBI): domain Eukaryota; kingdom Metazoa; phylum Chordata; class Mammalia; order Artiodactyla; family Delphinidae; genus Orcinus; species Orcinus orca. Next base: position 7,697,100 of record NC_064573.1, on the reverse strand, counting down.
TAAGTGAGGATGGTCTACTTTTGAGATTTGTAAAAGGAAATCGATCACATTCTTTTGCTGATCTGTGATCCACTGCAGTTCAGAATGACGGGGATCAGACCTTCAGTCCGCACACATCCAAGTCACATTCAGGAGGACAGTCGTGTGTTTAATCTAGTTCGACATTTTTCAGCTATTCACTTATATATTTTTATTTTGTATTTAATTAATTTTTCCAAGTAAATTCTTTCCTCAAATTAAATCAATCTAAAATATACTGGATAGTAAACAAATCTCAGTCTATTATTTATAAATAAGATAAAGTACATTGGAATAACTTAACATAACTTTAAAATACAATGTTATAATGTCAAGGGAAACAATTGTGGAGATTGTTTTATTTCACTGCTTAAATATAGCTTTTTAGTTTTCTTAAGGTAGATTTTTTAATGCTCACCCCTTACCTGGGAAACTGGTTCAGGAAACATTCCTTCTCCATCATTCCTATGTAGCCTTGCCTGACTTCCATGGCATGTGCTCATTTTCAGAGCTGGAGGCCGAGGAGTGGTGCAAGCATCTCTGCATGGAGTGTCTGGGGACTAGGCTGAATGACATCAGCCTCGGGGAACCTGATCTCTTGGCGGCAGGAGTGCAGCGGGAACAGAATGGTAAGTGCGTCTCCATCCTTCCTTTCTTTTAAAGTGCACTGGGAGCTATAGAACTTTGAAAGTGGAAAGGACCTCAGAAATGTTTCAGACCAATCCTTTTTAAGGGAAAATAAACTGATCAACCTCAGCTGTTAAGGGACTTTCTCAAGACTGCATACCAACTAGAAAAATACTAAGGTACAATCCAGGTCTCCTGCCTTCTTGCCCTGTGATATTGTCATTTATCTCAATAAATAAGTTACCTCAACAATAAGTTTATTCATTATATATAAGGTTTTGAATGGACAGCATTCCTACATTTTCTTCTTTGATAGTTGTTATAGATTTGGAGTCTAAATAAATAAGTTTGGCTTATTGTGTTATTTTTCCGTAGATTTTAGGGAATGTGGCTAATAGTATGTCTTTGCTCAGTCTGCCATAACAAAATACCATGGACTAGGTGGCTTGAACAACAGGAATTAATTTCTCACAGTTCTGGAGGCCAAGTTCTTGCTGTGGCCCCACGTGGCAGAGGGGGAGAGAGAATAAGCTCTCTCTTGTCTTTTCCTGTAAGGGCACTAATTCGTTATGAGGGCCCCACCCTCATGACCTCATCTAAGCTTCATTACTCCCAAAGACTCCATCTCTAAATCCTATCACCTTGGGGGTTAGGGCTTAAACCTATGAATTTTAGGGGGACACAATTCAGTCCATAGCATACTACACGTAAGGAAGTACAATGCATGAAATCTCAGGGTTTAACAAAATTGAGGTTTATGTGACATGTTATTTACTTACTGCACTGCTCTCTAATTAAACATTTCTGATGTCTCTTAAGAAGTTATGCTGCCTCTTCTTGACTAACATCTCTAAATAATGAAATCAGAGTAATGTCATGAGATTTTTTTCCCTCCATTTTAAAAAATAATTATCATTATCACCAGAAGATCTAGTAGTATGAAAATAGAAACTTTCCAATGTTCTTAATTTCTATGGCTAGTGTTTTTGAAAAGGTTGAGGGATGTTGGTGAAGGTTGACGCTACTTATTAAAAAGAAATTCTGGAATTATCTGTGGTTTATACTGTAGACAGCACCAGTAAAATGCATCAGGATAATACTTAGCAATAATGGTTTTGTTATAAGTAATAATATTCTAACAACCATCACTGTCTCATAGACCATCAAAGACATTATTTTTTGGGTTCTGCTACACTGAAAAAATGTTTTCCCCACGACCTGATTATAAACATACGTGGGCACCAACTTTGCCCATGTTGGTAGTTTCAGAAAGTCAGGAAGGCCTTTCTGTGGCTCTTTTTCTAGCTTCCTTTTGATATTCCAGTTTCTCTCCCACACTTTCTTGGATTTCATCTCTCCAATTTAGTTTCTGAGAACTGTGCTAAGTACAGAACGCCCATAATTGTGCTGCTTAAAATATGCTGTTCATTCTCAGTTTAAGAAAAGAAGAAAAAAAAAAAAAACTCTTTACCAATAAACATTCGTCAAGTACTACATAAAGAAAATATGAAGAAAGTGCATAAATTAGGCCTGTGGGTGGAAGCATTACTGTGTGTTGCTTACTTGGTGTGAACTGTATGCTTTTACTTTAAAGATCTGGGGTTGTATATGGTTTCCATCCAAATGGATAATGTACTCCTTTGGTTTATTATAATTTCTATTTCTAATTTGATGATAATGTGAAAGTAACTTACCTACAATATAAAGGGAAAACTTTAACATAAATTTTTTAGGATAGGACAAACATGGAGTTAAATGCCAGAGCTCTATAAGAAGCACAAGCAGATATAGCCTAACAAGCAAACTTTTCAGGATGCAACTTGAATGTAGGCTACACCCCTTAATTAGGACAAGTTCCTAAGGCTCTTCTAATTTCAGTTTGCTAATGTGTGAAAATGAACTAATACCAATTTATGGTGTTGTCATGATGGTTACATGAGATAATATAAAATAAAGACTAACTCTCATGCCTAGCTCAGTTTTTTAAAAAAGCACAAGTTTGTTTGTTTAAAGCACAAGTAAAAATAAAGAAATCAAAAACTAATTCCTGCATATACTTTAGAGAAGACCTGAAATTATAATAACATCCAATGCCATCCAATGCTTTTTTAGGTTTAATTTGTTTAATAAGCCTAAATTGATAAAAAGGGTTATATGTGCTTTTAATATATAGTAATTATTTAGTTAAAGAAGGTAGTATTTGATCCATTTAAATGACCCCCTAAAAGTACATGGTACCATAAAGGAAATTGGCAGTCTTACACACACTTACACACACACACACACACACACACACACACACACACAATCATGATCACTGAGACCCTTCAGTGTTTAGCGTTAAAAGGAAAAACTTAGCTGGAAGAATTTCTTTTCCCCAGGAAGTACCTTCCACGTGGGTGAATTTCTCTCTTTGAGTCCAAGGCCATGGACATAGCCATTGCTCCAAGCTCTTCGAGTTACATACACTTTCTTTAAAATGCTTCCTCAAGTCCAAATAATAACATCTTTCCTTTGTTTCTTTTGGCCATTGAGAACTAGCTAAAACTTTTTAAAAGAATAATTTATACCAAAGGACAACATGAAAGGCATAAATCTTGACAGAATGTCTAAATTACAGACTCTACTATTGCCAGCTCAAAAATCCCAGTGAATATGTGTTTACATGCTGCCTGGAAGAGAAGCACACACACACAAATTGGCACGATTTGTTACTTGCATTCCCCGCTTTTGTCACTTCCTAATCAGTAGACCTCTCCCGTAAACATGCTAATTCCATTTTAAGTCCGCCCTGAAATAACTACCAGTAGTCTATAAAATCCTATGCTAAAGACTGAGAATGCTCCTTAGCTAACTTGAACCCTCTCCCTTGAGCCCCAGGATCGCTTTAGGGACACCCCTGTTCATTTTACTGCATGTAGGGAAAATGTTTGTTGTTTTAGCTAACTAAAGTATTTTAAAAAATAATATTATCTTTTAAAGCTGTCCTTCCATAGTTTTCAATCATAACACCTCTTAATATAAACAAATTCTTTAACTTCCTAATACATGTTTTAAGTCATTCATATGTTCAGATTGGAATCAATCCTTTATGAAAGATTTGTCATCACAGATTTAGGTTTTTTCCTTAAGGCATTTTAGTGTTAAATTCTATAATTTCTTTTTTTTTTTTTTTTGCGGTACGCGGGCCTCTCACTGTTGTGGCCTCTCCCGTTGCGGAGCACAGGCTCTGGACGCACAGGCTCAGCGGCCATGGCTCACGGGCCCAGCTGCTCCGCTGCATGTGGGATCCTCACAGACCGGGGCACGAACCCGTGTCCCCTGCATCGGCAGGCAGACTCTCAACCACTGCGCCACCAGGGAAGCCCTAAATTCTATAATTTCTTATTCATCAGAAACATTATTTTAATGTTTTATCAGTGATATGCTGGGATTTAGTTTGAAATTTCTCCTAAGAGATGAGATACACATGCATGTGTGCAGAATTGATGTAATAAATTACATGACGGTGGCTTGTGGTGATCTTGTGGTATCCCGTCATCAAGGGAAGACTCATTGCTCAGTCCTAACCACAGCATTTTTTTTCTGACATTCAAAATTGCTACTACTCCTCTAGTGTTTTTCTGACTCTTCAAACAGCTTGGTCTTATTTACTCTGAGACTAGCAAAGAGTAAACATTTGTGCAATTAATTTTTACATGTGTAATGTATGTATGTTGCTAAGATAAAAGTGGTTATTGATTAAATTCTTTGCTATAATCATTTTTCATCTAGTGCTGTCAGCTGTTTTCCTATTGATTCAGAATCCCACATAGTATAGGTGAAAATAAGGGAACACAAGTACACACACACACACACACACACACACACAAACTTATTCTTGGACTTCAGATAACACTGCCACAAAAGAGTGCATACTAAGTAGACATGTTTAATTTTAAATTCTTACAACTTGCAGAATCTTCACATCTTTCAGTTGTATTTAAGATAGCCTTTGCTGGCCTTAGAAAATATTAATGTAAGGTGTTATAATCATAGTTATTTAGAAAGGAGTCACAATACGTAATAGCAATTCTAGAAAACAAATGTTACGTGTTAATCGTTAATAGCAGAAGTAAGTATCACGACCAAGAAGCGAGTCACTTGTGTGAAGTTCCTGCTGCTGCAGTTGGAGGTAGACTCAAGGATATGTCCATTTTGCTATTGATATAAGAGATCATTATCCAAAACAAAATGGAAAAATAACCTCAGACTTTGCCATCTGATTAATGCAGAGTCAGATTTGAGGGTTTAGTTTTTTCCAGGACCAAGCGTCCCTGCTTATGAATGGTCTAGAATTGGCATGAATTCCTACTTTTAGCCTAAGAATGTGTGTGTAACCTTTCTGCAGAAGCAAAGCGGTATTCCAGTGTTGTTTCTAAATTATTTACTTGGGTTGCCATAGTAACCATGCTCCCTACATTCCACTCAGAGTCCCTTGTATGTCACTCACTCATTCATTCTTCACCCATCAAACATTTTCGAGGCTATGCTATGCAAGAACTAAGCTGAGGAAATGTAGAATTATGTAAAATAGGGCCATTACTTTTCAAAAGCTCACAGAATAGTGAGGGAGACAAACCTACAAACAAGGTGTATTGATTAATGTTTTTTAAAATAATGCTGTGTTCTTGGTCACACAAAATCTCAATAGCACAGACCTGGAAGTGTGTCTTTATCTTTCATGCATAGGTGGGTTGGCTAGGGTTCATTGGATTTAGGCTGGGTAATGCTGAGACTGGCTCCAAGCTGCACGTGATGTCTACATCTCCTCTGTGTGTATCTCATCCTCCTGACACTAACGGCTACCTAAGGCATGTTCCCAAAACAAAAACATTAGGGCAAGAGATCAAGCCCAAACTTGCAACATAATTTAAGTCTCTGCATTTTTCATGTCCACTGACATTCATTGACCAAAGCAAGTCCTGTGGCCAAGCCCAAAGTCAAGGGGTACAAAAGTACACCCCACCTGTGGGGCCACGACATGAGTTAGAAAGTCTGATCTAATGTGGAGAGGAAGTGAAGAATTGAGATAAATGATACAGTCTACATGCTAAAATAAAAATAGAAGTGCTGTGGTATAGGTATGATCAGTTCTAATCAGAGCAACCTACCTTTCTTTAAAAAGAAAAACTTATTTTTATTCCTCTAAATAACCCTCTCAGTCAGGCAGGAAGTCTGAAATTCTTAATGTCCATCAGTAATTAAAGCCAGTATTAGCAGGCCTTTATTCGTTTGGGAAATGGCCAGTTAATGACAAAACAATAACACCCGTAACAGTAAAACTTTCTCTATTTTAAGGATCTTTTCCCCAGTTTTTCAAAAGTGATTTGGGGTAAGCCATATTCACACTTATACACATCCTTTATGACTAGTCATGAAAGAGTGTTCCAGGTTAATTTTTTTTGTCCCTGGGATAACACTCAGCAAAACGCACTTTTGCATGGGGAGAAGAAATTTTGCATACCTATGTTTGAGCTTCCAAATGCCATCCACACACTCCTGTATTTCCCAAAGTGAGTTCCAGGAAATACTGCTACTACTACTACTATACGCCTTCTGCAGTGGGGGAATCAGCAGAGTGAATGTAATATTACGTAACACTATTGTGGGTTAGATTGTGTTCCCCTCCAAAATAAGAGATGTCCAAGTCCTAACCCTCAGAATGGGACCTTATTGGGAATAGGATCTTTACAGAGAACCAAGTTTAAACAAACTCGTTAGAAAGAGCCCTAATCCGATATGACATGCAATGTGTCCTTATAAAGAGGGGAAATTTGGACACAGAGATGGATGATGTGAAGATGCATGGAGAGGAGACGGCCATGTAACTTGCGTGATGTATCTACCAGCCAAGGAAGGCCAAGGATTGCCAGCAAACCCCAGAAGTTAGAAGAGGTGAGGGAGGATTCTCCCTCTGAAGCCTTCAGAGAGAACCTAGCCCGGCCAACGCCTTGATTTCAGACTTCTAGCCTCCAGAACTATGAGATAATAAATTTCTGTTGCTTTGAGCCACCCAGTTTTTTGGTACTTTGTAACAGCAGCCCTAGGAAATTAATACCAACCCTATATGATGGTCACCATATGCATGAGCTGAATAAAGCTGTACTAGAATGAAGATCTTTTTTAACGTTGTGTAATGCAACATTTCCCATACTCATTTTACCTATCTGTCTTTTTCTACGCATAACCCCTGTTCATAGCTTGTGGATATTCATATCTGTTCCATGAAACAGGTTGGAAAATGCCAGTATAACCAGTGGAGGTGCTTATCTACAGGGGAAGCTGAAAGATGATGGTGATGGGAGCAGCCATCCTGGCAAGAATAAGATGATACTCATGGATATAACACAAAGTCCTGAATGGGCCCTAAATATGTGCCTCCTCACCTTATCTTGTGTTGCTAATTCCATTCTTTGATTGCTGTCGACATTGCATATAATCAATAAACTAGGTCAAAACACCACTTTTCCCGTTTGGTCCTCAGTATGCACTACAATGGAATCAAGGCCAATGCCATAAATATTTCTACCTCTCTTTGAAATAGATGATTCAAGGAAATCAAGGGTGTTTTGTAGTGCTTCCCTGCCTACACTGCCAAATCTAAGTGATCCATTGTCTAACTCTGGCCATATCATTACAAAGTGAGATGCATACTGGGAGAAATACCTTGAAACACCAAAGGACCTGTCCTGTTTGCTTTGCCCTGGAAACATGCCCTATACAAACACAATAATAACAAAGATGCAAATTTCAGAAACATTTGTAATTATGTGAAAGGAGAAGGTTCTGGGGAGAATGCTGAGTCCAGAATTACTGGTATCTCCCAACTACAGGCAAAAAGAGGGACTTTGAAAATAAGGTAATGCCTTGCCCATACCCTTTCCCTGGGAGTTTGAGTGGACACAGACACATGCTTCTATCTCCTCATGTAAATTGGAGGCTACTACAAGAACAAAGACTAGAATTTGATTCTCTGCTTGGAGTTTGATGACAAGCCTAGGAAGAGATGGAGAGATGTGGTGGAGAGATGTCAGCAGAGCCTAGCAAGGTGTAACAAGATAAAGCTACACCTCAACTGTCTCAAAACTGATATGGCATGGATGGGGTGCCCAGGCTTCCTGTTGGCCCCCACTGGACCCCAGATACTCTCTGAAAGCAGGACTTGCTGTGTCACAGGAAAGCAAGTGAAGTAACTCCATAGGGAGATGGGTACATACGAACCAGATAAGAGGACCGTGTTTCCTCTGCTGACACCTGGGACTATATCAGTTCCGGGGGTTTTCAAATCAGCCTGGATGAAACGAGGAGGAAGCTCAAAGATTGAACTTTGATCAGAAACTGGGTTAAATGAGTCCTTATTTGACAGAAAACAAACACAAATATACACACACAAAAAGAGGAAAGAAAAGAAAACCTCAGTATACACTAATGAGATTTCTTTTTTTTTCTTTTGTAATGCTATGAATATTATTTTATACATTTAAAAGCATAATTCTGAGACGAGTCCATGGCGTCACCAGACTGCTAATGTGGTTTGTGGCTCAAAAACAATTAAGAACGCTGACCTCAAATTTGTCTCACTCTTCTGTGCTCTGTTAATTCAGAGCATTAATGTGGTCCATTATACTTTCATACCAAAGCTTGTTTAGATTCGAGTAGTACAAATTAGCTTCTCTAGGGCTTCTCTTCATGGACCTCCTGGATATTGTGAGTTCCCTTTGAGTAGGTAGGAATGTTTCCTACCATTCTTGTACTTGGCTTCTGCATTTCTTCTTTCACTCCAATTGTCTAATCCTGTGTTTCTACTGTATTAGACTCTCCATCCTTTTCACCGGCAGAATAAAACCTTATATTTCTCCCCCTGGATATTTCAGTAAGTACTGAGTTTTTCGGACCTCAAACTCTGATTTCTTGAATGAGTTTTGCAACTTTCTGGCTCAGTCCGGGGAGCTCCATTTCCTCTCCCTCCCACCAGTATAAGCATTCAGGGGCCAAGATTTCATTTTTGATATACCCAACTTCTGGTGATCCATTTTGTTCCTGCTACAGTAAAACTATGGTGTCAAGCTTGAAAGTCAAACTTGTAGCCTGACAAACATATGTTGCCAAACAAACTTAGTACATCATCAAGTTCTGTTCCACTTCTCATAAGCTCTGGGGCCATGGTCAAGAGACTGAAATGCTCTAAATCTCAGATTCCTGCTCTTTGGGATGATACTGATAGTACACGTCTCATAGGATTGTTGTAAGGATTAAATAAAATATAGCATGCAAAGCAAGTAGCACAGTGCCTAGCAGGAAAGTCCATATTTCTCCGGAATATTGTGCATGTCTCTGTCACATTCACATCAAGTGTGTGTTAGACAAGAAAATTCTGGGCTCCCAGCCACACTCTAAAACAAACATCTCTGGGATGTGGGACCAGATGTCTGTATTTTAATAACCCCAGGGACCTAACATGCACTAAAGTTTGAAAACTCAGGGTAATAAACTGTTGACTATAATCAGCTTCAAAACATCTACCAGTGATTTTAGGACTATCTTGCAAAGTTTTCTTGCAACGTTTCTTGCATTTCTTACAAAGTTTCAAAATTACTGACATAAATTTAATCACAACATCCTTGTAGTATCTTCTTAATACCTGTCTACACTGTAGTGATAGCTCCTTTTTTACTTCATATAGGTTATTTTTGGCTTTTTTTCCCCATAGTCAGCATCATCAGAGATTTACCTATTAAACCTGTTTTTCAGTATGTTTTAAAATGTATTAATTTCTGCTCTCATTCACTATGACTAATCACTCAGTTGCTCCACAGTTTTGGATTTAATTGCAGGTTCTTTTTCAAATCTTTTGAGGTAGATGTTGAGAGCATCAAATTTTAGCCTTTCACTTTAAAAAATATATTTTGCAAAGCTCTACATTTTTCTTTGAGCATAGTTTAAAATCCTAACTGTAGTAATAACAGTCCCAGAGCTCAGATTAGGATATAATAAATGTTAAAATTGGAGGGAAAAGTGTCGGGGGAAATGTTTTTTAATTTCCATCTGCCATAAAAGAAAAAATCAAAATATTATCTCTGATTATAGGCTTTGTAAATAAAATAAAATTTTATATTACTTAACAGAGATTCAAATTACCCAAAGTAACTTAACAACAAATAGAAAACCCAAAGAGCCCTATGTCCATTCAAGAAATTTAAATTAAAATTATACAACTTCCAGGGGCTTCCCTGGTGGCGCAGTGGTTGAGAGTCTGCCTGCCGATGCAGGGGACACGGGTTCGTGCCCCGGTCCGGGAAGATCCTGCATGCCGCAGAGCAGCTGGGCCCATGAACCATGGCCGCTGAGCCTGCGCATCCGGAGCCTGTGCTCCGCAACAGGCCGCGACAGTGAGAGGCTCGTGTACCGCCAAAAAAAAAAAAAAAAAAAAAAAATTATACAACTTCCCATACACGAACTCCAGTCCCATACAGTTGCACTCTTGAATTCTATTTAAAGAGGAAATAATATCAATCCTATGCAAAGTTTTTTGGAAAGCAGAAGAGGAGAGATGATTTCATAATTCATTTTATGAAGCCACTATAAGCCAGATACTGAAACCAGAAAAAGTCAATGCAAGAAAATAAAATTCCAGACAGATATCTTTCATGCATGTAAGTACAAAATCCTTTTAAAAATTAGAAAATGGAATATTAAAGTATTAATAAGATAATACACTCTGATCAATATTGGTAGGTATGCCAGAAATGCAAAAAAATCCCAGAAATCAACCATTATGTGTCACTACATTAATAGGTCAAGGGAGAAGATCATGTGATCATTACAATTGATCCATAAAAAGCATTTGATAAAATACAATATGCATTTATGAAAACAACTCTCAGAAACCTAGGAATGGAAGGGACTTTCTCAAACTGATGAAGGACATCAATGTAAAACCTTCAGAAAATAGAATTCTTGAAGGTAAAATATTGAATGCTTTCCTCATGAGATTGGGGATAAGGGAAAGATATCCTCTCTCACCACTTCTATTCAATATTCTACTTACTCTACTTAAGGTCCTAATTTGTGTGATATGACAAGAAAAGAAACTAAAATTATAAAAATTAGTAAGAAAATAAGAGGTTAAGATAGTGTACCTTGAAAACACTAAGGGATCTATGAGAAAGCAACTACAACTACCTGAATTCAGTGATGTTGCAGGGTAAAAAGTTAATATGTACGTATTTATATGTATATATGTGTGTGTAAATATTATATAGATATAACTTATCTATATAAATATATATAACATTTACACACATATATATTATCAGTGAACAATTACAAATATGATAGTATCATTTATAATACCATTTAAAAAAATCACATACTCGGAGATAAAATCAGCAAAGACCTCTACCGTGAAAACTAAATACTGCTGCGAGAAATGAAAAGACATCTAAATAAATGTAGTGATAAGCCATTCATGATTGGAATAGTCAATATTGTTAAGATGTCAGTTCTTACAGTAACCTATTGATTCAACACAATTCCAATAAAAATCCTGAAAGCCAGGCATTTTTTCTAGAACTTGACAAGTTAATTTTAAAGTGTATTTGGAAGGCAAAGGACCAACACTAGCCAAATTATCTCAAAAAGGAAGAACCAAGTTGGAATGTGTACCCTTTCTAATTTCTGGACTTATTATAAGTGACAGTAATCAGGACAGGATAGACAAATAGGTCCGTGGAACAGAACAGAAAGAAAATGATCCACATATATGGATCAGTAATTTTTTACAAGGGCACCAAAGCCCTTCTTCATAAGCTTATTGGTCATTTTGATGAGAAAAGGAATATTTCTTTAATAAATAGTTTTAGACTGACTGGATATCTATATAGGAAACAATGAACCTTAACCCCTACCTCACACCATACTCAAACATCAATTTAAGGTGGATGCAAATTTAGGATAGGCTAAGATTTCTTATATAAAACACTGAAAAAAACTGTAAAAATAAATAATTTGGGCTTCATCAAAATTCAAACCTATGCTCCTCAAAAAACACCATCAAAAAAAAGTTAAAAGGAAATAAAAAATAAAAATGGAATGCCACAAACTAGAAATAAATTAGTGACGTGCCGAACTTCTGGCTCACAGGAGGCTACTAAAATAGGCAAAAATAACCTCCAGTGTTAGAAATGAGATCAGTGGTTGCTTCTGGGGGCCATGGGCAGCTGGAAGATAGCATAAGGGAACTTTCTGAGGTGACAGAAAAGTTGTGTCTTGTGCATTTGTCAAAACTGAATAAACGCTATAAATAAGATATGAACATTTCATTATGCTTCAATATACCAGTTACTGTAAAACATAAAATGCTAAAACTGCTATAAGCGGGTAATATAATATTTAACCTTTCAGTAACAAAGGACTTATTAGAAAAATTAAAACCATTTTCCATTTTCTGGCCATAAATACCATAAACAAAATTAAGGAAACCTGAGATGAAGTCTTTGTCATAAACATGATAGGAAAAATTTGTAGTATATAGAATTCTTAAAATCAACAGAGAAATAGTAAACCTAGCTTAAAAATCTGGCAGAGGACATTTATGTAAAGTGAATATATAAAATATAAAATATGTTTTCTAATTGGAATATGGATTGGTACGGAATTTCTGGAAAACAATTTGGCAATGTGTGGTTCTTAAAAGAGTTTATGGCATTTAATCCAATAATTCAGATCTTAGTACCCAATGTAATTTAATAATCAAGGGTATTAAAATGATCCAAAATGTATATATAAGAATAAAGTAAACCCTATGACTCAATATAAAATGAGTGAATTATTTAGCAAATTAAACTGAAAGTTGGTTATTTTCTTATAGCCTAATTTATATCAGACAGAAGTTGACTTAACTTCAATATTCATCAAATAGATAATTATTAAATGAAATACGGCATAGCTATACAGTAGAATATTATGCAATCATTAAAATTATATCCCCAAGGAATCCTTAATAGCACCTGAAAATTTTATACTATAGTAAAGGCAATATAAAGGGTTCAGTACTTTATATTCTGTATGATAATAAGTACAATATATGTGAATATGTTTGTATATTAAGATACACATTACTTTAACAGATTATCTCTATATGGTATAATAGCAGTTGAATTTTTAATGATTTTCTGTATTTACTACAATGAACATGATTTACCTGGAAATGCAGATAAAATGCTGTCAACAGTAATTTTTTTGTAAAAAAAAGAAAAGGAAAGAAAGAAGGAAGGAAGGAAAAAAATAAATTAGTTCCTGGGGGATTAAAAGATATTACTGGGTTTTTTTTAAGTGCTGCCATTTGATACAAGAATCGCCAGGATTCCAATTCACAGTGTCCATTGAGCAGGTGGCACCTGGCAACTGCATTTATTGCTATTGCCACGTTATAATAAAATAAATTTTGACAAATTTCAGTACTCTGGTGGAAATGGAGTCACAATTTCTGAAGAGTTCCACAAATTTTGACAAGCATCAATCATGCTTTGTTTCATTGCTGGTTTAATTGCATTATACAGATCTCAGGATGTGTCTAAATGTGCAAATATCTGCTTTCCCAGTGTGGCTCCATTTCTAAGGCTGCTGAAATTGAAGGCTGACCACAGCAATATCCCAATATTACAGCCATTTGGAGACAGGAATGTAAAGTTCAGAATGATCTTGAAAATCTCATTATTTTCTGAGTAACATCTGGTTCTATTGAATTTTGTGGCACTTCATATGACCATTAAAAACAAAGCATATTGTATCCAACAGTGGGGTGAACCTAGATTCGAAATTGAGATGAATTCTCATTAACAAATTCCAACACTCCCAAGCATGCATTTAGGTTTTCAAACACCCGATTCTTGTGGACTTACTAATTAGTGGTTAATAGTAGACCAGTAACTCTGGTCCTTTGACTAAATAACATTTAGTAGACTGTTTATTAATTTAGTATTAATATTGAAATTTCATGTTTGGAATTGGTATGTAACAATTGTTAAATATAGAGCCTAGAGTGGGACTTTCTTGCTGTGTCAGAAAGGTACTGCAGCCCCAGAGCGGTGGATCATGTGGGAAAAGCACCATGAAATTCTAAAGAGCAGGCTGGAAGATTAATTGAGGAGAATTCTCTCATAGGAGAAGAGCAGAAAGGAGGGGGTCTGTCCCCCTCCAAGCGCGAGGAAAGGGGAAAGGCAAGAGAAGAGCAGAAAGGAGGGGGTCTGTCCCCCTCCAAGCACGAGGAAGGGGAAAGGCAAGAGAACCACTCATAGAATTTGGACTGTTCGCCAGATGGGGAGGCTGATCTCTCACCCAGGCTGGCAGAGCTGTAGAATCATCTAGTCCTGACCAGGCTGGTACCAGAGCAGTGTGCAAGAGAGGACGGGGGACAACCTGAGTTGGGAGGTGTAGTGGTGATTCTTCTCACCATGATGAATCTGCGAGCAGGATACAGGATGCAGCCACAGCTGTTCATGGTGGCTAAATAAGGAGATAAAGGTCACCAACTGGACAACGCTCATTTCCACATTTGATGGGACAAATAAGTTTGGGTCTTTTAATGAATTAGCTGCAGTAATAAATTTAACTGAAAAGATGTCTTCCGTAACTATCAATATTCTGATCACATGAAATTTTGAGATAAAAATTGAATCTCTTGCTATAAAATAATTTGTTAAATCTTTAAAATTATTTTGACCAGTAAGTTGTACGTAGAGTGAGTTTTACTTTGTGGAAACACTGGTTGATAGAAACAACTAAGTGAAATTCAAAATTATACATTGTCCAATCATTTAGAGCTATTATTAATCATTACATAACCATATATATGCATATAAATTTTAAGTTATTTAATAATCCCTAAATATTTTAATTAATGAACTTTAACAAATATTTAAGTCTCTACTATATGGAAGACCCTGGAATTGAAATTCAGAAAATTAGGGATGTCACCAAATTGCTAAAGAACACTCTTCTTATTGTGGGGCTTCTCCTTTTGAGCCATACTTGGATTTTAGGAAGAGAAGGTAAAAGTATGACTTTACACTCACCCACTTAGCTGAAGTTATTATAAAGTTTAACCTCTCCCCATGGAAAACCTGACGGTTTTAATATTTATGAAGCTCTTATTTTTCAGATATTTAGGTGTAATACTTAGTTCCATGTTCCATCCTTTCTTTTGACCCAACCTTCAAACCCACAACTTCTGAAGTATCAGGAGAAGTGAGATAGACAGAGGGGGATAGACTGCTTGGCAATCAGCTAACAGCTAAAACTTACAGGACCTTCTTTGAAAAAAGAATGGACTGGCATCCAATAGACATTTCCCAAATTTATTTTAATTAATCAGCTAATATACACAAGATGTATTTTATATTCATGCAGTCACAGACACTGTTTACTATGAGGTAGATTCACAAAATTATTCAATACATAAATTCCAGAAGTCTGTTTTTTTTAATATTTCAATTTATTACCAAGGAAACTTAGCTGAGCTTATATGTCTGTTTTTCAGCATGGTTCTCCTTTTTTTTTTTTTTTTGCGGTACACGGGCCTCTCACTGTTGTGGCCTCTCCCGTTGCGGAGCACAGGCTCCGGACGTGCAGGCTCAGCGGCCATGGCTCACGGGCCCAGCTGCTCCACGGCACGCAGGATCCTCGTGGACCGGGACACGAACCCGTGTCCCTTGCATCGGCAGGCGGACTCCCAACCACTGCACCACCAGGGAAGCCCTAGCATGGTTCTCCTTTAAAACCAGTGTTCCATCTCTTCTGTTACAAGATGGAAATTACCAAGAAACTGGTTGAAGAGCTCATCATCCTTTTGTTTTCTGTTCACTTATTTCTAGTCACTGGAGGGTATTTTGCTTCATGTCAGAAACGTCATCAGTGATCCTCTGCTTCCTGCTGCACCTGCAAGCTCCACTTACCTCCACTTGGCAGGCTCCAGCTAATATTATATTGGGTTAGTTCCTGCCCTAAACAAGATCTATGTAAAACCTCACTGGCTGAGAAGGGAAGGTTTCCATCCTTCTCAGGGTCTCCCACATATCACCTGGGGTCTCACTGTCCCTTTTCCAGGACCATTTCTCCTGAGTGTAGCTACCCTTTCTCGCCAGATCTTGTCCAATTCAATTTGACCAAACCTTGTTTTGTAGCCCCCTCGAGACTGTTCTTGTGGTTGTGACCTTAACCCTGTGTCAAGGCCATTTGGAGCATGGTCTCTTCCTTTGGACCTCTTAATCCAGCCCTAGAGTAAAACTGCCCTGGTAAGTGCAACTGCAGATTCAGCAACAGTAAGCATCTTTGTTGGACAGAACAATTCATCTTATAAATATTTCACCTTGTTATTGTTTTGGCCATTTAAAATAAAATTATGTTTTCTCATATATCTATCAGCCATTATACAAACCTAAGTTTTACCAAAATACAGTTTTATGGGCAATGTGTTTGGGATTTTTCGCTCTAGAATTCTATAGTTTATATGTGTGAACACATTTAAAACTAATATTTTTTACATAACCTTTCAAAAATTTATTTCTTCACACAATCACCAGTCCTCTCAGGACTTTATATTTTATTCATGTTTCAGGATATTATTATCATTATTTAGACAGCTAGTTTCTTTTCTAATTCTTTTGGCTACTTGGAACTCTGCTGTTCAGTGCTTCTTTATAGTGTTTTTATTGTTATTGTTGATGATCTCAAAAGGACATACTTGGGATATACATATCTTGCTGAATTGTAAACTATCTTTCATATACCCCCTTTCTTTCTATGCCTCTCTCCCTTCTTTATTCCAATTGGCATAAGAACTCTTTCTTGACAAGTCAGTCGTGAGTCAATTGAGATAGAATTAATTGATTTGAGCAGAGATTAGAAAACAATTTTGAATAAAATGTGCTGATTTGCTCTACTGGAACATAGCATCACTTTTCAAAAGCATTCCTCATGGTTTCTCAGATGCTGCTACTTCCTTGGCAATATTTTTAAATGAGTTTCACAAATCGACACTTCTCGAAGTGTGGTCCCCAGAGCAGCAGCATTAACATCTCCTGGGAACAAGTAGAAATGTAAATTAGCCAGCCCTGGGGTAGACTTACTGTATTAGAAACAATAACGGTGGAGGCAAGCCAGCCATCTGTATTGAAGCAAGCCCTCCAGGTAATTTTGATGCACACTGAAACCTGAAAACCAGTACTCTAGGCAGTAAAACCCACACGCAGTTTCTTAAATAAAAAGGTGACATGATCAGAGATGGGTTTAAAAAACCTGCCTGATAGGATTATTTCACAGAGGTAAATATTTTTAAAAGTCATTTTACTGGAACCAGTTTTAACTATTTCATATTGAAATGGCCCAATGGAAAACATAACAAGTTTTAGTAAAACAATGTGTTTTATGTTACTAAGGGCATAAAATAATTTCTTCATAGCAAATGCAGAAACCTTTCTTCCGTTAAAATGGAATTCAAAGAAGTGTAATTTGCTAGATGACTTGATGTGCTGCCCTTATCTTTATGTGCCTGGTTTTCTGCTGGATTAATTAGCCTACGTTTTCATTGAATCTCAGATCCTTGGAAATTAGCCCTTAGAGGAAGATAAATTTTGAATATTGAAAAATTGAAAATAAAATTGTTAAGGTAATTCCTTTCTTACGATAGAAGAAACAGCATCAAAAAGAAGGTAGGAACATTCTAAACCATAACAAGAAGGGGTTACTTGAGTAGTCAGGTTAAAAAAAATAAAGTGGGAAAGTAGAAGGCAGGCCAGAGGGAAGGGATGCAGGTAAGGTTCACCTGCTTTGTGCTGTCTAGAGGTGGCCCTGGAAGGACTCCTTAGGGGAGTTATCCCATCACTTTGAACTTGTTCGTAAATGCGCCTCAAAGACTTTGGTGTGTAGAGCCCTATGTCATGTGACTCATAATAAATTCACGTATTAATTATTTTCCAGCTTTCTCCAATGGCCATTGTGATGACTGTACTTTTTCTGTGTTTATTACTGTTAGGTTTTATCTGCTAACATTAGAGCACGCAAACATTTCTGTGAAAACGTTATGGTTCTTCTGGGTCCTCTGAAATACTCTGTAGATTATGTACAACCTTTCACGGAACATCCGTTTGAAGGACACTCCATGTCAGGACCATTTTTTTGTATGCTCCGTTTTTTCAGTTACAAACAATGGGTGTGAATATCAAGGGTCAGTGCAGTCTTAAGCAACAGTAAGATTGTTTAATGATGTTTATTTATTTCAGGAGTTTTTAAAAAGTGTTGTTATTTCTTGGCATTTTGGCAGTGAGTCTTCCGATGCTCTCTTCAGACTCCGGGATTGATGGAAAGGAAAAAATTTAGAGGACTGTTTCACTTTCCACTTTTATAATGACAATATTTTCCCTATGCACAACAGATGCCACTGACACATGGTTAGTTCCAAATGTAGAAGCTGAACTTCATCAAAAGTGTCTTGAGCAAAGAAAAGAATATTGCTCTTCAGGCATTAACTATAGCCCTGAGTCACTCTGTTGGGTCCAAGTTTCGTTTCTATTCTCATATTAGATCATACCCTTTTGATTTACTTGTAATCCCATTGGAGAGGGAACTGTGCTGGGAAAGTGAGGGATGTATTTAATGCTGCACGTAGATACTTGCACACAAGAATTTTAAGGTTTATGGAATATGTACGTGTCTATGTAGATATAGATACAGCCTTTTATTGCACATAATTAATGGGACAATGTTCTTCATTTTTCAGCTATAGAATTTATCTCATTTTGCCTTTTCTTTGGGAAATAATTGTGAAATCTATATACATATTACTTTCATGGGTCAACAACTAGAATATTGAATCATTAGATTATTTTTGGTCCCAGAATATCTAGGCACTTGAACATCAATATTGACCATATGGTTACTAAGTTTCAAGCTGTCGTGCTTAAGTTAAATATAACTGATTTTGCATCAGAAAATCCTTGCTTTACAAAATACCTGCCACTGAAAAGATTCTTTCTATTATACAGACAATTCCAGCTCAGTACCAGCAAACATACAGTGTTTAAGATTGTAGCATCATGATGGATGATAGCACATTTCTAAACATCTCAATCCTTTACAAACTGCAGCTGCACCATTATGCCTCTCAAAATAATTCATGCAACAGCACTGCCTTTAAAGAACTATTCACAATTAAATTCAAACTCACAAAAATGTATCTACCAGTAATTCTTAAACTTTTTGTTATCACGACTCATTATTTTTTTGTAATTCCTCAATTCTTGCAGCCCATATTCATTGTGGGATATATTTATTTCATTCATACAATTAACTAATATTTATTGATCATTTACTATAAACCAAGAATATGGTGCTAGGAACTAAGGATACTTTGTAGGACACTTCGTTGGTCATACCAAGTTCTTTACTTCCTGGAACTTACCAACTAACCTTATTTTTCAAAATAAAGTGCATCTAATGCATTTTAATGGGGATCAGGGGCTGCAGGATTTTGCGGTAACCTTTGAGATACATGAAAAGTTGTAAAGCAAGGTTTGGAATCATTGCCTAATAATCAGATTTTCAATTTCAAACTATCCAGGAATGAAACAGTCATGTGCTTTTATTTTGCGTACCAAAACAATGTCTGAAGTTCTGCCGAAGGCAGTAATGAATATCTGCAATTATCACAAGCTGAATGTGACCGTGAATACTCTGTGCTTTGAGAGTCAGTCTGAGTGGGCATTAAATACTTCACGCCTCAAAGGTAAAATTGAGTACGTTTTTGTGTAAGTTAAAGAAGACATTCCTCGCAGAAATTATTTCTATGACATCCACTTAAGACTATGTGAAGAAGCGGACAGTTACGGCATTTGGGCAGACTCCAATTAGTTTTCTGCCCTTATGTTCCCACCGTACAATTTAACCATTTAATCCCCACCATAGAGAATGCATGCAACAAAAAGTTGAAGAATGAGTGAATGGATTAATGATTAAGAATACTCTAACTCCTTTTCCCATACAATAGGAAAAGGTAGTGTTTCACAGTATATATCGATGTCACCAAGGGACACAGTAACACTTTCTGAAGGCTGTAGGTAGGTATACAAATTCATACAGTGCTGCCATAAAAAGTTACACCTCTTTTGGCTTCATTTTCTCCATTCCTTGTTTCTTTGCAGAGCGATTCAACGTGTATCTTATGCCTACACCAAACCTGGACATTTATGGCGAATGCACAATGCAGATCACTCATGAGAATATCTATCTCTGGGATATCCACAATGCCAAGGTCAAGCTGGTCATGTGGCCTCTCAGCTCACTGAGGAGATACGGGCGGGACTCAACATGGTTCACGTTTGAGTCAGGAAGGTAAGCTTTGAGCACAGAAGCCACAGGCAAAGGTTCTGTCCCGCCGTGCCCAGGCTGGCCGTTTCATTTCCATGAAGGGTAGAGAGCACCAAATACATATCAATAATTTCTTCACATTCTTACTGATAATCTGAATAAAATTGTGTTAACTCTATGGCAGGTTAAGTACCCCATTCAAAATAATTCCCGTCTCTCACTCTGGCATCAAACCAGTTTCATAATTATCTTTATCGTACAAGATCTTTGTGAAATTATTACAAGATTATATTTGGGGTTCATCCTCCTATATTTTTGGTGCAATAGGATCTCCATAAAATTCAACATGTCCTTGCCAGCATTATAATTGTGGGGGTTTTTTAAAGGAAAATATTTTGAAAGGAGTTTTATATAAAATTGCTTAAATACTACCTTTTAGGTTTGAGACAAGTTAATGCAATATTCATTTACCCAGATGTTTATGTTAATAACATTAATTAAGTGTTATTAATTCAGAATGACTGAAAAAAAAAGTTGGCAAATCCATAGTTTATGAAATGTGTAATT
Source organism: Orcinus orca (assembly GCF_937001465.1). NCBI lineage: Eukaryota > Metazoa > Chordata > Mammalia > Artiodactyla > Delphinidae > Orcinus > Orcinus orca. Next base: position 7,676,484 of record NC_064573.1, on the reverse strand, counting down.
CAGATTTTAAATGTAGTATGTCAAGACAAATACATTGGTTTCTTGATCACAGCACATGGTTAGAATCCATAAATGTCTAAAATGAATGTCTAAAATGTGCTTGCTTCACAATCATTATTCACAGGTACGGGTTTAGACGTGAGCTTCAACCAACTGAATCAACGTTATTATGCTCTGACCCCTTTGTGATATTGTTGTCACACATCCAAGATAAGACTTAGGTTTAGGGATTCTCTATAAGAGATGTTTAATGTATTCACACTTGGGGACATGATTTATCACATTCTAGAAATGAATCTGTGGCCTTATAAGGTAATTACAGTGAAGTCACTATGTGACTAGATAGATAAATTATAATAGTTATACAACAGAATATTACCTACCCACGACGCACAACTTGGATGAATCTCAAAAGCAATGTTGTAAGCATTATGTGTAATTCCATCGGTAGGAAATTCTACAACAGACAAAACTAATTTACAGTGACAGAAAGCAAATGAATGGTTGCCTAGGATTGGGGATAGGGAGAGAATGGACTCCAGGAAACACAGAGGAACTTTGGGGGTGGTGAAAATGCCCTGTATCCTGACTTTTGTCAAGAGCCATGGAACTGTGTATAAATATTGGTGTGCATCGTTATATGCAAATTATCCCCCAGTGTTTTTAATGTGAAAAGAAAAAGTGGGGAAAGAAAGTTGGAGGGGATTTACTATTCTTATTTTATATACTTTCCCACTGTTTGAGGTTTGACAGTGAGCATTTGTTACTTTTACAACAAAACACTTCCTCTGGAAGGAATGGGGCCAAGGAAGGGGAGAGAGCCCCAAGCGTTTTCTGGAGAGGGGGTCTTTCTGGAGAGGGGGTCTTGAAGCTGTGAGATACAGCCAGGCCTTTATTCCTAGGTAGGCACAGTAAAGTCAGAAGTATGTTTTCACAACCTGAGCAGGCTTTGCACTTTTTACATTTTTCTTGTAAATCTCTGTTTTTTAATACTTTATATCGTCTGATTAAAAAGTTAACCCAAACTTTTGAGGGAGTAATTGGAAAGAAAAGCTTAAAATCACTCATAATTTCTCCATCTTGAGAAAATGGCTTTTAATATTTTGGTTTACTTCTTTCCAATATATTTTAAAATCAGCATATTTTCACTTAACATTATATTGAGAAGTAATCTCTGAGTCCTTTAAAATCAAGATTTTTGTGGTCATATGGTATCTGAACATATGGCTGTACTATCATTAATTTAATATTAGGGTGTTTCCAGAATGAACTAGTATAAATAAAGCCACACTGACCGAACATCTGCGAATAGATGTGCAAATATCTGATCATTTTCTTAGCAGAGCCTTTTTCAAGAATTACTGGGTCAAAAGCTGTGAACATTTTCAAGGTTCTTCACAATATAGCAAATTGCTTTCAAGGGAAGTAAAATCAATTCACACACCCTCTAAGGGTGCCAAGGGAGTGCTCTTCTTGACCCCATAACCATAGCATTAAAATGATGATTTAGGATGTTTCTATTTTGATAGAGGACTTGGATATCTTGTTATTTTTTTTTCTTTTCTCCTTTGTTTCTTTATGTTTGGAGGTGTGTCCTTGTGTTCATTTCTATGTTTTTCCTTCTTTGAAATTTGGGTGTCCTTTGCCCTTTAATATTTGGGCTATTGATCATTATTCTGTGTGTCTAGTTTGTAAATTCCAGAGGATCTCACTCTGATTAAAGGTAGCCAAGGGCAGAAGGTTTTGTCCATGTGTGATCCAGAGAAATGAAAGCAGGACGCTGTGTTCCCTAGGTCAGGACTGGGAGAAGCGGGGAGGGGAATGGCATGAGTGATGACAAGTGACAATTTAAAGGAAAAGTTGGCAGGTAAGGCCCGGCCTGTCATCCTAGTGAACCTTGAGCTGAAGAATGACGTTTTCTGCGTTTTATGTTACTAGCTCTTTGCACAAGGCACATCGTTTGGAAGCAGTCTGTAGCCATTTATTCATACTACCGCATGTACTGGAATGTAATAAAATTGGATGCCAAAATAGTCCTTTTTCGACCGACAGGCTTTTTCCAAAATGCACTTTAAATTCTACTGTACCGATAAAAGATAAGAATAAACAGTAAAAGTGGAGCAAGGTCATTCTTTCTGGAGGAGCCTACCTCATACATCCTCACACTCATACCCCATACATGTGAGGACAGAAAGAGAGCGGGGACCGGGAAGCGTTCACTGGGAGCTGTCCTCAAAGGGGCGCAGCCTGGGGAGGTGAAGTCATGGCCCCCTGCCTGCTCAGAGGAATTGCTCTTTTTTTTAAAATAAATAAATTTATTTATTTATTTATTTATGGCCGCGTTGGGTCTTCGTTGCTGCGCGGGCTTTCTCTAGTTGTGGCGAGTGGGGGCTGCTCTTCGTTGCGGTGCACAGGCTTCTCATTGCAGTGGCTTCTCTTGTTGCGGAGCATGGGCTCTAGGCTCGTGGGCTTCAGTAGTTGTGGCATGCAGGCTCAGTAATTGTGACTCGCGGGCTCCAGAGCTCAGGCTCAGTAGTTGTGGTGCACAGGCTTAGTTGCTCCACGGCATGTGGGATCTTCCTGGACCAGGGATCGAACTCGTGTCCCCTGCATTGGCAGGTGGATTCTTAACCACTGAGCCACCAGGGAAGTCTCAGGAATTGCTCTTTTACCATAAAGATTTTAAGTTTGTATTTTAAGAGTGAAAACCACCAATGTGTCATGCAAGATTATTTAATCAAAAAATCAAAAAAGATATGCAAACCTGCAGAGGAAGTCATAGGATTCGTGATTATGTGCAATTTTATCCTGTGAGATACAAAACCACTTTTTTAACTGCTGATGTGGCTTTTTCACTTCACATAACCTCATAAATGTTGTAAGCAAAACTAAGGATGAGCTCAAATGCCTGCATAACAAAATTCAAGCGAGCCCCGAATCCTTTTTTATAAAATGATTGTTCAAAACATAACCTCCCTATTCAGCACAATGTTTAATATAACACAATCAGTGCTTAAAACATATGTCTTACTAACTTTGATAATATTATCCTTATTGAGAAGCCTGGGGAAAATCTGGTTACAGATTTTTAACAATTGGAAATATAAAACAATAGGGTTCCCATAGGAAGATGGTTAATGGAAGCAAATGCTCTATGTGCTATAATCAAGGATTTCGTGGTGTCATAGTGAGGCTCATTCTATCCTTAAACCTTTTTTGATCAGTAACACAGAGATAAATCCTTCCTTCTCTAATGTATGACCAGTTAGTTAAAATAAAAGGTAAGGCAGACAGTTTTTAAATGCGATACCAAAGCATGATTACTCCCCCCCAAAAAAGATAATTTGACTGTAGCAAAATTAAGAACTTGCCTCTGCAAAAACACTTTTAAGAGAATGAAAAGCAAGACACTGATCCAGAGAAAATATTTGGAAGTCACATATTTGACAGTGCACTTGTATCCAAAACATATATAGAACTTCCAACTCAAAAATAAGAAAAACTACAACCCAATTTTAAAAATAGGGAAAAGATTCAAGCAGAAACTTCACCGAAGAAGACATATGATTGATCAATTATCACAGTAATTATCATATGTCTTTTTGTACATCAAAAGACAATATCAGCAGAGTAAAGAGGCAACTCACGAATTGGGAGAAAATATTTACAAGTCATATATTTGATAAGCGGTTAATGTCCAGAATATAGAGAGAACTTCTAAAAATTAATAACAACAAAAAACAATCTAATTAAAAAATAAGCAAAGGACTTAAGTAGACATTTCTCCAGAGAAGATATACAAATAGTCAGTAGCATATGAAACAATGCTCAGCATCACTAATTTTTAGGGAAATGCAAATCAAAACTGTGATGAGATGCCACTCACACCCATTAAGAGGGCTACTATCAAAATAATAATAGTAATAAGTGTTGGTGAGGGTGTGGAGGAATTGGAACCATTGTGCACTGTTGGTGGGTATGTAAAACTGTAGAGCCCCTGTGGAAAACAGTATGGCAGTTCCTCAAAAAATTAAAAATAGTGTTACCATATATGATCCAACAATTCCACTTACGGGCATACACCCAAAAGAATTGAAAGTAGGGTCTCAAAAAGATATTTGTACACTAATGTTCATAGAAGCATTATTCACAAGAGCTAAAACATGAAAGCAACTCAAGTGTCCATCAATGGATAAATGGATTTTTAAAATGTGATATATACATACAATGAAGATTATTACGCAGCCATAAAAAGGAAGGAAATTCTGACACATGCTGTAACATCGATGAACCTTGAGGACACTATGCGAAGTGAAATAAGCCAGCCACAAAGAGTTAAGTACAGTATGATTCGACTTACATGAGGTACTTAAAGTGGTCAAAATCATAGAGACAGAAAGTAGAATGATGATTGCCAGGAGCTAGGAGGAAAGGGCATGGACAATTATTGTTGAATGAGTATAGAGTTTCAGTTTTACAAAATGAAAAGAGTTATGGGGATGGACAGTGATGATGGTTTCACAATATTATAAATGTATTTAATATCACTAATCTTAAACACAGTTAAGATAGACCACACAATATTGAAGGAAAAGAACTAAGTGAAAAGACTGATACTACTGGACTTCAAGACATAACTATAAATCTACTGTCATGGAGGCAGTGTAGTATTAGTGAAGAACACACAAATAGGCCAGTGGATCAGAATAGAGAGCCCAGAAATAGGCCCCATAAGTAAAGTCAACTATGACAAAGGAGCAAAGGTAATACAATGGAGAAAAGCTAGCTTCTTCAACAACTAGTGCTGGAAAAACTGGACATTCACATGCTAAAAATAATTCTAGACACAGACCTTACACCCTTGACAAAAATTAACTCAGAATGGATCACAGACCTAAATGTAAAATGCAAGACCATAAAACTCCTAGAATATAACATAGGAGAAAACCTACATGACCCTGCGTATAGTGATGACATTTTAGATACAACACCAAAGTCATGATCCATTAAGGAATTAACTGATAAGCTGGACTTCATTAAAATTAAAAACTTCTGCTCTGCAAAAGACTTCTCAATGAGAAGACAAGCCACAGGCTGGGAGATCATATTTGAAAAAGATACATATGATAAAGGACTTTATCCAAAATTACAAAGACTCTTAAAACTCAACAGTAAGAAAGCAAAAACCCAATTAAAAAATGAGCCAAAGACTTTCACAAGGAACTCATCAAAGAAGATATACAGATGGCAAATAAGTACACCATATATCATCAGGGGAATGTAAATTAAAATAACAATTAGATACCACTATACACCTGCTAGAATGGCCAAAATCTGGAACACTGGCAACAGCAAATGCTGGAGAGAATGTGGAATAAAAGGACTTTTCATTCCTTGCTCATAGGAATGCAAACTGGTGTAGCCACTTTGGAGGACAATTTGGTGGTTTCTTATGAAACTAAACATATTCCTACCATACAATATAGCAATCAGGCTCCTTGATATTTACCCAAAGAAGTTGAAAACTTATGTCCACACAGAAACCTACACATGAATGGTTATAGCAGGTTTACTCATAATTGTCAGAGCTTGGGATCAACCAAGATGTCCTTCAGAAGGTGAATGAATAAACTGTGTTGCATACAAATAATAGAATACTATTCAGCCCTAAGAAGAAATGAACTATCAAGTCATGAAAAGATGTGGAGGAACCTTAAGTTGCATACTGCTAAGTGAAAGAAGCTAATCTGAAAAAGCTACACACCTTATGATTCTAACTATATGACATTCTGAAAAAGCAACACTGGAGACAGTAAAAGATCAGTAGTTGCCAAGGGGTTCAGGGATGGTAGAGGATAAATAGAGCACAGAAAATTTTTAGGCCAGTGAAAATACTCTGGATGATACCATAATGATGGATACACATCTTTATACATTTGTCCAAACGCATAGGATGTACAACACCAAGAGTGAATCATAATGTAAACTCTGGACTTTGGGTGATTACGATGTCAGTGTAGGTTTATTAAGTAAAACAAATGTACCACTCTGGTGGGAGATGTTGATAATGGAGGAGGCTGTTCACGTGTAGGGGAAGGTAGTTGTCAAATCTCTGTACTTTCCCCTTAATTTTGCTGTGAAACTAAAAACTACACTAGAAAATGGTCTTAATAAAAAAAAGTTATGTTGAATAACTTAAATGTATACAACTTCTATTGTTCTTATACCTCAGTAAAGCTGGAAAAAATAAATCTTGTATGTGGAAGTGTTGGAATATATTTTTGTTCTAAATTTTACACACCTATTGTTCCCTATAATCTACTACCTTGTAACAGTATGATAAATTTCTATCATCTGTTAGTACAGTTGTCCATCGGTATTTGTGGGGGCTTGGTTCCAGGACCCCCTGTGCATAACAAAATCCAAGGATGCTCAAGTTCCTCATATAAAATGGTGTAGTACAGTTGGCTCTCTGTATCCACTGGGTTCTGCATCCTGGAGGATGGATTTGAAGGACCAACTGTAACTGTGGCTGGAAACAACGGACATGCGGCACACAGATATTTCCTTTGACTGTGCCATGAAACATGAGACACATCAGCAAAGCTCTATGAAGATGGAAGAACATGTGTTTTTGCAGCACTATTAGATTTGGGTTAAAATACTTGTTCTTCTATGTATTTGGCCAAATTGGCTTTCATTCTTGTATCTTATACCCTTTATTTGTGACCACAAGGACTGAAATATTACTTTGTAGCCTTTTGTGATGTCTGAGAATTAGGCAAGGTTTGGAATGTATTCAGTGCTCAAAAAATACTAGTTTTTTCCCCCTTTTTAAAATCTCCTCTTATCTTTTATTTATGAAAATTGAAATTATTTAATAAAGTTATAGTTTTTTTTAAAGTCAGATGGTCAATAAGCTATAATAAGATGGTAAAAATCTAAGCAAATAAAAAACTAAAGAAATATGAAAGAAAAATGTTTTGAAACAGCTGATGTTGACACAATTTCAATTTCCTTCACAACATGTAAAGTATTATTTGTCTGTACTCTTCTACAGTTGCTAAAAAAAAGATAATTCTGAATTTTTTAAGTTTAGTGAAATACAGCTTTAGCTGAAATGCACTCACGAATTACTAGCATGACCACGTGTATATAATATGCTGTGTGCCTGTAACAGGTAAAGATACTGATGAATTCACTGTCTTTTGAGTGAGTGGTAGGTTTACTCATTTGACTAATTAAGGACTAAAATATTTTCATTTGTATGGGAATTTTTTTAGGTTATGGCTATTTAATTAAAAATAATCATTTCAGCACTCAATGCTTGTGCTCACTGGTGGATTTCTAGCCTCGCAGTGTCCTGAGGCTGATGCCTGTGGTTATCACCAGCATTAAAATAAATGAACCCGAAGTCATAAGACTGGTCTGGAGTGGCACATTAACTCACTTGGAAAATTCCTCTTAAAGCTTTCATAAGCCAGTCTAAGAAACTGCAATTAACAGTGATATGTGCATCTCCTCTGTAGGTGACCACTTCCCCAGAAGGAGTCCCTTTGTATATCTATATTCAGCACGTTTGTTAAAATACAGTCTCTATTTTTTAATTACACTCTGGGCTGATACTATAAAATCATGTCCTGGTGTTTTAGCTTTTTTCATAGAAGAATGTTTATTTCTTCAAAGCAAAGGATCCTTTTTGATTACCAGTATTGCCGTGTACAGTGTTGGGCATGTGAAATAGGTGTTTGAGGAATTTAATCATCTTTTGTAAATGTGTTACATCTGATAGCTTTCAAAGCTCTTGCTGTTACAGGCACACAGCTTATGAAAGTGGCCCAACATACAGTCACATCAAAAATAATAAAATATCTACGAGTAAATCTGCATAAGGGGTTAAAAGACCTACACTTGGAAAACTATGAGACACTGATGAAAGAAATTGAAGACAACAGAAACAGATGGAAACATATACCATGTTCATGGATTGGAAGAATTAATATAGTTAAAATGACCATAGTACCCAAGGCAATCTACAGATTCAATGGAATCCTTATCAAAACACCAAGGGCATTTTTCACAGAAATAGGACAAATAATTTTAAAATTTGTATGGAAATACAAAACCCCAAATAGCCAACACAATCTTGAGAAAGAAGACTAGAACTGGAGGAATCATGCTCCCTGACTTCAGATTATACTACATAGCTACAGTAATCAAAACAGTATGGTACTGGCACAAAAATAGTTACATAGATTATTGGAACAGAATAGACAGCCCAGAAATAAAGCAACACACCTATGGTCATTTAATCTATGACAAAGGAGGCAAAAATATACAATTGAGAAAAGACACTCTTTTCAATAAGTGGTGCCGGGAAAACTGAACAGCTACATGTAAAAGAATGAAATTAGAATGGTCTCTAATGTCATATACAAAAATAAACTCAAAATGGATTAAAGACCTAAATGTAAGCCCAGAAACCATAAAACTCCTAGAAGAAAACATAGGTGGAGCACTGTTTGACATAAATTGTAGCAATATATTTTTTTGGATCAGTGTCCTAAAGCCAGGGAAATAAAAGCAAAAATAAACAAATGGGACCTAATTACAGGTAAACGTAAAAGCTTTTGCACAGCAGAGGAAACCATCAACAAAACAAAAGGACAACCTACTGAATGGAAGAAAATATTTGCAAATGATATGACTGATAAGGGGTTAATATCCAAAATAATAAGCAACTCATACAACTCAACATCAAAAAAACAAACAACACGATTTTTTAAAAATGGGCAGAAGACCTGAATCAACATTTTTCCAAAGAAGACATACAGATGGCCAACAGGCACATGAAAAGATGATCAACATCATTAATCATTAGAGAAATGCAAATTAAAGCCACAATGAGATATCACTTCACACCTGTCATAATGACTATCATCAAAAAGACCACAACTAACAAATGCTGGCAAGGATGTGAAGAAAAGGAACCCTTATACTCAGTGGGAATGTAAATTGGTGCAACCACTGTGGAAAACAGTATGGAGGTTTCTCAAAAACCTAAAAATAGAACTACCATATGACCCAGCAATTCCACTCCTGGGTATTCAAAAAAAACCCAAAAACATTCATTTGAAAAGATATGTGCACCCTAATGTTCATAGCAGCATATTTACAATTGCCGACATATGGAAGGAACCTAGGTGCCCATCAACAGATAATTGGATAAAGAAGATGTGGTATATATATACAATGGAATATTACTCAACCACAAAAAAGAATGAAATTTTGCCATTTGCAACAACATGGATGGACTTGGAGGGTATTATGCTAAGTGAAATATGTCAGACAGGGAAAGACAAATATTGTATGATATCACTTATATGTGGAACCTAAAAAATAAAACAAGCTAGTGAATATAACAAAAAAGAAACAGACTCACAGATATAGAGAACAAACTAGTGACTACCAGTGGGGAGAGGGCAAGGGGAGGGGCAAGATGGGGTAGGAGATTAAAAGTTACAAACTACTGTGTATAAAATAAATAAGCCACAAGGATATATAGTACAAAACAGGGAATATAGACAGTATTTTATAGTAACTATGAATGGAATATAACCTTTAAAAATTGTGAATCGTTGTGTTGTTGTACACCTGAAACTTATTGTTAGTGTATATCAACTGTACCTGAATTTTTTTAAAAAATAGTCAAAACATGGCTGGACAGAGCTTCCTTCTCCCTTCCACCATGTGAGAACAGGTGAAAAGAGCGTGTCTATGATTCAGTAACCTCTCACCAGACACCACACCTGCCAGCTCCATGGTCTTAGACATCCCAGCCTCCAGAACGGTGAGGAATAAATTTTTGTTGTTTATAAACCACCCAGTCTGTGATATTTTGTTAAAGCAGCCCCAAATGGACCAAGACATCTGCTACTCTGTTTATTTGAAATTATTCACCTGGTTAAAGGTAGCCCACAACGTCACTAGATAGATAATATCTAAAATTTAAATCTATGTGTACTTTCATGCATTAAAAGCACCTCCCTGCTGCCTGTAACATAAAGACTAAGTTTTCTCGGCATGGCCTATAAAACACTCCTGGTTCTGTGCTTTATTTGCCTTTTCAACAAACTCTCTGCTTATGTCCTGCTTACTGCTCTAAACTCCAGCATCAAATAACACGTAATGAAGGTCACCTAAGCTTTGCCCGTGCCGTCCATCCATCCTGAGCGTCCTGCCATCTCCCACTGTCCTCCCACTTTAGCTCAAATCATTCCAACTCATCTTTTATGATTCCAGTAGCAGATCGTCACCTTCGGGAAAACTCCTAAGTCCCTAAAATTGGATTCAATGGCCTTTTGCCCAAACAGTACTGCTCTCCAAGTATCTCCTGCTCCCCTACATTTCCCAACACCCAGGGCAGTCTGGGGCGCCATCTGACTAGCTCCCAACAAAGGGTTATGAACAGAAGTGATCTGTGTTTAAGCTAATGCACTTATTTCTTATGCCAATGTTGTCCTGGTTGCCCAGGATAGATGCCCAGAACCAAAGTGGACTAGTATGAATGAGAAATTCCTGCTGCATTAAACCACTGACACTTTGTTTGTTATTTAGGGATAAGTCTGTTTGATCCTGATAGAAATTGATAGCAGGAAGAGCGCCAGCTGCAGTAATAAATAAATAAATAGCCCTAAGATCTGTGGCACTGAAATCACGATTGTGCCGGGGATAAAGGAGAGGGATGTGGCAGCTGGAGAAGAGATGTCATGCAGTTGATGAGATGCTGACAGAGCTCTTGCCTCTGGGTGAAATGTGTGATAACTTTCCAGGCCAACTGCATGTGTAATGAGCTTCTGGATTGTAAGACCAAATACAAATTAAAATTAAGAGACTTCATTCTCTGTTGAAAATGGGCAGAAAGATTGCTCTTCCCTCCCTTTTTCTTTGAACGAACTTACTTTAGAAAATGTACAATTGTAAGTACTTTCTTCTATCTGAAATGCATATAAATCCTTCTGAAAGTGAAATAGGTCTTTTGTCAGCTTTAAGAACCAGGAGTGCCCTTCTCTCTCTCTCTCGGGGACTCAGGAACCACTTCTTAAACATGAAAGGAGAGAGTGCCCCTCACCCCCAGTTTCTGTGGGAGAGTAGGAGCCTAACATCAGTGGTGCTTGGCTCCAGATTGCAAAACTACCTCCTGTCATAAAGGTGTGAGAAGTTTGTTTTTCCTCTAGATAAAACCAAGTAGCTAATCAAGGTGGTCACTCTAGTTACCAGGTGAATCTAGGATGAACTCTGTGGCAAATGCTGCTGTCACATCCTCTTACTTGAGACCAGTTACTGTTTATCTTGAGAACATGTACATAGTGGGTTATATCTGCTTGCGACTATGAAAAGGGCGAGATGTCTTTTTCTTTGCAGTCTCTTAGCAGATTGCCTGTGATGTGCATCACATTCTGGTTTAATATGAATAAGATATCAAGAGTATTTTCTTTATTACTTTTGTGGAGAGGATTTCTAAATTGGAAGAAGATTTTGCTTTTAACTGTATTTCCTAACAACATCTAGGGGAAGAAGTTAGAAAACAAAATGTTTGTTGGCTCGCAAGAGACTACAAGGAAAGGATCTCAGGGAAAACTTGAGAACTTGCAAGCAAAAATGAAAGGGATTTGAAAAAAATCAAACCCCTGAAAAATTGGAAAAGATACGTATGTTGAGTCACCAAAGAGTAAGGAGATAAAATTAAGAAAGTCTTTTAAGTGACAAAAATAAGTTAAAACAGCCTCAAGAAAAAGAACAGAATAAGAGTATAGTCTCCACATTTATTGCTAAAACCTCTCGATAAAGGCGTTCGAGGTAAAGGGCAGCTTAAGAGTATGGTGCCTAGGATAATCTTTTAATTATAAAAGATGACCGAGGGTAAAGGACTGATTGAGTGGTGCTCCTACAGAACTTGACAAAGTCAAGGTAGCACCTTTAAACCAAAAGAGAGAGGTTTGGGGAAGAGGAAACAAAATATTATAGCAAATCTGAGAAGTACGTCTTAAAAAAAAAATCCAAAATGGTGGGTACAGAATGAGGGTCAAGGATCACTGTTAACCCTTAGTTAGGGTAAGGAACCTCAGGTTACCTGGTAAGCAGCATTTCAGAATGACCAGGGCCAGTCCCGCCTTCCGCATGTCTCCTATTCCCTCTGCTTAAAGGGGAGTGTCTGCAGTGCTGGGCTTCCTGACCCTCTTGAACCACTGTTCATTAGGTGGGGAAAAGCAGAAAAATTCCTTTTAGATCATTCTTTTGGAATCAAGAGAAGTCACATCGGGAACTGATTTAGATACTGTTGCATATCACCTGCAGATTCTGGACCTGGAGCTGGAATCAAGGGCTGGATGAATTGCTTTTCAGTTTGTCTCCTTTAGGGAAGGGTTGAGTGTGTAGGAAAAAGAGAGGAAAGGGATCTTTGCTGACCAGAAGTGATGATTGTGGCAGAGACAGTCGTGCTTACCAAGCAGTCCACCGACTCCCCTGTATTTACCCTTCCCCTTGCAATTAGGTGGGCCCCGTGAGACACAGTTCTGGACAAGGGGCTAATGTGCATTGCCTCTGTGCCAGAGTATTTGAATGTCTTGTGTTAGTCAACTTGGGCTGTCGTAACAAAATACCATAGAATGGGAGACTTAAACAACATAAATTTATTTCTTGCAGTTCTGGAGGCTGAGAAGTCCAAGATCAAGGTGCTGGTGAGTGGCTCCTTGTGAGGGCTCTCTTCTTGGCTTGCAGACAGCCACATTCTCACTGTACCCTCACATGGTGGAAAGGGAGTGAGAGGAAGCAAGTTTCCTGTGTCTCTTGTTATGAGGACACCAATCCTATTGGATCAGAGCCCCGTTCTTATGCCTCATTTAACCTTAATTACCTCAGAAAGACCCTTTCTGCAAATATAGTCATATTGGGGTTCGAGGCTTCAGTATATAAACTGGGGAGGGGGGGTGTACAATTAGTCTAGAGCATGCCTGTTGAAGAATTTTCCAACACTTTCAGCCACTGTGCAACTGAAGTGGTCTATTGCTGAAATGTCTTAGCCACAAAGTTGCAGGAGCCTGGGTTTCTGAATCCAGTTTGCCCTGGTGATTTGCCCAGACACGTATCAGACATAGCTTGAGTGAGAAATAAACATTTGTTGTGTTAAGCCATTGAGGTTCGAAGTGACCTTTCTTATTTTTTTAATTACACAGCATAAGTGAACTAATTTTCCTAATCCATAACCTTTTTGTGATTTCAGTACCTACTCACTAAATCTCTTTTATTACAATTCCTACTTTATATCATAACCATTGGTCCATCTGTCTCTCCAAGTACCCTATGAGCGCATTAAAGACAGGGATTATTTAGTCATCTCTCTTTCTCTAAAACGTCATGGTATTTGACAAATGATTGAAAGTATCTCATAATTAATGGGATTTTCAATGTCACAAAAAGATTTAAATTATCATGTTCCATTGAGTTTCAATTACATAGTATAGGGAATAAGAAAGGCCTCTTCCTTGAAAAATTTGCATCACGGATATATGTGATGTTAAAAAATCCTATGTCTGTGTAAACTTTTCCTTTACTTCCAGAGAATTAATACTAAGACAAAGCCTTTGAGGAACTTAGTGTCTTTTGTGTGTGTGCCTAATTTGGTAAATCTCTTGCTACTACAACACTGGGACTAATTTTTTCCCCTAGGATAAAACATTCATTAAATGACTTAGGAAACCATTCTTATCAAGAAATGGAGGCTCTGATCTTAATTTTTGCTCCATTAACTTTAAGGTTCAGTACATTTTTATTGAACCCATACATACTTTAATGTGAATTGCTTTTCATTAATTGGTCTATAGGGATTCCAATGACAGTTTTGGCCTTCCTTTTAGGTTTTTTACTTCTCCTTCAAAAAGTTCCTAAACTTTAGTAATAGTCATTAAATCAAGGAACGATTGCTGGAATCGAGAGGATGAGAATCAATGGAAAGAGATGGAAGTTCTGGTTTGATCTCCTCCTTGGATGTGGCAGGTCTCCACCTCCACCAATGAGACTTACATCTCACAGGAGACTAATCCAGGCTGGCTTTTTTAGAACATTTGAATCATTTGTTTATTAATGACTGATTGATTCATTCAAAAGATGCACATATTTTCACATGTCTGGAATTGAGATCTATGTTGTTACTATTAGCATTTACATTGAATGGCATCATTCGATGGTGGCCGCCAGGTGGTGCTAGCAATGTAGTTGCCGTTACCTGCAGGCACACAGCCTTGGTCATTGATGCCAATGTTTTCATCCCTTCAATAGAAGCTACATGTAATGTTAGTGCTTCACTTCTTGAGTTTAATTATATTTCAGTTTAATGTCAACTCTTCAGTGTTTCACTCAAGAAACATTTTAGGACCATTTGAGAAAAACAAAACTTATTGTGAACACCTTCTTGTAGATAAAGTGTTCACCATAAAACTTGTAGAATGGGTGTCAGTGGTTTAGAAGAAAAGTTTAAAGTCAAAAGCAGCATACTCTTTAATAAAGAACTGTGTACCACTAACACTCCTGATGGCAAATGAAATAATATTTTGTGAAAAAAGAAAAACAAAGGACATTGGTAATTCTGGATTGATTCAGAAGGGTTGGACTCTGTATGTGCAAACGTTTTAGAAATTCCTTTGTTAACTTATTTTACTTATTTTTTATGCATATATAAAAGTAACATATAATAATCTATGACAAGTGAGCCTGAGTCTTATAATACATACATTTTTAAGAGATTAAAAAAAACTTTGTATAAGAACATAACTGTGATACATAAAATTGGGTGACTCTTATCATCCTTGGTGTTTTATATTTGACAAAATATGGTAGTTATTGTGTTCATATTATATGCCAGGCATTGTTTAGGTGCTTGGATGACTCAGAGAACAAAGGTCTCTGCCTTCATGATGCTTATAGGTTGTTGAGGCAGGACAATAACAAAGTAAGCACATTAAGATAAACATAAATAATACATCAGGTGTTGATGAGTGTTATGGAGAAAAAACATAACATAGTAAAGGTATAGGCATGATGGGGATGGATGCTATTTGATAGAGTTGGTCAAACAAGACATCTTATTTAAGGTGATATTCCAGTAGATACCTAAAGGAAGTGAAGAAGAAGCTTTGTAGGTGGTTATTTGAGAAATAACACCCTTGGAAGAGGGAGTATCAAGCCCAAAGACCCAGCCAGGGACAGTACTGCGCTTTATATTTAAAGAGTAGAAAACGTGGCCAGAGCAGAGTGAGTGTGGAAGGTTTAGGAGATGACACCAGACAGATGCTTTGGGCCCGACTAAGTAGCATCCTCTGAGGCTTATTGAGGACTTTAGGTTTTACTTTGATTGGATTCAGAAGCCATTGGGATACTTAGATCAGCAAGATGCAGCCTCCGTTATATTATAAAAGAGATTTACTCCAGATGTTGTATGGAGACCAGACTGTAGGGAAGTAATGATGAAAGCAAGGAGAACAGTTAGGATCCTGTTGCAATATCCAGACAAGTGATGATGGACCAAAGTTTACCAGGGGAGAAGAGGATAAACTATCAAATTTAGAGTCTGAATAGATGTGGAATGTGAAAAAAAACCATATGAATTAACCATTGACTTTGAGAATTGGACCAAGCAACCAGAAAAATATAGATGCCATTTACTGTAATGTAGAATACTGAAAGGGTGAAAGATTGGGTTGAAAATCCAGTTTGTTTTCTGACAGGGTGAGTTTGAGATATCTCGTGGACAACCAAGGGGAATTTCAGGAGGTGGCTGCGTATACGTATCTGGATATCAGGGAAGAGTCACCAGCAAGTAGATTCCTTTTAAGTTATATACCTGAATGCCTCACTTATGGGAAGAGAAGATACAAACATCCATTACTTACTCCTGGGCAAAAATGCTTCAAGTGGTAGATAATATTAACCATATTAAGTACTACAGAGAAGATGAGTAAGATGAAGCTTGAGAAGCAACATGCTGATTTTGCAAATCAGAGGCCACCGATGGCCTTGAAAAGAGCTGTTTCAGTGGAGTCATGGGGGCAAAAGACTGGAGTGAGTTCAAGAGTGAGAGGAGAGAAATCAGAATCCGCAAGGACGATGACTCAAGAAATTTTATTGTGAAGATAACAGAAATAGAGAAGTAGCTGGAAAAGAATGTGAAGATAAACTTTTTTTTTGAAGATGAGCTATATTAAAAAACATTTGCATGAAGACAGGAGTCATACTATACAGAGGGAAAAAATGATAAAGCAGAAGAAGGAGGGAAACGTCACTAATCAATGTCCTTGAGTTGATGAGAGGAAATGGGATCTAGTGAACAAGTGAGCAGCTACAGTAAATATATATATATATATATATATATATATATGTATGTATGTATGTATTTTAAACAGGAAGGTGTAATGGAGGATGATATAAATGGAGGCAGGCGTTTGGGGCTCACGATAGAGGCATGTGGAAGTTGTCTTCTGATAGTTTCTGTTTTCTTGGTGAAATACGAAGCAGGGTAACTGACCATGAGGCTAGAGGGAAAAAGTATTCAATATTTGATGCAAGAGAAGGTATAATATGGTTGTTTGGGTGAGTAAACCTACCACAGAAGTAGAGTAAGATGGCCAGTTAACACCAAAGTAGAGTTCTCGCAACCGCCAGCCGAATCTGTGGCCTCATCCATTTTCCTCTGCTCCTGGCTCATCACCCAGTGCTACTTCCAAACTCTCCCAGGCTTCTGCCCTTCAGATCTTCAGTGGGGCTCAGGCCCTCTCTGCACCCCACAGGTGAGCCGGGCGGCGCTTAGGTTCCTGTACTTGCCCACGTCAGACACCCACGTCTGCCATTGTCCCTCTTCTGCACTCGGAGTGGCTGTACGTGGGGATTGTGAGGGTTCTTCGAGGTGCTGCAGCCTGCCTCTACTGTGCTCCTACTTATAATGTTCCCAGGCTCCCCAAATATCTGAACATTTCTGAAGTGTCCCCCTCCCTCCAGCACACATCCTTGGTTCCCGTCATTTTATACTCGCTAGGATCCTTCTTACTTACTTACATCTGTCCATGCCGTCTTGTCTACCTGGAATAGTCCTCCCCCTACCCCACCCCTCACATCTCATGCATACACACACACAACCGTTCAACCTTCCTTAACTTAGATGCTCCTATAATGACGTATACAGAACCTCTACACTATAGCACTGAACACACTGATTGCAAAGCCCTACACACCTCGTCAGACTCCACGCTGCCCTAAGAGTCCTTTAGAGATGTTTTTCTAGCAGCCTGCCTGGTATCTGCCATAGAAGTCTGTGAAATGAGTGACAGGACACACGAGTGAGGGAGACTGCCAGCCCCAGAGGAACTGGGCAGTGTCATGTGCAAGACCCCGAAGCCCAGCACCAGTTCTAAGATTCTCTTAATCACTCAGGTTAAGCAGGAAAAAATAAGTAAGTCTCTTAGGCTATTTCTACTCTAATGAGACAGCATAGGTAATACCAACAACTATGCTACTGTATGAGGCAGAGCCGTGAGAACAGAACCTCAGAAATTATTTCCAACTGTCCAGTATTTTCTTCACTTAATAGGAATGAAGGATCCTATTATAACAAAATCTGAGAATGAAGCAGCATCATAAATCAGGAAAAAGTTAAAGGTGAGGGAATAGTATTATTTTTCATTTCTTTTGTGTCTAAGGTGTCTGTGACTTAAATAACAAGTGTATTAGTCTCCAGATATGGTCAAAACATATTCCTGTTTCCTAAAGTGAGGGCGATTTTGGCAGGAATGAAACACGTTCCTGTGTCATCCTTTCCTAATTACACTTCCCGTGGTGTGAGAGATTTCTTATGCATCTCTCCCCTCCCCCTTCTTCCTTCCCCCTCCCCCTTCTTCCTTCCCCCTCCCCCTTCTTCCTTCCCCCTCCCCCTTCTTCCTTCCCCCTCCCCCTTCTTCCTTCCCCCTCCCCCTTCCTCTACTCTCCAGACGCCCCCTTCCCCCCTCCTGCCAACTCCTCTTCACCCCTCCCCTTTTGCTCCTTTCTCTTCCTTCTTTTTAATAAATATTATCTACTTTGGCTTCTGTTTTGCTTTCCTTGTCTCCTTTCTACCTGACAAATCCTGATCCAGTGCCTCCAAAATGTCAAACTTTCTCCAAGCTTCCCTCCTAGAACTACTTAAACTTTCATGTGAAATAGACCTCCTAAAAATCCCTGAAGCAGAAGAGTGTGTAACATCAATTTATATGTGAAGCCACAAGGCCCTAAATTGAAATTTAAGTCTACTAACTTTAAGAAGAATAAAAAACTTTCAGAAAAAAAATTCACTTTCTTTTTTTCTCAGTTAGTTTATATTGTGGTACAGTATACATAACATAAAATTTACAATATTACCGTTTTATTAAAGATATTTTTACAGCAGTTTTAGGTTCACAGCAAACCTACAGCAAAGGTACAGAGATTTCATATATATCACCTGAACACACACGTGCACAGACTACCCCATTATCAACTGCCCCACCAGAGGGGTGCATTTGTTGCAATTAATGCATCTGCACCGGCACACCATGATCACCCCAAATCCAGAGTTTACATTATGGTTCACTCTTAGTATTGTACATTCTATGGGTTTGGACAAATATACATGCACCCATCATTGTGGTGTCATCCAGAGATGTTTCACTGCCCTAAAAATGCTCTGTGTTCAGCCTATTCATCCCTCCCCACCCTTAATCTCTAATTACAACATTGATCTTCTTACTGTCTCTGTAGTTTTGCCTTTTCCAGAATGTCGTATCGTTGGAAATATACCAGTGTGTAGTCTTTTCAGAGTGGCTTCTTTCACTTAGTAGTGTGCAATTTAAGGTTCTTCTGTGTTTTCTCATGGCTTGGTAGTTCATTTTTTTTAGTGCTAAATAATATTCCATTGTCTGGGTGTACCAAGTTTATTTATCCATTCACCTACTAAAGGACATCTTGTTAGATTCCAGGTTTTGGCAATTATGAATAAAGCTGCTATAAGCATTCATATGCAGGTTGTTTTGTGGATATAAGTCTTCACATCCTTTGGGTAAATATCAAGGAGTGTGACTGCTGGCTTGTGTGCTAAGAGTATGCTTAGTTTTGTAAGAAATCACCAAACTATCTTCCAAAATGGCTGCACCGTTCAGCATTCCTGCCAGCAATGATTGGGAGTTCCTCTTGCTCCACATCTCCAGTGTTTGGTGTTGTCAGTGTTCCGAATTTTGACCATTCCAACAGGTGTGCAGTGGTATCTCATTGTTGTTTTAATTGGCGTTTCCCTGGTGATATGTGATGTGGAGCATCTTTCCATATGCCTATTTGCCATCTTAACTGGGTTGTTTGTTTTCATATTGTTGAGTTTTAAGAGTTCTTCTATATTTTAGGTAACTGTCCTTTATCAGATGTAGCTTTTGCAAATATGATCTCCCAGTCCGTGGCTCGTCTCCTCATTCTCCTGACGTTGTCTTTTTCAGAGCAGAAGGCTTTAATTTTAATGAAGTCCAGCTTATCAATTATTTCTTTCATGTGTCATGACTTTGGTATTGTATTTAAAATGCCCTCATCATACCCAAGGTCATCTAGATTTTCTCCTAAAATGCCAAGGTGTTTAGGAGCTCTGTGCCAGGAACTAAGACTAAATATGTATTTCTTGTTATAAATTACAGTATCTCAATAAGACAACTCAAATTGGTATCATTTAAGAGGAGCAAAAAAATAAATGAATGGAGTCCCTGAGTTTATGATCTGATTTCCTTCAAGTCTATTTCCAAATAGATATTTTTAATTTACAAGTAGAATTAGCAGGAAATTAACACATAGAGAATTCATTACATTTGGACATAAATTTTAGTAAACGATCTATGAACTAAATTATTTTTAACAACTGTATGTAAATAGTGATCTTTAAATCACAGATAAAAGAATGATTTGATTTGAATATCTGTTACCTTTTTAAACATTAGAAGATTGCACTATCATGAGAATTTTATTTTTCATATTTGTTAAAAACTAACCAATGAGCTTGTGTATCCTCTGAGTCATTTCTTTTGAAAAACACTATTTGAATTACAGTTATTGGATATGCAAAATATACTGTTGTTACACTGTTTTTAATATGAAAATATATTTGCTCCTTGAAATTCTGAATAATCCATTTTCATTTGATGTTTGTCCAAGTACTCCTTAAGGCTTCACATGTTTACTTTCCCATTCATTACTTGATGTGTTTTAATCGCTCATCAATATTGCCAGATATCAATTAATTTCATCCTATTTTGTAAAGGTTATGCTGAGTCAAGTAGAAAAGAAGATAGAATATCAGTTCATGTCAGAAATACTGGGGAACAAAGCTTTCTTGACTTTTAATCCTTTGTGGATACTATATACATATAGAATATATATATATTCTACCAAAGTCTTTGAGCATGCCAATTACCTTGCCATAAATGTGCATAGGAAGCTCACTTCACCAGAAATTCACAATAAATGAAGTGCTAAGTATAGCACTGGGTTTTTTTTTCCTGATTCAATTATACAAATTGAAAACATGTTAAAGAATAGTGTTTTCAAAACACACCAAATTCGCCTTGAAATTAAAACTGTAATCGAGAAATTTAGAAATACTTTGCACGCCAGGTTATCGAAACTAAAATGTGTCAGTTACTCGTCCATAAATGGTCACTGAGTCCCTACTCTTTGAAGGGATATACAGTATACCCAGCTCACAATCTATCCCTAGAATGACTAACCTGGTTTGGGGAAAGCATGATGAAGAGTGCTTGCTATGACTATAATTTAATAAGATCTAAAATTCATAAATATATCTTGGTGAGTCAAGGAAGGAAAGACTTAGAAGTGTA
The DNA here is from genome assembly GCF_937001465.1 of Orcinus orca. NCBI lineage: Eukaryota > Metazoa > Chordata > Mammalia > Artiodactyla > Delphinidae > Orcinus > Orcinus orca. The sequence goes on along the minus strand of NC_064573.1, from coordinate 7,655,554 downwards.
CAGGCAGCTAAGAAGTCAGAAAATGTTTATTTCTCTCATTATAACACGATAACATTGGAAAACTAATGCTGTCGGGGGTAGAATGGCCTGCAGACATATGATAAGACGTTTAATAACTAGTAGCCTGCAGTCGACCCTGTACAGATGTTTATAGTTTCTTTTCCCCCTCTACATTTTTTTGTAAATTTTTATTTCTGCTTTACTTCTAACTAAAAATCTTTTATGGCATATTTCTTCTACTTATTTTATGTGTTTTCCAGAGCTTCATAATTATTGAATGCAGTTCTTTTGGCATAAATATCATATTCTCCTACAGGCAGATTTACTGAGATGCCTGTGATCTATGTCTCCAGGACCCCTCTCTAATAACAGGGGCCTTGCAACCTATTTGCATATGTGATGAATGATTTTCATCACTTTGTAGATGTACAGTATTTTTCTACTCTTCTTATTACAGTAAAATGACTTCCAAAATTCTATAAGCTTTGGGCCCCACAAAAACCTGGATCTATACCTGATCACTCTTGTATCTGTTGACTTATTTCACCAGTAAGGGTGCTGGATTTGTGTAAACATATCTACCTTTTCCATACCCCCTCCTTTCCAAATGGAATTAATAAAACTCACTCCCAAGATGGTGGCCTGCACTGGTGTCCTGGTTCCTCACCAAGAATCGTTGCTGCTTGGATCACATAGGAATTAAATTGCCCATCTTGGCCCTAAACTTCATCAGTACTCCAAGCAAAATGATTCTAAAAAATTATAAGTTCAACAGTGTATTCCACTGTGGAGAAAAGAGTTAAAGCTCCTCGTCTGTGATACATTTTTCTCCTGAGTAACACTAAAGAAATGTCCAGGGGACAGAAGGAAAGCAAGTGGTCTAGTGTATAGTCTTGTAAACATGCTGAGTGACCTTCTGGTAAATAGATTAAGGATATTGCTGGGAACAGATTCCCTATGTACAGAATGCCCTTAGCAGGATGCTCCTGGTTTAAGACTGCCTGTGGTCAACAGTCCTGTGGTGGACTTATAAGGCAGTGCTCCCTAGAGAATGCCACCTAAACTAAATATTTGGGATATAAAATAAAAATATGCATTTCCTGACTCCCTGCCCGGTGTGCCTGTCGCATACGTCACTTAGAGAACTCACATAATCTGAGGAAGATAGTGCACGTCGGCAGCAGAAGGAAGGTCCTGAGGAGCTGCTCTCGATGGCCCAGTCCTTTTCCTGCCTTGTCTGTACCTCTTGATTGGGGTAAAATTTGACATTCAGTAAAATCTCTTGACAGTCTGACCCTTTGGATTGGCCCATCCCCAACATGCTCACAGTTGGTTGACAGGGAATAAGTCAAATACATTCAGAAAGACATTATGATCCATTAATATTTCTTATAAATGAATAATCGCTAAATGTAAATGTTTTTAGCAAATGTAAATATTTTTAGTCAAAAGAAAAAATAATAAATATAAAAGACGTTTCAAATAGACGTTAATACCAGGGTACCATCTTAGTTGGACACAAAGAACTGAGAAGGAGATTTTGCAGGGCAATTCATCTTATTAAATATTTAGGGATATTTTTATATGATAAATATTTTATGTATCCAGTGACATTCTCCAAAATATGATGAGAGTATTTGTCAACATATAAAGAACTTACATAAGTTGAGTTATGCTTTCATTGGCTCACAGAATTACTCCAAGGGAAGAAGGACTTGATATGAATAATATGCGTGACCAAGTTTTTATATGACCAAATTTGGCACCATGACGCTATAAATTTCTCACATTAAGGTCATGTAATGAAGTGGTTTAGACTAGAATATGAAATCGCAGGCTATCGATTCTGGATTAAACTTCTCTTGTGAATCAACTCCTTTGAATGTCAGATCCTCATCTGAAAACTGGAGATTAATTTTGCCGAGGCCATGGGGTTGTTTTTAGAATTAAATGGAAAAGTGCTACTTATAAAGAAATGATGACAGTGTTTGACACGCAGTATACAGGAGCCCAGTTATTATTAATTAGACGTATTATGTCTTTTAAAATTTTAAGACAATATCTGAACTTAAAGGACACTAGAGTTTTCTATTTTAAAAGAGAAATTAGAAATCAGATCCCAGAGTGTTGCACACGCATGCCGATGAACAAGGTAGCCCGTGGCCTCACAACTTTCCAAGCTGAAGGTGTCAGTCTCCCACCCCTCACACCCTGTTCTGAGTGGCAGAACTGTCAGTCAGGTGCATTGTTAACCGCAGGGCTGGTGAGGAATGAGAAGCACAACATTTGACATTTGGCTTTGCAGGTGAATGAATTCTTCCAATCTCACGGTCTTTGAAATAAAAGACTCTCTGATGTTACATTTGAACGACTCATGCTCCATTGCATCTGTAAAGGGACTGTATTTGAAACAAGTCAAATCAGGGTTTGGATTGGTCATGTAGGCATTGAAAGTCCCCACTGACTGTCTATTTGCTTTCCTATTACCATTCTGAACCCATCTTACTTACGCACCGTGATTTTTGAGGCTACTACGTTTGCATTCATTGTACTACAGTTAAGACAATTTGCAGTAACTGGTTCACTCAGCAGAGGGCAAGAAAACAAACCATGAGTGATTCTGCTGGAATTAACTAATTTATTTGTGAATATCAAGTCTAATCAAAAGGAATTCTTTAGCAATGTCATTTCAGCAGCCAAATCCCAGCTCTATTCAAATGGATTCATTGATATTCCTCACACCTTGCTTAGCAGGCTAAAGACTAGCTTCTCTGTTCCTGGGGAGGTCAGAGTGAACACAGAAAGAGCTCTTACAGATGAAACTGTGTCTCTTTCCTACCTACCTGATTATTGAGGGGATTCATGATTTGAAGCTCACTTGGTCCATGGAGTTAACTGGAAACTTTGGGCTAAGAGTGGCACCATATGATGAGAACTGTGGGGCACTTTAATAGACCGCTGACTTGTTGCAATTATAAATGACAAACTATAAATGAAGTCCTAATATGAGTGTTTCTGTTACCTCTTCCCTACAGAAATGGTGACAATCTTAACCTATTAGAGTTTTCTTTGGTTTTCTTTCTTTATTTGTACAGGTGTCACTGATTCTGTGCTACACCCACACTGTGCTTTTCCTATAAGACCCTTATTGCCATTTAAAGAAAAGCTCAGACTGTGCCTACAGTTGCTCAAAGTTGCTTTAGACGACAGACTCTACAGAACTGACGAAAATACCCTCCTCTGGTTACTTGTAACTCCTGCCCTAGAGTGGTGGTTTAAATTCTGCTATTTTTGCTAAGAATCATTTGTGCATTATTTCTAATTTCCAAACGGACACCAGGCAAGCACGACCACCCACTGCGCCCCCAGCCCCCGATTCCTATCCTTATAGTTTTGCTTTTTCCCAGAATGCCATTTAAATGTATGTCTGGCTACCTTCATGGAGCATGATGCCTTTTTAGATTCTTCCATGGTGCTGCATATACGGGAGTCCATTCCTTTTTAGTGTGGTGTGAATATACTACAACTCTTTCATCCATTCACCAGTTGAGAAGTTTAAACATATTGTAGTTTCTTGCTTCACATAAACGAGTGATCTCTGCTTTTAAGGAAGATTCTCTCACACTTTCTGCACCGCAGGCAGAGAGATTGACTCATCCTATGAATTTCTTGAATCCAAATGTAGACATATTACTAAATTTGAATCCCTATGCAATATAATATCTCATGACAAAAAGCTTTTGTAATGCAAACGATAATATGTAAAAGTATGTATTAAGCCACATTTAAAAACATACTTCTCTGTGAATAAAACATAAACTTTAAAAAATTAAAAAATATTTTATGAAAATGATAGAAAAAATGGGAAATATATTCCATATTGCACCTAATAAGTGCTCAAAACAAAAAATTAGAGTACATGGGTAATTGTTTCAGTAGGTTTTATTATTATTTAAGTGTGGTGAGGCCTACATATCAGGAGATGAATGCCATTGAAAAGATAATTGGTCACTGACGGTTCTCAAGAGGAGGGGGCCCATCTTTGACAAAGGAGGCAAGGATATACAATGGAGAAAAGACAGTCTCTTCAATAAGTGGTGCTGGCAAAACTGGATAGCTTCATGTAAAAGAATGAAATTAGAACACTCCCTAACACCATACACAAAAATAAACTCAAAAGGGATTAGAGACCTAAATGTAAGACCAGACACTATAAAACTCTTAGAGGAAAACATAGGAAGAACACTCTTTGACATAAATCACAGCAAGATCTTTTTTGATCCACCTCCTAGAGTAATGGAAATAAAAACAAAAATAAACAAATGGGACCTAATGAAACCTAAAAGCTTTTGCAAAGCAAAGGAAACCACAAACAAGATGAAAAGACAACCCTCAGGATGGGAGAAAATATTTGCAAACGAATCAACAGACAAAAGATTAATCTCCAAAATATATATACAGCTCACGCAGCTCAATATTTAAAAAACAAACAACCCAATCAAAAACTGGGCAGAAGACCTAAATAGACATTTCTCTCAAGAAGACATACAGATAGTCAAGAAGCACATGAAAAGCTACTCAAGATCACTAATTATTAAAGAAATGCAAATCAAAACTACAATGAGGTATCACCTCACACCAGTTAGAATGGCCATCATCACAAAATCTACAAACAACACATGCTGGAGAGGGTGTGGAGAAAAGGGAACCCTCTTACACTGTTGGTGGGAATGTAAATTGATACAGCCACTATGGAGAACAGTATGGAGGTTCCTTTAAAAACTAAAAATAGAACTACCATATGACCCAGCAATCCCAGTACTGGACATATACCCAGAGAAAATCATAACTCAAAAAGACACATGCACCCCAATGTTCATTGCAGCACTATTTACAATAGCCAGGTCATGGAAGCAACCTAAATGCCCATTGACAGAGGAATGGATAAAGAAGATGTGGTACATATATACAATGGAATATTACTCAGCCATAAAAAGGAACGAAATTGGGTCATTTGTAGAGATGTGGATGGATCTAGAGACTGTCATACAGAGTGAAGTAAGTCAGAAAGAGAAAAACAAATATCGTATAGTAACGCATATATGTGGAACCTAGAAAAATGGTACAGATGAACCGGTTTGCAGGGCAGAAATAGAGACACAGATGTAGGGAACAAACGTATGGACACCAAGGGGGGAAAGTGGTGGTGGTGGGGGGTGTGATGAATTGGGAGATTGGGATTGACATGTGTACCCTGATGTGTATAAAATGGATGACTAATAAGAACCTGCTGTGTAAAAAGATAAATAAAATTCAAAAATTAAAAAAACAAAAAGATGAACCCCACACCCCATGGCCTCATCACCAGCAACTATATACAAGTCTCTAGGCAAGAAAGGAGAGGCCCAAGCATCGATGCACGTGGAGAATTGCTGGTTCCACTGAGACTGAAGGGCTGTGCATGCTCTTTCCTGTCCTGAATGCTTCTAAAAAGCTAAGCAAACTAAGTGCTGGATCAAATGCTACTGTGTCTTATGAGTTTGATTGCCAGTCAAACCTGTTACCAATGCAATAGTGGGACAGTGTATTGTACTTCAATAAAAAGTTTACTAAAGAAAAAAAAGAAAAGAGGAGGGGGCCCGCCATGGCAGGGGGGGCCACAGGGGAAGTACCAGGAAGCAGAGGGAGAAAGGGAAATGCAGGCAAGGGCCTTGATTGTGAACCTGGTGAGGCAGCGTGAGCAGGCTTAGGATTGGCGGGTTTGAATCATTTCAGGGTGCTCTGGGGTGGAGGAACTGTCCCTGGGTGTCTGGTACTGACCCTGGGCTGATTAGGGCAGGTGAGTTTACCATCTCTAGGAATCGGCCAACCCTGGGAGGGGCTGTCTCTCTAAGGTCAGCAAGGTCCTAAATGTCAAAGCATCAGAACACAGAAAATAAAGATATGGTGAATACAGTGATATATTTTTACAGTGTATTCCTTTAAGAAATGTAACTCTTGGGCTTCCCTGGTGGCACAGTGGTTAGGAATCTGCCTGCCAATGCAGGGGACACGGGTTCGAGCCCTGGTCCAGGAAGATCCCACATGCCGCGGAGCAACTAAGCCCGTGTTCCGAGCCTGTGCTCTAGAGCCCATGAGCCACAACTACTGAGCCCCCGTGCCACAACTACTAAAGCCCACGTGCCTAGAGCCCGTGCTCGGCAACAAGAGAAGCCACCGCAATGAGAAGCCCATGCACTGCAACAAAGAGTAGCCCCCGCTCGCCACAACTAGAGAAAGCCTATGTGCAGCAACAAAGACCCAACACGGCCAAAATAAATAAATAAGTAAAATAAATTTATTAAAAAAAAAAAAGAAATGTAACTCTTTTTGTGGTCTTTACAATCAATAGGAAGTTGCAGAATTCCATGTCAGTCCAGAGGATGGGAATAAGGGCAGAGGAACCCGAGGGGTCCACGTTGAGTCTTGGAGGCACTGAGGAGTAGATTTGCGTCTTGGTGCATTTGAAGTGATCTGGGGTGGGTGGAAGGAAAGTAAGAGCACACAGCCGCTGTCTGAAAGCTGAGGGAAACGGGCAATTTCCATGCAGCGAGAGGAAGTGCTGAGTCGTTTAATCCACTATTCAGAAAGCAGGAACTCTGTGAGTTGGGAGTAACAATAGAGCACATTTTATCAAGAAAGGAACTATGACTTCCAAACAGGGTTTGGAAGTAAAAAGGTAGTAAAATTGTTACAGAAATTGTTTCTCTACTATTATGATGAGGCTGCTATTTAGTTTTAAAAAGGAAGCATATTTTATGCTATGCTCATCACTTTCTATTGTATTAATGGCTTTACTTCTCATCGAGGAGAACTTGCCTGGTGTTTTATACTAGCCATGAGTTCTACCACTCAAATAAGCCCAGTACTATTCAATATGAACACCTACTTCATCTCCAATGCACTAGTACTCTATTTGCCTCTAATTTTTACTGGGACCAAAGATAGCATTGACCTAGGTCAGCACTCGAAAAGAGAACCTGGATAACCATCCAAAGGGATACACGAATATGCTAGACTCTGACAAAAAGGAAAACTGGAGTCTGCTCAAAATCTAAAGAGCTAAGACATTGGGAGTACAAAATAATGGTTGGACATTAATAATTGTATAGTCTTAGAAGAGCAAAGAATATAATTAAATTGTTGAAAGCAAAATGTAATCAACACCTAAAGTCCTAGGCTCCGTGTGGTTGATCGGTGGTCTACATTAACATTAATACGAACAAACCATGCTTTAAAGTTTAAGTGTGGAACCATGATTTAGCAAACACAAGACTTGTATTGATGGTGTTTATATATACACGTTATAACCTGATTTAATTATTAAGCATCATAATAGCTACTGGCTTTGCAAGATGTTATAGTGCTATAATTATACTTTTGAATGATCTCTCGATAGATAGATAAATAGATACCTATATGGAGAGAGAGAAAGAGTAAGTACTCCTGGAGTGAGAGCACACAGCAACTGCCTGAAAGCTGAGGAAAACAGGCAGTTTCCGTGCAGCATGTATTTTTCCTTTCCCCACACCTCTCTACAGGTAACTCCTTCAATAGTCATTGTGGTCCAAGCCTTCCAGAACTCTCCTGGTACAGCATACTCCTTCTGTTACAGCATTTATTACAAGTTTTGATGCTGTAATTCATTAAGATGTCCATCTACAGAGTCATTCTGTCAGCAATTCTAATTCAAAGTGCAGAAGTTACAAAGGCAGGATCTTGGAGAAGGCAAACATAAATTATCTCCGGAGGAAAATAATATGCATTTTAAGCCTCAGACAATTTCACTAAAAAGTCTATTACACAGTAAAACATAATCAGGACACGAGTTAAGATGACATGAAGAACAACTAGAAAAAACGATAGGCAATAATAACAAACCCAAAGAGATACCAAATCCTGGAGTTATCACGTACAGACTTCAAGATAAGTACATGTACAATATTTCAAGAGATAAATGAAGACATTGAGAATTTAGTCAAAAAACTGGAAACTATTTTTAAAAATTGAGCAAATGAAGGTTTCAGGGCTAATAAATATAATGTTTCAGTTCCCCTTCCACTATTTGAAATGTAGTGATGTAAAACAAGAAAAATCATTATTACTATCATTATTAATATCGTCATCATCATCACAATCTCTCACAATTCTCAGAGTTGACTCTGTTCAGCTGGCAGTTCTTGTTCATTCAGTTCTCTCATGTGTTTGCAATCAGATGGAGGCTAAAGAGGAAATCATCTCAAAGGCTTCCTTCCTTACATGTCTGGATTGACATCACCTAGACCTAGATCTCCACTGGGAAAGTAAGCTGGGACCCTTACACGTAGCCCCCTCAGTGTGGCTTCCTCAAAGCCTGATGGCTGAATTCCAGGGACAAGCACCTCAAGAAAGAGGGGTTCAGGTGAAAGCTGGGTTTTATGACCTAGAATTGGAGGTCTTACAGTGTCACTTCTACTGCATCCTATTCACTAGAAGTGGATGACTAAGCATGCCCAAATTCAATAGAATGGGAATAAGATGCCTTCTTTTGATAGAAGCAGTGTCAGAAAATGTGCAGGTCCATACAGCACGTACAATGGCAAACTATGAACTGACTGAATGTGTATAGCTGCAGATTAGACATACCTGAAGAAATAACTAATTGATGAGGAAAAAAAGAGCAGAAGAAAATATCCAGAAAAGAAAAAAAGCACAGAGAGACAAAAGGCTGGAAGAGAACTACAAGAAACAAAGAATTTCATGTTTAATTGGAGTCCTAGCAGAAGGGAGCAGAGAAAATTGGACACGTGAAAAATTTGAAGATATAATGGCTGAGAATTTTCAAAAATAACAAAAGACATCATGTCACAGAGTCTAGAATTTCTAAGAATTTCTAAATCTAAGATAGATAAATAAAAAGAAAACCGCACTTAGAAATAGGTTACTTTCTGAGGTTACAATGTAATTTACAGCTAATAGCTCAACAGAAATTACAAAAGCCAGAAATAAAAATATGGAATGATAACCTATAAAGTACTGAAGGGAAATAACTGTCACTTAAAATTTTATTCTTAGAAAAAATATTCTTCAAGAGTAAATGCAAAATTAAAATGTTTCATACAAACCAAACTGGACAGCAGACCTTCACCAAAGGAAATACAGACTTACAAAAAGATATGCTTCACGCCAAAGGAAACTGTTCCCACATAGAAGATTAGAAATGCAATATTGAATAAAGATAAATGAAAAGAGTAAAAATGTGAAACTTTAAAAGCTCATTCTAAAAGGTGTTTGGAAATGAAAATGGAAAAAGTTATATGAATTTACGAATTCATTCTTGAAGAACAATCTGAGAAGGCAACCCTACCAGATTTTTAGACATATTATAAAGCTAAACTATTTTAAACAGTGTAGCATTAGCAGAGGAATAGATCTTTGCCCATTGAAAGAAGCATAGAAACTCTTTTATAGATTTTTTGTTTTATAGCAAAGGTTGTAGTGGAGAACATTGGAGAATAGCCAGTCTTTTAAATAAATGGTGCTGAGTCAACTGGATAACTATAGGGAATAAAAAGTAATTTGATCCAACCTCAGATATATAAACATTAATAATATTAATTACAGATAGAGTATATATAGATCTAAAATGTGAGAGAAAATTAATATAATTTTTAGAATCAAACAGAGGATAATATCTTCATGAACTCAAAGGAGAAATACTTTTTAAACAAAACTAAAACACTAACAAAACAATCAGTAGATTGGGCCATATTAAAATTAAGAATATTAATGCTGTTCATCAAAAGATCATTGAAGGCATGCAAATTAGGCATAGTGTGAAAAGAATCATTTGCAACATATATAATTGATAAAGGGCTCATATCTGCTCTATGTAATAAAGTAAATAAAGTAAAAAAGACTGACGATACCAAGTGTTGGTGAGGATGTGAAGCAACTGGAACTCCTATTCACTGTAGTAGAGTGAAATTTGTATAATCACTAGTTTATCTGAGTTACCTAGTAAATAGGAACATACGCATACTCCACAACCAAGCAATACCACTTCTAGATATATACCCCATAGAAATGCTGCATGTATCCACCAAGAGACATGTATTCTAGTATTTATGTATTTGGTAAGAGCCACAACATGGAAATAACCTGAATAGGCTTTAGCAGTAGAATGGAAAAGTAATTTAGCATAATCAACAATAGGATAATTCAAGAACAATGAATGGCCTACACTCTACATGCCCAGGTGGATTAATAAATATCATTTTGAGTAAGCAGAAACCAAACACAAAAGAATGAAATTGGCAAATTAGCAGGACTAAACTACGATGTTTGTGTATGCATAATTAGATGAAAAACTAAAGAAAACCCAGAATGCTATTGCCATAAACACCTGGTTAAATCAGAGTGTAGAGTGGAAGGTGTGAGATTGGGAGGGACAAACATCTAAGATGGTAACTATGTTTTAAATTTTGACTAGGTGGTAGTTTTACTGGTGTTTGCTTTTGATGTATCATCAAGCTCTACATTTATATTTTATTTTATCTCATTTTCTGTATGTGTTCTTCGTAACTAAAAACTTAATATGAAAATTAAAATTATATTTTTAAGAAATTTGTTATTTTAGTAATCAAAATTTTCTGCATTCTATTTCAGGATATTTACATGGATATAATAATTCATTTACTTCTTCATATAGTCACAAAATTTCATAGTTGTTGGGTTCTGGTTTTTGAAATATAGTTAACATGGTGATTTTATGATTATATTCCCTTAAAAATCTATTTCATGAGATCGAAATCAAAGCTTCAAAAGATTTCCTGTAAGGCAGTTCATCAAGAGTGACAATTGTAATCAAATGAACATACTTTAAAATCTAAAAAGGTTGAATAAGTGAATTCCTGTATAAAAGAGTAAATACAACCTGAAAGGAGGAATTTTTATCTTAGAAATGCCCCATATACAGCCTGCCCCCAAAATGTATTTGATATTCAATCTTGACTTTCTTATATTTTCATCTTTAATGTTACTTGTGTTCACCAGCATAAAAACTGCACATAAATTCCAAAGCTTGCCTTCATCAGGCCATAAATTAGGAGATGTCTTCACATACCTAGGATATTATGCAAATGTCTAGATTAAAATGTTCTTTCCTGTGTTATTGTTAGAAGATCACTTCAGTAAGTATTGTAGAGCATACACCTACTTTTCTTTTTGCCAACAACCATATGTATTCCTGGGACATAGTAGGCACATAAAAAAATATATTTGCTTGATTATTTGAAGATGTTTGTAGCCTAAGTCAAATATTTACTTGAAGAGTGGGATTTTTTCTAACTTACCTCCTCTTCAAATGGCAGGGGCTCCATGAAGTCCTCACCAATGGTTCCAAGGTAGCTAGTTATAGATCTGGCCAAAACTTTAAACAGAAATAAAGATGACATTTTCAACAGAAATATGTTTATGACAATATAAATTATAAAACTTGGAAATATAATGCTTTGGTTATCTAAAACAAAAAAGTAAATTTAATTTACTTTCTTCCATCACGTTGTGCTGTTGCATGCAGCGCACATTCAGGTGTATTCTCTAATTGCAATAAGCATTTTCATCTCTCTGTCTTGACAATAGTCATCCACCAAAAAATGCTAATTTTGGGGGGAAAAAAGCTTCCAAAAATTTTTTGGAAAAAAAAAGCTTTCCTAAGCTGGCTCCCTTGGAAGGAATTTTTTGAATGAAGTGGAAGCATTATTATGAATTTACTTAAAATATGCATTTCATATATTTATTGATGAGAACAAAAAAAAAATAGAGAAAATAACCACCAAAGAATCATTTTTCTTGTGGTTACAAAAGACAACATAAAAATATAAATAATGTAAACAGTGTGGTCTTTTTAAATAGAATGAAGTCAAAGGATCATTGAAAGTTTATTCTCTATAGTGAGAGCTATGGATATATTGGAAAACATGTTTGATCTGTCTTTAAACAAAGAGGCTTAAATTATAAGAGAATTTTTTGAATAAAAATGGTCAGTTCAAGGGTACCTATGGATTTGGAATATTATGGTAACTCGGGGGAAATGAAAATCTCCCTCAAAAAAGAGATGGTGTTGTTTTATACCTCTTTTCAGTGGAGATCTTAATTTAATTCCACATAATACAATGAAATCATAGGTTTGGGTCTGGGTCACTGCTGAAAGCTGTGCTACTCTTAATATGTTCTTTAGGGACATAGTCACACACCTTTGAACTTTCAGTCCATATTTATGAGAGGGTGTGATCCAAGTAAGTTATTATTCTTATCTTCAAATGAGCACCCTCAAAGAGCCTAGCAACTCCTCCTGGATGTACAGGCATCAGCACCAATGTCAGCCTCATGTCTCAGCCTTTGATCTAAAGCTCGGAGAACATTGGTGACCCAGCTTCAGAGACAAGTACCATGTCTTCTCCCCAAAATGCCCTTCTCCTTGGTACTTCTCTCAGACTTGACACAGACTGGACAAGCATGATATTTTGAATGTACCAAGCATCCATTCTTTAAAAATGCAACTCTTGAACTTCTCTGCATAGTCATTACTGCAGTTTTCTGAAGGATCCTTAAGGACTGCACACAGTTGAGGGCCTCCTCCCCAGGCAGTCATGCCTCGGGATAGAAGAGTATCTGGATAACCTCTCTTGTCATAGTCTGTTTGAGCTGAGGCTAACCCTCCTGTCCCAAACACAAGATCCTGTGGCATTAGCTTCCATCCAGATACACTCTTTGACCCAGCATGAGACGTCTTGTAAGCCAAGGCTCTGGTGTGTTTGAATCCTGTGCTCTCTCTCTCCTAAGACTCTAGTCCACAAAACTTACTTCTTTTCTGCCATCTAATTCTCTCTTTTTTGGTTTTTATCATATCATTTTTTTTAATTTCTAATTAAATTAAATTAGAAATTTAATTTAATTAAATGTCAACATCATCTGTTGACACTCATGGCCAGCATGCCTTTGGAAACTCAGATGATAAACAGTTTCCCTCTGCTTAACTTCCAGTGCGCCTGCATTGGTGCTCTGGTCTGCTGCTATAGAGACTCCAAAAAGCACAGCACCCCAAGACCTTCCTGGAGCACCTGTTTTTCTGCCATCATAACATACTGATTATAATAATGTATGATACAAGTCACTCATTTATATAACATAATATTTTAAAATAACTGTCATATTTTTCTTATTTGCAAAGAATGGTTCTATCAGCTGTCTGTTGCTGTGTAACAACTCACCTAACTCTAATGGTAAACGACAGCCATTTATGTCCATGAGTCTGTAGGTCATCAATCTGCTCAACGGGTCCAGGCCCGCTGATCTTGGCTGGGCTGGGCTGGCACGTTCTCCTGCAGTCAGGTAGCAGCTTGGCCGGAGACTAGATGACCTAATAAGGTATCTCCTACCAGTCTAGGGGATCAGTGACCAGATGAGCATGATGGGGACCTGTGTCTCTTGTTATCCAGCAGGCTTCCTGGTCTTGTTCGCACGGTGGCAAGGTTCCAAAGCACAAGCCCTTGGTCAGCTGCTGATGGCATCTCATTCTACCAGTGGCCAAGGCAAGCCACAGGCTGGCAGAGAATCAGAGGATGTATGAAAATGCCACCTTTGATGCGAAGAGTATTAACGGCACGTGGCAAGGGCACAAACACGGGATGGGAAGTAGTTTGTGGCCGTTTTTCCATTCCACAGGAAACAGTATCATGGGTAGAGGGTGAGCTTTTCAGTAGATACATAGTGCAGGCCAGGTATTATTATTATCACTATTATTATCTCCATCCTTATTCCTGCTCATCATAACAGTCTTCTGAGATGTACTGGATAAATATTCTTTTGCTTCTTTTATAAATGAGAGGACAGACTCAGAGAGATGAAGAAACTTGTTATAAATTAAGTTTAGACCCAGCAATAAAGAAGTGACCTACTCAAAGGGTTTGAGAAGAATCCAGGGTAGGAATTATTTTAAAAGGTGAGGGTATGATTAGGGAACAAAAACGGGGTGGTAGAGCACCCCGAGACTAGTAACAGAGAAGCTTGTCCCTACCCCAGGCCTGAAGGAGCAAGGAAGCCAGAGCCCAGAAAGAACTTAGATCCTTGGAAGAAGGTACACTGTCAAAACTACAGTGTTGAGATGGGAAGGACAGGTGGAAAAACACCTCTGTTCTCCTTCCAGTTCTACTGTCTTCTGTCAACACCCTCCTCTGGCCAAACCAGGAGGCAAGTAAGCCTGAGCCTGTAGAAATCAGCTTCCCAGGGCACAATGCCAGACAGACACGTTAGAAAAAAGATAGAGAATGGGTATCAGGGTACAAGTAGAGAACAGTCAATACATTCAAGGTCACATAAGTCATTTTTAGCACATCCAGAGAAGACATCTGTCACTATAGAGCCTGAATCCAGAACGCCTTTTTTTCAACTAGAAGATTTAAATGGTAAATTATTATTTCCTTTGCCATGTGTTTACATGAAGAGCAAAATACTTGATATTTCCAAATTTAAATTCAATCACATTTATGTTCATTAAAATATTAATAACAAATATTTAGCACTGAAATCTAAAATGACAACATAGTATCCTGAGGAAATATATATCATTGGTCTATTTACCTGTAAAACTGGTTCAAAATGAACCCCACAATAACTTAGAAACCCTAAAGAAATTATTCTCACTAAAAGAAATTGTTTTCTTACTCTTCATGCCAAGGTAAATTGCCGTATTTTAAATGGAACCCCAGAGAAAAATACATAGTCACCAAATCTACAATAGAAACTAAGCCTTTCCATTCATGCCAGTCGCCATGACCTATACATATTTTTACACACTGCATTTCTATTAAATATGCAGGAAGCTGACAATAGGTATAGTAATGGGTCATTTTGCCTGCAATTCTAACTACATCATTTACACACTGCACTAAATATAATGAAACTCGGTGTAGGGGGAAGACAACACAGCCCTTGAGAACAAAAATGAATTTCCAAAAAAGGCAACATTACTAGAGCTATATAATCAAAACTTTCCACTGCAGGAGAAACAGGTTGACAAATGACCTTTACATGAGCTGATGAAATAACAAAGTGTTTTTCCTTCCCTTCTCCAACATTGTCTGTGTTGGTGAAAGCAGAAGGCCGGTTTCCCCCGTGGAAAGCTGCCACTTTACCAGAGGAAGCCGTTTTTCACAGGCAAATTCTCCCACAGGGACAATTGCTAGTTGGACTGAGTACACGCCAGGGTGCGACTGGGCCTGCCAGAGGCCTTACAGGTCACAGTTTGAGAACAGGAAGTGCCGTCTCCAAACATAGAAAATGCGGCAGCATCATCGGGGGATGATGCAGCAGAGGTTGGTGATGTTCAAAAGCAGCCAGGAGGCGTCGCTAAGGAGGAAGTTGGAGCTCTCCGGATGCAGGAGTGCCCTGGCCAAACCAGCTCCCGTAATCACACTAATAATATCCTTCATTGCGTAGTACTTGACAGTTTTCATGATGCTTTCCCATTTTGATCCTCGTAGCAATCCTATAAGGTATGTAAGCCAAATGGTTTCATAGACGAGCAGCTGAAGACTTAGGGGTCAGGTGACTTTTCCAAGGCCTCCAAGCTGAGCCAGAGCTGTTTGGATCCTCAGTGCTTCCCCAGGATCCTGGGTGCCTGCCCAGGGCATCATCTTATCCCTGTGGCTT
The DNA here is from genome assembly GCF_937001465.1 of Orcinus orca. Taxonomy (NCBI): domain Eukaryota; kingdom Metazoa; phylum Chordata; class Mammalia; order Artiodactyla; family Delphinidae; genus Orcinus; species Orcinus orca. The sequence continues at coordinate 7,639,822 of NC_064573.1, read as the reverse complement.
CCATCCACCGCCGTCCATGCAACCCAGGGCTGCTGGGGCTCTTAACCCTGATCCCCAAACGTTGACTGCTTCCTTTGACATAAACACGAATTGAAAAGAAACAGAGGAGATACGCCTTTTAATCCTCCCTTGTTTGGTACCTTGCTAATTCCTTCTCACCTTTAATCTGTGGAAAATCCTAATGAAAATAGCAAGACAGGCAATCCTTGGGAATTGGAACCAGTCATCAATCCCTAGATGGAAAAAAATAGTATGAATTATATAAACATAAGATAACTCTATGGCTCAAGCATTTAGAATGGTAGACAGCAAAGCAACACAGAATGTTATATAATTGAGATTCTGTAACATCCTTATATGTGATAAGAAAAATGGAATCATATAGATATTACTTAGCAGCAAATGATCTTTTGTTCATTGCGAAGATAGCGTTTCAAATGAGCACGTGGAGCTTGATCCATGATAGGTATTTACAGTAACCAGCCAAGGGCTTTGACCATTAAGGAAAGTAAAATAGGGCTTCCCTGGTGGCAAAGTGGTTGAGAGTCCGCCTGCCGATGCAGGGGACACGGGTTCGTGCCCCTGTCCGGGAAGACCCCACATGCCGCGGAGTGGCTGGGCCCGTGAGCCATGGCCGCTGAGCCTGCACGTCCGGAACCTGTGCTCCGCAACGGGAGAGGCCACGACAGTGAGAGGCCCGCGTACCGCAAAAAAAAAAAAAAAGTTTGAACTCCCTTGTGGATGTCATTCAAGACATCCCACCTTTTGGGCTGTTCAGGCCTCCAATGGATTGGATGAGGTGCACTCACATTGGGGAAGGCAATCTGCTTTATTCAGTCCACTGAGTCAAATGTTAATCTCATCCAGAAACACCCTCACACACACACAGAATAATGTTTAGCCAAATGTCTAGGCACCTATGGCCTGGTCAAGTCGACACATAAAATTATCCATCGTACTTGCCTTAAAGAGTGGGCTGTTGACTGTAGAGGTCATATCAGGATGTAAGCCAGAGAGTTTGAGTGAGAATTTCCAAGAGCAACCATGTGACATTAGAGCTCGATAAATGATAGACCGAATGGATCTGAGATGGGTGTAAATGAACCTTGATATGAACTATATGTTCATGCTGATCTTCTGCACATCCCTGTCTCATGAACTCCTGGACAGCAAGATGACTTTGATTAACTCCATTCTCTTTTCCCTTACCTAGAAGTTGTTAAGCAGGAAAAGGAAAAGTACCCAAGGCACGACTAAGGTAACACAACACAGTACATCATGTTTTAAAGACACTGGCTGCCTTTTGAAATACAAGCATAAATAGATGAAGTTTAAAGCTAACTGACCACTTAAATGGATCTGTAAGCTTAGTTATGAACTGCTTCTGTATTTGAAAGGGATCTTAACAATCATTTAGCCAAACCTTCTTACTTTAAAAAAGGAATACTGACACTCAAAAATGAGTAAGAAAAGGATTACTAATAGGTTTTTTCATTTATACAACTTCCATTTGACATCTTTCAATATCAGTGTTTCTTTTTGTCATTTGCATCGTCCCATGACTTGATGTGTGTAGGAATCTAGAGACTTTGACGTAGACTGGAAGTGAAGATGGATCAGAGGTGGAGATTGAAAACCTGTTCAAACATTAAAAGGAATGTATTCCCAGGAGTCATCTCCTTTACGGAATGATGACTTATATCTCCTTTGTCTCTAGATTTTTGAGGAGCTTTTTGAATTAATGTGATTTCTTTTTTCATTTCATTCTTTGTTTTTTTTTAATTTATTTATTTATTTATTTATGGCTGTGTTGGGTCTTCGATGCTGCACGCAGGCTTTCTCTAGTTGCGGCGAGTGGGGGCTACTCTTCTTTGTAGTACGCGAGCTTCTCATTGTGGTGGCTTCTCTTGTTGCAGAGCATGTGTTCTAGGCGCGTGGGCTTCAGTAGTTGTGGCACGCAGTCTCAGTAGCTGTGTCTCGTGGGCTCTAGAGTGCAGGCTCAGTAGTTGTGGCACACGGGCTTAGTTGCTCTGTGGCATGTGGGATCTTCCCAGACCAGGGCTCGAACATGTGTCCCCTGCATTGGTAGGCAGGTTCTACTTTGAAGGTGATTCAAATTGTCTGTTTACTATATGTTCAATTCAGATACTTTTAAAGAAAACAATTTAAAGTTTAAGTGAAGTTTAAAAATTAAGGTTTAAAATTTACTAACCTGGAATGATGACATTTGAAATTATTAAAAAAAAACTAAGTAATTACATTTGAAATTCTTTAATTTTTTAAATTTAAGTATATTCATTTTTTACTATGGCATTAATTTTAATTTCTGTTCCTAAACAAATGAAAAAGCTGTAGTAGACACATATGCCCACATCCTTTGTAATACCAATCAGTATTCTCCCTGATTGGTATTACAAAGGATGTAATATTCTACCTTAGAATGATATGTTTTGTACCATTTTACCAGGTGGTTTGTTTTGGTAATGGCAGTAAAAGAGTAAAAGTTATACTCTATCAGTGATCTGTCAACCAAAAACCTCTAGAGAAAATTTTAACACAATAAGGATAACCAGTTCAATTCTTCAAAATGTGTAATTATGTTATGTATTTCATATAGCCATCTACTCATTTACTGAGTGTTTAAATGAAAAAGTAAACACATAGAAAGATGGGTAGATAGATAGACAGGTAATGAGAGCAAATGCAATTCATGAGTTAATGTTTATTATTTAATTATTTTTTAAATATGATTTTTTAAATACAGTCTAGAAGCTAATACAGGGCCTGACGCATTATTGGCTGATGTCCAAAAAAATAAATGAATGAATAAATATAAGCAAAGAAGAAAAGGCAATATAACCATCATAAAATCAAGTTTAGTCTTAATTTTTTTCTATTTTGGCTATAATTTAAACACTTTCCTCTGTAGTCACTTGAGACAACAAAAGTATCTTTCAAATAATTTAAAAATTACCTTAATTAACTATATTTAGAGCAAAAAGAGAACAAAATGTAATTTTAAACCCTGATTACATGCTCTTTTGCTCTAAGGGAATATAATTATTTCATTTTTAGGCTCCCCTCAAAATGGTAAGAGAAGGAAAACTCTTCTTTTGCAATTCAGTGTCTAAATATTAGTAACTTGCATGATAATTTAAAAAATCTTCCAGTCGTAACTTGGCAACTTCACTTTAAAAAGGGAATATAATTTCTAAATGACAGAATTTAAACTTTTGCTTGACTTGTTTTGTCTTTAGCTCTTCCTACAAAAATAGGTTTGGGTTGTTTCATATGATATACACACAGCCTCCCTCACACAATATTAAGACAGATCAAGTGTGTATCAGCTGGGAACATAAGAACGTATCAGCTCTGTTTTCCTTTGGATTGTTTGGTCTACTCCTTTCAGAAGAAAATGTTAACGCTATGGGGTCATTCTTCAAAGAAAATTTCTTTCTTTGATATTTTATTTTGCTTTTTTTTTGCTATCCAGAACTACAATTTCATTACCTGTCAGGAAGCCATCATTATGATAATTTTCAAGTCATTTCGGTCAACAAACATTTTTGGAGTGCATCGGGTGCTTTTTGTGGTTGACACTTGGGGGTTACAGATGTTAAAACTCCTAATCCTCAAGGAGTATGCAATATTTTTACAATAAAGCCACCGGATGCATATAAAATTAGCTGTAACCCTTTTAAAATGCTTTTTTTTCCCACTAAACCTTCATAAACACAATGTAAGAGTATAATGAGAATGAGAATGTTAATAATTTATGATCATGCTTTGAGGTCATTAAATAGCAGCTAAAGTCCTATGGTTTATTTACATCTTCACCTGGTGGATTTTTCAATTCTCAATTTTTGAGGCAGGAAGGAAGGTAAGCAGGAGAACATCTTATATGTATATTTTCTAAAGGATTTAGTAAAACCAGAACTTCAGACTGCTTCAGGGAGACTCAACTGGCTTTTTCATTGAGGTGAAAAACCAAAAGAGAACATTTGGCAGTAAGAAAATGTAAATAAAATAGAATAATATGAAAATTCGGAAAATGTGTGTAAAGATGGAGATATTTTAGTTAATGTGATTATAATTTGTACTCATCACTGAGTACACAGGTGGAGGAATTGTAGAATTTTGGAAGAAATTTGCACATTAGAGATCATTTATATCAATTCTTTCATTGAAACTCAATTTTATAAAGGATCAAAATGGCATTTCAAGCTAATTTGCAGAGAGCCTGGACTAAAATCAAGATCTCCTTGTAGGATCGAGTCTCTCAACTTGTTTGAGGGACAGCATTGTAGCCCTAAGGTTCCAACAGTGAGATAAGCAAGAACAGGCACCATATGCATTAAGTGTTTAGGAACATAGTCCAGTCAGGAGGCATAGTCCAGTAGTCCCGTCAGGAGGCAGAGAGGATGGCAGATGTTCTGCTAAATCTTCCTCCTTATGAAGGACTTGACTTGAAGTTGGGAGTCCAGGGCATGTTTGAGTCCAATTCAACAATTTTGATTGATTTACCTTCATGTGCATGTTAAGGGTGCACATATGCCATTGAGGTATGTGTCTTGGGAACCTGATTTGACAGAAAAGGAACAGCAGCAAAGAAGGAGAGAGCTTTCAAAATATTTTATCCCGAGCCCTGTCCTAGCTCTGTTTCCCTATTACAGAAATGTTCATAATGAAAGAATTATGCATGCTTTTCTGCTTCTTATCTTGAATGAATGCAACTGGGCTTAGTGATGATGAGCTTACGCTCCAAAATGACACGGCTACGTTCAGACCACAGCTCGACCACATCAATTTTAATGACCTTGGGCAAATCTATTAGCCTCCTTAGCATGGTGTTTTCTGTAAAACGGAAGCAGTGAGAGCTTTTTGTAGGGTGTTGTGAAGCTCAGTGAGGTAATGCACACACGGCATTTATCACCATGCCTGGCACTAGTAGGTGCTCCCCGAAAGCTAGCTGTTATCATTCTCCTCATTGCTGTGGGTATTGTTTCAACGCTTTACAAACCAGAACTCTCCATAATCCTGGTCCCTTGAAAATCAGATCAGATGCCTGTGCTACACTGGAAAGAGATTAAATGTATATATAAATATATATACTGTGTGTGTGTGTGTGTGTGTGTGTATGTATGTGTGTGTGTGTTTAAACTGGAAGGGAGGCCCTTAAGTCATCAGTACAGTATTGTATAAGTTTAACAGTAAAAGTGTACAGTCGGCACTCAGTATCCGTGGGTTCCACATCTGCAGATTTAACCAACTGAGCGTTGACCTGCAGACGCAGAACCGCTGATACTGAGGGCCAAGTGTACTACATCACTTTATACGAAGGGCTTGAGCATCCTCGGATTCTGCTATCCAGCCCTGGAGCCAGTCCCCCGCGAATACCGAGGGCAGCCTGTTATTTGCTAAGGGACAGAGACAGAGCTGGGCACATTATAAACAGTACATCTTCACAAAAACCCTGTGAGGGTCCTCAGACCTTTACTTTAAATTTTAATGTGGTTTAATTTTAGTTAATTAAATTTAATTAATAAATCCATAGCATTCCTTTATTTAATTTGATGGTTTACATAAAGACGAATCAGCAAAAAGTGTCCCTCCCATACTCATAGACCACCTGTCACGTTCACTTCCCCCCCCAGCAAATAACACGGTTACTAGTTTCTTGTGCATTCCTCCGGAGTTTAATGTACATATAAGCAAAGATGTATATAAATTCTTCCCCACATACTTTTTTACAAAACTGTTAGCACACTATATACATTATATTCTCCTTGTTTTTTACTAGCTTAGCAATATGTTTTAGGTATCTAACTATTTGGGTAGTAGTAGTAGTAATAATAACAGAAGTACTATTTCATATTAATAAGTTACAAACACTGTTTTAATATTTACATATATTAATCCATTTAATGATCAAACAACCCAATGAAAAAAGTACTGATATTATACCTAACTTACAGGTATCAGAAGTTATCAGTGCTGTGAGTTTCAAATATTTTTCCTAGTTTTGAATTTGCCATTTGCTATCTTATGATTTCTTACTTATTTTTTTCATTGTTCACAGGGAGATTTATCAATCTTTTGTCACATTTTGCCTTGGATCGTAGCTTGAAACCCCCTCCATTTTCTGAGTTTATATAGGAATTCTTTCCTACTTTCTTCTGGCACTTTTTTGGTTTTGGTTTTGCTTTCTCTGGAGTTTATATCAGTGGAGGTAGAAACATGGATCCAACTATTTTTCCAGATGGCTGTTGTCCAAACACGGTTTATTGACTAGTCCAGCTTTCCCTCACAGATTTGAGACAACACTTTCACCACATATTGAACTCCCATATGAACTGGGTCTGTTTCTGGACTTGCTTTACTGTTGCTTTCGTCTGTTTGTCCATTTTGCTTGTAATTTTTTACTACGGATCAACGTCTGACTCACTAGAGCTTTAGACAGAAACTTCAGCCTTTTTAAAGCTGCTAAAAAAAAGTAAAATGCTAGCATTGTTAAATGACAATAAAGATTAAACTGTTATCAGGAAAGAATTGTTAATTGGGTTTCACTGCTCTGCAGAAGAGCTGTGCTTTTAAGAATTTCATTACTTTCTGTAATTAAACATTAAATTGTAAATAATGAATAGAAACCCCACTGGCTTTCAGGAAAGTGCTCCTGCTTTACACCATTGCTGAGAGTTTAAAATTTCTATGTGCATGGAGGATAAATATGTGGTCACTAAATATACATACAAAACTGCAAAACTCACTGCAGGGGTGAAATTATACACTGTGAAGATGGACAAAATTGCCAGAGGTTTACAAATTCATCTGCAGCGAAATTATGTCTAAAGACCCCCAGAGAATTATTTTAAAGTATCCATTTTCACTTCTTAAACTGTTTCCTTAACTTCTCACTTGGTAAATTTCTTTTGCTTGCCATTTGGAAGAAAGGCTGGAATTCTGATGCCACTCCTTCCTAAAGAGCTAAGTTTGAGACATAAGGACAAGAAAAGGAGGGCAGTGGTCTAGCGATTACATGGTAGGGGCTTTTCCTCAAGTGACGTTGCCTCCGTGGCACCATCTTTTAGGATTATTTCTCCGCTTGAAGGGAACTTTGAGACCCGTACATAATGGAGTGCCTCCCTGGAGTTTAGTTTCCTCTGAATACAGACATTCACAGGGAACTCTAGTTATTTCTTACTTGTTAGAACACAGTAGAGATGAGACTGGCAGTACTGTTATTTCAAGGGATTCTGGAAGGGAATGGTGAGGTGGGATAAAGAAAGAGAGCATGCCCTCTTAAATCCCTAGAGGAATGGAATTTGAAAAAGAGCCATTTAAGGAAAAGACTAGGATTTTTAATATTCTTATTACATCAAAATATATTAACAACCTACCACCTGCTGGCTGTCTTGGGTGGAGGAGTCTCCAGGACCATCCTCAGGCTCCATGATTCCCTAGAAAGACTCGCAAGGTTCAGAAAAAACTATTATGCACACAGTTTCGGTTTACTAGAGTGAAAGGTACATGTTACAGTCAGCGAAGAGAAAAGACACAAGGATGCAGACAAGGAGGGACCAGGCACGAGCCTCCAGACACCCTCCCGTGCAGTCACACGGGGACAGCAATGATACATGACAGTAAGCGTAGGGTGTTGTGAACCCAGGAAGCCCCCCACGAGCCTTGGTGTCTGAGGTTTTGGTTGAGGGTCAGCTAGGTGGGCATGCAGTGTCCTCAGGGTCCAGGAACAGCCTCAGTCACTCAGACCCTGGCCACCACCAGAGCAAAACAGGCATTCATGGTGAACCACCTTGTTAGGATAAACTTACCTGGTCAGACCGATACAGCATGGCTCAAGGCCTCAGGGACAAGAGACACTCTTATCAGACTGAATATAACAAAGGCTCCATGGTTGCATTCCAGAAACCCTCCAAGGGACCATCCCCAAAACAGACTTTTCTTCGAGATGTGCAGAGTTTGAGCAACACAGGCCTGCTGAATTAATCCTTTCCTGCCCACTGTCACATACTTTACTTCATTTGATTAAAAGAAAAATAAAAACAATCTTGTGACAAAGACTTGTCACCCCCATTTTGTACATGAGGAGTAAATAGGTGAAGTAACTTTCCATGGCCTTCCTCTTGGCCGTGTACTTCTTCCTGCTAGCATTTACCACAGTGAGTGAGTCATTTTCTGAACAATGCTTATCTTCCTCACCATTTAAAAAGCCTCAGAGGCAATGAGCCATGTATATTGTTCCCTTCTTTTTATCCCCAGGCCCAAGACAGAGCCTGGCTTTATAGTACTAGATAAGTATGTGATAAATGAATATGACAGGCCATAACATGATTGTTGAAATTTGTACCCTTAGTCTTTTGACTGTACTATTATAGTCTATGCTACTATAATGTCCCTTATATCACAATGTCAGAAAAGAAAAAAAAAAAACCTGGAAATAAGTGTGTCAGTCCTACTTCTTAGAATTTTTATGAAGCCCCAGATTATTCCTTAAAGCTGAAAGGGACCTTAGAGATTCTACTCTTTAACATTTTATTTTAGATAAGAAGAAGTATTAATTTTGTGCAAATACCGTGTTAAGTATAAAGAGAGATATCATTTGTAATTGTCTATACATTTCAATAAAATTCTAGTTTGGAGTCAGGACAAACATACATTGTCCATATTTTCACTTATTCTTCAAGTCAGTGCAGTTGAGGAATGTGCATGTTAGTGGTGAGGGGTTAGGATATTAAAATGTAACTGGCGTCTCTATCTTAGCTCTCTCCAAATGAAGGAAAGGATTCTTCTAGAGGTGTTTTTGTCCTTTTCGTCACATTTCTTCCTTTCTAACCTTCAGTTTGTTATGTCAAAGTCTTAAGCTGCACAAATATGGCTTCTAATTTGTCCTCCTATGGGTCCCAAGCATCATCTCCCACTCCCTTGAATGAAATGGTGACCTGTGGAAAGAGTTCTATAGCCCAGTACTTCTCAAATTACAATGTGTGTACAAATCATATTGTCAAACGCAGATTCTGCTTCAGCACTCTGGACAGCTCCCAGAGGTGCAGGTGCTGCTGGTCTGGGGACCAGATCGAGGGGCGGGGCAATAGCTGTCAGAATGATTTCATGCCTCCTCCCATTGTCCTCTCTAGTACTGGCTCGCTACCACAAAACTCTTTCGACGTATAAGAAAAATCTCGATATCTGTTCCTTACCACTCCTGAGAGAACATGTTTTAAACAATAACTGGGAAAAACCTAAACTGTTTCTTCCAACACTGCTGACAGAAGTCATAAATCTGAGCCAATTATACTGAAGAAGTTTGATTTCAGCTTGGCTTTAGGTACCTATTGTTTAAAAAAGAGCCCCTTCTACCTAAAAGTTCTTTGCTTTTTATGCTGGCATGTTCTAATTCCTGGTTTCTTGATCGATGGACGAAGTTTACAGTAGTTTTTATTTCAGAGGCTGGAAATAAAACCCTCTGTAAGCTTTCAGACTCCTTCACTGGGCAGAGTTAAGTCCCAGGAAGTGCTAAGTGTTAGACCTTTGCAACTCAGTGACTGAGTATGGAATAACAATTTGTGTCTTCGTTATCTCATTTCCGAAGGCTCATAAGGAGTGTTTTTCCGATAACAATGAACAAAACTTAACCTCAAACAAGATGGGCTCACCACTCATCAATGATTTGCCTGCTCCCGCTGTTGGAGTTTTTTACCCCTCTGAATCAACAAAGAAAGCTCATTTGTTTCACTTTGTGAAAACTCTTCATTTTTCTCTCAGACTTTCCATTTCACGCTTTGTGAATTTTATTAAGATCTCTTTCACAGAAGCTAAGTGCTGGCTCTATGGAGCCCTGAGGGATGGCAGTCACAGCCTCTATAATTTCTGAAGCCTCTTGAGACACTTCTTTTCTACTAAAACCCCTTGGAGAATCATAAGGTAGAATCTAAAATCTTTTTGGTGCTGGAAGACAGAGGTTGGCCTCATGAGCATTTTGTGCAAATCTTTTGGTGTTGTAGCCTGAAAACAACAACACAGCAGTCCAGTTAAGGTCCAGTTTCCGATTGGGAACATCATATTGATACTCAGCGGGTCTTTCTGAAGGCCTCCAATTATTTTTAAAAGCTGGTTTAAAATATTAATTTAAAATATGTTTTATTTTAGAATGTCTTTATTAATAAAACTTAACCATAATCCTGTTGCCTGAGAAATTGTCCATGGCTTTAGTCCAATAAAAAATTGTCAGTGGCTTTAATCCAATAAAAAAGACTATGTTTTAAAAGGTAATTATAGTTAAATAATTGAAAAGGAATTTGTATTCTGATTTTCTTTTCCTCTTGAATTTACATTATAGGAAATTTAGGGAGTTCCCTGGTGGCCTAGTGGTGAGAATTCCAGGCTTTCACTGCCGTGGTCCAGGTTCAGTCTCTGGTCAGGGAACTGAGATCCTGCAAGCCCTGTGGCATGGCCAAAAAAATGTTTTAATGTTATATGCTCTCAGAAATGACATAGTAACAGTTGTATAATAGTCCATCAGATAAAAATATTATATTTAAGCCAAGCACTTCTCTATGGTGGATATTGAGATTAGTGCCATACTATCTCTATGATGAAAAGAATGATAACTAACATTTTTGAGCACTTAATATCTGCTAAGGAACACTATAAATATTGTATCAAGTCTCTCCACTGTCGTAAGGATCTGATGAGCTGGGTACTGTTATTTTTCCTGTTAGAGATTGTGCGAAGGGGGTACAGGCAAGTTAGCTTGCTTCAGGTCACACTGCTGGTAAGTGGCAGGGCCAAGTTCAGACAGATACTCTCACATCCAAACGGAGTCTCCTCTCTGCCATGTTATTTCTTAGGCTATACTTAGATTTACGTAAAGATTCCTCAGTTTAAGTAAAAGCTTCAAACTATGTATGCAAATCCTTAAACTAAAAAAATCTTCTCCTTGGTTCCTACTACATGAGTATAAAATTGCAGATTTTTTCTTAAGTTCTTAACGTTTCAAGAGCTATCAAGTCATAGGAGACAGTGCTATGATATCAGAGTGAAGGCTGTTAAAGAAAACAACTATTTGCTTTGATTCTTTAAATATTGGTAAGACATGCACTGTAATAACTGACAGCATTTTTGTCTGTTTCTTCACACTGTTGTGAACACTTCATCTTTAAAAATCCAAATGTGCATGGATTTCCACCCTTAGTTTCATTCTCATGCACCTTTTAAAGATGCGTTGGTTGGTTGGTTCCTTGGTTGGTTTGGTCAAGGATGAATCTGGTTCACTTGCTCCTATGAAAATCAAGGTGGAGGGGATGACAGGGTGAGGGCATCTTTTACATGGAGAACTGTTACGCACTTGAACACATGAAGACCCATCTCTTTCCCTATCTCTATCCTCACAGAATGTGTGACACAGGAGAAGGACTATTCACTTTTCAAACAAGGGAAGGAGAAATGATCTATCAGAAGGTCCATTCTGCGACACTGGCCATAGCTGAGCAACATGAAAGATTAATGCTAGAAATGGAGCAGAAGGCCCGGGTAAGGCTCCTTCCTTGGTAACCTAACAGCTTGGAAATGAATGTCACTGAGGTCTGATGCACATCGTGTGTATGTGGGTCCTTTCATGACAGCGCCCCAGCGTCCAACCCCATCCCAGCCCCGAGAGCTTGTCCCAGTTACTGAACCTCATCTTTCTAATATCCTCTTCAGCATATGACGAAAGAAGCTATTTGTGGCCGCTAGCCATGCACTTCGTGTATGTACCTATGACCTGTTACCACAGTTACCCAGAGAGGAGTGGAGTGCACAGAGAGTGAAACAAGAAGCAGTGCTCTCTGCATCTCTCCACATGTAGTTGGACAATCAGAGATGCAAATGTGGACCAAAATAATGAGGAAAATAGGTTTCTACCAGAAAGGATTACACTTTTCTTTTTGTCTTTGTATTTATCCTAGATTCTCTGAAACTTCCAGCTCTTTCTGTCCGTGTTTCAGAGTCGATACTAAAATGTTTGCAAAAGGAGCTTATACTGTTTACCAGCTATCTGTTATCCTGTCATGGAACTATGCTATAGTTTCAGGGTCAAGCTAAGAAATAATTTAATAAAGAATCTGAAATAGCAAATTTTACAAGTAGCTAAAAAAAATTATAAGCTTTACTACTAACTTCTTTGAAAAGCAAACAATGGAATTATTATCGGCTGTAATTTTAATAGGTCAATATTCTCTTTCTTCAGAATTTATAGGGATGCATTAGATTCCATCTATGAGAGGACAAGTGGAGCTTTGGGAAATAGGTGGGTCACTACCCAGAAAAACTTTCATAATTCTATTCCATTTTAAGACTATGGGGCTTTCTATCTAGTATTATTTTAGTTTTGACTTTTAAAATTCTCAAATACATAATATTTTGAAGTATAAAATTATCTTTTAAATGTAAGAAGAAAAAATAGTCTAGCAAATGATTTTACATTATTTTTAATACATTTCAGATTTTGTCAATACTACATACACATTTTTCTCTATCTAGGGTATGGTTTAAAAAGCCCTCCTAATACTTAAGGGCAGCAAGTGCAAATCAGGCTTACATCTGGCCTTCAGTGGGGGTGAAAGAGTAACTTGAACGTTAATAGGATTATTAACATGAGACTATGGGGTTAATTGATGAAGCATCAGTAGGAGGTTGGTATGATTTCGTCTTCTAGAAAGATTTGGGTTAAATTTAAATTATTGTAACAATTATCTAATTAATATGACATTTTTCTAGTGGCTTAAATCGGGTGAAAAAAATGTAACTACCAAACTTCAAATTATTTCAGAATCTTGAACATTCATTATCAGCCCATATTTACAATCTGCTGATGTTAATTTTCAGCCAAAATGAACAACTGTGATGTCACTTGCTGTTAGTCAACAGCGGTAGTTCTTTACTTCTAGTTGTTCTGAACGGGCAAAATGCTCATAAGTGAGTCATTTAAATTGTATTTCATAAAGGGAATTTCAAGAGCTCTTTCACGCAACTGTGATTGTCTGCCGTAAGGAGAGCACTCAGTGTACTGGGTTCCCATCCCCGTTCTACCACGCACTGTCTGTATAATCTTGAACAAGTTATTTAACTTCTAAATGTCTCATTTTCCTCTATCTGTAAAATGGGGATACAAGAGTTCTACTTATTTGGCTGCAATGAGGTATCTGTGCATTAACATATATAAAGTGCTAAGAACAGACCTGGCACTCAGAAAGTACTATGAAAGTTTCATTATTATGATGGTGATGTTGAATAATGATAAGACTTGCAATGTTTGTGAAGACACTAAATTTTTATTCCCAACTATAGCTACGTAATGTCTTCCAATCCTTTACAAGTGTGTCTAACAATCTTGTGCCAAAACATTTGCAAAACAAAATTCAATTTACATTTGCTTTTGATGTGGTTGTATGTTTATCTTATCCTGTGCCACTAAGAAGCAAGTCCAGGGAGTGGAGTGAAGCAATTGCTGTGAAGGAGTTAGAGATGGTAGGTCCACCTACTAAGATCTCAGGCAGTGGAAAGCCAGGATTTGGGTACACCGTGGATCTGGGTGCTCGGAGATGGAAGGGAAAGGGCGCAGGTGTTTAAATAGCAGGCTCAGTATGGCTTAACAAAGAAACCAAATGTTTCTGAAAATCACAAAATCAGAGACTCCATCAGCTTGGTGCATACATGTAAATGGAGTCTTTGGTTTAATTTCAACAGTGATTGCAAAGCTATGCTTTTCTCTGAAGGATAATATTGATACTAATTAAATTACTCCATAGGTAGTACATTCTGTAGAATAAGTTGAACTAATGATGCTTTTCCAAGGGCATGCTACCACAACTTGAGAACTGCCCCAATTCCCCAAATTCTAGGGCTGTAAGCAAAGATTTCCAGGTCTCCCAGATACCTTTTCTTTTTCTTTTAAGAGACCTCCTCTACATGCACAAATCTCTTTTTAAAAAAGAAATTCCAAAAAGTATGGAATAGAATTTAAATACCCTCTAACTCTTAATTGATTTATACAAAATAAAACAAAGGTTTGTGCCATAAAATAGGCAATAGTGTAACTTGTGAGTTGGAAAAGTACCGGAAAACCTACCTAAGATATAAAAATGTTGCATTTTGTTTATTATGTATTCACTGCAAAATAAGAAGATAACACTGCTCATTGGCTTTCCAGTTTTAAAACCAAGCCGTGGAAGATAAATATTGATCAGATAGAAAATGTTTATACATTTTTAATGTTTTAAAAAGATTTTACAAGATTACCAAGAAGCTATACAAGCAGTGAATTCCCCCAAACATCGTCGTTCAGGCAACTGAAGTATTTACTTTCATCCTTTAAAAAAGAGATGATTTCAGAGTGTTACTGGCTTTATAGATAAACTTGAATGAGAAATAATGTCTCAACAACCGTTTCTTAACTATAAGAGAAAGAATTCAATATATCTTTCAGCATTATATGCATGTAAAACTTTGTTTTGCCCCATTTATCACCATCCTTCCTAGGGAACACATGAATAAACATATTTTGATATATCTCTATAATCTGAGTTAGGCAATGTTTCTATTCTTGTTTGAAGAATCTGATATCTAGAAAAGCATTGTGCATAAAACAGTTCACTTGCACTGTGGAGAACTGGATAAAAAGAATCGCTATATCGGTAAGGCTGTTAGAGGTGTGTACTTACATTTCCTTCACTGAGAAAGATAATGAAAGAATGAATGAATATTAACTGACTCCATTAAGAAGTTTTAAAGGATAAGTTGGCCATTTATTAACTCCATTCACAGGTTTGTAAATAATACATTTATTACTCCGTGCTCAAAACGCTGCGGGGTGGTAGGGAAAACAAGAAAAGGACAACAATGTTCCTTCTCTCAAGTGGCCCAGAATTTTGTGGGATCAAAATTTTGTAATTTTGAGTAAGCTTATCTTTTTCCTTTTACTCCTTGAAATCTCAAGTTTTCCATGCTTTATTAATGTAACTAATTAAATCAGATGGTTAAGAAATGCCATTACAAAATTTTGATTCAACTATACTAAAAACACCAGTTGGTCTTGTTTATGTTGTCATGACAGTAGAGCCTGATTGATTTCTTGGATAATCAACTTATTGGAAGGTCCTCAGTCAAAGCTCCATGGAGAATGATTTCTTCAGTACAAGAAGACACTCTTCCTTTTTCCATTCGGATGTAAAGCTTCAGCTTCTCACTCTTAAGTCCAGATAAGAAAGGGAAAATGATCATGATAGTAACAGAGAGTGATCTTAAATAGTCCTATATTTTCTTTACTTACTAACTCAAAACTAGCCTTATTTTAAAAGAGAATTTTGTAAGGGGGTACATGGGAGAATTAAGCCACGATAATAAATTTTAAACTGGAACTCTGTCTGAGATTACTAAGATTCAAATATTTGAGGAAATTATTAAAACTAGATAGTTAAACAAATGGCATGTCTAGAATTTGTTTCCATTTCATAAAGCTCATGTTCTTAGAACCCTCCAAGTTCTTCGAATTCTGTTGCCAAAAGCATTTACAGGTGCTCTGCCTTGCATGCAACATTATCGAGGAAAGTTTTCGTTGTCTTGGTGAACAGCCATTCATCAGAAAGCACATTGCAAATGTGCCAGCATGGCTTAGCCCCCTGAGGGTGAGTGGAGGCTGATTTCATCTTCAACAAGACCTGAAATAATTTAATTTTGGATTTCCGTGGATCTCTACACACATACACACACAACACAAACACACACACAAAAACAAACACAAATAATACAAAAGAAACTTCTTTTTTAATTTGCTTTTTATGTTTTTAAGCTTTACAAGTATTATGAAATGTCCACAGGGCACAGGTCCACGACATAAATGTAATTTTTAAAACACAGATTTTTCCTGATATCTTATCAAAAATAAGTAAAGGAAGTGGGGGAGGGGGTCGTTAGTACCTTTGTAATATTGTAAGTGATTTGAAAGGGAACGGTCTCCCATAACAAGAATTACAGTGTGTCCTTTAAAAGCATAGTGTCTGGAATGCACCTGTTTCCAGTAATTCTTGCCTCCTGGTCACCAGAAAAGCTCTGGACACAATTTAAGGACAAATAGCTTCAGTGTTATTGAAACACCTGCAAGATAGCAAACCCACTTCTAATGCCTAAAAAACAACACTGGCAAGACTTGTTGAAGGCACTGCTGTCCAAAGCTGTCAGTTCTTTGGTTTTCCTAAGCTCTAATGGTTGGAGAAAAACAAATAGCAGAGTCTCACATAGAACTTCTTCCCTAGAAAACAAATTGTTTTCTTTAAGATTTGTCATTTTACTTGCCCTTGTTACTAGAAATACAAGAAACAAAAGTAACCTCGCACATTTAACAAACTAAAAAATTTGTACTGTTCCCAAAACAATAAACCTTTTGAACAGTAATCATTTAAAAACAAATGATCTTATTTCCTTTTATAATGTAAGATGAAAAGAAATTTCTGGTGAGGAAGCAGCATTGTTTGACTCTACCTACTGCCCTATAGGCATGGAGGTGGGTCTAATGCCTCCCTGTCTCTGGGGAGGGCAGAGTAGAGAGAAGAGGAGAGGGGGAGAGAGAACAAAGCTGGCTTTATGTACAACTAGCTTAGACTGCGACTCGAAATTAGCGTATTTGCCCTTCTAGATTTATACTTGATCGTAAATCTTACCCGAGTATTGACTGCTACCAGCCTATGAAATTATTTTTTGTCTAAATAGTTGCATGAACGAGGAAATGCTATTCCACTGCATCAATTCCAAGATGCACATCTTTTTCACAGTTTAACATCTCTCTAGTCAGATGGGAGTTACAGTTTAATTAGCAGCACTGTTCTTTTGTAGTGCTACATAAAATCACGCTGGCTTTCTAATGATGGTATCTTAGAGTGTATAAAATGCCGTAATACTTGTTGTGAGTATTCTGAAGACACTAAGCTGTTATTCCCAACTGTAGCTAAATTATATCTTTCAGTTCCTTTCAAGTATATCTAACAAGACCATGAGCACTATGTGCTCATTTATAACTTTTGAAGGAATAAGAAAGCTTCCAGAATGGGATGTATCCTAGGTAGTTTGGCTTCCTTTTGAGTGACAGCATTCTTCATACCCACATTTTACAGGAATCTCTATCAGCTATGGGGAAAAAACAAACAAACAAACAAAACTAGTTTTCCCATACTGAAAAGGTGAAGAATTTGGAAACATCATAATCTCGTGAGCCACACACAGGAAAATGTTAACACTTCTTGCAGTCTCTCTTCTAGGTATATTCATAGAAGTTTACAGGATTCTATGAGAAGTTTAAATGTGTGATTTGTGATTGCAAGTGGTATGTTATATCCAATATATAGGAATATCCGTTAATGAATTCATCCTTCAAAGTTCTAGTCTTGATTCTATTGCTCAATATTATCAATTATTAACCAAAAGACAAGACCTTTATTATTACTGACAATGACCAGTTCCCTGCTGGGAAATGCCATTAGCATTTTTGTGAAATTTTCTTTTACTGATTGACAGACACTGATTAAACTAACACAAGCTCACTCAATTAGAACAAATTATTATAGCTGATAACTAAAGTGGGCCTGTGTTCCTAATGTTTCAGAACACTAAAGGAAATTTCGTCTCTAAACAAACACACAAGAACAAAGAAAATATACATTTCTGTCTGCAGTAAATACACAAATGAGATGGAAATGACGAGAAGGCAATGTGTAATTTTTCTAATACGTGGTGCGGAGACACAGTGTAATAGTAAATATTTTATTTAGATCATGTTTTTTTCCCTTAAAATTTGTTGTGGATACTCTAGATGTCACTTCAAAAAAGCATTATATCAATATATAATATTTATGTATAATATTTAATCAACTTGATTAGAACTGATAATGTATAAGGAAGATAAGTGCCCAATATGAAAAATTTCGACTTCTATGTTTAAAAAATAGGGCTTCCCTGGTGGCGCAGTGGTTGAGAATCCGCCTGCCGATGCAGGGGACACGGGTTCGTGCCCCAGTCCGGGAAGATTCCACATGCCGCAGAGTGGCTGGGCCCGTGAGCCATGGCCACTGAGCCTGCGCGTCCGGAGCCCGTGTTCCACAATGGGAGAGTCCACAACAGTGAGAGGCCCGCGTACAGCAAAAAAAAAAAATACAATTTTGTTTCTTTTATTTGTACTGCTAGAATGGAACAATAGTAAGGAAATTACAAAAAAAAATTACTTTTAAACTGTGGTAATCTTATTTATTGAAGGTCATACAATCTGTTCTTGGCAATTACAAGAATAATTTCCTTAAAAAAAAAACAAAACAGATGTCAAAAATCAATCAAGATGACTCAGCATAAAAACATATATGACATATACACATACAACCCAAAGAATCAGACTGACTCTTCTTTGGCATAGTGCTGTAAAATAGGGAAACACTTAGGCCAATAGTGGTCAAACTAAAATCTAAGAAATTGATGTAAGCATTGCATGGAAAGATAATTAAGAATGCTTTCAAAGAATGTGAACATAGTTCACATTCTGGGATGTATTCAGTGAATGCATACACATTAGGTGGAAGCAGCATTGCATGGTGGGTAACCAGGTAGACTCTAGGGAAAGACAATACATCACATTCTGGGATGTATTCAGTGAATGCATACACATTAGGTGGAAGCAGCATTGCATGGTGGGTAACCAGGTAGACTCTAGGGAAAGACAAGCAGAGCTGTGTGACCTCCTGCAAGTCGCTTACCCCCTCTGTGCCTTAGCTCCCTCTTCTTAAAAGAGGAAGAAGGATCAATAATATCTACTTCAGAGTGTTAGAATGCCACCTGGTCTTTACTAAAAGGTCAATAATTATTAGCTGATTCATAAAATGGCAAAAGAAAAACCTTTAATTTTAAATGGGTAAAATTGTATAACCACCACTAAAGTTCATCCCAGTTTTTATTATATGCAGACATTGGAAATTAATTACATAAACCTTATTATAGCCTCTAGAAATTTATATATTTCAAAATCAAATGACAGAAAAAATTTTATTTATGAAATTTAATGCTTTAATATGTATTCAGCATGTTCCTTATATTCAAAGGGTGTCTCTGTAAATGTATCTGCTTACAGATGATAGACAGATGATTGATAGATAGAGAATATATATTCTTAAAATCATTACTGAGTACAGGTAAGAATATACCTGTACTTAATACTTAAAGTATTTATGTAGATGTTTGTAATAATTTCTGATGTTATTCCAAAATCCAGCTTTTTTCACTCTCTGTGAAAGTACTTTGGTCAATACATGGTTTAAAATATATAATAAAGACATCCGTTTTGTTTCAAGTTAATGAAAATGATATTCTACAAAGTCCAATTTTAAATGTCACCTAGCAACTTCCACTACATGACTATATGAACTACATTTTATTTGTTAGTCTGGTACAAACTCAGCAAGATATCTTCTTTTTTTTTTTTCCCATTTATCTTGAATAAAATGGAAGATTAAGTGTAAGGTGTCCCCTATTGAAAATTAAGTCAAGTCTGTGAGAAGCCAATTGTCCATAAACCTTCCAACTTCAGAGGACTGTTTGAACAAATCCAAACAGTGCCAATCCAAGCTTGGCTGGCTAATGCTCTCCTGGGCTTCTGTTTCCATACAGTTTTCAAGTTTCATGAGCTGTTTTCCAAGACAAGTAAAACTAAATGTTCTCGACCAGGAGTGCACTGGTGTTGAGCATTTCCTTATTAAGCAGCACTGTTTTTTCTTACACTGACACACATGTCACATTAACATATTTCCCAACCACCTGTATTTTTGCAGTGCTTCTTACCTACAGTGTGTTTCCCAGCCCATTTTCTCTTGTCTCAGACAAACCAGGGCCCATGTTGACATATCCACCCGTATGAGGCATTCTTTAACTCTCTTCATACAGAAAAGCTGTGTCTGTCTCTTCCCAGCTGATAGTACACGTATGTGCAAACATACACGCACTCTGCTCACCTGTCTCCCCTCTGTCTTCCACCCCTCCCACCTGCCCATACTGACCACCTATTCCTGACTCACATTACTAGTTTTTTTTACTTCTATTAAGCTTTTAGACTTAGATCCAAGTAGATGTGTCTGCCTCCTTTGTCGTTCCTTTGATAGCTCATTTTGGACAAATCTCCACATCTTGACCACATGGAGACTTGGACACCACTGGTCTAAGCCACCTCTCTGTGCAGTAGCAGCAGGAAAGGTGCAGCTGTGTTTACTGAGCACTTCAGGCATGACAAGCATTGTGCTTTTCACTCTAAAAGCATCATCTTATAAAATACTTATAACAACACTTAAGGCACATTATATTAACTTTAGAGACAAGGAAAAATTGAATCTTAAAAAAAAAAGTTTAAGTACCTTTCCTGAAGTCAGAAGGCTAGGCAGCTGTGGGGTTGATATTTGACAACAGGTCGCTGACAGCAAAGCCCATGGACTTAACTCCGTGATTTTGCCACACAGATTGTGGTGTTCTGTCTTGAACATAGCAAAGAGGCACTCGCATTCCGGCCTTGATCCAGTGGAATAGACCCAGTTGGTGTAATTCTCACCTAACCTGCTCTTTGAATAGAGGGTTCCAATAATTTATTTTACAGTGAGTGCGGTAAAGAGGGAAGAACGTCATGGGCTCCGAGCTTCAGAAACATTACCCACTGGCTATGGCAGGATGAACAAATTACGTGACCCCTCTGAG
Organism: Orcinus orca; assembly: GCF_937001465.1. NCBI lineage: Eukaryota > Metazoa > Chordata > Mammalia > Artiodactyla > Delphinidae > Orcinus > Orcinus orca. The sequence goes on along the minus strand of NC_064573.1, from coordinate 7,619,056 downwards.
CCTCATTTTCCTTGTCTGTAAAGTTCAGATGGCATATGTGTTGACAATTTATGTGGATATTAAATGGGATAACCTATGAAACCAGTTTGCACAGGGCCAGGCCCATAGAGAATGACTCATAAATGCTAATCTATAAATGCTGACTTTTTCCTCTCCCAATTATGTAGATTTGTGTCTTGAGTGCTAAAATGATTTTTTAAATTCTAGGCAATAATTAGGGAGAGACAGAGCAAAAGGAAAATTGATTTTTTAATTATTTTTTTCAATACTTTTTTTCTTTTTTTTTGGCCGCACCACGCAGCTTATTCCCCGACCAGGGATCGAACTGGGGCCCTCAGCAGTGAAAGTGCAGAGTCCTAACCACTGGACCACCAGGGAATTCCCCAGAATTGATTTTTTTGAACCATTTTTTTAATACATATGAATTTTATGTAGGTGAACACAAATTAGCATTAAGGTTTATCACAAGGGCCAGCAGAGTCCCAAAACAGCAAAGGGAAATTGCAAAAGGCAGTAGCATAACCTGGATAACGATTGTGGTAAAAGCGAGAAGAGGTGCTGGTAGCCTGTGTGTTCACAGAAATTCTAGCAGTTGTCAGGCCCTTCCTGCTGCTTCTTGGCGGCACAGGTTCTGTCAAAGTACAAGGCTGTGTTGTCACACGTTGTCGTATGTGGGGAGGAAGCTCATCTTCCCAGGAGAGATCAGCATTGGAGTCTAAAGAGCAGTGGACTCAGAAGTCAAGGGGACTGTTTTCTATTGGAGCTTCTGGAGTTAGGATTTTGCCTTGAGCAAATCCTTGAATTTTTTTTGGATTTTGATTTTCCATCTGTAAGATGAAAATGGCTGGATTCTCTAAGAAAGAGTCTAACCTCGAATTACATGGCCAGTGTACACAGTGAGCTTGGGCTTCCTCATACCATGGCAGCCTCAGAGCAGTGTGACTCACATGGTGACTCAGAACAAGGGAGAGAAGGAGAAACGGCCATAAAGGTCTCAAAGGGCATGGCCGAAACAAACAAAATGTCACATCTACCAGCTGTTATTAATCAGAGCAGTCACCAACCAGTCCAGAAGCCCAGATGTAAAGGTCTGGAACCTAGATGCCCTATTTCTGAATGCAGGCTTTCCAAGAATTTGAAGCCATCTTCAATCCTCCACAAAAAATAATGCAGTATCTAATATTACTTATGATGAAACTTCATTTGAAAGTCATTAAACAGAATCTCTTGATGCTCAGAAAAATCACAGGACAGAGCAGAAGCACGATTCTAGTCTCATGCTTCCACTTCCTTAGAAAAGTCAGGTCATACCTCAAAGCCTCAGCCCCCTCTCATTTTAAAGAGGGATATTTCATCCCTTTCCTGTCTCCCAAAAATTTTATGAGGATTTGACTAGATAAAATAAATGATCTCTGGGCCAAATGCCAGGAAAAATGACTGAAAGAAGATAAAGGTGTAGAATATTTGAATTTGGCTGAAAATAGGGAAGTGGTATTATTATCTATATGTTGTAAATGCCTAGGAATTTCTAGTAGACCAAGTGCAGATGAAACAAAGGAGAGATGAATGGATGATGGACAACACCACTTCTTGGAAAAGAAGCCCAGACGTGCTAAGAAAGAAGGGGAGATTACTGACCCATTTATGTGGAAGAGTGGAGGTGAAAAGACGGAGGTTAGGCTGAACCCTGGGACAGGGAGAACTTTTGCAAGTGGAGTTTTAAAATATAGCTAAAGAATGGGAAAATAAGTTAAAGAACCATAAAACAGTCAGGAAGCTTTTTGTGTCAATAAAATACCGTTTTCATTAAGTACTATTTTATAAGAGTACTTAAATATACAAGAGGAAATGGACAGAAACATGTTAATTAGTAATTCGAAATTAACACTTTCCTTCATATTTGATAAAGTAGATTTAGTTTTTTTTGAATATATGGAGAAGGAAATTGAGTGAATAGTGTGTGTAGAGAGAGAAAGACTACATTCATTGTGCATCTTTTCAAGTACCTATGAAACATTTACAAAAATTGTCATATATTAGATAAAAATAAACTTCAATATATAGAAACTACTCAGGCCATATTATCTGACCACAATGCATTATTAAATGAAAATTAATAAAATATGCACAAAAAAGCAATATCTCAACAAAATGTACACAAGCAATCTCCCATATAAAATAGGAAATAATACCACAATTACATAATTTAGAAAAGAATGATTTTTATTCTACTTACAAGCCACTGTGATGTGGACAAAGTGGCATTTGGAAGGAAATGCTTTCATTAATAAACAAATAAAAATGGAAATGGAAATATTCAACTTGAAAAGATTGAAAAGACCAAGAAAACAAGACAGACAGAAGGTGGAAGTTAATTAGGATAAAAGCAAAGTATAAGAAAATATAAGAAAAACTGAAAAATATAAATTCTTTAAATAAATTTTAAAACCCAAGTATGTAAGTTGGAGATATGAAAGGACTTACAGAAACAGGCAAAATTCCTTTTAAGCTCCAAGAGAATTTGATGCTTTTTTAAATAAAAATGTAAATGTCAAATAATATTAGGAGCATTGAGACTCTTTGGGAAACCACGATCATAACTCTACTTGTGCATACTAAATCCTTGGATGGAATACTGACTGAAATGTTTTTTTCTACAGTTTCTCAAAATTCTTTAATATTGGGATCTATTCGTTTTAGTATCAGAAGAGCAGAAACAACTCAAAAGCCTTTCAATGTGGATATATTGAATAAATTGGGGTATGAGATCGTCCTTTGTCTTTGTCCAGGTGCATGTAAGTAAACAGGGCCTATGCTAGGTAGTTCAGTAGAGGGAACGGCTGCACTATTGTTTCTGGACTGCCTTTACTTTGTTTCTGCCTTCCCTCACTCGCCTAATTAGTAACCGTTTGAATCCGCCCTTTGGAACCCAGGGAATGTCTAGGAGACCGAAAGCCTTTTTCCTACAAACAAGACACGGAAAGGTTTTGGTACCCAGGAGGGCCCCACAGGGTCCTGCTTGGTTTCATAGGAACTCCTAATTTTATAAGGTGGCCGCTAGCAAACCTGTCCAGCCTTCAACGTGGAAGAAGACAGTATCTGTATTTTCCTGGTCAGGAAACAAATATGTCCTCCACCCTGGAGAAAGACACTCTCTTCCAGGCCTGTTTGCTGCACAAGCAAATAATAGTAAGGAACAAAAGTTGTCACAAGAAATGCAGAGAACCACGACTGGCCCAGGAAGAATTCTTTCCTAACAACTACCTTTCAACCAAAAGTTTTCAAAAGAGTTTTCTGAAGTTTAGGGAAGGGGAGGGAAGCGGGTTGCAGCAGGAAATGATCTCCTCTTTGAGATCGTACACTCATATCAGATGTTGACATCTGTATATTTACGTATTGCCTAAATGGGAGTGAGCAGAAGCTGCCAACCCTTGTTTATATCTTTAAGAGTCTTCTAAATATGAGGTTCTTTGCTTTGGGGTTTCCTTTCTTATCCACTAGAAGACAGCATAACTCTTATCTGTATGATGCTCAGATAAAGGTATTAACTGAATATCCATAGGGCACACTTGGGCCCAAAATCATCCTCTTGGGCTCTGGGCTTTGTGAGATGTGTAGATTTTTTTTGTTTTGTTTTTTGTTTGTTTTTGCGGTACGCGGGCCTCTCACTGCTGTGGCCTCTCCCATTGCGGAGCACAGGCTCCGGACGCGCAGGCTCAGCGGCCATGGCTCACGGGCCCAGCCGCTCCGCGGCATGTGGGATCTTCCCGGACCGGGGCACGAACCCGTGTCCCCTGCACCGGCAGGCGGACTCTCAACCACTGCGCCACCAGGGAAGCCCTGAGATGTTATTAATTAGAGGATTGCCCACTGTCAGAAAGTGCACGTTTGCTCGGATTACATCAGAGAAATGTGCACGAAGGCCAAACAAAACCATTTCTGGATATTTTTTTAAAAACTGTGAATCAGTAAAAATAAATTTCTTTCCTGAAAATGCAATGTAAAGTATTTTTCTATTTGAACTAATCACGTGTCTGAGCATCACCTGATGGGATGTTGTGTGGATCTCTGTAGCTAACCTTACAGTTTATCTTTCAAATAAGAAAACATACCACACTTTTATCACAGAACTTCTCAGGGAAAACACTTTTTCTAATATGTACAAACTCCTATTGCAGGAGCAAGGAAAAAGATCTATTTGAGGAAAGAGCCATTGGGGAAGGGTGGGAGCGGGTGTCAGGAAAAACTGTAAGACGCTGTATGTTCAGGCCACTCAGGATGGCTGCTCTCTTGCTCTCTGTCTATCCCCTGCCCGACCAGGGCCTGCTTCACCTACACCCTATGCATAGGACAGACCTTCCTGCGTACTTGCCCCAGGTCCCAGCTGGTGATTGTTCTTATCAAAGGGGCGGGGAGGTGCATTCCCTCCGCTGGTTTCCCTGGTAACTAATGAGTCCACCTGACGTCAATCCCCATATAAGTGGCAATCCCCCTCCCACAGCAAAGACTGCCGCCATGTCCTGCCACATCCTGCCTGACTTGCGGCGGCACATGGTACGGTGTCACTCCAGGACCTTGCTTCAGACATGTAAGCTCCCCCATCCATTAAACCACTGATGTCTCTGTTGCCAGCTCCGGGCTCTTTCTTCGGTCTTGAAGCTGGGCAAGCACAGGGCTTGTAGGCTTGTGGGGTGCAGCCCAACAGACAATGAAATGGGTGAAAAAGAAATGGTATCTTGGGCTTCCCTGGTGGCGCAGTGGTAGACAGTCCGCCTGCCGATGCAGGGGACACGGGTTTGTGCCCCGGTCCGGGAAGATCCCACATGCCGCGGAGCGGCTGGGCCCGTGAGCCATGGCCGCTGAGCCTGCGCGTCCGGAGCCTGTGCTCCGCCACGGGAGAGCCCGCAACAGTGAGAGGCCCGCGTACCGAAAAAAAAAAAGAAATGGTATCTTGTGTCTGGCACCATTTGGGGGTATCTGTTTCTGAAAGGGCTTGCACCTCCATTTTTTGAGTTATTTTACAATTCAATAAATTGTAGAAAGCTGATAGTATCAGCAATGCAGGTAATTCTTGCTTACAGAAATGCAAATAAACGTGTCTGATGGAATGTAATTGATTATTGCTGTGGCTGTTTACAGCGTTCCTGACCAGCTAGAAGCCCTTTGAACTCTCCTTGGAATCAGTCGACCATCTTTTTGTTCCCTTCTTAATTAATGAGTGAGATGAATTGCTTACAAGTGTTCATTTCATATTTTTTCAGTCATGATTTTCCTTTTTTTAAAATGATATCTTAGGAGTTCCCTGGCAGTCCAGTGGTTAGTATTCAGAGCTTTCATTTCAGTGGCCCCAGGTTCAATCCCTGGTCGGGGAACTAAGATCCTGAAAGCCACACGGCGCACCACGCACCCCCCTCCAAAAAAACCAAAATGGTATTTGAAACAGCAGGTAATGCAGGAATCTGTAACATTATATCATATGTCACCCACGTTTAACGCTGAACTTTTAAAAGAACACATTTCAGTTTACTATTTTAAATAAAGCCTAACACACGTTATCTTTTTCTTTTAGCTTCAGACAAGCTTGACTGAACCAATGACGTTATCCAAATCAATATCTCTTCCTCGCAGTGCATACTGGCATCACATCACTCGTCAGAACAGCGTTGGGGAAATCTACAGTTTGCAAGGCAAGTAACCATAAAGCACCTGCTTTAGCTTCCTACAGGTGGACCACCAGCCACGCAAATTGCTTTGTATTTGCATTGCTTGCTTTTCCTCCATTTCCAGTTATCAGCTGTCACTGGCCACAGTGGGAGCTCTGAGATTTACCGTGGCTTTGCTAAAGGTATCATTTCATAGACTCATGGTAAAAATTATCCCAAAGATCACCAAGGGCTGAGGACCCGCTTTGGCACAGGAATTTGACTAAAACATTATACAAAACATATTATCAGAAGCTAAAAGTAGCTAATACCAGGGTCTGTTTCATGCTGTGTTTTACAAAGGATTTCTTACTTAGCATCTTGTTGCCGTAATAGGATTGAATATCAGTTCAGGAGGCTGACTTCCAGCTCTGTGATGAAATGCTGCATGAACCTACTCATAGTTTTAAGGTTTAGCCAAAGCCTTGACATAGAAACCATATGGGAGGGTGCAGGGCAGAAGGAGACAGGTGTAAGTATTGTTGCTTCTGTATTTTTCCTAACGATAAGGCGTTGACTGACTGCTTGGCAGGTGAATCAGAGGAACAGAGAGCAGGTATTTGATCGACAGCAGCAGAACTCAGTTTCCGTGGTTTTCTTCCTATTTTTTCCCTTTTGTCCTAAATTCATAAACTTAACCTTCAGATAAAATATTCAGCTGCAAGAAACTAACAGCTGACCAAGACAGGAGGAAGCAGGAACTAGGAAAAATAAGGCTAAAAAAACACAGCTGAAAACACTCACCAAACCTTTTTTGAGCATAATAGGCTTGAACATACTAGGTACCCAATAAATACCTGGTGAAGGAATGGCCATCATAACCTTTCAGAATATTTTTCTTTTCATACATTAACTTTTGCTCATATTAACAACACTCAATGTTTTGACAAAAAAAGAAAAATTTCTGTAACAAGCAAACTGAAATAGTGTATTTTTAAAGCAGTATTTGCTTGCCAGAGTTTCAAAGCTAGAATAATGGGATTTGATGAGTGGGAATGAATGATTAAGGATACATTCTGCAAGGAAAAGCAGTCAGAACCACGTTAGTCACTTACAGAATTGTATTTGATATTTTAAATGAACCCTCTTATCACCAACTTGACTACCTGTATTTAATAGATCCTTATTATCTTTTTGTATTATTTATTTGTATGAGAAAATCTTTAATGGCACAAGGATTAGAGGATTGAGAAAAGGAGGGGAACGGCTTTGACAGTTTCATTTGTCAGAAAGAGGAGACGTGCTTCCATTCTGTTTTTTCTGTCCACAAATGCCAGTGACCACACACTAAAATCGCCCGAGTCATGATCTTATGAAGCTAATCTTGCTTGTTCCGGGGATTAGAAAAATTAGGAAATATGCCTTTAACGTAAGGTTGTTTTTATTTAAACGTAAACATATATATGTAAATATTGATAGTCAATAGAAGAAAACTAAAACTATGGAATATTTGAATAAGAGAATAAAAACAGTTAAATTTCTAAGCAAAAAGAAAGCGAGATGTTAATACAAATAGATTGGAAATGGGTTGGAACCACTGTACTGAAAACTTTGGGTTCTGACAAGGTGTCGGTTTGTAATCCCAGCAAATAAAAGACTGTGGTTTTCATGGTAACATACAGAAAACTTTTCTCTGAAGGTAGCATTAAGATTTAGACTGATAACTTCAGAAATAACGTCATAAGCACCCAACAAAAAATACCAGAATGCATTAAATTTCTGAAAACATTGCCAGAGACTTGTTGGAGGACAGTATTGATTTACACAATAAAATAGAATCAATAACTAATTAGAATTCTCTATGATTTATGTCACAAATATTAATTTCCAGTTACGGGTTTCAAATGCCTTATTGATTACGATGAACTGTTTATTTATATGATCTTGTTGGCAAGGTAAAATTTACCTTCTAACCTTCCAGGTTCTTTGGCTGGACTAATAATTAAATTAACATTAGATTAACAGGAGAAAAACAATTTGTTCTATATACATGGGAGTCCCATGAGAGCCAAAGGCAAGTCTAGCAACCGAGGCTTATATGGCATATCCTGAGCTAAGGGAAGGGACAGGGGCCTGGGGCTTCCAAGGGGAGGAAGGTGAGTCACAGGACGATAAGAAGAGCAGATGTTTGGTAATTAACTGTTTGCCCTGCCACACTGATCGGTCATTCAGATAAAGTTATCTCTGTGTCTGAGCCAGGCCCCCTGTCGGAATTCTTTTAGGCGATTAAGTGAGAGGTTAAAGCTCTTCCTGAGTCTTTTGGACCTTGACTGTCTTCAACTCAAAATAATCCACACGCCAAAGTGGCACATTTTGGGGAGGTTCATTCCGAACCCCTTCAGTCTCAATGTCACATTCTTCTTTGGTCGTTAGTTGTTGTTTTTATGTAACAAAAAATATGCATTGATTAGGGTAATTACTGTAAGTCAGATAAATATAGAATATACTCAATGTAGAGTACATTTCACTCTACTGTGCATTTATTTTTGTTTTGCATACTTCTTAGAGCAATACATTTTGCCATTTTATATACCCCTCATATTATGGTTATATCATATAGATAGAGATACAGATAGATAAATAGATTGTAGGTAGGTAGACGATATATAGGTCAATATAGATATAAATTTGTTAGTGATACTTTGACAATGATTTATTTTGTTCTCCTTTTGTTCTGCTGAGAGAGGTGGAGGGGCAGAGCCTTTGACCATGGTTTTTTTACTGGGGTGTAATCTCCTCAGGCTCTGCCCTCATGGAATTAGGGCAGAATAAAACTACTGAATCAAGAAAAATCAAAATAGAAACCACCTCATCACCCCTTCACGCACAGGTGCATTTTTTTCACTAAACTACATTTAAAAGTGGTTATTTTGCATCTCACTCCCTCAGTTGTGCTCCTTGAAGTGGCATCACCTCTTCTTTACAAAGAGGAGAACATAGTCAAGCAACTATCATCATTGATCTTCCAGAGTCAAAGGAAAACTCTGGCGTTGGTTGGTGATATATCATCAAGTAAACTGCAGGTAGCATTGAGGAATAAAAATCCGCCGTTAGAATTTTTTCACCATACTGTTAACATTCTAACTGTGAAGCTGAGATCAATATGAATTAAATTCAACAGGCTTTCATTCAGAAGGTAAAGGGGGGAAAGTTTTATATGCTTAGAGTTTAATAGATTGGAATTCATTAATAAGCAGCACACGTAGTGGAACGGAAAAAAAATTCCTGGTGTGAAAACAAATCCATTACATATAAAGACTTACCTATAACTTCAGTTGCCAGTCACCCTCAAAACTGCACTTTACTTGGTTTTACTGTATTCACTTCTGTCATCCAGTCTATAACCACAGAGGCAATATACACTGTAAAAGATTGACGTATCAATACTGACATCCTGCGTTTTGTTTGCTCTAATGTTTGGAAGAAAGGTGCAATAGCAGATCTCTCCATGGTACTCCCAGAACAGCGCTCTGAGAGTATGAGCTGTTATGGTTTCCCCAGTGTGCTCTAGCTCTCTGGAGTCAAAAAGATTGAGAAACAGAATGATTCCTCTTTAACAAGTACACACTAGCTAAGTACGAGGCAGCTGCTGTTAAAATCTCTATCCCTAAATGGCTGCGATGGGTTATGTCACCTCTTCCTGGAGAAGTCGTTAATAAATACTTTTCCTTTTCTTGATTTTTACCAGGTAATCGGGATGATTGATTTGTATTAGAAAGTAATTTTTTATTTATGTCTCTCTAACTTCTGCATTTATGAAAAACATTTGTGTCAAAACACATTCTAGGGCTTCCCTGGTGGCGCAGTGGTTGAGAGTCCGCCTGCCGATGCAGGGGACACGGGTTCGTGCCCCGGTTCAGGAAGATCCCACATGCCGCAGAGCAGCTGGGCCCGTGAGCCATGGCCGCTCCGCAAAGGGAGAGGCCACAACAGTGAGAGGCCCGCGTACCACAAAACAAACAAACAAACACATTCTAGAGATGTTATCTCTAGACTCAGGGAAACATAAACTGTTAAAGGGAAGGAAACATGATCTTGAACTCTTGACTCAAAAGTGAATGCTCAAAACACATCATTTGTTTTACTAGTGATAGAACTGTGATTTTAGTTCCAAGGCCTTCAGCAGAAGATGTGCTGTGAGGATGAGGAACAGTCAAAAAAAGCAGGAGACAGAAAGAAAGAAGGGGGGGAGGGAGGGAGGAAGGGGAAAGAAAGAAAAAGACCACTCAACCGCCAATAAATCGAGAGGCAATTTCAGTAGAGAAGGATGGACTTTATTCAGAAAAGCCGGCAATCTGGGAAGATGGTGGACTCATGTCCAGAGACCAGTTCCCAAGGTTCTGCTCAGCCATGACAGCTTTTAAAGGGAAAAAGGGGAAACCATCTCAGTTAATCATTAAGGCAGGAGGTCAGATTCTTCATCATTTTTCCGCTGTGTGCAGGCCTGCTGACTCCTTCCCATCTTCCTTGGGATGCGTCTTGCCCACGGGGTCTACCTGCCCCCGCAGGGTCCACCCGCAAATTTGCTAAGGGGAAGAAGCTAGGGGTAGAGAGTCAGTCATTCTTTAACTACTTAATTCTTCATTCTTACTCGTTCTCATCCAGGAAAGGGACCAACAGGTTAGGTAAGGTGTTGTGTATATTTAGAAAAGCAGAAACCAGGAGCTATGTTAAATGTTGCCTGATCTCATCTTTATGACTAGGGTCTAAGGAAAACAGGGAAAAAGAAACAGAAAAGGGGCAAAGGAGCTGCTTACAGTAAGGAGGTCAGAGTTTTTCTTACTTAAGGCTCTCCCCTTGACTTTTAATTGCCATTCTACTTATTTAGATGATGGACTATAGAGCAGGGTCTTTAAAGTGGGATTTGTGAAGATGACAAGAGCATTTATTAAAGATGACAAATCAAACTAGTAAAGACCATGGGTGGTACCAAAGCTCGCTCACAGGAGGCACTTGTGAGTCTTCAATGAACTCAAAAATGTATTAGAAAATGCATTATAAAGGATACAAGGAGGGGATGGCGTCGAGGCCAGTCTTCTCTCTGAGGACAGTTCTCAACCAGTGTCGTGAAAGGAGCCACGTCCACTCCACTGTCCCAGCAGCCCTTCTCTGTGCACAGGCTCAGGCCTTTGTTGGCGTGTCTGTTCCTTGCTTTAGGATTGTTGTTAGTGAACACAGACACTTGCTGCTGCCAGTCTTTCCTTTGGTAGCACAGGAGATACTGTGAGATGCTGGGTTTCTGCCTCTCCACCTGATGCTTCCATCCGGGATGAGCTCTTCCACAAGCTACAATGATGAGAAGGGGGCATCGAGAATGTGAGCTGGAAATGATCCCCATGCGCCGCCTTATGAGACTGTGTGTTATCCTTAAACTTTCCCTGATACATTTAATTACTATTTTTTACACAAATCTCCATGGGATAGGCTGGGACTCGTTTTTGAACAGCCTGAACAACTTCGCTCTCGGAATTAAGGACGATTGGGGGTGCCGTTTGTAAAGGTGACAACTTTTGGAGTTCTGCTTTCATTAAACTGATTAATATTCAGATGCCAGCTCTGAACTGTCTGCTCCCTCCGCCCGTGGTACATCTGTAATTAGCTCCAGACCCCCGGTGTCAGCACAGCAGCCAACCTGATTACACAGAAGGCATGTTATGTTCACCGAAAGGGCATCTGCTGCTCCAATTTCTCAGAAGGACAGGATGCAAACAGGCAATTAGAATTAGAGATAACCTTTGGAAAACGGTAAATAGAGTTCTGGCGGAGATGAAGGAGGTAAATCAAAGGATTTACTCACTCTTTGCTCAGCTCTGACCCTCTGTCCTTCTTTACTGCCTGTTTAATTTCAAGTTCGCATGGTTTGCAAATTGCTTCCATTGAGATCTTCTGTTTAAATTTTCATGATACGATGTTTTCCAAATTGCAAAGTTAATAAAAGCCTCCTGTAGCAAGTAACACACACACACAGAGAGAAATCTGCACCAGTGGTAAAAAGGAGCTTGCACGTGTTCACGCTCCCATCTTCCCAGGATTTGATCTACATGTTGTCAGGTGAATCAGTCACTGTGGGTCCACAGCAGCCAATACATCCCACGTTGTCCATAAGGCCCGACCCTGCTTCTGGCGATGTGGCAACAAACCTGAAAACATGAGCCGGTTTTTAGAATCAACACTTTGTGTCTATCAAACCTTCTCTATGAACATGTACTGCGTATCCGTACCTTACGAAGGGGAAGTCAAAGGCAGAAAGTGCCTCCCTGGATATCAGTTTTCAGAGAGGAATGAAACAGTTGCTTCCCCAAGATAGACACCAAAAAGACGCTCCAAATATTCTCAGTGTGAAATGTCCCTCATACCCCACAGTTATCATCCATCACTCCCTCTACCAAGCTCCCAGACATTTAGGTATAGCTTTAATATACCAATCTATTTGTTTATAAACCTGTTTCTTCTACTAGCTTCTGAGGTAGCAACTTTTATGGTGAATCTACATTTTCTTTTTCCATTTTTTTTTTAAAGTTTGAATTTTATTTTTTTACACAGCAGGTTCTTATTAGTCATCCATTTTATTCACATCAGTGTATACATGTCAATCCCAATCTCCCAATTCATCACACCACCACCACCACCACCTCCTGCCGCTTTCCCCCCTTGGTGTCCATACGTTTGTTCTCTACATCTGTGTCTCAACTTCTGCCCTGCAAACCAGTTCATCTGTACCATTTTTCTAGGTTCCACATATATGGATTAATATACGATATTTGTTTTTCTGACTTACTTCACTCTGACAGTCTCTAGATTCATCAATGTCTCTGCAAATGACTCAATTTCATTCCTTTTTATGGCTGAGTAATATTCCATTGTATATATGTACCACAACTTCTTTATCCATTCGTCTGTCGATGGGCATTTAGGTTGCTTCCATGACCTGGCTATTATAAACAGTGCTGCAATGAACATTGGGGTGCATGTGTCTTTTTGAATTATGGTTTTCTCTGAGTATATGTGCAGTAGTGGGATTTCTGGGTCATATGGTCATTCTATTTTTAGTTTTTTAAGGAACCTCCATACTGTTCTCCACAGTGGCTATATCAATTTACATTCCCAGCAACAGTGCAAGAGGGTTCCCTTTTCTCCACACCCTCTCCAGCATTTGTTATTTGTAGATTTTCTGATGAAGCCCATTCTAACTGGTGTGAGGTCAAATACCTCATTGTAGTTTTGATTTGCATTTCTTTAATAATTAGTGATGTTGAGCAGCTTTTCATGTGCTTCTTGGCCACGTGTATGTCTTCTGTGGAGAAATGTCTATTTAGGTCTTCTGCCCAGTTTTGGATTGGGTTGCTTGATATTTTAATACTGAGCTGCATGAGCTGATTCTATATTTTGGAGATTAATCCTTTGTTGATTCATTTGCAAATATTTTCTCCCATTCTGAGGGTTGTCTTCTTGTCTTCTTAGTAGTTTCCTTTGCTTTGCAAAAGCTTTTAAGTTTCATTAGGTCCCATTTGTTTATTTTTGTTTTTATTTCCATTACTCTAGGAGGTGGATCAAAAAAGATCTTGCTGTGATTTATGTCATACAGTGTTCTGCCTATGTTTTCCTCTAAGAGTTTTATAGTGTCTGGTCTTACGTTTAGGTCTCTAATCCCTTTTGAGTTTATTTTTGTGTATGGTGTTAGGGAGTGTTCTAATTTCATTCTTTTACATGTTGCTGTCCAGTTTTCCCAGCACCACTTATTGAAGAGGCTGTCTTTTCTTCCTTCATTGTACATTCTTGCCTCCTTTATCAAAGATAAGGTGACCATATGTGCGTGGGTTTACCTCTGGGCTTTCTATCCTGTTCCATTGATCTATACTTCTGTTTTGTGCCAGTACCATACTGTCTTGATAACTGTAGCTTTGTAGTATCGTCTGAAGTCAGGGAGCCTGATTCCTCCAGCTCCATTTCTCTTTCTCAAGATTGCTTTGGCTACTCGGGGTCTTTTATGTTTCCATACAAATTGTGAAATTTTTTGTTCTAATTCTGTGAAGAATGCCATTGGTAGTTTGATGGGGAATGCACTGAATCTGTAGATTGCTTGGGTAGTAGAGTCATTTTCACAATGTTGATTCTTCCAATCCAAGAACATGGTATATCTCTCCATCAGTTGGTATCATCTTTAATTTCTTTCATCAGTGTCTTATACTTTTCTGCATACAGGTCTTTTGTCTCATCAGGTAGGTTTATTCCTAGGTATTTTATTCTCTTTGTTGCAATGGTAAATGGGAGTGTTTTCTTAATTTCTCTTTCAGATTTTTCATCGTTCGTATATAGGAATGCAAGAGATTTCTGTGCATTAATTTTGTATCCTGCAACTTTACCAAATTCATTGATTAGCTATAGTGGTTTTCTGGTGGCACCTTTAGGATTCTCTACATATAGTATCATGTCATCTGCAAACAGTGACAGTTTATTTCTTCTTTTCCAATTTGTATTCATTTTATTTCTTTCTCTTCTATGATTGCCATGGCTAGGACTTCCAAAACTATGTTGAATAATAGTGGTGAGAGTGGACATCCTTGTCTTGTTCCTGATCTTAGAGGAAATGCTTTCAGTTTTTCACCATTGAGAATGATGTTTGCTGTGGGTTTCTTGTATGTAACCTTTATTATGTTGAGGTAGGTGTCCCTCTATGCCCACTTTCTGGAGAGGTTTTATCATAAATGGGTGTTGAATTTTGTCACTAGCTTTTTCTGCATCTATTGAGATGATCATATGGTTTTTCTCCTTCAATTTGTTAATATGGTGTATCACATTGATTGATTTGCATATATTGAAGAATCCTTGCATCCCTGGGATAAATCCCACTTGATCATGGTGTATGATCCTTTTAATGTGCTGTTGGATTCTGTTTGCTAGTATTTTGTTGAGGATTTTTGCAACTATATTCATCAGTGATATTGGTGTGTCATTTTATTTTTTGTAGTATCTTCGTCTAGTTTTGGTATCAGGGTGATGGTGGCCTCATAGAATGAGTTTGGGAGTGTTCCTTCCTCTGCAATTTATGGAAGAGTTTGAGAAGGATGAGTGTTAGCGCTTCTCTAAATGTTTGATAGAATTCACCTGTGAAACCATCTGGTCCTGGACTTTTGTTTTTTGGAAGATTTTTAATCACAGTTTCAATTTCGTTACTTGTGATTGTTCTGTTCATATTTTCTATTTCTTCCTGGTGCAGTCTTGGAAGGTTATACCTTTCTAAGAATTTGTCCATTTCTTCCAGGTTGTCCATTTTATTGGCATAGGGTTGCTTGTAGTAGTCTCTTAGGATGCCTTTTATTTCTGCAGTGTCTGTTGTAACTTCTTCTTTTCCATTTCCAATTTTATTGATTTGAGTCCACTCCCTCTTTTTCTTGATGAGTCTGGCTAATGGTTTATCAATTTTATCTTCTCAAAGAACCAGCTTTTAATTCTATTGATCTTTGCTCTTGTTTTCTTTGTTTCTATTTCACTTATTTCTGCTCTGATTTTTATGATTTCTTTCCTTCTGCTAACGTTGGGTTTTGTTTGTTCTTCTTTCTCCACTCCTTTTAGGTGTAAGGTTAGATTATTTGAGATGTTTGTTGTTTCTTGAGGTAGGATTGTATTGTTATAAACTGCCCTCTTAGAACTGCTTTTGCTGCATCCAGTAGGTTTTGGATTGTTGTGTTTTCATTGTCATTTGTCTCTAGGTATTTTTTGATTTCCTCTTTGATTTCTTCAGTGATCTCTTGGTTATTTAGTAACGTATTGTTTAGCCTCCATCTGTCTGTGTTTTTTTTTTTTTTTTCTAACTTGCCTTTTTTTTTTATTTTTTTAACATCTTTATTGGGGTATAATTGCTTTACAATGGTGTGTTAGTTTCTGCTTTATAACAAAGTGAATCAGTCATACATAAACATATGTTCCCATATGTCTTCCCTCTTGCGTCTCCCTCCCTCCCACCCTCCCTATCCCACCCCTCCAGGCTGTCACAAAGCACCGAGCCAATATCCCTGTGCCATGCGGCTGCTTCCCACTAGCTATCTACCTTACTACATTTGTTAGTGTGTATATGTCCATGATGCTCTCTCGCCCTGTCACAGCTCACCCTTCCCCCTCCCCATAACCTCAAGTCCGTTCTCTAGGAGGTCTGCATCTTTATTCCTGCCTTACCCCTAGGTTCTTCATGACATTTTTTTTCTTAAATTCCATATATATGTGTTAGCATACGGTATTTGTCTTTTTCTTTCTGAATTACTTCACTCTGTATGACGGACTCTAGGTCTATCCACCTCATTACAAATAGCTCAATTTCGTTTCTTTTTATGGCTGAGTAATATTCCATTGTATATATGTGCCACATCTTCTTTATCCATTAATCCGATGATGGGCACTTAGGTTGTTTCCATCTCCGGGCTATTGTAAATAGAGCTGCAATGAACATTTTGGTACATGACTCTTTTTGAATTTTGGTTTTCTCAGGGTATATGCCCAGTAGTGGGATTGCTGGGTCATATGGTAGTTCTATTTGTAGTTTTTTAAGGAACCTCCATACTGTTCTCCGTAGTGGCTGAACCAATTCACATTCCCACCAGCAGTGCAAGAGGGTTCCCTTTTCTCCACACCCTCTCCAGCATTTATTGTTTCTAGATTTTTTGATGATGGCCATTCTGACTGGTGTGAGATGATATCTCATTGTAGTTTTGATTTGCATTTCTCTAATGATTAATGATGTTGAGCATTCTTTCATGTGTTTGTTGGCAGTCTGTATATCTTCTTTGGAGAAATGTCTATTTAGGTCTTCTGCCCATTTCTGGATTGGGTTGTTTGTTTTTTTGTTATTGAGCTGCATGAGCTGCTTGTAAATTTTGGAGATTAATCCTTTGTCAGTTGCTTCATTTGCAAATATTTTCTCCCATTCTGAGGGTTGTCTTTTGGTCTTGTTTATGGTTTCCTTTGCTGTGCAAAAGCTTCGAAGTTTCATTAGGTCCCATTTGTTTATTTTTGTTTTTATTTCCATTACTCTAGGAGGTGGGTCAGAAAGGATCTTGCTGTGATTTATGTCATAGAGTGTTCTGCCTATGTTTTCCTCTAAGAGTTTGATAGTTTCTGGCCTTACATTTAGGTCTTTAATCCATTTTGAGCTTATTTTTGTGTATGGTGTTAGGGAGTGATCTAATCTCATACTTTTACATGTTGCTGTCCAGTTTTCCCAGCACCACTTATTGAAGAGGCTGTCCTTTCTCCACTCTACATTCCTGCCACCTTTATCAAAGATAAGGTGTTCATATGTGCGTGGGTTTATCTCTGCACTTTCTATCCTGTTCTATTGATCTATCTTTCTGTTTTTGTGCCAGTACCATACTGTCTTGATAACTGTAGCTTTGTAGTATAGTCTGAAGTCAGGGAGCCTGATTCCTCCAGTTCCTTTTTTCGTTCTCAAGATTGCTTTGGCTATTCGAGGTCTTTTGTGTTTCCATACAAATTGCAAAATTTTTTGTTCTAGTTCTGTGAAAAATGCCAGTGGTAGTTTGATAGGGATTGCATTGAATCTATAGATTGCTTTGGGTAGTAGAGTCATTTTCACAATGTTGATTCTTCCAATCCAAGAACATGGCATATCTCTCCTTCTATTTGTATCATCTTTAATTTCTTTCATCAGTGTCTTATAATTTTCTGCATACAGGTCTTTTGTCTCCTTAGGTAGGTTTATTCCTAGATATTTTATTCTTTTTGTTGCAGTGGTAAATGGGAGTGTTTTCTTGATTTCACTTTTAGATTTTTCATCATTAGTATATAGGAATGCCAGAGATTTCTGTGCATTAATTTTGTATCCTGCCACTTTACCAAATTCATTGATTAGCTCTAGTAGTTTTCTGGTAGCATCTTTAGGATTCTCTATGTATAGGATCATGTCATCTGCAAACAGTGACAGCTTTACTTCTTCTTTTCCAATTTGGATTCCTTTTATTTCCTTTTCTTCTCTGATTGCTGTGGCTAAAACTTCCAAAACTATGTTGAATAAGAGTGGTGAGAGTGGGCAACCTTGTCTTGTTCCTGATCTTAGTGGAAATGCTTTCAGTTTTTCACCATTGAGAATGATGTTTGCTGTGGGCTTGTCATATATGGCCTTTATTATGTTGAGGAAAGTTCCCTCTATGCCTACCTTCTGCAGGGTTTTTATCATAAATGGGTGTTGAATTTTGTCAAAAGCTTTCTCTGCATCTATTGAGATGATCATATGGTTTTTCTCCTTCAATTTGTTAATATGGTTTATCACATTGATAGATTTGCGTATATTGAAGAATCCTTGCATTCCTGGAATAAACCCCACTTGATCAAGGTGTATGATCCTTTTAATGTGCTGTTGGATTCTGTTTGCTAGTATTTTGTTGAGGATTTTTGCATCTATGTTCATCAGTGATATTGGCCTGTAGTTTTCTTTCTTTGTGACATCCTTGTCTGGTTTTGGTATCAAGGTGATGGTGGCCTCGTAGAAGGAGTTTGGGAGTGTTCCTCCCTCTGCTATATTTTGGAAGAGTTTGAGAAGGATAGGTGTTAGCTCTTCTCTAAATGTTTGATAGAATTCACCTGTGAAGCCATCTGGTGCTGGGCTTTTGTTTGTTGGAAGATTTTTAATCACAGTTTCAATTTCAGTGCTTGTGATTGGTCTGTTCATATTTTCTATTTCTTCCTGATTCAGTCTTGGCAGGTTGTGCATTTCTAAGAATTTGTCCATTTCATCCAGATTGTCCATTTTATTGGCATAGAGTTGCTTGTAGTAATCTCTCATGATCTTTTGTATTTCTGCAGTGTCAGTTGTTACCTCTCCTTTTTCATTTCTAATTCTATTGATTTGAGTCTTCTCCCTTTTTTTCTTGATGAGTCTGGCTAGTGGTTTATCTATTTTGTTTATCTTCTCAAAGAACCAGCTTTTAGTTTTATTGATCTTTGCTATTGTTTCCTTCATTTCTTTTTCATTTATTTCTGATCTGATTTTTATGATTTCTTTCCTTCTGCTAGCTTTGGGGTTTTTTTGTTCTTCTTTCTCTAATTGCTTGAGGTGCAAGGTTAGGTTGTTTATTCGAGATGTTTCCTGCTTCTTAAGGGGGGCTTCTATTGCTATAAACTTCCCCCTTAGAACTGCTTTTGCTGCATCCCATAGGTTTTGGGTCATTGTGTCTCCATTGTCATTTGTTTCTAGGTATTTTTTGATTTCCTCTTTGATTTCTTCAGTGATCACTTCATTATTAAGTAGTGTATTGTTTAGCCTCCATGTGTTTGTATTTTTTACAGATCTTTTCCTGTAATTGATATCTAGTCTCATGGCATTGTGGTGAGAAAAGATACTTGATACAATTTCAATTTTCTTAAATTTACCAAGGCTTGATTTGTGACCCAAGATACGGTCTATCCTGGAGAATGTTCCATGAGCACTTGAGAAAAATGTGTATTCTGTTGTTTTTGGATGGAGTGTCCTATAAATATCAATTAAGTCCATCTTGTTTAATGTATCATTTAAAGCTTGTGTTTCCTTATTTATTTTCATTTTGGATGATCTGTCCATGGGTGAAAGTGGGGTGTTTAAGTCCCCTACTATGAATGTGTTACTGTCGATTTCCCCTTTTATGGTTGTCAGTATTTGCCTTATGTATTGAGGTGCTCCTATATTGGGTGCATAAATATTTACAATTGTTATATCTTCTTCTTGGATCGATCCCTTGATCATTATGTAGTGTCCTTCTTTGTCTCTTTTAATAGTCCTTATTTTAAAGTCTATTTTGTCTGATATGAGAATTGCTACTCCAGCTTTCTTTTGGTTTCCATTTGCATGGAATATCTTTTTCCATCCCCTTACTTTCAGTCTGTATGTGTCTCTAGGTCTGAAGTGGGTCTCTTGTAGACAGCATATATAAGGGTCTTGTTTTTGTATCCATTCAGCTAATCTGTGTCTTTTGGTGGGAGCATTTAGTCCATTTACATTTAAGGTAATTATCGATATGTATGTTCCTATTCCCATTTTCTAAATTGTTTTGGGTTCGTTATTATAGGTCTTTTCCTTCTCTTGTGTTTCTTGCCTAGAGAAGATCCTTTAGCATTTGTTGTAAAGCTGGTTTGGTGGTGCTGAACTCTCTCAGCTTTTGCTTGTCTGTAAAGGTTTTAATTTCTCCATCAAATCTGAATGAGATCCTTGCTGGGTAGAGTAGTCTTGGCTGCAGGTTTTTCTCCTTCATCACTTTCAGTATGTCCTGCCACTCCCTTCTGGCTTGTAGGGTTTCTGCTGAGAGATCAGCTGTTAACCTTATGGGGATTCCCTTATGTGTTATTTGTTGTTTTTCCCTTGCTGCTTTTAATATGCTTTCTTTGTATTTAATTTTTGACAGATTGATTAATATGTGTCTTGGCGTATTTCTGCTTGTATTTATCCTGTATGGGACTCTCTGTGCTTCCTGGACTTGATTAACTATTTCCTTTCCCATATTAGGGAAGTTTTCAACTATAATCTCTTCAAATATTTTCTCAGTCCCTTTCTTTTTCTCTTCTTCTTCTGGAACCCCTATAATTCGAACGTTGGTGCGTTTAATGTTGTCCCAGAGGTCTCTGAGACTGTCCTCAGTTCTTTTCATTCTTTTTTCTTTATTCTGCTCTGCAGTAGTTATTTCCACTATTTTATCTTCCAGGTCACTTATCCGTTCTTCTGCCTCAGTTATTCTGCTATCGATCCCTTCTAGAGAATTTTTAATTTCATGTATTGTGCTGTTCATCACTGTTTGTTTGCTCTTTATTTCTTCTAGGTCCTTGTTAACTGTTTCTTGCATTTTGTCCATTCTATTTCCAAGATTTCGGATCATCCTTACTATCATTATTCTGAATTCTTTTTCAGGTAGACTGGCTATTTCCTCTTCATTTGTTAGGTCTGGTGCATTTTTATCTTGCTCCTTTATCTGCTGTGTGTTTTTCTGTCTTCTCATTTTGCTTATCTTACTCTGTTTGAGGTCTCCTTTTTGCAGACTGGAGGTTCGTAGTTCCCGCTGTTTTTGATGTCTGTCTCCAGTGGCTAAGGTTGGTTCAGTGGGTTGTGTAGGCTTCCTGGTGGAGGCGACTAGTGCCTGTGTTGTGGTGGATGAGGCTGGATCTTGTCTCTCTAGTGGGCAGGTTCACGTCTGGTGGTGTGTTTTGGGGTGTCTGTGGCCTTATTATGATTTTAGGCAGCCTCTCTGCTAATGGGTGGGGTTGTGTTCCTGTTTTGCTAGTTGTTTGGCATAGGTTGTCCAGCATTGTGGCTTGCTGGTCGTTGAGTGAAGTTGGGTGCTGGTGTTGAGATGGAGATCTCTGGGAGATTTTCGCCGTTTGATATTATGTGGAGCTGGGACGTCTCTTGTGGACCAGTGTCCTGAAGTTGGCTCTCCTACCTCAGAGGCAGAGCCCTGACTCCTGGCTGGAGCACCAAGAGCCTTTCATCCACACGGCTCAGAATAAAAGGGAGAAAAAGTAGAGGGAATTAGTAGAAGTATGAGGGAAGAAAGAAGGAAAGGAGGGAAGGAAGGAAGGAAGGAAGAAAGAAAGAAAGAAGCAAAGAAGGAAAGAAGGCAAGAAGGAAAGAAAGGAGGGAGGGAGGAAGGAAGGAAGGAGGGAAAGAAGGAAAAAAGACAGAAAGAAGATACAGTAAAAATAAAATAAAGTATAATAAAGTTATTGAATTAAAAAATTCTTATTTAGAAAAAAAAAGGGACGGATAGAACCTTAGGACAAATGTTGGAAGCAAAGCTATACAGACAAAATCTTACACAGAAGCATACACATACACCCTCACTAAAAGAGGTAAAGGGGGAAAAATCATAAATCTTGCTGTCAGAGACCACCTCCTCAATTTGGGATGATTCGTTGTCTAAAGGAGGGAAGGAAGGAAGGAAAGAAAGAAAGAAGGTAAAGTATAATAACGTTATTAAAATTAAAATTGATTATTAAGAAAAAAGTTTTTTAAATAAACCATGGACGGATAGAACCCTAGGACAAATGGTGGAAGCAAGACTATACAGACAAGATCTCACACAGAAGCATACACATACACATTCACAAAAAGAGGAAAAGGGGAAAAAATCATAGATCTTGCTCCTAAAGTCCACTTCCTTAATTTGGGATGATTGGTTGTCTATTCAGGTATTCCACAGATGCAGGGTACATCAAGTTGATTGTGGAGCTTTAATCCGCTGCTTCTGAGGCTGCTGGGAGAGATTTCCCTTTCTCTTCTTTGTTCTCACAGCTCCCAGGGGCTCAGCTTTGGATTTGGCCCTGCCTCTGCGTGTAGGTCACTGGAGGGCGTCTGTTTTTTGCTCAGACAGGATGGGGTTAAAGGAGCCGCTGATTCGGGGGCTCTGGCGCACTCAGGCCTAGGGGAGGGAGGGGCACGGAGTGCGGGGCGGGCCTGCGGCTCCAGAGGCTGGCGTGACTTTGCACCAGCCAGAGGCCCGCCGTGAGTTCTCCCGGGGAAGTTGTCCCTGGATCCCGGGAACCTGGCAGTGGCGGGCTGCACAGGCTCCGCGGAAGAGGGGTGTGGAGAGTGACCTGTGCTCGCACACAGGCCCCTTGGTGGCGGCAGCAGCAGCCTTAGCGTCTCCCGCCCGTCTCTGGGGTCCGCGCTTTTAGCCGCGGCTCGCGCCCGTCTCTGGTGTCCCCGCTTTTAGCCGCGGCTCGCGCCCGTCTCTGGGGTCCGCGCTTTTAGCCGCGGCTCGCGCCCGTCTCTGGAGTTCCTTTAAGCTGCGCTCTTAAACCCCTCTCCTCACGCACCAGGAAACAAAGAGGGAAGAAAAAGTCTCTTGCCTCTTCGGCAGGTGCAGACTTTTCCCCGGACTCCCTCCCGGCTAGCTGTGGTGCACTAACCCCTTCAGGCTATGTTCAAGCCGCCAACCCCAGGCCTCTCCCTGCGCTCCGTCGGAAACCGAAACCCGAGCCTCAGAGCCTCAGCTCGCAGCCCCGCCCGCCCCGGCGGGTGAGCACACAAGCCTCTCGGGCTGGTGAGTGCCGGTCGGCACAGATCCTCTGTGCGGGAATCTCCCCGCTTTGCCCTCCGCACCCGTTGCTGTGCTCTCCTCCGAGGCTTCGAAGCTCCCCCCTCCGCCTCCCGCAGTCTCCGCCCGCGAAGGGGCTTCCTAGTGTGTGCAAACTTTTCCTCCTTCACGGCTCCCTCCCACTGGTGTAGGTCCCGTCCCTATTCTTTTGTCTCTGTTTTTTCTTTTGCCCTACCCAGGTACGTGGGGAGTTTCTTGCCTTTTGGGAGGTCTGAGGTCTTCTGCCAGCCTTCAGTAGGTGTCCTGTAGGAGTTGTTCCACGTGTAGATGTATTTCTGGTGTATCTGTGGGGAGGAAGGTGATCTCCGCTTCTTACTCTTCCGCCATCTTCAAGGTCCCCCCTGTCTGTGTTTTTTACGTTTTTTTCCCTGTGACCGATTTCCAATCTCATAGCGTTGTCGTCAGAAAAGATGCTTGATATGATTTCAATTTTCTTAAATTCACTGAGGCTTGATTTGTGACCCAAGATGTGATCCATCCTGGAGATTGTTCTATGCGCATTTAGGAAGAAAGTGTAATCTTCTGTTTTTGGATGGAATGTCTCATAAATATCAATTAAATCGATCTGGTCTATTGTGTCATTTACAGCTTGTGTTTCCTTATTAATTTTGTTTGGATGATCTGAGGTAGCAACTTTGAATGATGTTTTTATCCCCATGGCTCTGCTAAATTTGGGCGGCTCAGTCATTGTGAAGAGGCTCTGTCTGCAGAGGTTAAAATCGGGAGTTTCAGAGTTAAGTAAACCTGAGTTTGAATATTAACTTTACCATTGCTAAGTTGTGTGACTTTGGGCTACTTACTTAATCTTTCTAAGCCTTATATTCTTGATCTCTAAAACGAGGATAATGGTACCTATCACAGCGCTTAAATGAGATCGTCCACATAAGGTATAAAGATTCCATAATTACTAACCATTGTCAATATTAAATTTGCAGTAAGAAGTTTCTTTCCCAGAAAAGGGAAGCATGCTGTCGTACTACATTTTTTAACATCTTTATTTGAATATAATTGCTTTACAATGGTGTGTTAGTTTCTGCTTTATAACGCAGTGAATCAACTATACATATACATATATCCCCACATCTCATCCCTCTTGCATCTCCCTCCCTCCCACCCTCCCTATCCCAGCCCTCTAAGTGGTGACAAAGCACCGACCTGATCTTCCTGTGCTGTGCAGCTGCTTCCCACTAGCAATCTGCTTTACATTTGGTAGTGTATATATGTCCATGCCAATCTCTCACTTTGCCCCAGCTAACCCTTCCCCCTCGCCATCCTCAAGTCCATTCTCTAGTAGGTCTATGTCTTTATTCCCATCCTGCCCCTAGGGTCTTCACGACCATTGGTTTTTTTATTTTTTTAGATTCCATATATATGTGTTAGCATACAGTATTTGTTTTTCTCATTCTGACTTACTTCACTCTGTATGGCAGACTATAGGTCCATCCACGTCACTACAAATAACTCAATTTCGTTTCTTTTTATGGCTCAGTAATATTCCATTGTATATATGTGCCACATCTTCTTTATCCATTGATCTGTCGATGGACACCTAGGTTGCTTCCATATCCTGGCTACTGTAAATACAGCTGCAATGAACATTGTGGTACATGACTCTTTTTGAATTATGGTTGCCTCCAGGTATATGCTCAGTAGTGGTATTGCTGGGTCATATGGTAGTTCTATTTTTAATTTTTTAAGGAACCTCCATACTGTTCTGCATGGTGGCTGTATCAATTTACATTCCCACCCACAGGGCAAGAGGGTTCCCTTTTCTCCACACTGTCTCCAGCATTTATTGTTTGTAGATTTTTTGATGACGGACATTCTGACTGGTGTGAGGTCATACCTCACTGTAGTTTTCATTTGCATTTCTCTAATGATTAGTGATGTTGAGCATCCTTTCATGTGTTTGTTGGCAGTCTGTATATCTTCTTTGGAGAAATGTCTGTTTAGGTCTTCTGCCCATTTTTGGATTGAGTTTTTTGTTTTTTTGTTATTGAGCTGCATCAGCTGCTTTTAAATTTTGGAGATTAATCCTCTGTCAGTTGCTTCATTTGCAAATATTTTCTCCCATTCTGAGTGTTGTCTTTTCGTCTTGTTTATGGTTTCCTATGATGTGCAAAAGCTTTTAAGTTTCATTAGGTCCCATTTGTTTATTTTTGTTTTTATTTCCATTTCTCTAGGAGATGGGTCAAAAAGGATCTTGCTGTGATTTATGTCATACAGTGTTCTGCCTATGTTTCCTTCTAAGAGTTTTCTAGTGTCTGGCGTTACATTTAGGTCTTTAATCCACTTTGGGTTTGTTTTTGTGTATGGTGGCAGGGAGTGTTCTAATTTCATTCTTTTACATGTTGCTGTCCAGTTTTCCCAGCACCACTTATTGAAGAGGCTGTCTTTTCTTCCTTCATTGTACATTCTTGCCTCCTTTATCAAAGATAAGGTGACCATATGTGCATGGGTTTACCTCTGGGTTTTCTATCCTGTTCCATTGATCTATACTTCTGTTTCGTGCCAGTACCATACTGTCTTGATTACTGTAGCTTTGTAGTATCGTCTGAAGTCAGGGAGCCTGATTCCTCCAGCTCCATTTTTCTTTCTCAAGATTGCTTTGGCTATTCAGGGACTTTTGTGTTTCCATACAAATTGTGAAATTTTTTGTTCTATTGTGTAAAATGCCAGTGGTAGTTTGATAGGGATTGCATTGAATCTGTAGATTGCTTTGGGTAGTATAGTCATTTTCACAGTTTTCATTCTTCGAATCCAAGGACATGGTATATCTCTCCATCTATTTGTATCATCTTTAATTTCTTTCATCAGTGTCATAGTTTTCTGCATACATGTCTTTTCTCTCATCAGGTAGGTTTATTCCTAGGTATTTTATTCTTTTTGTTGCAGTGGTAAATGTGAGTGTTTCTTTAATTTCACTTTCAGATTTTTCTTCATTAGTGTATAAGAATGCAAGAGATTTCTGTGCATTAATTTTGTATCCTGCAACTTTACCAAATTCATTGATTAGCTCTAGAAGTTTTCTGGTAGCATCTTTAGGATTCTCTATGTATAGTATCATGTCATCTGCAAACAGTGACAGCTTTACTTCTTTTTTCCCATTTGTATTCCTTTTATTTCTTTTTATTCTCTGACTGCTGTGGTTAAAACTTCCAAAACAATGTTGAATAACTGTGGTGAGAGTGGGCAAACTTGTTTTGTTTCTGATCTTAGTGGAAATGCTTTCAGGTTTTCACAAATGAGGATGATGTTGGCTGTTGGTTTGTCATATATGGCCTATATTATGTTGAGGTAAGTTCCCTCTATGCCTACTTTCTGGAGGGTTTTTATCATAAATCGGTGTTGAATTTTGTCAAAAACTTATTCTGCATCTATTGAGATGATCATATGGTTTTTATTCTTCAATTTGTTAATATGGTGTATCACATTAATTGATTTGCGTATATTGAAGAATCCTTGCTTTCCTGGGATAAACCCTACTTAATCATAGTGTATGATCCTTTTAATGTGCTGTTGGATTCTGTTTGCTAGTATTTTGTTGAGGGTTTTTGCATCTATGTTCATCAGTGATACTGGGCTGTAGTTTTCTTTTTTGGGACATCGTTGTCTGGTTTTGGTATCAGGGTGATGATAGCCTCGTAGAATGAGTGTGGGCGTGTTCTTCCCTCTGCTATAATTTGGAAGAGTTTGAGAAGGATAGGTGTTAGCTCTTCTCTAAATGTTTGATAGAATTCTCCTGTGAAGCCATCTGGTGCTGGGCTTTTGTTTGTTGGAAGAGTTTTAATCACAGTCTCAATTTCAGTGCTTGTGATTGTTCTGTTTATATTTTCGATTTCTTCCTGGTTCAGTCTCGGAAGTTTGTGCTTTTCTATGAATTTGTCCATTTCTTCCAGGTTGTCCATTTTATTGGCATAGAATTGCTTGTAGTTATCTCTCATGATCCTTTGTATTTCTGCAGGGTCAGTTGTTACTTCTCCTTTTTCATTTCTAATTGTATTGACTTGAGTCTTCTCGCTTTTTTTCTTGATGAGTCTGGCTAATGGTTTATCAATTTTGTTTATGTTCTCAAAGATCCAGCTTTTAGTTTTATTGATCTTTGCTATTGTTTCCTTCATTTCTTTTTATTTCTGATCTGATCTTTATGATATCTTTCCTTCTACTAACTTTGGGATTTTTTTGTTCTTCTTTCTCTGATTGCTTTAGGTGTAAGGTTAGGTTGTTTATTTGAGATGTTTCTTGTTTCTTAAGGTAGGATTGTATTGCTATAACTTCCCTCTTCGAACTGCTTTTGCTGCATCCCATAGGTTTTGGGTCGTCGTGTTTTCATTGTCATTTGTTTCTAGATATTTTTTCATTTCCTCAGTGATGTCTTGGTTATTAAGTAGTGTATTGTTTAGCCTCCATGTGTTTATATTTTTTACAGATTTTTTTCCTTTAATTGATATCTAGGCTCATAGCATTCTGTTCAAAAAAGATACTTGATACGATTTCAGTTTTCTTAAATTCACCAAGGCTTGATTTGTGACCCAAGATGTGACCTATCCTGCAGAATGTTCCATGAGAACTTGGGAAGAAAGTGTATTCTGTTGTTTTTGGATGGAATGTCCTATAAATATCAATTAAGTCCATCTTGTTTAATGTATCATTTAAAGCTTGTGTTTCCTTATTTATTTTCATTTTGGATGATCTGTCCGGTGGTGAAAGTGGGGTGTTAAAGTCCCCTAGTATGATTGTGTTACTGTCGATTTCCCCTTTTATGGCTGTTAGTATATGCCTTATGTATTGGTGTGCTCCTATGTTGGTTGCAGAAATATTTATAATTGCTATATCTTCTTGGATTGATTCCCTGATCATTATGTAGTGTCCTTCTTGTCTCTTGTAATAGTCTTTGTTTTAAAGTCTATTTTGTCTGATATGAAAATTGCTACTCCAGCTTTCTTTTGGTTTCCATTTGCATGGAATATCTTTTTCCATCCCCTGACTTTCAGTGTGTATGTGTCCCTAGGTCTGAAGTGGGTCTCTTGTAGACAGCATATATACGGGTCTTGTTTTTGTATCCATTCAGTCAGTCTATGTCTTTTGTTTGGAGCTTTTAATCCATTTACATTTAAGGTAGTTATCAGTATGTATGTTCCTATTACCATTTCCTTAATTGTTTTGGGCTTGTTATTGTAGGTCTTTTCCTTCTCTTGTGTTTCCTGTCTAGGGAAGTTCCTTTAGCGTTTGTTGTAAAGCTAGTTTGGTGTTGCTGAATTCTCTTAGCTTTTGCTTGTCTGTAAAGGTTTTAATTTCTCTGTCAAATCTGAATGAGATCCTTGCTGGATAGACTAATCTTGGTTGTAGGTTTTTCCCTTTCAACACTTAAATATGTTCTGCCACTCCCTTCTGGCTTGCAGAGTTTCTGCTGAAAGATCAGCTGTTACCTTTATGGGGATTCCCTTGTATATCCTACTACAATTTATTGTAGTTGTTAACTTTAAAATATTATTATAGAGTTTCCACTCTGCGTGAAGAATTTTGTTCTAAGCACTTTATAAAAATCTCGCTTTAAGAAATGGTTTTCTATGGAGCTGGAGGAATCAGGCTCGCTGACTTCAGACTAAACTACAAAGCTACAGTAATCAAGACAGTATGGTACTGGCACAAAAACAGAAATATAGATCAATGGAACAGGATAGAAAGCCCAGAGATAAACCCACATACATATGGTCACCTTATTTTTGATAAAGGAGGCAAGAATATACAGTGGAGAAAAGACAGCCTCTTCAATAAGTGGTGCTGGGAAAACTGGAAAGTTACATGTAAAAGAATGAAATTAGAACACTCCTTAATACCATACACAAAAATAAACTCAAAATGGATTAAAGACCTAAATGTAAGGCCAGACACTAGAAAACTCTTAGAGGAAAACATAGGCAGAACACTATTACATAAATCACACAAGATCCTTTTTGACCCATCTCCTAGAGAAATGGAAATAAAAACAAAAATAAACTAATGGGACCTAATGAAACTTAAAAGCTTTTGCACAGCAAAGGAAACCATAAACAAGACAAAAAGACAACCCTCAGAATGGGAGAAAATATTTGCAAATGACAAAGGATTAATCTCCAAAATTTATAAGCAGCTCATGCAGCTCAATATCAAAAAAATAAACAACCCAATCCAAAATGGGCAGAAGACTTAAACAGACATTTCTCCAAAGAAGATGTACAGATTGCCAACAAATATGAAAGGATGCTCAACATCTCTAATGATTAGGGAAATGCAAATCAAAACTGCAGTGAGGTATCACCTCACACCAGTCAGAATGGCCATCATCAAAAAATCTACAAACAACAAATGCTGGCGAGGGTGTGGAGAAATGGGTACCCTCTTGCACTGTGGGTTCATTGTGTACATTGATACAGCCACTATGGAGAACAGTATGGAGGTTCCTTAAAAAACTAAAAATAGAACTACCATATGACCCAGCAATCCCACTACTGGGCATATACCCTGAGAAAACCACAATTCATAAAGAGTCATGTACCACAGTGTTCATTGCAGCTCTATTTACAACAGCCAGGACATGGAAGCAACCCAATTGTCCATTGACAGATGAATGGATAAAGAAGATGTGGCACATATATACAATGGAATATTACTCAGCCATAAAAAGAAATGAAGTTGAGTTATCTGTAGTGAGGTGGATGGACCTAGAATCTGTCATACAGAGTAAAGTAAGTCAGTAAGAGAAAAATATATACCGTATGCTAACACATATATGGAATCTAAAAAAAAAAAAAAAAAAAAGGATATGAAGAACCTAAGAGCAGGACAGTGGTAAAGACGCAGACTTAGAGAATAGACTTGAGGACACAGGGAGGGGGAAGGGGAAGCTGGGACAAAGTGAGAGAGTGGCTTGGACATATATATACTACCAAATGTAAAATAGATAGCTAGTGGGAAGCAACCTCACAGCACAGGGAGATCAGCTCGGAAGTTTGTGACCACCTAGAGGGGTTGGATAGGGAGGGTGGGAGGAAGACACAAAAGGGAGGAAATATGGGGATATATGTATACATATAGCTGATTCACTTTGTTATAAAGCAGAAACTAACACTCCATTGTAAATCAATTATACTCCAATAAAGATGTTAAAAAATATATATATAGAAATGGTTTTCTAGCTTCTAAAGTTCGAGAAAAACTAAATCTAACTCTAAACCTAACCCTAAGTTGGTTTTTTTTTTTAATTGAGTCATACTATTGTTTCATTCTTTTTAGAATTTTTTTTTAATTTATTTATTGTATTGTATTTTTGGCTGCAGTGGATCCTTGTTGCTGCCCTTGGGGCTTTCTCTATTTGCAGCAAGTGGGGGCTACTCTTTGTTGCTGTGTGCGGACTTATTGCGGTGGCTTCTCTTGTGGCGGAGCACGGGCCTTGGTAGTTGTGGCGCGAGGGCTCAGTAGTTGTGGCTCATGGGCTTAGTTGCTCCGCAGCATGTGGGGTCCTCCCGGACCAGGGCTCGAACCCGTGTCCCCTTCATTGGCAGGTGGATTCTTAACCCCGCCATACCACCAGGGAGCCCCAAACCCTACGTTTTTAATGCAAGAAAAAAAAATGTCAGGCAAAATGTCAGGGTTAAGTCTTCAGTTGTTTTTTTCTTTCCATCTGTGAGTATAAACAAGACATTGCCCCCTAAAGAGATGAACCCCTTCTCCCAAGCCTTACATCACTCAGTCCATGTAGCCCAAGGGAAACGGGACACTGTTTTTCAGTCCGTGGAGTTGCAAAATTCCTGAATGACTTTATTCAGCTCAGTGTAGAAGAGGTGTCCACAGCCCACCCTCCCACCCAAGGTCAATTCTTGCTGATTCATCACCCTGACTCCTGAGTAACCTGAGAACTTCCTCTACCAGGCCCCAACCTCTCTCCTCAGGTAGACCAGGTTTGCTTGAGCCCATTACTACTAAGCTGATTTTATCATGGCTGGACCAGAGATGAAAGCCAAGATGCAGACTGTTAATTAAGTTCTCCTGACATAGCACAATGAAAACTCTGAAGGTAACTCAGTGTGAAATGTCAACAGTCAGCCATTTAATCATTGTCTATTAGACGCATAAAAGTAGTTACTAAAAGGCCCAGAGTTTCCATATATTATATTGGATTAGTATAATCTAACAGTGACCTTATTCAAACAAATCGCTTCACTCTCTTTAATTCAAACCTGAAATTGAAATTTCAATTTCAGAAAACTGAAGCCAGGAAGAAAAATATTAATATAAGTGAACTTTTTTCCCTCTCAAGGTTCTTCTATGTAGTTTATAGTTTGTGAAGTGTAGCTTAACACAATTA
The DNA here is from genome assembly GCF_937001465.1 of Orcinus orca. Taxonomy (NCBI): domain Eukaryota; kingdom Metazoa; phylum Chordata; class Mammalia; order Artiodactyla; family Delphinidae; genus Orcinus; species Orcinus orca. The sequence goes on along the minus strand of NC_064573.1, from coordinate 7,587,938 downwards.
ATTAAACCTGAAACTTGGTCTCTATACTTGATTTTTCTCCATCAAGCTTCCCCATGCAATTTTCTAAATATAATAGGTAACATGTAGTTCTATATGGATCAAACTTTTACGGAAAAAATATATTCCTTTTGATTCAGTAGGGAAAAATATGGTACATAACATCAGCTCAGGGGAAGGTTAATACAACCATGACAGAAGGTCAGCTGTCATCATGTATTTATGTGCATGTGCACACACACGTACACACACATATGTACACACACATAACATACGTACACACGTGCACACACACACAGGACCATTTGTCTCACCGTATATCACTTCCCTTGAAATGTGCCTATTAAGCTACACTTCACAAACGATAAACTACATAGAAGAACGTTGAGAGGAGAAAATTCACTTACATTTTTCTTCCTGACTTCTGTTTTTTTAACCTCATCTCTACCTCTGGCTCTTCAACTAAATGTACCCAATCCCTAGTTCTAGGTTTAAAAAATTGTATTTCATACATCTTCCCCTTTATTTTTTTTTGTCTGCCAGACAGCATCACATCTGGAGACTTGATAATGATTGGAGAATAAGAAAAGATGAGAAACATCAGAAATTAGCATCATTAAAATTATACTGCAGAGTTCATGTAGATTTAAGCCAGATGTGGCCTTCAGGGAAGTTCTGGCACTTACCCCCCGCCCTGTGAATAACAGATGCTAACTCAACGTTTGCTACTTCAGACTTCAAACAGCCAGTATTTTAAAACTTAGGAGCATGGTTACATGAGAGAAATTTATGTTAAGAATTTAAAACATGTACTTATGTTTTAACGTCTGTATTTTAACACAGGAAGAATAGTATAGTTTGGGCATGTTCCTAGAAATTTTTGATTGGCATTGCTATGTTGCATTGGTTTGGTAGGGAATTGAGAACCTCCATTTTATTAATATGTCTAAATATTCATAATGCAAAAAAGAAATTCAATGCCAAACTTTAAATGACATAATATGTCTTTTACGTATATATTCAAAGATAAAAGGTATGTGACTTTAGAACAGAATGTTCTCACTGACATCACAACTCTGTGAGAGAAATTATACTTCTTATCCTTCCATCCGTCAGAAAATCCCATTCTTCCAAATGAATTTGGGAAGTTGCCTCTCTGTTGTATATTTGAGGAGTAGTCATTGTCTATGGCCCTGGAGTATTTATTTTAGAATTCTGTATGTGCTCAAAAAAGAGGTTGACTTAGAAATACCTCGTGCTTGTGTGGGGCTGAAGATCTGCAAAGCCTTATAGTTGCCCAGACTTGAGACCAAAGACAGAGCCTGGAGACAGTGACAGAGACATCAGTTGTTTGCTGGACAGGAGGCCTCACACAAAGGGTCCTGGAGTGGCACCCCACCTGTGCGGCACTGTAATCTTAGACTTTCCTTTAACAATAGTAATGGTGTTTCATATTCTGCCCTTTCCTATCCTTACAGCATTTTCTCCCTCCGTAAATCTCATGCCAGGGATGTAACTGTCCCAAGTGGGAATGCACTTTCCCATTTTTACTCTCTTTTTTAATATTGGGTTGGCCAAAAAGTTCATTCGGGTTTGGCCATATCCTATGGAGAAACCTGAGCAAACGCTGTGGCCAACCCAGTACTGTCACTTCCATCCAGCGTCCTTTCCACATCTGTCTGTACTAGTGACTTTATTATGTGTACTTTGAGGTCCAGATAAAAGTGAAGTAATCGTATCTTTCTCCAAATAGACCCCTACCTGCTCACTAGGTTGTCAAAGTAGAAAATACCTTCGCTTTCCCTGGTACCTACCCAGCAGAGTGCCTTACAAAGGGCTTTCGGGCTGATCTTATCTATACAAAAAGCAGTATGTTTCTGGCAAGAAATTCCCATGTTGTCGTGCTGCTATTCATTAAATTCTTGTAATTGTGTTGCCTTATGATGACAGAAGTTTTGCCATGGAGAGAAGATGCAGCCCAAGTTATTTTGGCTCTAATTTGTAAGATAAAAATTAAAAATACAGTTGACCCTTGAACAACACAGGGGTTGGGGCACCACCCCTCTACGCAGTTGAAAATCCACGTATAACTTATAGTCAGTCTTCTGTATCCGCGGTTCTGCACCCAAGGATTCAACTAACCCTGGTACTTCTATTGAAAACTCCTAAGTGGACACACACACTTGCTCAACATTGTGTAGTTCAAGGGTCAGCTGTATTCTCAGCTCTTAGAAGTGAAAGGTGATTTGGCAGTGGCCCCCTCTCCCTCTCCTGTCCCCCTCCCCCCTCTTCCCCAACTTCTCCCTCCCCATCCCTTTCCCTGTTTCCCCCCTTGCCCTCTCCTCCTCCCTCTATCCCTGCCCCCCATCCCTCTCCCTCCCTCTTGATGCTAAAAACTCAGCCTCTGTGCACAGATGCCGAATCGAATCTCAGAGACAGAGTTTTGGGTGAAGTGGAAAAGAATAGTTTTATTGCTTTGCCAGGCAAAGGGGGACACAGCGGGCTTGTGCCCCTAAAAATCTGTGTGTCCCAACCAGGGGGATTTGGTGAGGAGTTTGACAGCAATCCCTTCAAGGGTGGGGTTGCTGATTAGATTAGGGTGTGTGCAGGGCCTGCAGTCCTTTAATCTGGTCTCAGGTAATCTGATGAGTTTCTGTGGTTCCTTTAATCTGGCCTCAGGTGGTGGTATCGAAGGGCTTCTCTGGTTCCTTTAATCTGGAATGGAGAATGCTGACATCATCCATCTGTTGGGGGTTTTAGGTCCATACAGGGCTTGAAGATATTGTTCTGTGTATCCTTGAGGGGGAACCAGGACCTGCCCCAGGGCTCAACTATTGTTTCTTGACTGTTCCTCCCTTGTCCCTGCATCCCCTCCCTTCCCTGATTAGCAACTGTTCACATATGCCCTTTGGAACTCAGGGAAGGTCATAGAGGCTGGAGGCTGTTCCCTACAAACAAGAAATGGGGGACACAGAAAGGCTTCTGTGCCCAGGAGCCCCACAGAGCCCTGCTCGGTTTCACTCCCCCCTCTCTGTCTCTCCCTCCCTCTCCCCCCTCACTGTCCTACTCTTTCCCTCTCCCCATCGCTCCCTGTGTGTGTGGGTGTGTGTGTGTGTGTGTGTGTGTGTGTGTGTGTGTGTGTGTGTGTGTGTGTGTGTGTGTGTGTGTGTGTGTGTGTGTGTGTGTGTGTGTGTGTGTGTGTGTGTGTGTGTGTGTGTGTTTTACCTGCCTACCACGATTCACCTGACTTCATGTTTAGGCGGCTCTTCCTTGGTTTTCTTCTCAGTAAATGATGCTAGTGGGCTGGTAACTCCTGCAGTGTCCTTTAAACCTGAACTTCACCTTTTCTGTCTTGGGAATCTACATTTGACATATTTTTCATATTTTCACATTTTTGTAAAAAATAATCTGAATTCGGTGGCAGCATCCTGTTTACTGGGGAAAAAAATAGCTTATTTTAATCTGAATTGTACAAATGATTTATAATTGTATAAATAATAGGACATGAAAATGTGGACCCACCTTTACATTTAAAATAAAAAATACATATAACATAATTTCTGAAATATATATATTTTATTAATATTGATATGTATTATAATTGTATTTAAACATATAACATACTTCTAAAATTATAATTAGGAATGAAGGTTATGCGTCAGTAATATAGAATAAAAAATTTTGGCAGACACAATCTGTTTACATACAGCACAGAACATTAAACCATATCTCCTGTTATGTATCAGAGTTTATTATAAGACTGAATCCATGGTCAGGGAAAATTATAAAATAGAGCCAAGATTTCCACTGAAAACCAAGCAATCGTGTTTTGTGTTTCTGAAAGCATAAAAGGATGAGAAAAGATCTGTGTTTTGGGTCAGTTTGTTTTTCAGGCGCCACAAAGATGGGGCTGTTTATCGGTCTGTCTACTGTAGAGCCACATGTGGTAACGATGGGATTTTTTTTTAACATTTTTATTGGAGTATAATTGCTTTACATTGTTGTGTTAGTTTCTGCTGTATAACACAGTCAATCAGCTATACGTATATATGTATCCCCATACTCCCTACCTATTGTGTCTCCCTCCCACCCTCCCTACCCCACCCCTCTAGGTGGTCACAAAGCACCAACCTGATCTCCCTGTGCTATGTGGCTGCTTCCCACTAGCTATCTACCTTACGTTTGGTAGTGTATGTATGTCCATGTCACTCTCACTTCATCCCAGTTTCCCCTTCCCCCTCCCCGTTTTCTCTTTCTGACTTACTTCACTCTGTCTGACAGACTCTAGGTCCATCCACCTCACTACAAATAACTCAATTTTGTTTCTTTTAATGGCTGAGTAATATTCCATTGTATGTATGTGCCACATCTTCTTTATCCATTCATCTGTCGATGGACACTTAGGTGGCTTCCATGTCCTGGCTATTGTAAATAGTGCTGCAGTGAACATTGTGGTACATGACTCTTTTTGAATTAATTTAGCCAAGTGAGGTTTCCATGGATTTCTCTGTTCATGTGACAGATGGCCGTCTGTTGGAAATATTATGGTGTGCACTGTGTCTTTGCTGTACCTGCAAACACTTTCAGCTAACAGGAGAAAATACTTTGAGAATAGTTTCCGAATTCCAACTGATCATTTGCTTGTCCTCTTCAGAATGTTCAGAGCAGGATGTCAGAAGATTTTCCTTAACTTAAATAATGTGCGCTATTAAATGGGAGAATGTTTTCTTTAGTGCTATGAAAATAAGATGTGTTTTCCAAAGGAGGAGTATGGTCTTAGTGCGTAAGCTTGACTGTTGACATTTTCTCCTGTGACATTGCCTAGATTTCTTGAAGAAAATATACCCCTGGTTATGTAAGCCATCACTCACCCTCTGTTCACAGGTCATACTTTTACTGGGAAAATTATCCCTGGCTTGAAATAAACTAGCTCGTGTTATCATCACTGTTAATCAGAGATATGTTTTGTGTGATAAGAAATAAATGTTACTGATGTTATTATTTACTTATCACCTAAACATATGATTGTTCAGAGAAAGTAAAACTACAATATAGGTAAAATTTATGAAAAATACTCCATTACCACTGTAACTGAATAGATATTTTTGTATTCTACAAATAAATGACTCCATTACAGATGGCGAAGCTAGGCTAAAAAGTGCACTAGGATAGTTTCCTATATAGTTCTTAAATTTACTATTGTAATAATGGTCCTTGTTTGATTAAAACATTCAAAACAAAAAAAAGAAAAAAGTGCACTTAACGTGGTAATACATGGGATTATATATTAATAATAATGGTCACTTCAATTGAATGTTACAGATAAATGTGATTGAAATCATCCTGTCAATTTATACAAATAAAATATTTTGGAACATAAATTTCTAGAATGGTGACATTGCCTCTGTCAAAAGCAAACTTATCAAAGTAAAAATGACCTTTTTTCATCTAAATGACTGCCTTGACGTGGTATTTACCTTTGAAAGAAAACTTTGTTATAAATAATTAAAATTACGTATTTTCTAACCGGAGAGAGAGGTTTCATTAGAGAAAAAGAGTTCTTTCCAGAATTGGGCAGTCTGTTATTCACATTTGTGATATGGAAGTCGCTTAGGATGAATAAGAGATCAGAAAGAATAATATAGCAGTTTTATTATGGTCCAGAATTAATAAAGCATCTTAATTACTATGGGAAAAAAGGAGGTATTACAGAGAGAATAAATGCACATAGAGAGTACAGAAAGAATAGACATTTTGAACAAGTGAGCTCCTCTGTTCCTGTCAATGGCTAGAGAATTTTTTTAAATCTAGAGCTATCTGGAAATTTCATGTGTTCTAAGATTTTCTAAAGCTTCATCCATCTCCCTGAAGAAAGTATCTTAGAAGCTAGCTGTACCAGGATGAAAGATCAAGTTGTGTTTCATTTAACCATTTCTGTTTTAAAAAACACATCACAATAGGTCATAAACAATTTTAAAAAACAAGCTTGTTATTCATTCCCACTCTCCTTAAGAGTACATTAGCGTCTTCATGTTTGTAAATTTTCCCATTTTCATTACCTTATTGATACCTAATTTCATTACATTGTGTTAAAAGATACTTGGGATGATTTCAATCATTAAAATCAGTAAACTTTGATACTTTGCAGACATTTATTCATATAAAAACCATATATATACAAAGTTGAACCATGTGATCACCATTTTTTAAATACTTTAAACTTTTATTTGCGTGATCACCATTTTTGTAGCCCAAAAGCAATTTCATATGAATCAACCTAATTAGAAAACTACATAGATCCTAATGTATGACTTGTTGATTTTCTCAAACTGAAAATACCTTTGTAACCAGCAGCAAGATCAATATACTTTTCTTTTGTCGTAATGATGTATATTAAAATAGGGGGGGTACAGCATCTTTCCTTTGACAACGTATTAGCTTTATTCATAACCTTTAAATATTTAGAGAGGTGGGCTGTGGGCCTCCATTCATGTTCTTGCCCTGGTCCACCTCTGGAGGTGAGAGAGACAGTGGAATCGATGTGCAGAGACGAAGATGCACAGGGGGCCTCGCAGGTTTTACTTCTGCCTGGGGTCACAGCCTTGTGCTGCCTGTTGTCCGAAATCAATTGTTTTATATAGTGTGTCTACTTTTTATAGTTGTTTATAATCAAGAAGTAAATTTCGCCCATTCCTCCATCATTGCCGGTAGTGGGAACCTGGGCTATGCTACTCACTGACCTCCAGCTGAAAAGTGGTTCCAGTATCATTCAGGACCTGTTCTCAAACTCTTCTGCAGAAGGCGGCCACATGAGCAGAGGTGAGGGAATCTGGGTGCCTACAGGCTCTGGGGAAAAACCCAAATCAGCCCAGTAAAAGAGCAAAATATCTCTAAAGTCTTACCTTTAAACATTATAATCTCTACTCTCCTCCCTTTTCAATCCATGTGCATTTTAGCTTAAATACGTTCAGCCTCAGAGCTAAACTTGCTTCTGAGGGTATCCATACCCTGGTTCTCGTTTACTTATTGCATTAACAGATGCTTAGCATCCAAAGGAGTGTTTCTGAAGAAGCTGCCGCGTCACCAGGCACCTCTAGGATATCTTGAAATCCTCCCGTGGCACAGCCCTCCTGGACCCACTAAAGGGACATGGGTTAAATGGGAGAGGACCCTTGTCTGGACCCCTCAAATCTCAAAACATCAGTACTTTGCCTTGTACTTCTATTTTCTCCACTCCAAAGTGCTAACGAGTTTTGGAGTAACTGAAGGTAATCTGGGTCTCTCCTGAATTGAAACGAGTGCCGTGGAATTCTCTTCCCAAAGCAATTTAAACAAACCACCACCAAGGGAGCAGACCCACGCACGACCAGTGTATGTGCCAGTATCAGCAGGAATCTAGACATCTCCCAGGCCCTTCTCTCACTCACCCAAACAACCGCATAGTTCAGAAACACAGAGTGATGACTGATTTCCTGTGGAGGGTGGACACAACTTACAAGCGTAAATGGGCTCCTTGTAATGAGAAATTAGAGGCCTCAGTTCCATTTACATAGTGTAGAGGAACAGAGGAGTAGAATGGAAATTTCCAATGTTCTGCAAATAGCAAATTAAGGAGCAGGTAGAAATGCCAACATTAAAGTAATGTTGAGCATATGATCCATTTAAACTTGGCACTGAAACAGTGAATAAAGCTGTCCAAGGGGTCCTAACTGATCATTTGGAACACTGGCAAAAGGGGTTGGCATAAAATTCCACGCCATGTGCAGTCAGAATGTATAAATTGTGATCATAATGCCTCCTCAGTGTACCCATGTCAGTAACGGAGTCGCTGCCAGGTGATGAAGGTGGACTGCTTGATCGGAAATCGCAATCTCATTTACTTCGGTAGTATGTCCCGATTTGTAAATTAGGCGTGAAAAAACTGCTTCTGCTTCCCTGTGTTTTCACTTCTGGCAAGGCTCTCTCATGAAATAATGGAAATGTTTTCCTACGGATAACTGAAGTCTAGAAATAATGTGACTCATTATAATACACTAGAGTCCCTCACTTTAACCAGGTTGGCATGCCTGCTAAACATCTCCTTAAAACAGGAAGTAGCAACATTTGATGTCGTTCTTAAAGGTAAATAATGTTTCGCTATTTTAAAAAAATCTGCCAAATAAAACCCAAGCCCATATATTTTGTTTACAAACACGATCATAAAAGTCCAAGTGAATGTGACAGTTGTGAAAAATTAAGGCAGTACAGCGTTCACCCTCCTGATTCTGAATCCCTTCATTCACTCAAGTAATTGTATAGTATTTATCAATAGGATTTATGTAAATTATTAAATGTTTGTCAAATAATACATTATAATATATTTATACTTATATATATATATATAATCTGGTTTTATAAGTAAACCATGTAATCTTATAGGACCTATCTTTTAGTTTTCTTTTGTTCCATTTTAATTTTTCCATTCTAAAAATGCTTACATTACATTGGTATAGCTCCCTAAGTTTTCACAAAACACACTCTAAACAGTGGATGTGTGACCATTATATTTGGTCAGGTGTGTACGTGTGTGCATGTGTGTATATGTGTGTGATGTAACTAAAAGTTTTAAGAAACTAAATTATTATCTATTATCTTGTAATGACTGAAGATAGGAAACCATCACTTTTAACTGTACACCTGTTTTCATTTTATTTAGTTTAGTTTTTAAATTTTTTTATATGAGATACATAATGAAGATATAACATGTAAAAGTTTAAGGTGTGCGTATTGATTTGATACACATTATATTGAGAAATGATTATCACCATAGCATTGGCTAACACCCTCATCTCCTTACATAATTACCCTTTTTTTAAAAAAAAGATCTTTATTGGAATATACTTGCTTCACAATACTGTGTTAGTTTCTGTTGTACAACAAAGTGAATCAGCCATAGGCATACGTATGTCCCCATATCCCCTCCCTCTTGAGCCTCCCCTCTCACCCTCCCTATCCCACCCTCCCTATCCCACGTCTCCAGCTCATCACAGAGCACTGAGCTGATCTCCCTGTGCTATGCTGCTGCTTCCCACTAGCTAACTATTTTACATTCAGTAGTGTATATATGTCAATGCTACTCTCACTTCGCCCCAGCTTCCCCCTCCCCCATCCCGTGTCCTCAAGTCCATTCTCTATATCTACGTCTTTATTCCTGCCCTGTCACTAGGTTCATCAGTATCATTTTTTTTCCTTTTAGATTCCATATATATGTGTTAGCATACGGTGTTTGTTTTTCTCTCTCTGACTTCACTCAGTATGACAGACTCTAGGTCCATAGACTACAAATAACTCAATTTCGTTTCTTTTTATGGCTGAGTAATATTCCATTGTATATACGTGCCACATCTTCTTTATCCATTCATCTGTCAATAGACATATAGGTTGCTTCCACGTCCTGGCTATGGTAAATAGTGCTGCAGTGAACATTGTGGCACATGTCTCTTGTTGATTTATGGTTTTCTCAGGGTATATGCCCAGTAGTGGGATTGCTGGGTCATATGGCAGTTCTATTTTTAATTTTTTAAGGAATCTCCGTACTGTTCTCTATGGTGGTTGTACCAATTTACATTCCCACCAACAGTGCAGGAGGGTTCCTTTTTCACCACACCCTGGCCATTCTGACCAGTGTGAGGTGAAACCTCATTGTAGTTTTGATTTGCATTTCTCTAATAATTAGTGACATTGAGCAGCTTTTCATGTGCTTCTTGGCCATCTGTATGTCTTCTTCTTTAGTGAAATGTCTATTTAAGACTTCTGCCCATTTTTTAATTGAACTGTTTTTTTGATATTGAGCTCTATGAGCTGTTTGTATATTTTGGAGATTAATCCTTTGTCCACTGTTTCATTTGAAAATATTTTCTCCCATTCTGAGGGTTGTCTTTTCCATCTTGTTTATAGTTTGCTGTACAAAAACTTTTAAGTTTCATTAGGTCCCATTTGTTTATTTTTGTTTTTATTTCCATTTCTCTAGGAGGGGGTCAAAAAGGATCTTGCTGTGATTTATGTCATAGAGTGTTCTGCCTATGTTTTCCTCTAAGAGTTTTATAGTGTATGGTCTTACATTTAGGTCTTTAATCCATTTGGAGTTTATTTTTGTGTATGGTGTTAGGGTGTGTTCTAATTTCATTCTTTTACATGTAGCTGTCCAGTTTTCCCAGCACTACTTATTGAAGAGGCTGTCTCTTCTCCATTGTATGTTCTTGACTCCTTTGTCGTAAAATAGGTGACCATACGTGCGTGGGTTTATCTCTGGGCTTTCTATCCTGTTCCACTGATCTATATTTCTGTTTTTGTGCCAGTACCATACTGTCTTGATTACTGTAGCTTTGTAGTATAGTCTGAAATCAGGGAGCCTGATTCCTCCAGCTCCATTTTTCTTTCTCAAGATTGCTTTGGCTATTTGGGGTCTTTTGTGTTTCCATACACAAATCAATCAATGTGCTATACCATATTAATAAATTGAAGAAGAAAAACCATACAATCATCTCAATAGATGCAGAAAAAGCTTTTGAAAAAATTCAACACCTATTTACGGTAAAAACTCCCCAGAAAGTGGGCGTAGAGGGAACCTACCTCAACATAATAAAGGCCATATATGACAAAGCCACAGCAATCATACTCAATGGTGAAAAACTGAAAGCATTTCCACTAACATCAGGAACAAGACAAGGATGTCCACCCTCGCCACTCTTATTCAACATAGTTTTAGAAGTCCTAACCATGGGAATCAGAAGAAAAAGAAATAAAAGGAATACAAATTGGAAAAGAAGAATTAAAACTGTCACTCTTTGCAGATGACATGATACTTACTATACATAGAGAATCCTAAAGATGCCACCAGAAAACTAGTAGAACTAATCAATAAATTTGTTAAGGTTGCAGGATACAAAATTAATGCACAGAAATGTCTGGCATTCCTATACACTAACAATGAAAAATCATAAAGAGAAATTAAGGAAACAGTTCCATTTACCATTGCAACAGAAAGAATAAAATACCTAGGAATAAACATACCTTTTATTTAAGGAGACAAAAGATCTGTATGCAGAAAACTATAAAACACTGATGAAAGATATCAAAGATGACATAAACAGATGGAGAGATATACCATGTTCTTGGATTGGAAGAATCAGTATTGTGAAAATGACTATACTACCCAAAGCAATCTACAGATTCAGTGCATTCCCCATCAAACTACCAATGGCATTCTTCACAGAATTAGAACAAAAAATTTTACAATTCGTATGGAAATACGCTTTCTTTTTTGCGGTAAGAACATTTAAGATCTACTCTCTTAGCAACTTTCAAGTACATAATACAGTATTGTTAGCTATAATCACCGTGCTGTACATCAGATCCCCAAAACTTATTCTTTTATAACTGAAAGTGTAACTGTGCCTGTTTTGCACTGTGATAGAGGTGGGGTGTGCAACTGAATACACACGGATTGTCAGAGTTGCAAAAAGCATTTTTAGAAACATTTATACAAATGTACTTTGCAATATTTCTTTTGCTGAAATATGTATCAATTTACTAGTAATATCCAACCAGGTTAAATATATTAAACCTAGTGTTTTCCAAATGTAGCTACTATGGCTAACCACTAAGATTTCAGCTGGCACTACCTGAATCTCAAGTTCAAAATAAATTTTTAAACACTTCTTCTTAATTTGAATATCCAGCAGGTATTCTGCCACTGAGGTCCCTACACAGCTGTGAGCACATCAGCAGAGGCTGCAATGTGAGTCTGAAGATACGGTTTCTAAGACGCAAAGACACTGCACATCCCCTGTGACATAATAATCTGCCTATTACTGAAATGCACCACTAATTTCCCTTTGCTGCTGCAGCGGAATGACAAGTCACATGTCCTCAGAGTTGAGCAGAGCACAGGTTACACCCCAAGCCCTCTGTTACCCATGATCAGGGATGCTCTCAAAGAAGAGGATGTCTCCTAATGCGGCTGAAGAAGCACTGAGCACCTCTGCCATTTAAATAGTTGCTGTTCCTCAGGTGTCTAGGCAGCCAGGCTCTCTCTTGTGTAAACCTGTACCCTGGATGGCTGGGACTTCCATTTCAGTCCCCAAACCTTCCACGGCCCTCCTATCTGGGCCTCCATATTCTCTCTCCCCTCCTATTTCATTCCACACGCAGAACCAAGCTGACAGCCATGGCCTAGATCATTGAACATCTAGCCTTTAGACAACGAAGTGTCTGGAGCAGAGGACCGGGGAGCCAATGGTAGACATAAGGTGTTCACATTGTTCACATCTGTCCGTTTGACTGTGGTGCCTTTAATTTTGTATTTTGGTATTTCCAACGCTGGTGGATGCCCTATCTGGATTTGTTCATTTAAAAAACATTTACTGACATCCTACTTTCCACCTGGGCCAGGCACAGTGGATATAGAGAAGCCTCCTGCCCTGGGGGTGGGGGCACAGTGGTAGAGGAGTTGACATGCATGCAAATCTTTTTTAAAAATAAGTGTATTTATTTAAAAAGTTGTTTTTGAGAATTACATTATAAAATCTAGAACATGTTTATAATTGATTGTGCTATCTAGCTGAAGCACATTCTATGTAAGAATGTCTTAAATTCCTTTAAAAATATGTGGAAGATATCTAGATCTTGGTTGTCTATATTTAGCATATGTGCAGTCGTGCAGTGTGCTGCATCGCCTTTGTGAACCAGATCCTGGTATGCGAGGGAATCTGACCCGTCAAGAATAAAAGCACTCAATTCTTTGAGCTCTGTAATTACAACACATTACTGCTCATTTAGGTTTTGTTGTCCTTGATCATCTGGTAAATAGTCCTTCTGGGAAATAATTTCAAAATGATGCAAATTATAGAAAAACTAGAATGGTCTCCATTGAAAATTAGTATGTTCTGTTTAAAGAAGTGAGATGGTTGTCTTGTGGTTACTGGGCTCCTGCCCACTTTTCATATCAGTTTGGTTCCATCTTCGTTTCTAGCTCCCCAAACGTGGCCAGTACTATTCAATAGCATATAGCTTTATCAAATAGCCAATACGTTTTCGCTTGGCTTCTGCAAAAGTATCTATTTTCTGTGGTGTTCTGGAGTAAGCATTATCTCCCTAGCAGAGGTACGCGTTGTTAGGCAAAGGAGAAAGTTATTCTCTGGAAAGTGAATGTCTATTTTCAGATCCACCAAAATATGCTTTTTTCCCCATCACTTTGGTTTTTCAGCTTTAAAAACCAGTGATACCATTTCTTCAAATGAAGTACTACCATGGCTTAAGATTACTGGCAGTAGAAGTAGTGACAACACGTCATATTTTACAGACTGAGATGTAAGCTCTAGGATTTCAGAACAGGTATGTGAAATAACTTGAGTAACGTAATACCCTCTGACCCTACTGTCATCAGATCCTATTGAGGTCGACACACCTGGGTTTTCATCCCAGTTCTGTCATAGCTTCTCGTACAACCTTGGACAAGTTGATCACCCTCTCTGAACTGTAGAGTTCTCTTGTGAAATACGGACCAGATGTAGCCAAGGTCATTTAAGCTTAGCGTGCTCAGCCCTCCAATCTGCCTCACTCAGAATATGCTTAACAACGGCTGTAGAAATCCTTCAGTCTCTTTAAACGTGTGATGAAGGATATGGGGATAGTTCCCTGGAGCTAAGAAGTTATTCTTAACTATGAAACAGCGGGTACAAACATTTGCAAAATTTAATAGCAATCCACCGAAAAACAGCACGACCTGATCACCAGAGAAAGCAGAAATAAAGATAAACTAGCTCGGAACAACATTGCGCTTGAGCAACGGGAGAACAGGGGTCCAATACTCTAATGCTTATATTCGTTTAACAAATGTTTACTGAGCACTGACTGTGCACTAGGCAGAGTGCCAGGTCTTCTGTATAACAAAGTTCCTTATTATACAAACTGATTCACTTAATGACACCACGGTTTGGGAATTTTACCCATTTGGCAGGCAGGGTAAATACAAAGTCTTGCTGCACTCAAAGTAAAGGTCTTTAATGAGAAGTTTCATCTGCTTTTAACTACCTCCTAACAAGTGGGAAGGAAGAGAGAAACAGCTCCATGTATCTGCCCAGGCTTATTTTTCCTCTGAGTAATCAGACTGTGGAAGGCCATCCTGGACCACGTAGGGAAAGAGCTAGTCACCGAACTGTGAACTGCAGTCATCCTGGAACTGAGGGCCTGGGGCACTTTCTAGAAGAATGAACTTTCTGCCTGAGTATTTCTTTGAGAGAGAAGAGAAAGGAAATGTCACAGCAGTCGTCTGGGCGGTGGGCAGTGTAGGGAAAGCTGGCTGTGGCCAGAGTCCCAACTAGTGGATTAGACAGATGAATCCCTGTCACTTCAAGGTGACCCTCATAACAGGATAATTGGAAGCAGGAGAAGAAATCCAGAGAAGGGTCCTAGAAACACACAAATGAGCATGGCTTGCTTTTCAGGAATGTTTGGGACCCACATTCCCAGTTTCTCTAATCCAAACTCTACCAAGCCACATAATGAAAAACTTGTCACTGTGAATTTGTCTCTGATGATACGCACCCTTCCCCTCACTTCTAATTAATTTATTTTACTCTATGTAAGTCTAACACGTGGATCTGGCAGAAATGACAGCCTTTTCTGTCAGCTTTCACCTGTACACCAGCCTTCTTAGAACGTAAGACCACCATCTCTGAGGGAACTTTCTCAGCCTGGGAGGGTCTGAAATATGAACGCACATAGCCTTAAAAGTAGAATTTGCTAAGCACAGTACATGGCACAAATCAATTTCAAAACAGACCAGTCTTGCTCCCAAAATAAAGTTTATAGAAAAATTAAAGTCACTGACAACTTGTTGAAATTCCCTATCATGAATGCGCTTAGGAAATGTACATGTCAAAATAGGGCCTCAGCACTATTCCAGAGCAGGAGGTCCTAGTCAGAACCCCAGACTGTCAAGCCAGCTACAAGGCTCCGGGTAGCAATGGCTTGTCATCCCCAGAGCCTAGTTTGGGGCAGCCTAGACTACTGAAGCTATTCGATGTTGCATGACTCCTCCTGAGGGTGGTGTCTTGAGCAGAAGGTACCGTTCAGATTAAAAGCATCCTGGGTCGTGTGAATATTTTTTAGTAAGATTCTTGAAAACAGCTCTTGTCTCATGACAACTCAGCTGGGCTATGGTGATTACTCTTTCTGGAAATTGCACCTGTTGATTCAGTAATTTTATAGAGATTTATTTTCAATTTTTATGTTACCTCCTGATAGACTTGCCTATATTTACCAGAAATGAATTAGAAACCAATGCTTTACACCTGCACAAAACCTACCCCAAGGGACAGGTCTTCTCACCAATTGAAAGGAAGAAGACATGATTTTAAAATTCTTTGTGGCATTGCTGTGGTATAATGCTTCTAAGATTCTCTAAAAAAAGAGTTGTATCCTTTTTATAGGAATAAAATGCCACCATCACTGTAGTCAGATAATGTCACCCACCAGCCGCATAGTAAATGTGAAAAAATAAAACAATTAGGAAAATATGTATCATTGCTTGCTTTACGTTCATTTTTTTTCACATTTTTGTTCCACTTACCTGAAAACTATTTACCACATGCTATATAAGCCATGTGTCATTTACTAAGTTGCCTCTTTAAAGTAACTTTTTTATTTTCATTTAGGAAAACTATAAAAATGTCAGAATGTCACCTTGGGATCCTAACATCTTCAAATGACATTAACCTTTAAAAAATACCTGTATATATTAAGGAAGAATGTAAACCCAAAAAAGAATGTAAACCAAAACAAGGGCAAGAATCTTCTATTTTGTTAGTGCTAGGGGAAAAATAGCTCAAATTTTTTAATATACTAATTTTTAAAAGAATATAAAACATAAATGATACAAGTAATTGTTAATAAATATTTCCATAAATAAGTTATCTTCTACTAAGGCCTTCTGTACCACTGGTTCCCCCAACTGGGTATAATTTCTTCCTTTTTTGAACTGCCGTCACATTTCTTTCTTATGACACTGTTTCATAGTTTGTATTACAAATGGTGTGTTCTCTAGTAGTTAGGGGCAGTATCTTTTTACTTCCTCACAGTGACTATCACTGTCTTATATTCATTTCTTCTTTTCATTCTTTCATCAAATGTTTATTAAAGCAGGCATTAGTAAACCAGAAAAATAAGGTTGCTGCCTCCATGCAATTTTCCTCTTTAAATATGATTCTTGACTCAGATTTTCATCACAGCTTATACCCTGGAGTTTTATACAGACTCATATAATAAGCCAACTTGATTGACTTATTTTTGTTTTCCCATATTAACTTGTTATCGAGTTATAATTTACCTACAATAAGATAAATATTTATAGATCATTAATTTCACGTCTTTGAGGTTTGAAATTACGCATGTAACCACCACCTAAACAAGATATAGAACATTTCTATCACCTCATAAAGTTCGCTTGTGACTCTTTCCAGTCAAATTCTCCACCACCAAACAACTCCTTCCTGAACTCGATCACCATCGAATCTATTTAACTTGTTCTTAGACTTCTAAAAATGCAATCAGACATTGTATATTATTTCGTGTCTGGCTTCCTTCTCTCAACAAACTTTTGACATTTATTTGTATTGTTGTGTGGTTTAGCGCTTTGTTTCTTTTTACTGAGTACTGTCCCATTATTGTCCAGTAACATTGACTATTATTCCATTGTATGAATATACCACAATTTGTTAATCCTCTCTTTTACTGACCATCTTGTGGATTGTTCCCAGTTTTCATTATCATGAGCAAGACTGTGAAAAACAATCTCATACAAGTCTTTTTTGGACACATGTTTTCATTTCTCTTGGTTAAATTATTGGGGGGGAATCACTAGGTAATAAGTTGGATGTGTGTTTAACTTTGTAGGAAACTCCCAAACGTTGTTATTTTACATTCCCACCAACCACTTGTGAGAGTTCCAGTTGCTTCTTCAACATTTGATGTTGTCAGTCTCTTCTATTTCAGCCATTCAGATGGGAGTGTAGTTCCAGTTGTTTCCCATCCTAGTCAGTATTTGGTATTTCAAGATTTTAACTTTAGTGATACTAGCAGGTGTGTTGTTCTCTCTCGTTTTTTTATTTGCATTGACATGAGTAATAAAGTTGAACATCTTTCCATGTGCCCATTGGCCACTGTCTATCTAATTTTCTAAAGTGTCTGTTCAAGGCTTTTGCTCTTTTCAAAACTGGGTTTTAGGTCTTATTTTTGTTTTGTAGGTGTTCTCTATATTTTCTTGGTATAAGTTGTTTGTCAAAAATAAGTATTGCAAATTCTTTCCCTTTCTATGGGTTGCCTCTATACTTTCTTAATGGAGTCCTTTGTGGAGAAAAAAATTTAATTTTGGAAAACTCTGATTTCACATTGTTTTCTTCAAAGGTTTGTGCTTTACTAAGTCCTCCCTAAGAAAAAGTTGCTTACCTCAAGAACACAATGATAGGCTTCTGTGTTTTCTTCTCAAAGCTCTGTGGGTCTCACTTTTACATTTAGGTATTTGATTCACCTCAAATTGACTTTTCTACATGGAGTGAAGTAGGAATAGAGGATTTTGAAAATCTATATAGATACTAAAGTTATTGAAACACAATCTGTTCAAAAACAAACTTCATTTCCCTCATTGAGTTGATTTGGCATCTTAGTCAAAGATCATTTTTAAACCTGAAATCTGATCAAGTCTCTGTATACACCTAATTTTCAGCAAACAAAGAGAGGAGCAGAATATATTGACCACCATAAATGTGCAACAGTGAATCCAGCCTGTGGGCAACTCAACCCTACAGGTCAGTCAGTCCAGTATCTTTAACAGATAAACTGTAAGGTAAATAAAGTGATAAAGAGAGAACCTGTGGATTAAAAGAGACATAAAAGATATATTTAAGTTTTTAAAACGGGCAAGAATGAACTACAGTGTCTAGGAATGCATGCTTGAGTGGTAAAACGATAGAGAAATATAAGGAAGTGATTACTATAGATGCCAGGATAGTGGTTATTTTGGAAGGAGAGAGAGGACTGTGACTGGGATGGGCAAATAGAAGGGTTTTGGGTGGTAGACAAAGTTATGTTACTTAACCTGAATGATGATTTTAATTGTGTTCTCTTTATAATAATTCAGTAAACTATACTTTTGTTTCACGTGATTTTTTGTATCTATGTTTTATTTTTCAATAAAATGGTTAAAAATAATTTTAAAAATTATCTGTTTTTAACCAACAAGGATTTATATCCTAGGTATACAGGTCTGGTTCAACAACTGAAACTCAGTTAATGCAAATCCGTCACATCAACAGTCTAAAAAAGAAAAATCAAATGAGTAGATCGGTAGACACAGAAAAAGCTTTTGACAAAATCCAACACCCAATTATTATAAAAACTTTCAGTAAACTGGGACTAGAGGGGACCTTGCTCAGTTTAATAAGAACATCTACAAAAAATCTACAGCTAACATCACACTTACTTAAGAGTGAGAAACTAGAAGCTTCCCCAGTGAGATCAGGTACAAGACAAGGATGTTGCCCTTTACACTTCTTTTCAATATTATACTGAAGTAGTATAGTAGCTAATGCAGTAAGAAAAGGAAATTAAAAGTACGTAGATTGGGAAGGAAAAAATAAAACTGTCTTTGTTCTTTGATGACATGATCATCGATGCAGAAAATTTGGGAGAATTGACCAAAAAACTCCTGAAATGAGTAAGTAATTAGCAAAGCTGCAAGATACAAGTTAATACCGAAAAGTCAATTGCATTCCTATATACCAGCAATGAAAAAGTGGAATCTGAAATTAAAGCCACAGTACCATTTACATTAACATCTAATAAAGAAAATCAAAGAAGTAGTAAATGAATGGAAAAATAGTCCATGTTCATGGATAGGAAGACTCAAATTGTAAAGATTCTAGTTCTTCCCAAACTGATGTAGAGATTCTATGCTTTCCCATTCAGAATGCCAGTGACTTATTTCATAGAATTGACAAACTGATCCCAAAGTTTATGCGAAGAGGCAAAGACTCAGAATAGATAACACAATATTGAAGGAAAAGAACAAGATTGAAGGATGACATCTCCAACTTCAAGACTTACAAGACTTACTATAAAGCTACAGTAATCAACACAGTTTGGAACTGGCAAAATAGGCAAATAGGTAAATGGAACAAAATAGAGAGCCCAGAAATAGATCTTTGACAAAGGAGCAAAGGCAACACAATGGAGCAAGGATAGTCTTTTCAGCAAGTGGTGCTGGAACAACTGGACGTCCATATGCACACACATACAAAAAAAAGTTTAACTAGACACAGACTTTACACCCTTCATGAAAGTGAATTCAAAATGGATCACAGACCTAAATGCAAAACATAACACTTATAAAACTCCTAGAAGATAGCATAGGAGAAAACCTAGATGACCTTGGGTCTGGTGATGACTTTTTCGATACAACACCAAAGCCATGGTCCATGAGAGAAATAATGGATAAGCTGGACTTCATTAAAATGAAAAACTTCTGCTCTATGAAAGACAATGGCAAGAGAATGAGAAGTTGAGCCACAGACTGCGGGAATATATTTGCAAAAGATAATCCAAAAAGGACTCTCATTTAAAATATAAAAGGAACTCAAACTCAACAGAAGGAAACAGCCCGATTAAAAATGAGCCAATAGTCTTAGCAGACACCTCACCAAGGAAGATATACAGATGGAAAGTAAGCACATGAAAAGATGATCCATGTTATATGTTATGCAAAGTAAAACAACAGGATTCCACTCACTGGAATGGCCAAAATCCAGAACACTGACAACAGCAAATGCTGGTGAGAATGGGGAGCGACAGGAGCCCTCATTCATTGCTGGGGATGCAAAGTGATGCAGCCACTTTGGAAGACAGTTTGTCAGTTTCTTACAATACTAAGCATCCTCTTACCGTACAATCCAGCATTCATGCTTCTTGATATTTACCCAAAAGAATTGGAAATTTACATCCACACAAAAACCTGCACACAGATATTAATAGCAGCTCTATTCATAATTGCCAAAACGTGGAAGCAACCTAGTGAATGGATAAACTGTGGTATATCCACACAGTATTATTGCAGGCTAAAAATAAATGAGTTATCAAGCCATAAAAACAGATGGAAGAACCTCAAATGCATATTACCAAGAGAAAGAAGCCAGTCTGAAAAGATTATGTACTTATGATTCCAACTATATGACATTCTGGAAAAGGCGAAACTAGAGAGACAGTAAAAAGATCAGTAGTTGCCAGAAGTTGGTCAAGGGGAAGATGAATAGGCAGAGCAAGGAGGATTTTTAGGGCAGTGAAGATACTCTGTACGATACCATAATGATGGATATATATCTTCATACATTTGTCCAAACCCATAGAATGTACAATACCATGAATGAACCCTAAAGTGAACTATGGGCTTTGAGTGATTATGATGTATGAATGTAGGTTAATCTGTTGTAACAAATGTAACATTTTGGTGGATGATGTTGATAATGGGGGAGAGGATGTGCATGTGTAGGGGCAGCGGGTTTATGGGAAATCTCTGCACCTTCCCTTCAGTTTTGCTGCGAAGCTAAAACTGCTCAAAAGAGTAAAATCATAATTTAAAAATTAACTGTACTAATTACATAACACTTGGACATTAGAATATGTCTTCAAATCTTTGTGAAAATTCAAGTTATCTAAAATGCCAGAAGTCGATCTTACCAGATTTTAGGAGAACAGAATTTTTTTGTTTTCTGTTTTGTATACTTTTGGCATCTCTTAAATAAACTAAAACAATAGTATCATGTTATTCATTATTAATATTATTAATGTTATAAAATTTAGAAAAATATTCCACTTACTGTTGCTTCTACGTTTTTAGGTTATAGAGACAACCATTTTCACTTCATGTTTTTTGGCTTCTAGAGGAGATGAGGGCATTCATTGGTTCTGAGGCCAAACCAACCTTGTTGGAGTACTAGCTATGCAATCATGGGCAGAAAACTTAACTACCATATTGTCTGTTTCCTAATGTGCAAAATAGAACTAAAAATCTTTCTAGGAAGTCACTGGCTTTTAAACAGAATTTAATGTGTTTAAAGAAACCATAAATCCTAGTACATAGTAAACTTACAATTAATGCTGTGATTTTTCTACTGTTACTAATTATTACTATTATTACTAATATATTGACCTGCAAGCAAGAAATTGGAGTTGTGAGCTAAAAGGAAACATTTCTTCATTTGAATTTTTAACACTTTTATCTTGTTCATCTAAAATCCATTAAGATACCACAAAATTAGAAACTCTTTATTTTTTTTTAGAAGTTTTTTTGTCAGCAGCAATATTCTGCAAACTAGCTGAGAAAAATTAAGTATTTTTAAATCTGAGAACACCTAACCTCGTTTCGTAAAAAAATGAAGTCATTAACTCTGGCTTGCCTATGGCCCAGAAGGCAACAAATGGGCTTTGAGAAGCACTTAATCTGAAATCACTGAAATTGTTCATTCTGAAAAAGATCGGAAAAGGTATGAAGTGTTTTTCCATCAATTTCCATATAAAAAGAAAGCTACCTATACTTCCTTAGCATTGCCTGAATGTCTCCGATATTTGCTTGACGGGCATCCAAGATCATGAAGTGCTCTCAATAAGCTAGTTGGCTCTAAAATGAAACTACTTTGACAACAAGTTTTGGCCATGGGATTGAAATGTGATGTTTTTATCACGTAGAATCCACGTCTTGAATAATCAGGCTGCTTCAGTCATTTGTGGAAGACACAGCATAATAAATCTCAGATGTGATTCTGCCCTGAGAGTCCATCATTTCCATGATGCCCTGATGACCAAGCCTCTATTACAGTTTTCTCACACTTGACTGGTTCGGTCTCAGATATCATCAGCTGGGAAACCCTCTAAACTTAGCCGCACAGCTTCATTCTCCAAGCCATTTGACTTTAATATAAACGCAAATAGCAGTAATTATGATGGCTGTCTTTCAAGGGGTGGGAGTTAGTTCCCAGCATATACAATTTTAAGGCAACAAATTGAAATCAGCAGGAAAGAAACATTTACAGTTCAGCTTATCTTTATGGAGTTATTTTTACAATTTTTAGTTTTTCTTTATCTCTGCATGTGCTATAAAAACACAAAATTTGGAGCCATTCAATTTGGCTTCCTTTTTCTATTGCATTGAAACAGTAAATGAAATCTAAAGCCACTAATCTATGAATTTCCCTAATTTCAAAGTATGTTAATATTTTTCTTTAGGTACACTACCTACCAAATGGCTTCTCATTAAATGGGATGTTAAAATATATTCTATATTACAATTACATTCTACTCTTCCCCACTGTATTTTCAAATTGCTTATAACAAAGAAGTTACATTATGTCAACATTTATTTTGCCTCTGTTTAGTTCCTCTTTTCAGAAATTACTTATGCTTCAGAAATTACCCATTACGGTTCTGGGAAAGATATTAAGTGCTATTATTGAACATGATTCATCCCATGCACTCTGCCTGTATACATGTCTAATAGACCTAGCTTAACACAAAAAGCTTTGTTACTTTATTTTGTCAGAATTCATAATTTTGTTAAAAAATGTTCACATGAATATCTTCTTTTCTCCAGACTTTTTTCTATTTTGGCATCATAATAGAATGCTAGATTTTTAAAATTAATTTATGAAAATGGCCTCTGAAAGACATGGGGTATCTTTTTTACAGTACCTGTTGTATAATCTGGCCTCTCAGACTCAACCTCTGAATAGTTCAGTCATTCTGGCCAGCTTAGAAATGTCATTACTAATATCTTGATGAAGTTTGTATTTTAAGAAATATGACTTTACCCCTACACTACACTCTTTCCAAACAACATAATAAATGACTCTGAAACATTTATTTTAATGATTTTGTTGCTACAACTAACATACCTTTGGAATTTTTCTCATTGGGCAAAATACCTTTACGTCCTTGGGTTGGAAAGAATCCATTAGAACTTGAGATACAGAGCGCATCTAGTTCTATTATACCCTCCCAACAACCCGTGAAACTCCAGTCCCAAGAGGTCAAGGTGGCATGTAGCATGGAGAGGAAGAATAGGGGTTCTTGTTTAGGACTCCTCCCCTTACAAGCATTATGATCTCAGGTAAACTAAATTCTCTGTACTTTATTATCTTCATCTGTCAAATGAGAATAATTTTAGTACTAATCACATAGGGATACAAATATTAAGTGAGTTAATGTTTCTTCCTCTTAAATATTCACTTTTTTCTCCTGTTTTCCAGGCCTTAGAATAAATAGTGTGTGGAACACAATGTGGGTTCAACTAGTATCAGTATGTCTAAGGCTCTTGTGGTGAGCTGGATAATGGTCCCCCAACAACGCCCATCACTTGAGGGCCCCTAAAAGTCATCACAAGTGTGCTTCTAAGAGGGAGGCAGGAGGGGGGTGTGGCTGCAGAAGAGGGCAAAGGTGATGTGCCGGTGGGGTCACGAGGCAAACATGGGGACGGCCTCCAGGAGCAGGAAGAAGCAAGGCAACAGTCCGGAGGGGGCGCGACCCTGCTGACCATTCTGCCCAGGGACGTTCATTTCAGACTCCCGCCTCCAGGACTGCAAGAGGATAATCTGTGCTGTTCTAAGCCGTTGAGTTTGTGGCCATTCGTTACAGCAGCAGTAGGAAACCGAAACAGCCATCCGACTAGATACAGAAGTGCCCAGAACTATTACCGCATCTCTGACTCTCTGGCTGTTCTACTTTTCATCACATTTTGGGCTAATCCATAGAGAACACTGCACAGTTGGGGTCACCTCTATGCTAGAGAATACCGGACTCTTGTTCAAGTACCGCATAGTTGGGAATTGAATTGCCAAGAAACTATCAAAGACAAATATTTTTTCATAGTTTAAGAAAGGCCACTCAAGTTTTCTCTTTTTACTTTTTCGAAACCGACATTTGTATTATTTACGAGTTGAAAGTTCAAGCCTGAGGGGGAGGCTAGCAGCTGAGCCTCACGCGGGCAGCACACGTAGGGTCAGTGTCACCCCTAAGGCTTACTGTGCTACAGCTGAACGAGTCAGCGTCTCCTGGCACAGGGACCAGAGGACAGCAGGAATCCAACTCCTGTCCTCCGTCCCCTTGCAAAAAGAGGTTAGCCCCAAGTTTGCTTGATCTCAAGGGAAACCACATCTTAGTGACCACTATTAGGAAAGAGAACCTACTCCTTGCTCTGTGGTGACCTACATGGGAAGGAAATCTAAGAAAGAGTGGATATACGTATATGTATAACTGATTCACTTTGCTGCACAGCAGAAACTAACACAACATTGTAAAGCAACTATACTGCAATAAAAATTAATTTAAAAAAAAAAAGGAAAGAGAACCTACTCCAAACTGCACTATAACAAATATTGTTAAATTACATTGTTTACAATATTCTCTTTTTTTCAAACGATTTGTAAGGGGGTTCTAATAGTATTTTTTTTAAATATATTTACAATCCCACCATCTAATTTTGCTAGTGGACCTCATTTAATAATTAGGAATGTTCTTTGCTGCAAGTAAGTTAAAAACCAACTGACAGTGGTTTACACCAATAGTCCATTTCTTTATCATATAAAAAAAGCCTCATTTGGCTCCTCTTGTTGACTTAGCTGCTCAGTGATGTCACTGGGGATCCAGGGTCTTTCTATGCTTCTGTTCTATTGTGCTTATTAGCAAGCTTCCTTTCCATTTTCATGCTTGTAACTCTTGTTCACAAGATGACTGCTAGAGCTCCAGGCATCACATTTACTTTCAAAACACAAATCAGAAGGAAGAGACAAAGTTTCTCCACTGTGAGGCTTATTAATTTTTAATCAGTGAAGGAAATCTTTCCAAATTTCCACACAGATGTCTTCTATTTCATGGGCCAGAATTTTGACATTATGGGTAACTCTGCACTGGGAAACACTGGGAAAGTAAGTAACTGGCAAAGGGGAAGGAAATGCTGTGATAAGCTTACTAGTCATTATTTATCTCCTTGCCTGAGGGAAAACCCTAACTTCCCTGAGATCAAAAGATTTCTACCCTGGCTTCTTATCACAAGGACAAAAGGGCAAATGGGCAGTTGTCAAGGCAATAAACAGAATCTGGCATATTTTAGGACAATATAATTAGAAAATTATAAATTCTCCAAGAATATTTATTCAAGCAAGTTACTATTTTAAATCTATCTTTTAAGTGCATATACTTCTGATTAAAATAATGTATGGGAATTGAAGAAAATTTGGGGAAAGAAAAAAGAACTAAGAATAAAGTGAGAAATGAGAATAAAATAAAATGTTTAAAAGCATCTCCCAGAGACTATCATGTTGGTATTTAGGTATAAAGATACGTGCAGCCTTTTTGTTTAGTTTGATTGTTTTACTCAGTGCATCTTTAATACTTTTTAATCAGCCTTTTCCTTAACAGTATATCATGGGCATTCTCCCACATCATTAATATCCTTGTACATCATCATTTAGAATAGCTATATGATAGTCTAAGCAGTAGGTCTATAGTTTAATAGATACAACCAACTCCCACTGTCAAACATTTAGACTGTTTCCTGTTTGTGTTTTTTGGTTTGGTTTTTTATTTTGCTATTAAACACCAAATTATTGTTCTTGTGATGAGAACCTTTAACGTCTACTGTCTCAGCAACTCGCCAATATACAATCCAGTATTGTTGACTATAGTCACCATGCTGTACATCACATCCCCACAACTTATTTATCTTAGAGCTGGAACCCAAAGTACCTCTTAAGCTTCCTCAGAAAATCTTAAGCCAAGATTTCTCATACTCACAGATTGCTCTGCCATCTCACATATTAACACAGACTGCCAACTGGCATTGGTGCTACGAGTGTCATAAATTTTCTCTGACTTTGGTGCAGGGTATCTACCAAAGGGAGTAACTGCAAAGTTGGATAAAAATAAAGAATAGAGAAGTTTAGCAACAGGGGGAGGGTCAAAATACATTTCTGCTCAGAAAGGAAGGTGAGTCCTTACATCCTGGAAGCACTTCAGGGAAGCACTTCAGATACAAGCTCTATTTCATATCCTTTTACTGCCAAAATGGAGGCGTTTGGTCGAGCAATTTCTCACTCACCCATTTAATGATTCTTATGATTAAGTGCCGTCAAAAGTCAGAACTTGGACAGCACATAAAGAGACACAGCTCCTGCACTTGTGGTTTATAATCTAAGGGAGGCATATGTGCTGGTGAGACATTAAACTCATCACCGAAGAAAGTATTTTCACCTCAGAGGAGGAAAGTTCATGAGCACTTAGATGGTGGCTTTATTTCACCTGTTATGTCCTTTTGGGGAGGATGAAGGTGGGAGTATGAAGGCCATTGAAAAGATTTCATGGAAGAAATGAGTGATGAGAAGTAATGATCCAAGAAATAAGACTACCGATGAAATAATCGATGCAAAATAAAATAGACAAAGCCCTTTTTCAATACACATAGCCACACGCAAAACAGGCAGTGCCGTAATTTTGACTGAACTTGTTTCTACAGTTTAATAATGTTCTTTCAATATTCCAGGGAACCATAACACTGTTAAGATACCGCTCATACACACGGGGAGGAAAAAAGAAGAAACCCAAATAGGCCACAGTATTTCCAAATAGATCTTCTCCCAAACAAATTCTGATCTAACATAAAGCACATATGTGATAATGTTTGAGAACTGTCAATTAACAAGCAATAACACATTTTCCTGAAGCTTTGACCAAAGGTTCACAGGCTTAACTGAAACTTCTCAGGGTACAAACATATGAATAAACTCTGAAGAAAAGTCATTAA
Source organism: Orcinus orca (assembly GCF_937001465.1). Taxonomy (NCBI): domain Eukaryota; kingdom Metazoa; phylum Chordata; class Mammalia; order Artiodactyla; family Delphinidae; genus Orcinus; species Orcinus orca. The sequence goes on along the minus strand of NC_064573.1, from coordinate 7,561,060 downwards.
TTGTATCTGTCCTTTCAAACAAGTTTTTCATTTTATTATTAAGGGAAGAGATAATAATTTCACTTACTTATTATTTGGTTTTTGAAACTGAGTTTATGTTTTGTGTGTGTGTGTGCTAAAAAAAAAAAAAGGTTGTGTACTTTACTTTTCCTTCAAGATTTCTTGGATGTATTTCAAAATTTTAGATTGAAATTTGCATTATATTCACTTAAATGTCTTTCTTATCTGGGCTTTTTTTTTAGTTCTCTAACCTAGTAAAGCCCTAATCAAAGAGAATTACTTGGGGCTTCCCTGGGGCTTCCCTGGTGACGCAGTAGTTAAGAATCCACCTGCCAATGCAGGGGACACGGGTTCGATCCCTGGTCTCGGAAGATCCCACATGCCGTGGAGCAACTAACTAAGCCTGTGAGCCACAACTACCGAAGTCCGCGCATGAGAGCCCGTGCTCCGCAACAAGAGAAGCCACCGCAATGAGAAGCCCGTGCACCACAACGAAGAGTAGCCCCCGCTCACCGCAACTAGAGGAAGCCCGCACACAACCAAAAATAAATTTTAAAAAGATTTTTAAGAAACTAAAAATTACTTGTTCTAGTATAAGTAGTATAATAAATTATATATTGAATGGTATCCACACAGTTCAGAAAATTAGTTTTATTTTTGTCTTCTTAGATGGTCTTGCTGCCTATAAATTCTTATTGGAAGGCAGCTGAATGAAACATAAAAATTATCAGGAGCATACTGCTAAATCTATTTGGACTTGTGCTGTATGTTAAATTTTAGCCCGTTCCACCTGTTGATATTGTAAAAGGTCAAATACTCAATGCAGTGCATTTTAGTGTCTGCCCTAAACGCCAGATTAATCTCAGTGTAATTAATGAGTTTAACCCTGTAGTTATTAAGCAGGAAAATAGGATTGTTTCCCTCAGGTCCCATGAACCTAGCAGAAGGATAAGAAACATAAATTGTGCAGCTGCTGCCCTGACTAGAAACTAGCTATACAGCCCAAATACATTCCGTTTTGGTGAGACCCAGAGTTACAGTATAAAATCCCATTCATCAATCACTGTAGTCCCATGATCATCAACCTTAAGGATCAGTATTTTACAAGGCGGGCTAGGTCATTGGAGGTTCATACCACTAGGCAGGTTATTATATAACATTATTATGCTAAGGGACAAGGTCATTCAGAAATTCGATTGCATGCAGATTGGCTTTGATGTCTCTACAAATTTCTAAAACATAAACACTAGCCATTCAAGTTCATCATAGGTTCAAATGGAAAAGGGAACCCATATTGGATTCACATCAAGCTTTAGGCAGACCTGGTCAGGAGAAGCTGGTGGGTACGTTACGAGCATCCTCCATCTTAGTTTCCCATCTTCAAAAAAGTGCCAAGCTACATGGTTTTAGCAGCAGCTTACTGACAGTGACCACTGTCACTCCCAATCACAACTGGTTGAAAGTTAAGAGACTTTAGAAATTATGTGGGCCAGCAGTTCTTAAAGTGTGGTCCCCAAGTCAGCATTATCAGGGAACTTGTTAGAAATGCGAATTCCAGACCTACTGAAAATCAGAAATTCTACGGGCAGAGCCCAGGAGTCCGTGTTTAGGAAACACTTGGGGTGATTCTGATGAACGCTTAAATTCCAAGCAACTCTGCCCCATTTTGTTCCATTTTATGAGTGACAAGACAGTAAAGTCAGAAGGAACCTCAGAGCTCCTGACTTTCCTAAGAATGTCCTACACCGTTCATACAGATGATTGCATTTTTTTTAGTGGCAGAGTTGGACTTCATTTGGGGAGTGAAATGGGGGAAGGGGGACTTAGAAAGAGTTCTGTCATTAGCCAGCTGATGTTCCAGAAGCCACGAAGCAGAGCCCAGAGGACACCCGGGGTGCAGTGCGAGGAAGCAAACACACAACCAGGAACTCGGCAATCTGGGTTGTAGACCTCACGCGCACCTGGCCGGTCCTCGCGGTGTCACACCAGCCCCCAGGTGGTTTCTCCGAGTACCAAGTGGGAATAATACCTGCCCTCTTACTTCTCAGTGCCGTTTTCAGAATTAAAATAAGTAATTCCATGTGAAACTATCTGAAGCCTGAAAGCCACATATAAACATGTTACTACTTTGGGCAAGCACGCGGCCCGCGGCCGAGAGGGTATAACCCGGAAGGGAGGCACCGCCGCAGAGAGGTGGGGGAGTGACAGGAGGGACCCCCAGGAGAAAGGTGACCTAGAGCTGGGTGACCTTGAGAAAACCCGTAAAGGACGACGATAAAAATACGGGGGCTGGCAATGAGAAACCAGTACCAACCAGAAAGAGAAGTGAAAGAGGCTGGATGAGGTGTTCCCGATCACACAGCTGCAGCTCAACAACAAGAAGTGTGTGTTTTTAAGGCTACACTGGCCCTGAAGTGGGGGGGAAATGGGAGGGGACAAGAGGTGGCGCCGTGGTAAACAAAGCAAAATCCCTTTGCGGGGACGCGGCCGCAGGGCGAGTGGCCGGACAGGGGGAGGTGAAGTGGAGGCGGGGCTGGGTTTTAGTTTTTCTTCTCTAATAATTCTGCAATCATCGCAGGCAAGTCTGAAAGTCTGATCCCCGTAAGAATGCAAGTGGACGTGAGCTGGCCTCCGCGTGCCCGGCGCTGCGACCAGAACGGAGATGAATGGAGATGTGCTCCGTGCAAATCCCAGGCCTCGGGGCACCTGGGGAAGCCTAGCTGAGGCGGCAGGAAATAAAAGCACTGGGAGGGAGGCCATGTTTATATGTTGCTTTCAGGCTTCAGATAGTTTCACATGTAATTGCTTATTTTAATTCTGAAAACGGCACTGAGAAGTAAGAGGGCAGGTATTATTCCCACTTGGTACTCAGAGAAACAACCTGGGGGCTGGTGTGACACTGCTAGGGCGGCAGGTGAGATCTCAGGCCCCCAGGGGAAAATGACACAGAGAGAAAGCCACGCCTTAGCCCGGGTTTGAAGGAAGATGGGAAGATGAACTTTACTTTTGTTCATCTTCACATTGTCTGGTCTCACTCACTACAACAAACATGCATTCCTTCTGTGATTGGAAACACATCAAAGAAAAAATTTTAATAAAAAAACTATTATGGAGTTGTGTGCTAAAAATAGCATCAAAGCCATTAACTGGGGCTAGGAATAAGGTCTGAAGCAATCACAGAGTTCATATGATTCGTGCTGCAGCTCTTTCTATATTAAAACATAAGAATACAGTTACAGGAATAAGTCATTTAAATAAAAGCAAATGAAGTTGACAGACGACATAAGACTCTGTAATCATCACATTTTAAAGTTCGGTATGTATATTTTAGGTTGAACTCCATGAAATTTCTGATAATTTACAGTTTGTGACCTACAAACAACTATTATAGGGTTCAATCATATCTTTCTATTTGGAATAGATGGATAGATAGGTAATGTAACCTGAGACTTTTCAAGATTTGGTTAAAATTCTTTTTTGGTTTCATTGTCAGCTTCACTGATTAAATATATTTGCATGAAAAGCAATCGCCACAGTTGTAAACTTACACGACTGTACTTTCTATCCTGAGAACTTGTCCACATTGGAGGAGGTCAGCTTTGTAGCTGCTGGTTTAGGAACCGTTCCTGACCTTTGAATGCTATGCCAGGAGGACCGGGGAGGGGCAGAGAAGGCCAGGGCCGCAGCAGAGGCCCTCAGCAAGAGCTGCAGGATTGCATCCCAGCAAAAGTTACAGCTGCGTCCACCAGTACACTCCTGAAGAAAACCCCAAAGGGAAAACATTCTGCATTCGCCACAGTATTTACAAGAGCAGAATTCTCACACGTCCCTGTTGCCCATGAGGTAGTCAGTAGACTCACAGCTTCCACAGACACCAAAGGACGTGCAAATTAAACTTTTAAAAGTGTTACATTTTAACTGTTGCCGCATAGTAGGTTTTCGTTCTTTGAATATGAGCCCAACTCATCTATTTCTTTCTTTCATGAAATGCCTTATACAACTCCATTCAGTGAATGTTTGTCTTGAACTGATCATCGATGATCACTACTGCTGATCATTTCAGATGTGTTCCCTCTTTATTAAGTGACAAAGCTTCATTTTTCTTCTTAATTAAGAAATAAGAGGGGCTTCCCTGGTGGCGCAGTGGATAGGAATCTGCCTGCCAATGCAGGGGATACGGGTTTGATCCCTGGTCCAGGAGGATCCCACATGCCGCACAGCAGCTAAGCCCGTGCGCCACAACTACTGAGCCTGCGCTCGAGAGTCCGCGAGCCACAACTGCTGAAGCCCCCGCTCCTAGAGCCCGTGCTCCACAACAAGAGAAGCCACTGCAATGAGAAGCCCGCGCGTGCACCACAACGAAGAGTAGCCCCGGCTCACAGAAAGCCGGCGTGCAGCAACGAAGACCCAATGCAGCCAAAAATAAATAAATAAATAAGTTTAAAAAAAAAAGAAAAGAAAAGAAATAAGACAATAATAAAAATGGTCCTTAAGGATCTTTGGCCCTAAAATCAATCACTCCAGAATTTACTGATGCTGTCATAACCAAATACCATAGACTGAGTGGCTTAAACAAGAGAAATTTATTTTCTCACACTTCTGGAGGCTGAAGTCCAAGGTCGGGGCGTCAGCATGGTCAGATATTGGGGAGAGCTTTCTTCCTGGCTTGCAGGTGGCTGCCCTCTTGCTGTGAGCTCACATACCTTTCCTCAGTGAGTGTGGAAAGAGAGAGATCTCTCTCTTCTTCTTCTTCTTATAAAGTCACCAATGCTCACTGATTAGGACCTCACCCTTATGACCTCATTTAACTTAATTACATCCTAAAAGCCTTATCTCCAAGTCAGTCACATTGAGGATTAGAGCCTCAACAAGTGAATCTGCGGGGGACACAGTTCAGTCCACAGCAGTCCTGCAACCGCTGGGTTCAGTCCAGGATCCCAACCATCACAGTCTAGATGCACCATGAGAATCCCGCCTCTGGTCCACACCAATGTCAGCATCTCAGGGAAACTCAGTGGGTACCCTCACCTCAATTATGAGTTCTAAATCCAGACCGAAGCAAGAGCATATTTAAGCTAAGAAAGGCTGCCAAAATCAGAATTCTGAGGTTTGGAGTTTTTTAGAGAACTGAGAACTCAGAAAGAGGCCTTGGGATCCAAAACCAAACACCATATACAGCCCTCCCCCACAAATACCTACTGAAGACCCCTCTGCAAGCTGAGAACCAATGAACTATGAAGACCTTGGAGCCTCCTGAATCCTGAAATGCCATCACATCATGGAGCATTTCCAGCCTGTGAACTGGCCATTTTTGCAGCTACGGCTTTCCCAGACCCGCTGTAGTTTGTGGAGCCACTTGCAACAGAGTTTCCTGTACCCCAGGGCGTCTCAAGCAGGAGGGATGTGCTCTGAGACCAGAACTTAGTTACAGCGGACACCCCGCTGCATGCATCCATCCATCAGGGCGCAGGCAGAGAAGCAGAGGCAGTTGGAGAGACACATGGAGACAATGCAAGGCATCGGCTTATGTACTTCTGGGGGCTCACTGGACAAGTTCAAGGTCACAGGCGGCGGCTCCAGGACGGGGCGTGAAGCTGCCATCCACAGGCAGCACTGCTCCTTCGCCAGGAGGTCCTCAGTGCTGTTCTTTCACCTGATGGAATCAGCTCCACCCAGATTCTCTGGGATCATCTCCCTACTTCTGGGCTCTAACCACACCTACGAAACACCTCAGAGCAGCATCTCAGTTAGTGTTTGATAAAAACCGGGTCTGTGGCCCGGCCAGGTTCACACAGGAAAGACTCCCCAGCCTGCAGGCGTCCCCTTCGCCCTATAGAGGGCCGTCGGGCACCACGGCGTAACCCCCAGTGAAATCTGAGTGTAGTTCTCTACTGCGAGGGCTTCATGGAACAATGCATGTGAAAAATACTAAAGAGAAAAGTTTTACACACATATAACAGGCTTGTTTTTAGCACTGTTGGTATCAGAGGATGTCTGCCTGTTATTCTAAAAGCAAAAAAATATTCTTGCAAGTACACAGGGGCATCAGGCAGCACCATCTCACCAGGAACAAACTCTTGCATCTCTGCTACTTCTGTTGACCTCCGTGTTTCTTAATTTTAGCAGGTGCCACTCAATCTAATCTGCATCGTTATCTTCGTCTCAGGAGCATAGCCATCTATTTCCGCATGTATGTTTCTCAATGAGTGAGGAATATGCATGAAGTGAAGAAAAAAGTCTAGACAAAACTATCCCATTGATGCAGATTTCCATACTGTCTACAGTGCACCTGCTGCCCCTCAAAGCAGCGAGCAGCTCCTGACCACCCTGTGATCCTGGCTGTGAGACCGTGTGAGCTGTCCCTTCCCCAGGAGCTCTGCAGCTTGTCCAAGACCGGTTCTCATTCCAGTGCAGCCCATATATCCAGAGACTGAACGGGATTTCAGACAATGATCTTAACCACCAGCTGTGTCCCACACGCATCCCCACACTAAGCTCCCAAGTCTCAAGTACCTGAATGGACAAAAATTATTGTGCTTTGTAGTTTCTGCCACAAAGGAAAACACATATAATATTTTTTAAATATAGCATATATACATATATTATTTATAGATATAGATAGATGCAGACTTAATGAATCTATCTAAAGTTGTGATTGTCAGTAGAAAGCAAAAGGCAGAATACACGTGTAATGATGCAAGTCACTGATGAATTTTTCCCAACAGTACACACTTCAACACACACCAAGCAATAAGGGAGCTGCCTCTGTGCATGGATTAGCTCCACCGGGCACAGGTTAGCACAGACAATGAAGATGAGGAGGATGTTAAACCTTCGATTTACTGTTTTTATATCCTATCTCTTTCCACTTATTTAAAAATACAGCTGCAATATGTAAACACTGCCAGAACCTATTCTTATTAAAGTAAAAAGGCAAACCATTCAGAAGTTTGTAAATATCAGAATAACAATCGTTGGCCATTCATTTTCTATACACATTTTTTTCCCAATAGACTCACGTGTCAACCATCCTGTGAAAATTACACGTAGTGGTTAAAATGCTTGAGAATAGTGAGGCAAGTCGGTAATTGAAAGTTATCAATAAGACAGAGCGTGTCCGATTGTCAGCTGGCTTCTCAAAACCCCCCACACCATACTTCCTGTGTCAGCCACATTTCTCTGCTTTCCGTCCCACGTTCTAACAGCAGTAACAAGATATTCTAAAATACACTAAGACTGCATCTTCTCAGTTCAGTTTAACTGTCTGTCACAGGAGACAAAAAGAAACTATCTTAACAAAAGAACTCTGGTAAGAGATATATTCACCAGTTAATCATCCCCTGAATGTTAACCATCACAGCTTGTAAGCTATTTACCCTATAATCTCTTTATTTTCTATCTTTAAAGTACCCTATTGCGGTATAGCAATCCTCTAGAGCAATTTTAAAGGGCAGCAAATCTTCGAGCACAGTCTTCCATATTCAGAATTAAAACATGCTTCACTGTTTTTAACAAAGGCTCTAACAGAATGAAAGCTTCATTCTAAAACCGCAGGAATCATTCATCTTCCCTGTGTTGTGTTTGTCCTAAAATAAATGTTTCTTTCTTCCCTGTGACAATTAAATGAAGGCTCTGATTTTTTTCTCCATTTTATTTTTATGTTGACAGCATGCTATTGTTAAAAAAAAAACTCATCTGAAGAAGAGACTCTCCCCATCAAAACAATAGCAGGAACAAAAATCTATATGCCTTATACGAAATAATTTAGATAATTCTCAGGTGACTGGACTGTCTTTATTGGAAATTAATGTTGATTAATAAGTATATCCATCCTATGAATTTGAGTGGTAAGAGAACTGCTTACCTAATTTTCTGTTCTCTAGTAAGAATTCCAGAATGTCCGTATTCATTCTTTCTTTCTCACATGTCATGGAGTTATTCAGCTCTCTCTATGAAACTGTCCTACTGGTCACTATCATGAAATTATTTCATTAAGATATGATGTGTATTTCAGATGATGAAGAATTTCACTGAAACTTAGCAGAGTCTTACTAAATAATAAGTCATTGTAAAAATCCAACAAAAACTGGAAGTCACTGCCATTATCGTGAGAATCATTAAATATCACTATTTATTAACATTGTCAAGAACTGTGGACAGTCTAAGATTTCACCCCCCATGCCAGCTAGCCAGTAAGCCTGCTGTTTCATGGGTGCTGGCAGAACACAAGAGACCCCTGGATCAGAGACTAAGGACCTTTTATTACTCACAGCAATAGCACTGGCCAGAGTATCTGCATTTATGTTGGTTTCCTGAGTCCCGTTTCTTACAGGGAGATGAAAAGAAGGTCAGGTGACACCCACATATGAAGTAGGCTGTGTTACAGGGGAGGAACCACAAGCATAGGGAACCCCAGTATTTTATAGTGGGCAATTATACAGCCTGAACTTTGTCCCTGAGGAAGACACTATCCTTACTTCATGGGACATAAGCAAACCTTCCCTTTTCTCCAGAGGGAGACACTTGCTCCATTTTTCAGAAGAAGGCCACCCGTGCTCACCAAACATGCAGAGATGCAAGAGGCTCATGGAAGATCGTCTACCAACAAACCTTCACTTCCTCATTTTTTCACTAAACTCGCATCTGTTCAGATCTTTTAAAACGTTTTCAGTTGGTACATTTGTTGGGGTCAGTGTATTATAATGAAGCTAAAAATAATCATTTCCTTATTCTCCTATTTATACCTATAGCATACATCTGACAATCACATTTAGCCTTACATTGTTACTAAAATTCTAATTTTAAAAAGGATTGTCATTTCCCCATTAGCCAGGACCAGGCAACATCATTAAATTATTTTGATTCAACAAAATAATTATTGACCATCAAAGACGTGCGAGGCAATCGATGAGATATCGGTCCCTCTCTCTATCTTCTATCTGCACAGACTGAGCTGCTGCATGCATTTTTCATAGTTTTATTCATTAATATTTACTGAGTTCCTGCTGTGAGCCTGGCATTTTACAAGGTTCCAAAGACAAAGGTAAATAAGCTTCCTTTCCTCAAGTTCAGGGTAAAAGCTCACAGAAGAGACACCAAGGTGAAGCGTTAAGAGATGAGCAAGAGGTATATAGGAGGTGCTAAGAAAGTGTAGCAGGGGCTTCCCTGGTGGCACAGTGGTTAAGAATCCGCCTGCCAATGCAGGCGACAGGGGTTCAAGCCCTAGTCCAGGAAGATCCCACATGCCGCGGAGCAACTAAGCCCGTGCACCACAGCTACTGAGCCTGTGCTCTAGAGCCCGTGAGCCACAACTACTGAACCCGCGAGCCACAACTACTGAAGCCCGCGCGCCTGGAGCCCGTGCTCTGCAACGAGAAGCCACCGCAATGAGAAGCCCGCGCACCACAACGAAGAGTAGCCCCCGCTCGCCGCAACTAGAGAAAGCCTGCGTGCAGCAATAAACACCCAACGCCGCCAAAAATAAACAAGATAAAAATGAAAAAAAAAGCGCAGCAGAGACTCAGGCTGGGTGAGATGGTGCCAGGCTTCCAAGATGGATTCTTCAAGAAAAACAGGAATTAGCCTGAAAGAGCTGAGCACAATGCAGCGTGAGGGTGGACATTCCAAGCAGAGAAAGAAGCCCATGCCACGGGTCAGGGAGCCTCTTTAGCTGGGAACTGTGTGTCCTTTAGAAAGAGGCCATGAAAGCAGACGTGGAGGTGGAGGCTGGAAAAAGCTGGAGCTGGAGAAGTGAGCACAGTTCAAATCAGAGTCCTTAGGGGCAGTTCCAATATATTTATACACATATATATAGGAAAGAGTTTAAGGGTAACAATGTGGTTAAAAGGAAGCCCTGGAGGATTTGTCTTGAAACCGTATTTGTAAGCAAAGCAATGTTTTTACATGGATTTTTTACTGGAGAGGAGTGGAACTGATGGATTTTATACATGAGGGTCGAGTAAAGAACCCACAAATTATACCCTTGTCACCACCATTGAGAACCTTAAGTACTTAAGTACCATGCGGGAGAGTTTGCATTTACCCTGAACAGGTGTGCAGCGGGGTGGACACCACTGGTCAGGAAGACCAGCTGGCTGGCTATGGCCATAAGCCTGGTAAGAAATTCAGGGCAGAGGTAGGGAGCATGAAGAAAATAAGTGGATTCAAGAGGTTTTGAAGAGGTAGAAACTGCAGGACTTAGTGGCTGATGGCAGGAGGGGAGATGACAGCAAAGCACGGAGACCAGGATGGCTCACAGTGCTCTGACCTGGTTTGGGTTGATGGGTACCATTCACTGAAATAGTAAGTACAGGAGGACAGGAAATCAGGCAGGGAAGAATGGTGGGTTCAGTGTTGAAATACCACCTGTCAGTAATGGACAAGTTTTTGTTTTCTGGCCATGCTCTCCTGTTTAACTGATGAATGCCAAGTTGAAGAGGCACAAAGGTTTTCCCCATTTTAAAAGCCTCTCATTCTTTGTCTGTAGGTGATAGAGAACATTGCAGTGATCAGATCTCCAGCTGCTGGGCTTTCCCAAACGGGAACCCCAAAACAACTCACCTTTCCCTCCTCCATTTTTAGAAATAAATTCTCTCTTCAATTTATCAGAGCCTAGTTATTTAGTAAATTCAACAATATCCAGAAACCCATTTCAAATAAAAGGGAAGCAAAACGAAGGCATTACTACAACATATTGGGATCTACTCCCTGCACTGGTTTAGTTACACCGTCCCACTGCATCTCCACTGCTCAGGTGGAGTCCCTAGGACTGTTCTCATTTCACAGATAAAGAGGAACCTCAGGCTCCAGCTACAGTCAGGACTCTGTAACTCGAGTCTATCACGCCCTGAATTATATTCTTTAACTTTCCTGTGTTCCCCATACAATTTCGCTTCAAAGCTTCTAAAAGGTGTAGTATTTTGCCGTCTCAGTCTTGTTTCTAAACCTGCTGAAACCATTTAAATTCTCTGTGTTATAACTGCTCAAGGCTTAAGGCTAGTAAAGCCTGCGTGTCTGGAGAATCAGCTGTTCTCAAGGTCCCGTCTCTGGTCTACCAGGCGCTGCTTTCACAGCTGAGAGGAACACATTTCTTACGCAGCTAAACTCCTCCAATTTTCTTTCTGAGAATTACATTTCCAATCTCCTGATTGAAAGGAACAGGAGGGCCTATTTGCTATGGCCGAATTCATATAACACTGGTACCAAATTCTCAGGTCAAGCAACAATGCTCTTTCTCAGCGCCCTCCTGGTCCTTTCTCTAGAATTCCGAATTTCTAGCTCCTGAGAGATGCCTGTTCTTTGTCTTAGTTGTTACACTCATCTTCACTGAGAGATTCTTTCATTATCATTTCATTGGATTTATGTTTGGAACGACTTGTCTACCAAAAAAAAATGTTTTAAGTAAAATACATATGACTGAAAATCAAAAGTTGCAATCATTAGATGATAGTACTACCAGCCTGAAATATATGTATACGTATGTGTGTATATACATATGCATGTGTGTGTATATATGTGTGTATTATATGTCTATATATATGATATATCCAACCAAAGCACATAGAAAATGTACTCACATTGGGCAGAGTCGTCTTAAGTAAAAATATAATAAAATTTTTAACAAAAATAGTTTTCTGACCACTTCAAGCCCACTCACCACCACTGTCATGACCCCTCAGTGAATCAGTCCAGGCTGAAATGTTCTCTAACATGTAAATGTTAGCTAATAAACACTTTCCTGACAGGGTCACATTAAAATTGAGGCTCCACAGGACTGAATGTTGTCCGGCTTTAGAGGAGTTAAAACTCAGAATTTGATTCTTTTCGACTTGGTGTCAAAAAATGACAAATGACCCTTTAACTTCAGCTGCTTTCATACCTATCTCCCAATTCGAACTACTTTCCTAGATTTCTTTCTAGTGATTTTTAATGCTTATGTTTTCACTTGCTTTTCAAGGTCTTTGTAATTTATTTTTATATATCGTGTAAGAAAGAATATAAACTAATATGTTTCCTTAGAGAGCTGGCCAAATTTCCCAGTACTAGAAATTTTTAAAATTTGATAGAACTAGAGACTTATGTAGCGGCATAAAGACTCAAGGAAACATAAAGCTTTTCTGTCTTTGACTTAGTTAATTAGGAAATGTTAATTTTTATATGATTTACCAATTTAAGTCAATGTTATTAATTATGTAAACATAAACGGTTTCCATAAAAATATTACGTGCTACAGCAGTAGTGAAATTGAGTGAATTTGGTGACACTGGCCAACTCACTGTCGTGGACATAATTCAAGAACAATCCAGATGGATTAGTGACCATAACTTCCTAAGATTTAGCCTTTTATTCTATTAAGTGATTGTTAAATATTTAAAAAAAGAAACGATAGAAACTAACATTTCTGACTTTCACAATTATAAAATCAAAGTAAAACATATAAAGAAATAAAGACTCTTGGAAAAAACAGTGAATATCCATATTCTCACAGTCAAGTAACATGAAATAAAGTTAATTCAGATTATCCTGTGCTCTTCTGAAAATCAATATAACTGAGGGAATTAAAAGAGAAAAAGTTATGAGGCCTGCTTGCTCCCTTGCCTCTAAAATATGTTTTTGTTTGCCAAATCATGCCGTTTTCTCTGTTGTGCTGTGGGGTAGCCTTAACCTTCTGGGGTGAGTGAAGAGTTTCAAGCCAGCAGCCTGGACTCCAACACTGGTGTCTGCGCACCCAGGAGAGAGAGGATAAGAGGACTGATCCTATAGGGCTGCCAGGTGGATTAAGTAAATCAACATAAGTGAAACATCTGACACTTCCTGGTACACTGTTAGTGCTCAGTATTAATGACGCTAACATCATGAGTCAAGCACTCGGATACTTGATGTATGATTGTACCCCACCCGAGGTCACCTGGTGAGGCCTTAGAGCCTGTGCTCTCAACCCGTCCCTGTCCTGGCCTGTTTTCAGTGAAATCATTACAGGTAACGTGACATTGTAAAATGGCAATAATTCTACAAACCTTTTCTAGCCTTTAGACATTAGTACTTAATATTAAACAATAACTGATGAAAATATATTTCAATCTCTCACAGAGTAAAAATAAAATAAAGATAACTAATTAAAAATTAAAAGCTGAGCGGGGGTTAAAATGATTTTCACTGCTGTCTCTGGGTACAACGGTGATGAAATGCCTAATAAGGATTTTGCAACCTGCCTAGAAAAGTAATTTGGATTTTTTGCAGCAGTTTCTCATAAAACAGAAGAAATGTCCACAGAACACGTCCTTTGTCCTGGACTCCTGGACTCCATTTTCACGAATCTCAGATCTCCTATTCTCTATTTATCTGGATATTTTCAATATCAATACAGACACTGCAATCTCGACTTTCCAGGAAGTGCTACTAACCAGAAACTATCTAGGCTTCAGATTTCCAGGTTCTGAAATTACTGCAGTTTATTGATTGTATAATGAGAACACAGAATATTGAATTTAACTATAGTAAGAAATATTTGTAGATCTTTCTCAATGACAATGAATGTCCTCAACTCCTCACCACACCCAACCATTCTGGCCTCATCCTTCTCTAGGTCGGTACCGGCAGTTTCCAACACTCCCACTGGACCTGGAAGAATGCTGATGAGTTGGAGAAAATCAGGAAGAATTATAAGTAAACCCTAGGAAATGCACATAAAACCAGAGGCTTCTTTTTATCTTTGCACTGCCTTCTGTGAGAAATTGTTCTATCTGGGGCTAAATTTAATCTATCAGATGTGTGATGGTGGGAAAAGATTGTTTACAGCTCCTCTGTCATCTCACTGAATGAGCGAGCTTTTGAACCGCAAATCTGATCCAATCACTCATCTTTAAATCATTCAAAAGTTTTCTATCATCCATTAAAAAAGTATCCAATTGGCTTCATAAGATATAACAGACTCTCCAGGGTGTGTCCCCTCCCCACGTCCATATCTCATCTGCTGCAACTCACCATCTGGAATTTTATCTCTCATCATTAGCATCCTGAGGGCCTAATTCCTGATGGTGAGATACAGAGTCTGAAAGCCATGACCATTTGGGCACTGTGGTCTTATACTGACAAACAAAATATTTACAAATCTAAGACGACAAAATTTTGTTTGTGATTATCAGAATGTTTCCCAGATCTCTGAAAAATCAACCTAGTCATTACTGGAAGGAAAAATTCTAGGTAAAGTTCTACAGAGAATGAGATGAAATCCGATGTGTCAAGTGCTAAGCAGATTTTTGGACACTTATCCTCAAACTCATTTCAGAGGTCCTCAGACTAAATGCAAGCTTAACCTTGTATCTACCGCAGAATAAAACTGTGCTACATTCTATGAAACCCTGACAGTAAATTTTCAATAATTTTGTTAATCTTCCTCATATCTAGTCTTTTTTACAAACTTCCTCCTATGTAAACTTATGTGACGTTCAATATTTTTTCTATAACATTTCTGTCGTAACTCAAATCTCTAACTATACATTACGTAGGGAAGTCCCATGCTCTTGGAAAAGTGTTTCTATGCATTCGTTTAAAATCTTTAGAAAAGAATTATATCAAATAAAACTTTCCACTTTCTCCCTAAGATACCGTCTTGAGGACGATCAGCTGGAAAGTATTCTTGTTATTGATTTGCAGGAGATTAACGTGACTTTTCAGTAAACTTGTTAAAATACCTCAGATTATAGTTCTGGGGATCTCAACCTGAACTGGGCACACCCTACTTCACGATCCTGAATAGTTCCTTGATTGCTAAAACTTTCTATAAATAATATATTCATAAGTGGGAACAAAGATGTATCAATATATAACTTATTTTTATTAACATTATATTCAAAATTTTATACCTAAACCCTTGAAAATAGCAATGAAAAATTTATAGCTCAAAAACTAAATAAAAAACTGAATTTCTATTTTATGAGATTTTCCCATTCCTCAAAAAACTGAATTTTTATATTTTCCCATTCCTCTTGTTGAGCAACACTGATGAATTTTTATTTCATGTATTCTCTACTCAGTTTCAACTCAGATTATCCCATGTTAATATTTACCATTTTAGTAGCTGCCACAGATTGCTTATACCTTCCACAACTATTCAAATGCATTCTGCTAACAGTGAAGAGTTCAGCTAAGTTTTGTGAAGAGATCAGTTATAGAAAATTAATATCACAGTTGTAGTAAATTAATATCCCAATAGGTAATTAAAATACATGAGAAATGAAATGTAAGCAACAGGAAAAAATAAATGCTACATCAACCAGAATAATAGATAGAAGGCTATTTTTAGTCCAGAGAATAGATGAAATGGGTATTAAAAATGTAATTCTGTGTGAATCAAATTAAACCATCTTTAAAACAAATTAAAGTATTATAAACTATATTGTGTTCGATATTTTTCAGTATTAGAATGCGGTTGCTAACCCACCAGGCTCTTTATAACTGGAGGCTGGGTACTACACAGAATTAAATAATATGCATTTTCCCATTCAAACATTTCTAATTTTTAAAGATATGAGTAAAGGATACTTAGATGTCCACTTATGAAACAAGCAAAAAAGGTCCATAGTTTTAGGGGTGAAGGTGCCATTATTAATAACAATAAATGTATGAATGTCTATTAAAGAAAGGAGAACAAGAGGGAAAGGAACAGGGAAAAGAAAGCTTTTGCAAATTAAAATTAGAACAGGAAAATCTTTTTTATAATTTAGTAAGCTTGGAAGAGAAGGTTAAGCAAACCTCAAATCTCCCACAAAATAAAGCAGCAAAAAAGAGAGTGAAAATAAAAAAGATTGGAAAATTATAAGATCAGAACAGCACTGGAACATATACATAATAGATGGTTAGAGAAAGAGAACAGAAGTGGGAGAAAGAGAGCAGAGAAAAATGGTGGAAGGGAAATAATTAACAAAAATTATAATAATAATCCAGAAGTATTTCCCAGAAATGAGACACCTTGGTTCCCTGATTGAAAAATAAAATCTCATAAAGTATTTGGAAAAATACTAACACCATGACACATCATTATGAACCTCATAACAAAGGATCAATGCCAGGCACTATTGCAAATGCTTTGTTTCTACTTCACTAGCAGGTTGTGAAGATTAAATGAACTAGTGGGCTGTGTGTGTGTAGTGCTCACACGCTCGTGTGCATATACCACGATACAGTACCCCTGCTCTTAGTGTTAATATTGTATTGTATAAACACTAATGTAATACACCATTAGACTGTGCTATTATGAAATAACTCTTTGAACACATGATCCTATTGGTAGAAACTATCATAATTGCCATTTTACACTTGAGGAACTCGAAGGACAGAACAGTAAAGGGACAGAGTGGGAACTCAAACACAAGTCGTCCTCCTTCAGAGCCAGCACAATTAACCATCACACAATACAGGATCCTTAACTTAGGGCATGAACCAAGAGAGATTCCCAATAAATTAAAAAGCTGAAGATAGCAAAAGAAATTTATGAAAATATAAAAAGAACTTATAAGGAAATATTTTAATAATCTTGTGATGAAGAAAGACTTATTTCAAGACACAAAATCAGAACACCAACACTTGACTACAAAAGTTAAATATGTAGCAAAAGGAAATTAAACGATAAGATGCAATTTTTCATCCTTCAACCTGGCAAAATTTTTAGTCTAATTAATATCCAGATCATCTAATGTTAAGACACAAAGTACTCTTATACCCTCCAAGTGGGAATGTAAGCTAGTGCAATGCAAATTGAGTTTATATCAGAAACAGTGGCATAAAACAACCATTAAAATTTTTCTATTTTTGACAGTT
Source organism: Orcinus orca (assembly GCF_937001465.1). Taxonomy (NCBI): domain Eukaryota; kingdom Metazoa; phylum Chordata; class Mammalia; order Artiodactyla; family Delphinidae; genus Orcinus; species Orcinus orca. The sequence continues at coordinate 7,544,242 of NC_064573.1, read as the reverse complement.
TGAAGGATGAAAAATTACATGTCATGTTTAACCATTTTATGTAATCTTAAGCCAAATTACATAATTTCACTAGCAAGTACAAATACCTCCCAGAGAAAAGGTCAAGAAAATAATAATCCCTAACAAAAGAAAAGGTGTCACCTACATTTTCTCAGATTAATGTCTCCTGATTAATTTTAGTTATTATAAAATGAATGGACTATGGACTGAACTGTGTCCCCCAAAGTTCACAGGCTGGAGCCCTAACTCCAAATATGACTGTATTGGAAATCGGGCCTTGAACGAGGCAATTAAGGTTAAATAATATCCTATGGGTTGGACCCAGATCTAACAGGAAAGTCCACACAGAGAAAAGCACCAGTGAGGACCCCCTGCCAGCCCAGGAGAGAGTTCTCACCAGGAACCGACCCTGCCAGCACCTTGACCTCATACTGGCCTCTGGGACTATGAGAAAATACATATTGTTGTTTAAGCTACCCAGTCTTAAAGAATTGATATGAGGATTTTTAAAAAGAATATTTCTAAGGTAGTTAGCATAGAAATATGTGCTCAATGAACAGTAGTTATGCCATCATGGCTTTTCGTTTCCAAATCACTGTGTCTGCTTTGAAACCCATGGTCTTCATTCCCCGGTGGTTCAGATGCACTGAACGGAGCCTCAATTCCCCCCAGCAAATCTATTCAAGGGTCATGGAGCTCCTGGGACCCTGGAATCCTCACAGGCATTTCTGGAGCACACCCCTAGGAGAGCACAAAGATCGACCAAAACATAGTCCGCTTTGGACTGTAATTAGAGCTGAGGAAAATGCAAATACAGCTTATAGAAGAGCCACTGACTACAGGTCCTGAGCATTTCCAAGCATGACTAATACATGGTAGGTTTTCACTAAGAGAGTGGAGATGGCCCTTGTTGCTTCTACCTCCTGTCTGGTTTCACCTTTTACCTGGCTGCAAGGTAAACATACAAGTTTTAAACATCCCATAAAAACCTGCTGGCCCCAGATTCACTGCAGTGAGAGCCCTTAAGCCCTCTGTTTGCACCCCAACTGATTCTTCCATTCCCTCCCCCAGCATCCGGGCCTGATCTGCCGTCTGCCCTCTCCTAACAAGGGGTTTCTAGCCTCGGGAATCAGCATCCCCGCTGTGTCCACCTAGTCCTGACTGTTGCTAATGCCTTGGTCCAGGCTGCTCCCTTCCTCAGGAGGCAACTGTTCTATTTGGGGTTTTTTCCTGCTTTGTTTTATTATTTAAAGGGACGACACTTTTTCCTGTCCCCCAGATTCTAACAAACTAATAAAACACACAAATTCACGTAGCATTACTGGGGCATCGCCTCTTACCAATTAATGACCACAAGTTTTATGCTTTGGGAATCTTCTGACTTCCTTCCAAAACAATTTCCTTTATATTTTAGGTAAAGAATAAAATCAGTGTTAGTAAGTATGGAAAACTAGAAGCTGGCAGAAAGAGGATGAGCAGTGGTAACTGTACCAGGCAGCAAAGTACTGCTTTATCCCTCAGGAAAGAGAAGATACCTACAAGAGCCTGCCATCCCTCACTTTTTCTCCTAGGTGTGATGTGAATCTCTAGTCCTGCATTCCGACTTGGTAGTTATTTTCTACTGCATTGTGTTCCATCTAGTTTATTCCCGGTTTGAATCTTTCATGATGCGGCAGGAAGTTTTCCTTCTATGGCTAGAGTCACTTCACCTTTCTTGTCACGTGGTACTCTTCAGTTTCCAGGAGAAGTCATGTAATTTTGTTAGAATAAACAAATGTCTTAAATGCCTCTGTATCCAATATATGTCCTTCCTTTTGGAGTGGACCCATGTTTCTCCATCTGGGGCTCATATACTTGCCATGGAGGGAAGGGGGTAGGGGACGGTATGAAGTGTCATTTCAGAGTATACTTCAAACCACCAGGTAAATATGATATGTTTCTCTCCCAGATTGTCAATGTTACCTGAATATATGGGTAGAAAATATTATTTTCTATTAAAACAGACATGAATATACAATGGAGTAGAAATGAAAATTCAAAAGGACTTTTAAGATAGACTGATGGCTATGAACAAATTTGTTACTTTTAAATTGCAGCATTCCCCAGATGCCCAGAGTCTGTCTTTCAGGGGATGGTCCGGAGGGGAAAGTTTAGGAAGGATTTAAATAGGGTCTCTGTTGAGTGGAATGAACAGGTCTAGTCCAGCGAGTTTTTAATTTAAGCCACAAAGTTGATTTGTTTTGTTTTGTTTTCATCAACGGTGCCTAAGGGCACAATTCAAATAAATGTTGAGAAAATGATTAATTACTTCTCTCTTTTGTTCTCATACTCATTGTTGCCAAAATCAAACAGCACTTATCAAGCCTTCATATGTTCAGCTCTGATTGAGGTATGTTATTTTTGTGATAAGCAGAAACAGCATCATTTGTGAACTGTCTGTAAAGAAATGGTTGAGGTAAGAAAAAACATCATTTAATCTCCAATTAGACTAGAAATTGTTTGTAGAGGAGATGAAGAAATCTTCAAGATGACCTTGAAGGAAAATAATATTCCAAACCTGTCACGGTGAGAACAGCGTACTGCGAGGGTACACAGAGTATAGACATTGAACAAGAAAATGGACAAGAGTGTGGACACATTCAGCATAGAAAGAGGGATAAAAACTAACATTTATTAGGCACCTACCATCCCAGGTGTCTTCCTGTATGTTGCTTTGTTTAACCCTCAAAATACCTTAGGAAAGTATGTTCTTTCCATGCAAAAAAATGAGGCTCAGAAAGGGATGGTAGAGCTGGATTTTGGACTCAGCAATTTCAGTCTTTGGTGGTGGTGTCTACACACTCCGTGGAGCAGAGGTCTCTGGTGATTGTTGAACTGAAGTGTACAGTTCTGTAACCAGCTCTTCTAAGCTGCGCTGGCGTCCTGCTCTGATCCCATACAGCACTGGCTGTGTGGACCCTTCATTTGATGTTTACTGTTATCTATCCTTGTCTGATGATCATTCCCAAAGCAGCCTGTGAACTCTGGAAACTCAGGAGCCAAGGCTTCCGTTACTTTGTCTTCCCTGTGGAGTCCTGAACTACTTTAGTAGATGCTTGGCAAATTTTAGTTGCATGATTGAAGTTTTACCGCCAAGATTCTAGATTCTGTGTGCAAAGGCAAGGACTCTTCTATATTCATGACTCAAACCTTAGCCTTTAGACCACAAGTAATGTGAATGAAAGGTGTGCTCTCGCATTGCTCTCTTTCAGATATCTCTAACATTTTTTAAAATGACAGGATAAAACCCAGGCCAGGAACATGGTCTTAATATTAGTATTTCCAACTGGTTTGTGCTCATGAACGCCAGTCTCTCCTCTTACGGGAACTGAACTATCATCCAGCAAGTCAATGGTGAGATAAGGAGGCAAACTGTTAAAATTTTAAGTGATGTTCCCCATATTGGATTAGTGTATCACAACCTTGTCACATAAGCATCATGTCAAAAGGCCACCTCCTTAGGGAAGACTTCATGGACTGCCCCCTATGGATGGCCGTGCTGGAGAGAGTCCCTCATGGCATCTGTCTCTTGCTGTGGGGATGCATTTAACATGTATGAATTTAATTGATACACATTGATTTAATACTCAAAAGCACCATATTATACCATTATTGTCATCCAGAATGTGCAGATAAGGAAACTGCGAAACCCAGAGACCAAGTAAGTCTCTCAAGATCAGTTACAACGAGTTAGCCACAGGGGCAGCACGTGTGCCCAGAGCTCTAACTCCTAAGTCCCCAAGCTGATCTCGCCTCTAATGGCCGAACCCTCCTGCCTACCCCCAGCTTCCTCTTCCTCATTGCCTCCTCAGGGTCCTACAGCAAAGAGAAGACACACTTAGCTGAGATTTTATGAGAATTTGATGATGGAATTCAGCTGGACCTTTGAATCAGCTGTCGGTCCAATTACTGAATCAGTAAGGAGATGTGAGAGATGGCAACGGCAAGGCAGCCCTGCCCCCCTCAGGCCTGAAGGAGCACAGAAAGGAAATGGGGTTTCTGGACCCTGGGAGAGGGAGGGAAGGGAGCAGAAAGGTCTGGAAACTCAGAAGCAGGAGGCTGGGTGGCAGAAGCGCAGGAGCAGACGGGACGGCCTCAGTAGGAGACGCCCAGGCCTCTCCTCCCAAGCACAGGAGCAGAGCACGGCCTCAGTAGGAAACGCCCAGGCCTCTCCTCCCTGACCTCCCGCTGAGTCTTAATGAGAGAACCAGGCCAACAGTGAAACTAACATGATTGTTATCTCGAAAGCAAGCGTTTGCTCTCACGACTTTTTAACACTGAGGTTCTACCACTTTAATTACCTTTTTATTGCCCAATGCATTTGCATTTCCTCCCTGGGATCCCAAGCTTCAGACTCGACCCGGATAGATTCCGAGTCACCAAACACACCTGACGATGAAAAGTGGCTTAGTGCATGACCTTGCGAACGCCAGCCCCACCTGAGGAGCCTGATGAGATGTTTGATGTTTCTGTGTTAATCATCTTCCCTGGATTCCTCACCATAGAGACGAGAAAAACTATAAACCAAACTCAATACGTCTCTTGCTTTGAGTGAAATAGCTCTGAGAGGGCAGAGCACACCGTATCTATTTTTTCTTCTCTCCCCACTGAGCTCATCCATTAGATAATCATTCTCACGTGTGAAGAACAATTACTGACTGATTAAGAAGGATGGGGAGACCCCTGGGAAGTTCACCTGAAGCCCTAGAACGCATCCTTTCTCCCTACGTTGTTAGCATTCTGCTAGTTTTCCAGTAATCATTTCTGGATTTTGCATTAAACAAATTTCTCGTCGCAGGGGTGCATCTGAACTATAAAATCACTGAAATAAATTTCCTATAAGACTTAACTTTGAGGCTATTTTAGTAACCATGAAGGTTTATCGTTTGGGTTAACCATATCATGAAGTAGGCTCAGTTACTCACAAACCCTCCAGGCGAAGCCAGGGCCTGAAACACAATCATTGTGAAAGATTCTTCCTGATAATTGATGGCGACTGGTTAGGATAAAGTGTAGTCTGCCTGCTCAAAAGGTTTTTATAAGTATGTCATTTGCTTCTGTACGCTGAGAAGTGAGTCTCAAAGAAAAGAAAGCGCTTACAGGCTCTCCAGCAAAAACAGCTTTTTTTTTTTTTTTTTTTGGAAAAGCTTTCTGTGCTTTTGTTCCAAAGGTTGAAGTAGAGTACAAGTCTGAGATCCCTAGCTCTCTGGCATCCAGAATTTTTGAGAAGACACACTAAGGAAACTATTGAGCCCTGCATACATTTTTAACTCACCAAGGAACCAAGCGCCGTTTCTCCATTTTTACCTACTCACCTCGCGCTTTTCGGAGTCAGTTTCTTGGTACAGCTCTCCTTCCTTTTTCTCTCTCCAGGTCACGGGTTCGGGTCCTCGAAGATGTCACGCGCACAGACGTTTCCCAGCTACGCCTCGGAGCAGAGCGAAGAGACACAGCCGTCCTTGTCCCGGTCCAGCAGCTACAGCTTCAGCTACAGCTCCAGCCTCATCCAATGACACCCAGAGAGATGCTGAGACCAGAGAGACAGTCTGTCCTGCCTGGGGGCCATGACGCCCTCTGCCTCGCGGAGGACCAATTGCAGGGAACATTGAAATGGGTTGGGTCTATCCCCGCTCCCAGTGGAAGGTTAAAAACTGGAGTTCTGCTTCCTTGATTCCGTGGCTAAGTCCTTTATTTATTGAGTTTCTTGCGGGGGAGTCTATGTTTTACAAAAATAGAATCCAAATCGTCTGAACAGTCATTTAAACAAAATCCTTTGAGTCTGACAGTAGCAGAAGCCTGGGCAGGGTGAGAAGTCGCCCACGCTGGACTATACCTGGGTGAAGGCATTGCCCCTGTCCTCCTGGCTCAGTCGTCCCACCTGAGGAGAGGTCTGTCCTTAGACAGAAAGGTGACCCACCACAAGTTCTGTGGCTTGGAGGGTTTCGACAGGGACAAATCCAGTAAGCTCTACAAATGGCATCACAACTTTCCATATAAATAAGCCCAGTGACAAGGGAACACGCCCACGAAATTTAGAACACACTCTTAAGCAGGGCCCTGTAGCTCTATTCTGTGTGTGTGCTCTGTGTGTGTGTTGTGTGTGTGTGTGTGTCTGTAGACAAATATAGATATGGATATTGCTGTATCCATCTATAACAAGTATATATCAATGTGTGCTGAGAGTGACAGCATATGCTCACTTAAATTGTTGAAAACTGTTATTTGGTGCATTAAAATTAAGATTGTTAAGTTGAATAGCTATTTTTAAAATAGTGCTGTAAAAAAAAAAAAAGGCTTCTTATTAGCAAAGTATTTATGTAGTCATGTCTGCTCCTGTGAGAAACATAGGTGACGATGTGAAAAGGGGGACCACTTCAGAAGCGAAGGAACCAGTCTGGCTGTCCTGCACGTCACGTCACTGCACTGTCTTTCTGTTCAGTAATCCCTTGTTGGTGACGATGTTTCTCCCTTTGGCCCCCTCTGAGCTACGTGGGGAAGATTGGGTGTGATCCTCGATTGGCTTTCCTTTAACCTCAAGGAAAAGAAGCACTCTAAATGACAATCTGTTTAAGAAAGAGATAAAAGTACACTTTAAATGAAATCAGACATTTTGCAGTCAGGAGACCAACAATAGGGACAGGACTATAGGTATCATTTTATGTGTCACAGATGCTGTTCCCGGAGAGCCATCAGGGGCTTGTAATTTACTGTGTAACCAGAATTGGCTGGGCTTTACTTTCCTTTTACTGGATATGGGTTGGCTGGGATTATAAGAGAAAATAGACCCCCCCAAAAAAAAGTTTTTTTCATTCCTGAGACTAATGACAAACCTACTAGATTTAAAGGGACGTGGTGATTTCCACGTGAACTGGGGAAGTTTGGCTAATTTGGGTCAACATAGATATTTTTGCCCTTAGTTTTGGAGTTTACTCAAGTAAAAATAAAAATCATTCTGCCCGAATTATCTGATGCCACGTGCCTAAGACGGTCAGCTCATAAATACTCCGAAGGTGGATGTAAAGAACAGCGAGCCCAGGTCATGTAAGATGAAAACCTGATTTTTTTTTCAATATCAAAAATTTTTTAAGCTTTCAAAGTTAGTCTGTTGAAAGGGTACCTTTTTTGCTGATCTGTGATAAGGCTTTTTTTTATCCATGTCCATAGCTTGAATGCAGAGTCACAATTCATTGTGGAGAGTTACTAGTGGTAAAAGAGGTATTCAGTCCCTCCGTGATAAATTTGCACTTATATCAACTGCCTAGATTTTCCACACATCAGATAAGTCTGAAAATGCCCTCAAGATGCTAATCATAAGAGTTAATGTGGCTGTGAAAAATAATTATCCTAAGCTTTCAGGGATAAAAAGAAAATTACTCAAATGCTCTGCACTGTGAATTTTGCTGACACAGCAGAATAGCGGACGACTGGTTCCTGACGACGATACAGCCTTCCCTGAAATCCCGGCTTTCAGGGTTGAACACCTCTGAATTACTTTAGCACATGGCGTTTGCTTTTGAAATGCCGCTAGTGAAACACACCAGAGCAACTCCCAGCTGAGACCATTTGAGCACAGCTCCCAGTGGTGCCACGCTCAGAGCAAGGCTCTCGTGGCTCACTCGGTCGAGTTGTTGCTTACAGACCACAAGTTTCTACATGGAACTTAGGGGGACAGATCCTCAGGGGTCCTGGTATATGTCTCAGCTTCATTAATGTGCCAGAAGCACAGACAGCGGGTCCGGGGGCGGATTCTGCTAATTGGACGAGTCTGCTCTTGTGTCTGTTTGGTGGGAGACACGATTCCCGCATGAAGTAGTTTCCAGAACACTGTTTGCTTGTGATCATTACCAGTGAGTGTAACTGAGGGGGTCCCAAAGATCAGGCATAACCTTGGGCCGGTTCATTCAGAAAATAATGTCATAAAAAAGAGTCAGAGAGAAATTTCCTTCCCATGTCCTTAACCCAATCTCATCACAATGAGAATAATGCTGTAAAAGATTTCATGATAAATTTTTGGAGATTTATTCTAGCATACTCCTCTAACTATACTTAAAATTGCAGCTAAGTCAAAATTGCTAAATGACCAGATAGAATTTACATTAACCTAATATACTTGGCATAAGGCAATGCACACTGTAATCAGTGACAAGCAGATAAATATTCTGCAAAAACCAAAGATGAAAACTTACTGAACCGGTCTGCTGGAAGGTCATAAAACCAGCACCAGTGGAGTAAGTAGAGTGGTCATAGGCGTGTATCCAACTCACTCGAGCTTGTAGGTTTTTGACTGAAGATGCCTCTACGCTTTGCAAGCATTTTTCTCCCTTCAGAAATTGTGTTCTTCTTTAATATACATGTGACTTTTTCATTGTGAGGGAGTGACTGCTATGAACCAAAGACATCTTTCGGCTCCTTCTGAAACTGACTCAGTCAGCTTTCCATCCAGATTTAGACCGGCGGACGATGATGGTCACAGTTTCCATATCAGGTTGGAAGAAAGCAGTGGTCAAGGAACCCAACACAACTCATAAAGGATCTTCTGAGAGCAGAGAAAGCCTGGAAGACGTACACATTTCATGGAAAGATTACCTGAAGGGGTTTATTTTTTATGTCCCCAATTTTTTGTTCTGATAATATTAATTGTTGTACACGTGACATTATATTTATGTAGAAAAGTACAAAATAACTTTGACCCAATGGTTTACTATTCTGGTGGGAGGGAAAAGAAAACACTTCTTTCTCTTAGTCATCAAACAATGATGATGATTAGCACTCAGAACTAATTTGTTTATGCAATAAATATTTATGAATCAATAGGTTTTGGCCACTGCCACAATTTGAACTTAATGAAATAAGAAATATATATTTACTTATATATTAAGGAAGATGTGGTTTGATAGAGCATGTGAAATAAAGTGAAACGTATTTATTAAAAGTAAACCTCACCTTTTCCAACAAGTAGTAACTATAGTACTAGTCCTTGTATCTTGTACAATTTTCCTCTGTCTTCATTGGGCAATTATGTTTGAAAATAATTTATCACCTATAAAATGATTAACCACTTATTCTTTCTGTCCAGTATAGAAGCAGTGGACTGATAAATAACTTTACACTGTTTAGTAGTTTCTATAAATCCAATTTATTGCATGTGGTATCTTTATAGTAGATATTAAAAACATCATAAAAATTGATGTCTGCCCCTCATTCTTTGGCCAATATCTCAGAAAACTCTGTAAAAAAGCATGATTACACTACTCCCTTGATTATTTGAGCCACTTACTAAAATGGACCATTAATGCTACAGTGAAAACAAGCTAAGAAAATTATATTCTTGTAAAAACATTGTAGTCCAGATTTGATTTTTTACAATACATACAGCACAATAAATGGGCAGTATACACTCAGTGGGGCTGAGCTTAGGCCTTTAACACTTTGTGTTTTATAGCAAACATTATACTAAAAACTGCTCAAAGTGAAAATTATACATTTTCTCCAAATCTATCATGTCTGTCAATACCTTGCAATTTCAAACTGCTTTATCAATCATTAACTATACTTTATAATCCCGGAAACTTGGCCTTCTCAGAATAGATAGAACTTTGCCACGAGACCTGTGTTAATAATTATAGTAGGTGATACACCACACAAATGAATTTCTAGCCTATGAAATTTATGGAGTGCAACTTCCCATGGAGGGGGTAGAGCAAGAGGAGGGGGACTAGTCATTAGGGCAACAGTTTAGATAAAATTACAAAAACTCCAATGACGTGTCCAGTGTTACACTGGGACTCTGCTGTCTTCATATTCTGACCTCAGTTCTATGTCACAGACATGGCCTTCTTTACTAGTTTCACCTCGTACTAAGTATGCAATTGAAACAAGACATAGGTTGTATCAGGTTTTGAAGTTACCACAGAAAGACAACACATATCAAGTATGCTTCCTTCAGTTTAGTGAAAATTATTGCACACAAAAGAATGTATCATCACAAAACACCCATGGTTAAATGTCTCTTCAGTGACACGAGCATCAGTTTCGTATGGTCAACCTCATCTGAGTTTCAACATGATGTATTAGCTGTGACACTGGCTGGGGACTAAATAAAAGGTCAACAGCCTCACATGTGAATTCTCTATCAATGTATTCAAAAGATTCACCCACTTTTCTTCTCTGAAACGACCACAAATGCTTCCACTTTTACTCAAGAATGTAAATCTTTGTTGTATCATTTCTACAATTATTACAACTAGGTGAGGCATGGGATAGTTCATAGACTCTCGGGGAAGTATCATGAGATGTTGGACACATTTTCTAAATAGATGGAATGCTAGCTAGCTCTGAAAGCAATCACGTACAAGAAAATTTCCGCTTTATGTTCTGCTCAGGAGAAAACCAAAACCCGTGGGTATTGTAATTTATTCAAAGGCAAAGAAAATGGTCAGGAATAGTTTTGCCTCATTCCAGGCTTCTAATCCAAGAATGTTTCCTTGACTCCATGTCATCTCCCAGTTAGGCATGGTGGGAGCGAGAAATACCACATGGCCTCTAGATAAATAGGCCCTTGTACGTTGAAGGGTTTCTTCCAGTTTTTTAGATGTTCCTCACTCTTCCTGGATTCATCACCACGATATCAATAGAAAGGCTTGATGAGGCAATTCATTAGACTGGCTGTAGGTCATGAATGATTAGGATAAGTCTTATTACTCCTACACTGTCTTCGAGTTCTTTGTTGGAAATTCAAATTTATTTATCCTGAAGCGATAGTTGAACAACTTTAAAAAAATTAAGTAGATGTCTATGTTTTCTATTCCTGCTAGTTCATCATATTATAATTGTGATTATTATTTTGAGGATCTTTATCATTCTGTAGCACTTTCGTTTAATTATCTATGGCATTTGTCACAACTTAGATAATAATATCCAAGCTACATTTTTTTCCATGTGAACTCAAAAAGCTTTCATTTTCAATCGAAATTTGGGAAATGGCTTTTTTACATTAAAATACCTTACACATCAAGTTTTTTCTTACACACTTCAGTAGACAATTATTTAAATTAACTTTAGATAAATAAATAAGTTAAAATTACTAAATAATATGAAAACCACATTTTACTTGCGATTTTAGGACATTTTTCCCAGTTGAAGATTTTAACGTCTTGTTAAGATTTAAAGGAGAGGAAAAATACATTTTTAACTGAAATATACCAACTTCCTTCTAATAATTCAGCTTAATAAGTTTTCATTTTACCTCATCTTCTATGTCTGCTACCCTAGTCCATATTCCATATTCTGGTTTTAAGAAGAATGAGTGGATTAAAATTTTCTAATAGTTATTTTGGGAAGTTTAGTAGTTGATGCAGTTAACTTCCTCAGTCTGCTCCCTGATTTTAGGACAATTTGAGACTTAATGAGAACATAAAATCAATCCTTTTTGTAGACACAGAATCATGGGTCAAATGGAGCAAGGTCTCCACACTGTCCCTGTAGTTGTGTTCATGTTGGAATTTGATTATCTTAACACTCAAGTGATCCACAGCCTCGTAAGAGTCGCTTATTTTCAGGAATCAGAAATTTAAAAACCCAAATTAAGGAGAAAAACAAAATTGAGATGATGATTTGAAAAAAATTTTTTTTTAAGTCACCACATGATTTCTCTCAAAGAAAACATTATGAGTTATGAGAGGCTTTTTATGGCGTTTCAATATCATTAATTCTTTGAGGCTGAAAGGCAGGGAAAATGAAGAAGAAAATGACAGAACTATCTTGATATTAAGTATGAATCAGAAATTAATATGATATAGGTCAATATGAAATAATTTGATTAATAAAATTGAGATTTACATATATATTGCATAATTCAAAGAACAATGCTTTTTCTTATCTAAAAGAAAATATATATATAAGTGGGTGGAGTTGGGGGAGATGAAACTCCAAATTTTTGTGATGACCTGAAGTAGAAGATTCTTTCCCAGTATAAGACACTATAATTTTAGTTATAGTAAGCAATGTATAAATCACAGCAACAAATCAGTCTACCCCTTGACAATAAATGAACATGAAAGCCAGAATCACCTTTACTGAAGATGACAGGAGACCTCCCAGGGTCTGCAGGGGCCTCAGTTACTCTCTCCACACAAGCCCTAACACACACACACACACACACACACACACACACACACACACACACACTTTTGACTATTTACCTACACTATATATTCCACTGTAATACTCTTTTTCCTAGGTCCACACAGAATTATCCCATCTTGTAAAATCCTTATCCCTATGAATCTTCAAAATATATTAAAATTATGTGCTGTATGTCTACTTTCCATAAATTCTTTTAAATTAATTTATATATACTTTGTGACGTCTTATACGGTACATTGTAAACAAATGTCAATTGTCATTGATTAAATTTATTGTTTATGAGTACTTTGATAAAAATAACTTTGGATGCTAGGCCCCTGTTAAGAAATAAAATACCCATTGCAAACTTGCTTCTATTGGAAAATATGTGATTTGACATTCTTTATTTTTAATCACAATCTATCCCAGATAAATAATAGTTCGGGGACGTCTGGACTTAAATACTCATTGGGCCACCTTTGGGAAGGGAATGCAAAGAAATAGCTGCCCCTGGAAACTAAATGTGAATTTCTGGCAGAACAGAAAATATTATTATAATGTGGCAATAATAAAATTAGGAAATTAAATTATTTTAAAATCTGTCTGTGTGATTTTCCCCCTTGGTAAAATACATGAAATGCATAGTTCAAGAATTACCTTTTTCTGAATTCATAGTTTCTATATCTCAATCCTTAATAGATAAAACTTATTAATGTCTTACTCATAATTCTAAGAAATTTACAAATGATATTGCTACCAGGAGGAAAATTTATACTGTGCAAGATTAAGTTTCCCCCATCACTTAAAAAAAGGTAAAGCCGTTCAAAACTACTACTTTACACGACAACTTTGCATGATTGAGACTTTGAATATCTAACTTGATGGTTTTTTACTCAAGAGTTGTTTAATGTTGTTGGCACTGTAATATTATATGATTTCCTTAATTTCTGTTATTGAATGATGAATTGTAACTATGTAATTAAACAGAATTCTGGCAATCATATTCTGCTAACCTTTAAAATGTCAATTATTCCTTCACTTATTGGCTTGCTATTTTTAAAATAAAGTAAAAGAAGGCCCTTTATTAAATGTAAGGTTACTGAGAATTTATTATGCATTTCCAGTGTTTTCCTTATGATAATAGAATATAATTTTTATTAGGTTGACTCTGGTTTGGTGGAATCATAGAATATTAATATTGAAAATGACATTGGTGGTTAACACATTTTCTAGTGAAGTCACACCCAAAGTTTTTAAGTGGCTTTCTCAGTGTCACACAACTAGAAAAAAGTTTTTCCTCCGGAACTATGCTCACCCTTTAATAAAAAAAAGAAAATTATTAAAAATGAACATTTGGTAGACAAAGGTTTAATATCCAAAGTGAAATGTGTGTGGTCATGACTGTACTAGACACCAGTAGCTTCTTTATTATTTTCCATCCCATGATATAGAACCTTTGTCACTTGGATTTAGACCACAGAATCTGTTCCTGAAACTTAATCTTTAAATATTAGCTGGATATATCTTATTACTTTACCAAATTAGTTGGGAGTATTTTTCCTTTTAGAGAGTCATGTCTTTAAAGAAAGGGTGAGGCTTCCATAATATCAGAGAAATCAAAACGGGTGAGGGTCAAGCGGTCAGTCCTAGTGCTAAAATGTCCTGCTCCAACCAGGTCTGGACAAGGTCATGAATTTGAAGAAAGCAATGAAAAATGTATGAGTGCTTTCAATTCTGTGCAGAAGGTAGAAGGTTGGAAAATACTTAGGGAGTGGCAATGATGATGCAAACACTCATTCTTTCTAACTGCTGAATGAAATACAGCTTATTCTGGATATGACGTTTTTGTGCTAATTTCATAACAAATTGGTGATGTGAACTTGATGGATTTTTCTTTTCCTTTCTGTCACTGTTAAAATCACGGGGATTATATTTACCAGGCAAAGGGTCCTTATGAAAAGTGCAAGGTTTGTGTAAGTTTAGAGCTGACATAAGAGAAGATATTTAATAAATGCATGTCAGAGGGCACGGCCCAATAGCAATTACTATGCTATTTTTGTAATATACAAAGGAAAGCAAAATCAAATAAGTCCCCAAAATGGCAAAACTGCTATCTTTATTTCTAAGTTATTCAAGAAAAATAGTAGGCAAATATACCTAATTTTGATATCCATATGGTAAAATTTTAAATCAATGTTTGAGCAAGAACTGGATACAGTACCTAAATATTCATGGAAACATGAACTATCCTAGTATCTAGGTGTTTTAGGAAACCGGGCTGCTGATGTATATGATCTCAAAGGCTAGTCCGTGGCTGAATACTTACTGAATGCTTGATATTTTCAAGACGCGAGTAGAGGGCACCCGGTATCTCTTGGCCCTTGTTCTGGCCTCCTTTTAATTACTTTGGATACACAGCAGTGCCAGGAGGGCACTCTGATGGCAAAAGGCTGTGTGGCTTTCCACAGAAGACCTGAGATGGCAAAAATAAAGGAGTGAGGGAGGGAAGAGAGACCAGCCTCGTCAGCTTCCTAAATCCCTTTCTCGAAGCTGTCTCTGCATTTCTCTCTTCCCCTTCCCACCCCTTCCCCTCCTCCTCCTTCTTCTTCTTTCTCAATCCCTCGCTTTCTCTCTCTCTCTCTCTCTCTGAATAGCTAGGCCTCACTTTTTTTCATCACAGGAAATTATTAGGCAGCATAGTCTAACATAACTCCAAAATCACCTCTTGCTATTTCTATTGTATAAATTTTGTTAAACCCGTTTTTCTAAAATTCCCTATTCCTCTCGACACAAACGTGTACATAAGACGAATATGGACTCGCCATCACTGTCTATGTGTGTGTGAGTTACAGAAACCTGTTCTACATCTCTTATACTCTTCTGAATATTTGCAAACTTTGATTATAAGGTAGCTGAAAGAAAAAAAACACTATTTCAAAATTCAATTTAAAAAACATTAATTGAATCTTCTAAGAGCTGGGAATTCAAAAGTGAGTAAGACTTAGATTCTCCTTTAAGGAACTCACCATTTAAGGAAAAGTATGCATTTCAAGTCACGAAGTAGGTATATCCAGTCTAGCGCTGTTCAGCCAATGTTGCTTGACTTAATAAACTCCTTTCTTGTTCCAATATCCATTAAAACATATGTTTTAGGTAGCCTGCTGTTTCTGAAGTTTATAGTTTTTTAACAAATGTAATTCTATTTCAGAGACCTAAATAGACAGAGCTTGATGTCCAAAACAATAAATATTAAAGCCATTAGCAGAACTAATCCATTTCACTCACTCTAACTACAGCCACCTCACTGTCAGCAAAATAATCTAAAGTAAAAATGCCGCAAAGGATATACTGTGAACGTTCTGCTCAGCTCCGCACCCCCCACCCTCCTTCCCCACCACCTGGCCCTCTTTCTCAATACTGAGAGAGGCTGGCATTCTAAATCCTAAATTGCATGGACCATTGAGAGAGCTAAGAAATGTAACTAAAATGAATCATCATAAATTTAGAAATTGTAAGTGGGATGACTAGGTATTATATAGGAAAGATTGTCCACAGCTACTTTTAATATTGTGCACAACTTAGACTGATTGGGGGTGATATTGGATATCTCAGGTAAAATCAACATTGCATATAGTACAAACTATTCACTACATACATGAACAAAATGTAATTATTCCATCCTTCGTGTGACATTTGTCCTTTCCAACTCTTCAACAGAGATGTAAAATGTATACATATCCAAGAGGCACTATTCCCCAAAAGAGATGTTATATCATGATGTTTGACATTTTAAACAATAACATTTTTATGCTATACTTAACTGTGTGTTGTAGAGTTTGGGGCATTATTTTTAATGTATCAGAACATTATGAGCTCTCAAATAATTCAGGTCACTGCTGAGAACTCGAGTAAAAGAGATCATCTCTGTCTTTTTTGGTTCCTGTCTAGACACCATCTTTTCTTGAAGCTTAAATGACATGGGATTCTTACAATAATAACTGGTGATTATTATTAACGATGTTCCCTAATCTGGAAGTGATGGTAACAGGTCTTGGGCAGTAATGGATTGTTTCTTAGTCTAACTTAATAGAAATGTTCAACTTCAACACTGCTTCTATTAACATGTAAAGAGAAAGAGTTTAGAGTTTTAGAAGAAATTGTTCAATGATCTATTCAGAAAAGCTTTGCAATGTTCTGGTTTATGGCCATATGGAGTGAAGAAGCTATAGGGCTACTCTGACTTGGATCCATTGTTCATGTTAAAGTGACTCTTTCACACATTTATGAAAGCATATAACTAGCACTGTGTAACGGGCCCTCAGGATGTGTGGACCTCCTTTCTCAAGTTGCCATTCTGTTTTGTTTATCTTGCTTTGCATTGTGTTTTCTTCCACTGAAGCCTAACATTCGTATGTATATATACACCCTGATCATGCTGTTAGTGCCTTGTTTCCTCTTACCCATGCATTCTTCTGATTCTCACTTACCTCCTGTGCAACTAATCTTTAAAATATATACTGAATACATGTAGCCAGGGAAACACTTTCCTTTGACTTGCATTTATTCCATTTTAGCATCATCCAAAAAAAGTCATGAAGTCAGGTGCCTCAGACTGTATTCTGGGATGGATGGGTGTAACTGACAGTTCCTCTGACTTAGTTTCTGCTGACTGTGTAGACTTGACACATTATTTTCTTCTCGTGGCTTGAGATGGTATGTCTCTTTACTACCTTTTGCTTCTTTTTGGACTAAAAATTTGATAAGGTCTGATGTTGACCTGAACAGTCAGGGAAACTGAGTATGATCATATGACCTCATACGAATCTTCAGATTGTATTCTATATTTTATTTGTGCTCAATTTTCATAGACAGTAAGTATTTTGTCACGTGGATCTGTGGCCCGTGAAAGTGGGACAAAAATAAGTATGGAACAGAGAGAGTCAGATGGGTCAGAATCCAATGTCAGGCCACCCTAGTGAAGCGTCACAAAATCAGGACAAAGAAACAGGCCAGAAACCAAGACAGTAGAAAATACATATACTACAAGTATGTGGGGAAGGACTTCCAGGTTTAATGCCAACATAGAAAGAGCTTGGCAGTGGCCATGATTACAACAAGAAAAAACTGAACAGACTAAAAATCAGTGACTTTCCTTGGATCTATCAGAGAACTGAGGTCACAAGGCAGACCTCCACTGCAAAATCTGCAGAGACAGACACATCCAGACAGCTACCGCAACCAATATCTCCTCACCTGGAGCAGAAGCTCTGAGGCCATCAACTAATAGGAACACCTAAATGGTGAGCTGGATGAATTGCTGAACATAACTGTGGACTAAGCGTGAGAAACTCATGGAAACCATAGTCTAAGAGGGACCCCGAAAGCCACCAGAGTCTCACCATGAGGATTCAAGAAAGATTCCCTCACGGACCTGGCCAGGGAAGGGGCAGCATCACTACTGTGAAATAAGCCAAGAGCCTTCTCAGTAACAAAGACCTACACTCCAGAGGAAAGGACTTTGTCAGAGCACAGTTCTCAAACCTAGTCCCAGCTCCTGCAGCCTTCCTGTCTCACCTGAGAAAGAAAAATAAAAATCATAATCATAATAACATAGTTAACAGTGGCCAGGCTGTCATGGAAGTAGACTGGAAACTCTGCAGCCAGGGATTGGGGTAGAGGGCAAGAGGGAAAGCAATTCCGCCAGGGAAACATCTGTGAACTTAACAAAGTCATAGGCTGAGACTGAATCATACAGTAGTAGAACACCCTCCTCCCCCGCCACTTGCCATCACACCAGTAGGGGTCCAGTATAATCACAGCAGACTGCTGACAAAAGAGCTCAAGAGGGAAAATCTCTCTGAGGAGTACCTAGGAGTACTTGGTACACTTTTTTCTTTTTTGCTCTTTGTGAAGTCTCCCAGGAAGGGAAGGGGGCACATCCGAAGCTCTCAGGATGCACTTTGTGAATGTGGCTGTGTACGGGTGGGGAGTAAAGTGCAGGTCCAGGTAGAGGCTCAGGCAGAGAATCGGCTGGGATGTGCTCAGTGTCAGGAGCAGCTAAGAGGACAGCAGAAAATGCCCAAGATGCTGCCGGGAGCATTCATTCCAGAACGAGCCCGATGTCTTCTGATCTCAGGAGTTCCTGGGGTGGGGGAGAGGATGGGGAGTCCTTGGATGGGAAACACCTGGGCGCCCCAGTTGCCAGAGGCCCTTATTCCAGACTTGTCAGTATGCAGTCTGGTCCATGCCATCTTTCAAGCAAACCCCAATCATTGTCAAGGCCTCCCAACCCTCAGTCAGAATCACAGTGTGCTGAAGTCTCACCCCAAAGGCACAGCCAGCTGTGGGGACCAGGCTCTGGGCCAAAGGACACACAGGGGCAGGACTGACCAAAGCCAGGGCGGGGGTATGTACTGCACACGTGTGGGCCGAGAGTGTGTACACTTCCAGAGCATTCTGGGCCACAGTGAGGACTCCTGGGGGCCAATCCAATGTCTGCCATGGTCCAAGCCCATAGCTGGAGATATATAGGACACGCTAACACAATTCAAAAGAAAGCTGGAGCACCTGTTTAATTTTAGACAAAGCAGACTTCAGGACAAGGAATGTTATCAGGGATAAAAAGGGCATTACATGTGACAAAGTGGTCAATTCTCCAAGAAACACTGACAGTCCTAAAAGTGTATGTTCCTAATAATAGAATACCAAAATACATGAGGCAAAAGCTGATAAAACTGCAAGGTGACATAGTAAAATCCATAACTGTACCTGGAGACTGCAACATGTCTCTACCAGCATGTGATAGAACAAGCAGGGAGAAAATCAGAAAGAATAAGGGTGACCTGAACAGCACTGTCAGTCAGTTTGATCTACTGAACATTTGTAGGATATTACATCCAGCAGCAGAATGCACACTCTTCTCAAGCTCACATGAAATATTCTCCGAGGTAGACCATATTCTGGGCCATAAAACACACCTTAATACATTTAAAAGAATAGAAATCATACAAATGATGTTTTCAGACTACAACAAAATTAAATTAGAACTCTGTAAGACAAATACAGTAGAGAAATCCAAAAATATAGAGAGGTTTATAAAGCATTTTAAAATAACCCATGAGTCAAAGAAGCCTCAAGAAAAATCCAAAAATATTTTAATTAGATAAAAATAAAAATACAGCTTACCAGAATTTGTGGGATGCAGTGATATTTAAAGCATTAAATGCCAAGAATGGAAAGGAAGAGAAATCTAAAATCAATAATCAAAGCTTACACCTTAGGTAACTAGAGAAAGAAGAGCAAAATAAATCTAAAGCAAGCAGAAGAAAGAAAATAATAAAAATTAGAGCAGAAATCAATGAAATTGAAAATAACAGAATAAAATCAATGAAACCAAAATCTGATTCTTTGAAAAGATTAAAAAAAAAATTAGTAAGGTCAAGCAAAGGTAGTCAAGAAAAAAAGAGAGAAGACAAAAATTACCACTATCATAAATAAAGAAGGATCATAATTATGGATAGCCAATTGAAGAAACAATTGGATGTTAAAGGGTAATAAGGGAATATTGGAACAACTCTATGCTAACAACTTGATAACAGATAAAATGGGGCAATTCCTTGAAAGGCATAAACTATCAAACCTCACACAAGGAAAAATAGACGAACTGTATAGCGCTACATCTATTAAAGAAATTGAATCAAAAATTAATAAACTTCCAAAGTGAAAGTACCATCCTACCAAACATTTATGGAAAAAAATAATACCAATTAATTCTCTACAACTCTTCCAAAAAACAGAAGCAGAGAAATCATGTCTAACTCATTCTATGAAGTCAGAATTATCCTAATATCAAACCAGATAAAACATTGCCAAAAAAAAAAGATAAATATCTCCCATAAACTTAGATGAAAAAAAAATCAACAAAATATTAGCAAAACAAATCCAACAATGTCTAAAAATAATTATTGTTATCAGCTAGGATTTATTACAGTTATGCAAGACTGGTTCAACATTCAAAATTCAGAAATGTAATCTACCACAACAACAGGCTAACAAAGAAAAGTAATATAATCATATCAATTGAAGCAGAAAAGGCATTTGACAAAATACCACGTGCATTCATGATTTTTTAAAAACTCTCAGCAAATTCAGAGAAAAACGTTCTCAACTTGATAAAGAACATCTACAAAACACCCACAGCTAACATCATACTTAATGGTGAGAGAAGGCAGGAATGGACTATCTTATCACCCCTATTCAACATTTTGCTAGAAGTCCAAGCTGCCACAATAAGACAAGGAAAAGAAATAAAATGCATAAAGATTGGGAAGCAATAAATGAAACTATCTTTATTTGCAGAAGACATAGTTGTCTATGCAGAGAACTCCAAAGAATCCACCAAAAAAAAAACCCTGAAACTAACAAGCGAATACAACAAGTTAATAGGATACAAAGCATACAGGTCCTGTACATATTTAGTTAAAAATACACCTAAGTAGTACAGCACCACCAAACCAGCTTTACAACAAATGCTAAAGGAACTTATCTAGGCAAGAAACACAAGAGAAGGAAAGGACCTACAATAACAAACCCAAAACAATTAACAATTAACTGATTCATTTTGTTGTAAAGCAGAAACTAACACACCATTGTAAAGCAATTATACTCCAATAAAGATGTTAAAAAAAAAAAAAAGAATGAGCTAGCAGAAAAATATAAAATCAGCTGAGGTTAAATTTTGAAGAGTGAAGAAAGAAAGTTATCAGAGCTCAAAGTGGTTTCCTGCTTGTGGACCACTGGAGTTGCCACTTTTTCTCTGTTTTCTAAACTTGTTCCATCAGTGTCCTGGAACTGCTATGAGCCACCCATATCACTCATATAAATTAACTGTTTTTTCTATAACATAGTCAGCATCTGCTTCTAATGCTTAAAACCAGTACCCTCAACTTTTACAGACACAAACCCAAATATAACAGGCTTCTTATTGTGCCGTTTTCTGGGTACTGCTTAAATACTTGTAATCTGGCACCTCGTATCCTTTTATACTGGGAACTTTTCTCGAATTGACTCCAGGATGTACTGTCCTCTCTCTGCTTTTTTCTGGATGAAGAGAGACATCAGGATGACAGCTATGCAGAAAAAATCACTGTTTATCAGCCCAAGTCAATGTTCTAGGGTAATTTTTTAGGAGGAGGAGATTGACTAAATATCTATTGCATGTCAGAGGATCTGGAAAGATCCCTTAGACCATTGGTGAAGAGTCTGAGATAAATTTATGGTAAATACAAAAATAGTAAACTATAAAAAGAGACAATTATTAACTCTAGGTAGGAAAAAAAGTTATGTAGGAGAGAATGCATAATCATTTTTACCATGGGATTCAACTAAGAAGAGTATTGGCAAGATCATTAAAAATAAATACCAAATATTGAAATAATCAAAATTTTAATATAAATATTTTGGAAGGATGGGTACATGGGAAAGGTATACATGTGTGGTGAGTTCGTGGAGAGCAAGACAACTAAATCAATAAAGAATGTCTAAAATTTTAAAAAATCTAGTAATGATATATGTATACTATTCAGAAAAGTAGAAAAAATAATCAGAAGTGAAATTTGTTGTCTCAATGGAGGGAAAATGCGAAGGACAGGGTATTATTTTTTTGCAAAAAAGAAACAAACAAAAAACCCTTGAACAGCACACTTTGACTCTTTGAACTACATGCACTTATAAAATGAACTGAATGTTGCATTGAGATAGAAGCTACAAAGTATCACTGGTTTGATTTTTTCTGCATTTAACTCTTCGTGTTAATATTATTCTGTAGGAATTTTCCCCTAATATTCTTTGATAACAAGTGAAACTAACAATCGTGGAGCTCTACATTTTATTCATTCAAACAACAGAATACAGTATATCAAGGTAAACATTTGCATGCCTTACAAAACCCAAGTCTGAAATTACATATAAAGCCGGAAATAAATGTTCTAAAGAGGGTGACTATGTTACTTATCATTCCAACAGGGACAATAGGCAATAAATGGGGATTATTCCAGACATTTATCACCCATACCCCCAAATTAGATCTTTTCTTACAACACCTTACAACATAGTGCTTTAAATCTCGAAAAACATAATATGTAATCCAACCTTAAAGACTTGTAAAATTTTTTAAGAAAGCATTGCAGTTAATTCTAGAAGCCATAGTTCTACCTATCGGATCACTAGCAATAGAAAAGTTTAAAAAAATGCTTATTTTTACTTCATAAATGTATAAGAGCCTAGAGACTTGACTTAGAATAATCCAATGAACAGACCAGAGGAAAAGTGTATTAATTTATGCAAAAACCTGCACGTGAAGGTCAATACTTTCTAGACACTACCTTCTAATAGTGGCCTAACTAATGATGAGAATAAAATAATGATATTACATGTTCCTATTGTTTTATATTTTTCAAAGATATTTTCTTAACTCTACTGTGGAAAGAAGCTAAACTTTGTACTCACTGTTTAGCACCTTCATTCTCACTATATAAGCATCTGTATTCTACATTATCTTCAATCTTGTTGACATTCACACCAGCAGTACAAAATACAGCATGTTATTAAAAATCAAGGAGAAGAAAAAAAAATCAAGGAGAAGCATTTTGATTACAGTGATTTCTAATTACGATGTGGACTCTACCAATTTGGAAAATTACTGTAATGTAGCTGTAGTTATTTTTTAACATAGTTCTATACAAACAAACATAACTTGTATGTTTACAATAAAAGTAAACCTATTTAAATTATTTTTATTTTACTTTATCTTGTAAATTGATAATCAAAGTATTTTAAATTTATATGTACAATATTTTAGTAATAAACTGTGAATAAATGTGAATATTTACTAACTGAAAACGCTAACCTCATCCACCTGCCTCCCACCCATATAAGCATGATTACAAGCTAATGAAATTCCTATGCGATTTTCTCAGCATGCATAAAGGCTTTTAAATAATGTTCCAAGGTCTCTCTGATGATAATATAATCAATACCCTAATCATTGTAGGTTAATAAGATGTATTCTTTCCCTGACAAAACTGTGGGCTCTATAATGACATTCAACAAACTTACCTACCTTGTCATCACACAGCAATTCCTTGTAACTGGTTACTTTAATGTAAATACTAAAATAAGGGCATTCAAAGGAAACACAGATTATTATTTAATGTATTATGTATCAGTATAAATTATATATGTAAAAAAGAATCTTAGGAAGCATCTTGTTTCCTAAATAACACCTTGCAAAAAAGATTTAAAACATAATTTAATTCAAGTCTGACCTTTCATTCCGTGGATCTGTTTTGATCTGTTTCCTTAGTAACAACTGGAATAGTAGGTACAACAGATTAGGGAAAAAATATATACATGTGTGTTTGTAGGTACATATATATATACACATATACTATATATATACCATATACCTACTATAGATACCATACATAGTGTGTGTGTATATATATATATATATATATATATATATATATATATATACACATAGAGAGAGAGAGAGAGAGAGAGAGAGAGAGAGCAAGCATAGTCTTTTATATATATTAGGTAGAGTTCATAACTCCAGCAAGTTAGGTATAATATTAAAGAGACTACAATGAAAGTGATTTGTTAAGTAGACTATCCAAAGAAAGAAAATGAATGAATGGAATTTCATCAGCATAACAGCTGACAGTGTAGCAGGATCAGTAGAGGAGATCAGAGAAATTTCAGCAGGACTTAGGAAGGTTCCAAATCCCTGAAAAAATTCTGAGCCCTGCAGAGGAAGAATTTATAGAAAAGAAGGGACAGAGTAAATAGTTCTCATAAGTATTTTGAGTGAGAGATTTTTATAAAAGGTTAAAACACCCATGGAAAAAGAGATGAGTTTCAAGTGTTCTGGAGGCTTTCTTTGCAACACGTAAGGAGTTTGCCACAAAAATCTTCCCTGAAACCATATTGTAATGGTAGAAATGTTTTACTTCTCACCTACATTAGTCATTGAGGATTTGGTTATCAGAATCTTCCAGAAAGTAATATTTTTATTAACTTTCAGGGAAAAGAAGTCATTTATCTTTTAAAGGATGTTAAGTTTGCTTCACCATGCAAATTGATAGATTCAGCCATGGAAACTTTCATTGATCTGATATAGTCAACAAAACAGTAGATGGTTTTCTTGTAAAACTGCCTTCCAACTTTGTTACAAATATATTTGTGGAAACACTTCTTGAATCCAGATGTAAAGGTCTATAAGCAAACAAAATAAAAATGAGAGCTAACTCTCATTGCATGTACGTAAGTACAACTGGGAGTGGTCGGTTTTACATTTTCCCTTCTGAAATAGGTAGGGGCATTCACAATTTCTGTAATTCACAGATAACTTCACTATGTGGCGTGCATGTATTTAAAGATAAAACCATAAAATATCCACAGGCCTGCTAAAACTGTCAATTACAGCTTAAGAATCTGTCTAGACAGTATGAGAATTTGGTTTGGGATTGCTTTAGATTATCATGAAAAGTCTGCAACTTTGAAACCTAAATGCAGCTATTGTGATGAACCTTTTAGAAATGAGGATCTTTTTTTTCTTTCTTTTTTTTTTTTTCGGCTGTGCCACACAGCTTGCAGGTTCTCAGTTCCCCAAGTAGGGGTTGAACCTGTGCTATGGCAGTGAAAGCCCAGAATCCTAACCACTAGGCCACCAGGGAACTGCCTAGAAATAAGAATCTTTTAAAGATGAGTATTAGAGACACGAACGATCATTATATTTGGTCATTACCAAACCATTGTGGTTTCAAGGTGACCATGACCGTTATTGAGTTTCACAAATACTTTTCATTGTTGCCTGCATCTAGAATTTGGACAATGGCAGGCATGGTCTCTAATTGCCCTGTTAGTCATAACATTAGGCCAAACTGTGTCTTTGGCCAAACTTCGAAGCAACAGAAGTTTCTTTGTACCTTCCTATTCTTTGATCCCTTTTCCTCCTTCCCTAACCCTCCCTCCCAGTGCTTTGCCCCCTCTTTTTTCTACCCTACCATCCTATACCACCACTTCCAACTATCATTTTTTTCCTCGTATTTAAATTTCACATAATTATTTTTTAAAAAACTAATACTGTCTAGGTACCTGACTCTTTTGAGAGAAATTATATATTAAAAATACTTCTCGGGCTTCCCTAGTGGCGCAGTGGTTGAGAGTCCGCCTGCTGATGCAGGGGACGTGGGTTCGTGCCCCGGTCCGGGAAGGTCCCACATGCCGCGGAGCGGCTGGGCCCGTGAGCCATGGCTGCTGAGCCTGTGCGTCCGGAGCCTGTGCTCCACAACGGGAAAGGCCACAACAGTGACAGGCCCGCGTACCGCAAAAAAATAAAAAAAATAAAATAATAATAATAATTCTCAAAAGTATAACAACTTCAATATAAAAAAATTAAGTTATTGTTGGATCATCTACTACTCTTGCTCATAAGGCTAAACCAGGGATAGTGAAATTCTATATGAATTCAGAAATGAATTTATTTGAGAGTAGCAAAGGAAGAGATTTCCCTGCCACATTTATCTTCCTCTTGACCATTTAGTCATTCTACTGCCAAGTACTCTTCTGGACCAAGCTGGCAGAGTAGGTTCTAGAAGTGGGAAGAGGGAGAGAGCTAATCTAGACCTGCCCTCCTACTCTTTTTAGCTGGCTAACAGAAGATGTCTTGGAAGGTCATTAGAGTCCGCATTTGTTGGCAACCAGCCCAGCTTCCAGGCTCCCCTTCACTTCTTCTAATAAAACTCTGAATTTCCCAGTAGTGTGCTTTGGTCCCCCTCCTACCTAGCTCTAGAGGTGAGCCCTTAACTGACTTAAGCCATTTCATCCTTTCTGGTCATAATGACCGTTTTATGATGGACAAGTAACCAAATGTGTTTGCTCTATCAGAGCAAACTCTTTACCAGACAGAAACAAGGATTATGAATTGCCAGGGGGCTTCCCTGGTGGCGCAGTGGTTGAGAATCCACCTGCCAATGCAGGGGACACGGGCTCGATCCCTGGTCCGGGAAGATCCCACATGCCACGGAGCAACTAAGCCTGTGCGCCACAACTACTGAGCCCGCGCACCTAGAGGCCGTGCACCGCAGCAAGAGAAGCCACTGCAATGAGAAGCCCGCATGCAGCAACGAAGACCCAACACAGCCAAAAATAAATAAATAAAATGAATTGCCAGGAGTTGTTGGCAGTCATCTTGGAAACACAAGGGAAAAGCCTGAATGAGAGTTAGGCTAACACCAAGGAAGTGGATCCAGCACTGTGAAAGGGCATGCAGAAACTGTCTCATATCCATACTTAATTCTAGACATAACATTTAAGCCCTGGTAAATAACCCTTGCCTGAAGCTTGATCTCCCCTTCATTGTTCCATTACAGGATTCAATAAGTTTCCTCTTATGTGTAAGCTAATTAGAGTCAGGTTTTCTAAAACATTTCTGTTAAGAATGCTCTCTAGTTAAGGCAGTATTTTTCCTGTCAAATGAAATAAATTTGGTCAACTAGTATCCAAGGTAGACACTAAATAGTGGGAAGAAATGGTATAAAGATCCATGTGCATAACAGTCATCATTAATATGTTCAGATTAAGGGAAAAGCTTAGACTCTAGTCTTTGGTCTACGAGAGAAGGTTGGGTAGTTGACATAAATATCCTCTCCTGCACCATCTGAAGGTTGATTGGCAGGGACAGGACTTCTGTAGTTGTTGGTTGCCTAGAAAGACAAACACAAAGGATGTTAATAATTCACTGCATTTCAGCACTTAATAAAGACACTCAAAACATAAATCTCTCCTTAGTTCAACCATGATATGGGTCGAATTTCTATTACAGTTAATTTCATAAAACATTCTCTTCACTGTATTGAACTGTGAGAAATCACATTCTTGATTTGTAGGGTGGTGAGCGAGATACAACAGAGACCTAGCCTTGATTATCACTTGATATATTGTGATATAAATTACCTGTTTAAATGTAAAACTCCCTCTCCTGATGTTAGGCTATTTCGAAGAGAACCGTTATTTGTATTTTTTATATGGAAAATCTAGTACAGTATTTTCCCATAGTGGATAATCATTAATTTCTGTTGAATGGAAAAATAAATATTTTTAAAGTACACAGTGTGCTGGCTTAAAAATAAGCAACTGAACACAATTAAAAAATTACAGGGACTCCCCTGGTGGCACAGTGGTTAAGAATCTACCTGCCAATGGAGGGGAAACGGGTTTGAGCCCTGGCCCGGGAAGATCCCACATGCCACGGAGCAACTAAGCCCATGAGCCACAACTACTGAGCCTGCGCTCTACAGCCCGTGAGCCACAACTAATGAGCCCGCATACCACAACTACTGAAGCCCACACGCCTAGAGCCCGTGCTCTGCAACAAGAGAAGCCACCGCAATGAGAAGCCCGTGCACAACAACAAAGAATCGCCCCCGCTCGCCGCAACTAGAGAAAGCCCACAATGAAGACCCAACACAGCCAAAAATAAATAATAAAATAAAATAAATAAATTTTTTTAAAATTACAAAAATAAATGCACATTCACTTTCAAGATGATGTTATACAATCATTAATCTTCTCTACCTTAATTGGGTCACTTTGACCACCTGTATGTATGTGTGTGACAGAAAATACGTAAGCATAAGTGACAGAGGAGGAGAGAGAGCGGGGGCGGGGCAGAATTGAAGGGAGGAGAAGAGAAGGAGAGAGAGGGGTCTTTCGGTGAGTAGTCTGAAAATTTAGTGTGGTTTCAGTGTTTGCGAGGAGAAAGTAAAAGGAAAATTCAAGTGCTATTGTTTTCTACGTAGTTTGTCTAAAAACATACCCCGCAGAATCAAGTAGGTCTAACTTCACAGACCAGCTTACTGTCTAACTTTCTAATCACCATTCAAATTATCATTATTCTGCAAAAGCCTGGAAGAGTTGAATACCTAGTGAGGAAGTTGCAAAGCGCCTTTCCTCCTCTGAAATTCACAGCAATAAATGTGGCTTTGGATTGGCTTGAATGGACAACAGCTAAGGACAGAGAAGGGATCCGGAAATTGCATGTGACAGAACATGGTTTCCTCGCGTGCAGGCATGGCAGGTCAGACAAGGCCAGACTTCTCCAGCCTTCGCACTTGGTGCCCAAAAGCAAACCATGAGATATTCAGAAAAAAAATTTTTTTTGTTTTGCAAAAAAGTAACTACCTAACAGAAAGAAGAAAGTTAGACTGATAGATTATTAAGAAGTTTGAAGCACACACATTGGATTGTCGGAAACTTTTTAGTACTTGAGGTTTGGGCCATGTAGCATTCAATGGCAAATAATTAAATTGAAGAGATATGGATGTAATTTTAGATAACACTCAGGGAAAGGTTTTATTGTAAAATTTTGTAAACACAATAGTATGTGTTAAAGAGACTATCTGACCTATAGTGGAGACAATGAGCACGAAAATAAGTGTCCCTCTTATCTTCACACCCAGAAGGGAATTTCTCCTCTGTCAATTAAACATTAAGGGGCAGGGGCACGTAGAATAAGGAGGACAATGTCAAGTTCACTCGATTCCTGCAGCCCAACAAAAAGGTCTTTAGCTTTATAATCTGAACGTCCGTTAATTAATAAATTAATCCAAACATCGTAACAATAACGAATATCCTGCATTGCATCTTTCTACGTGCTTGCTATGCTTTTAGTTACATTTAATTTAATCCTCACAATAACCTCACGACATAAAAATATTATCATGCCCTGTACTGGGTCAGATATCATCCCCCCTAAATTTTTGTCCTTCCCAGACCTTCATTAATGTGACCTTATTTGGAAATAGGGTTGCTGCAGATGTAATTAGTTAAAATGAGGTCATACTGAAGTAAGGTAGGCTCTTAGCCCAATATGACTGGTTCCCTTATAAAAGGAGAAGAGATACAGACACACACACACACACAGACACACAGACACACAGACACACACACACACACACACACACACACACAGAAGGACGCCATGTGAAGACAGAGGAACAGACTGGAGTGATGTGTCTACAAGCCAAGGAATGCCAACAACCACCGGAAGCCAGGAGAGAAGCACAGAACAGAGTCTCGTCCCAAGAGGGAACTGATCCTGCTGAGACCTTGATTTTGGACTCTAACCCTCCAGAACTGTGAGAGACTAGATTTCTGTTGTTTCTAGTCACCCTCTTTGTGGTAATTTTGTTGCTGCAGCCCTAGGAAACTAATACAGATTTTGGTAATGTGCAATGTTGATTATTATTATCTAGTGTAATTGCTCCTTTATTTATGTGAATGTAAAACAAACAGTTTCAAAAGGTATTAATAATAGGAGACTAGTTCAGAAAATAACCATTTCATCAAATAGCTGATACTGGAAAAACAGGCAACTGCACTGGTTAGGTTATTGAAAGGAGAATAAAAAAGAAGATTGCTAACTGCAAATGGACTGACTTTACATTTATGATGCACAAAACGGGGCGGGGGCGGGGAATGACAATTCTGAGAAAACTTACCCTATTCTGTGTGTCCCAGTACTCTTTAAATAGGCCTCTTTTCTGTCTCCTTCTCCTTCTGGGAAAACATGTACAAGAGAGGTAATAAGAATGACACTCCAGCACCAGCATTATTTCAGACGCTCTATAATACCTCACCTGTACCCGCAGCCCACATGCCCTTAGTGATTATGTTAAAGCAGCTGTCCACAGCGGTTTTATACATACTCACCCAAAATTCCACTGTCCTAAATTTTTTCATTTTTCGTACCTTCTCCAGTGTGCTCACAGATGGTGAAGGCAACTAAACGGATATGCAGCCAGTTACTTAGTAATTAATCTCAGTGAGTTTACTAAAGAATGGTGCAGAGTGGGTTATTATTGATACATAAATGACTTAGAGATTTCCCACAATTAAAACTTCCTTTTAAATGCTAACAGTGCAACTTCTTGGATGACAATGACAATATAACTAAGCTTTATGGAATCTTCCGGGTGTTTTACTAAACGACCTGTATGGATTACTTTATTCAGATTTCATCAAAAACTCTCTATTTAACGAACTGGGGAACTGAGGCACTGTGAGGAAGAGTAATTTCAAATCGGGATTTGAATTCACAGCCCTCCTTCCTGACTACCAGGCTCACTGCTTCTACAGTCACATTGCTGCAGCTGAAAACGGGCCATCCGAAACCATATATTCAATAAACTCTCCACAGTTTCAACAAAACTTATAAAAGCCTAACTTCAGGAGGAATCTTTGAAAAGAAAATACAAGAGAAGAGAGTAATGTAATTGAATGCAAAGATGAAATAACTATATCCAAGTGTATGGAAATTGTTATCATGGGGAGATGGTGACTATTTCTTTTCATCCCCCTACAGAAAAGATTCTTATTGAACCACAGAGGGGACGGGTCAAATACAAAAATGTAGAGTTTTTTTTTAAAGATGAGGTTATAATTACTTCACAGAAATTTTGAAAACCTGGCAAGATAGTCTCTCTCCAGGGAAAGGTTGTTCAGATAATCAATGTTGACTCTGATGGTCTCTTCTAGTTGCTATGAAATCCTCCTACCATGTCAACAGAATCACAGACTATGTGCATTTATGTATTTACTTATTAAGTAGTATTTAAACAAATTATTTACTTACTTTATGTGTAAATTTACTATGTGCAAGTCATATTTCTAAGATCTTTTATATAAATTATTTATTCCTCATAAGAAATCTATGATACAGACACTATTATTATCCTCTTTTCGCAAGTGAGGAAACAGACACAGATTTATGACTTTTGATCCTTTGTTAAATTATCCTTCACAATCATAATATAGAGTTAACTTTCCCAAGTAGGTCCAAATATATATATATATATACATGTGTGTTATATATATAAACAAATATATTTTTTAACATCTTTATTCGAGTATAATTGCTTTACAATGGTGTGTTAGTTTCTGCTTTATAACAAAGTGAATCAGCTATATGTATACATATAATCCCCATATCTCCTCCCTCTTGCGTCTCCCTCCCACCCTCCCTATCCCACCCCAACAAATATACTTTTAACATAAGCTTAGCATATACAATGTGATGAGGAAAAGAGAAGATGATTTTTTTCTCCAGTTTTATTGAGATACAATTGACACAATACAGCACTGTGTAAGTTTAAGGTGTACAGCATAATAATCTGACTTACATATATGATGAAACAATTTCCACAGTAAGTTTGGTGAACATCCACCATGTCATATAGACACAAAAGTAAAGAAATAGAAAAAACATTTTCCTTGTGACGAGAACCCTTAGAATTTGCTCTCTTAACAACAGGCATACATAATGTAGAGCCGTGTTAATGATATTTACCACGTCGTAGATTGCATCACTAGCACTTATTTATCATATAACGAGAACACGAAGTTTAGAGTGGGATGATCTGCGTCTAACTTGTGCTCTGCAATTGACTAGTGATTTGCATCTCTAAAGGTCAGTCCTCTCACCTGTAGAATAAAGACAGTAAACATATTCCCATTCTGGCTTGCTTGATTCTAAGGAGTTTCCCTGGGATGAGGAACGATCAGCGCGGAAACTGGGAAAGTCCCAGGCAAACCAAGACATCCCATTTGCTGTGAACCTCGAAGCTGACAACAGAGGTAAAAGTGCCTAACATTTGCTCGCTAAACATTAAATTTCTTCCTACAGACTCAGGTGTCAATCCCTAGACTGTATCTCGGCTCCTGTCACGCTTACTGGTGCTATGCCTTCCCCTAGCCATGCTCACTGAATATGGTCACTATTCTGGTCTCTAACTGGAAATGACACCAACTGTGCTCTAAAGGCCTCGTGCTCACAGGCTGCCCGGTGCTGGGCGTGAAGGAAGAATTCAGTCTCCTTCAGGCACCCTGTGATGTATTTTGGCTTCTCTCTAGGTCAGCACATCTGAAGCTGAAGCGGCAGGATTATTTTAAACAGTTGCTAAGACAGAGTTCAGAAGGTCATTGTTTAGTCCCTTGGGTCATTTTTCAAGACGTTTCCATTCTAAGTAACGACCACAAATCAATACCAATGACAAGGTAGAAAGAACAAGTGCTTTTTGCTGTGTGGTGTTTGGCCATGGTTATGCATTCAAGTCCACTGATCTTCTTTTTATCACATTTAACCAAGTGGGACAAGATATTCTACAGTTCAATTTAGCTATTCATGTAAAATTGATGCATTTTCATGAAGCTAAATCCTTTCTGTCCAATATCTGTGACCCTCTCGAGGTCTGACCTGTCACTCACTCTCTCCTAGCCATATTCCTTGTGTTCCCATGCGCTCCTGCTGTCGTATCTGCCCTCGGTGCATTTTTTAATCAACCAAGGTGAAGCAGTAGAGAGATCCTCAGTGTCACTAACATCCTTACCTCAATTTGCTAATTTCTGACCAGGGAAAGACTGGAGGGCAGCCCATGATGGACAGAAAGGAACGACGACAGTTTCATGTTTCAATTTAATTAGACAAATGCTTATGGACCATCCTTATTTGGAAAGATTAGCGCTAAACGCTATCAAACACTAAAAAATGAGTAAAACATAATCTCTGCCATTATGAATAAAGGGAAGCCAAGCATGGAAGTGATTAAACTACAAAGCAGGCTGCGAGGTGTGGTGGTTAGGAAGTGCAACACGATTCTGGATGGTGACATCATGTCTACTTGTAGGGAGGGAGAAGCAGGACAGCCCTCCCAGAGGGGACACGCACCCCACACCTTGAATGGTCTGCAGGACCAGATCATTCTAAGGCCAAATATGGGGGAAATCAGCATTTTGGTGTCATAACAAATGGGAAGAGTCAGGCGTGTTCACAGAATAAAAGCTGTAGTTTTAATACATTTTGTCAATATCAGGGGAGTAAGTAAAGTAGAAAATATGAATGAATATTGGGTTGGGGTCAGATTAATTGGGCTGGGGTCAGAACAAAGGGCACCTGTGCCACAAGGTTAATGAGCTTAGCGTTATCCTGGTGCCAGTGGAAAGACAATAAACAGGTCTTAAACAGGGAGACGACGTGGCCAGTCTAGCTTTTAGAAGGGGAACCAGGAAAATAACAGATGGGTTAGAAAGGGGGAGTACCGCTGAAGTCAGGCGAGCAGTGAGGGGAGCCTTCGAAGAGGATATGGCGACGAGATGGGGAAACCGATGGGAAACCCCGTCAATAAGCACGCAGGACTGTGTGTGTGTGTGTGTGCGTGTGTGTGCGTGTGTGTGTGTGTGCGCGCGCGCATGCGTCAGTGGTAACATTACTGGGGGAGAAGAGTGGAGATGGATGTATTCCTTCACTCAACAAACATACAGTAAGTGCCTACCATGTGTCGGACATTCAAAACGTAGACATCAAAAGTTTGGTTCCTTCTTTCCTTAAGAATTTAATACTTTAGTTGGATCACAAGTATAAGGAATGATTCCAACCCAATATGACTACAGCTAAGATTGCAACAAATACCTAGACTGGTGAGTTGATGAACATGGGGCAGCTAAGAAGGGAAGAGTTAACCAAGAACAGCCTAGAAAATTGCCAAGTATGCCACAGGTGGTAAAAGGTAGGAAACTTTAGAAGAGGCCAATGGCCACCTGCTCTCTCTAGGGCAGCCCCTCCCAACTCCTTTCTTCTCAATGGTTTGTAATAAAGGCACCTACACTGATTGTTTCAGAGAATATAGAACCATTTAAAATCACGTTGCTTGCTTATTAGAATATGCATGCCACTATATCTCAGTCACCACTGCCACAATAAATATTTAATGAATGAATGAATGAAGGCATTATTACTGTTCAACCCTGATCTTCTCTCAGAATCCATCTCTCTCTCTCTCTCTCTCTCTGTTACACACACATACCTCCCCCTCACCTGACAGCCGTTTTCCTTTGCAGGAGGAGAGGAGAGACGGGGTAGCAGACAGAGCAGAGGCACCAGGCGGCTGGCTTTGTTAGTGCAGGGGTGCACTGCCCACTCCTACTAATTCCGAAATGAGTCATTCTAGCCTCCTCCTCCAACTTTAACTCCTTCTCTGCTACGTACAAGAGCAGCGCTCAAAGTACATGGACTCAGTACCTGAGTCGTAAGACAGCTTGACCAACTACTGGGTTATTAATGGAGAAACTCCAGCATCAGAATTACTCAGGGAAAACTAGATCCAGGAGGAGCTGCGATACTCACCTCTTATAAGGAATGGCAATGACGGTGGTAATTAGGATAATCAACAGCAACAACAAAGCTGTCCCTGTGGCCATGAAGAGGATGGATTGGTTATTGGTTTTACCTAGGAGGAAACAAAGTTATAGGAGGAATTAGGAATTCAGCTAAAGCCAGAAAAGAAAGGGAAGTGGGAAAATTAGGAAAGGGTATATTAATCATCACAGGGTAACAATGTAAAACAAAGATTCCAATAAAAAATAGGCTGAGATAGGGGAAAAAGATTTTTCTTTCAGTCTCCTAAATACTTCTGACTCCTCACAGATTTTCACTAGTTCCTGGATCTAATGGTGGGTTTGACACCTTATTGAGACCAAGAATAGAAAGCATTCAAGACAGATATCACTTCATTCTAATGAGCTCCTGATCACATACACGAAATCTTTTGTAGGAAAAAAACACATCAAAATAGTATATAAATGAAGATTACTTCTTAGTTCTATTGCATTGAGTACATCCAAGACACAACAGTATGTAACTCTGATGTTTATAAGTGGAATTTTGTTCAAGAAATATTGTCTACTCAATTACGGTTAATGATAAAAATAATCAGGAAAAGCATGTTACTTTTCCAACTCAGCGATTAACTGGAAAGGGCTATGGCCAGGGAATCTGAAATTCTCATCCTGGTTCTTTCACTGTTTAGCTGTTTGACCTCCAGCAAATTCCTAACCTTCTCTGCCAGCCTTCCTTCAACTGTCAAGTGATGACAACACTTCTAATTACATCACAGAGCTGTGATAAGAGGCTAATAAGGCAATATTCAAATATTTGCTCACCTCTGGAGCCAGATCCCATGAGGCCAGAGACCATTTCCTCTTTCAAATGTCCTCCTGCCCACTGCACACCTCACCCACCGCCACCCACAGAGCTCCTTACAAGAAGAAGAAACTCATCAGTATGTGTTGTTGATGGAAACAGGATTGAATTGAAACCGAGGCGCCCTCTTTTTTTCTTCTTCTTCTTTTGCGGTACACGGGCCTCTCAGTGTTGCGGCCTCTCCCGTTGCGGAGCACAGGCTCCGGACGCGCAGGCTCAGCGGCCATGGCTCACGGGCCCAGCTGCTCCGCGGCATGTGGGATCTTCCCGTCCCGGGGCACGAACGCGTGTCCCCTGCATCGGCAGGCGGACTCTCAACCACTGCGCCACGAGGGAAGCCCCGAGGCGCCATCTTTATGGCCATCTCTATATCTTTAGGCAGCAAATTTCCCAGGAAATTTGTAGGAAAGGGGCAGCTATGGCAGAGAACAGCACAGCTTCCCTCTCTCTTGAAATAAAAGCTCGAACGCTTGTACCCCGACTCCCAGGCTACCTGGAATCCCACAGCAACCTGTAAACCATACTTTTCACAGCATTCTTCCCAATCCTTCACTCAGATGATTTCTTCCTTCCTGACCCACTATAGCTGAGATTTTTTTCATGACAAGAGCTCAAAGTCTATTCCACTCATTCTTTTGCAAGCTTTACTGCAAAAAGAAACTAAGTCAAAAAATAAACATTATTTTTATGTTTTAAATTTGTTAACCTGTAAGGTGAATAAAGATAGAAAAAATATATGAACACTTTTAAAGACCTTGTATGTAGTGTCTAAGATAGGGTTTTGTCCAAATACGATGGGGAGAAGGAAAGCGAAACTTATTCAGAAAAAAAAATACATTGAACAACAACAAAAAAATACATTGAACCACCACTGCAAATGGAACAAGGATATTTTTTCCCCGTCAAATATGAAATTAATGTTTTTAAGCTCTTGGCACATTATTAAAAGCAAACAAAATACCTGAAAGTATTTGCATTATAACACAGGCCTATAAAAGGACCGCAGTTGCTATGCTGACATAATTTGAATACAGTAGATGCTAAGGTTAAATTAAATAGGCATGGTGGAAAAAAATGAAAGTTATGATCAAAAAATTCATTGACAGTATTTTGGGAAAATTATTTACCTGTTTTTTGAAATTTAGATCTTAATTACAGTAAAAAATTACAGTAAAAAAAAGCCAATCTGGGTGGACTACAGAGATCTAAATGTTTAAATGTAAACATGAGAAGAAACTATAAGTGAGTATTATTTAATCTCTGTAATGAGAAACGACTTTCCAATTTATATAAATAAGCAAACACATAGGATTGACTGGGTCAAAATGAAAAATATCTGTAGGTCAAAAATCATCACAGGTAAAGGCAAAAAATTAGTATCTTTAACATACCTTTGCTGTCAAGAAAAACCTATGTTAAGACAATAAGTAAGATAAAAAACAACTTATTAACCAAAAGTGCTTAAAGACAAGTTTGCATGAAAGGAAGAAGGTGGCAAGATGGACAGCCTCGGGCTCCACTTGGGGAGAGAAATCTGCCGCAACCTGCCTCTGGGAAGAAATCACTCTCTGTGCGTCAGACCTTTTCACGAGCTTCTTGCACATTTGATTAATTACTTTTTTCCTAAAGAAATGCTCAGAAATGTGAACAAAGGGTTTTGTGGAACATTTATAAGAGCAAAAAGAAAATCCTTCTTTCCCAGCAGCACTCTAAAGTAAGACGACACAGCTGAGGGTCTCAAATGTAATTAGAATCACAGGGCAGGGGGATGGGGGGAGGCTCGTTAAACCACAGATGGCTGAGCTCCCCCCTCAGAATTTCTGACTCAGGAGGTTTGTGTGGGTCCCAGAATTTGCAGCTCCTGTGTGATGCTGGTCTGGGGCCACCTCCTAGAGAATCACAGCTATAGACATTAGGATCATGGGTGTAAAGAATCCCAATGAAATGGAAAACTGCTGACTCTAGATAGAAAGTTAAGTAAAATTTCAAAGCCAGAATTCACAGTTGTGCATGCTATGATATCTCAATCAAGTATAGAACTTAGGAGGAAAAAGCCTGCCAGGCAGCAACATGCCAAAATTTTAAAGTGATGATCTTCAGGGAATAGAATTAAAAGCAATTGTTTCTTTAAGCTTTTTGCTATTTTCCAGATGTACTAAATGATGTATTGTTTTAATAATCAGAAAAAAATAGTACAAAAATTTAAAGGTCTGCATGCTTAAAGCAGAATACTCTGCCAGTTTTTCGTGGTTATATTTAAAGTGCAGGATGTAGAGAGCATCTTTGCAGAAGTGTACTCAGAATCCTTAAGAATTAAGATGGCATTCTTTGCTAAGCTCTCAGTTATATGAATTAAGTAGAAACCACTGAAAAGTATCTTCATTTGTTTCACACTGCTCACTTATAAAATCTAAATTTCAGATGCATTCCTTAATGTGACATATGTTGCCTCTTTTTAACCTCTTCTAGCAATGGGTGACCTGCTGGACTCAGATCCATCTTCTTCACTCATCTTTTAACACATAGTGTTGAGGCAGACTGTGTACCTGGCATTAGAGATGAAATGGTGGGCACCGAAAAAAAGCATGGGAGTCTGGTAGAGATTCACTTACAATCCAGAGTATCCCAGCCTATAGCCAATCCTACTTGTTACCTCCTTCTCAGCTTCCCACCCCTCTGCTGCGTTATTGTGAACCAGCAGTACTTGGACCAGGCTGGTGTAAGCACCCAACTTGCTGGGCCCTGTACGGCTAAAACCAAAAAAAATGGAAAAGCAAATGGGTGTGGGTGCTTTAGGGAGTTAATCAATAGTTCCTAACCTTCACTTTTTCCTAAATTCTTTTAACAGATCTTAGCTTGAGTGACGTCAGCCCTCAAGCCCCTTTCTTAAAGAAAGAATTACTGTCTCTTCTC
Source organism: Orcinus orca (assembly GCF_937001465.1). NCBI lineage: Eukaryota > Metazoa > Chordata > Mammalia > Artiodactyla > Delphinidae > Orcinus > Orcinus orca. The sequence continues at coordinate 7,506,069 of NC_064573.1, read as the reverse complement.
GGCAGCCATTTTTTTGCCGATTTTTTTTTTCAACCTTCATCCCAATGCGGTGTTGGTTCATAGGAGGACAAAAGTGTCGTGAACCATAAAGCCATTATTTTCCCTCCCATCAAGAAAGATAAATAGGACTCCCCTGGTGGCACAGTGGTTAAGAATCCACCTGCCAATGCAGGGGACATGGGTTCGAGTCCTGGTCCGGGAAGATCCCACATGCCATGAAGCAACAAAGCCCGTGCACAACTACTGAGCCCGTGCTCTAGAGCCTGCGAGCCACAACTACTGAGCCCACGTGCCACAACTCCTGGAGCCCGTGCGCCTAGAGCCCGTGCTCCGCAACAAGAGAAGCCACCGCAATAAGAAGCCCGCGCACCGCAAGGAAGAGTAGCCCCCGCTCGCTGCAACTAGAGAAAGCCTGTGTGCAGCAACGAAGACCAAATGCAGCCAAAAATAAATACATAAAATAAATAAATTTATTTTAAAAAAGGAAAGAAAGGTAAATACAGTTAAAACAATTTAAAGCACATCAATGAGATATATAAATGAGTAACTTACTCGAGGACTGCAAACCTCCAGGCTACGTTTCTGCCAATGACAAGTATTTACAGCTGAGTTATAAACGCTTAGAAAGGCTTGGGATATAAATGCTTCCAGGTCCTTGCCTCAGAGCCAGGCGGGTAAGAGCAGGCATTGATGTTTACTATTTATCTTTTATTAGAGTCTGGGGTGGGGTTAGGGACTGGGGAAACCAAGCAACTTAGAACCTACATATCTGGACCAAAAAACATGCTGAGAAAAACTCAGAGATCCTGACCCTCTACCCAGCCCTGGGCAGTCATGGTAGATACCAGTAAAAGTTATTCTTGCTGTCTTACCTCATTAAAAAGAAGAGAAATATTTGATTTCGCTCTATGTACAGATGGGATACACACTGTGTATGTTCCCACAGGATAGATGTGTGTTAGGTGACAGACTCAGCACTATCAGGTTGATTCCAATTTTTGACTCACTGTATAATGCAAATATCCAATCTTCGTCCCACATTAGACACTGATTTGCTGAAAAAAATAGATGGAGGAGGGAAGCCTTCAGTTCTAAGTCCTATCTTCTAATTCTTTTCCCTGGAAGACCCCGGCGTAAGATCACTTGATCTTCTGGACACTTTTTTGGCAACTGCAAAATGATATGCAATCAATCTAAGGGTGGCCATGGGAGTGGCTCTAGACAAAACATGTAGGGGGGCTTTATTTACATATTTAAGCACCACATAATGTAAGCTGTTAAGAGTGAACTTAGGTTTTGTCCGCACACATTCAAAATTAGAGTTAAATAACTAATTTCTATTCTTTTCACGTTGACATTCCACGTTGCACTAGTCATGTATAACAGAGGATGCTTGTTCCTGTAACTAGATTCACCTTTCTGGGGAAAGGTGGAAGTGCTGTTGATAAACATGTATAAAATGGTTGTAGCTTTGGAGGACCACTGGAAGAAATGGTAGTCTGAAGTCTGTTGAACGTTCCTGTATGCCTGAAATACAGGCATGGTAATATGATCCCAAGTTTTCAAAGGTCGACTTTCTTTGTGCAGACCGATTTTATATCCTTTGTAGTTCAGAAACCTTTCCCTGTTTTATAGCAAGAAGGTCCTAGGGAATAAATCATTTTCAGAGAATTAAAGGGCCATGACATCAACCTCTAATTTTTCTTCTGAGTGAATAGTAACTATTCCTACTCAAAATGAAAGTATTATCGTATATGTGGAGTCTAAAATATGACACAAATGAACTTATCTATGAAACAGAAACAGATTCACAGATATAGAGAACAGACTTCTGGTTGCCAAGGGGGAGGGGGGTGGGGGAGGTGTGGGTTGGGAGTTTGAGGTCAGCAGATGCAAGCTATTATGTACAGAATTGATAAACAACAAGGTCCTACTGTCTAGCACAGGGAACTCTATTCAATATTCTGTAATAAACCATAATGAAAGGAATATAAAAAAGTATATATATACATGTATAACTGAATCACTTTGCTGTACAGCAGAAACTAACACAATATTGTAAATCAACTATACTTCAATAAAATTAAAAAAATAAAAGTATTATTAGATTTTAACTGAGAAACATAAGGTGCAGAGAATCTAAATAATTGTCCTGTAATTACAGAGCAAGCCAATGAGGAAGCGAGTTTCTAATCTTATGTACACATTTTGCTGCAATGGTTTTGCCTCTCTTGATGGAAAATAGTTTCCCAAGTGACTTAAACACTTTAAAACTTTACATCAGTTGAGAAACACATAGTCTAAGATAGGCTGTAAAGTCTACTACTCAATAGGCTGACCGCAGTAGCTACATTTTCTGGTGTCACTATGTGCACTGGCTGTACTCTGGGCCATAGTGCTCTACAGCGACTGAAGTACGGTAAGGGTACCCATGTCAGCATATGTGGCACAAGGATGGTGAACGTTCTGATTTGGTAATTTGTTGAGAAAATTTTCAAGGCTGACTCCATCATATTAGATGTCTCACCTTTCTACCCAAGTATTCCTTAGTCTTACGTTCTGTTTCTTAAAATATTTCTCCATTTTCATAAAGAGATATTATTTATTAAAGGAGATTGTAATTTATGCATCACAAGTCAGAATGTCAAGGTCTGCACACTTCCTACTCACTTCTGTGGTGAATCAGTGTGCAGAAAAGAGTTAATGTAGCAGCCCGAAGACTGCTGGCCTTAGAAAGGCCTGCTTACAAGGTTGGCTCCTGGCTAGTGTGTGGGAACTTGGATTTGGAGAGTGTTCTCACCATTTCTTAACTGTTAGGGTGGTTTATTGAGTCTAAACTGTTGATACAAACAATGTGGTTTATGCTAAACACCTGCTTTCCTTCTGGGAATTAGTCCTTCTGACTTTGCCGCATGCATCTTTTCCCTTTGCTGATTTTGCTTTGTATCCTTTTGCTGTAATAAATCAAAGCCATATCTTTGGAATGTAATCATCAAAGAAGAGAGAGCCCGTGTCTTCCAATTCTGTGGGAAGGTAGAAGCCTAACTTCCAAAGGCACCTTGCTCCGAGGTGCAAAACTACCTCCTGGCGTAAAGATGTAAGAAGCTCATTTTTCCTTTGGATGAAGCCAATTAGCTAACATAGATGGTCATACCAGGTGAATTTAGGATGAGCTGTGTGTGACAAATGATGCTATCAAGTCCTCCTACTTGAGGACTAGTTACTGTTTACCTTGAGAACATGCATATAATGGGTTGTATCTGCCAGGCTTTACAAAAGGTTAAGATTTCCTTCTGTCTTTGCAGTGTCTTAGTGGACTGCCTGTGATGCGTATCACAATTCTGGTTTCATGCTTATTCAACAATAAAATTGTTTTCTTTCCCTTCTTCCTTGGTGGAGCAGTTTTCTGGGTAGGGAGGAGATTTTGTTTCCCATTCTAATTCCCCAACACATTGTTGTTATTACTGTTGTTTAACCAAGTGTAACTCTACATTACAGTGTCACTATCATGCTTATCCATGAGGATATAATGGGAAATTTTTCAAATGTTCCACTAAAATCAAGATGAACATTTTACCCATGCAATAAAACATAAGTAGGCCTAACATACCATTTAAATTATTTATTTATTTAGCTGTTCAAGATAAAGGTCCATAAATGGGAGAGAATATAACTCTTCAGGATATTTAATATAGAAAATAGACTTCTGTTTTTTCGTGGTAGATTGTGAAGGCCAAGTCCTTGCTGTCCTTACTCTGATGGCTAATAACTGCAGCTCTGTGTCCAATGGTCATTAGTCAACTACGAGAACTGGAGGCAGAGCCGGATTCGAGAGGAAGGAGGAGGGACTTAAGGCGGAAGGAGGGCGTGTTCGGGAACTCTGAGCCGGTTTCAGGGCAGTTGCTCAAGGGAGCAAGCTTACCCACAGGGAGATTCTGCTGGGCGGGTCTGGTGAAGACCTTGGGGGCAGGTGTTGGCAAAGCCAATGAGTCACGTGAGAGCTGAGCTCTCACCGGTTCTCTCCAGCAAGGACCTTAATTCGCCTTTGCCTGGAGGCTACTCCTAAGGTTGCCCTAGCCTGTGCCTGGTGTGGACATGACTTACCAGCAACCAGCACTCCCCTCCAGACCCTAACACCTACTACCTGATTTTGCTTGTGCCTCATGTGACTGTGTGAACATCCTCCTTCACGTGACTTCAGGATACCTGCAAACCCCAGAAAAGGGGACGAGTCAGTGGGGAACCCACAGACACAGCACCTGGGGCGACCTCAGCAGGTGGAGCTGGAAGAAACTAGCGGGTGATCAAACTCCCGCTCCTTTGCCTACAGATGCTCTGTGTGCTGGTTCGGTAGGTAACCCATTGCACCTATGAACCTCCTAAAAGGATGGACGCAAGGCTGTGGAACTCCACAGTAGCCAGCTTCCCTTGTGATGTTGCTGTTGACGGCAGTAATGATATTTTCCTTCCACTTGGAGAAGCAATATAGTGCCACAGTTAAGAAAAAGAACCCTGAAGCCAGTCTGCATGGCTTTGAATCCCAGCCCCTCTCCCTACTAGCTGTGAAGCCTTGGATAAGTCTTCATGCCTCACTTAACCTCTCCATGCCTCACTTTCCTCATCCATAAAATGTAGATAATAATAGAGCTGTTGTGACAACTGAGTAATTACCAGTAGATTCTTAGAGTGACTGGCACAAACATAAGCATAGTGTGTGAGTTTGTCATATAGTGGCCAAGACAAAGCCCTGTGACACTTAGTTCTTATAACTGCTATCTATAACTTTTCCCTTGGGTCCTTAGAAAACTTTAGACTGCAAACTATATGGCATTTATAAAGGCCTATATATAAATGTGCTATAAATGTCATACAGATATTTTCAGAATACGAAACAGACAGCAAGCTTTGGGCTGAATATTTACCTCCAAATAGTCTATCCAACTTAAGACATTTTAATTAAAAAAGTGTTTACTAAGTGCTCTACAAAACATGTGAAACCTAATGCCATGCCTGGCTATAAGAAATAAGCGCTCTGGTAATAATTGCAAAACCTGCAGCTTTATGCTCTAGAGTTTAATTATCCATCTGATCTCTCCACTTTTAAAATAGCCAGTGATTACAAAAAAGGAATTGCACGATTGGATTTCAAAGCTGATATCTTCACTTATTAGACCAGGAAGAGGAGACGGTAGCCAGCATAAAAGCAAAGCAACCTGTTTTGATTAAAGTGGGATTTGCGTGTTTCTTGTGAGTGTAAAATTGCCCACAAGCACATGTATTTACTGAATGTTTACCATATGGCAGATTGTCCCACCTAACAATATTCACAGTAATCTTAATTCACAAAATTTGTGTATATACACATACAAATTAAAAGAGTGAAGAATTTATCTCAGTGCTCTACCTATATAAAACATGAAAAAATCAGAATAATGGTTATACTTTGCAAGCCTGTATTTTTTTATATTTGTAAAGTCACCTCTTATGTGGCCCCAATTTGGGGGTCATTTGCACATCCATCATGTCCTTGAGCTTCTTTGATTTGAAGCCACAGAAAATATCCCATCCTTTGTTAACGTAGTTTCTCATCTCAATATTTACTCTTTACTTGCCCGTGTCTATCACTGTGTTGATAAGGATTTTTCATTTCACTCACTGTTCACCTTAGCTAAAGCCGTTTCTCCTCACCAGTACAGTGGAGAGCTTTAAACAGTTCAACCTTACATCCATGACAGGAAGAATCTCTTCCTGTGGGTTAATTAAATAAAACACTACTCTTATACTTAAAAGATTATGAACATCATAGTTATTTTTGAGTTTTAGGCAAAGTGAAATACATCAAATTAACTCTGGAAATGAAGTTTAGAGTGACCAATGAGAATTACAAAATATTTATTTTATTAAATTATCCAAGCATACTCCTCTGTTAAATAAATAATTCTTAAAAACCCCTGAATCATTTCAGTGTAAATAACTTTAAGATACAAATGGGGGTTCAAAGATGTATCTCTACAAATGACAGATCCGTGTTTATTCTTCATTTCTTGTTCTTTTAAATAACATAGCCCTCTGCAAACCTACTAGGTCACCTTTGAATATTTGTCAAGGGTCAGGTCAGTACCTGTTTGAAATACCTCAGTTGAAGTTGGAAGTAGTTGTCTGACTAATTGAATTGCAATACTTAAAGCTAGAATTGCTATTAAGAATGAAATGCCATTAATCTTATATGAAGAACTAATTTTTTTTTAAATTTTAAGTAATTTTCTACTTGCCTTTGGGGAAAACTTCACACAGTCATCTACGTTCAGTTTCTAATAAGGCTCTCAGAGACAAGTACAAGCTGTTAACAATTCCCAGATGCTTTAAAATAAAAAAGCACACACACGACAAAGGAGTCCAAAGGGCTATTTTGCCTTTGGAGTCATTAGGCAGGTCTCTCACACAAGTGTGGTCATGGATTTTAAGTGGGAAGAAAATCAGTACATTTTTCTGAATTTGAATTCCTACCTGTACTCTAAGTTCCTAAGGAGAGGAAAGTGTCATGAAAATTACTTGAAATTCGGGCTGAGGAGAAAGATCTACTTGAAGAAAAGTAGTTCCTTGGATTAGCTGCTTTCTAATACCACTAACGTACTTTGTTTATAGTAGTGATAGCAATACACATTCATCAATGTTCCTTATGTAAGAGCACCATCAAATCCACTTAACATTAGATTTTCAACATTTCCTTCTCTCTGTTAATAACTTGTCAATCCAATACCTTGTTTATCTACACAAATATGGTAACGTATAAACAATGACTGCAGGCAAACATTCCAGGATTGTGTGCCTTAGGAAAGATGAATAAATCAACATGTGGGCTCACAAAACAAACGGAATGACTGACTGCTTGCTTTTTTTTTTTTAATTAGATGTCTCATAAAAGAACTGATGTGGGCAGAGGCAACCGTAAAACTACAACGACATAATAGGCCCTGATTGAGCAATCAACTCACTTGTGATGTTGGAAACAGTATGTTTCATCTGGATACCCAGTTATCATCCAGAATTTTAATAACATAACTAAATTGGGCTAAAAATTGTACTTGATCCGTATCGGTAGAGGCTATTTGAGCCTCCAGGCAGTGACACCAGTGCTCTGGGATTCCGGTCCTACGGTTCTATCATATAAATTAACTGTCATGGACATTATTTTCTATGTAGGAAGAGATGATAAAAGGCTGAGGTTCATCACACCGGGTCATGGAAATGTACGTATCTGGCAGCCCAGCACATACCAGCTCAGAAAACTGCCATGCCTACAATAGTTGCATCTATTATAAATTCAGAGGAGTGGGACAGAAGGTTCTGGATTAATAAATCCCTAAAAATATACATTTTGTCAACAACTTCAAACTGTTTAGGAATCCAAATCACCTGGGAGAAAAATGAGTGAATTTTAGCAGAAACTAAGGCCAAAGAAAGAAATGAAGTTTATTTCTCCTCCATAATATTCTCATGGTCTAACTCAGGAGCACAGAGTCCAGAGGCAGTAATCTCTACCAAGCCAGCACAGGCAAGATTTAGAACCTATAGCATCTATTCCTCAATGTTACCCCTTGGTCGACCCCATACCTGACAGAAGAAAGATATGGGAAGATTCTCTTGGTTGTGGCCCCATGATTTCCTAGTGAAAACTTCTGCAATCTCCATTTATAATTTCCATCCTCCACGTCTACTGACTAGCAATTATACACCATTTATATAGAATATGCAAAACAAGAGAACTAAAAAAAGGAAATCACCTTTTCGAAAGATACATATGTGAACAAAGTTCATGAAAATTTTCTCCCCAAACACTGCGGTGGATTTTCTGAGAGTTCAGGTTTCTTTGATCAGCAATCACTAAACCTCAAATGTTGTGTTGATGAAGAAAATCTAGAAATAATCCAGCTAGAAAACTGGGAAATAAAATGGACACAGTCCCTACTAGAACATACAGAAATATGAACATACACAGAATCGGTCAAGAACACTTACTAAGCACATTCTGGAAAGATATATTGACAGCTCTAAGCAGAGATGTCATAATCCTTAATCTCAAGTAATTTCTAATATAAGAGTCAGGACCATTGCAAATAGGCGCAGTTATTAAATGACTCAAGGGTATCAGTTTCCTAGTTATAAAAATTTGAGAAATTCAAGATGCTTGATGGTTCGATGTCAGGGAAGCAGTTTGAGCTAATGTGAAAAGATCAGACTGAAACCCTAAAGGAAAGGAGGTAACTGTGGTGAAAATTAGTAAGTTGGTTGGGAATAGGAGAAAGTAGGAACGTGGCATTGGTGACAAGCACAAGCTGACATTCCAATCTGACCAACGACACCTACCCCTTCTCCAGGCCACCTGTGTGCCCAGCCAAGTGGGTAGGGGACCTGTGGCCCATCACAAGCCTGTGCATCCGCTTGGGTCTGCATCAGTGTGGAGGAAGGGGCACCTTTTTTCTAATTTATCTGCCACTTGTCATTTGTCTACCTGAAGTGGGCTCCTTTTTTGTGGCCCAAAGACCCAGTATGTGACAGTGGTAGCCTAGTTTGAGAGCTCAGTCATTCATGTACTGATTATTGCAACTGACTCTTAGCTAATTTCCTCTGCCTCAAATTTCTTTTTCTACTATTTGACTTACTTCCTTAAATACTACTTTGTGCCATCTTTGATCAAGAACTGATAGTGGCTTTCATTGCTCTTACATGAGATCTAGTATTTCACCAAGTTATCACTTAATTGAGCCTACCTCCTTCTATATTAATCCATAACTCAGAATCTCTGTACCAACCTAGTCATTTGAGTGCAATCACCCATGCACAACTCCCCTGCCCCACCCCGTGCTTACTGTTTACATCCCCGGACTCTGTTTTTTCCCTTTGCTCTGCTCTGATCATCAAAGCTGTATTTGAAACTTGATGGTTCAGATGAGTGGCCTCGTTGGTGGAAGATGATTGGGGAAAGACATGAGTAACTATACTTCTTTTTTTTTTTTTTTGCGGTACGCGGGCCTCTCACTGTTGTGGCCTCTCCCGTTGCGGAGCACAGGCTCTGGACGCGCAGGCTCAGCGGCCATGGCTCATGGGCCCAGCCGCTCCGCAGTATGTGGAATCTTCCCAGACTGGGGCATGAACCTGTGTCCCCTGCATCAGCAGGCGGACTCTCAACCACTGCGCCACCAGGGAAGCCCTATACTTCTTAATATAGTTAAAAACTAGTCTTCTCCAGAAACTTTCTGAGGGACTGATTTCATTTCTCTGATCCTCATTATTTTTATAATTAATAAACTCAGTTGAACAATTGTAGTTTGCACATCATTAAATTAATATTAAAAGACTTCACAAATTATTTTGGTAGAACTTAAAATACTTTTCTCATAAGTAATGAAAATCCAGAGGATATTAAGGGCCAAAAATAATTTTGGTCACTGTCAGTATGCATGCATTTTTTTCCCCTGTTCCTGGCCCCTGCGGTCTAGACAACCTTCAAATTCAGAAAACTCAGTCTGGAACCATTTTACACTACTTCCCAGGTCTTGAGTGCAAACAGGGGGAGTCAAGTATTTCTTTTCATTCAGCAAAGAAAGTCAATAGTAAATTTGTGTTCAACTCATGCTTCTGCCACTTTCTCCCTCTGTTCAAAATAAGTCAAGGCCTGGATATACGATGTATTGGTTGACATCGTATCATCTTTTCAGTGGCCTCTCAGTACCTGGTACTTGTCTGAAGATGAACACAGGCAGGCAAAATCAGGGGAAGAATGTGTGTGTGTGTGTGTGTGTGTGTGTGCGCACACGTGCGTGTGTGTAGAATACGATAGTCCTGAAAATCTTGCTTTTGGATCCCGTAAAAGAAGTTGATGGGAGCTAACAAAAGGATGCACAGCGGTTTATAAAATCTGTGTCACAATCACCTTTCCCTTGATAGTTGAAATAAATTAAATCAGCTCTACATCTTACACCTGTCTCTCTGCTTTAATCCCTACATTGATTTTTGACCAAACAGCTTCAGGACTTGAAATAATCGAATCACATCAGGGAAACACAAGTGATCTATTTTTGCTTTCCATCTGATTTTTTATCTTCAATCTTTACTTATAATTATTTTAAAAAAGAATTAAACCAAAACATACAGTAAACAGCTGTCATCTTCTATCAAATATAACTTTTTACTAATGGGCCGAGTTGATATTCTTTCAACCTGTCAGTTGAATGTCAAAAAGCCATTTTTCAAGAATTCAAAACACTTGAACACTAAGAATGCTGACCATTACACTGTCACCTTCATTTTGGATACTGTTTATAGCTTATGTACAAGGAAGAGAAACAGCTTTGCAAGGAACTTAGCCATGTTTGGGTAACTGAAAGACATTTTTATTAATTAGTAAGAGCTAAATAATTATACTTCCAAGAATCCATTTTCTCTATGATTTAAGGTGTTTTTAATAACTTTTTCAACATATAATGGACGGTTCTTTATGACATTTTCTGAATAGAACTTTTTCTTGCCTTGGTCTCTGAGAGAAGATTAGCGACTACCTTTATTCTCTCTTTTTTTCCTGCCAGGTTTTAAAAACACTTCTATAATGCAAGAGTATTTTTTTTTAAAGGTGAGAAATATTTTCTCGATGTGTCTGAAGGAATGGAGTCAACATGAAGAACCTCTTAATATTTCTCCCCCAATATTCCATCAACCCTCTTTTTCATCAAGTTCTAAGCTCCCTCTGTCATCAAGAGGAGTAGAGAAAGCTTTGATGCTGTGAGAGGTGACTATGTACAAAAGCTGCTAACCTCTGGCAAAGGGCCTCCTTAGCACACACAGCTGCTACAGTGGCAGCAGTGGAGGCTGCTCTGCATACAAAACCTCCTCTTCTTCCTTCCTGATGCAGGAGGGAATCTCAGCCTGCGGTATAAGCAGAGTCTATGAACGGGCAGCCACATCCTAGGAAGCCTTGGCTCTAAAAGTCTACACACAGGCCAAGGCACATGAGTTGGCTAGAAGCATATAGAAGAAAGGCAGAAGGAAAGATGGATGGATGGGTAGATGGATAGACGGAAGGATGGAAGGAAGGGAGGAAGGAAAAGAGGGAGGGAAGAAGAGGGTGAGAGTAAAGTGAAATAAAATTTCTGTCATCAGTAAATATAGATTATTTTCTCTGACAGGTCCCTCTGCAGTGAGAAAACTTGCCTGGAAGCAGAGCTAGCAGTCTGAGACAGGCTTCCTCCCACTCAGCTGGAATGCGGGTCTACACAGGCCTCTCTGTATCTGCCCATCAGTCGCTGAAATACCACTTTTCCTTACACTCACACAGGTTTTGTGGAGCCTGAAGCTTACACAATTTAGGGCTTCATCATGACACGGGAGACAAATAACTAATACAAAGTAAGAACCGGGCCTTGGAAGGAGCCAGCTCAGGTGAGAGGCCCTGAAGGTCAGTTTCAAAGCTTCAAGGCCCGTCTGTTCCTGCTCCCAGCTCTGGAGAAAACTGAGGGAACCAAAGCTCTGATCTGACAAAGTAGCAACCACACTATTAAACATTTATTACCCTTCACTCAACACTGATTCAGCAAATACCAATCTAACACCTTATTATTACTGAGGATACACGAGGATTATAAAACCTAGTTACCACCATCAAAAAGTTTTAAAGTAATTGGAAAACTAAAAATTATACAGCTGAAAAAAAAGAAATTATACAGCTGAAACTTATAGGCTGTTGATACCATGTAGTTTTCAGACTGACTGAATCTTTCTTTTTAATTTTAGGAAAGTGGCAGATCAAAAAAATGGGAAACATCTGTTATTGTTAAATCTGTGATTGATGGATTAGCAAGATAAACACTAATATTCGTTAACTGACAACTTACAAAATTCAATCATTAAAGATATTTTGAATAATAAAGTCATGAAAAGGACAAAATAAACCAATCCACAGTGGCTGGCTTTTTCCATTTTTGACACATTAAGGCATCTGTCACCTACTCACCATCAGTTACGATCAGTTTCGTCATGAAGGTTTCAGTTTCTCCTGTGCTGGCTTTGAAGCCACAGCGGTAGAGTCCTGAGTCAGAGGTCCTAATGTGGGGCATGGTGATGAAGGCCCTCCTCATTCCCTGGGTGCAGTTGCTCAGTATCTGTCTTGGGTACTTTGAAGTGTAACTTCTTCCTTGGGACAAGTTGCAGCTAGTTAAGAGGTCAATCTGATGGGGCTGGATCTTCTCCCATGTAACTTCTTGTAACAGCCATTTCGCTCGAGGCTGGCAGGTGAGTGTGACGTTTTTTCCAGGTTCTGAGACTGTCTGGCTATTTGATGGCACAGCTGTCTCAAAACCGTCTGAAAAGAAGAAGCAAATGATTATACTTCGGTCCTCGAATTCTTGGATGCTAAGGCGGAAGCCACCCAGAAAGTTCTATCAAAATGGTTGGTGATGGAGAGGAGACCTTCAAGATGGAGAAAGAGTAAGACGTGGAGATCACCTTCCTCCCAACAAATACATCAGAAATACGTCTACACGTGGAACAGCTCCTACAGAACACCTACTGAACGCTGGCAGAAGACCTCAGACCTCCCAAAAGGCAAGAAACTCCCTACGTACCTGGGTAGGGCAAAATAAGAAAGAAACAACAGAGACAAGAGAATAGGGACAGGACCTGCACCAGTGGGAGGGAGCCGTGAAGGAGGAAAGGAGGAAACGTTTCCACACACCAGAAGCCCCTTTGCCGGTGGAGACTGTGGGTGGCAGAGGGGGAAAGCTTCGGAGCCACAGAGGAGAGCACAGCCACAGGGGTGCAGAGGGCACAGCGGAGAGATTCCCGCACAGAGGATCAGTGCCGACCAGCACTCACCAGCCCGAGAGGCTTGTCTGCTCACCCGCCGGGGCGGGCGGGGTTGGGAGCTGAGGCTCGGGCTTCGGTTGGATCCCAGGGAGAGGACTGGGGTTGGCGGCGTGAACACAGCCTGAAGGGGGCTAGTGCACCATGGCTAGCCGGGAGAGAGTCCGGGAAAAGGTCTGGACCTGCCTAAGAGGTAGGAGACCATTGTTTCAGGGTGCGTGAGGAGACGGGATTCAGAGCACCGCCTAAATGAGCTCCAGAGACAGGCGCAAGCCACGGCTATCAGCGTGGACCCCAGAAACGGGCATGAGACGCTAAGGCTGCTGCTGCTGCCACCAAGAAGCCTGTGTGCCAGCCCAGGTCACTATCTATATCTCCCCTCCCGGAAGCCTGTGCAGCCCACCACCACCAGGGTCCCGTGATCCAGGGACAACTTCACCAGGAGAACACGCAGCGAGCCTCAGGCTGGTGCAACGTTACCTGGTCTGCATTCCATACCCCTCCCTCCCTCTGACCTGAGTGAGCCACAGCCCCCTAATCAGCTGCTACTTTAACCCCGTCCTGTCTGAGCAAAGAACAGATGCCCTCAGGTGACCTACATGCAGAGGCAGGGCCAAATCCAAAGCTGAACCCCAGGAGCTGTGAGAACAAAGAAGAGAAAGGGAAATATCTCCCAGCAGCCTCAGGAGCAGCAGATTAAATCTCCACAATCAACTTGATGTACCTGCATCTGTGGAATACCTGAATAGATAACGAATCATCCCAAAATTGAGGTGGTGGACTTTGGGAGCAACTGCAGACTTGGGGTTTTCTTTCTGCATCTAATTTGTTTCTGGTTTTATGTCTATGTTAGTTTAGTACTTAGAGCATATTATCATTGGTAGATTTGTTTATTGATTTGGTTGCTCTCTTCCTCCTTTTTTTTAATATATAGATATAATATTTATTTTCCTTCTCTTTTTGTGAGTGTGTATATGTATGCTTCTTTGTGCTTTTGTCGGTATAGCTTTGATTTTACCATTTGTCCTAGGATTCTGTCTGTCTATTTTTTGTTTGTTTGTTTGTTTAGTATAGTTTTTAGCACTTGTATCATTGGTGGATTTCATTTTTGGTTTCATTGCTCTCTTTTTACTTTCTTTTATTAATTACTTTTTAATAATGATTTTTTATTTTAATAACTTCATTTTATTTTATTTATTTATTTTCTTTCTTTCTTTCTTTTTTGCTCCCTTTTCTCTGAGTCCGGTGGCTGACAGGGTCTTGGTGCTCTGCCCAGGTGTCAGGCCTGTGCCTCTGAGGTGGGAGAACCGAGTTCAGGACATTGGTCCACCAGAAACCTCCTGACTCCATGTAACATCAAACAGCGAAAGCTCTCCCAGAGATCTCCGTCTCAATGCTAAGACCCAGCTCCACTCAACAACCAGCAAGCTACAGTGCTGGACACCCTAACCAAACAACCAGTAAGATAGGAACACAACCCCACCCATTAGCAGAGAGACTGCCTAAAATCATAACAAGGTCACAGACACTCCAAAACACACCACCAGACGTGGTCCTGCCCACCAGAAAGACAAGATCCAGCCTCATCCACCAGAACATAGGCACTAGTCCCCTCCACCAGGAAGCCTACACAACCCAAAGAACCAACCTTAGCCACTGGGGGAAGACACCAAAAACAATGGGAACTATGAACCTCCAGCCTGTGAAAAGGAGACCCCAAACACAGTAAGTTAAGCAAAATGAGAAGACAGAGAAACACACAGCAGCTGAAGAAGCAAGGTAAAAACCCACCAGAGCAAACAAATGAAGAGAAAATAGGCAGTCTGCCTGAGAAAGAATTCAGAGTAATGATAGTAAAGATGATCCAAAATCTTGGAAATAGAATGGAGAAAATACAAGAAAAGTTTAACAAGGACCTAGAAGAACTAAAGAGCAAACAGTGATGAACAACACAATAAATGAAATTAAAAATTCTCTAGAAGGGATCAATAGCAGAATAACTGACAGAGAAGAACAGATAAGTGACCTGGAAGATAAAATAGTGAAAATAACTACTGCAGAGCAGAATAAAGGAAAAAAAAATGAAAGAATTGAGGACAGTCTCAGAGACCTCAGGGACAACATTAAACCCATGAACATTCAATTTAAAGGGGTCGCAGAAGAAGAAGAGAAAAAGAAAGGGACTGAGAAAATATTTGAAGAGATTACAGTTGAAAACTTCCCTAATACGGGAAAGGAAATAGTTAATCAAGTCCAGGAAGCACAGGGAGTCCCAACAGGATAAATCCAAGGAGAAACATGCAAGACACATATTAACAAAACTGTCAAAAATTAAATACAAAGAAAAAATATTAAAAGCAGCAAGGGAAAAGCAACAAATAACATACAAGGGAATCCCCATAAGGTTAACAGCTGATCTTTCAGCAGAAACTCTACAGGCCAGAAGGGAGGGGCAGGACATATTTAAAGTGAAGAAGGGGAAAAAACTACAACCAAGATTACTCTACCCAGCAAGGATCTCATTCAGATATGACGGAAAAATTAAAACATTTACAGACAGGCAAAAATTAAGAGCATTCAGCACCACCAAACCAGCTTTACAACAAATACTAAAGGAACTTCTGAAGGTAGGAAACACAAGAGAAGGAAAAGATCTACAAAGATCTACAACAACAAACCCCAAACCACTAAGAAAATGGTAATAGGAACATACATATCGATAATTACCTTAAATGTAAATGGATTAAATGCTCCAACCAAAAGACACAGACTGGCTGAATGACCCATATATATGCTGTCTACAAGAGACCCACTTCAGACCTAGGGACACACACAGACTGAAAGTGATGGGATGGAAGAAGATATTCTACACAAATGGAAATCAAAAGAAAGCTGGAGTAGCAATACTCATATCAGATAAAATAGACTTTAAAATAAAGAATGTTACAAGAGACAAGGAAGGACACTATGTAATGATCAAGGGATCAATCCAAGAAGAAGATATAACAATTATAAATATACATGCATCCAACATCGGAGCACCTCAATACATAAGGCAACTGCTAACAGCTATACAAGAGGAAATCGACAGTAACACAATAATAGTGGGGGACTTTAACAATTCACTTACACCAATGGAGAGATCATCCAGACAGAAAATTAATAAGGAAATACAAGCTTTAAATGACACAATAGACCAGATATATTTAATTGATATTTATATGACATTTGATCCAAAAACAGCAGATTACACTTTCTTCTCAAGTGCGCATGGAACATTCTACAGGATTGATCACATCTTGGGTCACAAATCAAGCCTCAGTAAATTTAAGAAAAATGAAATCATATCAAGCATCTTTTCTAACCACAACGCTATGAGATTAGGAATCAATTACAGGGAAAAAAACGTAAAACACAGAAACACATGGAGGCCAAACAATACGTTACTAAATAACCAAGAGATCACTGAAGAAATCAAAGAGGAAGTCAAAAAACACCTAGAGAAAAATGACAATGAAAACACAATGATCCAAAACTTTTGAGATGCAACAAAAGCAGTTCTAAGAGAGAAGTTTATGGCTATACAAGCCTACCTCAAGAAAAAAGAAAAATCTCAAATAAACAATCTAAGGTTACATCTAAAGGAACTAGAGAAAGAAGAACAAACAAAACCCAAAGATAGCAGAAGGAAAGAAATCATAAAGATCAGAGCAGAAATAAATGAAATAGAAACAAAGAAAACAACAGCAAAGATCAATAAAACTTAAAGCTGGTTGTTTGAGAACATAAAAAATGTTGATAAACCATTAGCCAGACTCATCAAGAAAAAGAGGGACAGGACTCAAATCAATAAAATTACAAATTAAAAAGGAGAAGTTACAACAGACACCGCAGAAATACAAAGCATCTTAAGAGACTACTACAAGCAAGTCTATGGCAATAAAATGGACAACCTGGAAGAAATGGACAAGTTCTTAGAAAGGTATAACCCTCCAAGACTAAACCAGGAAGAAAGAGAAAATACGAACAGACCAATCACAAGTAATGAAATTGAAAATGTGATTAAAAATCGTCCAAGGAACAAAATCCAGGACCCAATGGTTTCACAGGTGAATTCTATCAAACATTTAGAGAAGAGTTAACACCCATCATTCCCAAACTCTTCCGAAACATTGCAGAGGAAGGAAAACTCCCAATTTCATTCTATGAGGCCCCCATCACCCTGATACCAAAACCAGACAAAGATACTACAAAAAAAAGAAAGTTACAGACCAATATCACTGATGAATATAGGTGCAAAATTCCTCAACAAAATAGTAGCAAACAGAATCCAACAACATATTAAACGGATCATACACCATGATCAAGTGGGATTTATCCCAGAGATGTAAGGTTTCTTCAATATATGCAAATCAATCAGTGTGATACACCATATTAACAAATTGAAAAATAAAAACCATACGATCATCTCAGTAGATGCAGAAAAAGCTTTTGACAAAATTCAACACCCATTTATGATAAAAACTCTCCAGAAAGTGGGCATAGAGGGAACCTATTTCAACATCATAAAGGCCATATACGACAAACCCACAGCAAACATCATTCTCAATGGTAAAAAACTTAAAGCATTGTTCTAAGTTCAGGAACAAGACAAGGATGTCCACTCTCACCACTCTTATTCAACATAGTTTTGAAAGTCCTAAGCATGGAAATCAGAGAAGAAAAAGAAATAAAAGGAATCCAAATAGGAAAAGAAGAAGTTAAGCTGTTGCTGTTTACAGATGACATGATGCTATATATAGAGAATCCTAAAGATGCTACCAGAAAACTATTAGAAGTAATCAATGAATTTGGCAAAGTAGCAGGATGCAAAATTAAGGCACAGAAGTCTCTTGCATTCCTATACACTAATGATGAAAAATCTGAAAGATAAGTTAAGGAAACACTCACATTTACCACTGCAACAAGGAGAATAAAATACCTAGGAATAAACCTACCTAAGGAGACAAAAGACCTGTATGCAGAAAACTATAAGACACTGATGAAAGAAAGTAAAGATGATACAGATGGAGAGATATACCATGTTCTTGGATTGGAAGAATCAACATTGTGAAAATGACTATACTACCATAAGCAATCTACAGATTCAATTCAATCCCTATCAAACTACCAATGGCTTTTTTCACAGAACTGGAACAAAAAATTTCACAATTTGTATGGAAACACAAAAGACCCCAAATAGTCAAAGCAATCTGGAGAAAGAAAAATGGAGCTGGAGGAATCAGGCTCCTGGACTTCACACTATACAACAAAGTTACAGTAATCAAGACAGTATGGTACTGGCACAAAAACAGAAATATAGATCAGTGGAACAGGATAGAAATCCCAGAGATAAACCAAACACATATGGTCACCTTATTTTTGATAAAGTAGGCAAGAATATACAATGGAGAAAAACAGCCTCTTCAATAAGTGGTGCTGGAAAACCTGGACAGCTACATGTAAAAGAATGAAATTAGAACACTCCCTAACACCATAGACAAAAATAAACTCAAAATGGATTAAAGACCTAAATGTAAGGCCAGACACTAGAAAAGTCTTAGCGGTAAACATAGGCAGAACACTCTATGACATAAATCACAGCAAGATCCTTTTTGACCCATCTCCTACAGAAATGGAAATAAAAACAAAAATAAACAAATGGGACCTAATGAAACTTAAAAGCTTTCACACAGCAAAGGAAAACATAAACAAGATGAAAAGACAACTTTCAGAATGGGAGAAAATATCTGCAAATGAAGCAACTGACAAAGGATTAATCTCCAAAATTTACAAGCAGCTCATACAGCTCAATATCAATAAAACAAACAACCCTATCCAAAAATGAGCAGAAGACCTAAATAGCCATTTCTCCAAAGAAGATATACAGATTGCCAACAACCACATGAAAGGATTCTGAACATCACTAATCATTAGAGAAATGCAAATCAAAACTACAATGAGGTATCACCTCACACCAGTCAGAATGGCCATCATCAAAAAATCTACAAACAATAAATGCTGGAGAGGGTGTGGAGAAAAGGGAACCCTCTTGCACTGTTGGTGGGAGTGTAAATTGATACAGCCACTATGGAGAACAGTATGGAGGTTCCTTAACAAACTAAAAATAGAACTACCCTACAACCCAGGAATACCACTCCTGGACATATACCCTGAGAAAACCATAATTTAAAAGAGTCATGTACCATAATGTACAATGCAGCTCTATTTACAATAGCCAGGACATGGAAGCAACCTAAGTGTCCATCGACAGATGAATGGATAAAGAAGATGTGGCACATATATATAATGGAATATTACTTAGCCATAAAAAGAAACGAAATTGAGTTATTTGTAGTGAAGTGGATGGACCTAGAGTCTGTCATACAGAGTGAAGTAAGTCAGAAAGACAAAAACAAATACCATATGCTAACACATATATATGGAATCTAAATACAAAAAACAAACCAAAAACAATGTTCTGAAGAACCTAGGGCAGGACAGGAATAAAGATGCAGACACAGAGAATGGACTTGAGGACACAGGGAGGGGGAAGGGTTAGCTGGGGCAAAGTGAGATAGTGGCAGGGACTTATATATACTACCAAATGCAAAATAGATAGCTAGTGGGAGGTAGCCGCATAGCACAGGGAGATCAACTCGGTGCTTTGTGACCACCTAGAGGGGTGGGATAGGGAGAGTGGGAGGGAGATGCAAGAGGGTGGAGATATGGGGATATATGTATATGTATAGCTGATTCACTTTGTTATAAAGCAGAAACTAACACACCATTGTAAAGCAATTATACTCCAATAAAGATGTTAAAAAAATTAATTAATTTAAAAAAATGATTGGTGATGTTATTTCACATAGTTTCACTAATTGTAAATATCTTTATATCACATTTTATGTAAGAAAAAGGCTTTTGAAAGAGGCTGGAACATAAATAGAGAAGAGGATATGACTGTTCACACATATTCCTTCAATTTTTACTCTGTTAACTGTATAATAAGAAACATAATTGAACCCCCTGGAGCTTTTCTTGGTAGTGATCAAATCAAGAGGCTGAATTTCACAGTACTGTTCTGTGGTAATGCTGGGCTGGTGACTCAAACACTGAGTGTTTAAGTATCAAATATCCAGCTTTTTATCATACCGGCTAAGATTTCAATGGTCGTAAAAGAGAGAGAAAATCATTTTCATTGAATATATACATAAACTTATTTTTCAGATATATGAGTTGTCTTATGCAGAGATAGGGTAGGGACCCACATGTGATATGAATTCCTGGATACTAAGAAGGTCATCCAGTATTTTCCTACCTTCCTACCACCACAGCTAGAATACCCAGCACAGAGCACTCAGTAAATATTCACTAGCTAAGTAAGTCAGTAGTTCATATAGTGTGGTCTGAAGACCCCAGGGAGTTTCTGTATCTCCCTCTGAGACCTGCAAAATCAAACTTACTTTAATAGTTATATTAAGATTTAATTTACCTTTTTAACTCTTATCATACAAGAATATATATATATATATTCTTAGAAATTCACTCATATAAGAAGATACTGATGTTTTCAGAGGCTCTGATGGCTAATGGGTATGTGCTTATAAATTCTAGTCTTTTCAGTTTTACTTAATTTTAATTTCTAATACAGTAAATATTGATAGTTATAACACACATAAACAAAAAACTCTTTGGGGTCCTCAATAACTTTAAGAGAGTAAAGGGAAAAAATAATTATAAAATTCATATGGAACCACAAAAGACCACAAATAGCCAAAACAATCTCAGAAAAGAACAAAGCTGGAGGCATCACACTTCATGATCTCAAACTATATTACAAAGCTCCAATAATTAAAACAGTGTGGTACTGGCATAAAGACATAAATACAGACCAATGAAAGAGACTAGAAAGCCCATAAGTAAATCCACACATGCATGGTCAACTGATCTTCAACAAGAGTATCAAGAATACACAATGGGAAAAGGATTGTCTCTTCAACAAATGTAGTTGGAAAAACTGGATATACACTTTGTGAAAGACTGAAATTGGACCATTATCTTACACCATACACAAAAATCAACTCAAAATGGATTAAAGACTTAAACGTAGTATCTGATACTCCAAAACTCCTGAAGAAAACATATTATGACTTAGGCCTTGGCAATGATCTCCTGGATATGACACCAAAAGCACAGGCAATAGAGCAAAAATAGGCCAGTGGGACTACATCAAACTAAAAGGCTTCTGAACTGCAAAGGAAAAAATCAACACAGAGAAAAAAAACACCTAAAGAACAAGAGAAATATTTGTAAACCTTATATCTGATAAGGGTTAATTTCCAAAATATATAAGGAATTCCTATAGCTCAACAGCAAAATAAACTAATTGCCCAATTTAAAAAATGGACTAAAGACTTGATTTACATAATAAGACATATAAATGGTCAACAGATACATGAAAAGATGCTCAATGTCACTAATCACTGGGGAAAGGCAAACCAAAACCACAATGAGATATCACCTTACATCTGTTAGGATGACTAATATAAAAGGAAGGAAGGAAGGAAGGAATGGAGGGAGAGAGGGGAGGGAGAGGAAGGAAGAAAGAAATTAGTTGTTGGTGAAGATGTGGAGAAATTGGAAATTTTGTATATTGTTTGTAGGAAGGTAAAATGGTACAGCCTCTATGGAAAACATTATGGAGGTTACTTTAAAAAATTAAAAATAGGACTACCATATGATTCAGCAATACCACTTATGGGTATTCATCCAGAAGCAGCACTCCTATATTTATTGCAGCACTATTCAAACAGCCAAGACATGGAAGCAACCTAAATGTCCATCGATGGATAAGTGGATAAAGAAAATGTGGAATATACATACAATGAGATATTATTCAGCCTTAAAGAGAAGAAAACTGTGCAATTTGAGACAACAGGGATGAACCTGGAGGACTCTATGCTAAGTGAAATAAGCCCATCACAGAAGGACAAATACTGCATGATTTCACTTATATGAAGTATCTAAAATAGTCAAGTCATAGAAGCAAAGAATAGAACAGTGGTTTCCAGGGTCTGGGAGAAGGAAGAAATGAGGAGTTGCTAATCAATGGGTATTAAATTTCAGTTATGCAAGATAAATAAGCTCTCAAGATGTGCTGTACAACATAGTGCATGTAGGTAACAATACTGCTTGTATACTAAAAAAACCTGTTAAGAATTTAGATCACATATTAAATGGTCTTACCACAATAAAAAAAATGTTAAGAGTATAAAGGGATCCTGAGAGCAAGCAGTTTAAGAACTTGATCTAGAGAATAAACTTCAGGAATTATTTTTCAAAATTACAATAGCCCAGAATGGTAACATGTCTATCTATATAGTAGTTATTAACACCTTTTTAATTTGATAGCTTCACAGTTGCCAACAAGGAATTCTGACCTACTGTCTAAGTAAAAAGAACAGTAACGGTGTCATAAAGCACAGAGACTCCAGATAAGAAATGCAGGAAGGTGAGAGCTTCTGTCACAGCCTCTACCTGTGTCACAAATTTCTTCAGGGCTTGTCTGGGAGCCACTTTCTTGTCTTCCAATTAAAAAAGCAAAGAAGGGCAACAAAAGCAAATATAAACAATGGGACCATATTAAACTAAAAAGCTTTTGCACAGCAAAGGGAGCCATCAACAAAACAAAAAGGCAACCACTGAATGGGAGAAGATATTTGCAAGTGACGTATCTGATAAGGGGTTGATATCCAAAATATTTAAAGAACTCACACAACTCAATTTCACAAAAGCAAATAACTCAATTTAAAAATGGGCAGAGGGCTTCCCTGGTGGTGCAGTGGTTGAGAGTCCGCCTGCCGATGCAGGGGACACGGGTTCGTGCCCCGGTCCGGGAAGATCCCACGTGCCGCGGAGCGGCTGGGCCCGTGAGCCATGGCCGCTAAGCCTGCACGTCCGGAGCCTGTGCTCCGCAACGGGAGAGGCCACAGCAGTGAGAGGCGTGTGTACCACAAAAAAAATAAATAAAAATGGGCAGAGGACCTGAATAGACATTTTTCTAAAGAAGACATATACAGATGGCCAACAGACACATGAAAAGATGCTCAACATCACTAATCATCAGGGAAATGCAAATCAAAACCACAATAAGATACCACCTCACACTTGTCAAAACGGCTATTATCAAAAAGACAAGACATAACAAGTACTGGCGAGGATGAGGAAAGAAGGGAACCCTTGTGCATTATTGGTGGGAACATAATAAATTGGTACAGCCACTGTGGAAAACAGTATGGATGTTCCTCAAAAAATTAAAAATGTAACTACAGTATGATCCAGCAATTTCACTTTTGGGTATTTATCCAAAGAAAATGAAAACACTAATTTGAAAAGATACATGCACCCCTATATTCACTGCAGCATTATTTACAATGGCCAAGGTATGGAAGCAACCTAAGTGTCCATCAACAGATGAATGGATAAAGAAGATGTGGTACATATATACACAATGGACTATTACTCAGCCATTAAAAGATAATGAAATCTTGCTCTTTGAAACATCATGGATGGACCTAGAGGGTATTTTGCTAAGTGAAATAAGTCATATAGAGAAAGAAATACCATATGATTTCATTTGTATGAGTAATCTAAAAAAAATAAAACAAATGAACAAACAAAACAGAACAGAAGCAGACTTATAGATACAGAGAACAAGCTGGCGGTTGCCAGTGGGGAAGGGAATGGGAGGTTAGGTGAAACAGGTGAAAGGGATTAAGAAATACAAATTTCCAGTTATAAAATAAATATCGGGGATGTAATGTACAGCATGGGGACTATAGTTAATAATACTGTACTGGGAATTCCCTGGTGGTCCAGGGGTTAGGACACAGCGCTTTCACTGCCGTGGGTCCAGGTTTAATCCCTGGTCGGGAACTAAGATCCCTGCAAGCCACGTGGTGCAGTCAAAAAAATAATAATAATATTGTATTAATTTTGTATGGTGACAGATGAACTAGACTCATCGTGGTGATCAATTCGTAATGAATATAAATGTGGAACAACTGTGTCGTACACCTGAAACTAATATAATGTTGCTTGTAAACTATACTTCAAAAAAAGAAAAAAAAAGAGTAGAGAAGAGAGGACAGGAGAGGAGAAGAGAAGGGAAACCATCCTTGAAAAAAATTTATTTTAAAATATGATAAGATGTGCTATCTGTGTTAAACTACAATATTGTGTCTATGAGTCTCATATCTACCAAAAACTAGCTTCCTTTCTTCAGCAAGTGGTTCCATGTGACAAAATGCTGGAAAGAGAAACCACAGCCCTCCAGTTTACAACCCGAAACCTTACAGCTATTTACCAAAGTTAACACTTCACCCACATAACAAGCACACAGAAAACATTTCATCTCTAAGTAAGGTGAGACAAGACCAGGGCAAAAGAAGAAGAAAAGGGAGAACACTCATAAGAAATGGAAAAAGTAAGAAAATAAAAGCTTAAAGGAAACGAATGAGAAATTAAAATTCATACAGGGAAAGGAAGGTATGAGAAAAGAGAAGGAAACTGTGGGACAATATAAATAAAAGGCGAAATCAGATATGGGACACTGTGTTGGGAAAATGAAAGAACATAAACAGAATTTTAACAAGAAGGAGAAACAAAATTTTCTGTGAGCCATGCTGGACCCTGGAAAATAAGAGGCAGGCTTGCCCTTGCCCCAGTTTTGCTGTCTGTCTTCAGGGCCAACGCACCTGTTTCGTTTTGTTTGGTTTGGTTTTCCTCTGTGGGTCTTGCTCGGGGGTCTCAGGTGGAGCTGTCCCTTGGGGAGCAGGTACGGGGAGGCTTTCACAGCACAGGCTCTGTGTAAGGACCCGAGCCACCTGTCAACAGACGAAGACTGGACCTGAAGGCCGCAGGCCCTGCCCCAGGAGCAGGTGGCTGAGAAGCACAGAGTAACCCCACTTAACCTCTCCTGATGAACAGAATAGCTGACTGGTGTCAGAGGAAAATCCAGACCCAGCTGAGGTCTGCAGTACCTGCCTCGCCTTGCATGCTCGTTGATGCTCAGGCCACCTGATCCCCCTGCTGGGCACGTGTAAAGTGACATGAAATGACCCCAAAAACAACAACCAGAGAGACCGCATGTCACAAGAAGACCCGGCATCTGGAGGTGCTTGGAATTGGAAAGGGAATCTACTTAAAATAGGGATCAAAATGTCATCGTTAATAGGGAAGGAAAAGTTTGATTAGGATTTAATTGTAAAAACAGAAACAAAAATAATAAAAAGCAGTTAATTTTATATTTCTATTTAGTTATATATTAATTCACAGCACACACATAGAATAGTCTGTGCTGTGTTTTGTTTGAAAGACTATTTTTTAGAACAGTTTCGGGTTTACAACAAAGCTGAGAGGAAGGTACAGAAATTTACTTAATACCTCCCTGCCCTTGCGCACACACACACGCACACATGCACGCACACACACACAGCCTCCCCCATTATCAACATCATACGCCAGAATGATACATTTTTTACCAAGGGTGAACTAACACATCATAACCACACAAAATTCATAATTTACCTTAGGGATTACTCTTGGTGTTGTACATTCTATGCGTTTGGACAGATGTACAATGACATGTATCCATCACTACAATGTCATACAGAGGAGTTTCCCTACCCTAAAATCCTCTGGGCCCTGCCTAATCATCCCTCCCTCCGCTCAATCCCTGGCAACCATTGATTTTTTTATTGCCTCCATAGTTTTACCTTTTCCAGAGTGTCATATAGTTGGAATCATACAGTACGTAGCCTTTTCATATTGTCTTCTTTCACTTAGTAATATAGATTTAAGATTCCCCTGTGTTTGCATGTTTGATAGCTTGTTTCTTTTTAGCATTAAATAATATTTCATCATCTGATGTAACACAGTACCATTCACCTACTGAAGGACATCTTAGTTGCTTCCAAGTTTGGGAACTTACGAATAAAGCTGCTATAAACACCCATGTGCAGGTTTTCGTGTATAAGTGTTCAATTCCTTTGGGCAAATGCCAAGAAGCATGATTGTTGGATTGAATGGCAAGAGGTTGTTTAGTTGTGTAAGGAACTGACAAACTGTCTTCCAAAGTGGCTGCACCACTTTGCATTCCCAGCAGCAATGAATGAGGGTTCCTGTCGCTCCCCTTTCTCACCAGCATTGGGTGTTGTCAGTGTTCTGGATTCTGGCCATTCTAATAGGTTTGTCTGTGTGTTGTCTTCACATGATATCTTGTTGTAGAATAACATGATGAAATCCTCTGTACTTTGAATGTGATTTTTCTGGCAAGATAATAGATCATTTTTGAAAATTATTTCAGTGCTTCATCACCTTTTCCAAGCACCATTCAGTCCCTGGTTACTACAAACATTCCTGGGTACCCTGTGCATCACGCCACTGCCCCAGCCCACCGTCACATCCCAGCTGCTCACACTTCCTCCTTCACAGTCCTCACTAGTCATTGGCTCTGCATGCAGTTTGAGCAGCTCTGCAACAAAAGTCATCAAATTCACAAAACCCTGAGATTTTTTTTACTATAAACTTCATAAACCCAGACCTTGGTATAGATGTTTATATATCATTCTATCCTTAGGACTTAGAACAGTGCTTGACATATAGTAAAACATCAATCACTATTTTTCTAATAAAAAATTAATTTGCAGTTTCACTTGGCAGACAATATGCAATGTGTATCCATTGATAATATTAAGAAATGTGTTTAGAATCACATTTGTAATGCCTAAACGAATTAATGTTTCCGGGCAACAATCATCAATGCCAGCAAATTCACAAAAAAAGGCACTCATGTCTCCACAGCACCACATTGGAAGTAGTAGCCTTGCCCAAATTATCAAACCTGACTCGGATCAAGCCTCAAAATCTAATGACCAATTTGCAGAAGTACCAAGAGCAGAGAAATATGTCAGATGACACCCTGGCAAGCAGTCCCTGGGGATATGGAAGACTCAAAACACCTCAGCACTGAATAGGATCTCTCCCAGGCCTGAAAACCAACTTCAGGCACTGACTCTCTCTCTTCTTCCCCATCCGTTCATAATTCTGCAGGGAACCCATTGCTCCCCTGAACGTGCCTAATCAATTCTTACGTGAGCTTCAGTGCAATGAGCACCATTTCCGCCAAATCCAGCACTGCAAACGTCACCAACGTTCTTGACATTCAGAACTGGATCTTGCCCTCCTGGAAACGCCTTGGCTTCTGTGACACTGCACTTTCCTGCTTGTCCAACGTCCTTCCTGACCTGCCCCGGTCTCCTTTAGGGGTCCCTCTTTCTTTGCTGGTCTTTTAAAATGCCGTCGTTCCGCCAGGACTCCACTGCTCCCCCCCACTCCACTCCCCATCCCTGGTCATCCCACCTGCTCTCCAGAGGAAGGCCAAGTCAACAGCCCCTGCTCAGTGCGACCTCTCCCCAGGGTAAAGCCTGAGACAACACCTTCTTCTTCTGATGTTTAAAACAGGCTAAAAATTAAGCAGCCAGAGTTACCTGAAGCTTTCTGCAGGAGCACTGCTTTTACACCAGCTAATGAGAAGTGATCGGAGCAGTAGCTTTGCACACTCCCAGCTGTGCCTAGACTATGTATGTGCTCAGGTGAGAACTTTTCTAGAAACTCGTTAATATAAGGTGTTCCCTACAAATGCAAAATAAAATGTTGGCTGCATGGGACTGTGGAAGTATTCTAAAGTGACCTGAGATGAAGCTCTCAAAAATAGCAAGCACTTGCTAAGAGAGTACATCTTAAAATTTCTCAGCACAAGAAAATTTAAAATTCTCTATCTATATACATAGGGTGACGGAGGTGAACTAGATTTACTGTGGTGACCATTTTGCAATGTATACAAATATCAAATCATTATGCTGTACACCTGAAGTTAACAATGTTATATGTCAATTATACCTCAATACTAAATCAATTCATTAAAGGGGAAAAAGGCAAGCAAAAGAAACAGAAACACAAATTCCTGATCACAAGCAGGCAGCTAGGTTCAGAAAGAAGAGCAGTGGCCCTTGTGGGCCTCAAAGGGCACAGGCAGCGTGGGGAGGAAGCTGCGGGTGGAAGGAGGAACACAGACTCGAAGGCCGAATTGCCGCGTATGACTTTGCCTCCCCCCAGCTCCGCCTGCGACAGGCACAGAGTGACACAGAACTGAGGTGTCGAGCAGCTTCAAGCAGAACAGAAATAGAGCACCCACAGTGAGCTGTATGGACTACACACTCCGACCACCCCACAGACTCCTGTGAAGTCACCATTTCAAATGTAGAAAGCAATGAAAGTAGTGACGGCATTTCTCCAAAAAGCTGGAATCCTCCCAGGTGATGTTTGCAGGTGGTGTGGGCTGAACTGTATCCCCCAAGATTCCTAAGTTGAAGCCCTAAGCTCCAGCACCTCAGAATGTGACCTTATTGGAAACGGGTTGTTGAAGATGTAATTAGTTAAGATGAGGTCATGCTGAAGTAGGATGGGCCCTGATCCAACAGGACTGGTATCCTTATAAAAGATGGAAATTGAGACACAGACTTGCACACAGGGAGCATGTTGTGTGAAGATGAAGGCAGAGATCAGGGTGACGTGTCCACAAGCCAAGGAATGCCAAGGATTGCCAGAAACCACCAGAAGCTGGGAGAGAGGATGAAACAGATTCTCCCTCCCGGCCTCAGGAGGGACCAATCCTGCAACACCTTCATCTCAGGCATCCAACCTCCAGAGCTGCAAGGTAATACACTGCTGTTGTCTAAGCCACCCAGCCAGTTATCTCGTTCTAGCAGCCCTAGCAGACTAATGCTGGCGGTGAGGACTTCATTGGCTGAATTTCCAGTACAATCTGGATCTTGCCAGAACTCATCAGAAGCAGCAAGGCCATCAGGTTAGGGACATGGGCAGTCTTCACAACTCCTCTCCCCATGTGTTTTGTGTCTTTCATTTAAAGTGCAGATAAGAGGTAAAGGAGCCAAACAAGATAAAAATAAGCTAATAGATTGCTTGATGGAAATGCACAGATAAAGTGGGAAGAATGAGAGCTGCGTCAAGAGATAAAAACACAGGCCAACAAAGTCATCACGGAGGCAGGCCCAGCGAGGCCATTTGTTTAAACAAAAGAAGTAACTAGAATCAGGCAGGTGTGTCCTGGATGGCAAGTCAGAGATTCGGCCCAAAAAATACACAGTAAGACAAGGTTTGCATCATGTCCAAAATGCAATGACCCACTCTGGGCATCGAAGAGTAAAAGGCTTGCAACTCAGCCTGGAAGGACTTGTGATTAAAATTCCCTGTGATTCAAAGCAGCTGCTTTGGCTGTAGCACCCAGTCCAGAGCCCAGCTGCCCCCAGAAGTCTCATGGAGCTCCTAGATGCTCCAGGAGGTCTGTGGGAAGGGTGACCATGCCTTCTCACACTGTAAATTTTCCTCATGGTTTTTTTTTTTTTTAATTGGAGTATAGTTGACTTGCAATGTTGTGTTGTTTCAGGTATATAGCAAAGTGAATCAGTTATACATATACATATGTCCACTCTTTATTTTTTTTAGAGTCTTTTCCCACAGAGGCCATTACAGAGTACTTAGTAGAATTCCCTGTGATATACAGCAGGTTCTTAGTTACCTAGTTTATATATAATAGTGTGTATATGTCAATCCCAACCTCCCAATTAACCCTCATGGGTTTTAATTGTTGAAAGAACAACATTGCAATCTCTCTGTCATGGTACAATGAGAATGATGCTTTTTATTTAAGTCAGTAGCACAAGGTTTGTTGAAAAAGTTTAAAATTTGGGCAACTCTGCAATTTCTACCGACTAGAAAAAGAAATGACTCATGGGATATAACAATTTTAAACAGTCTAGTTCTAAGGTCTTATAAAACCAATAGATGGCAATACTTCCCAGGAGTATTGGCTTGTTTTCTGCTAAAATGTTAGCAATTGACCTCCCAGATTTGGAAATTTAATGTAGAGTTTCTGCATGGCAGAGTTTCACGGAAAAAGAATCAGAGATTAACACTAACCCTAATCATCCCCTACTAGAGAACATGTCACGTTAGTGAATTGTCTAGACTACATTAAAGCATTTGGTCTCAGATACTTTAAACATTTTTAACAAATTTTAAAAGCAAAATACTAAACCTTGAATGAGTCCTTATTATGTGCCACACTAAATGCATGACATGTGCTAACACATTTAATCCTCAGACCAGCCATCAGAGGTGAGTCTCCCAGCTGGCTGACAGCGCAGAAGGGAGTCCCCCCCGACCCCCGGGCAGGGGTTTATGGAGCCGCCCTGGCCCTCATCTCTGGGAAGGGTCTACGTGTGATACTCAAGAGTTTTCCTCTCCACCCTGCAACTGGGCTAGATTGCACAGACGCAAAATAGGCTCCCAGGAAGCCCTTCTTTCTAAATATCTTATTTTATGATGCCTTAAACCCTACAATTAGAAATCAGTTTCTTTACTTGTCCTTGTTAAAATGCACATAACAACCTCAGCTCTTGGCAGGCGCCAACACACGGTGTGAAATCGTCCATTAGATTGCTTTCTAAGTGGAAGGAAAGCAGGTGAGTGGCCTGGAACAGACAGGCTGTAGCAAAGGACACTGAGAAGAGGTAGGAGCCAGCCTGGCACAGGCCATGATGCTCCCGGGGGGGCAAAGGGCAGCGGAGAGGGTGCACCTGTGAGTGCAGGGAAGGGGTGGGTGGAGACATAAGCAGGGAGACAGATTACAAATGGGAGGCAATGGGCTTCCCTGGTGGCACAGTGGTTGAGAGTCCGCCTGCCGATGCAGGGGACACGGGTTCATGCCCCAGTCCGGGAAGATCCCACATGCCGCGGAGCAGCTGGGCCTGTGAGCCATGGCTGCTGAGCCTGCGCATCCGGAGCCTGTGCTCCGCAACGGGAGAGGCCACGACAGTGAGAGGCCCGCATACCGCAAAAAACAAACAAAAAAAGCAAATGGGAGGCAATGGTATTTTACCTATTTTGTTATTCATTCATTCAACAAAGATTACTGACTATTCACATAAAGATAAATAAGCCACACATAAATCGATGATGTTAGAATGTTCCCTCACACCATGCACAAAAATAAACTGAAAATGGCTTAAAGACTTAAACATAAGACACGACACTGTAAAACTCCTAGAAGAGAATATAGGCAAAACATTCTCCGATATAAATCATACCAGTGTTTTCTTAGGTCAGTCTCACAAGGCAAAAGAAATAAAAGCAAAAATAAACAAATGGGACCTAATCAAACTTATAAGCTTTTGTGCAGCAAAGGAAACCATAAACAAAATGAAAAGACAACCTGTGGAATGGGAGAAAATATTTGCAAATGATGCGACCAACAAGGGCTTAATTTCCAAAATATACAAAGAGCTCATACAACTCCATATCAAAAAAACAACCCAGTCGAAAAATGCGCAGAAGATCTAAATAGACATTTCTCCAAGGAAGACATACAGATGGCCAACAGGCACATGAAAAGATACTCAGCATCACTAATCATTAGAGAAATGCAAATCAAAACTACAATGAGGTATCACCTCACACCAGTCAGAATGGCCATCATCAGAAAGTCTACAAATAATAAATGCTGGAAAGGGTGTGGAGAAAAGGGAACCCTCCTACAATGTTGATGGGAATGTAAATTGGTTCAGTCACTGTGGAGAACAGTATGGAGGTTCCTTAAAAATCTATAAATAGAGTTACCATATGATCCAGCAATCCCACTCCTGGGAAAATATCTGGAAAAGATGAAAACTCTAATTCAAATAGATACATGCACCCCCAATGTTTATAGCAGCACTATTTACAATAGCCAAGACATGGAAGCAACCTAAGTGTCCATCGACAGATGAATAGATAAAGAAGATGTGGTATAGGTATGTATGTGTATATATACACACATATATATAGCTCAGCCATAAAAAAGAATGAAATATTATCATTTGCAGCAACATGGATGGATCTAGAGATTATCATACTAAGTGACATACATAAGTAAGTCAGACAGAGAAAGACAAATATCACATGAAATCACTTATATGTAGAATCTAAAAAAATGATACAAATGAACTTATTTTACAAAACAGAAACAGATCACAGACATAGAAAACAAACTTATGGTTACCAAAAGGGAAAAGGAAAGGGGGAGGGATAAATTAGAAGTTTGGGATTAACAGATACACACTATGCATAAAATAAATAAACAACAAGGACTTACTGTACAGCACAGGAAATTATATTCAATATCCTGTAATAACCTATAATGGAAAAAATCTGAAAAATAATATATATCGATATATATGTATAACTGAATCACTTTACTGTACACCTGAAACTAACACAACATTATAAGTCAACTATACTTCGATTAAAAAAAAAGACAAATAAGGTACAGTTCTGAGTGGCTGGAGAAACACATAACCAGGTCACTGCACAAGCAGAGCCTCTGGAAATTGCCCGTTGAAGCTCTGTGTCTGAAGAAACCCTGGGATGGAAAGGTGTGATTTTGGTTCCCAGCCAACTAAAAGCCATTC
This sequence comes from Orcinus orca, assembly GCF_937001465.1. Classification (NCBI taxonomy): domain Eukaryota; kingdom Metazoa; phylum Chordata; class Mammalia; order Artiodactyla; family Delphinidae; genus Orcinus; species Orcinus orca. Next base: position 7,473,583 of record NC_064573.1, on the reverse strand, counting down.
TGTAGGCTGACTCTGGACTCACCAAGATGTGTCAAAGTTTCTTTGACCAAATGCAAAGTTATTTGCCCTAAGAAAATCTGCTGAGGACGTGAAAGGGAAGATGCCTGATTAACTAAGCTTCATGCATTTAGAGCATCTACCCCAGGTTTAATTTCCTTCCTCATTGCACATTTTCTGGCACATCACTATTTACGGTATTTATTTTAGTATCTACTTCATTACATTTCTTTAATATTTCCAGTTGTTTTTGTGGAGAACAAATAAAAAGGATTTCTGATGAATGACATATGAAAAATGGCTAAGGAGCGATTGATATAATGTTAAAAGGGGGGAAAGAAGAAATGACACACGCACATCCCCACAATCCATCACACACACATCACATAAACATGTGTTTGAGGGCTCACCTACTTCAACTGCCACAGAAAGAAAAGATGTAATAAAATTAACTGAATTGCACAACTAAGTTTTAAAACACAATGCTCAGAAAATTGGGAGTTCACAGTTTTTGCCAACGTGATTCCTATCCAATTAGAATTTCTCTGAGAAAGTGGAAGCAATTTCTGCAAAATTCCACAGCCAGAAGACTTGATCTATGAGAAGACATTTTAAATAAGGAAAGGGGAACTTGCTGCCCTTTCGTCTCCCTCGGCATTGCAAAAATCTCCAGTTAATAATAGCAACAGCATTTGAAGAAAAGCAAGCTGAAAGTTCACTCTTACAGCTCTCTTTTGAAAATCTGAATATAAGTCTATTTTACTTAGGAAAACTATCGTATGCTGTATCTGGCCATCACTGAGAAAGGCTAGGGTTTCTGGGGGAGCTTAGACTTTCAGACGTTTGTGTCCTCCATAAGGGATAAAGGCAACTGATGAAGGGGGAGAATTGAAAGATCTGGTATCTTGCTTGGGTCTCTCCAAGCAATGAGTTCCGAACAGCCCCTGCAATGCAGGGAGCTCTATAAACTTGAGAAGGGGCGGTGGTTGACATGGACACTGGCACATGATTTCAGCACTCCATGCAGATCCCCTGGGACCCCTCTGCCCTTTGAGGGCACACCAACCCCTGGGTGTTCTCCCTGGGAACACTTCCTAACAGGTCTCTTTCACACTCACTGTCCTCCTCAGGGGTTGCACTGAGGCCCGCACGGTTTCAGAACTTTACAAAATTTTACTTGGAGCCTAGAATTTGAGCTTATACCAGTGTGAGGGGAGGAGGCCACCGAAAAGACTTCTTCGGGAACGTGGCTGGAGCTGATGAAAACTGTTTCACTGTTTGATTCCATCACCCCTTCACGGCCCTGCTCGTCTTATTCCTTTCAAAGGGCCTGCTCACCGCTCCCCACAGCAACCTCTCCACCACGGAGTCCAATGGCTTCCACTCTCACTCCACACATCTATTTAACTAGTAACAAATTACTACACGTGCAAAATAGAAACTGCTGTGCTTCCTGTTTTTGTGGCTATACCTTGCTTTTCTTGGTTAGGCTGAGTTCCTTGGAAGCAAAAATCATCTTTCGAATATTTGTTTGTTGCTTGTTTCTCCACCAGGTTCCAAGAGTTTTCAACATAATTGCACCATGAATTGTACTTATTTTAATCTCTGGAAACACCTCACATAATATCTTACATATATATGATGATCAATAAACACTTGCTAATTCATTTACTTCATCAGTAGCAGTTAAGCACGTTCTTGGAGAAATCTGTGCAATAGCTAAAAATGTAAATTATGCCACATCTCTGCTTTGAAAGGTTCAGATGTTTCCTGTTGCTACTATAGGACAAAAACATATTCTCTAGCAAAATCCTTTATGATTTTCCCTCTGCCCTTATCTCCAGTCTCATCTCCTGCTAGAATCTGTCAAACTCTCTAGTTTCCCCCAAGAACAGCATTCACTTTAATGATCTTGCACCAGCTACCCCGTCTCCTGAAATGGCTTAATACACTCCTTCCACCCATTCGAGGAAAATCGCTATTTACCCTGAAAAACTCAACAGTGACACGAGCTTCTTGGAGGATCATCATAAGATAGACAAAGCACACCCTCCTCTGTTTTACTTCTCTACCTGCTATTGTGCCGTCTTTTATTTGTTGTTCTTTCGCCCTGCCCTATGAAACCATCAAGGCCTTAGACAGCGTGTCTTCAACACACCCACTCAGCACAATGCCAGGCATGTGAATTTGCTCAATAAATGCTGTGGAATAAACGGGTGTGAAACCATCTCTGAGGATGGCAACACATTATAAATTTAGCAGAAGATCCCAGGAACCTAAGGTAATATCTTCCAGTCCAGGTCCTCCATGAGTTTGGCTCTTCATTCCCAGATTTGCCAAGTGGAAGAACACACAGGAGCCGTGCCTCCTGGCACATCACTGAGACCAAGGAGCACCACAGTATTTACAGCTTTATTACCTTCTCTCCAAAGGGCTGCAGGTGCTTTTCCAACCACAGCAAGAGCAACAGTATTCCTCACAACCCGTTAAGGTAGGAGAGGCTGAAATTATGTCATTCAAGCCACAATTAAAGACTTAACAATATTGAAAAGACAGTGTGAGTGTGGCTATAGTCACCAGATCTGTCCAGAAAAGCAAGAAGCCAGGAAAGAGACAGAGAGAACTGGAGCACGAGGGAAACAAGGAGTTCCCATGCCATTTATTTGGGATTTAAAAGGGAATTTGGGATGTATATAAAAGATAAGTTTAGTAGTAAAAGGAGATAATGATATATGTATTCAGCATTCAATTTCTGTTCTTTCTAAGTCAGAGAAAATGTATACAAATCAATCCTAGGAAACAGTAATCTTTTAAAAGAAGTATATGTATGAAGATGGCTATCAAGCATTAGTTAAAATACTGGGGTCCTCCTAAAGCTCTGAAGGGCTGCTGCTGTGCTTCTGTGCTCTCCCTGTTTCGTTATCTTGGTCTCCCAAGGCTTACAGAGGAATCGGATGCCATGTCATAAGGACATTCAAGCAGCCTTAGGAGAGGCTTATATGTACATGAACTGAGGATTCCAACCAACAACCAGCACCAAATTACTAGCCAGCTGGTGCTTTTGGTGTCCTATTCAAAAAAGCATTGCCCCACCAGACACAGCCCTGCCCAGCAGAAAAACAAGACGCAGCCCCACCTACCAGAACACAGACACCTGTCCCCTCCACCAGGAAGCCTACACAACCAACTGAATCAACCTGACACACTGGGGGCAGACACCAAAAACAACAGGAACTACGAACCTGCAGCCTGCGAAAAGGAGACCCCAAACACAGTAAGTTAAGCAAAATGAGAAGACAGAGAAACACACAGCAGATGAAGGAGCAAGGTAAAAACCCACCAGAGCAAACAAATGAAGAGGAAATAGGCAGTCTACCTGAAAAAGAATTCAGAGTAATGATAGTAAAGATGATCCAAAATCGTGGAAATAGAATGGAGAAAATACAAGAAAAGTTTAACAAGGACCTAGAAGAACTAAAGAGCAAACAAACGATGATGAACAACACAATAAATGAAATTAAAAATTCTCTAGAAGGAATCAATAGTAGATAACTGACGGAGAAAAACAGATAAGTGACCTGGAAGATAAAAGAGTGGAAATAGCTACCACAGAGCAGAATAAAGAGAAAAGAAGGAAAAGAATTGAGGACAGTCTCAGAGACCTCTGGGACAACATTAAACACACCAACATTCAAATTATAGGGGTCCCAGAAGAAGAAGAGAGAAAGAAAGGGACTGAGAAAATATTTGAAGACATTATAGCTGAAAACTTCCTTAATATGGGAAAGGAAATAGTCAATCGAGTCGAGGAAGCACAGAGAGTCCCATACAGGATCAGTCCAAGGAGAAACATGCCATGACACATATTAATCAAACAATCAAAAATTAAATACAAAGAAAAAGTATTAAAAGCAGCAAGGGAAAAACAACAAATAACACACAAGGGAATGCCCATAAGGTTAACAGCTGATCTTTCAGCAGAAACTCTGCAAGCCAGAAGGGAGTGGCACGACATATTTAAAGTGATGAAAGGGAAAAACCTACAACCAATATTACTCTACCCAGCAAGGACCTCATTCAGATTTGATAGAGAAATTAAAACCTTTACAGAAAAGCAAAAGCTAAGAGAATTCAGCACCACCAAACCAGCTTTACAACAAATGCTAAAGGAACTTTTCTAGATGGGAAACACAAGAGAAGGAAAAGACCTACAATAAAAAACCCAAAACAATTAAGAAAATGATAATAGGAACATACATATCAATAACTACCTTAAATGTAAATGGATTGAATGCTCCAACCAAAAGTCACAGACTGGCTGAATGGATACAAAAACAAGACCCATATATATGCTGCCTATAAGAGACCCACTTCAGACCTAGGGACACATACAGACTGAAAGTGAGGGAATGGAAAAAGATATTCCATGCATATGGAAATCAAAAGAAAGTTGGAGTAGCAATTCTCATATCAGACAAAAAAGACTTTAAAATAAAGACTATCACAAGAGACAAAGAAGGCCACTACATAATGACCAAGGGATCAATACAAGAAGAAGATATAACAATTGTAAATATTTATGCACCGAACACAGGAGCACCTCAATACATAAGGTAAATGCTAACAGCCATAAAAGGGGAAATCGACAGTAACACAATCATACTAGGGGACTTTAACACCCCACTTTCACCAATGGACAGATCATCCAAAATGAAAATAAATAAGGAGACACAAGCTTTAAATGACACATTAAACAAGATGGACTTAATTGATATTTATAGGACATTCCATCCAAAAGCAAGAGAATACACTTTCTTCTCAAGTGCTCATGGAACATTCTCCAGGATAGATCATATCTTGGGTCACAAATCAAGCCTTGGTAAATTTAAGAAAATTGAAATCATATCAAGTATCTTTTATGACCACATAACTATGAGACTAGATATCAATTACAGGAAAAAATCTGTAAAAAATACAAACACATGGAGGCTAAACAATACACTACTTAATAACCAAGAGATCATGGAAGAAATCAAAGAGGAAATCAAAAAATACCTAGAAACAAATGACAATGAAAACACGACTACCCAAAACCTATGGTTTCAGTGCAACCTATGGGATGCTGCAAAAGCAGTTCTACGAGGGAAGTTTATAGCAATACAATCCTACCTCAAGAAACAAGAAACATCTCAAATAAAGAACATAACCTTACACCTAAAGCAGAAGGAAAGAAATCATAAAGACCAAATTTAGCAGAAGGAAAGAAATCATAAAGACCAGATCAGAACTAAATGAAAAAGAAATGAAGGAAACAATAGCAGAGGTCAATAAAACTAAAAGCTGGTTCATTGAGACGATAAACAAAATTGATAAATCATTAGCCAGAGTCATCAAGAAGAAAAGAGAGAAGACTCAAATCAATAGGATTAGAAATGAAAAAGGAGAAGTAACAACTGACACTGCAGAAATACAAAGGACCATGAGAGATTACTACAAGCAACTCTATGCCAATAAAATGGACAACCTGGAAGAAATGGACAAAGCACAACCTTCTGAGACTGAACCAGGAAGAAATAGAAAATATAAACAGACCAATCACAAGCACAGAAATTGAGAATGTGATTAAAAAACTTCCAAAAAACAAAAGCCCAGGACCAGATGGCTTCACAGGCAAATTCTATCAAACAATTAGAGAAGAGCTAAAACCTATCCTTCTCAAATTCTTTCAAAATATAGCACAGGGAGGAACACTCCTAAACTCATTCTACAAGGCCACCATCACCCTGATACCAAAACCAAAGATATCATAAAGAAAGAATACTAGAGGCCAATACCACTGATGAACATAGATGCAAAAATCCTGAACAAAATACTAGCAAACAGAATCCAACAGAACAGTAAAAGGATCATACACCATGATCAAGTGGGGTTGATTCCAGGAATGCAAGAATTCTTCAACATACGCAAATCAATCAATGTGATACACCATAGTAACAAACTGAAGGAGAAAAACCATATGATCATCTCAATAGATGTAGAAAAAGATTTTGACAAAATTCAACACCCATTTATGATAAAAACCCTCCAGAAACTAGGCACAGAGGGAACTTACCTCAACATAATAAAGGCCATATATGACAAACCCACAGCCAACATCGTTCTCAATGGTGAAAAAATGAAACCATTTCCTCTAAGATCAGGAACAAGACAAGGCTGATCACTCTCACCACTATTTTTCAATATAGTTTTGGAAGTTTTAGCCACGGCAATCAGAGAAGAAAAAGAAATAAAAGGAATCCAAATTGGAAAAGAAGTAAAGCTGTCACTGTTTGCACATGACATGATTCTATACATATAGAATCCTAAAGATGTTACCAGAAAACTACTAGAGCTAATCAATGAATTTGGTAAAGTGGCAGGATACAAAATTAAGGCACAGAAATCTCTTGCATTCCTATACACTAATGATAAAAAATATGAAAGAGAAATTAAGGAAACACTCCCATTTACCATTGCAACAAAAAGAATAAATACCTAGGAATAAACCTACCTAGGGAGACAAAAGACATGTATGCAGAAAACTATAAGACACTGATGAAAGAAATTAAAGATGATACAAACAGATGGAGAGATATACCATTTCCTTGGACTGGAAGAATCAGCATGGTGAAAATGACTATACTACCCTAAGCAATCTAGAGATTCAATGCAATCCATAACAAACTACCAATGGCATTTTTCACAGAACTAGAACAAAAAATTTCACAATTTGTATGGAAACACAAGAGACCCCGAATAGCCAAAGCAATCTTGAGTAAGAAAAATGGAGCTGGAGGAATCAGGCTCCCTGACATCAGACTGTGCTAAATCTACAGCAATCAAGACAGTATGGTACTGGCACAAAAACAGAAATATAGATAAATGGTACGGGATAGAAAGCCCAGAGATAAACCCACGCATATATGGTCACCTTATTTTTGATAAAGGAGGCAAGAATATACATGGAGAAAAGACAGCCTCTTCAATAAGTGGTGCTGGGAAAACTGGAAAGCTATATGTAAAAGAATGAAATTAGAACACTTCCTAACACCATACACAAAAATAAACTCAAAATGGATTAAAGACCTAAATGTAAGCCCAGACACTAGAAAACTCTTAGAGGAAAACATAGGAAGAACACACTTTGACGTAAATCACAGCAAGATTCTTTTTGACCCACCCCCTAGAGAAATGGAAATAAAAACAAAAATAAACAAATGGGACCTAATGAAACTTAAAAGCTTTTGCACAGCAAAGGAGACCATAAACAAGATGAAAAGACAACACTCAGAATGGGAGAAAATATTTGCAAACGAAGCACCTGACAAAGGATTAATCTCCAAAATATATAAGCAGCTCATGCAGCTCAATATCAAAAAAACAAACAACGCAATCCAAAAATGGGCAGAAGATCTAAACAGACATTTATCCAAAGATACACAGATTGCCAACAAACACATGAAAGGATGCTCAATACCACTAATCATTAGAGAAATGCAAATCAAAACTACAATGACGTATCACCTCACACCAGTCAGAATGGCCATCTTCAAAAAATCTACAAACAATAAATGCTGGAGAGGGTATGGAGAAAAGGGAAACCCTCTTGCACTGTTGGTGTGAATGTAAATTGATACAGCCACTATGGAGAACAGTATGGAAGTTCCTTAAAAAACTAAATATGACCCAGCAATCCCACTACTGGGCATATACTCTGAGAAAACCATAATTCAAAAAGACTCATGTACCACAATGCTCATTGCAGTTCTATTTACAATAGCCAGGACCCGGAAGCAACCTAAGTGTCCAGCGACAGATGAATGGACAAAGAAGATGTGGCACATATATACAATGGAATATTACTCAGCCATAAAAAGAAACAAAATTGAGTTATTTGTTGTGAGGTGGATGGACCTAGAGTCTGTCATACATAGTGAAGTAAGTCAGAAAGAGAAAAACAAATACCGTATGCTAACATATATATATGGAATCTAAAAAAAAAAAAATCGTTCTGATGAACCTAGAGGCACGACAGAAATAAAGACGCAGACATAGAGAATGGACTTGAGGACACGGGGAGGGGGAAGGAGAATCTGGGACGAAGTGAGGGAGTGGCATGGACATATATACACTACCAAATGTAAAATAGATAGCTAGTGGGAAACAGCTGCATCACATGGCGAGATCAGCTCGGTGCTTTATGACCACCTAGAGGCGGCGGATAGGGAGAGTGGGAGGGAGATGCAAGAGGGAGGAGATATGGGGATATATGTATACGTATAGCTGATTCACTTTGTTATTCAGCAGAAATTAACACAACATTGTAAGGCAATTACACTCCAATAAAGATGTTTAAAAAAATAGTGGGTATTGGAAATAGTCTAAATATCCAGCAACATAATAAGGTTAAGTGGGTTATAAAAATAAAGATGTCAGTGCATCCATGTTGGAATGTTTATGATATAATGTAAAGAGAAAAAATGTATTAATGCCATCTGCACTTTGCTGAAAATTATAAAATATGTGTGCCAATGAATAAGAATTGAACAGGAAATGGAAAGATGAAACAGGAGAATGGGATCTTGAGCTCTCTTATTTATTTATTTTTCATGCTCTAAAACCTCTGTAAATATTGTTTTGATCATTTTGGTGAGTTGTGTAAGGAATTATTTTCAAAGGAAGGGGAGCCCTTTTGAAGGTGGGCTAAACTTGGTGACTCATGTCCAAAGACTAGAACATAGAAAGGGAGAAGGTTAACTTTTTGGTGGAGAAATGTGGCAAACACACCTTAACCAAGGGATGGGGGTAACATTCCCAGTGGTGTGTGGATATCATATACCCCTGATATGATCTGATGCGAAGGGCACCTCACCTCTTTGTATTCTTTCCAAAATCCGAAAATCCCAGGAAAATTATGAGAAAAACATCAAAGCCCAAATGGGGGACACTCTGCAGGATACGTGGCTAGTACTCCTCAAGACTGTCAAGGTCATGAAAACCAAGGAGAGACAGAAATTGCCACAGAGCAGAGTAGGCTGGGGAGACGTGACGGCTAAATGCAGTATGGTGCCCTGGATTGGACCCTGGAACAGAAGGAGGACTTTGATGTAAAAGTGAGGAAACCCCAGTAAAATCTGGAGCGTTGCTAAGAGTAATAAACTAATTTCATTTTCTTTATCTTAACAAATATATCACGGTAATGTGAGATGCTAGCAAGGAGAAACTGGGTAAGGAGCACATGGGAACACTCTGGACTATCTCTGCAACTTTCCTGTAAACCCCAAAATACTCCAAAATCAAAGTTTATTAGAAAGAGAGGGGTGGGATTTGGGAACCTAGAAGAGGAAAGGGAGACAAGACTGATGGTGGAGCAGAGGAACATTTTTCCAATATCATCTAGAGTGAGACACGGAAAACTGAGTAAATACAGTGGGAGCACTGGGGCTGCACTTCAGGGGGTTCAGAAAGAGGGATGATGACGAGATACGGGTGGACCCACAGACAGAAGTAAACTGGGTGTTGGTGAAGTGAGTCAGCACAACAAGCTGGTATACACAAAGCAACGTTATATTAAAAGGACCTACTGTAGGGGCTTCCCTGGTGGCGCAGTGGTTGAGAGTCCGCCTGCCGATGCAGGGGACACGGGTTCATGCCCCGGTCCGGGAAGATCCCACATGCCGCGGAGCGGCTGGGCCCATGAGCCATGGCTGCTGAGCCTGCGCGTCCAGAGCCTGTGCTCCGCAACGGGAGAGGCCACAACAGTGAGAGGCCCGCGTACCACAAAAACAAAAACAAACAAACAAAAAAAGGACCAACTGTATAGCACAGGGGACTCTACTCAATATTCTGTAATAACCTAAATGGGGAAAGAATCTGAAAAAGAATGGATATATATATATGGATATATATGAATCACTTTGCTGTACACCTGAACATAACACAACATTGTAAATCAACTATACCCCGATAAAAAATAAAAATTAAAAAAAAGAAAACTGCCCAACATTTTGTTAACTAAGAATACAAGTTTCTCTGTTTCTTCTGAGACATGACCACATTGAGGATGGGCTAGTCCTAATTTTTAAAGTAAGTAATAAATGTCAAAATTCAGAGAGAGCTTCAGTGAGATAGGTTTGGGCTCTGCAGGACAGAGCAGATTAGTGAAATCAGCTGAGCTCCAGTATCTTTCGCCCAAATACTGACATTTATCCAACTAAAATAATGAGTTATTAGAAGCCAATTAGCTCACCACGTGCTAGAGCCTGCCCTTTTTGGAAGTGGGGACCAAAACAAATTGGAAATAACCCCTAAATAAGTGTCTCTCCCAACCCAGTGCCAGGACAGCCTTAAAATCAGTGCTTGTAGAGAGAGGCGGAGCTGTCAGCCCACCAGTCATGATCGCACCTATTCCTTCAAGTCACTGTGTCTCCAACATCATAGATGAGGACCTCCACCCAGGTTTGGGAAATCACCTGCTGCCACTCGAAGTGCAGCCACGAGCCTCAGATCCATCTCCTCCTGGGCATCTGCTCTTCACGCCTTCCTCACCTACTCCTCATACTGCTCAGTCTGGTTTTTCATTTATTTCCAAATCACTATATCAAGATAAAGAGGTAACTACTTTGGCATACATTTTAAAAATTCTGTGTCTTTTATTCTTTTCTCAAAATAAAATAGAAATTATTCAGGAATATACTGAACAAATAATTTTTGCCCGGTATATTAATTAGGATATCTCTTAATCATATTTCTTAGCTGTGAACTTCTTAAGTTTTTGTTCAGTTGAATGCAGTAAATTCTTCATTTCCTTATGCTTATTCAAAGTGTTTTTGGAGCTTCTTCATTTCAACATAAAATGGCCAAGCCCTGTTATGGGAAGGATATTGTGCAAACCCAGCAGACCCCCAAAAATCAGAGGTGTTACCATGACGTGACAGACATAACTGCCTACTTTTAAAACGGTGCCCATTCTATACTTTTTCTTTGTTTCTGCCCACATGTCTCTTTCTTTCTTAGTCTGGAGAAAGGGTAAATAAAACTCTATAAATTTTGAAACTGAGATACCTAGTGTATAAAATTGTTTAAAATTTGGGATAAAAAATCCTCCCCACTGGAGCTACAATTGTCACCCTGATTTGCTGAGCATTTCGGCTATGTTTCCTGATCCCTGTCAAGGAGGTTGATAATAATGTAATCTCTGGATCTGAGCTAATAATAATAATAATAGCCATACTTTCTAGAGTACTTCTTATTGGCTTGTCACTATGCTAAATGCTTTTCATATAGTATTTCATTTTAGTGTTTACAATAATCCAATAAGGTATATACATACCTTATTATTAGCATCATCTTATAGATGATGAAACTAAGGCCAGAAAAGTAAGGGAAAGAGGCAGGATTTGAACTTACCACTCGTAATAAATGCAATATATTCCCAAGTCACCACATACAGCACAAGAAGAGGCTAGGAGATGGAGAGCATCTCAGAAACCAATCTCAACAAAGAGTCACATTCACTGGCTTCTTATAACTAGAATAAGGTACTCCCAGGCTTCAGTGACACTCTGCTTCTTAAGAGGAGAAGCAGTAGAAAAGATCACATCTGATGGGCAAAGGTCCCCCACACAGCAGGTGGTACATGCTGCCTCTGCAGACGTGCCTTTAAGGTTGGCCCAGCTTCACCACTAACATCTTACCTGGACCCATAGAGTCATCTTCCCAGCGTCCACCTCATGACCTTTTCAAAAGCAGTGGAGAAATGAGAGAGAGAGAGAGATCTGGAGAATATCAAGGATATCACAGAAAGAAAAAGGAACATAAGGACGTTTTAGAAAGTAGAGTGGCAGAGTTTTGACCACAAAACAAGGCCTTAATTGAGATGAAGATGTGTAAAGGATTTGATATTGTCATAGATCACAGATCAGATTATTTTGCCATTTAAGTTTCTCATTTCTCAAAGTGGCAGAAGGACTAGCTTGGCCACAACCGGAAAACAAACAAAAAATTTTTTTATTTTCTAAAATGGAAAACTTCCAGAAGCAAATTCAGAATTTCATTAATCTATGCTTGTGCATTAAAGTGTAAATATTCAACAAAAAAGATCACCTTAGAGCTAAACTGGTAAACCTCTACCTGTCTTGCTCTATGGTTATGGTCCCTTTGCCAGCTCAGGTCTCAGAGGCAGAAGGAGGCACTGTGGATAGAGAATCCTTCTCCCATGGCTCAGGTGTCCTAGTCAAATGCTTGTCATTAAACAAAGAACTGGTCCCAGGGACACAGGAGAAACCTCAGACAGGCTAAGAGAACTGAGGGTTATAGACCACCCGTAGGAAGGAGAGGGAAGGAAAGAAGATGCTCCTTATCAAAGTGTGCGAGGAAAAAACTGGCATCCCATGCCTTCTCTATAATCCCTAGTGTTCCTAATGAAGCTTCCGAAAACAAAGTAAATTGGAGAAAATACATCACTGTTATTAGAGACAGTTCCAAAATTTGGAAAGCTGTCTTATGGTGATCGTATTTTCTTAGCATTATTTCAGAGCAATGATCGAAAGTGTCTATTATTTATAATACTGTCCAAGAGTTGGGTTTGTAAATATATCAGGAAGTAGAATTTTTCTGGCTCTGAAATCCTACCTTTCCACAAAAATATTCCATACAACACATTTCAAACAGCTCCGTGGCCCTTAGTGTGTTAGGTGAGCACGTGCTAAGAAGTCTTGAGAGCAACTGCATTGCTGAGCCTTCCGAGGAGTTTGATGAGATCTTCCTGAACTGTTTCTGACCACCTCATATTAGTGCCATTGGCAATGAGAGGAAGAACCAGTGGAGCTTAGTTCCAATTCATTACCACTACAAGAAATGAAACTCACAGTGTACATCCTACATCAATATATTCATCGTGTCCATGGACCCAGGGCAAAATATTTCTTTTCCAATTTTGATTTGAACCTGTAATTGGCAATTCCTTGCAATGGCTCTTTCAGTCTCCAATTTTCTCACTGAAGAGCTGTACAGTTCAATATTTGTGCCAGGTCCTATACATCACTCCTTTAGAAAAATATTTCTACCCAAAGAAATTGGAAAAAAGAAGGAAGGGCAAGACAGAACAGACTTCTGGCCCTTCTTCTAATTGAGAATGACAACCAAAACCATTTCAGTTGCATTCAGCTGTCATTGTTACTCCCAATAAAATAGGAATGTTCACACTCTAAAGTAACTAACACACAAATAACCATCAATTGAGGACTTACTATACTTAATACGATGTTTTTTGAGTTCTGAGGCAAAACCTAACAACCTTCAAAGGAATTACAATTAATAATGCAAGAGGTCCTGACTCATCTGAAAGTAATTTGGTACAAGAAAAAGCCCACAAAATATTTCTGAACTCTTTTAGCATATCCTGGCTTGTTTTAGGAATTCTATTCCTGGTCAGTTTAAATGGGGGAGGATTTCACCTTGAGATATCAAAACTTCACCAGGAGTTGTTCATTTTGAAAACAGCATCATTGGTGACAATACCACTCAGGGTAATTGCATCTTCAATGGCACGTGTTGTCATGGTTCACAGTGATTCTAGATGGAGTGGACACATTTGACCACTTTTTGTCTTTTCACATAATAAAGCCTGAACACTTACATGTTTAAATGTAGACTTATAATAAATTAATTTCTTGTTACTTCTCCTTGAAATTATACTTAAAGCATTATGTTTATTCTTTTGAAATTGTATGTGTAGGTAGGTTTTATTATCTGTGAATATGATTTCAAAATAGTTAAAGGGATTTATAAAGTATTGATTATGAAAGAGAAGATTGGCTCTAATAGGGTTTAGAATCACTGCTACTTGCTTTAATTTATTAGTAGAATATGTGAAAATATATAGACACATATAGGCATGTTAGTAAGTGACCAAAGAGTCTGTGTGATGTATTTTTCAGTCTAATAAGTGAATCCACTGTTAATGTCACTAACCAAAGACCCTGGGTGCCTTCTGTTGTGCCGTGACTCTCCACTTACTAGAATTCATCTAAAAGCTACATTAAACTTGTAAACACTGGAAGCAAAGATGAACTAGAAAAAAAAACCCAGAATTCTTTTTCAGATTACCATTAGTTCTCAAACACACTGTTTGAAACAAGGTCATAAAGAGCTCATATAAATACACCTCTTATGAATGTGTATGTCCTATTGCTACGTGTCACTTTTTAAAAGCAGAAACTAATTGAAATGGTTATATCTGAACCCTGTGTTTGCCATCTCCCTGGCTTTTCTGTCTTGCTGTAAACTCTTCTTCTAAGTTAGGGGTGACTTCCCTTTTCCCCGCACAGTACACATTTCCCTCCAAAGTCTGCAATTTAATTTCTACTTCTGTAACTTTAAATCTTTTAAAGTCATCATTTTACACTTCCCATTTTCCTCTAAAATTGCCTTCAGTGATGCCTTCCTAACTCCATTATCTTGGAATCACATTTATCACATTTACGGGTTTGCCTTTTAAAAACAAAACAAAAAGCTGTAAACTTGGGGGATCTGAGTCTAATCACAGGATGTGTCAGAGCCAGTGGTGGTGATTACTAATATACCCTAATGTGTTGCGATCAAGGTGAGGTTTATCACAGTCATGTTATTTCATTTCACAGGTATACCGTGTAGAGTAACAGATAGGAGAATAAAGCATCTTTTCTTGCCTGTCAATAGATTCAGTAGTATTCAGCTGCAAAAATAATTTACTCATGGGCTTAAATTAGGCATCTAAGTGATGCACATAAATAAATTGCTGGTGGCTTAAGCAACTAGAAATAACCACCAAGACGATGATTTGTGAGCTATTTGCGATACACCACAAATAAAACCAAAAACTTCACTGCGGATTTCAGGAAAAGATTGATTTAGTGCATAGTTACTTATAAAATCATATATGATCAGTAAACCAAAACCAATTTTAAATAATAGAATTTAAGAATATGCTAGCCCTAGGGAATAATTTAGTATGGCATTGACCATCTCCACTTGCCCTCTCCCCAAATATTATTTCAACTCTGAAAATGAAATATATCTTCTGAAAAAATTAAAAATAGAAGGTAAAAAATTAGGTTGTCAGACTAATCTGTATGAAATAAAATGTTTTCCAGAAAGCTATGACTTGAAGCATTTATCATCTCAACCAGAAACAGTCATCATATGTTTGATTCATTGCATAATACAAAAAGTATATTTTCTTGATTTTTTAGACAAAAGTCAAACCACAAAATAATATTTTGTAATGAGTCATTTCTGGGGAACTAGAGATCTAGCTTCGTCTTCTGGAATGAATAAATGGTTCATCAACTGAAGTATAAACCTCCTAAGGGCATGAACCATGTGTATGCCATCTGTGTATAAGAGAACACCAGGGAAGATTTTTATACTCAATATGTGTCCCTAACGACCATTCATTATAGTCTCAGTTTTGCTTTAAGAGATGTTAAAAGAGCAGTCCTACTTCCTGCATGTAACTTCTGAACCTTTGTGACATGGTATCCTCCTGATGGTCTCTGTCTTGATACATGCATCACCACATGCCATGTTACCTGAGTAGAAGCCAGCCTTAATATCCCCCTGCCTACTCCTCTCATCTAACTCACCTCCAAGTTCAGTCACTCATGCTCCCTAAAAGCCTTCAGTCTGCCCCTTCCCTGCATCCCACTCTTACATGTTCTTATCGTCCCCACTGCCCTGGGTTGTAGCAATAGCCTGATACTGACTCTCCCTATTCATGCCCACTTCTATCCATCCATCCCTTATCATAGAGTCAGAGCAATCTTGGTAAAACACAAAGTTGGCCCTGTAGATCTCAGTTTAAAAGTCTTGAATGCATCCCCAAAGTCTTTATGGGCCTGGTTTTGCCAACCATCAACTTTGGTCCATTGCCCACCTGTCCCTGAGCTCGCTCTGGGTCCTCCCATCCCCCGCACACACGAGGTCAGCCCCTCCCTCAGCTCCATCCTTCCTTCCCCTCCTGCCCTGCCTGTGCCTCCACCTTGGGAGTCAGGTGTGGAGCCTTCCGTTAAGCTTTTCTGTATCACTCCTCTCGCTAGATTAGACCACCCTCCCTCAGTTTATGCCCATATTTTAACCTACATTTATCTCTCTATTCACAGTGCTGCTTCTCAGATATGCTTCTGCTATAGCTGTTGGCTTTTAAAAATAAAACAGAAGGACTTACATGTTTTCTTACCCAATTTTGTCTTGATAGTTTGAGTACACTTTCCCAAATTGTTGCTTTTACCTCTCTATCATCATTCAGAACATCAGGTAAGCCCTGAGTTTTGCGTATAAACATATCTTTGATTCCTTATACAACTTGTTGGCAAAAAAAAAAAATGTCACTGAAAATTATCCAAGACTGAGGCTCCAGTGTAATAATTCATCCACTGCTCACTATGCTTTGAGATCACAGGCAAAAGGTTTAGTGAAAGAAAAAAAAAATGAGTAGTTTGGATTCACTCTGAAAAAGAGCAAAAGAGCTCGATAATTGCCGGGAGGCCCTGGATTCAAACCTTGAAAATGGCCTGGGATGTTGGATATGTGCTTACGCTGAATTTTGTAGATAGCATGTTTGGGGCAAAGTAGTGATACTGCAGGAGAGTGAGTTGGATGCCGTTCTCTGGACGCAGGAAGCCATCAGAGGAGGCAGGAGGTGGTGGAGAGCCTGTCCAGGGCCTAGAAATTGAAAGATGAAGGAGGACTTGGTAATCATGTAGCTTCAGGAAGATCTGGCAACCAAAATGAGAGAAAAGAGCAACGGGGAGAGAAATGTCAAACACACAAAAAGGCTGAAACTTTACATAGTAAATGTTTTGATGGGAGAGGCTGCGACCACTGCACGGAATGAGTACTGGATATTATCTCAGCCAATCTGCCGCTTCATTTCTCAAGGGCTGACCCAACACTGGCTGTGGCCTCTCTGCTTCCATCATGCTCAAGGTGAGAAAGAATACTGGAGAAACTTGAGTAATTCAAACATTCCAGAAAAGCTGCTGGGGAAAGTTTTTCAGACACAGAAGAAAAAAACTTGACCTTTTATATGACTAAAGTAGAATATCTAAAATATTTCAAAAGAAGCCATGAACCAGGAAATTTTATCACATAGGAAAAAACATTTCATTTTCACCACAATAATTGAAAGGGCCATTTGGAAGGTAGATAAAACCCTTCAACCAATGTCTGGTAGCAAAAGAAAAGTCATGACTCTACTTTTTGAAAGAACTGAAGGCAAGAAGGTTAAACTTTAGGAATAAACAGATGGTGAAGAAACAAAGCATATTATCTCTGTGTGAAGTAAATGGCATTCTGCAAAGCATATTTTTATCTTATTTTGCTGAACAATGCAAGGCAGGACCATCAAGTCTAACAACAAAGAACTGTTTTATCATGACTGATAGGTAAGTACTAGTAACAAGATGTGTAATTTGCAGAGTAGTAGCAGACACTGCATGAGGATTTTAAAAATGAAGTTCTTTCAGAAAAGATCCAACTCGTTATCTTGAGAACCATGAACTATCCCCTTACCTTCAGCTGCTCTTTTCTCACTCTTTCCTCATAGACTCTAACCCCAAACTGGCAAACATGGAATATGATCTTAACTGTCTCCCTTACCTTAGGAAAGATACAGCAAATGAACTTATTTCTCTCCCTCCACTGGTTCTGATTAAAGGTGGCCTAGTCTCTTTGTCCTTCATATTTATGAACCTTCACTTCCTGTGTTTTGAAACACAGGAATTTCCCACAGGAAACACACCCCTGTTACTTTCAAATGTCAATTCAGATAGGAGATAAAAGAACGCCCCCTGCAGCATGTACTATATCAGCCCTTATTGTCCTACGAATGCATCCCTTTTTTTATTATATTATTTGAAAAATCTTGACCCTTCTCTCTTTTACTTTCATGAACATATGTTCTCTGTATCTCTCACTCTGCACAGCACTACCCATAACTCTTCTTCAAAAGAAAACAACTTTGGTGCATTCTTTTTGATGTGGTAAATTTGGCCAATTAATGATAATAATATTTGACATGTACTCAGTACTTACAATTTGACCTGAGACGTGACACTTTCTGCGGAGCGTTTCATTGAATCTCAAAGCCACCATACATGTTAAAGGTACTATTATTATCCTTCTCATTTGAAAGGTGTGGTAACAAAGTCGCGGCTACTGAATCTACAGTCAGTATTTGAATCTGAAACGTGATTCAATTTCTTAACAGAAAGAACCAAAGGCTCATTATGGACCAGAATAGTAGGTGTGTATCTTACAGCACATCATAGCTCCTACTTTTTTTTTTTTTTTGGCCAGGCTGTGCGGCCTCTGGGATTTTTATTCCTCCACCGGGAATCGAACCCGTGCCCCCTGCAGTGGAAGCACTGAGTCCTAATCACTGGACCGCCAGGGGAGTCCCGTAGCTCCTCCTTTGACCTATACAAACTACTGATTCTGGAGCTCTTTTAAATAAAAACGTCAGCCCCCGTGCACAGTGTAAATCAGCTGTACGTGCCCTCCTCCTATCTTCAGTCACCGTCGTCTTCAGATGCGTTTGCTTTTCACGCGGAGGCTATGGAGACGTACATGCATCTTTCTCCCGAGAGCGCAGTCTTTCCCAATTGTCAGTCTGATCGCGACCATCTCTGCCACACGAACCCACAGTTTCAGCGCCCCCAGGGCCAGCAGAGTCTGCCGTCCCTCTTCTGCCCTCAGCGCCTCGTCACCAAGTCCACCCGCGGCTGTAATCTCCGTCCTCACCACGCCACTCGAGGCCTCCGTGCCCACGCTCTCAGCCACTCCCCCGCGACCTCGTGCAGGCTGCTCTGTCCGCTGGAACCCTCCTGAATACCTCTTCCACGGTGATCTTCTGTAAAGCCTTCTCCGCCTTCACTGCACAGGTAGTTTTCACCTTGGTATCTCACCCGTCTAGACATTGCTGTCAGAAATTAACACACCTTCTTGTGCACTACACTGTGAGCACCTCCAGGGCAGGAGTGGCCTCAGCCACTCCGGTCCAGTGAGACCAGAGGGCACCAGCCTTTTCACCGACCCACCCAATCTCCTTAATATGCCAGCGACCCCACCCTCCAGGCTGAGCCCCTGTGAAAACGTCAAGTTCAACGTGTGCCTGGTGGGGAGACTCATGAGGTCTTCCTCGCTTTACCTTATCTTTGAGTATGACCTCACATGACCTGTCTGCTCATTAGTCAATGTAACTGTACATCAAAGTGAAGGACACAAACATTAGATGTCCTGCACACTCTGAATTGTACCCAGTGCCGTTTGGAATAATTTGTCTCCATGATGTTCTTTATTCTTATTACCGTAGAGACTTCTTTTCTTCAGGTTTTTGGTTTTGGTTTGGTTTGGGTGGTGTGTGTGTGTGTGTGTGTGTGTGTGTGTGTGTGTGTGTGTGTGTGTAAATTAAAAACAAGATCCTATTTCCATCTTTGGATGACTACACTTAAGAGAGTACTAAGAATCCTTACTGTTTTTATTACCCATCATTACCAGGTCCATCAAACAAAAGAAATTCCCCATGAAAAATAACAAGTTATCATTTACTACATGAAGCACTAAGGTGTATACAAAGCTGGAAAAGTAAACATTCAGAAGGTTTTTAATAACAACATTGGAGATGCGGCAAATATATTGCAAAATTTAACATTTGTTCTAACTAAAATGGATAGTCTTTTTCAAATATTAATAGAGGCCTAATAAGGATCATTTCATTGAGAAATCATTTCATTGTCAAGATGAAAGGCCTTGCGTGTTTGCTGAGTGTCTATCATGTTTTTACACTAAACATAGACTAGGGTCAAAGGAACAATTGGTGTCGAAGAGCCCAAGACCCAACGTAGAAACGTTAGACTTCAACAGAACCTCACACTCTTCTCTGCACTAATCTCATGAAGTCAGAAAACTCAGACCTAGGCCAAACTGAGGACACGCAGTGCTGAAAACCAAAGCCTGGGAAGGGAGCCCCTCTCGGCCCCGTCCCCAGCTCCACCTCCACCTCCAAGCAGTTTTAAGTTAGAGGCATTGAGAGTAGTTTTGAAACAGAAATATGGTAACAAAATGGCAAAATACAGCATAATGCTGGAGAAGCTGGGTCAAGTTGCAGGAAGACAAGATTGGAGGATGAGGGGCTGGTAGATGCAGGAGGACCTCAGCTTTGACTGACTCAAACCCCACCAAACACTTGATTTTTCAAGTCTCTTAGCAACTGCCAACATGTTCTCCTTTATCCCTGCCTTGCCCCATCAGCTCTGGCCTTTCTTAAAATGTGCTGTTCCCTAGTGAAATCTCTATCCCCCTTATCTGGGAACTGACCAATAGGAATCCATCACTTTATCTCCGTGTAACCTGGAGGCCTAAAACAATTAAGTGGGTTAATGGGAAACTTTCAAGAAAGTGACAAGCTTGATATAAGTGACACATCTGATTCAGGGTGGAAATAGGTTAATCAATAAAAAATCAATGGAGTCTTGTGCCTTTGGACAAAAGAAAATGTTTCTAGAAGATAGATACAGAATCATGTATAAAAGGACAGCATACACAGAAACTGTCTAAATAGACAAGTGCTACAGAAACTTAAAATTTTACAAAGTGGGCACCAGCTTGGGTTGTTCTTTAGACCTGCTAGCCAATATTATAAAACTCTGAGGAAAATATTATGCAAAATGGAGCAGACTGAACAATTAAACTGGTGAACTCAACTTTATCTACACTGTGTCTTGAATTCCCCCTCTGAAAACACTATTGACCCCCCTGCACTTTGGTTGTACATGTAACTGTTCCGTGAGTCCACAGGAAATAAAGATACATTGAAATTTATATCACATTGTGAAATGGAATAGATACATGTTATGTGCTTTGAAGCACCTGTCATGATCAAAATGACTAAAGGCAATTCTAACTAGAAAGCAAAGTAAAAAAATAAAATTGGAAATTTTGTATAATGACATGTAGAAAGGATAATAAAATGCACGTTTTCTGGTTAAAAAAATAAAAGATATAGTTGAAAGAGTAAAAATCCCAGAAGAAACCCCAAAACTACTGAAAAACACCTTTTTGAAAGTCCAGGGAAAGTTAAGTGCTGCAGATCTAAACGTCTGGGTGTTTAAAACAAAACCACTCATGGTTAGACTGGCAAAGTGAAAGCACCATTGTAGGATGAAGGTCTCACCAAAAAACAAAAGATCATTCAACTGAGAGAGTGCTGAAGCCCAGAGGCACAAATGAGGCCAAAAGAGTATTTGAAAACCATCTTGCAAAAGACCACAAAATAAATGCCAAAAAGTTTTTAAATACATCAGAGAGAAAATGAGTGAGAGAAACTTGATAGCATTTGAAAATAGCGCCCCCAACAAGTTTTTCAGAGAACAAAAAGAGAATGAGAATAAGGACACTTAAGGAATGATCTGATTCCATCTTTATGGAAGCTATTAGGGAATTTCCAAATTTTCCCATTAGAACAGAGAGGTAACATGTTACTCGAAAGAAATGATGAGCACTTGACCAAACTCAGGAACTGGAGAAAAATGACCTCCCCAGGAATAGGGAAACTCCACTCAAGTTTCTCTGCAGATGCTCGATGAAGGCTTGTTTGACAAAACGTGCATCTTATATTTACGAATGGCGGCCATGCTTCAGAACAAGTACATTTCCAGTGGGCACCATCCAACAGGGGGGCTCTAGATAGGTCACAAAATTAACTACACTGAGGCTCACTCTTGTCCAGAAAACTGGGAGGATATGCTGGAACAGCACTTAGTTCCTAACCAGCTATAAACGAGAAAGGACACTACATCATGATATCTGCAAAGAGAAACAACACCTAACTCACCTCCTAGAATTTCTTAAGTAGACAGTGATGTGGAAAAGGAGAGCCAATGGATACACTTATTTAGATTTCCAGAACTTCTTTCTCCACTTTCTATTCACAGATATTGCAAAGCCACGTTCCCCTTTCCAAGAAGGCTCCATCCCACTCTCCCCACTGTTCAGAGCCCCGGTGTCATGCTGAATTTCTCTTCCCTTATACGCTCACGCAATCAGTGGCTAGATCCTGTCAGTTGTACCTTCTAAATATCTGTCAAACATGTCTCCTGCTCTCCATCCCCATTGCTCTGTTCTAGTCCAGTCACACCCCCTCCAGCCTGTGTTCCTGAAATAGCCTCCGGCCCAAGCTCCCTCCAGTCTTGGTCCCACGCAAACTACTCTCCACGACACAGTCAGTCTACTCTCTCTCCTCTGGCCAAACCCTTCAATCACCTCCCCGTCCCTGGCATGGCACACAGAACCACTTAGTGCACGGCCCCTGCTTGCCTCTCCCTTTTACCTGTCCCCATCCCTACCTCATGTTTTACCTTCCAGGTTCATGGGCTCCCAGCTCAAGCACCTCACACTCTCTTTGTTCTCTGGACCTCTGCACGTGCTGGTCCTACTGTGGAGGATACATCTGCTCGGCTCCTTCTTTGGCCAACTCTTAGCCCTCCTTTAGTTGTCAGACACTCTGCCCACAACTTGCACAATAAGGAAAGACAAGGGTCACCCTAAGGGCTCTGATGGCCCCCTTTGGCATTTATCCCCATCAGAGCACCTATCATACTGTGATATAGTACCATCTATTTCTCTCCCCTACTAGTATATAACAGGGATGAGGGCAGGAGCTCTATCTTCTCACTCATCATAATATCTCAGGTTCCTGATGGACTGCCTGGCAACTAGTAACTGCTTACTTGGTGTTTGTGGAAATACTCTCGACACAGAACAAGAAGATCCAATTTTTTAGGGAGCATGGAAAGGGAATCCAATGCAGCTACCATGTACCCAGCACCTGCTATGACCTCATAGGGTCTTGAATACATTATCTCATTAATCCTCAAGCCTGCCCATAAGGTGTGTATTATTATTCCCATTCTATAGATGAGTAAACTGAAGCTCGATAAAAATGAAGGAACTTTCCAAATGTCACAAGACTATTAGGAAGAAGGGCAGAACCAGAACCCAAAGTTCTCTGCCAACAAATCCATTTTTGTTCTCAGTGTCATGAAGACAAAAAGCAACACAATAGATAGCAAGAACTTCTCTGAAAAGAAAATTGTTAACAGTGTAAATCTCCCATGAATTAATCCTGTAACTAAGCTCACTATTATATATTTAATATATATTTTTTCTATATTTATATTTAATTGTGGAAAAATTTATTTAACATACAATTGACCACCTTCACCATTTTTAAATGGTACAGTTCTGTAGTGTTAGTACAGCCACATCATTGTGCAACCAATCCTCAAAACTTTTCATCTTGCAAAATTGAAACTCTATACTATACCCATTAAACATCCCCCCATCCCCTGGCCTCACCCCAAGACAACCAACATTCTACTTTCTGTTTCTACGAATCTGACTGCTCTAGGGACCTCATATAAGAGGAATCGTGCAGTATTTGTCTTTTTGTGACTGGCTCATTTCACTTAGAATCATGTCCTCAAGGTTCATCCATATAATATCACGTGTAAGAATTTCCTTCCTTTTTTAAGGCTGAATAGTATTTATTGTGTCTTTACCACATTTTGTTTATCCATGCATCCCTCAGTGGAGACCTGCATTGCTTCCATCTTTTTGGCTGTTATGAATAATGATTCTGTGAACTTGGTGTACTAAGCTCACAATATATTCACGAATAATGTGCTAATAGACTCCATAGCAAAACCTTGCAAATGACACTAAACCACTCTGTGTGGTGAAATAACAAACCAGGGGGGTGAATTACCAAGGTATCTCAGCAACCTGTGAAATATGCAGAAAAGTGGTTAGGTACATTTTAATAAATGCCCAATGGAAGGAATACATTTAGGGGATAAAAAAAATCTCCTCTACTTATCTTTTAGAATGAAGTTAGGTATAAATAATTAAATTATTTAGGGGAAAAAACTACACCAAAAAATACTTCAAACTGTATTTTATATATAATGTGCTATAAATCTCTGTTTACCACCCAGGAAAGTACTTTACACTTCCTAGAAGGTATCAGAAGAGGTTGTTCTGTTCCACTTAATTGTGTTTGGAATAAACACCTTTCCTATGTACCGATCAGGGGTTGATGCTGACGATTTTCTATGGAAGATTCACTCCCTTCCCTTCACCCCCACCTTTTTTGCTGTTTTATTGAGTCATGACTCCTAAGTGCAAAGCACAGTGTCCAAGTGTGCTGGGATCGTGGGGAGGGGGATGGGGGATGGTCCTCAATGGAGGGATCTGAGGGTTTTGATGGGGGAGGCAGTGAAGAAACTGGCATGGTACCCACTAGGTGGAATACAAAGAAAATGACATAGAGTCAATTTTTTTTAAGTTTCTTTTCGTTTTTAAAAAAATTTATTTTTATTTTTGGCTGCGTTGGGTCTTTGTTGCTGCACACAGGCTTTCTCTAGTTGCGGCGAGCGGGGGCTACTCTTCAGTTGCGGTGTGCGGGCTTCTCATTGCAGTGGCTTCTCCTGTTGCAGAGCATGGGCTCTAGGGTGCGCGGGCTTCAGTAATTGGGGCACGTGGAACCAGTAGTTGTGGCTCGCGCGCTCTAGAGCACAGGCTCAGTAGTTGTGGCGCATGGGCTTGGCTGCTCCATGGCATGTGGGATCTTCCCGGACCGGGGCTCGAACCCGTGTCCCCTGCAATGGCAGGCAGATTCTTAACCACTGCACCACCAGGGAAGTCCCAGCCTATAGTCAATTTAAAAGTAGTCACAAACAACATCTGGGGAGTGGAGAAGGAGACACTGTTTTCCATTTTAGAGACGGGCCAACGTTTCCTTAGACGTGCCCTGAAGGATGAGTAGTGTATGGAGTGAAAGAATATTTAAGGGAAAGAAAAGGCACAAAGACATGAAATTCAGAAATACAGAGGATGTTTAGGGAATTAAAACTTAACCTGCTTTGGCTGAAAGAAGGATGCACAAAGGGACGAGCTTGGAATGTACACAAGGACCAAATCTTAGAAGGCCTGGAAAAGCACTTTTCAAGATTTAGGCTTAATTGAGTAGATAAGGATTGAAAATGTCAGATTCCCAGAGGTTCCAGGAAGATAACAGAAATTACAGAAGCCAGAAGGTGGAACGAGAGGGAATAGTGGGAACTGTGGAGAACTTATGAATGTATCATTCACGGAAAAGCAGCAGCTACTCAGCCTAGGAAAGGCTGCCAAACAGAAAGGTCAGGTCCATGTCGACAGTCCTTCCAGATGTCTGTGAGTGTCTCCAATGTTCTGAAAATGCGCTGCTCAAATGGAGTGGTCCTTAGGGGCCAGAACTGGCCTGCCAATGCTGGTTTAGGTAGTGAGGCTTCTCCTGG
The DNA here is from genome assembly GCF_937001465.1 of Orcinus orca. NCBI lineage: Eukaryota > Metazoa > Chordata > Mammalia > Artiodactyla > Delphinidae > Orcinus > Orcinus orca. Next base: position 7,448,171 of record NC_064573.1, on the reverse strand, counting down.
TCCAATAGCATCTCTTTCATCTTAGTTTTTTCATGCCCACTAAACACTGTTTTATCAAGTCACCCTTATGTGCTAAGTTCTTTTTCTCCCTCCACTCTCATGGTTTGTCCTTCACTTTCTGTTTGAATGCATTTTCGAAATTCTGTTTTAATAAGACCACTTCATATGGGTATTGCGAGGAATAAATAAAAGAATCCATGTAAAGCCTTTAAGATCCTGCCCAGAGGCTGCCACATAATAAACGTTCAATAAACCATAGTTATTGATGCAAAAGATCACCAGCCAGGGCTTCCCTGGTGGTGCAGTGGTTGAGAGTCCGCCTGCCGATGCAGGGGACGCGGGTTCGTGCCCTGGTCCGGGAAGATCCCACATGCCGCGGAGCGGCTGGGCCCGTGAGCCATGGCCACTGAGCCTGCGCGTCCGGAGCCTGTGCTCCGCAGCGGGAGAGGCCACAACAGTGAGAGGCCCGCGTACCGCCAAAAAAAAAAAGACCACCAGCCAAAGCTCTGAGTGCACACTCACGACTGCACGTTTACACTCCACCCCAATTTCTCTCTTGGGCTCAGACTCAAAAATCCTCCTGCCTATGAGAGAGCTCCATGTGGATGTCCAGAACTAAACCACTCAGCCCCACCCTAGACCTTCCTCTCACCTCATACACCCCAGTTCAGGAAATGATAGCACCATCTGCCCGGGATCCCAGGTAAAAACCTGATACCACTCTTGAATCCTCCTTCTACTTCACACCCAACACCCAATACAAAATGAAATCTTCTCTCTCAACTCTCCTGCTGTATAATCACTGTTGGAGCCCATTCCCAGAAATGTGGAAGCTGAGCAACTGCCTGCCTTATCAGGGGATGATCAACAATGAAGGAAATCAGGCACGCCTTATCGGCACATAGAACACAGACAACTAGAAACATAGTCCTACCAGGTCCAGAGTCCAAAAACTGGGGCAACAGATGTTGTCTTTCTGGGTGGTCGATGGGCTATGTTACTGAGATCAAACTTTCACGTAAAAGCATCTAGATTATGAATAAACTTTTTAAAAAAATACATAGAGGTAAGAAACAATAGTGCTTTGCAATATAGGCTGAGATAACATGGATGAGATATTTATTTTGGAAGTCTAGCCACTTAAATGGGAAGAATGAGAGAAAATAAGGTATAAAGAATGACTTCTATGGTTTTGAGAAGCAGGGATATTGACTCAAATGAGAGAGACTGGGCGCAAAACAGATTGTGTGGGGGGTGGATTTATTGTTTAGAAATGTAGATATTTGCATTTCTAGTAAAATACCATGCTCCGTTATTAGCACTAAACCTCCTATTAAAAACTAAATATGCTGGGATGAAGTGAGAGAGTGGCATGGCCACATATACTACCAAACGTAAAATAGATAGCTAGTGGGAAGCAGCCGCATAGCACAGGGAGATCAGCTCGGTGCTTTGCGACCATCTAGAGGGGTGGGATAGGGAGGGTGTGAGGGAGACGCAAGAGGGTGGGGATATGGGGTTATATGTATATATATGGCTTATTCACTTTGTTGTACAGCAGAAACTAACACACCATTGTAAAGCAATTATACTCCAATAAAGATGTTTAAAAAAAAACAACTAAATATGTATGTTAAACAATTTAAAATATCTTAAAAGCAATTTAAAAGCATCAAATTTCAGACAACATAGGAGTCACCAGGAGAAATCTAAGAGAAAGTGACAAACTAGGGAGGTGAGAACATGGAAGGAAGCCACTTTTGCCCTGAGCACACCTGGCCAATCTCAGCAAACTTGAACTCTGATTCTGAGCCTCACACAGCACAAGTGATATGGGTGCCAAGGCCCAGGGCCTCCCTGCGATAGGTAATGGAGGAGAAGACCCTCTTCCTGTTGAGACATCTGGGGGTGCACCTTCAGGGTAAGGATGAAATGGAAGTAAACCTGCCCTCATTCACATCCCTAGGAGACCATGGAAAGAAAGAAAATCCTTGAGTAGCTGTAAGAACAAGTCAGTTCTCACGTGAATTTACAGTCTAAATTCCCAGAGCAGGGGTGCTCCATAAAGCCTAAGTTTAAAGTAATCCAAGACAACGCCTCTGTGAATGAAGGTCCATTTATTCTGGGCCTCAAAGAACAACCAGAAATGCTTTATGAAGAGGGATGTGCAGCACACAGTCAAAAATAGCCAAGAACGTGGGGCTTCCCTGGTGGCGCAGTGGTTGGGCATCCGCCTGCCGATGCGGGGGATGCGGGTTCGTGCCCCGGTCTGGGGGGATCCCACGTGCCGTGGAGCGGCTGGGCCCGTGGGCCATGGCCATTGGGCCTGCGCGTCTGGAGCCTGTGCTCTGCGGCGGGGGAGGCCACGGTGGTGAGAGGCCCGCGTACTGCAAAAAAAAAAAAAAAAAAAAAAGCCAAGAACATAAGGAAATAAAGCAGTAAGAGGAAGAATCAGCAGCAGGAAAACAGATATTAGAAATGAGCCTTTTGATATTAGAATGTCAGACATAGATTATAAAACAACTATGTGTACCTAGTCTGGGGAGAGGACAGGGTGTGCATTGAAAAGAATAAATTAGGATAGAGAGACAATGAGAGCCAGGAGTGGCTGTGAACAAAGTCCCAACAAAGCAGGAAAGCAGGGGGAGCCATGCTCCAGCAATTTCTGAGCCAAAGTGCTGGCAGCTGTACTGGTATTTTATATAATTTCTGAATCTGTGGGGTGGGGAGGAAATCAAAATAATGAAAAGTACGCTAGAAAGAGATTCTATCTTGAATATACCCCCTCTCTACTTTATCCCCACTGTGCTGCCTCAGTTTAATTCTTTTGCCTGTCTTGTCTGACCTACTACTATAGCCTTTGTATTACTTTGCTAGGGCTGGCATAGCAAAGTACCATAGGCTGAGTGGCTTAAACAATAGAAATTTATTTTCTCACAATTCCAGAGGCAGAAAGTCAGGGTACCAGCAGGGTTGATTCCTTCTGAGGCCGCTCTCCTTGGCTTCTGGATGGCCACCTCTTCCTTGTGTCTTCACATGGTCTTATCTTTGTATACGTCTGTGTCCTTATGTCCTCTTCTCATAAGGACACCAGTCATATTGGATTAAGGTCCACTCTAATGACCTCTTCTTAACTCAGTTATATCTTTAAAGACTCTATTTCCAAATACAGTCACATTCTGAGGTACTGGGGTCTAGGACTTCAACATATGAATTTTGGGAGGACACAACTCATCCCATAACAGCCTCTGGACTTCCCTCACTTGTCCCTCACCTCTAATCCCCTTGTAGACTCTTGTCTGACTGCTCTTTCTAAATTGCAAACCATTCACCTAATCCAAATCCTTAATGGCTCCCCATTGCCTAAAATAAAGTAAAATCACCTCAGAATGGTGTACGGTTGTGACACAAAATGGAACTAGAGGGGACATTAGCTCCCACCCCACTGCAAAGAAAATGCGATCTAAGTCAGAATAAGGCCTTGCTACGCAAACACAATTCCAAGTCGAGTATTCCGAAAACTGACCCCACCCCTCCCCAGCAAAAATCTGGAGCCCCTGTAGAAAGCATAACGAAGTTCTTTTCTGCTCTCCACCCTCCAGATTCGCCACCTGGCACCACTAGCCACTTAAACTAATTTACATTCGGGCTTTACCCAGCAGGCTAGCTCCTAAGCACACCAGACTCACTTTGCTTCTGTAGCATTAGCATGAGTTCCCTCTAGCAGGCATGCGATGCCACCAACAGCATGATCATCCTTCAACCCAGGAGGTTTGGCATCTCCCTCTATGAGTAAGCTCAAGCATCTTTTATTCTCTGAAGCTTCCGTAATGACCTCCCTCCCGCTCCAAACATTCTTCCAACACACACATATAGGCGCGCGCGCACATGCACTGCCGCCACCACCATCCTATCGCAACCAGCACCTGTCCCATGCATCAAATGGCATTATAAATGAGTCCTCAGCTTGAGATCAGAGACTGGGACGTGTCTATGTACCCGCAACCTCACACAGCCGCCTGGCACACAGCCAGCATTCATTAACTGTTTATTGAATGAAAGCTAGGAGTGGATGGGAAGGAAGCCCTTGAGGAGGGGGAAGCTTCATTTGGCTGTGATTTAGCAAGATAAGCAGAGACTTTGTGAAGATTGCATTGGTGGGCCATGCCCTGGAGGCAGTGCCCCGGCTGCATTTCAGGGCTGCAGGCTCCCTCTTCCTTGTTTCCTAGTCTCCCATCTTTCTTTTTCCCCACCTCTAAATCATCCCACACGCAGCTGCTAGAGTAATGGCTCCAAATAATGGCTGCAAACATGACCCATGTGACTTCTGCTATTTGAAAACTTTACTAACCACCAAGGAAGTTCAAAACTAGACCTTCCACCACTGCCCTTCCTCTAAGCTTGTGACCAAATGTATTTTTCATTTGCCCTAAATGCAAAGAGCATGTCCCTTTCATGGGAGTTTTTTCATGAAGCATTTTTTTTCTGGAATCATACCTAGATTTCCAGCCTGGTGCAGGCACCTTTCAACGTCCCCCAAACCGGAAGTAACCTCTGCCACTCTCAACTCCCCAGACATTGTTCTATGCTACTTATCAAGTTCCACTGTACATCACGGTTACTCAGTCCTCATGTTCACATAATGTATAGTACGTACCTCCCCTCTTAGATTATAAACGTCTCAAAAACAGTGACCTTCTTACTCATTTCTTCTCCTCATAGCAAACTGTAAATGCCTATTCAATGTATTTAGAAAGGGCTTACAATTCTTTAGATTACTGTTATCAACATTCATCCAATAAAAGACTAGAACATCTCAAAGTGTCATTTGAACAATAAGGTATAATAATTTGCTCTTTGGTTCAGTTCTGCTATTGTCACTGAAAACATAATAGTCAGACTGTGTTAAGAATAAAAGTTCAAACACTGTCAGCTCAAAGAAACACAATACCAGTAATTGGAAATGTTTCCATCTTATTAAATGTTCATTCTTTTAGGAACCATTTGTAGGATTTAAGGAAAATAAGAGGAAGAAGTAACAAGTCCTATGCTTAATAAATATTCTTTATTTATATTTACTGACTTATTTAAATGAGCAACTATGCTTTTTAAAAGATAACAGGGACATAATTTGAGAATTGTGGTGCCACAAGCTAATGGGACACAAAATGGTCTCATTTGGGGACATACACTAATGTTACTGAGCTCTGCCTCAGAGACAAGTATTGAATTCCCTGGCTGTTTCTCAAATGAAGAATGGTATACACACTTTCAGTTGTAGCACCCAGTTTGTAAAGAGAAATAAATGTCCTCTCTCCATTAGTAGAATGAATTAGGTGGATGACCTAAGATTTTCTGAAGTTTTGGGTTCTTTATATGTCAACAAGGAAATTATCCTAAACATATGCATACACCTTCAGTAAGCTCTTCTAGAAACGTCAGTGTTGGTAGCATATAGGATTTCATGTAGCCTGCCAAGAAATGGAACAAATACGTTCTTAAGGGGTAATTTGCTGAAATGAGAATATTAAGTTTCTTAAGTATTCTGCTAGTTAAATGCACATAAATGTGCATTAATAAATGCACATAAATGCTCACAGAATGCATGCCCAGACATCATCCTTATTGGCCCTACTAAACCCAGCAGGTATGACGTGTATAGCTATTTACAGTGCTATTAAATGTGAATATTGCATCTCACATCTCCATCCTTAGAAAGCTTTCTATATCAATCTTCTACAGAACATAGGTCTTTCTCTCTGGGCAGATTATGCGGAAGACTTTTTTTTTTTTTAATGTAGGTTGGTTAAATAGCTTAAGTCAGGGAAAATTTTCTCACATTGAGATTTATCGGATTGTGAGTAATCTCTCAAGGGAAGTGCCAGAAGCCCCATCAGCTGAGTTATTTAATTAAAACTATTGTGGAGTAAGTAGGAGAGATGGTGTGCAGGGGAATGATTTCTCATTGATCCCTGAAGGATGGGCTTGATAGTCTTAAAATTCTTAACGGTTTCAAAAGCTTAAATGTCTTCAGAAATGTTCTCGAAGGAACAGAAAAGCTATCCTGTTTGCAACCTCTACTCCCTATAAAAACCAAAGAAAAACAAAAACCAGCAACCAAGAGCAGAGCTTAGAGACAAGTCTTCTTTCTATAAACGCTAAACCAGCTGCCCCTGGACAGCATTGGCTCAAAGAGAAAGCGGGCTGCACAGTCCTAAGCTTCTGGTCCTGAGAGCTTGACCTTTTTCCTTCTTTCTTCAGTTATTTATTTTCCTTTCGCTTCTTCGTTTTTAAATTTCCCAAATCCAGCATTTTTAACTCACAAAATTTTTTTATCATTTTACCCTCCATCAGGACTGTGATCTGTCAGGATGCACATCCCCGTAAGGTCTCTTTGAAGGTCCCTGACGCCTCCCCCTAATCCTACGAGAAGTTTCTGAGAGAAGATGTGGTGAACACAGCTCCATCGGGGCTGTTCTCAACCTTTGATGAGAGGAATTTTTTTTAAAAGAATCTAGAAGCGGAGACGGTCCAGGGGAGGGTCTCAGTGTGCGTGGGCCCAGCAGGTTCCGATTACCCGGAGGGGCTCTTACTCACAAAGCCACGATCCCCACCCTGCACTCACACCACAGGCCAGCAGCACCCACTCTGCAGAGGAAGCATGTTCCAGAGCCCGCGGTTGGCAGCCGCCCGAGTGCTGGGGAGAGGGGGGTTGTGGTCACCAGTGATAGAACACTTGTGGTCACAAGTGTTGTCTTGATCGCTGAGGGCTGGAGGAGGAAAACCCAAGAACTGTGTGTCTCCGCTGCACGTAGACCATCTCCGAGGGCCACAGGGGAGCCGGGGCTCCTGCTTCAGCTGTAGTTCATCCTCGAGCCAAAGCCACCCTTACGCTATGGTCATCTTGGAAATAACAATAGCTGCTCAAGGAAGGGTAGGGCTTGTGGAAGTAAACAAAACCACCACAGGCAAAGATCACAGCCAGGTGCCTCCCCTGCTCTGGACCGCCTGAGTGGATTTCCCAACAGGTCTAGGGAAAATGTCCTCTTCTGGATGTTGACCCGGCTGAGAAGTGGGAAAGCCTGGGCGGCCTCGCAGGGCATGGAGGTAGCACAGCGGACACAGGCCTGTGCCCTCAGGTGGACAAGCAGAAAAAACTATTCTCACCAAACCCAAATGGGTATTTGTTCCTGTACGTTAAACTTTACCTGCCATTCAATTGTTGAATCTAATTTTGTATATCAATCCAGTATTGCCTTGTTTCAGAGCTGTTTTTTATGTCTCCCTTTCTGATCTTTGATTACAGAGCTTTACCCCAAAGCCTGAGCACTGAATCTCGTGGTGATATGTGCTCTCATGCATCTCCTCCCTGGCTTAGCAAACGGAAAGCAAGTCAATAAAAACAACCTTGGCCCGGGTTCTGGTAACTAGTCCACTTTCAGATTCCCATAAACTTCACCCTTAAGAAGTGCAGCGACCATAACCTTGCTTTCCACGAGTCTTAAAATGCTCTTTATCATTTGCCTTCTCTATGTACTATTTTATTTAATTAAGGAGTGAGACTTCTCAGCCTTTAAAATGTTTTTGGGGCTTCCCTGGTGGCGCAGTGGTTGAGAGTCTGCCTGCCAATGCAGGGGACACGCGTTCGTGCCCCGGTCCGGGAAGATCCCACATGCCGCAGAGCGGCTGGGCCCATGAGCCATGGCCGCTGAGCCTGCGCGTCCGGAGCCTGTGCTCCGCAACGGGAGAGGCCACAACAGTGAGAGGCCCGCGTACCGCAAAAAAAAAAAAAAAAAAAATTGTTTTTGTTTTCATCAGTTGGCTATTTCTTATTGATACTACTTAATATCTTTTCTCTTCCTTAAATGAAAAACTGCTGAAATGTAACATTTCACAGAACCCTTTTTTATTCTCATATATGTATGTGTATAACACAGTTATACAGATGGGGAAACTTTCATGACTTATTTCTAAGCTTGTAAGAATGGACCTTAAGAGAGTTTATTATTTATTAACATTACCTATTGTTATCTATTAATAATTATTTATTAATTCTTCAAACAGTAGATATGAAAGAATTTTTTTCTTATTCTTCTACCTCACTTAAAAACAAACAAACAGGGCTTCCCTGGTGGCGCAGTGGTTGAGAGTCCGCCTGCCGACGCAGGGGACACGGGTTCCTGCCCCGGTCCGGGAAGATCCCACGTGCCGCGGAGCGGCTGGGCCCGTGAGCCATGGCCGCTGAGCCTGCGCGTCCGGAGCCTGTGCTCCGCAACGGGAGAGGCCACAACAGTGAGAGGCCCACGTGCCGCAAAAAAAACCACAAAAAAACCAAAAAACAAACCCAACCTCAAAGCAAAAGAGAAGCATCTGACGGGCAAAGCTGAAAGAATCCAGCAGGGACGAAACCTGCTGGTATGTATTGGTGACCCTTTAGGGAGAGGAGAGTAGGAAAGACTCTTTTTCCACGGCCTCTTAGCCCTGTTTGGAATTTCCACGGACAGGCAAAGAAGGCTTTTAGACAAAGGCTTCCCCTCCGTCTTTTTGCACCTTTCACTAATATATAAGGTAGTGCAGTTTTCTTCTTTCCTTCTGAATTTGGGATAGATAACACACAAGCTGAAATGAGAGTATGAAAATATTCTCAAGATACGTTGCAGAATATAATTGCATAACCCATCTGGATTCCTATGCCTTTTGAAGCATTAAGTCAACATGTTGAAATAAACCAAGCCATGAATTTTAAACCCGAATAAACTGCATTCATTGCTGATCAATCCTATGTGTTGGCTTGCACAGTACGTTAAAGCAGAGCCAAAGTTATCTATTTCTTAGATAATATTTAAAGCAAGTCTCCTGAATGCTACTCCGCCCAACTCCAGGTCCAAATATTCTGACTTACCTCCTTCAAGGTAAACTTCAAATTCCCCCCTTTCAGGGAATCTATCCTGAGTTCCCGGTTGAAAGTAAATTCTATCCTCTGAACTACAATAGCACTTACTCTTTGCTTTACATTATAATTTGTGATATACAACTTTTATCTCCCCTAAAGCTCTGCATTCTGTTTAGAGCTAAGATCATGTCTTTCTAGCTTCCCCACCACAGACATTATCTTGAATATAGTAGGTTCTCAATAAGACTGGATGAGTGAATTAATGGATAAGTGAATTCGGTCCCACAAATCAGCACACCCATTTCTACAGCCAGATCTGGGCCACTCCCCCATTTCCAGATTTAAATAAAATTTAAATCCTGAGATCACCCCAACATTAGAAAAAAAAAAAAGTAACTGGCAAGAGAAAAGCAAATACTGACGTTGACGGGAATAGAGATAAGACCCATCTAAGACCGAGCATGGATGACACACAGGGAGCCCCATCCCATCCAGGAAAGAATGAAACCTTAAAAAGGAGACAGTGAGGAACATCCCGTGTCAAAGTTGAGATGAGGGGGTTGGAGTGTGGAAGATCACAGAGTGAGAAATCTATGTGATACAGCAACACAGAGCACCAGAATGTGTGGAGGGGACCATCTAACCCTCTCCTGTACACATGAGCTAGGAGGAAACCCATCTGGCTCCTACACCAGTTACGCATCCGTCCTGCATCTCGAGTCTCCCCCGCTTCTTCCCTCCCTCCCCTCGCTATGCCCTCTCCAGTCTTTAACACGAATGCTCCCCCCACTTCGATGTGACCATCCTTCAATGCCACGGCCTCAGCTTCTGTCCCATGTACAAGTACTTTCTTAGTTAACCATCTTCTTCACGTGTGCTGGGTGATCATCCAGATGACTCCAGAATTGCTATTTTCAGTCCTGAACTTCATTATGGTTTGTCATTCCATAATTTCAGCCGTGAGCTGGTCAAAGGCTACCTTCCAACTCAATGCATCTGAAACTGAACTTATTTACTCTCTTCCAAGCCAAACCGGTCTCTTAATTTCCCATCTTTTTAAGTGAAACCGTCATTTTTCAGTCCCTGAATCATAAAAATTTGGAATCCTTGTTTTCCCTCCTCCAGACCTCCAAGCCAAATCAGAATGAAGATCTTACCCTTAACTTAGATAATTACCTGTGAAGTGCTCAAAATTGCAACTGTATCCTTCTTCACTGTTTTTATTAGAAATTTAACAGACTTGAGAGAAGTTTCATAAAACATTTTTAAGACAGATGGGAAATAAAACACCTGTATAAGAAAAACACCTGATTGTGAACTTGGAAGACCCTTGTATTCCTTCCTGGTTCTATCTCCTTCCTGCCTGTGCTTCGGAGATCTGCTTTCCTTAGCTTTACCACACGTTTGTATCTATAAATAGCATATTGTTTAGTTGCATGTCTCTAAACTTTAAAGGAAAGGAATCGTCCCCTATGTGTTGTTTTGAAACTTGCTTTTTTCTTTCACACAATGTTCCCCAAATTCATCCCTGTTGATGAGCCCCGCGAGCAGTCATTCATTTGTTGGCTGTCACGGTGATCTGCTGCCTTAAACATTCTCAGGCATTTCTCCTACATGTGGGCAATCCCCAGAATATACAATAGAGAGAATGATTAGGTCTTAGGAATGGGGTTCTTTAGCTAGCTAATGCAGTATCATTTTCCAAAATAGATGTGATGGTTAATTTTAGGTATTAATTTGGAGGGTGGTTTGGGATAAGATTAACATTTAAAATGGTGAATTTTGAGTAAGCAGACTGGCCTACATAAGGTGGGTGGGCCTCATCCAATCAGCTGAAGGTCTGAATACAACAAAAAGACTGGCCTCCCCGGCCTCCTTTCCGCCTGCATCTACACCATCACTGGTTTTCCTGGGTCTGCAGCCTGCTGGCCCACACTGCAGTCTCCATGATCACATAAGCCAATTCCTCATGATAGATGTCTTTCTATACACAGACACATCCTATTGGTTCTGTTTCTCTGGAGAACTCTGAATATTACCAATACCAATAATACAGTAGACCCACCAACGTACACTCCTACTAGCAGTGGATACGTGTTCCAATCCATAAAATAATCGTTGTTCACCCTGCCCCTTAAACTCTTCCCCTTCTGTAAGGATGCAACTAGTTTAATCTTCTAGGTGGTGAAAAAAAGTGGTCATTATGTATCTCCATCTGAAAACATTCAGAGACTTCCCATAGTCTACACTGCAGGGTCAAGTTCCAACCCCATTGGGCTCAGCAACATTGGGCCGTCCCATCTTTCCAAGTTCTTCTCCGACATTCTCTTGCCCCATGGGCTTCGGCTTCTTTTTTAAACATAGGATCTACTGTATAAAACCTTACTTGGGGCCCCAGAGCACCTCTGCTATAAGAGCGGAGAGAGGGTCCCACTGTCACAGTTTCTTCCTCACCCTCAAGGCTGCCTCTCAGGCGGTGAGGGGCCCAGGAGCCCGGGTGAGACCTACCCCTCCTGGAGCTCCGTGCTCCAGGCACACCATCCAGTCTCTGTCCCCTGCGTGAACCAACTTCCTCACGCCTTCTCCACACCACCAGTACCCCTGGAGATGCCCTTTTCTCTTCTTCCCTCACACCCGTCTCTCGATGCTAAAAAATTCCTGGTACAAACTATTATGTATTAAATAAGCTACAAGGATATATTGTACAACACGGGGAATATAGCCAATATTCAATAATGACCATAAATGGAGTATAAGCTTTAAAAATTGTGAATCGCCACATTGTACACCCGTAACTTATATAATACTGCACAGCAACTCTACTTCATTTTTTTTTTTTTAATTGTTCACGTTCACCCTGCTGGTGTCAAGCTCCCCTCCCTCTCATTTCTGGCTCTTTGGAAACACCAGCTGGTGTCATCCTGGTGCCGTGGCTCAGCAGCTCAGCAACCTTCAGTTGATTAATGACCCTGAACTTCACTTTCCTCAGCTATATAATGTGAACACGCTCATCTCCTGCCTGGTGTTTCACAAGCATTAAACGAGAGGACAGGCATTTACTTCACACACAGTAGGCACCTAATCAGAGTTAGCTAGCAGAGTCTTGGGGGTGCATCATACATTTGGGGGGACATTTCCATAAATATAACTACATTTGCCATAAGTGACTAGTAAAGCCAGAGACACATGGGTTACGGTAATTTTCTCCACAACCCCACTTCCACCGCAAACTCTGCCATGAAAGGGCTGCCTTTGAAATGTCACCTCTCGAGTCGCCTCAGCTATTTTTCCATGAGGCAATGAAATAAATGCAGCCATTCTTGCCATTAAATGCTCTAAATCAGTTACTGATTAAGAAATGCCTGTTCTGAAGGTAACTCATGTTTTAACATAATTTTGCATTAACAATATCATTTATCCAGAATAAGACATCCAATTTGCTCATCAACTCTGGGCTGAAAGCTCAAGGGGGAGGGAGGCCAAAAGGACAAGCAATGATGGATGTCTCCTCATTCAAGGCCCCCGCCGGCTCCTATGCCCCCCAAGCCGGCACTTTCCATCCTGTAATTGCAGCTCTATCCAGTGGACACAAACGAAGTCTGAGAACTTGAGCAGATTACTGGACCTTACTTCCCTTCAGTGTTCTCACTCGAAAATCAAGGTTACGTCCACAGTCAAGTGTGCAGGGGGCGTTAAACGAGAAGACCTGGGTAAGGTACTGATCAAGTTCCTCACACATCATCAGCTTTCAGTGAACAGGAGAAATCAGTATAATTAGAGAGCATGTGGCTCAATTCCTTCACCTTTTTGAAGATCTTAACGATCTATTATACAGATTAAGATTTCCGGATTCCAAGTCCAATCTTTCACTGTTAGATAGATCATCAACTCCCCCTTTATGTTATACAAGCATGTGATATTTGTGGATCCTAATATGTTGTTAATAAAGCACACATGGAAGAAGTTAAGTATATTTAAGGTTAATTTAGTATATTTAAGGTTAAGTATATTTAATGTAAATACAGCTACTATATTTTATAAATTCACTATCATTCTTAGTTTTAAAAAAATATGAAGCTCTCCAAATCTCAAAAGTGAATGAAATACTCTCACTGGCTGGTTAATGCAATCTATTCTTTAAAAATATAAATGATCAAAAACAACAGCAAAATATGTTGAATACCATCAGATTCTAATCTGAACTAGATGGAGAGTTGGCCGCCCCTTTCTTGGTGACTGACTGAAAATCTCACCACTGTTTTTGAAAAAGCCCCATGAGGCAGAGCTCTCCCTTTTCCTGTCCTCAAAATAATAACAGGAGAAATAAATCTGGATGATAAAATTAAGAAAATATTGCCAAAATCATTCATACATGATGCTAAAAATCCTACTTTGGTGTGGCAACCATAATTTAGTTCTCAATAATTTAGTGCTACCCTCTATCCTAAACCTTCACAAGAGGTCAAGCTACCTGTTTTTGTTTTGTTTTGCTTTTAATAAAAATTGCGTATGTTTAGGGCATATACAACAAAATGATATGTGGAATGATTACTATAGTCAAGCTAATTTACACATCTTCTCCCCATATAGTTACCATTTTTTGGTGATAAGAGCACCTGAAATCTACTCTCTTAGCAAATTTCCAGTGTTCAAGACAATGATATTAACTATCATTAATGTCTTCATGTACGTTGGGTCTCTAGACTTGTCCATCCCGCAGAACTTCAACTGTGTACTCTGACCAACATCTATCTCCCCCGTTCCCCACCTCCCCACCCTGGTAACCACCATTCTACCTGTTTTCTTTTTTTTCTTCTTTTTTTTTAATTGGGGTATAGTTGTTTTACAATGTTTTGTTAGATTCTACTGTACAGTGCAGTTCCTTATGCTATGCAGCAGGTTCTTATTAGTTATCTATCTTATACATATTAGTGTATATATGTATATATGTACAATATCTTCTTTAGCCATTCCTCTGTTGATGGACATTTTTGTTTTTTTAATATTTTAATTTTATTGGAGTATAGTTGATTTACAATGTTGTGTTAGTTTCAGGTGTACCTGTTTTCAATTGGTTGTTCTTTACAGAAATTGGAATAACCTGATTTGGGACCCAAACTATAAAAGCTCACCACACGAGGCAGGGCGGGGAAGGGCATGTATTTCTGGCCATGGTGGCTCAGGCCATGTGTCAAACAGCTCACCCCTAAGACCCTTCCTATCCTCTCTGTCACTTGCATGGCTAATCAGAGTGGACTATACACTGAAGACTTGCAAACAGCATTTAACAGGTGGCTGCACACAACAGCAAATGAGATCTTGCGTGGCAAAATGGAGTCTGTAATAAGTAAGTATTTAACTAAAGAGATTTTGCTAATTGACACTCTGTAAGCCTCACCCATATACACAGAATTATTATTGAGCTTAGCTACACCTAAACAGAAAGGGAAAACCAACACATGGGAATTTTTCTTACTTCCTGACCATTAGATATTCCTTATATAGTACTTTAAATTGTTCTTTTATAATACGGATTTCTTAAAAAGAAAGCACTATATCAGGTGGTATATGATGTGCTCTGCTGGATGTCTATTTGGGATATAATTTGAGGGACATCAGACAAGAAACACACAGTCCCAAATTATTTCCTTCCCTAGATTATCTCTGACAACTAAAAATTTCATCACTAGTCATTTTGTATCAAAAGCCTAGGAAATAATAACAGTGACAGTAATAATAATACCTACCATTCCCCGACTACCATGGGCCAAGTTCCTTACATATATGATCCCTAAACCATTCAACAAAGAGAATGGTATTATTAACTCAATTTACTATTCAGGAACCTGAGATTAAGAGGGACTGAGCAGCTAATATAAGGTTATAAAGGAAGTAAAGGCTATAAAACCCAAGTTTTTCCAACATACCACACCCAATCCATGTGGCTATTACTTGTAGGACTAACTAAGCTTCAAACTACAATCACTGGTAGACACGGCAGGAAATACTTCAAGAGATCATTCGATTCTTTCTGAGATGACAGCTTGCAATTTCTGAAGCATCTTCTCTAGTGAAACTTGGATGAAGCTAAAAACAGAGTCAGTGCTTGAACTCTGCCTAGGATTCACTAATAAGCCCAGATTTGGCGTTACAGAAAGGACTCTGAACAAGCAGGGTTGGAAGCAAAAGGAAATGAGACTACGTCACAGGAGGTGTCTGACCTCTGAACCCAAACATTGCCAACATCAGCTTAATCTAGGTTCAAGTTCTCATTAAGACAAGATAAAACCTGTGCTTTCTCCCATGACATTCGAATTCATGAGATGCTTCTTCTACTCAGAAATGATGCCACATTAAGAAAAATGGAACTGATTCACAGTATTATTTCTTTGAAACAATAATATAGAATCTAGAAATGGAATTGGAAAATGGCACAAAAATATGATAAAGCATTTCACAGTTTCTACTTGGTCTTTACAGAAACAAATATTGTAGATGGGTAAAAAGGTAAATAAAAATTTCACTTACCTGATGGAACCACCTGTATCACCTTTTCCCAGGTTCCATGTGGGAAAGTATGAAGAAAGCAGGAATAGAAGCCAACGTCCACCTCAGAGGCATTATGGAAGGACAAGGTCATATCGTTAGAGGCCGTGGTTGAATTTGAAAAGTAAACCCTATCAACGTACGGCTCTCTTATGATCACACGGTAAGTAGGGTTGAAAATGGCTATGGACTCTCTCTCCAGTGTCTTGATCTTGAACCACTCCATCTGGGTTAAAGTGTCCTTTGATGGATACACACATTCTAGGGCCATATTCTTAGCAAGTTTAACAGTTGTGTCCCAAAATATCTGTTCACATCCAGCTGAAAGACACACCATAATGTGATCATGTGAATTCAATTAGACCTGATGATTGAAACACCAAACAGACATCTGAAGCTTACTCTAGACCTAGCAAGATAGTAAAATTGAGGCTAACAGTTTCTACCTTAGTCTAAAAAGGTTTCCACTGCTGATAATTGGTATTTACAACTTGTAGCTTTTCTGAACAAGTGAGAAATTATCTAAGCCAACTAAGGGCATTATAAATTCTGAACATGTCACACTATAAGACTAAAAAAGGAGTAAATTCTTTAAATGAAGACATTATCTTTACCTTTGTATACATAAAGAATAGCCAAGAGGAAAGTAAGGTAATCCATCTCTGGAACCTGTTTGGGAGGCCAGTCTACAGAAAGACAATTTATAATGTCACATTGAGAGCCCCAGCACGATGCACTGTTTCCTTCCTCTCAGATCCTATCAGCAGTGTCTTCTTTATCTGAAGTATGAACACAGGAAAAAGGTCTTAGCTTCAAAGTCAGGTTTGCTCTCGTACGAAGATGGGCAGATTTGAGTTACTTCTCTCTCGGGGAAATAGCTTATTTTCAAGCTTTCATTTTCTACAAAGATTCATTCATTCGAACAAACATTCTCTGAGTGCCTGCTCTGGGCCCAACTCTGCTCTAGGTGATGAGGATACAGCAATTAATTAAAAAAATATATCCTTGCCATAATGGAACTTACATTCTAGTGGGAGGAGGCAGAAAATAAAATAGAGAAGGACAAAATAGAGTTAGGTGGTAAGTGCATGAAGAAAAACAAAGCAGGACCGGGATGGCGTGGTAGTGTTCCCCCATGGATAGGAGGGCTGGGAAGTCTGCACTGAGAATGTGAGATTGGGGCAGAGTCTACAGGGCACAGGAAGGGGCCTGCAGCTCCACCAGCATGGACGGCCCATGGGGCATGGCCTTCCTGTCCCCTCTGCCTCTTCGCTGACCTCAGGCATTTGCTTAGGGAGTGATGAAGGGACCGCTGAAGGCCCTCCAGATTCCAAAGTATCGTGGCTCAGGGAATATACAAATCCACAATTATCGTTGATTTTTTAAAACTTTTTATTTTGAAATAATTGTACAGTCACAGGAATTTGCAGAAATACTGCAGAGAGGATCTGTGTACCCTTCACCTAATTTCCCCCATGGTTCTGTCTTATATAATCTTAGTAGGTACGTCATTGCTCCCTTCCCTCTCTTATAAAATAACAGTTCAGTTGCCTAAGAACTTGCTGGGAACGTATAACCACGTCAGCATAAAAATATATTATTGCCTCTGTAACAAGAGGCAACAATGTAAGAATGCATCTGACCCCTGATGAGAGGTTCAAAATAAAAGAGGGTAAAAATTGAGAAAAGCGGGGGCAGGCACCACTAAAGACAACTTTGCCTGATGCTGACTCTGAGCCTATGTGATTCCATCCCAAAGTTCACCAGCAGGTGTCTTCTCCTTAACATCAGTATCTAATGTGGGAACTTTCTCAGGAAACATGAAATCAAATATGAAATAAAAAATGTAATGATAATCAGAACAAAATTATAATGTGTCCATATAATAACATATAGTGCTGCCTTATGGTTACAGAACATTCTATTTTCCAAAACCTTTCACATCTATATTATCTGTGCCTATAACAGCTCTGTGATATAGTCAGATGAAGTAACTCTCATCTCTGTCTTGTAAGTAATTTAATGAAGCAATTTGATGAAAATTTTACTGAGCTCTACCAGGTACCCTGCTTAGGTCCTGGAGACACAAGCATGAGAAAGACACAGTCTCTGCCCTCTAGTCATGCATAACGTATTGGGTCAGATAGATTAAAGGAGCAATTCATTATAATAAAACTAGATCATTTCTTTGATCAAGTTTTACAACATCCCAGAGAGGAACAATTCATTCTAACAGATTTGGGGAACATTTTGTAAAAAAAAAAAAAAAAAAGGCAAGTGTACCACATCCTGGGCCTTCCAACCTGAATGAGACATTCCAAGTAGACAAATAAGAAGAGGAGATAAAGGTGCAAAACACGGGGCATTTTCAGGAAATGATGTGATTACCATCTAGTGGGTGGGAGGGGACAAAAATGAAATTGGGTCTTGTTTGAAATTGTCTTGAATGACATCCATAAGGGAGTTGAAACTTGACATCTTTTTTTTTTTTTTTTTTTTTTTTTTGCGGTACGCGGGCCTCTCACTGCTCTGGCCTCTCCCGTTGCGGAGCACAGGCTCCGGACGCGCAGGCTCAGCGGCCATGGCTCACAGGCCCAGCCGCGCCGCGGCATGTGGGATCTTCCCGGACCGGGGCATGAACCCGTGTCCCCTGCATCGGCAGGCAGACTCTCAACCACTGCACCACCAGGGAAGCCCCGAAACTTGACATCTTGCTTACATCTGTCACTCCAGCACCAAGCACGATTCCTGGGACATGTGTCTATGGCATAAACAATAACAGCTCTAGGAGGAACTTGTTTTTAAAAATCATTGTAGCTGGAGCCATTGAGAGGAGATGGGGACAGACAATGACAAGAGATTAGACTGTGTAGATAGATAGGATGAAGATTTTCTGATACAATTCTAAGAGCAAGTGGAAGCTGTTGGCGGCTTTTAGGCACCAGAATTACATGACCTGATTTAAATTCTTAGAAAGAGAGCTGAGCATCACCCATTTCCCTCTCCTCACTCCTAACAAAAACCTGTTTTGGTTTGGGCATCCATTTCTCCCACACCACCGGGATATTATGACAAATCTGAGCTATTCCACTGACAACTATGACTAATTCGGGGGCTGGAGGTGGAGAAGCCAAGCGTGGACTGAGTAGATCGAATCAGAGTCAAGGAAATTATATTTCACGTCAGAAAGACAGAAAGACCCTCAGTGAATGCCTGCCCCCCGCACTGGGAGTAAGGACTCAGGAATGTGGGAGGATTACTGGAAAACAGGTGCTCATTGATAATAACTAGTAGTAACCCCTTCATTCGCAAGGCACCGAAGTCAGCGTAGCTAAAGGATGAAGAAAGCAGAAGGGCACTTGCATTCTGATATGTCTAAACTCAAAGGACCTAGAGGTCTCGGATGTGAACGAAAGGTGCAGAAAGACACTGGACTGAAGATAAAGTTCAGCTGTTACAACTTTGCTAAGGATGAGCCCTATTTATCAACGTCTAACCAAAGGCAAACAGAAACTGGCCCGGAGCTATTTTTGTTGTGTAGGCAGACATTTTTTGCATGATTTATGAAGGGATTTTGGCTCAAGGTTTTTCTTCTATTAGAGCTGTCTGTATAAAAGAGCTTCATCCTCAAGGATGACATTAATCAAGATATTCCTGGATTTCTCTACTGTTAATACGTCTCAGCAAACCTCAGAAGTGACTTTGCTCACAAGTTCATCTGGGTTGGGTGCCCCTAGGTGGCCTGGGCTGGGTGCCCCTCTTCAGACCTGTTGCTTCCTCTGCTGGCTGTCCTTGCAGACCTTCCCCACCTCCTCAGACGCACTGCTCTGCCCTCTGTGAGATGTTCTGCTTTCCCGGATGCCGGGGCCCTTTCTGAAACTCGGAGGATCCTAGTCTCCACTCGGTTCCCCAAGCCAGCATTCCCCAGCCCGCGCTGAGACTCCTGCTGTGTCTGGGAGCCCATTCCTGCTCCCACATCTTTCCTCCCTAGCTTGGACAACTGTCCACATGCTGGGGAGCCGAGGCCTGTGAAAGAGAAAATCTGGGCTAAGCCCTGAGAACAAGCCGCTGGGCTGGAAGGGTCACAGCTGTGTGGTCCTTAGTCCCCTCCCTTGTTTTTAGAGGCAGACCTGATGGTGCCCGTGGCTGGGAGGTCTGGGCTGCTCAGAGGCTCCTGCTTCCAGGGGGTGCAGGTGGTCCAGGTTTCCACTCCCTGCCTCACAGCATCTTCTTAAGAGAATCTTTCCAACCAGGGCCTGTGGCGAGTCACAGACCTGCCCCCAGGACAGGTTCCACTGCCGCTGAGGGGCCATAAAAACTTACTTCCATTCAAAGCAGAGATTTTAGTTCAGCCTCAGGGGGATCCTCCAGAAAAAGCCAGCCCACTGTCCCATTGCTGGAAATAGTTTGGCTGGAACTCAGACATGCCCGTCTGTCTACGTGTCTACGTAGACAGTGGCTGTTTCCGTGCCACTATGAGTAGCTGCAGCAGGGACCGCGTGGCCTGCAGAGCCACAAGTATTAACTTTCTGGCCCTTTGCAGAAAAGTTCACCAGCCCTTGCTTAGGGTTATTTATACCTGGAGAGCGAACCTTTATTATTGAAGTTCATCCCTGCTCAGGCTTACTTGAAGGAAGGTAGTTTAAGCCTGATAGCCCGACACTGGTAAAAGAGCTAAATTTTCTTATTCTCAAGACCCAAACTACCAGATTTTCCCAGGAACAGACTGAGAAAAAGGACTTTATGCAACACCCTTTTACTATACTATGCCCATCAGTAAACGTACAGGTTCACAGAAATCAACCATTCTGCGAATTAATTAAAGCTATTCCCCGCAGCTCTCCTCCTGCGTTCCCTACTGGTCATCCTCCTGTATCCACAGCCCGACTCCCTGCCCACTAATAATTTTAAAAGTGTGAACGTGGTCACACCCAGTCTTTTTTCTAGAAGGTTACTGACCTTGAGATGTGAGCGCCCTGCTCGCTCTGACTCTTCTTTCCCGGTATGTGTCTTGGTTAAGGGCTTCCTGTTTACCATGGCCTCTTGGCCTCACCCCCTTTTGGTCAAGGCCATCTCCCCGGCTGTGCTCATCCCCTAGTTTGCATCTTGGGAGCAGCTGGGGGCGTTCGTCCTATGCCCTCTCCACCAGAGCTCCCTCAGGTTGGAGCTGAAGTAAATCACTAATATTTCACTAAGGAGGATTAAAACCAGTCAAGAAGTGTCCCTGCTTCTGGAAGCATCTTTACCGTTTTAGCTTCTCAGACTCATTCCCAACTCAGATATACTTCTGTCCTTCTCTTTGCCCCACCTAAGCTTCTACAGTCTGAAAGGATATACTTTCACTGTGAATGTTCTAACTCTGAACTGAAACTACACACAAAAAACTTGAAATTGGTTACTTTGCCTTTTCTTCCCCATCTGCTTTCCTGCCAATCAAAGCACTTCAGAGTCAGAAGTCTCTGAAGTGCAGGAAGCTTATCTCTGCCCATATCTCAGGGCATTTGAATCCTACCTCCTAGATACGGTGTTGTTTTCTGACTCTCTGATTCTCTGACACAAAAAGCACACAAAGTTGGTGGTTTCGTAAGAACTGTCCCCGCAAGTCTATCAGCTTCTTTGTCCCAGACATGAAATAGTTTCTAGGTTGTTCCAGAGGACAGCAGATTTAGTTTTACTCATCCTTTTGATGTACTAGGGAATGGAGGTTAAACCACCATGAAGGGCTGTGGCTGAAGTTGAGTTCATGCAATTCGTGGAAATACTGGGGAGAAAAGATGGCATCTGACAGAAGAGAAGCCACTTGCTGGGGGCTAACCTGCCCCAAACACTGAACGACAGGTCACACACTCGGGCTGGCCTCTTCTGCACACTGTGTATGCCTGAAAGCATCAAAAGACCTTGAAGTGCTGCCTTGCACCACACAAATATCTTTTGAGCACTTAATTGTGGGACAGAGGAAGCTTCCTACAACACCTGCTTGACTTGTGTCACTCTCTTTAAGGCCTCACCATCCTCAAAAGAATATCCAACTTCTTACCGACTTACGAGGCCAGATACACTTGAACTCTGCTGTTTTTTCCTGCCTTACATCTTACATCTTTGCTCACTCCCTTCCTTCACTCCAGACCCACCTAATAGTTTGGGCTTAAAGGTGCTGCTTACCTAAAAAATGAAGGTGGTTTACTGATCTCATGCAGCCCAGAGAGCAGCTCTGAATGGAAACCAGGATCCCTTCAAAGATTTCAAAACAAATGCACCTCTGCTGGGACCAGAGGGGGATCTGCTCCGTTCCTTCGTAACAGCAAGACTATCTGCACAGGCATTGCCATTCTGATACAATCAGGCTTGAAATAATAATAAGCAACAAACCATGCAGGAAACCAATACAGAACTTTTTCATCAGAGTTCCCTCTGGCTAAAGAGTGAGTTAGTGAAAGAAGTAACCAGATCTGTGGCGGAAGCTCGGCTCATGCAAGAAGTCAGTCAACCTCACTGAGGAATAATATCAAGAATATGGCTGAGCAAAGGGAAGAGGCCTCCTGGAGGAGAAGAAGATGCTCTGAGCAACTGTGAGACATGAAATACTCTCTTACTTCACTAAAAGGGCTTTCTTTGTCTTATGGGAATGGTTTACCATCTTTTCAACACTAACATCTAAACTCCTGTGTCACCCAATGCTCTAGTCGGTCAGGATTGGGCAGATGTTTCACATACGTGTAAAATGTTTTCCCGTAATTAAATTGCATCAAATAAAGTGTAATTAGGTCTCATGGAAAACGTTTTTTCAGAAATGAGTAGACAGTGAATGGTGGCTCTGCAAGTCAGGTTGTCAGCCTCTTTTTAATAAACCCAGAATTAATTTGGGTTTAAAAAACAGAATTACCGATGTTCAGCATATGACAACAGTGACACTTCAGCACAGCAGGGAAAGAACTCGTTGTCTACTGTAGGGTGTTAGCGAAAGTGACTGCCTATTGGGAAAAGCTGCAGTCGGCATCCACCCCCTGGGCAGCAGGACCTCCTCACGCCCACCAGAGGGCCCGCACAGCTAGTGCCTGGGTGGGGGACCTAGACTCTTGCCAACACATTTATTCCATCGGAATCCAAATCCAAAGCTTGAGGATTCAAAGTAGGGGATCAGCAGGGCCCCAGGGCCCATTCTGGCCAGACGGCAGCAGGGCTGCGGCCCTACCAATGCCCAAGACAGCAGCACACAGGCTCTGCCAGCAGCAGGGGAGCTGGGTGTCCCCGTGGAGTGGCGGCAGGGCCTGTGCCGGCTGCAGGGGTGTCTTCGCAGGCCTGCGGGGGTGGCCCTGGGGGAACTGTGGCCGGCCTAGTGGCACGGAGCCGGTGCCCCCCAACTCACACCCATTCGTTCTGTGACCTGCTCCGCGTCCCCTGTCCCTTCAAGTTGCTTCCTTCTCACCTTAGACAGAAGTACTTTGGAAAGGTACAACTAAGGACCCTGATCACTACACTCAACTGTCACAGCAGCACACATTTCAAAGGTATTAATAATTTGAAAAAGAAAAATATTCTAAACAAGGGGAGAATATATTTTATAAGCTTGAGGGTAGAGATGGATTTTTGGTTTTGAGATTAAATACACACAGAATATGTATATATATAAATATATTAAGGTACACATTTTAAGATGTGCATATATATATGTGTGTGTGTGTGTATATATATATATATATATATACATATAAAATGCCAAAGCCAGGGAAAATGTGACAGCTTTTCCTACATAAAAACTTAAAACTCTGGCGTGACAAATATCACACACTAACAAAGCAAAAGGCAGGACAGTCGGGAGAGGGATGACATAGAAGTACAGTATTTTCTAAGTGCAAAGTACTTAAATATCAATGACAGAAAGAAATCCCACAAACGTCCCAATAGAAAACAGGCAATGGATGCTAAACATCAATTCACATAAGAAGCACTACAGATAGAAAAATGTAAAAAGCTATTTGATCTCACCAGTTGTAATAAATGAAATGAATGAATAAATAAAAATGAAAACAATGACAAATTAATTTTTGCATGTCAAATATGTAAATATACAAATGAAAAGAATGATAGTGACCACTGTTAACAAGAGCAGATGGAAACACAAATGCCATATGCTGTGAGTGCAAATGCACACAGGTACACATTTTCTATGCAGAAGAGTTGAGATATGACTTATTGTATCCTCTGACCCAGCACGGTCACCACAAGATAGTTATCTTAAAGAATAATAAATTGAGCAAAGATCTGTGTTTAAAAATGAAAATGTTTATTACAGCATTATTTCTATTAATGAAAACAGGAAACAATCTGCATGCCTTTCTCTAGTGGACTGGCTCAATTAATTGTGCTAAGTCCATAGGCTGGGATGCTCTGCGGCTCTTTAATGGTTATGCAGATCTATATTTAGACGTGCAAAATGTCTGTAATATACCAAGTGAAGAACTTTTTTCAACACACGTCCACTCATAAAAATAAGACAGCAAATGAGCCATTCTGAAAAGTTCTACCCAGACTGGGAGCCCTCACTCTCTCCTCACCTGGTGTGGCATTGCTGGGCCCAGCAGGCAGCACCCAGGACTCCACTGGCCACTGTCTTCTTCTTCCTCCTCTGTTTATCAACCTTCCCTCTCCTGATGGTCTCAAGGTTTCAAGGAAATAAATACTTGCACACACATTTTCAGGACTCCTGCCCTGAGTATCAGGCCCGGGTAAGTACTAAGTTCTTCTTTGGGAATTGGTTCTAAAGACCCCAGGAAGCAGCAGACAGCCACTGTCCATGGACGGATGGGGATTGGCAGATATTCACTATCTCTTCTCTGCAGCCATCCCCTGACAGAGCTCATTCCTTTCTCCTCTGCATCCCACATTACTCTGTGCTGCTGCTATGTGATAACACTCCCCCTGCATTATGGTTAGTCAGTGAGAGAGAGTGAGAGTTACTCCCCTATAAACAAGAGTATGGGCTTTGCAAAGAGACTTATGTTCAAATCCTGATCCATCTTGGACTAGCCGTGGGGCCTCCAGCTCCCAGGACTTTGATGACAGCAAAGACCCTGCCAGCCCCAGTGGAGCACCCAGGCTGGCAAACCCCACCCTCATGTTATCCCAGCCAAGTGCCCTCCACCCAGATGGGGAATTTCAGACACAAAGCTCTGAATATTTTATTCGGCCTCTTATACTCTCAATACTGCTGCATCCCAGGTACTTTAAAGAAATTTTTTACTTTCCAAAACAGCACAAAACATACATGTGCTAGGATACAAAATTAATATACAGAAATATGTTGCATTTCTATACACTAATAATGAACTATCAGAAAGAGAAATTAAGAAAACAAACCCATTTACAATCGCATAGAAAAGAATAAGGTACCTAGGAATAAACCTACCTAAGGAGGTAAAATATCTGTACTCAGAAAATGATAAGACCCTGATGAAAGAAATTGAAGATGTCACAAACAGATAGAAAGATATACTGTGTTTGTGGATTGGAATAATAATATTGTTAAAATGACCATACTATTCAAGGAAATCTACAGATTCAATCTAATCCATATCAAAATACCAAGCATAGGGCTTCCCTGGTGGCGCAGCGGTTGAGAGTCCGCCTGCCGATGCAGGGGACATGGGTTCGTGTCCCGGTCCAGGAAGATCCCACATGCCGCAGAGCAGCTGGGCCCATGAGCCATGGCCGCTGAGCCTGCGCGTCCGGAGCCTGTGCTCTGCAACGGGAGAGGCCACAACAGTGAGAGGCGCATGTACCGCCAAAAAAAATAAATTAAAAAAAAATAACAAGTGTATTTTTCTCAGAACAAGAAGAAATAATCCTACAATTTGTATAGAAACAGAAAAGACCCCAAATAGCCAAAACAATCTTGAGAAAGAAGAATAGAGCTGGAGGTATTACACTCCCTGACTTCAGACTATACTACAGTATACTACTAAAGCTACAGTAATCAAAACAGTATGATACTGGCACAGAAACAGACATATAGCTCAATGGAACAGAATAGAGAGCCCAGAAATAAACCCATGCACTTATGGTCATTTAATCTACAACAAGGAGACAAGAATATTCAATGGAGAAGAGACAGTCTCTTCAATAAGTGGTGCTGGGAAATCTGGATAGCTACATGTAAAAGAATGAAATTAGAACACCATACACAAAAATAAACTAAAAAAGGATTAAAGACCTAAATATATGAGGAAAACATATGCAGAACACTCTTTGATATAAATTGTAGCAATATTTTGGGGGATCTGTCTCTTAAAGCAAAGGAAATAAAAGCAAAAATAAACAAATGGGACCTAATTAGACTTAAAAGCTTTTGTACAGCAAAGGAAACCATCCACAAAAAGAAAAGACAATCTACAGACTAGGAGAAAATATTTGCTAATGATATGACCAATAAGGGATTAATATCCAGCATATATAAACAGTTTATATAACTCAAGAAAACAAACAACCTGAATTTTAAAAAATGGGCAGAAGACTTGAATAGATGTTTCTCCAAAGAATACAATGCTCAACATTGCTAATCATCAGGGAAATGCAAATCAAAACCACAATGAGATGTTACCTCACACCTGTCAGAATGGCCATCATCAAAAGAACATAAATAACAAAGGTTGGCAAGGATGTGGAAAAAAGGGAACCCTTGCACACCGTTGGTGGGAATGTAGATTGGTGCAGCCACTGTAGAAAACAGTATGGAGGTTTCTCAAAAAACTAAAAATAGAATTGCTATATGACCCAGCAATTCCACTCCTTGGTATTCAAAAACAAACCCCCAAAACCTTCATTCAAAAAGATACATGCACCCCAGTGTTCGTGGCAGCATTATTTACAATTGCTAACATATGGAAGCAACCTAAGTGTCCATCAAAAGATGAATGGATAAAGAAGATGTAGTATAAATAAATACACTATAATACTACTCAGCCATAAAAAGGAATGAAATATTTCCATTTGCAACAACATGGATGGACTTGGAGGATACTATGTTAAGTGAAATAAGAGAAAGACAAATACTGTATGATTATCACTTATATGTGGAATGTAAAAAATAAAACAAACTAGTGAATGTAACAAAAAAGAAACAGAAAACAAACTAATGACTACCAGTGGGGAGAGGAAAGGAGGAAAGGGCAAGATAGGGGTAGGGGATTAAGAGTTACAAACTAGTATGTATAAAATAAATAAGCTACAACGATATATTGTACAACATGGGTAATATAGCCAATATTTTATAATAACTGTAAATGGAATATAGTCTTTAAAAATTGTGGATTACTACCTTGTACACCTGAAACTTATGTAATATTGTACATCACCTACACCTCAATTTAAAAAACCATATACATACTTAAATTAGGTCCTTGATAGATATTGTTATCGCAAATTTCTGAACTTTTATTTTTGTTGTCATAGTTGTTCCTCTGCTTTGCTGGTGCCCTGAGGACAGTTTTGTCTGCAGTCGAGTAATGGAGCTTATATTTGAGCTGTTTGGTTAACAATTACACCAAGGTCATTGTCCCCATAGCCTGTCACCATGGCAGGGTAACTAGATAAGGGAAGGTTTGCTGCCTCAGCTACACAAGGCCCCACATCTTCCTGTAATTTGAATCCAGAATAAATGTAGTCTAATGTAGATAGGGTCCCATCTCTCTCTGGAGCTCCCCAGAATGGCTCCAACATACACCTGGTTGAACTGGTGTGTTTATTAACAGCCTCCCATTTCATTCTCAAAAGTGTCTTGGTTTGGATAATAGGTCATCTTAAAAGCCACCTCAGTTAGCTGTGGGTTTGAAGTCCCATGAGCAAGGAAACCCTTCAGTCCTGGACAAATCAGGATAGTTGGTCTCCACTTATACAGCGGTAACAAAGACCACCTGGGTCCTGGTGCTGGGTCCAGCCCATCTTCATTCCTGGTCAGCTCCTGGTCACCTTGGGAGGCTATGATGTCTTTTCTACCCAGCCCTCAATCAGGATTACCCTTATCCATCATAAAGCTTCTAACACTGCTGGCTCTCAAGGAGGCAGGGCCAGAGTCTCCATCCTCCTCTCCCCAGTGCATGTGGCCTCTTTGAAAAGTTTCCACCAGGTCCTGTGAAGGGCAAGCTGGGTCAGACAGAAAAACAGTCCTTCTATTCCCTTCCCTCAGGGCAATGGGAGCCTACCCACTTCATGTGTATCCACTCTGAGGGGGTAAGCAGTGATCCTTCTGAAAGTTAAATTATGACCTGCGGTGACCCTCTCTTTCCCACACTAGATATAGAAGGAGCCAGCTCCTTTTTCAAAATGAATAGATGAACCAATATATAAATAGTTTACATTCCTTCTAACCTGATGCTGCACTATATATAAAACTGTGCCTTTTGTCTTATTTTTATCTGCTTTGCGTCTGTCTCTGGATCCCCCAACTTGAATGTGAGTTCCTTGAGTGCAAAGACTGCCTTGTTCACTGCTGTGCTGAGTGTGACCCACTGTCCTGGTTTGCCTGAGGCCAAGCAGTTTCCCAGGACATGGGATTTCAGTGCTAAAACCAGGACAGTTCCAGGTAGACCTCGGCAGTTGTAACTAACTGTATCGCCAATCCAAAAGCGATGGCCAGTATGTAGCAGGTGTTCAATAAACAATAACTATGATCTAACTTTATCTTATATATTTGGCTTATTTTCAGTCATTTTACCACGTTTCCCATTTATTTCAATCTTCTCTGCTATTCTGAGCACCAGCATGCCTTTCTCTCTCTTAATTTCCTCTGAGGAACCATTCTGCCACTTCAGTGCTCTAAATAAAAAGCTGAGATGTCCTCAAAGTTCAAAGTTGCATCACGGGCATAATTTTCCTTGTAGTATAGCTATGTAATCAAATTGTTCCTTTACCAACATGGATCAGATTTCATAGTTTAGCATAACAGGCTGAAACTCTTTAGTTTCCTGCATTTATTAAAACCAGAAATTAAAATATCTATTATTTTTTAATGAGAATGCTAAAATTATCTGGCTGACATGTTAATACCCGGGACACGCTTCATTCATGGGGGGTACAATATCCATTTCCCTAATGCCGAGGCTGAAAACTGGTGTCACCTTTGGGTCATCTTTTTCAACCCCTCATATTCAATCACCAAATGCTACAGAGTTAAAGAAAGTATTTAAAAAAGCAATCTCTACATCTGTGCTCTCACCGGCCTAGTCCTCAAAGCATCCAACATGGGAGCATAGATTCACTTGCTTCTAACTCATCCTAAAACTGCCCTTGGATCTACTTTCCTAATAACTACTTTCTGAGTAATAAAATTGATAGGTATTTTGCTGATCATCTCACTTAATCCTTCAACTATAAACAGCACAGGTAATGACTATTAAATGGTTACCAGTTGCCTGACACTTCTCTAAGGCTTTACATGTTTTATTCATTAAACCTTTTAAAAATCTTAGAAAGTAGGAATTGTTACTATTCTTACATTACATGTGAGGAAACAGGCACAGAGTGATTAAGTAACTTTCCCAATGTTCCCCACACCTTTTAGGTAGCAAAACCAGGATTTGGACTCAGATGTTTGACTGTAGAGCACACACTCTTTACCTCAACATCCTACTGCCCCCCCATGGAGTCATGTTTTTTCCCCACTCAACAGATAATGAAGTGGGCTTTCAGCAGGTAGGAAACCTTCCTGAAGTTCCATGTGTGAGCCACTGCAGCACACTGCCTTTCTTCTATGGTACTCCCCAGGTCAGAAATTTTCATTAGAAAAAATTATTTCGTATGGCAATGTTTCCCAAAGTGCATCTTCCAATTATCACAGACATTATGGAAAATGTGTATTTTGTGGATAAACTGGATTTGGAAACTTTACACTCTTTAATCCCCTTTTGGAAATACAGATATCATTCAATGCAGCATATTAAAGGTTCTGAGAAAATCAGGAACGAAGAAGCTTACTGAATTTAGTTTAAACCACTGTTTCTCAAGCTAGTTTGACTGTGAAATTACATCTTCATGTATCCTCTATTAGCATACGTATCAGAACATACTGTGGAAAATGGTGTGCAACAGATTCACATCTAAACACCTTGGCTTCATTTTCAAAGTCTTACATAGTGTACTCCCTTCTTCACCTGTCCAAAGTCACTTCTCATTTAAGAATCAAAAATAAATGTAATTCAATATATCAACAAGTTAAAGAAGAAAAATTATGTGATCATATTGATGGACACAGAAAAATCATTTGATAAAAAAATGTAACACCCACTCACAATAAAAGCCATGAGTTAGAAATGGAGGGGAATTACCTCAACTTGATCAAGATCATCTGCAAAGAACCCATAGCCAGGACTGAATGCTCTCCTCTTAAGACTGGGGAAAAAGTAAGGAGGTCTGCTTGAACCATTGCTGTACAACATAGTACTAGATGTTCCAGCCACTGTAATAAAGCAAGAAAAAGAAATAAAAGGCACACAGATAGGGAAGGAAGACATAAAACTAGGCCAAACTGCAGAGGACATGATTGTTTATTTAGCAAACTCAAGAAATCTACAAAATCTTCTAGAACTAATAAATGAGTTCAGTAAGTTTGCAGTATACAAGATCAACACCCCAAAATCAACTGTATTTCTATATACTAATAATAATCATAGGGAAACTAAAATTCAAAACATAATACCATTTATAATCACTCCAAATAAAATAAAAGACTTAGGTGTCTGGTATACTTCTACCATGGGATACTACTCAACAATAAAAAAGATCAAACTATTGATACATGCAGAAACTTGGATAAATCTGCAGGGAATCATGCTGAGTAAAAAAAAAAAAAAAAAAAGCCAGTCTCAAAGGTTTCATAGTGAATGTATTCCATTTATACAACATTCTTGAAATGACAAATTTTTTTAAATTTAGAAATTTTAGAAAAGATTAGAAGTTGCCAGGGGTTAAAAATGGGGAGTGATGTGGGAAAGAAATATTTGTCATAACAGGCAACACAGAGGATCCTCATGATGTTGGAACTGTTTTGTATCTTGACTGTGGTGGGAGATATGCAGATTTACACAGGGGACAACACTGTAGAGATCTTAATATAATTAATGCAATTATTCTTGTATTAACATGATATACTTATGCATCTTATACAGCTTAATACAATAGAACTTAAAACACACATGCACCCACACACAAATGAGTACAAGTAAAACTGAGGAAAGCTGAATACTGTAGGTGGATTGCACCAATGTCAATGTCCTGGCTGTGATATTGTACTCTATTTTGTAAGATGCTACCATTGGGGGAAACTGGGTAAAAATATATGGAGTCTCTCTGTATTATTTCTTACAATTGCATGTGAATCTACAATTATCTCAATGAAATTTCAATGAAAATAAAGAGAGAAGGCAATAACATAACATTTATGGTTCTTTGGTGCCCCACTGCCAGGAATCTTCTGTGAAGAGTCAGAACTGGGGACTCATTCACCTTTTAGGTGCCATCAAGAAGTGTATTTAGATTGGTTCAAGATGGCAGAGTAGAAGGACGTGCTCTCACTCCCTCTTGCGAAAGCAGCGGAATCAAAACTAACTGCTGAACAATCATAGACAGGAAGACACTGGAACTCACCAAAGAAGATACACCACATCCAAAGACAAAGGAGAATCACAGTGAGATGGTAGGAGGGGCACAATCACAATAAAATCAAATCCCATAACTGCTGAGTGGGTGACTCACAAACTGGAGAAAACTTATACCACAGAAGTCCACCCACTGGAGTGAAGGTTCTGAGCCCCACTTCAGGCTTCCCAACCTGGGGGTCTGGCAAAAGGGAGGAGGAATTCCTAGAAAATAAGACTTTGAAGGCTAGCTGGATTTGATTGCAGGACTTCGACAGGACTGGGGGAAACAGAGACTCCATTCTTGGAGGGCACACACAAAGTAGTGTGTGCATCAGGACCCGGGGGAAGGAGCAGTGACCCCCATAGGAGACAGAACCAGACTTACCTGCTAGTGTTGGAGGGTCTCCAGCAGAGGCAGGGGTTGGCTGTGTCTCACCGTGAGGACAACGACACTGGCAGCAGAAATTCTGGGAAGTACTCTGTGGCGTGAGTCCTCCCAGAGTCCACCATTAGCCCCCAAAACAGCCTGTAGGCTCCAGTGCTGGGTTGCCTCAGGTGAAACAACAAACAGGGAGGGAACCCAGTGCCATCAATCAGCACACAAGTGGATTAAAGTTTTACTGAGCTCTGCCCAGCAGAGAAACACCTAGCTCTATCGACAACAAATCCCTCCCATCAGGAAGCTTACCTCTTAGATAGCCTAATCCACCAGAGGGCAGACAGCAGAAGCAAGAAGAACAACAATCCTGCAGCCTGTGGAACAAAAACCACATTCATAGAAAGGTAGACAAGATGAAAAGGCAGAGGGCTATGTACCAGATGAAGGAACAAGATAAAACCCCAGAAAAACAACTAAATGAAGTGGAGATACGCAACTTTCCAGAAAGAGAATTCAGAATAATGATAGTGAAGATGATCCAGGACCTAGGAAATAGAATGGAGACAAAGATCGAGAAGATACAAGAAATGTTTAACAAAGACCTAGAAGAATTAAAGAACAAACAAACAGAGATGAACAATACAATGACTGAAATGAAAAATACACTAGAAGGAATCAATAGCAGAATAACTGAGGCAGAAGAACGGATAAGTGACCTGGAAGACAGAATGGTGGAATTCACTGCGGCGGAACAGACTAAAGAAAAAAGATTGAAAAGAAATGAAGACAGCCTAAGAGACCTCTGGGACAACATTAAATGCAACAACATTCACATTATAGGGGTCCCAGAAGGAGGAGAGAGAGAGAAAGATCAGAGAAAATATCTGAAGAGATTATAGTTGAAAACTTTCCTAACATGGGAAAGGAAATAGCCAGCCAAGTACAGGAAGCACAGAGAGTCCCATACAGGATAAACTCAAGAGGAAACATGCTAAGACACATACTAATCAAATTGGCAAAAATTAAAGACAAAGAAAAATTATTGAAAGCAGCAAGGGAAAAATGACAAATAACATACAAGGGAACTCCCATAAGGTTAACAGCTGATTTCTCAACAGAAACTCTACAAGCCAGAAGGGAGTGGCAGGACATATTTAAAGTGATGAAAGGGAATAACCTACAGCCAAGATTACTCTACCAAGCAAGGATTACTCTACCAATCTCATTCAGATTCAATGCAGAAATCAAAAGCATTACAGACAAGCAAAAGCTAAGAGAATTCAGCACCACCAAACCAGCTCTATAACAAATGCTAAAGGAACTTCTCTAAGTGGGAAACACAAGAGAAGAAAAGGACCTACAAAAACAAACCCAAAACAATTAAGAAAATGGTCATAGGAACATACATATCAATAATTACCTTAAATGTGAATGGATTAAATGCTCCAACCAAAAGACACAGGCTTGCTGAATGGATATAAAAACAAGACCCATATATAGGCTGTCTACAAGAGACCCACTTCAGACCTAGGGACACATACAGACTGAAAGTGAGGGGATGGAAAAAGATGTTCCATGCAAATGGAAATCAAAAGAAACCTGGAGTAGCAATACTCATATCAGATAAAATAGACTTTAAAATAAAGAACGTTACAAGAGACAAGGAAGGACACTGCATAATGATCAAGGGATCAATCCAAGAAGAAGATATAACAATTATAAATATATATGCACCCAACACAGGAGCACCTCAATACATAAGGCAACTGCTAACAGCTCTAAAAGAGGAAATCGACACAATAATATTGGGGGACTTTAACACCTCACTTACACTAATGGACAGATCATCCAAACAGAAAATTAATGAGGAAACACAAGCTTTAAATGACACAATAGACCAGATAGATTTAATTGATATTTATAGGACATTCGATCCAAAAACAGCAGTTTACATTTTCTTCTCAAGTGCGCATGGAACATTCTACAGGATAGATCACATCTTGGGTCACAAATCAAACCTCAGTAAATTTAAGAAAACTGAAATCATATCAAGCATCTTTTCTGACCAAAACGCTATGAGATTAGAAATCAATTACAGGGAAAAAAACGTAAAGAACACAAACACAGTGAGAAAAACAATACATTACTAAATAACCAAGAGATCACTGAAGAAATCAAAGAGGAAATAAAAAAATACCTAGAGACAAATGACAATGAAAACACGACAATCCAAAACCTATCAGATGCAGCAAAAGCAGCTCTAAGAGGGAAGTTTATAGCAATACAATCCTACCTCAAGAAACAACAAACATCTCAGATAAACAATCTAACCTTAAACCTAAAAGAAGTAGAGAAAGAAGAACAAACAAAACTCAAAGTTACTAAAAGGAGGGAAATCAGAAAGATCAAAGCAGAAATAAATGAAATAGAAACAAAGAAAACGATAGCAAAGATGAATAAAACTAAAAGCTGGTTCTTTGAGAAGATAAACAAAATTGATAAACCATTAGCCAGACTCATCATAAAAAACAAGGAGAGGACTCAAATCAATGAAATCAGAAATGAAAAAGAAGTTACAACAGACACCGCAGAAATAGGAAGCATCCTAACAGACTACTACAAGCAACTCTATGCCAATAAAATGGACAACGTGGAAGAAGTGGACAAATTCTTAGAAATGTATAGCCTTCCAAAGACTGAACCAGGCAGAAATAGAAAACATCAACAGACTAATCACAAGTAAGGAAATTGAAATTGTGATTAAAAATCGTCCAACAAAACAAATGTCCAGGACTAGATGCCTTCACAGGTGAATTCTATCAAACATTTAGAGAAGAGCTAAAACCCATCCTTCTCAAACTCTTACAAAAAATTGCAGAGGACGGAATAGTCCCAAACTCACTCCATGAGGCCACCATCACCCTGATACCAAAGCCAGACAAAGATACTACAAAAAAAGAAAATTACACACCAATATCACTGATGAATATAGGTGCAAAAATCCTCAACAAAATACTAGCAAACAGAATTCAACAACACATTAAAAGGATCATACACCATGATCAAGTGGGATTTATCTCAGGGAAGCAAGGATTCTTCAATATACACAAATCAATCAATGTGATACACCATATTAACAAATTGAAGAAGAAAAACCATATGATCATCTCAATAGTTGCAGAAAAAGCTTTTGACAGAATTCAACACCAATTTATGATAAAAGCTCTCCAGAAAGTGGGCATAGAGGGAACCTACCTCAACATAATAAAGGTCACATACGACAAAACCACAGCAAACATCATTCTCAATGGTGAAAAACTGAAAGCATTTCCTCTAAGATCAGGAGCAAGACAAGGATGTCCACTCTCACCACTATTATTCAACATAGTTTTGGAAGTCCTAGCCATGGCAATCAGACAAGAAAAAGAAAAAAAAGGAATAGAAATTGGAAGAGAAGAAGTAAAATTGTCACTGTTTGCAGAGGACATGATACTATGCATAGAGAATCCTAAAGATGCCACCAGAAAACTACTAGAGCTAATCTATGAATTTGGTAAAGTTGCAGGATAGAAAATTAATGCACAGAAATCTCTTGCATTCCTATACACTAACGATGAAAAATCTGAAAAAGAAATTAAGGAAATACTGCCATTTACCATTGCAACAAAAAGAATAAAATACCTAGGAATAAACCTACCTAGGGAGACAAAAGACCTGTAGGCAGAAAACTATAAGACACTGATGAAAGAAATTAAAGAAGATACAAACAGATGGAGAGATATACCATGTTCTTGGAGTGGAAGAATCAATATTATGAAAATGACTATACTACCCAAAGCGATCTACAGATTCAATGCAATCCCTATCAAATTACCAATGGCATTTTTTACAGAACTAGAACAAAAAAATCTTAAAATTTGTATGGAGACACAAAAGACCCTGAATAGCCAAAGCAGTCTTGAGGGAAAAAAAAGGAGCTGGAGGAATCAGACTCTCTGACTTCAGACTATACTACAAAGCTACAGTAATCAAGAGAATATGGTACTGGCACAAAAACAGAAATATAGATCAATGGCACAGGATAGAAAGCCCAGAGATAAACCCATGCACCTATGGTCAACTAATCTATGACAAAGGAGGCAAGGATATACAATGGAGAAAAGACAGTCTCTTCAATAAGTGGTGCTGGAAAAACTGGACAGCTACATGGAAAAGTATGATATTAGAACACTCCCTAACACCATACACAAAAATAACTCACAATGGATTAGAGACCTAAATGTAAGACTGGACACTATAAAACTCTTAGAGGAAAACATAGGAAGGACACTCTTTGACATAAATCACAGCAAGATCTTTTTTGATCCACCTCCTAGAGTAATCGAAATAAAAACAAAAATAAACAAATGGGACCTAATGAAACTTAAAAAGCTTTTGCACAGCAAAGGAAACCATAAACAAGATGAAAAGACAACCCTCAGAATGGGAGAAAGTATTTGGAAATGAATCAACGGACAAAGGATTAATCTCTGAAATATATACACAGCTCATGAAGTTCAATATTAAAAAAACAAACAACCCAATGCAAAAAGGGCAGAAGACCTAAATAGACATTTCTCCAAAGAAGACATACAGATGGCCAAGAAGCACATGAAAAACTGCTCAACATCACTAATTATTAGAGAAATACAAGTCAAAACTACAATGAGGTATCACCTCACACCAGTTAGAATGGGCATCATCACACAATCTACAAACAAGAAATGCTGGAGAGGGTGTGGAGAAAAGGGAACCCTCTTGCACTGTTGGTGGGAATGTAAATTGATACAACCACTATAGAGAACATATGGAGGTTCCTTAAAAAACTAAAAATAGAATTACCATATGACCCAGCAATCCCATTATTGGGCATTTACCCAGAGAAAACCATAATTCAAAAAAATACAAGCACCCCAATGTTCATTGCAGCACTATATACAATGGCCAGGTCATGGAAGCAACCTAAATGCCCATCGAAAGACGAATGGATAAAGAAGATGTGGTACATATATACAGTGGAATATTACTCAACCATAAAAAGGAACGAAATTGGGTCATTTGTAGAGACGTGGATGGATCTAGAGACTGTCATACAGAGTGAAGTAAGTCAGAAAAAGAAAAACAAATTTTGTATATTAAAGCATATATGTGGAATCTAGAAAAATAGTACAGATGAACTGGTTTGCAGGGCAGAAATTGAGACACAGATGCATAGAACAAACATATGGACACCAAGGGGGAAAAGCAGCGGGGTGGTGGTGGTGGTGTGATGAATTGGGCGATTGGGATTGACATGTATACACTGATGTGTATAAAACTGATGACTAATAAGAACCTGCTGTATAAAAAAACAAATAATATAAATTTTTTTTAAAAAAGGGTATTTAACTTGGGTTTTTGACAGTTACATTTCATGCACTGCCTGTGATTTTCCCACCTCTAACAGACTGTGATATAGATATAAAGTAGCATAGGAAATACTAAACATTGCAGTTCCCTCTTCCCCATAACTTTAAGGTAAGCAGGGGAATTATCTAGGCAGCATACAGGAGCTTAGGTAATACCAACAGGTGAAAGAAGACGCCACACCAGGTTGTAAAACAGTGGCAAGGGTCTTATTTTCTTCCTTTATGTTTAGAGAGAATAGAGTAGGAGGTAGAACAGGAGTGATATTTTGTTTTTTCTCTACAATATGAGCATGGCTTCATTTGATAAAGGAGGAATTATTTTTTTAATGAATGTGCCATTGTTCCTGTCACTAGGGAATTACTTTATTGGGGGATTAAATAAATGAAAATGATACCACAATGTAAATGGCAGTGGTTATGGGGGTTGATGCCTTAAAGGCAATCTTTATATTTTTATTCATGAACCTCTTTCTTTTACATATTTCATATGAAAACGTATTATTATTATTATCAGACAAGAACATTTTAAATGAAAAAGGCAATGAATGATTATTTATTGAATGGATTAATAAGTGCTGCAGTCAAATCTTGTATAAGCTACTACAGTAAAACAATCCACGAAAATATGGACAAACTCTTCAATAAGTATTGATTGACCTGAATATGTTCTGAATGAAAATAGGTGAGCACAAAAAGTATATGAATGTGCTTGATTCTTAGGAAGAGAAAGTCATTGCTAAAGTCAATTTGAGAGAGATAAAAATGCATTGAAAGCAGTTTATTTAGACCATGGGACTCTGAACACAGGTCCCACACAGAGCAGACACTCTCATTTGAGTCTGTGCTCTGCAAATGGCATACGGTGTCGTTCACAATTTTTCCACAATGGATCTTTATGAATTTCCAAATTACACACTCCAGTCACATTCATAGCAGTTAATTTCAAGCTGTTCTTCAAACAAAGCATTCTCTTTCAACCTCTGTACTTTTACATTGAAACGGGCCTCCCCTCTGGGTTTAGTGAACTGCTTCTCCCTCAGGATGAGGAGAGAGACACAGGTGCTGGAAGTGGGCAGCTGTCAGTGACCTGGAAACTGTCTATCGCAGCTGTAGGACTCAGGGGAGCTGGGGGAATGTGGGCCAGAAGTTAGGCATCTCCTACAGCAGCTCTGGGGAGAAAGGCCTCACATACACTCCTGGGACCGGTGGGGTGCGGCGGAGGACAAGGCGGTACCCCAACAAAGGAATTTAGAAGGAGCCAACAAACTGTGTCTGCATTTACGCTTTGATCTGGAAATTCTACTTCTAGGAGTTTGCTCTGAACAGACACCTCTACAAGTACAAAACAACACAGGAACAGGTTTTTAATAATTGTGGCATTATTTATAATAGCAAAACATCGGGAACAACTTGATACTCATTCATGGGAAACTGGTTGAATAAAGTATGGTACATCTATATACTGGAGTACCACGAATGAGGAAGAGCCCTCTGAACTCATGCAGAGTGACTTCCAGGATATATTTTAAATGAAAAAAAAGTACAAAAGAGTGTGTACAGCATGCTGTCCTTTCTGTAAGAAAGAAGGAATAATTATATATATATATATATATATATATATATATATACTGCAAAAAGAAATACAGAAGGGATAAGTTATAAACCAGGGATGATAGTTATATGTAGGGTTGGTGGGAAGCAGGTGGAGGCAAACGGATAGGAATGAGACCTCTCTGGCTATTCCTCTTTATATGATTTTGACTTTTGAGTTATGTATGTTTTACATATTCAAAAGAAAACAATTAAATGAAAGGATTAAAAAATCAAACTAAAATTGACTACAAAAAAATTAACCTAAGTGTACATCTAATATATAACCACACAGAAGAAGAAGAATTAATTACAGCCACTTTGGAACTCAGTTCTCTGACTATAAACTTTAATACTAAGGCTATATTCTAAACACAAAATAATTGCAGTTGCAAAAAAAAGCCAAAAATATTTGAACTTTACTTAGCAGTAAAGTAGGACCAACTTGTTGCTGGTGGTATCACTCATGTAGTGATTCTGAAACTATTTTGCTGGGGTTGGAGGATAGAGGAACTGAGTAGATATATTCATTCTGATGTTGTAGGGAACCAGGGCTCTCACTGTGAAAAAGAGATATACAAATATGGAATGGGAAAAGGAGAAGAACTCTGTGTTCCTAAGCTAATATTAAAGTTATCAGTGTAAACTCATGAAATTTAAAAATAAGTTTTCTGGCTCTGTCCACCGAAAGGGTCTAGAAGCAGTGACAGCTGAGTGGCCAAGCACAAGCCTATCTACCCCCGTCAGCTTGGTTTCTAGATCTCATTCCCTATAGTACTTTGGACAGCTATGAATATACTAGCAACATTATAGATCTGATGACACAATTGGGCACTAAGGCGCCTTTTATTTTAGCCACCAGCAGAATGAGGTCAGGTCAGTTTTCTGAATCTAATGATCTAAGGCCCTTGAAGAGGAAGTGGGAGTGGAAAGTAAAGAAGGGACCACTTCTGAGAGTGTTGTAGTTGGAGACATCACAAAGCACACTCAGTTATGCTGTAATTTTGACAAGGTCAGTGGATATGAAAGAGCAAAACTGTAGTCTGTTG
Organism: Orcinus orca; assembly: GCF_937001465.1. Taxonomy (NCBI): domain Eukaryota; kingdom Metazoa; phylum Chordata; class Mammalia; order Artiodactyla; family Delphinidae; genus Orcinus; species Orcinus orca. The sequence goes on along the minus strand of NC_064573.1, from coordinate 7,408,638 downwards.
AAAATTTGGAAACATTTTTAGAAGAGATAAACATGAGCTGCTAGTAGGATATTTTATTCTTTTTCAAAGCCAATCATTTATCTCTTTATTATTCCTTAATTACCATAATTATAAAATTTTTTGTATAAGAAGACCAAAAATTTCCCCATATTACATTTCACAATCCTCTGCAGTCTGCACATGTCCTGCCGAGACTGTCAATAACCTTGGTTGTGTGACTGCTGTCATGTCAGCTTGAACAAACTGCAGTTACAGTGACAAAGAGGAACTGTTAACCACTGGATGATTCCACAATGTAGTGCATGGAATGTGGAGGAAACTTTAATTCCTCTTGGACGGGCGGCCACTTAGATCTAAAAGGACCTGAGAAATCAGGCCGATAGGGAGGCATATGGATAGTGAGAAGGAACAGTAAGAATGAGACGAGGGTTTACAAGCAGAGCCAGGGTCTTCCCAGTAGAGGTAATAACTGAAGTTAGAGGGGTGATATGACATCTTGGGGAAAGTACACAGGAGAAAGAGCTGAAGAATGTTTATAGTAAAACTAAAGCAAAAATAACACCAGTCAAACCCTAAACCTTACATTTCTAAAGGGTCCTTGAAAGATCAGAAGACAGATCTTATTGTGGGTTCAAATTCTCAGAAGTGAGAACTAGCTCATCACTGAGTAGAGGTAAAAGTGAAACATAAGTCCTTGCCACAAGTGTTTTCAATTTAGTGATCATCCTATAGCTAACAATAAATAATATTTCTATTCTATAAAATAGAGCACCAACAAGGTGTGCTAAATAAGAAGGAGGTCTGAAGACTAAATAAGAAAAGTTTAGCCATCTTAAGATGCTAGAAGAAGAATATTAGGGGTCCCCAAGACACACGCACACATACTGAATTCAGATATATGAAATGTCTTACCTACTAATCGAGCAGAGGGAAGGAAATTAGTGGCTGTTGCCCGAGAACTTGGGATATACGATTCTCTAAGTATGGAATAAAAGCAGACTATCAGTTGTTTTCTTTTCAATTTAATAAGTGTATTAAATTGATCTGTGCTCGTATCAGCTCTAAGCAGAGAGGAGACAGACCTTTAACTTCATTGGATTGGAGAATAACACATAATTCAAATGCTTCAGGGAGTGAGGTTGGTGATTACTGTTTGGCATCCAAATGTAAAATTAGGTGAAGGATCACTGTATAATCAGAAATACCCATGTGTGGGAGCCAGTGGACGTTCAAGCTGGAGGTGGGTGGAGCACCGCCCAGAGCAAGGTGACAGGACCCGAGATCAGGGCAGCCCTGCCTGTGGCCTTGGAGCCCGAGCCACGTGGGGTAGCTTTTGCACAGTAGCACAGCCCCACCCAGCGGAGGGTATCCAAGCCCAAGCAATGCTGGAGCCTGAACAGGGTGTTAAGTAGTCAATTTGAAGATGTTTGTGTTGCTTGGTATCACGCTCTCTGTTTCTAGGTATCTTCTCCAAACTCTAATATATATGCCCATGATGTGTGTGTGTGTGTGTGTGTGTGTGTGTGTGTGTGTGTGTGTGTGTGTGTTGTGTTGTGCAAGGCAGAGCTCTACTTTCTCCTGCCCTAGAGGATACTGGGGGTCAAATCCACATATTTCCAAGTCCATCCAGAGCAAACCTCTTTCTTATCTACTCCTCTCCTTTGGGATTGAAGTACTTTTAGGACTTTTGTGGATTGTGTCTGAATACGAGTTCAAATTATACTACTTTTCTAATTTCAGAAGTAACCAGAAGGCAACCATGAGCTGAGCTAGTTTTAAGGTGCCCCACGAGATCAGCACTGACTATAGGTGCCATCTTCAGCACCAGTGGTCTGGGGCAGGTGAAGTTAGCTGCCTCATCCGCTGGACTCGAGGAGCACTGTGCTCTTATTTGGTCATGTCACCTGGCAGTTCATGTGTGTATATGTTTGTCTCTGCCCTGAGGGCTGGGAGCTGCTTAACCAGAAGCTCTGTGTTTCATATCAGGGTATCCAGGCCTGGAACATAGTAAGTGTTGGATAAATGTGAGTTAATACAAGTCTACACCGGGGGAAATGTACAGTGGCCTAGTACATAGCATTTTTCTTTTTTGAGATTTTAGATAATGATGCTCAGAATTCCAGGTATGCTTTCATAACAGCAAAATCTGAGAGGTTCTTTCTAAATTTCGGCAATAGGTTAAAGGCATTTTTAAACTTTTCAATTAAAAAATGTTGGCAATTAGAGCCCTTCTTTAAGAAGCATACAATTTCCATTTTTCTTGTTCTACCAATTTATTTCCCAGTTTGTTTCCAAGTCCTGCGTCAAATAATGCTTTTCTTCTATGTTATTCATACATAACCAGGATAAGAGATAGAGCAGTCTTAAGTTGAATAGTATACCAAACAGACTTGCAAAACTTATGAATGTATATTATCAAGTTTCGTTCTGTGCATTTGTGACATGAACTTTTAAAAACCCATCATACAACATTATATAGCTTGAAACGTAAACTGAGGGATCGATTCTACAAAATCAATGAAATAAAAAGCTCCAAGTGACTACTTTTACAGTTGACAGTTTAAAAGAATAAGAAAAACTTCTACTCTCAGTGCACACATCAAATCTCACCCCAAAATACTGGGCAGCCCATGTGGAGAAGAGGAAGGGGTACATGATCAGCAAAGTTTGAGTCATGCCTCCTATAACCACCAGAATCAACATTGCTTTCAGCAAAGGAGGTTGGGAAAACTAGATATCCACATGCAAACTATGTTCCCTCTATACTACCTTTGTTGAGTTTTTATCATGAACGGATGCTGGATTTTGCCAAAAGCTTCTTCTGCATCTATTAAGATGATCATGTGATTTTTTAATCCTTCTTTTCGTTAATGTGTTGTATTATGTTGATTGATTTGCAGATACTAAACCATCATTGCATCCCTGGAATAAATCTCACTTGATCACAATGTACGATCCTTTTAATGTATTGCTGAATTTGGTTTGCTAATATTTTGTTGAAGATTTTCACATCTATGTTCATCACGGATATTGCCTGTAATTTTCTTCCTTTGTAGTGTCTTTGTCCTGTTTTGGTTTCACGGTTATGCTGGTCTTATATAGAATGAGTCTGGAAATGTTCCCTCCTTTTCAATGTTTTGGAATAGTTTGAGAAGGCTAGGTATTAACTCTTCTTTAAATGTTTGGTAGACTCCCCCTGTGAAGCCATCTGATCCTGGTCTTTCGTTTATGGAAAGTTTTTTGATTAATGATTCAGTTTCATTGCTAGTAATTGGTCTGTTTAGATTTTCTATTTCTTCCTGATTCAGTCTTGGAAGATTATATGTTTCTAGGAATTTATTCATTTCTTCTAGGTTGTTCAATTTATTGGCATGTAACTGTTCATAGTATTCTCTTAAGATTGTATTTCTGTGACATTGGTTGTAACTTCTCTTTCATTTCTAGTTTTATTTATTTGGGTCCCTGTCTCTTTTTTTCTTGATGAGTCTGGGTTAAGGTTTATCAATTTGGTTTATCTTTTAAACAGATCTTTTCATTGACCTTTTCTATTATTATTGATGGTGGTGGTGGTGGTCTCTCATTTACTTCTACTTTCTTTCTTTCCTTCCTTCTGCTAACTTTGGGCTCTGTTTGTTCTTTTTCTAATTCCCTTAGGTGGAAATTTAGGTTGTTTATTTGGGATTTTTCTTGTTTCTTGAGTAGGCTTGTATCACTACAAACCTTCCTCTTAGACTTGCTTTTGCTCTGTCCCATAGATTTTGGAAAGTTATGCTTGTATTTTCATTTGTCTCAAGGTATTTTTAAATTTTTCTCTTTGATTTCTTTGTTGACCCATTGGATTTTTAGTAGCATGTTGGTTAGTCTCCACATGTTTGTGTTTTATTCCAGTGTTCTTCTTGTAATTGATTTCTAGTTTCATACCTTGTGGTCAGAAAATGATACTTGATATAATTTCAATTTTCTCAAATTTATTGAGACTTCTTTTGTGGCCTAGCATGTGACCTGGAGAAAGTTCCATGTGCACTTGAAAAGAATGTGTATTGTTTTTGTATGGAATGTTCTGTAACTATCTGTGAATTCCAAATGGTCTAACGTGTCATTTAAGGCCACTCTTTTCTTATTGATTTTCTGTCTGATCTATCAACATTCATTGATGTAAGTGGGGTATTAAAGTCCCCTATTATTAATGTATTACTACCAATCTCTCCCTTTATGTCTGGTAATATTTGCTTTATATATTTAGATGCTCCTATGTTAGGTGCTTATGTTTATGAACATTATATATCTTCTTCTTGCATTGACTCCTTTATCATTACGTAATGCCCTGCTTTGTCTTTTGTCACAGACTTTGTTTTAAAGACTATTTTGTTTGATAGGAGTATTGCTACCCCAGTTTTCTTCTCATTTCCATTTGCATGGAACATCTTTCTCCATCCTTTCATTTTCATCTGTGTGTATCTCTAGCTCTAAAGTGTTTCTCTTGTAGGCAGCATATATATGGGTCTTGTTCTTGTTTGTTTGTTATTATTCATTCAGTCACTCTGCATCTTTTAATTGTAGAGTTACTTTTAAAACGATTTTAAAGGTAAAACGATTTACCTTTAAAACGATTATTGATAAGCATGTACTTATAGTCATTTTGTCACTTATTTTCTGGTTGTTTTGTAGTTCTTTCCTTAAAGTTCTTAATTTTTATATATTAAAATTTATCAATCTTATCATTATATTCAATGCTTTTTAAAATTTAGTCAAAAAAAATTTTTCCTAACCATGTTCATGTTTTGGCTTTTACATATTAGTCCTTAATCATTTGGAATTGATTTTTACATATGTTGTGAAGAAGGAATACAACTTCATCTTTTCCCATATGGACAACATTTTCTCTTCTCCTATTAATCAAATTGTCTCTCCTTTCTCCATTATCTGTCATGCCACTTTGGTCATATACCAAACTTCCATAAACATGTTTTGCTTATCTTTGCACCATGTCAGACAGTTTTAATTACCATAATTTCATAAGAAATCCTGCTGCTTGGTAAGGTAAATCCCCTCCTCCTGCTATCGTTCTTCAAAAATGTCCAGGCTATCTCATTATTGTTTCATGTAGACTTCAGAATAATCTCATCAAATTCTACCAGGAATACCCTGTTGAAATTTTGGGTGGAATTGTATTAAATCTATCCATTAATTTGAGAAGAACTGACATTTAATAATATAAAACCACCACCATTTTGTTGGTCAGAAATACGTGGGTCAGGATTCCGAGGAAGCACAGCAGAGACGGTTCTTCACATACCGTGACATCTGGCCTCAGGTGGGAAGATGGAAAGACTGAAGGGGACTCAGTAGCTCACAGCAGGACTCGTCTGAAGGCTCCTTCATTCACATGTCTGGCTGTTGAAGCCGGCTGTCTGCTGGAAACTCAGCTGTGGCTGTCATTCAGAACATCCATATATGGCCTCTCCATGTGGCTGCCTGGCTTTCTCACAGCACAGTGGCTTGGTTCCCGGAGAACCAAGAGGAAGCTGTATCACCTTTCACGGTCTAACCTGGGAAGTTACGTAGTATCACTTCCAGCCTAGAATCATAAACCCATTTCTGGAGGGAGAAATACCAGTCGCTTTCTAAGAAAGTAGATGGGATAGTAAATACTGCTGTGGCTATCTTTGGAAAACACAGTCTGCCGCATAAGTCTCCCTGTCTATTCACATGGTATCGCTCATTTTTATGTGTTTTTAATTATGACTTAATAAACATTTCTAATTTTCCCTGTAGAGATAGTGCATGTTTAGCTAGATTTACTACTCAGTACATTATATGCTCCATAACTATTGTTAATGATGGCTTCTTATTAAATGTGTTTTTAGTTGCTTGTGATGTAAAGAAATGCAACTGCTTTTGAATCCAGCCACCTTGCTAAACTCCCAACTCCTAAAATAATTTATTTAAAATTGTTTTGACTTTTTAATGTGATTATATCATCTGCAAATAATGATACTTTTATTTCTCCTTCCTAATCTTTATGATTCCAGTATTTTTTTAATCTCATTACACTGCATAGAACTTCCAATAAAATTTCAGTAGAAGTGATAATAGCAAGCCTCCTTGTGGCATTTTTTAATTGTAAGGGAATAAATACAGTCATCCCTCGATATCCACAGGGTATTGGTTACAGGACCCACACGGATACCAAAATTCCACAGATACACAAGTCTCATATAAAATGGCTTAGTATTTACATATGGACATACTCCCTCACAATTTAAATCATCTCTGGATTACTTACAACACCTAATGCTATGTAAATACAATGTAATTAGTTGCTGGTGTGTAGCAAATCAAGTTCTGCTTTTGGAATTTTCTGGAATTCTTTTTCCTAATATTTTTGATCTGCAGTTGGTTGAATCCGAGAATGCAGAACTGCAGATACGGCAGGCCAACTGTACTTCTACTGTTTCCACATTTAGAATGCTGGTGCTCTGGTTTTTAAACATACTCTTTATTGTTTAAGGTATTGCCTTCTACTTCTGATTCACTAAGAGATTTTGACATTAATTAGAATACTATCAAGTACTTTTTCTACATGTACTAAGAGAAACATGTAGATATTTTTCTTTTTTTATACACAATGTCTACTTGATTTGCTAGTAATATTGTTTAGGATTTTTGTCTCTGTTCATGAGATAAGTGGCCTATACTTTTCCATTCTCATACTGTTCTGGTTTGGTTTTGGTAGCATAGTTATACTGGCTTTTTAGAATGAATTGGTATTCTTCCTTCTTTTCCTATAACTCTTGCTAAGAGTTTGAATAAAATTGGGACTGTCCTTGGAATGTTTATTAAAACTTGCCTATAAAACCATTTGTCTTGTGTTTTCTTTGTGGGAAGATGATAATCACTACTTCAGTTTCTTTAATAGCTATAGGGCTATTGAAGTCTATTATTTTTCAGGTCAATTCTAGTAAATATTTTTCCAAGCATTTGTCCATTTATGCTTTCAAATTTGCTAGCATAGAATTGTTGATAATATTCCAGTAGTAACTCTTTATTCTACTTTATCTGTACTTATGTCCCCCTTTATATTCATTATAGCATTTGTGTTCTTCTGCTCTTTCAGTTGATCATTTGTGGCAGAAATTTGTCTACTATTTCTTTTCAAAGATCCAGTTTTTGCTTTGTTGATTTTCTACATTGTAATACCTTTGATTCTATTTCATTAACTTCTGCTCTTTTTACTATCTCTTCAACTTAATTTAGGTTTATTCTGTCATTATTTTTCTAATTCTTAAGATATACACATGGCTTATTCATTTTGAGGCCTTCTTTTAGACAGATTTAAAGCTAAAACTTTCTCAAGGATTAAAAAAGTGAGAGAACTTTCCCTTTTGCTGCATCTCACAGGTCTTTTTGTGTAGTTTTCATTATCATTCAGTAACTTTCCATTGTGGTTTCTTTTCATTGTGAGTTATTTAGAAGTTTGTCTTTTAATTTCCAAATACACAAAGATATCCTCCTTGTCTTTTTGTTATTAAATTTTAACTCAGTTACACAGTGGCAAGAGTCCCTTCTATATGGACCTATTCTTTGAAATTTATTGAGGTTTTTTGCCTGATACTTGAGTCAACTGTAAATGCTTCACGTGGACTGAGGAAAAAATGTGTCTTTTCTAATTCTCGGTTGCAGAATTCTGTATGTATCCATTAGATTAAGGTTATCAGTTTTGTTATTCAGATTTTCTATATCTTTTCTGAGTTATTGCTGACTTATCGAAAATCAAGAGCATGGGTTGAAAGCTGCTTCTGCAATACCAGGTAACCATTTTATCCTTATAGTTCTGCCACCTTGGGGTTCAAGTATTTTGAGGTTATTTTGTTAGATACATGTATTAAAATTGCCACATCTTCAGGGTTTCCCTGGTGGTGCAGTGGTTGAGAATCTGCCTGCCAATGCAGGGGACACGGGTTCGATCCCTTGTCCCAGAAGATCCCACATGCCGCAGAGCAACTAAGCCCGCGCGCCACAACTACTGAGCCTGCACTCTAGAACCTGCATTCCCCTCTCAATAACAATATAGCATTCTTTTACTTGCTTTGTTCTTCTCCTCACTAATGTCCATCATGTTGATATTATCTAAACTTTTTTTCTTTCAGGTGTCTTATTGAAGTATAATATACATATAATAACAGGTACACTTTTAAGGTTTTTTTACATATGCATACACCTGTGTTACCACACCCTGGATCAAGGAATAAAATGTTATAGATCAAGACACAGAAGCCAGATGCTTGCTTTGTGCCTTTGCAGTTAACACACCCCAAAAGACTACCGTTATTATAAACTCCTGTCACCAGAGGTTAGTTCTACCTGTTATTTAACTTCATATAAGTGGAATCAACCAGTATGTTCTCTTTTGTGTCAGGCTTCTTTTGCCCAGCTTAATGTTTCTGACGTTTATTCATGATGTTGTGTTTATCAGTATTTTGTTAGTTTTTATTGCTGAGCAATACTTCATTGCATAAATATAGCACAATAGTTTTTAGCTTCTCTTGTTGATGGGCATTTAGGTTGTTTCCAGATTGGGGTTATTATCATTTTTATTGGGTTGTTTGGGGCGTTTTTGTCTTTGATATTCTTAGATTTTTGCAATGAGTGTATATATATTTTTTCTTCCCTCTCTTCTTCAGCTTTCTATGAGCTGTTTAAGTATAAACTTTATCTTCTCTTTTTAGTATTAGGAAATTTACCGCCACATTTCTTCAAGTACTTATTTTCCTTTTATTCTTTTCCATTTCTGAGACTTCTGCCATCCAGATGTGAGCACTTCTATTCTCCTAGTTTTTATATTTTTATTTTGTATTTCCTACTTACTGTTGTTTTCTTCCTTCTCAAAGATTTCCTCAATCGTGTTTTCTGAGTCATTAATTCATAACTCAGCTGGATCCATTCTACTTGTCCTACCTATTGTTGTCTTTCTTTCAACCTTTATATTTGTTGTACATACTTTTTTGTACATTTTAAATGTTTTCTCATTTGGGTCTTACAGTTTTAATTTCTTTCCTTATCTCTTTAAATTTGGCTAATTTAAAATTCCTGCTTCATCTGTTTTAACATTTCTGCTTCTTTGGAAAATGTATTTCCAGCATGTGATTTTCCTTTTGAAGCGGTCGTATTCCTCTAATGTCTTGTTATTTTGACCAGTGAGCTCACTTCCTGTGGGAATGTCAGACAAGTACCGTGAAAGGCGGTGCGCTCGTCTGTAGGGGCCACGTCAGCTCAAGGGGTGGAGAGTGCGGGTCCAGGGCACCCATCGATCAGTCACTTCCACACTCCAAAAATCACCCCCTGCTTGGTGAGAAGCAGCGTTAGGAAGAGACACTTTTCCACTACAGTGCCCAGGCCTGGGGCTCTGAAGCGGCAGGGCACAGCAGGGCCTGATGGAGATCAGTGAGCTCCACCCGTTTTCTCAGCCCCTCACCACTGCAGGGGTTCTGTGTTGTGGCCTTGAGTTTGCTCATGCGCACCCTAGGCCCAGAGATGTGAACGGAGGGGCAGGCACTGGTTCCCTCAAGGCAATGGCTGGTGGGAGCGAGAACAGACCCACCGTGTGTGCTTTCCCTCACACAGCCCTGTGGGGCTGTCTGCTGCCCATGACCAAAGACACGGCCTCCCCCTACACACAGCAGCTCCAACAGCTGCCCCATGACACCAGGGTTTGCTCACCGTTCTCTCTCTCCATCCTGGGAGTGAATTTGGGAGGAGGGACCAGCAGTCCTGATGGTTCAGCATCATTGTTAGTACCAGCCCCCGTCTCCTTGACAACTTCAAATCTTTAAATCAGACAGAGCAAGTGCCATATACATTGGATCTACCAGTTTTTCTTTTTTTACGCGGGCCTCTCACTGTTGTGGGCTCTCCCGTTGTGGAGCACAGGCTCTGGACGCGCAGGCTCAGCAGCCGTGGCTCACGGGCCCAGCCGCTCCGCGGCATGTGGGATCTTCCCGGACTGGGGCATGAACCCGTGTCCCCTGCATCGGCAGGCGGACTCTCAACCACTGCGCCATCAGCGAAGCCCGGATCTACCAGTTTTGAATCAGACTCTGTACGCTTAAAGCTTCCCCGTTTGGGTCAAAACTCAAAATCACTGTGCAGGAGCTGTAGTATTATCCTCACCTTGCAAATGAACTGTGTATTATCAGCTGTGGATAGGAAATATGCATGAAAAATGTAAAGTGATGCAATCACAGACTTCTTTCCCTATTGCAATGGTACCAAGAGATTAAGCATTTTCCCCAATTTTAAGTCAAAGTATTAAAAGCTTCCTTTCGGCCTTTACTGCTGCCCCTCCTCTCTTTCTGTGCAAAGCAGTGTCACGTTTATTTTAGTCAGGTTCTCACAGTGCCTGCTGCTGCCAAATGTGGGCACTAAGAAACAGGAACTGGAAGGAAGCTGACAGGTTATCTGTTGATTTGTGCTTTTTACACAGGATGGGTAATGCAAACTGGCTTCTTCTGTTTGTTCCACACTGCTGGGGTTGCAGCTTATATAACTTTCAGAATTTAAGGTTCTATTTGCAAAAAGCTACATCCTGCCTCCCAAAAAGAATAGCCCAAATAAGGTTCTTAGTAAGCAATGGATCTTGCAAGTTTAGGCTAGAATCTTTGTTCCATGTCAGTGCTGGTTATATTTTCAAATCACATCTAAAATACTGCGGTTTTATTCCTACTCTGCTAAACTAAAAAAATATTCTAAGGATTTTAAAGTGTTTTTAAGCAGTGCTTTTTGGTTTCATTCTTTATTTTTAGAACCTAACAAAAATCTATTCTCATAAAAAACTACTTATAGTAGTGGCATTTTGACAAAGTCTACAGAATTTTAGCCTAATTTACATTATGAAATTCTGTAGCTTTTGTTAATAAAGTATTTTCCATATTCATCCCCTCATTCATTCATTCATGTAAATAAATATAAACTGAACACCTGCTTTGTGAGGCATTGTGGGAGGCATGGAGTCACAAGCTGAGTCAGAAGTCCTGTTTTGAAGCAGACAGTGGGAACAATGACTTTATGCAAGTGAGTATAATACAAGGTGAAAAGTGCAAGTGATATAAAAGTGAAAAGAAAAAAAAAAACACGACTAAAATTGGTGTGGAAACTCAAAGAGTAAAGACTTTCCTGCCAGCTGGGGAATCTGACACAGCTTCACGGGAGACGTGACATTTGATCTTAGCCTTTTAAAGCAGGCAGAAATGGAAACGTAAAGGTGGGTGGAGGCACACGGGTGGAGGAAAGTTAGAGAATTCAATCAAAGAGGCAGGAGAAGAAAGGGCACGGATAAGCAAGCCAGAGAATGTGAAGAAGGTACAAGGTAAGTTGAGAATAGTGTCCAACAAGGACCCGTGTCCTTTATCCTCTGGCCTTCTTTGTGTCTAATACAGGGAGCCAGGCAAGGATTAGCCACAAAAACAAACAAGAGGATGTTCAAAGTTTCAAGACATCTTAGAAGCTCATAGTATAACCTCTCTCTATTGGCCACCAGAGAACGGATTTGCTAAGCTTAAACAATTCTCTCCATTTTCCCAATAAACATACCGGCCAACCAACGCCAGAGCACATGAGCACAGGGGCGAGTGGACCTCCCTCCAGCACAGGCTTCTCTGGCTTCCACTCGGCGAGTTTCATACTGACCAGGATCTGGCTGTACTTGTTCCTAAAACATCTGTACCGCTTGGACTCCTTACTGTAATTATAGAATTTGGTTAAATACTAAGGACAGCGGTAAGATGAAAAATAATTATTTCTATAAGAGCTAAGTTGGATGCTTTGCAAAGAATTAGAAACAAGGAGTCACAAATTGCTATTGAATCTGGTGAGGTGAGTTAACTACAAAAGAAAGTCAGAAATAACAGAAATTTGGAAGAATTCTTGGATACAATGGTAAAGAAAAATCTGGAAGAGGTTGAGGTTTAGATCGCTTAGTAAGTGTCTTAGTTTTTGCTCCACTTCCAGAAACTGAAACTGGAAATTGTCCAGAGATGTGATTTATGCCCCAAAACATAACATCAGTGAAGGAACTACCTTCAAAAAAGGCCTCAGCCCTTATTAAGACACTGGGTAATGAACACATATTTACATATTTGAAATTAATGGTAAAAGTACATATATTTTTTAATCTTCCAATTAATTTTTTGATTAATTAAACTATCATTGAGAATGCTGGTATCTGCTCAGACCAACTACTCTGTCTTCACAGCCATATTTCTCTATGATAAGCAGGTGGGTTCTGACAACTGAAGGCTTTCATGTCATGGGAATAAACCCACACCAGGAAGTGATCTTACTTTATTCTCTGACAGTACTATTTCCAGTTCTAAACGCAACTAGACTTAATCACAAAGTCTAAACGCAGATCGAATAAATTCAGTAAGCATCTAACCTCTTATTTTTAATTTGGGAACATAATACTTTAACTTCTAGTTGTATCATGTTTTTCTCTTAAATCAGCTAGAACGTTGGCCAGTGGGGCAGGGATTGGTGGTTGCCTAACCGAACCCCTTGCTCCTTTCTGCCCGGCAGAGGCCTGTGTTACTAAACGTGCAGTGAGCCCCGCTGCAGGACTACAACCCTTCGCTTCCCTTGTAGTCAACACACTGTTCTGTCCAAGGACCTAAGGGCAAGTTGATAGGCTGCTCTTTTGGGAAGCCTCCTGAAAGGGGCAATAGACAGCTGGGGGAGTTCTCTTCCTTCCAGATGTCCACGTGGCAACTTGCCGAAGGAAGAATGCATCAAAGAAGGATGGGCACTTGAGCCCCTGAGGACACTGTCAGCCAGGGACTGCACCCCACCCCAGGGTGGCGGTGGGGAGCTTGCTGGCTGTGGAAAAAAACAAAAAACAGAAAAAGAAACTCTTCTCTCACTGAAGCCATTATTATTTTGGACTTTCTACTCTGCAATCATGGCTTTTCCTAAGAGATATAAGAGGTAACGTTTTATAAGAGGTATCATATCCATATACTGATTCTTTGCGATCCAATCTTTACAAATAACACCAGAAAACGATTAAAAATAGTTTTCCACTTTATAATCTGTCTCTTCCCAGGGTAAGCCAAGGGAAGAATGTTCTAACAGAGTATCTGAGGAAGTCATGTTTCCAGAACTGCAAGCAATCTGCTACCAGAACACCAAGCATTGCTGCCCAGAGGAATGAACCAAATGGGACGCAGACGCTCCAAAGGCACGGCTGCGGGCACGGGTAAGGCCACAGGGAAAGAGACGTCATTGGAAAAGAAGAAATGCATGAAAGAATTTTTCCCTTGGAGTCTACATTAAAGCACATACATTTCTCTTGGCTTTCATGTGAAATTAGTTAAAAAGAAATTTATTGAACGTTACCATATGGATCTTTTATGAAACACCGTTTTTTTAAAAAAGCAGATTTTTTTTCTGAAGCAGATTTCCCAAATGCAGAAGGAGCAAATGAAACACAAAGATGAACGTTGCTGGGAACAGTTAAAACAGTATCATGCCGAGCCCCTCGTGTCTCGCTGCCAAACCTAAGAATCCCAGGTCTTGGCATGGTCTTCCCTACATCCTGAGCCTATGTATGAGACTTGTTACCTGAGTTTTATAAGGAATTTCCTTGAGGAATAACTTCTGACTTAAGAAAAATAAGCTCTAAGTTCCCCAAAACTAAGTTTCCTAATTCACAATGGCCTTTTATCATCCATTCCCCTAACTTCCTGGATCACACAGGCCAACAACAGGTGGCAAGAGGAAAAGGTCTGCTCCCAAACTGATGGATTCTGTAAGCTAAGATTTTCTTCCGGCTGCTAAGGTTATAATTTCTTGTATTTTCCATTTTCATAATTCAAGTGGAGAAAGGGCAATATTTCACCAACTGACATTCAGTCAAGACAACCTGTTGAGCCGAAGAAGAAAAAGCATCAGGTCACCCAGGCGTATTTAGCACCTCTATGCAGTGCTTTGCGAGACTTAGACGACTTGCTCAATGTCTGTGCCTTTAGCGACCTCAGGACTGTGGATGTGCACCTCCACCAGAAACGGATGATCTTTTTGGAATGTGGGAGCCTTAGTTCTGACAACAAAACTCACTTTCCAGCACATCCCCCTCCCCAAAGGGAGAGAAGCATTGCAAGGACACAAAAGAGTTAATGCTTTAATGAAAGAGAGATACATTTCTGAGACTGTAAGAATAATCAATCACTGATAACATCTAATAGACAATGAGCTATGTACCAGGTACACAGAGAAGACTGGGCACTCAATCCTCTCCCCAACTTTACAAGGTGGGTATACTTATCCCCAGTGACAGCGGAAGATATGGCCTGGAGGCTGTCCCAGGTCCCTGCAGCTGTGCAGGGTGAGGCCAGGGCTGGCTCCAGGTCCATATGACTCCAGAGCCCTATGCCCTTAACCACTTCGCCACGTTCCCCGAAAGAACCGTGGTCACACCTCGTATGGCAGGAACAGGAATGCCAGTCATTATTCTTACTCATCAATCTGCCGAATTTGAGAAACATCATGGGTCAAGCAGCAGATCCCAGGAAATGGGGGTAGACAAGGTGCAGCCACAAGACTAATGATGGAAAATATACTCATCATCTGTATTAATCTAACACTACAAAGGAAAACTGGTGACCTGCAATTAAATGGTCAAATTCTATTTTTCACTCCATTATTTACAGAATACCAAAGAAAAGTACTTCCAGCTATTCACTTCTCAAAAAGATTTTAGGAAGAGTGGGGAAAGGCTCCAACTAGGTCAGCTAATTATTCTACTTGTTTCCTCTGTTTTCAACACCAGGGGCTGCCTCGTCCCCCAGACTGCTCAAGGCCCTAAATACAGACACCTCAGGATCAATGTCTGCCTGCAACCTCAACTTCCCTCTTCATCACCCACAAACGGATCACCTAGCCACTGCATTCACTCACCTCTAACACAGGTACAACAGCAGTATTTTAGAGAAAGACAGATTAAATAATAAATGTTTGGAGAATAGTGCCTGTGACATAGAAAGAGCTCTTTAAACGGAAGTTACAGAGAAATCTGTTCTATCAGTCATCAATGAGGGCTTAAAGGTGATACCAAGAAAATGACATAGAGTACAAGAAACCAGGAAAAACGGAAGAAATAATTCCTAAGATTCCTGCTCTTAGAATTCTTCAGAATACTGGCATGTCCATTGCTTCAAATTAATTTGGGCTATCCAGAAACTTCTGAACTTCCTAGACCTATTTTTCAGATCTCTAATGAATGACTTTCAGAAACTACAAATTTATCTGCTTCTATTTCAGCATTTAACACATATTTTGTCCCCATGCTTCTAGCGTAAATAACATCCCATGGCTTATTTTATTAATGATAGCAATTTGCTAACAGTACTTAATAAACAGTTTTTTTTTCTTTTTCTTGTTAATCATAGTTTAATTAGAAAACTTTTTCCTAAATAATGAGTGTGTATATATGTGTATGGTGTATGTGTAGGTATATGCAGGATCTTAGTTCCCCGATGAGGGACTGAACCTGGGCCACAGCAGTGAAAGCGCCAAGTCCTAACCACTGGAGCACCAGGGAACTCCCAATCTTAAGTTCTGAGTTCAGAACTACATGTTAGTTAAGAGTTATGTGAGGAGGTCTTGACAGAGTTGTTCCTGCTAGATTCTTCACATTCCTGTTCTTCATGATGTTCTGAGCTGAGACAGAATTTGAACCCAGGCCACGGTACATGACCATAAACACTATTTCTTCCTTTTTTATTACACAACATTTCAGAGGTTGAAAGGTGAAAATAATAAAATATAACACATTTATAAATCATATGGAAAGGAATTACTATCACTAAAAATTGCAAAAAGAAGCTAATCACAAAATTATACACGTTTACTACAAATATTCCTTCACTGATGTGTATGCTTTGAAAAATAAGGATTTGTATTGATGAGCCAAATTTCACGTAAAAATTTTTTTAAAAAAGGAAATCAGAACACAATGTCTTCTTTCCATTCCTAAAATTTATATTCATGAGACTGCTAAAAGCCTGTAAGCAGCAATTATTAGTCAATTTTCAGTTGCTAAAAATATTTTATTTTATTAAATAACTGATAAATAGGATTTTTACAAAACACATTGCATAGAAAAAAAAGAGTTTGTGTTCCCAGGACTCTCTATGCCCTTTGATGCAGAGGCTTAGCACGTCTTCAGGGACAGGTCTACACACAACTTGCTTCAAGGTTGGCTCACCTGTCCGGTGGCCGCTGGCTTTGGGGCAAAGCATCTCAGAGCGCTCATGAAGAGTTAAGTTGCTGCACAAGGTTTTCAAGACATTTCAAATAATAGGCATTTAGAGGAGTTTCTTCTGAGTTTAAGAAAGCTGAGACAGAAAAATTAGAGCACAGAAGAGCAATTTATTAAACTTTAGCACTGCACTGAACAGTAGACACACACAAACACATGTGAATAGGATTATCTGTGACAAAGTTCTATTCCAATTCTTGAGTGCTAGCATTATAAGAATATTTTTTAATTTAATATTTAAAATATTAAACATTTTAAAAATTAAGAAGTTATGGAATTTATTTTTAATTACTGGTTTAGCCACAGAGTGTAAACAAAAATCAATATACCTCCATAATGGATACTATTACCTACGACCCCAAATGAATGCCTTGCTCTTTTTACGGACCACCCCTCCTACCACATAAATTCAAACATTCACTGCCTCTAGAAACTCATGGTCATAGCTAGAAACAAACCAAAGGGGGGGGGGAACCCCAAACCAAACCACTTACAAAAAAATTACACTATAAAAACATAAAAATTAATAGCCAACAGACACAGTACAGGAAAGACACAGTTCAGTACCTTAGCAGAAAAAAGGTTTAGAGAATAATGCTCATTGAAAACTGGTATCACTTAAAATGAAAAATGCACTTTGAGAGGAAAACCCTGCCTCATATCATGGTCACATCACAGGACCGAGTGGATGCAGGGGCAATGGGATCTATTCTTGGAAGACTGTAATTCAACTCCCTGACGTTAGATCAACATTTTCTGTTCAAGGTCAGTTCTAATTGGGCCTAGTTCTTATCATGTAAGAACATACTTCAGCACAGTGGTGGCCACCGGCAAAAAGAAATGTGATACAAAAAAATGAGTTGGAGAAAGATCACTGACACGTCAAGAAAATACTGTATCTCAAACATTCATCTATTAGAACATTTTATTATTTTAAAAAATGTTACAATGAAAAACATGGACCAAGTATTGGCACACTTCACAATGCCTCAGCATAAAAGCTCCTCAAACTCAGTGTAGAACATCAGTGTAGAAAACTGCCATTTTGCTGTCAACTGTCCAAATGTATCATTAATCAGAGAACTCAGGGAACAGCTTCCAAGTTTAACTATAATCTCTTTAATAATAAAACTTACTTTTCTTTGCTGTGGAATATGCTTCATCCACTCTTCTTTTTATTGATGGATTTTTCAAAGTTGTTTTTGCCTAGGATAATATAGAGCAATCCATCAATTAGATTTATTCCCATGTGTTTAATTATCAGGATAGCACAATACTAAGTCTGCGCTTGTTGACTACAGTATTAAACAGGATACTACCGAAGAGAACGATGCAGCTGGAGAGTCTACACTACTCCATCCCACTGTGCCACCGCCCACATCCTTCCCTATCTGACTTGAGTTTTGCTCTACTGTCCCATGTTCTTCCTTCCCTGCCCTTTTCCCCCTTCTCCCCTGATCTCAATTTGCTATTTTAAACTATACCATCTCAGTTTCAGTATTTCATTATTTCCTCAAACCTCAGATTTCACATCAAGGATACACAATACTAGCAGTCGGTCAGTTGGTCAACAAGTATTTACTGAGCGATTCCAAAGTGCATAACCCTGTGCTGAGCCCTGGGGGTACAGGGGTGACAGTGACAAGAGCAGCCTCTGTCCTCACAAGTGCTGACACCAGCCAGTGCGCACCAGGGACGGCCAGCTGCGTGAGCACCGTTTGGGGATGGCCATCTATCCTAACACTGTCACCTGGCCACTACTCAGCCACTAGGTACACACAGGTATTTCTCTCAGGAGTGAGACGTCTGCAATCAAAGAGAAGACCAGAGGCCAGAGAGAGCAGGTGCAAGTCCCACCTGCTGGCCGTTCCCCTGGGGCCGGCCCTGTGTCACAGCCTTACAAGGACTGAGCTGACTTCAAAGTTCAGTGATGACGTGTCCTACAGAAAGGTGAATCTCACAACTGGATAAAACTTCATTGTTCGGCCTGATTTCAAGATGAGTTTTTCCTTGACACGTCTTTTAGAAGAAACAGTTCATACTAGCATTGTACCAATATGGCAAATCAAGTTATATTCACAGGGAGAATTCACTCGAGAGAGAAACACTTGAAACTGAGACACCTCCTATTGAAATGATTACATGAAAGACTTTGACAGATAGTTTACTAATGGTTTGAACGCACAAAGGCAACACTATCTTTGACTCTGATTTTTTCCTTTCTGACAGTCCTCTGACTTCCGGACAGCCTTGGTGTTTGCCCCCTAGGGACAACAATGATTTTAAAAACTGACCTTTTGGTAATTGTGAATCAACGCCCAAAGCGCAGCTGCTCCAATCCTCTGAGCATTTTGATTCTCACTTTCCAGACAGGAAGCTAGCACACTAATGACTTTTTCTAATAATAAGCACATTAAAAAAAAAGTTCAGTCCCAGACAATACATTGTATTCATATCTTAGACTGGTGAGATAACCCCTTTTTACCCACCAAACAAATAAAAAGTTGGCAAAAGCAATCTTTTATAACATGTGGTATGTGGGAGAACCACCTGGAAACAAATTGTTTTCACAGCAGGCACAGAACCGTCAGGGAAGCCACGGCTGCTTAACTTTTTAGGCCCTAATTCAATAAAGGTACATTCATTTAAAGACAACGATAGAGCAGAAGTAAGCCACTACACAATGAGTTTATCAATGAGCCGTTCAATCATATCTCACATTTTCACATGCAGGAAAATAGGACTTGGTCTTATGATAAATTATAAAGACATTACACAAACATATCAATAGCATGGGCTACTATATAAAACAGTAATCAAGAAATACCCTATTAGTTAAGCCTTGTAAAAAAGGACTAAACATTTCAAAGGCATGTTTGTGTATGTGTGTGTGAGAGAGAGAGGAAAATGTTTTTTAAAGGCGTAACAACACACAAGATACAGCCCCTCTGTGCAAAGCTGGCCAGAGGATGAAAGACTTACAAATTATCTGCAGCAGCCTACTCATTTTAAAGTACAGATGTCTAGCCCCAAGGAGATCGTCCAAGTGTTTCAGAACAATACATGAACCTATTTTACTACTTAACTGTATGGATCATTAAATTCTATCCAATTATTTTCCCTCTAAAATGTGTGATTTTAAAAACATGCTGCATTCTTAGGGGTGAAACACTTGTTATTGGGAACTCTCTCTATGCATTATCCCCACCTCAGTGAATGCACCTAATGAAACTGTAACCTAGCTGAGGGTACACTCTGTGTGTCTGCTCACTGATGAATATTCACATTGCAAGTTTATTGTAGGGGCTCAATAAATACTAGTTGGATGAAAGATTCCATAACTAAAGCAAACAAAAATGATTTCAAGTAATCTTATTTAGCATTTTTCGAGAAATTTTAAGAAATTTAAAATCTTTTACAGAAAAAAAAAAAAAAGCGGCTCCATAAAGTGAGCTGTGTGCAGCAGAGGGACAGACAGCGTGGAAGTGAGGTGTGGGCGCTGCCACTCTCTGCCGACTACCCCCTGCTGCCTCACCACCTGCTCTGCACTCCCCGCCACCTCTGTATCATAACCTACCCAGACCCAGGCTATATATATACAACTGTTACCTGATGCAATTCATCATGTGAGGTGATGGGTGGCAGCTGGTACTCTTAGGGACCATCATCAAATGGGAGGGTGATTTCTGTGTTCTCCAACTGAGTATCATCCAGGCATGTTTCCATACTTTTTATCAGACACTCAGAACATATAACCCATGATCTAAATAAGTTTATATAACTCCTTCAACCAGTTACTATCTCTTAAAATTTTTAATAAAGTACTGTATAGGTACTGTATAATGTATAGGTCACTTAATGTAGTGTCCCCTCTGATAATGCAAGTGGATCAATTTTTTTTAAAACACATTTTATTGTGAAATATAATATGTCTACAAAAAAGCATGTAAAACATTTTTAAGTTTAACAAATAGGTATGAACTGAACTTGCACAGAAACATAGAAATAACCTCGAGAACAGACGTGGATTTATTTTTATTTATCTGCTCGAAATTATCTGAGTCTCCTGAATCTATGGATTAGTGTCTGACGAAAACAGTTCTTAAAATGTTTAGCTGTCCTCGCTTACATTTCCTCTCTTCTCCTCTCCTTTGAGGACTTCAATTAAACATGCAATTAGACTATCCCAATGTATCTGCTATGTCACTTACCTTTTTTTTTTTATTTTAAACCCTTTATTCTTTTAATCCTTTCTCATCTTTTTTAGCTGTCTGTGCTGCATCTGGATATTGTTTTTCTGATCTATCTTCTAATACCTAAGTTTTCTCCTCCACTGCACCTAACTTGCTGCCAGACATGTATACTGAGTGTTTAATTTTGGCTATTGAAGTTCTAGAATAGTCCTATCTCATAGCACTTCCTACAGTGATGGAAATATTTATATGTATGTGGTCTAATAAGATAGCCAATAGCCACATGTAGCTAGTGTGAGTAACAAACTGAATATATAGTTTACACTTAAACACCTATAAGTGGCTAACTGATTATCATACTCAACAGTGAAGCTCTGCTTGGCTCTTTTTCCAAATCTTTCAATTTTTCAGTTTCCTATTCCCAGCAAATACTTTCAAGTTTGTCATTTATTTATCTAAATACTGTATAAATAAAGTCATTTCAAATCTGTGTTTTAGAATTCCAGCATCTGAAATCTAGGCAGATACGTTGGTATTTTTCCCCCTGCTCTTTCTCACTCATGTTGCCATTTCTCCTGACAAGCTTGGTCATCTTTAACTGTATACTGGCTGATGCTTTTGAAAAATTATTTGTGGAGGTTCCCTGAGGCCTAGTCCAAACTTGTCCTCCATCCATCAGAGGGCAGTTTGCTTCTGCTCAGCCCCCAGCGGCACTGTCAATCGAGGATCAGCTCCAACCAAGGTCATGGGCCACTTGTCTATGTGTGTCTGGGGTGCAGAGCTGTGAGGGGCAGTCTGTGGTGCCCATTCTCACACTTGTTTTTCTTTTCTTTCTAGTTGCCTGCATGAGGTTTGGGGCACCAATTTAATTCTGATTCATCCTCTTCTAAGAGGCTAGTTCTTTGGGATTCCTGCTCAATACCTGCAGGATGGTCCATAAGACTCCAGAGATTCCCGGCGTCTGTCCCCTCCCCTCTTGGCACTCCTGGACAAAAGTCCCAGCACACAAAGCTGGCAAATGGCCTGGGAGCTAAAGAGCCTTCTACAAACTTCTTACCTCTCTGGGCACACACTTTCAATCAAAATTGGCCTAGAAGTTTCCCACTATGTTTTCAGTTCTTTGATTTTTTAAGGTGAATTTTAATATATTTTATCTAGCATGTTCTTGTTTTCAGAGAGGAGACCTACCCTGACATGACCAGAAACAAGGAGTACTCTGGATCTGTTTAAACAGCAAAGTCAAGCCCCACTGCCCACTCTACTCCTGGCCATCTAGACTGGATGTTTGGGTGCTACTATCAGAGTTACGCAGCCTTGCTGGGAAGATTTTCAAGCTGCCTGACCCTGCCAAGCATTCCCTCTGGATCCCCAAGTGGAGACGGAGGCAGTGCCTGCGACACATCCATGTAGAAACGGCACAGTTGCTGCTTCCTACCCTGCCTTGAAGGCCCCTGATCTCACATCTGTGGGGCTGGGGAAAGCTACTTCTTTAAGCTAGTGAAGGAGAGAGAACATTGCTGATACAAGGAAATGTTTAAAAATAAATCCTGAGTGATCCAGCCTTTTGGCTCTCTGAGCAGCACCCTGGCAGTCAACAGTAACAAGCATCTTATGAAAGGCAGCAAAAAGGGAGCCCAGAAGAAAGCGGTTGACCAATTTTCTAAGAAAGATTGGTATGATGCGAAAGTACCAGCTATGTTCAATATAAGAAATATTGGGAAAATACTGGTCACGAGAACTCAAGGAACCAAAATCACATCTGATGGCCTCAAGGGTCGTGTTTTTGAAGCGAGCCCTGCTGATCTGCAGAATGATGAAGCTGCATTTAGAAAATTCAAGCTAATTACTGAGGATGTTCAGGGCAAAAACTGCCTGACCAATTTCCATGGCATGGATCTTACGCATGACAAAATGTGCTCCATGGTCAAAACATGGCAGACCATGATTGAAGCTCACGTTGATGTCAAGACTACCGACGGTTATTTGCTTCGTCTCTTCTGTGTGGGCTTTACTAAAAAATGTAAATTAGATTCGGGAAGACCTCTTATGCCCGGCACCAGCAAGTCCACCAGATCCACAAGAAGATGATGGAAATCATGACTGGAGAGGAGCAGAAAAATGACTTGAAAAATGTGGTCAATAAATTGATTCCAGACAGCACTGGAAAAGACACAGAAAAGGTACATGATGTTTTTGTTAGAAAAGTAAAAATGCTGAAGAAGCCCAAGTTTGAACTGGGAAAACTCACAGAGCTACAGGGTGAAGGTAAAAGCTGGAAAAGCTATTGGGGATGAGACAGGTGCTAAAGTTGAATGAGCTAATGGATATGAGCCAACAGTCTAAGAATCTGTTTAAAATTCAGACTTTTAATGCTGACAAATAAAAGATCTTATTTGTGGAAAAAAAAAAACAAAACCCTGAGTGATCCAGAAATGGAAAGTGCAGACTTTTCCTTCAGTTCCCTAAAGCCTGACCTTTTCCCAACTCTCTCAATAATAAAATTGCAGTTAGCAGTCCCCAAAGAAAACACTTATTCTGAGAAAGGTGAATGCTAACAGGTGATGGCAGGAAGAGGAACAGACGCCTCACACAGGCCGTCTCACTGCTCTCTGAGGTAAGGCCCTAACGTCACCCTCATTTCACAAACGTAAGGACTGAGGGAGACACAGCGAAGGAGGATGGAAACCTGGAAATAAGTCGCTGGAGCGCCCCCCTCCCAGCCCCTCCCCCATGGCAGCTACACAGAGTCAGCAGAGGGGCCACGGGAAAGGAGATCATCGTTCATTTAGGTAAGTTAAAGGCTGGCTGAGCTTCTAAAATCTTCCCCTGCATTTCTAGCAATTCAATAATTATTATCAGAAAAATAGAATCATGACTATATACAACAAAATGTAAGCAGAATCCTTTCCACTTGGAAAACTCCGCGTTTCATAGAAAAACACCTCTAAGAAAAGTTTAAGTGAAAAACATGAATGGAAAGAGAATTAATACATCTGGAGCATCTACCATGTACCACAAACAGTGCCAGGCAGTTTATGTGTTAACAACTGATTTCTACTGAAGTCAAGAAAGGAGAGACCATTTTCTAGATGAAGAAAGTGGACCCAGAGAAGCTGCCCCAGGCGACGCTGCGGGAGCACACGAGGGCCTGGCATCCGGCACCAGGTACGTGGGAGACTAGAGCCCACCTCTTGTCTTTTCATGATAACACACCTCCTCATAAAACTTGAAATTCACACACCCCTCACAGAAACAGCACATGGTTGCACAAACAGATGTTTCCATTTCGCTCCTTCTGTTCCAAAATTTTTCTGAATCCTCACCGATCCTCGTCTCCATCTGTCCTGAGATCAGAGAATGGAGTCGCTGTGAAGCTACTGTCACCATGTGCTGTTGGGTCCTGAACTCTGCTGACTGCTCAGTGTGGCTCTCAAGCTCACACACCCACTGGGCACCCACTAGTGACGGGCGTGAGTCTAGCTGCTCCAGATAAACATGAACAAAAGAGGCAGAAACCTCTTGACGTGTAAGAGCTTATGTTCCAGTGCAGGCAGACGAGGAACACACAGATATACACTGAAAACACAGTGTAGCAGCTGGTGGTAGTGCTATGGGGAAACGTAAAACAGGGGAGGGGGCAGAGGGTGAGAGGGCCGGGAGGCAGGAGGAAGAGGTGGGGTTACCACGTGGACAGGCTGGTCTGGGCAGGCTCCACGGACAGGGCAGTGCCCGCTCAAAGGCGTGGAGGAGTCAGAGGACCAGGACGAGGGACGGGAGGAGGGAGGTGGGGCCCAGGCCCACCTCGGTACCACCTCCTGGATCCAGCCTGGCTGTTGTGCGGCGACTTGTTAACCCGGGAGACTCAGCAGCAACTCAGGGGTGGGAATCACACCCGATTCAATTCGTCCCTACAGCTGCAGCCTCCCACAGTGCCTTGAACGTGGCGCATGATGAATAAGCACCTGGCACATTATTTATAAACTATCCTGTGTTTTCACCTGAATAACCACACGTATAAATGGACGCGTGTGGTGTACAGGCAGAATACTCACCATTAGCCAGGATCTTGGGCTTATTGGCAGGGCTGAAGCAAATGTTATGAAAAATAAGAAGAGGTAGATAAGGGCTGCTCTTATGCTTGAATTTGCTCATCTCTGTAAGTAAGTCTAAACAGCCATCGAGCCTCAGGATCATTTGCTGCCCATCTTCTCCAAACGATATGTTCAGGAGTAACTTCAACCAAAGAATGGTCAGATTACTGAGATGTTTATTTCCTCCTTTTGGCAATGTTAGAGACAGGAAGTTCTGTAAGAAGTTACTCTGTGGATAAATAGAGAGAATATCATTTTCCTCTTGAGTCTTTTCATTATTTTCCTAGTCCCTCAGAGATCACGTACTAGCATTCTGCTCCTCTTTTCCCCAACTTTAATTTCTCCTTCCTCCCAATACCTTCCAAATACTCCATCTATACTGTTTCCAGGTATAAGTGAAAAGGTTAAGGAGTGCTTAAATTTTAATTTAAATTTTAAGTGCTCAAATTTTAATTCTCACTAATCCTTTCCTGATGATGGATACAGTAACTAGTCAACTCCTAGTTATTTAGGGTTGATCATTCAGTTTGGGGATTATTTCAGGCTTCCTGAGTTTTCTCTTTCTGTCTGCCTTCTGGCAATTTTGCTCCTCATTTAAAGCGATCCTACAGGAAAGAAAAAGAAACAAAACCTCAGTCAGTCTTGGACACCAGTTAACAACTCTGGTAGTACCAACGACAAGTGTTTTTTAAAAAAAATCTGTGGGTACATCTTATATTCACTTTACCCCAGCTGCTCATCATTACAGATGATTTCTCGTGGCTACATGTCATTCTTGTAAACTTATAGATGAGAAAGCTCCATTACTTAACTGTAAGAGTCATTTCAACCTCCAAATAAAACCCCTTCTATAAAACCACACCAAACCCTGAACTATGTGAAAGACAATAACTTATTGCCTAGAATAATCTGTATGCAAACAAGGAAAGAGGGCATAAAAGTATTAGATCAAGAAGCAGCCCAGGACAGCATGGGAACCACAGGCATTTGGATCAGGGCACAGAAGTACAATCGCTTAACTTTCACAACTCTCCAGAGTAGCTCATCTTTCTTCCTGTTTAACAACCTATTCTGGCTTATTTCTTGGGTTCCCCTACACCTAAATCAAAATTTTGGCTTGAATCTATAAAATAAATTTGGCACTTTTACATAAAAGGACTGAGTACAAGAACGAAACGAGCTACAGAAACATTAGCAACACCACCCAAGCAACAAGTAAACTGCAGAACTGCATCCCACTCTGCCCTGCCCTTGCCATCACTCACATCTCTTCCCACCTCTCAGCCCAAATTAGTGCTTTTTAGATTCATCCCTTGTCTTTCCCATTCAGCTAGATTCTGCCATGATCTTGGGGATCTGGAGTTGACAACAGTGATAAAATATATGATAGTACTCTAAATTGTAAATATGCTCTGGGCAGTCCTTCTTTTTGCTGGGCCTAAAAACATTTTTAGACGATTTCTTGCACTGGGTAGGATGCAAAGAAATATGCTGTGGTAGAGAGAAAAGAGATTATTTTAGAATTTTAGTTGTACAATAGCATTAGCTACATTTTCTAATAACTACAGATGAGTTATGGGAGGTGTAGCTGAAAGTGTCCAGGGCTCTTCATAACAATGAGCAGAGGAAGGCTCGGAGGATTCCTAATTAGAGCAGAGGAAAAATAACCTGACTGATCTGCACCTGAAATGGAAATCTGATGAAATGGAGTCCGATCACACTTATATCAAAATACGCTTAAGGGGACTTCCCTGGTGGCACAGTGGATAGTACTCTGCGCTTCCAATGCAGGGGGCCCGGGTTCGATCCCTGGTCAGGGAACTAGATCCCGCATGCATGCTGCAACTAAGGAGCCCGCCTGCCGCCACTAAGAGCTGGTGCAACCAAATTAGTAAATTTTTTTTTTTTAAAAAAAGGAGAAAAACAAAATATGCTTAAGTACCTTACCAAAATCATAGATTGGGGGTTGAAATATCTTAGAGATCATTTTGTTTAATCTAAAATTTTTTTGAATGAAGAAACTGAAGCTTAAAAAAAATAAGCGTCAGCTCAGTCACACATCAGATCCAAGATTAGCATTTATATTCCACTTGGGAATTCCTACTTTGCTTCCTACCAGCGTGCTCTCCATAAGGAAGTGGCAGAAAGCACTGTCCCCCCCACCCCCGCCCAACAAAATCCAGTTGCGGATGACTTCACACACACACACAGCAAATATCCAGCCATGTGCTGAGGTGAGAGCAGTAGGTCCCTGATGTGCATGGCGTAAATATTCCCACCATGGCTGATTTCAAGATACCACCAAGATGTCAGCTGGCTTGCAAAATTCCTGAAAATTAACAAAAACACTCATGAACCAGCGTGAGTTAGCTCCAACATACCACTGAGAAGATCTTTGTTTAGTAAGACTGCTATTTATTTAGAGATTGCACTCAAAGTGTGTTTGTTTTTGGAGGGGGTGGTGGCTGGCGAGATGATACAATAGAGGAAAAGGAGACTCAATTCTTATGAATGTGGTCAACTTTTGTAATTTACCTTGGCCTTCATGTAAATGAAAGGGAAGCATTCAAATTACTATGTACTAGTAAGTAACAGATAATCTGATCATATTCAAATTTTAAGGAATCTTCCAAATTAGGGATCCTGTTTACACGCACCTAAATACAGCCTAAGGGAACACGTGTACTGGGTTTGCTTAAGCCAACCGTCCCTCTTAAAGCACCCAAGTTGAAACCAGCGGCGGGAAGTCACGTTCTGGCACAGGAGTCTCAGGGACTGAAAAGTCACCTGTGTGCCACAAAGAACTTAGGTCTAACTTGAGGAGGGGCCGTCATTTCATAAACCATTTGACAATGTAAATTGAACTAGAATTGTTATGCTCAGTTTGGTCTGTTTTTTGTTTGCTTAAAGACCAATATATCGCTTTTATGATCTCAAATAAATGTAACACAGTTGTCTTTCTAAAACCATCATCTTTTTTTTTTTTTTTTTTTTTTTTTTGTGGTACACGGGCCTGTCACTGTTGGGGCCTCTCCTGTTGCGGAGCACAGGCTCCGGACACGCAGACTCAGCGGCCATGGCTAACGGGCCCAGCCGCTCCGCGGCATGTGGGATCTTCCCAGACCGGGGCACGAACCCGTGTCCCCTGCATCGGCAGGCGGACTCTCAACCACTGCGCCACCAGGGAAGCCCTAAAACCGTCATCTTTGAGAGAAAGAAAATACAGTCCAAAAGCTAAGAAGACAAACTAAAAGGGAATGGTGTGATCATATTCTAGCTTCTGTCACTTTTCATGTATCATCTATCAACAGGCTTTAAACAAAGTGAACCTCCTGATCCTTTTACAATCCTTTAAAATACAATGCCTTAAAATCATAATAATTAATCCTAGAAACTGAGTTCTAGACTTTTCACACATGTCCTCGGTTGCAAGGATTATTTTACTGAGTCTCTTTTTTATGATAGGAAGGAGAGTTTAAGTACTCACTTTTTGAATTACCCCTTTACAGTCATGAGACAAGGCCAGGTTTGAAAGAAACATGAAAACCATCTGCTGGACTGCAGTGTTCTCGAGAGGCACCTGGGAAGCCATCTTCAGGATACACAGCATCAGGGAGCTGCCAGGGGCCCCTCGATGTGCAGTTTGAACAGGATATTGTCCGTAACTTGACCAACAGAGAGAACTGCAACCTTGAAAAACAACAGTCCATCACAACGTCATCTCAGCTCCACGCTTTAGTTCAACAACCTGAGTGGTAAAGCATGTCTGTCTATCAAAGGACTCGGCCATTAGCCTGTGAACTGCAATGGCACTGAAGGCTGGTGCTGATATGTCTGCATCTGATCTAATGGACTGAGGGCCTAATGACCTCAATAAAGCATTTAAAAACACTGTGGTCTAATGCCTTCATTTTCCAGAAGAAAAAAATGAGGACGATAACCCTGGGGTGGGAGGACAGGACAAACGCCACCAGCCATGTACGCTAAACGGCATCTCGGGGCTCAGAGGTGTCAGTGACTTGCTCAAGGTCACACAGCTCACAAGCAGTGAGCGCCAGCAGTAGCATCAACTGGTTTTCCAGAGTCCAGTGTTTACTCAGTAATTTAAACAACCATATGGGATTTATCAAAGGAGAAAAATAATCATAAAAGAATTAGAAATGCATTTTACTGTATTGTAACGTAAGCCTAAGGTGTGATTAGCTTGTGAAAGTCCATGCAAGGAGGCCAACTTAAGTACAACTAGATCTGAATCAAATACATTCTGTAAAATAAACTCATAAAAGTAAACACAAATAAATAGAGTGATCTTTCCTGTATTCACACTACATAGCAGTATCCAAATACCAAGGTTTCCGTTCATGTTACATAAAACTATCACTAAATGATGCAGGTTTGCTTGGAAACAAAAAAGACAGGAAAATAAAAAGCTTCTTCCTCAATTAGAACCACATTCTAATATTTGCATCAACTGTAAGTATGTAAGTAACATAGATTACGGTTTCAAAGATTTATCGTAAAGTATTGGGTTGGTCAAAAGTTCGTTCGGGTTTTTCTGTAGCATCTTATGGAACAACCCCAAACTTTTTAGCCAACCCAATATATGTTTCTTTTGCTCAGTATTTTGCAACGGATTCTTTTCTTCCCCTAAGCACACTTCCCTAAACCCTAAATTAAGGAGTGAAGGGTGGGGTAAAGAAGGATGATGTGCAGAGGCCACACTTCAGAGACCGCCGTGCCCCGCCGGTCACACTGCGAGAGGCCGTGAGCCGGGGTGGGGGGCAGTGAGAGCAGAAGTGGGGACGAAAAAGTCAACAGCAGCGGCCTGAAAACAAGGATGACGCTGCCCTGCAGTGCTCTCCATACAGCACAGAGCCTGAGGCTCTGTTCCCGCCAGCTCACACGGCCAGAGGCACACGGAGTGGGCGACAGGACGGGCGACAGGACAGGCGGCTCCAGGGTGGAGGAAAAAGCCACCCCCAGCACACAGCAGTGACAAGATGGCTGTGAATGTTCTCAGTTCCGGTCCTTTCTCTGTCTGTCTTTTGATACCGGGAGAATCCAATCGCTACGCTGCTGACTGTTGCTAGAAGAAGCACGCAAACCTTAAACTTGCTGACTAAACCTTAAATCTGTGACCCTAAGTTTACATGGAAAATTCACACTGCCCGCAATGCCCCCCACTTCCTTCCCCTCAAACAGTTACCTCACACCTTCTCCTCTCTTCCCAAGTCACCTCCCCGCTTGCTCTGCTCTCTCTTAGTTGTTGGCCTCTAACAATGCAGGGCCCCGGGAGGTTCTCAATAAAAAGTCTGTCAAATGCAGGAATGAAAGAGGCACCCCAATGATACCAACTGTCGCCAAGCCAACCGAACCCAGAACTACCTTTCACCACACCAGCCTCCTGTTCTAGAATCTCTTTAAGTTTTAACCTTAACCTGTTTTTAAGGTCTTCCATCATAATTTTCACTCTCAATTTTCCTCTTAAATTCAACGTTCCGCTGCCATATAATCGCGACAGTTTCTCCCTCTCTATTCCCTGAGCTGTCTAATGACTCTTCTGTCTCATCAAACATATACTAACGTAACTGCTCGTTCTTATAATACCTGTGAGAAAGCATACCTCTAACCAACATACCCTCAAATAAGTGGAAGAAACACTTCAAAATGTGTATTCATTTTTCCACTTTAACAACATTACATAAGATTAGTATTGTAGTATATTTTTGAAAGGCAGTGTTGGGTTCCATTTACCATTTGGAAAATTTGCAGTATAGACACAAAGCAGCTGCAGGGCAGTTTGCATCAGTGAATCATCCATCAGAAGCCAAGGCCAGAGAGAGTGCAAGACAGGGACGAGATGAGCTTCCAGGGCTGCCTCCTGCAGTAGGAAGGAAACAAGGGCAGCATTAGTCTGAATAATGAAAATATAAATTAAAATCAAAGCCAAAAAACTTGTCACCAACATGAGACAAAAACTGAATTGATTTTTGTTCTGATTAGAGAAAGGAATCCTATGGACAGATTCAGCACCTTGCAACCCAGACTGCCCTGACCACAAGCCTGACCAGTCTCGGAAGTCCCTGCAACACTGGGGTGACCAGGATACGCAGCTTAGGTCAGAAATGTAGAAAAACAGCTTCTGAACATG
Source organism: Orcinus orca (assembly GCF_937001465.1). Classification (NCBI taxonomy): domain Eukaryota; kingdom Metazoa; phylum Chordata; class Mammalia; order Artiodactyla; family Delphinidae; genus Orcinus; species Orcinus orca. Next base: position 7,377,891 of record NC_064573.1, on the reverse strand, counting down.
TAAATTAAGCAAGACAGTGATATCTTGCAACATTAAATAAACTCTTATAAATGCTATGATATGGTTAAGAAAAGGGATTTTCTGGTTAAGGAAACATTCTGATCAATTCTGAGTTCTCCCCTCCCCCCTCTCTCCCTGTGTGTATGTATATGTATATATATCTAATATGTGTAGCTAGACAGATAGATCAGAAGTAGATTACTGTTTTTAAATAAGTTGAATATGATAAATTTCAGTCAAAATATTATGCTAAATCAATAATTCTTAAGTAACTCAGTTTTTATTACAAAGATCAGTTACCGCTGGGACAATATTATGGATAAAATATAACTATTGGCAGTAAATGCAACAATTTTTTTAATGAACAGAGTTACTAGGCAATTTGTAGACCCATGTGCACACATGTGGGCCTTCACATAATGCCCTACACAATTTTATGGAGTATCAATACTCCGTAAAGAGAGTGGGCGGGTTATTCCCAATGTTACTCCCCACTCTCCACAGGCTTGGAGCACAGCCCTACGCCAGCCGCAGACGACCCTGCTTACTGTTTCACACAGAAGACAGACACGATGAGGTACGGGCTCCTGCTCTACTCCGCCGTTCCCTCCACACAGTTGATCTGTGTATCCCTGCGCTCACCCTTCCTGCCTGGCAGTGAGGAACAGGTGCTCTTTGGGCAGAGACTGATCCGCCCATCTGTGTTCTGGAACACAGCCCCGCGTGCCTCCCTCAGGGATCTTTACCCATCTATTAGTTCTTCCCTTCTTGTCTCTTTAATAACTAGGCCCCGATTTGCTCATTTCTGTTTATATTTAAGCACTTTACATGTTAGGAGTAAACATACAGACTAGCTTCCTTTGATGCTATATTCCTAAATTATAACTGCTGCTTTTCAGAACCAAGCTTCTAGGAAGAGTACTCTTAATGCTGTCATTTCCCAGCTATTATTTAATCTTCAGCTTACTTCAATTTCTTTTCTGAACTGATGAGGCTGGTAAAATCGCTCCTACCTTTATGGCTGTCAAACCCTCAGGCACTGTGGCAACTATTAAGGGCTCTTTGTTCTTTGCCTCCATGCAGTCCCTCTATCCTAGATCACCTCCAAACTCTCTCCAGCATTCCCTTCTCAGCTGTTTTCTGTCTCCTCTCCAATAGTTATATTTTCTGAGGACATGACCTAGGCTTTCACTACATGCCCTCTTGGGAAATGTCAACAATAGTCACGGCTACAAACACCTCTATGCACTGCTAGCTCCGAAGATCCCCAGCCTGCACCGCCCCTCAGAGTCCCAGAGCCGTGTAACCCGCCGACTACCAGCCATTTCCCACCCCGAGAGCCCGAAGACACTTTACACTGCGATGTGCGAACCCAACATAAGGATCCCTCACAGCTACAGGCCACTCTGTTAGGCTCGCCTGCGGTAGACTTGAGCCTGGACGTCGTTCTACATGTCTCTTCTTTCTCCTCAGTCTCTCGTATTTGCTCCCCTCCCTCCTTCCCCGCTCTCCCTGCCCGGCTAAGGTCTCGTCACCTCTTTCTGCACCAGCACATTCACCCCCTCTAACCTTGCCCGCTCTTCATTCCATCTACCTCACACCCCCGGTGACCTTTCCGGTATGGAAACTCCTCTGTGTCATATGTATAGACAGCGGGGTGGGGTGGGCGTGGGTGACTTGGTGAATCACCACAAGAGTGACCAACAGTTAGTGATGGGAGTGTGTCACACACCTCAGGTAAGCTGGAACAGGGAAAGAAATTAAGGATCTTTGCCCCCTAGAACTATGTCTATTCTCAAGAGTAATCTAAATATTCTTCTTTGGATTTATTCCTCATTAAACAACTTGGAAATGCAGAAACACATGACTTATGGAGAGATTACACTTTCATAGTTGGCTGATGTGTTACAAATGTGAACACTACACTTACAACCAGTACTCAGGCGAGCATCTCGGAAATCCACAGGCAGATCCTACTTGGAAAGTGTGCTGGCGTGTTGCCTGAGTGAGGTGTCACAGATGCATACTAACTGCACCCAGTCACAAGGACCCTAACAAACTCAGTAAATGACACCTCTATTTGGAGTAAAAAGTTTGTACCATTGGGAATCTTAATGAAATCTATCAATGCTTAACTCCCATCAAAATTGCTTTGAAATGTAAATTGTTAGTCATGTGTCTTGAACAAATTATTTTACAGTTTAAGGGATATGTGTTCAAGATGTTCATTTCCTAGATATAGTATATATTTTCCAGTTTTATCACAACTAAAAACAAAAAAGGTAAGAAATTTTTTTAAAAAACGAAACTTCTGTAATTTATCTTCATCTTACTCATTTTCCATAGTAATTCTGTGTGGAAGCTAGTTCTTCAAAAGTGTCGTATCACTATGACCGAGCAAATCAAAGTGTTCCAGACACTATATCCTGTATAACAGCACCAACGGCTGTGTTAAATGACAGCGTCAATGCTCACAGACAGAGCAAAACAACAGAGGGGCTGCAGCAGAGCTGGGAGTGAAGAACCTCCTGGACGTCAACAGGCCCACACTCGGCAATAGCAGTAAGCGATTTCTCCTCTGAAGCAGGAGACACCCTCATCTTCTTTCCTATGCATGCAGACACCTCTACTTATCCCCTTGGACAGTTGTCTAACAACCACCTTTGAAAAAATTCTGCCTTAAGATACATACATAGCCGTGGGACTTCCCTGGTGGCACAGTGGTTAAGAATCCGCCTGCCAATGCAGGGGACATGGGTTCGAGCCCTGGTCCGGGAAGATTCCCACATGCTGTGGAGCAACTAAGCCCATGCGCCACGCTCTAGAGCCTGCGAGCCACAACTACTGAGCCCGCGTGCCACAACTACTGAAGCCCACAAGCCTAGAGCCCGTGCTCCGCAACAAAGGGAAGCCACTGCAATGAGAAGCCCACATACTGCAAGGAAGAGTAGCCCCCGCTCACCACAACTAGAGAAAAGCCCACGTGCAGCAACGAAGACCCAACGCAGCCAAAAAAAAAAAAAAAAAAGACATACACAGCCATTCATTCCATCTTAGTTAAAAAAAAAACAACCGAAATGGCTACCAGTAGAAAAAAAAGAGGCTCAAGTTTGCTTTAGCTTTGCTTTAGACTTAAGTTAAAGTTTCAGTGATAAAGTTAAAACGCCAACATAAGAAATGTCATCAGGGTTGAGAAATTATGATAAGATTAGGTGCATCCATTTCTGAGAATGGACACTGAGCTTACAAACCAATCAACCGTGCATCAAAAAAAAAATTCGAAGAGTTTTCCATTTTCCCAAATTATCTCATATAAAATTTAAACTATTTAATAACAGCACTATCAAAATTTTGAAAAGAAGCTCTACTTACTTTACATTCTTCATTTTGATAAAGACAATTTCTTAGGAGCTGCATGGCAATGCTTAACTCTTTAATAAAACCATCTTCCTGTTTAAACAAAAAGCAGTTGAAAAATGTGAACAACAATAGCATATTCCACTTTTTACATACAGTAATTCCTTCTCCCCTGGGTCACATTACAATGCAGCTATGCTCTCACTGTGCCTGATCGCCATAGCTTTGAGGGAACTGACAGGCTAATGATCTCTGAAAGATGACCATATCTCGAGAAGTGCATCCACCAAGAAAAAGCTATTTCTGTTCTATCATGCACGGAGGAACTGAGATACATAATAAGCTCCATGTTTCATCTCGATAAAGTGAAGCAGGTACTGACTGGTTTTCAGTCATATCAGGTGTTGGCTGACACTCTCAATGATGAAGTAAAGGGCCTCTGCATGAGAGGAAAAAGGAAAAGAGGCAAGAAAAGAAACTGACAAACATATAAGCCCCTGGACCAATGAAATTATCAAATATGGCTTTTTCTTGGTTTCTTATCAAAGGCAGCAGAAACTAGTTATTACACAGACCGCTGCAATAATGGTCTTAGATCTATGTATATATATTATATATATATAAATATAATAGATATACTTATAAACATATACACATATTCATTTTCTCGATAAGCCTGTGTGGCAGATCTTTTTAACCATAGTTATTAGTATTAACCATTGCTATTATATAAAAACTGTGTTATTTCCAATAGTCCAGATATAGAAGCAACCTAAGTGACCACTGACAGATGAATGGATTAAAAACGTGTATATATCCAATGGAATATTACTCAGCCACACACACACACACACACACACACACACAAAGTCCTGCCATTTGCAGTGACACAGATGGACCTTGAGGGGACTATGCTAAGTTAAAGAAGTCAGACAGAGAAAGACAAATGCTGCACGATTACACCCACATGTGCAATATAAAAAACAAACAAACAAACCCCAAATAAATGAACAAACCAAACCAAATAAAAACAAACACGGAGATACAGAGACCAGAGCAGTGGTTACCAAAAAGGGAAGGGATGAGGGGGAGGGCAAAAAGGGTAAAGGGAGTCAACTCTACAGTGGCAGATGGAAATTAAACTTTTGGTGATGAGTATGGTGTAGCGTATACAGAAATAGAAATATAATGTTGTACACATGAAACATATAATGTTATAAACCAATGTTATCTCAATATAAAATATAATTTTTTTAAAAACCTGTGTTATTTCAAGTTTACAGTGAAAATGCAGCTTGAACATGAGTCCAGCAGACTCAACGCTTAAAAGAGACATTCAGAAGTCACGGAAGGAAATAAACACGATTAGGAATATGAGCTCTGCAACCACCCAGATATGGGGCAAACAGTGGCTTTATCCATTACCAGTTATGTGACTGTGGTGTCATGAGTGTGCAGGGGATAATAAATATGAAATGTTTAGAATAGTGCCTACCATATAGAAAACACTTAGGAAGTTATCTCATTCCTAGTGAACCTATGAGAGAAAGATTTTCTTTTTGTAGTATAAAAATGTATCATGCACACTCCAAAATGCTTATAACAACAACATATAATATATAAATCTCATTAAAAGATTTTCAAGTGAGAACTAAGACAGACAGACACACACACACACACACACACACACACACACAAACCCCAAATGCAAACCTGCTAATGTAGAAATCCCATTAATTTATTTGGCTGTACCTTTCTTCTAAAACAGACACTCATTTCAACCAAACATTGGTGTCATTTATAAGCACAAGGATACTGGAGAGACGGTCTCTACGTATGGCCATTCCTGCCTCCCAGAATTTGAGAATTCAGTCACCTTTTTCTTCAGTGCTGCCCTCCCAGGCCTCAGAGATTCCAGGTTCAGCTGTGCATGAACGTGCTTCATCTGCTCCACGCAACTGTCTATTAGATGGGCTGAGAGGGAAAATCCAAAACAATCAAAAGGATATTCCATTTCCAAAAAAGTTAAAACTACACATAACAAACTCTCAAAAAAATAATATTTTCTATTTCCAACCAACTTCATTTTTGCACTTTCAGTGAGACGTTAATGAATCAGAGGATAAAAACGTAAGAGAACTAAAATGCTAAAGCCCACTTGTTTTCAATTTAGTATGATACCACCCACGTCTCATTTACGTTGGAGGCGTGCAGAGTTTGTTTCAGTAGCAAAGTCACAACTCAAATTAGTGGGCTCGATGTTGCTGCTTGATGTTCTCTTTCATCTCTAAGACCTGTGTTCCCTGATTCCAGATGAGAAATTAAGACACACAAGAGGGGAAATTTCTATGAAAATATAGGATCATCTAATGCAGTTGTTATTACTATCAAAAGTACGTGATTTCTTCACGTGTGCAACATGTGCTTGTAGTTAGTATTATGAAATTGAGTGATGTGCTACTTTTAAAAGCTTCTCTAATATTTAGATATAGATTCTCTGGAGTCAGAATCATTACACAAAAAATAATCTACGTGTGTAATCTTTTTATTTTAAAAGTAATGCATGTTTACTATGTTTCTGTACAGGGAAAATAAAACCTGTATTTTTTTAGTGACACTAAAGTTCTTTACACTTTGAGTCCAAAGAAAATTAAAATGAACAGGGAGTAAAATATACGAATTGAAAGCATGCCATAAAAGGAGCTGATGTGCCAGGTGGCTCACCCTTCAGAGCGTGTTTCTGTGCTCTTCTACTGACGGCCAGAAGCGACATCAGCGCATTCACAGCGACTCTTTTCAGGACATCTCTGGAGGATTTTACTTCATAACACTGCAAAGAACATATATCAAACAGCCTTCGAGAAAAACTTAAGCTGGAGCAAAATGGTTGTGAATAAAAGATGCATTCCATTTAAAAGCTATGGTTAGTTTTCAACTATTCCATGAAATTCACTGGAATCTGATGAATTATTAAGATTTGAGAATGCTGTGTGGATAAGACTGAATAAGAAATTTATAATATGGAAAAGACCAAAAATCATTCTCAAAGACTCATCATCTAAAGAAAAAAGCTATGTTTAGTACTAACACATAGCAAGTTTATACACTTAAATTCACCAGGGAATATATGAACACGTGTAATTTATTTAAAAGGGCCCTTGGAAAACTGGAATTGGAGAACTGTTATCAAATTCCTCCTGTCTTCTTCTTGAGACACATTCCCCTCCCTCAATTTCTACTCAATGTACCCCTGTATTTCAGGTGATTTGGTTCTTTCCATCTTTCATTTCTATAGCAACATTAACCTATCATGTGGCATGTTTTTCAAAAAAATATTACTTAATTTTTTTACTCTCACATAAATGAAAAAATCACTTGTACTTTTGAAAATGCTGATATTTTGGTATATTTCCTTTATACATTTGAATTTATGAGTTAAAAATCTTTCATTATAAAAAATTCAAGTATGTGTAGGAGTAGAAAAAACAGGATAACAAACCCTCATACTCTTTTAAAACACTTTTGGCTGAAGTATTTTAAAGTAAACAGTAGATATCATAAAATGGCACACTCCAGTATACATAACCATAAACCCATTATCATGCCTAAACTACTTATCAATAATTTCTTGGAATCAGCTAATATGCAGTCAAAATTCAGATTTTCTCTTTTGTCTCAAAAACGTCTTCTCACAGTTGGCTTATTGGAATCGGGACCCAATGGAGCATTCACATCGTATCTGTACATTATATCTCCTACGATCACCTGCCTCTTCCCCCCACCCCACCCCACCCACCAGGGTTTTTCACTGTTGTTGTTGAGAAGCTGAATAAACCAGATCAGTCATCCTACAGAATGGCTCGCATTATGGAACAGTCTGTTTGCTTCCTTGTAATGATTTTAATTTGTCTTCTCTCCTCTGTTATTTCCCATTTACTGGGTGTTTTAGCTCTAAAGGGTTGACTAGATTCAGCTGAATTTTTCATGGTAAGATTCTCATGTGGATATATGAGTACATTTTTATTACAAGTTCAAGGGGTTCATAAGCTCAAGTTGAAGAATCTAGAAGTTCTTCATTTGGTTTATAAATATTAGATATCATTCAAATTCATAACTTTTCCTTCTACCAGTAATTTAAAAATGATCCAGCCTTACAGTATTATTAAAATTAAGCTTAAATGACATAACTTTACAGAAAATATAGCACAGCATAATTATACAGGTGCAACTCCATTTACAATTCCAGCCCGGCCTACACTTGGCAGCATGACACTGGAGGAGCCTGCAGAGTGGGGGGGCCTCCCAGCCCTCCCACCAGGGGCAGTGATTCCATCTTAAATATCTCACTTAGGTCGCTGCCTCGAATCAGGCAGGTCCTGTCTGGCCAATGTTAGATATTAAATGGCCAGGCCAGGGATGCTTGATAAAGACCATGCTGAGTGTGACCATGAGAAAGGGGTGAAAAGGCAGTGAAGTGTTATAGGATGATGAATATCTATGGAGTATAATCATTATAGTTAACTATGAGAATCCCAATTTGTCTATAAACAATCTTCACCATTAATAGGAAAACTGCTCTCACAAACACATCCTTATTGAACTTGCACATATTAGTGATTTGAGAAAAACAAAACTGAGCTCATTGAAAAACACTACTCATCTACTATCTGCAGCAATAAGGGAAAAAAGGAGGTAAGACTTCTAGGGAAAGAGCTGTGCACACAGATGTGTCTTTTATTCTCTCGTGAAATCTCATTAAAATGAGAGAAATGGGATTAAACACACACACACACATACACACACACACACACACACGTGCACGTGCAAGTCTGGAAACTAGAAAGTCGATGGATGAATGGCCAATGCATTCGCAGGCTTGAGAATTCTAAGCGGCGAGTGAGAAAAACTGAGTATCACCCCAGTCCATACACTGAATTGACAACGGCTGAGGAAACTTAGTACCATGTACCCCGGGAAGTGAGAGTGAAGGAGGACTGTTTGAAAAATCTCTGAGAAGCAGTTACATGGGACCAGATTCTTCCCATAAGGCTCTGTGCAGCCAAGCCACTCTTCCTCCCCAATCCTTGTAAAAAACTGGAGGTTTAGTCTCTGGAGAGGATGAGTTAGAAGGATTCTAAACTGGCAGAGATTCGGCACCTGTGTAGGTGAGGGTGTTCTACTGAAAACAACGAAGGATTAAGTGAAACTGTTCAAATTAAATTCTAAGACCCCAGCTCTCTCCAACTTTGCTGCAAAACAGTTGGCAGGTGGGTTTTCAACCCCAGGCAGGAGGTCGGAAGATTCTGCTCTCGGGAATGTGACAAGCTCACCGAGACAGGGTCACAAAATGACCCAGCCAGATCCCTCCCGCACAGAGCCTGCAGCTCACCAGCGCCGCTCACAGGCTCAGAGCATCCACCTGCTTTACGTCTCGCAGTTTGAAATATAGCAGACAACCAAGATTACCAGACATCTGACAAAAGCTCCCACAGCAGGGGATAGAAAACAAAATAATGAGAGGAACAAGAAGAAAAGAGAGATTATGTAGGAAGAAGAAAACTTAACAAAAGTTCCCAGCACACAGAGCCTATAAAGTGGAGGGAATGTCAATGAAGTAATTAAAAAACAGGAGTTTACAGATGAAAAGAACCCCCGAGAAAGCCCAGCACAACAGAAGAAAGAGACCCACACCTAGGTACTTCATCAGGAAAATGCAGAATATTAGGGACAAAAAATAAATTCTAAAAACTTCCAGGAGAGAGATACCAGGAATCACAATGACTTCAGAATTCTCTACAGTAACATGAAAAGTTAAAGGAAATAGACGAATGCTTTTAAAACTCTGAAGTGAATGTTTTCCAGTCTAGCATTCTCACTTGGCTAAACTATAAATTAAATGGAAGCATGGCTAGATTTCAAAAAACCCTCCTATGCACCTTTTCTCTGGAAGCTGCTGGAAAAGAGACTCTACCAAAAGAAGGCACAGGGCACAGAGGGTCACAGGAAAAGGCAGAGAGGTGAAGGAATTCCCCAGGAAGGAAGTGAATGGAGACCCCAGGATGACACTGGGCACCAAGCAGGTCAGAAGGAATTGGGAGTGATTTCTTCCAGAAGATGAAGCTAATATAAGTTCTGACATTTCTGAATATACTAGGAAGACATTCAATGGCTGGCAAAGAGCAAGGGGCTTTCCAGTGATAAGAGAAAACTCATCAAATGAAAAATAATACAATTACCTCTAAGGAAAAAGAAAGCTGGGCAGGAAAAGAAAGGTGAACACTGCAACATGGTTCAATTGTGTATAACGTTTTCACAGTTTAACACTACACCCTGCCTAATCCTAGTCAATGTGAAGCTATATAATACTGGGGGAATGAGAGGGGAACTCACTGCGGTTGGGCACGTAGGTGGCACATGGAAAGAGAGTTAAAAGTCTCATTTTCCACACCAGAAAATCAACAGAGTCCAAAACTGAATAATCAAGATAAAGAAATACAAGCATGTTATTTAGAGACACAGAAGGGAAACTATAAAATAATAAGCTAGGGCTCCCCTGGTGACGCAGTGGTTGAGAGTCCACCTGCCGATGCAGGGGACACAGGTTCGTGCCCTGGTCTGGGAAGATCCCACATGCCGCGGAGCGTCTGGGACCGTGAGCCATGGCCGCTGAGCCTGTGCGTCCGGAGCCTGTGCTCCGCAACGGGAGAGGCCACAGCAGTGAGAGGCCCGCGTACCGCAAAAAAAAAAAAAGAAAGAAAGAAAGAAAGAGAGAAATAACCTCTAGTAAATCCACACACTTTTCAACATAGACCAAAGGCCAGAGCACAGGATTTAATTTGGTCTCCCACTTAGCTCTTACTGCAGACTGACAAAGAGCTGCAGCATCAGAGCAGGACACCCTGTAAGGGTGAGGAGCCGGGCGCAGGAGGGGAGGCTAAGATTCCACATACGACAGGTGAAGTGACAGACGACTAGCTACTGGATGACGCAGACATGCAAAACAAGAGGATACAGAGCGAAAAACCATAGGCAGAAAGAAAATAAGAGGACTCAATGTAATTTGTTTAAATGTTACGCAGTTTTTGATATAACTCTTTCTATATACTAGGTGATCTAGGCTTTTTGCTTTCTTTCCACAAGGTACTAAAGTAGAGAAAAGCCTCTTTAATTACAGTGAACATTCACTGACACAGCAGAATCTCAAATATATAACAAGTCTTCTCTCCAACAGATTTACTGTTGAATTTTACCACTCACTAAGCAGTAGTGCAAAACATACCTCCTAAAATGTGACATAAGAGTTTGCTGTTTCCTTGCATTACTATCCTTAGATATCATATCAAATAAAAAGAGTAAAAATAATCCAACATATCAATTACAGACAAAACCTATTATAGAGATAGCTTTTACTAATCTTGTTATCTATATGTATTTGCAAATGAAACATACTGAGTATCTCACTAGAGAAGGCAAAATCTCCATTAAGTCAAATGTGTTCAATATTTTTTTTTTTTTTTTCGGTACACGGGCCTCTCACTGTTGTGGCCTCTCCCGTTGCGGAGCACGGGCTCCGGACGCACAGGCTCAGCGGCCATGGCTCACGGGCCCAGCCGCTCCGCGGCATGTGGGATCCTCCCAGACCAGGGCACGAACCCGTGTCCCCTGCATCGGCAGGCGGACTCTCAACCACTGCGCCACCAGGGAAGCCCAAATGTGTTCAATATTTTATGTTCAAAAGACAGCTAACAGTTTCTGAACCTGAAAGCACCTCAAAACAGAATTAGAAAAATTATGGAAAAATAAACATACGTGATTTAAGAGATGAGTACCAAATGCAAACTTTCAACATGTACCATCTGTAGGATACTGCTGTAAAGCAGCCATTACAAAAGATTCTCTGTCAAGACATTTTAAATGAAGTTACAACAGTATAATTTATCAGGAGACGGAGAATTTTAGAGCCAGCAGAAACTGAGCAATAATGTAATACAATCCAACCATTTGCATTGAAGAACAGAATCAGAAAAGGTTAAGTGATATGCCTACGGTCACACGTCTAATATTTTTTGAGCACAGTTTTACAGAAAATTTAAATACGCCTTTGAAGGGCAATTTCAGAATACTATTTTTTCTGATAATTTAAAGACTATAGTTTACTTTGCTTCATATAACTCCTGGCACAATTCATGGCTCACATGGATATATATTAAGAAACATATGTGATTTATTATAATGTATTGCTGCTTAATGCATTCTAACAATATTTTAATTCACATATCATCTTTATGCAGGGCACTGTAAAGAAAACACAGTATCTGCAGTTTAACAAGTTCATTAATAAATGCCCCATCTCATGTCAGGCATAAGTTTTTCTCATAAACTGTCATAGGTACAATTCCTTTCTCTCCTTTGTCTTAAATTTCTGTGCCCTCCTAACAAAAGTCACATATTCATATTCTACTGTTTACATGAGCAAGAAAAGTATGATTTATTAGGAAACACGATTTAAATAACTGGTTAACATATCCATATCCACACAGATCTTATATCTTTTGTAATGTGGAAGAAATGGGGAGGAAAGTCAGCTAATCATCAGGAAAACCACTGAGATACCCTCTGTTTCCCTGAAGAGGAAAACATGTTGGCACGAGCAAAGGCCCCTCGCCCAGGAGAAGAGTGTTCTGCCAAAGCCAAAGTTGGGAAACTAGTAATGATTTCTGATCGGGGCTGGGGAAGAACTCCGGTAAAGTGTAAGTTTTAGTTTCCTGCTTATAACACAGTGGTCCTTTGGTATCCACAGAGGATTGGTTCCAGGATCCCCGTGAATCCCAAAATCTGCAGAGGGTCAAGTCCCTCACATAAAATGGCGAACTATTTGCATATAACCTAGGCACATCCTCCCATTTACATTAAGTCATCTCTAGATTACTTCTAATACCTAATACAATGTAAATGCTATGGAAATAGTTGCTGGGCATACAGCAAATTCAAGTTTTGCATTTTGGAACTTTCCGAAAATTTTTTTAAAACCATTTTCAATCCACATTTGGTTGACTCCACGGAGGCAGGACCCGCAGATACGGAGAGCCAACCATATTCCTTAAAGTGCAAAATCGGACTCAGTTAATCATGGGGGAATAAAGCCTATTGTTGTGATGGTGACTGAGACAATCAGAACAGTGTCCAGTTTGGGTTCTAAACTAAGAAAAATCGAGTGGAATGAGTGAGGGAGGAGCTACAGGAAGTGGTGGCTTCCCAAGAATACGTGTCTTTGAGGAATACTTTGGGGACCTGTCCCCTAGAGCTCCAGCTCCTGAGGAAGCTGCTGAGACAGAAGACGACGTGTCGGGGAGCCCCTACCACGCTCTTTCCTGTGCCGTGAAGACCACTAGAGTCCTCTAGGCGAGGGGGACAGAAGTCCCCGTGCAGCCCGCGAGCCCCTCCACGGGCAGCTCAGGCGGGGCCAGGGGTTGCCCCTGCCTCGGCCACTTCCGCACCCCAACACAATCAGGCTGTCATGCCAAACACACAAGGGGCCATACCAGAAGGACCTGCGCGACCACAACGATCCCGGGCATGGGAGGAGCAAAGATCCCAGAACCCTAGGTAGGCCCCAGGGACGGCGGCAAGTGGGCAGAACACACGCTGACTGGGAAACGCGGCTGGCTGCCCGGGAAGCAGGAGCAAACCCTTCGATGTGCCCACCCACCACTGACCCACCTTTCAGTGAGAAGACAAAAATCATAAAACCGTATGATGATTTTCTTTTAATTTTAACTTTATTAGAGTATAGTTGATTTATTAAATGTGATTATTAAAAAGAATTCTTAATACTGAAAAATCTAGTAATATTCCTATTTGTAAAAAGCTGTGCAACTCAGGAAACACTTCCCGTTTTTTTTTTAACTGTTAATCTATATATAAAATAACAATACTTCAGCGGCTTTAGAAAGTTTTCGATGAAACAAAATTCTTGGTTCATATTTTAGGATTGCAAAAAATAAGTTTGCAAGATAAAATAGGCAGCAGGGTTTGGAAAGGGGGCATTTTCTCAGAAATATGCCAACCACGTCTACCTACCTCCATGGACATACACCTTAAATATATAGCTCATTTACAGTAGAAGCCAAATGCCATTGAGGTAAAAATATTTTCAAAGATGTAAACATGTCTTGAAAGTGGCGATAAATTATGAATTATAGCTGTATTCCTGAAACATGATCATTCTGGTCATGATCCGGCAAACTATTTTGATAAACAGCCGGATTTAAATTACTAATGTTTCATTTCGAATTTTTACATCACGTGTATTAAAGAAACCGATCAGCATCAGAGGAATGAGACTGGAGAGGAGATGGTTAATTTAACTTTATATGTTTTTCTATTATTTAAATGGTCATAATGAGCATTGTTTTTTAATTCAAGTGATTGAAAAAAACTCTTACAAGACCAAGACTGAAAGTCAATTCATTTAAAAACTAAACCAAATCTTGAAAAATTAAGAAATCACATACCTGAAGAATTACTTCATTAAGTTGTTCTAGAGATTTCTGACTTTCCTGGGTTTTATCAAGAAGTGAAGCCATCATTGGACTGTGGCATAAACTTGTTTTATCCTTATCCTGGAGATACCTTTTTGCTTCTTCAGTCAGGAGAATAGAAAGGAATTGCAGGCTGGCAGTACACAGAGTGCGGCAGGTGCTAGACAAACCCACACATTTGCAGAACATATCTGAAAGAGAGAATAATTCCATATGTAAATGACTGAAAACTTCTTCAAAATTAAAGAAGTTAATCAGATTTATTTGAGTAATGAAGTTTATAGTTTTTTAATTTCTAACGAAGTAAAGCTTATTAGCACACGAATAACCGTAGTGTTTAAAGGTAAGTTAAACAGTACTAAGACAACCTACTGATGAAGGAATCTAATTTTCATTTTGTTCTTTTTATATAGGTTCTTTTTTTTTTTTTTTTTTTTTTTTTTTTTTTTGCGGTACGCGGGCCTCTCACTGTTGTGGCCTCTCCCGTTGCGGAGCACAGGCTCCGGACGTGCAGGCTCAGTGGCCATGGCTCACGGGCCCAGCCGCTCCGCGGCATGTGGGATCTTCCCGGACCGGGGCACGAACCCGTGTCCCCTGCATCGGCAGGTGGACTCTCAACCACTGCACCACCAGGGAAGCCCTACATAGGTTCTTTTTTATATGAATGTGAGTGTGTGTGTACAAGTGTACATACACACAATATCTGCTAAGATCTAAAATAAGAGGATTATATATAAATGAGTACTGATCCCTCTGGGGTCTACTGGGGGACCCAAAAACACTCTAGAGTTTTTGAGTTTTTATTTCAGTGCTAACCTTAAAAAATAGTTAATGTAACTATACTCTGGATTATCTAGATTACTATTTTACAAATAAGTGTGATTGTTTTTCTGTTTTCAAACAAGTTGATGCTAAACAGTACTTAAAACAAGACCCAGCTTGCAGTGTTGACATAATGTAGGAACAAAGGTTTCAAAGTAGTTCAGAGAGAGAACAAGAGTGATTATGAAGTGATCTGCAAGTATAACAGAGAGGAAAGAATAGGCAAACAAACTCAAAAGAATCTAGACTAAAGCAGTCATTATTAATTTCCTGTTGTGAGCACTGATTTAAATTTAATCAAAAGAATGTCTGCTATATTACGTTAATTTTATTAATTTGACTGCACTGGTTTATAATTTTGTTGTGTTTTATTTTTATATTATTTTGGACTTATACTTGTCCAAGAGTTATAACCATAAGAATTTCTACCTAGATTCAGGCTTATAGAAATTATGTTCTTAAGTAACATAAGAAAAGAAATTTAGTCAGCAGGTTTCATGGGAATCATTTAAATGATGTCTAAATATTAGTCAGATTTGAGAAAAAACTGTTATAGATAACTTAAGTTACAAAGTGACTTAATATTTTTAAATGTATATGGGCACATGGGAAGGAAAATTATAAGAGAAACAGAAAACAGACAAAAACAACCCCTCAGTAAGGAATATCAATGATCATTCTTATTAGTTATATTTTCATCAACATTGCGATTATCAAAGCTAACAGTATATGTAGTATGTTGTTTTTTATTAGCACCATTATTATATAAAACCACGTGTATATTTTGTAGAAAGAATGTGAATTTAATATGTCTTTATTTTATCACTAGGGAAATAGTGTCAGGTAAACAGGCTTAAATCACGGGTCAGCAAACTTTTTCTGCAAAGGGTCAAAGGGTAACTAGGTATTTCATGCTTTGCAGGTCATGGGCCTTTGTCACAAATATTCACCTCTCTACCGCTATAGCAGGAAAGCAGCCATGGGCAATAAGGGAATGAATAAGTGTGGCTGTGTTCCAGTAGGATTTTATTTACCAGATCAGGCAGTGGCCAGATCTGACCAGCTGGCCTAGGTGCCCCATATGAGTGCCATAAAGCATGCTGCTCTGTACTACTGGTGATTCAGATGATAAAGTAGTTTCCCCCTGCCCCACACCATGGACACAAGAGGAAAATATTAATCACTCACTTGGTCAATCTCTTTCAGTTTTTATTTCTTTTAACAAAATAATAATCCCTAAATGGACATTATTCCCCTTAGGGTAAACTCAGAACTCCTATATCCAGATAACTAACAATTCTGTTTCTTGCTGAACATGTACTTCCCCATAACCTTTCTTCAAAACTATCACTCTGGTGACAAAATGTACCATACATGTAAGTTTACAGAATGACCAAATGATAAAATGAAATGTGAAAAAATAAGTCAATTGAATTAGTGGAAACTTAAAAGAACTCAATTTTGAATACATTTTAACTGGCTGTTTTTAAAAGGTAACAAATGTTATTTATATACATTTACGTAAAAAAAGGCTCTTGCTATGCTAAAATTTAGAAGAGACTTTATGAAAAATTAAAGACAGCAGTAATATAAAAAACAATCATTTGTTTGTTGTAGTAGGCAACTACTATATGGAAAACATCTTACAAAAATAATTAACTACAGTATACCCTTGGCTATCAGAAAATCCTCACGTCTCAAGACAAGACACCATTTTATTATAACTTTCTAAGTTATCATGTAAGCAGGATATTATATAGGCAGCTTTACCCACTCACAATGCATATGTGTGAGAAAAGAGGTGGGTTTCTACATCAACAGAAGAAAATCTATCTCACTGTTTTATAATCACATCATACGTATCTTCATAACGCCACAGGCTTTTCTTACTTGTTTTTATAGTATCTTGACACGTTTCATTTTTTTTTAAATGCGTTTTTTGGGTTCCTAAAGAGCATTGCAAATTTCTCGAAGCAAGTACCTTGTTCCTCTTTCATATACCATGCCATAACTACTTAAATTTAGAGAATACATATAAATTATATATAAAATCAGAAATAAGGGATTATCTTAATTTTTACTAGCAGAACAACCCCAAACCCAGCGAGACTATCTTCTTACCGACCATCGTCGGCCAGTACCTGGCCAGACCCATCGTAATAGATGGGAAAGAGGCAGGGCCAGCTTTCCTCAGGAGTGTAGCCAGAAGGTTAAATAAATGTGTCCATGTCTGATAAAAAGCCGATATTAACTCTATATCTATAAAATTAATCAAAACATTTCAAGTTATTAACACAAAGAAGAAAAACCTCACCGACACTTCATTACACATAAAATAAGAGGTATGTATTCATCAAATGAAGACAAATGTAATTCAGCATGATCCAAAATTTATTTCAATTAATTTCTCCTTTTCATTGCTTTTTAAAGATCTCTCTTCCACCCACCCTCCTACAGATAAATGAATACACACTCACACATCCTCCTCTTATTAAAGCATATTCAACAATAAGCAGAAACTGGCAAATTGAATATTAAGCCATAGCCTCAGAACTACATATTGGGCACATCATAAAAACATGTCATTGCTTGTGCTACTTCTATAAAAGTGAAGCTTCTCCTGTTTTCTTTATCCCCTCTAGCAGCTTTGTGTAGGGGTGAAAGGGGAAAACATAATGGCCAAGGTCACAGCAGTAAAGAAAGGAAACTTCTTTGAAGAACAGAAAAGAGTATTTCCCCAAAAGGAAAACTGTGATACAAAAGAGGATTCTGCAGCTTTGCCTGTGTATGGCTAAGGGTGCAGCAATTAACCTTCTAGAGGAAAAAACAGCTTTTCCCTTCTCTCTACTAGGCAAATGGGAGCTGGAGGGCAGTAGCTACCTTAGGACAGTCATCTGTGGCCACACCACCAGCAGTTATCTGCCAACTGTGTCAAACTCATTACAAGGAACTGAAGGCTCCCCGCTCAGTGTTCTTCAGCACCCATGAGGCACTGGGAAAGAGCATCTTCCAGGGAGTTTGGATTGTAGCAACCTTGGGTGTTTCTCAACCTTTTTGTCATTATCAGCTCTATAAATAGAAGTCTTTTTAATCATATGTCACCTTATCACAACCCCCATGAAATATTAACTTCACAGATACCATATATCTGTTTATGTAATATCTATATATTTGTACTTTACACATAAAAAGAGTAAATATAAAGCTTGCTAGCTTTATTTAATATAGGCTTAAGATGGTCAAATAAAATATTTAAGTTGAAAGTTAAATTAAAAACTAAAAAGCTATTCACATTTAACTTTATAACTGTGCTTGCTGAATAATTTTAAAGTAATTTATTTACACATATAAATTAAGATATATAAAATTATATATGAAAATCATCAAATCATACAAATATATACCAGAAGTATAATCAATGTTTTATAAAATCATTCAAAACTGTTATTTTTCCAGAAAAAAATTTAATTTCTTAAAAATTAATTATTTTAGTTAATGTTTAATGTTTGAAAGATATGAGAAAATAACTTTTAACTTAACCACCTGCTAAATACACATTCAGATATTACTGACATTTTTTCTTTTCAGCACTTGGTGTAATTAATTACGGGTTAAATAACTTTCATATACTTAGATATTAAAATATATAACATTTTTATTTCATTTTCAAAGCCCCAAATCAAAGCAAGGAAATCAATAAAACATCCACAAGGCAGCTGGTGGCAGCCAAAACATGCAGGCCACCTCTTGTCATGTGACTTTGGGATCAAGCATTAGATCAAAAGCACTCCAGTCACAACCATGCTCGCACTGGCTTTTTAGCACTGATCTTGCATATTTCTCATACATGTTCCATGAGCTCAATGTCAAAGCTTCTCAACTGATACCTAACAAGAGAAACTAAATACTAAGGAATAAGATTTTATTGAGTAGAGTTGAGCTTTTGAGGGCCACAAGCCACTCTAACAGCTAAGATTTTTCTCCCCCATCCCTTTCCCTCAAGAATCACTTTTTGCTCCTTGTAGGGAGACATCACCCTTGTAGAGAACACATGGTGTAACCTGATTAGCTTAGTCAGGACATCACTGTCACTTGTAAAATTTCCATGTAAGTAATTACTGCTGCTCTAGCACTGGGATAACTTAGTACTGATGAGACACTGAGGACCAGCTTTGTTGGGCATCATAAACCACTTCACTTACCAGACCTAAACCCTGCAAATCCATAAATTCAAAGGACTAAATAAGAATGAACTGATGGGCAAAGAGAATTATCACATGATCTATTACTTCATTATAAACTATTTTAGACAATTATCATATCTTAATTTTGACAACGAACCTTATTGTTTTAATTTTCTCCACTACTAAGCTCTATGTTCAACGTTTCATCAAAGTATGTTTTTTAAGAATTCCAGGACTTCCCTTGTGGTGCAGTGGTTAAGAATCCGCCTGCTAATGCAGGGGACACGGGTTCGAGCCCTGGTCCGGGAAGATCCCACATGCCGTGGAGCAACTAAGCCCGTGTGCCACAACTACCGAGCCTGTGCTCTAGAGCCCATGAGCCATAACTACCGAGCCCGTGTGCCACAACTACTGAAGCCCGTGCGCCCTAGAGCCTGCACGCCACAACTACTGAGCACACGCACCACAACTACTGAAGCCCGCATGCTCTAGGGCCCACGCACCACAACTACTGAGCCCGCGTGCTGCAACTACTGAAGCCTACAGGTCCAGAGCCCGTGCTCCGCAACAAGAGAAGCCACTGCGATGCGAAGCGCACGCACCGCAACGAAGAGTAGCTCCCGCTCGCTGCAACTAGAGAAAGCCCGCGCACAGCAACAAAGGCCCAACACAGACAAAAAATAAAAAAAAAATTCCAGACCTTAGGAAATTTCTGATACTGTATTCTAAACTTACTTAAACTTGTTATTTAGCCATAGACTATAAGAATAATTACTATCTAATACTTAGTGCACTTTCTAACGTTTCATAAAGAACTTTACCCTCATTTAAAATGACAGCACAGGGAATGGTCCTTTATTATACTACATAATTGCCTCAAATGGTCTCCTGGAACCACTTAAAATATCCAAACTATAAAACACACTATAAAAGGCTTCCAAAATACTGGCAAAGAACAACCCAAAATGTGACCTTGATCTGAATACCTGGTGCAAGGTAAGATACTCCTCCTCAGTATTATTTACTTTCATCCTAAACTAAAAAAATAAAGCTTACCTGATATATCTTTGGTGCATATGGTGAGAACTCTGATGATGTTTATGGTAAGAGGTTTCAGAAGCTCATCCTGAATCACAAGGTCAGGATCTACCAATAAACATGACTGAAGAAGCCTGGACAAAGAGGACAGGTATTCTAGGAGAAAGGATACCTATTCGAAAAAGGATATAAAGTAAGACAAAGCATGTCATATGAAAAGTCCACCTCAGTGATAAAGTATTTTAGTTCTCTATGCATTACAAGAAGTCACTTCTTTGTAACATAAGTTAATAAAAAAGTAATAAAATATTCACCATAATTTTTAAAGACTAAAATGAATACACAGAAAGCATTATTTTTCTCATAAGCTTGTCATTAATGGCCACATTAACACCGTCAATTATAATAATACCAAACAAAGCAATATTTCCAAAACCAAATTCTGAATTCTATTTAGAGAAAGAAAGTCTTCATATTTTTCAAGTAGCTAAATTGCAGAATCAATTCTCTGGAAGAAGCAAAAATGGCAGTCCAAAATCATAAAATCTACAATTTTGTAAAGAAAGATTATAAAATACTCTTTAAAGTGTACAACTGAGGGGTGGGAAAAGACAACTTAATAGCCTAGTTATTGCTACAAATAAAATGCAAACATGTCCAATGTTTGGCCTCAACTATCCTTCAGCATAAAAATACTATTCTTAGTTACAAAAGAAAAATTAAATCTTCCCCCAAATTACCAATAAAAACATCTCTGGAATGTTGCTTGATACATACTAATACCATAAGAAGTATTAACTGGCAAAAGTACTTTAAAAAAAATTCTCTGGATATGTAATAATTTAAGAATAAACTGCGAGGACTCATTTGTCCACTATCCCCAGGCAATGAGACAGCCCATATAAATGAACTTTACAGAGATATTCTGAAGCCTCTGTCTCGTTCTGTACACACGTGTGCGCGCGCACACACACACACACACACACACTCACAGTTTTTCCTCCCACCTTATTCGGCTGCTGTTGTGAGAGCAGGGACCATTGGGCGTTTGTGGAGGCATAGTGCCTCTATGGTAAATGGCCTCAGACTATTTCCAAATAGTTCTTCTGTCCTACTGCTCTTGATGAAAGGTACTCCCTTTATCTAATCTGCAGATATATTTTACATAAAAGTATAGGTGGTGCTACGCTTTTCCTGTTGGGTAGAATGCAAGCAGTTTGTGAAATTTAATTTCCTTATTGCTGTGAAGTATTTTTTGATCCCTTCATAGACTACACTACTGAAGTTACAGCGAGTCTCCCCTCTCCAGGTATGGTGTAACCATAAATAGATAAACCATGGGAGGTGAGGAAGCATTAGAGAGAGAACAACTGAGCTGTCAAAGATTCTTTTGTAAATTACCATACTGAAGATGTAATCAGCTATTGATATGGTAGTTCACAAAGTAACTCTTTTTTTATGTTTGAAACTCCTTCTTCAAATAAATAGACCAACCAACCGACCCCATGCTTCAGAACCCTCGTACCTTGGCTGCCTGCAGGCTCGCCGTGCAGAGTCCTGCCCACACACTCTGCCCTCGACCCACGGCCTGTTTCCTCACCTCCGAGGCATCTGCTCACATCTCACCTCCAGGAGGCCTTCTCTGACCACCACACAAGAAAAACATCAACCTGTCTCCCCTTTACCCATCCTCATTTATTTTTTCCACACCATCGTCACCATCCGATAAAAGTTAAATTTTATTTACTGTTTACTGTCTGTCTCCTGTACCGAGGACACAGACTTCATGTGGGCAGGGGTATGTGTCTGCTTTGTTCACAGATGCGTCACTAGCACCTACAACACAATGTGGCAAAGCAGATGCTCCAAAATTTTTCTGGAATGAATGATCTTCTATAAGGACAAAAAGGCAAGAACATTCAGTCTACATAAGGCCAGGGAGTGCAACAGTAAGAGCGTGGCTTCTAGAACCAGCCTGCGTGGGCTGGAATCTTGGCTCTGCCCCTTACTGTGTGAGTGACCCTGGGCAAGTTACTCATCTCTGGGCTCCAGTCACTTCCTTTATAAAACAGGGCCGCTAATGGTACTTCATGTGATTGATGTGAGGATTACATAAATTCACACAAACAAGCACACATGAAGGTTTGTTACTGTTATTATTCATTCATTCCACAGGGACTGAATGAGCACCTGCCATGGGAAGGGCACTGTGCCCGACACTCAGGCCCTGCCTTCATGGAGCCCTGAACCCTCTAGCCCCACCTCCGCCTCGCAGATTCTGCTCTGGCCACTGCTTTCTGCTTCTTGAATAGGCCAGCTCTCAGGGGCCCTGCTATGTCCCATAGGACCAGCTTCCTCACTAAGTTCAGGCCACACGTCACTGTCTGAAAGCCCCTCCCTCACTACCCTATGCAGAAAAGCCCTGCCCCCCCCACTCTGACCTCACTTCCTGTCCCTGCTTTAGTTTTTCTTCTTCGACGTCTAAGACATCATCAGGCACATATGTAGTTGCTCACTATCTACTCTCCCAACTTGAGGGAAAGGGTCTTTGCTTTATTCATTTAGGGAAGATCCTGGTGCACAGTAGGCCCTTAATAAAGATTTGCTGGATGGACAGACAGAAAAACGGAGGTGATGGCCATTATGCAAATAAGCACACTCACAAATGAAAACACTGCAATGGGACAGTGTTTGGAAGATGAGGCACAGTGTTACCCAACCTTGTCCTGGGGGTCTGCCTTATTCAGAAAGCTCAAAGGAGACAGCACACAGCAACAGAGACTGCTAGTCCACCTGTAATTACCTCTCACCCCAAATAAATCGTGTAGCCCTTCTTACAAAATCTGATTTTACGGTAACGTTTCTATTAGCAGCAACTACACTAAATATCTGTGAAGGAACAAACATAAATTTATTCTTATTGGACTGAGTTTTGAATATACACAGAATTTAGTCACTAAGTATTTCACAACTTCAATTTAGGTGGAAATGACAGAGACAGCCTAAAATCACAGAAGGGGAGGGTGGGCTATACAACATCCCCTTTTTTTAATACTGTGCTCAAAGATACCCAGACCCTTGATTAAACATTTCTAGCTGGTTAATGATGGAACCAGGAATACAATCTAGGTCTTCAAATCCCACTGCTCTTTTCTACCATCTATTAAGTAACCTATTCAAATAACCTCGTCATACCACGTATATCCTGAGAAATTTTCAACCTTCTCCTGTGGTTAGTATATCAGCAGAATTTACGTTTCTGGTATTTAAGGGTAAACGAACGCACATGCAGACGCAGGCGCTTACCTGAGCCTGAGTGTGTTCAACAGGAGGTGACGCGGGCAGCAGGGCCTGGAGCTCCTGGACGCTTGTCTCTATGAGGGTGGCATCTGCGATGCTGTGAGGGACAGAGAAGGAACACCCTTCAGATGATCAGTATGCTTATTCCTGAAGACTAATTCGTGAGAATTTAAAGTTCGGATATAACCATGAACAGAATTCAAGAAAAAGGATTTTTATAAAATAACGGAAATAATTGTTTATAAAAAGTTACCCTACAATATTTCAGAACACAGGAAAAGATCTCATCAGATAAATGTGGGAAACAAGGAATTCTAAGAAAAATATCTAATGAAACCTATTAAAAGCAGAATAAAATATCATAAAGCCCTTTCAGAAGGAAAAGAAACAAGAGCAAGACCTTGGTGGTTACGTCCCTATTTAAAACAGGAAAAACATTTGCCAGGAAATAAGTTCTGATTTAGAAAGTAAAAAATAAAATAATGAAAAACAAACAGGAAAAAAAATTAAATCAGAAATAAAGAAGAGGGATGGAAATATAAGCCTTTGCCAAGAAAGAGTCTTTAATACCTCTGTGCCCTCAATGTCACAACAGACTCTTAACTGACTCTGGAGAAGCAAGAATATTCCTAAAGCCCCATTCTGACCTTTCTGAGGCAGGACACATTCAAGAAGGAAAGACAATCAACTAGCAGTTTCCTTTTTTCAACTCTAGTAGGCATCAAAGTAGAAAAGATGACAAATGAATGTAAACAGAACAAACTCACACCCTGCTGCTTATTATAAGGGCAGAGTAAAGGAGTAATCACAACTGAGTGAAGGGAAGCAAGGCAGACTTCTTTCTTTTTAGACTGTCCTTATCCCAGAAAGAAAGCGAAAGCATTGTGATTTGGCAAAGAGGAGGAAGACATTTCAGACAGTGAATGTTCAAAGGGCAGAGACGGAGAAATGCAAATGAATATGTGGTGAACAGGAGGTAGGTACACTTGGCTAGAATAAACATATGTGAGGAGAAAAGGAACACTTAAGATAAGAGAGTATCCTAGACAACATCACTTTTAATCCTAACAGTAACCCCATTAACTAGGTGTTTATTTTTTTATTTTATTTTATTTTTTTGCGGTACGCGGGCCTCTCACTGCTGTTGTCTCTCCCGTTGCGGAGCACAGGCTCCGGACGCGCAGGCCCAGCGGTCATGGCTCACGGGCCCAGCGGCTCCGCGGCATGTGGGATCTTCCTGGACCGGGGCATGAACCCGTGTCCCCTGCATCGGCAGGCGGACTCCCAACCACTGCGCCACCAGGGAAGCCCTAGGTGTTTATTAATGACACTTCAGAGATTAAAGTTACTTTCCCAAGGCTGCAACACTAGTGAGAGAATGAACTCTAATTAGGACTTAAGTCAGACTGAATTCAATATCCTTGGCCTTTTTAACTATACCATATAGCCAATCAGAAAATCAGAAAAAGTTATGTCAGACACTGATTAATATTAGGTAAATGAAAGAACCAAATCATGATTTCCCTAAATTTTATCAGACTACTTTCTGATAAAACTCTCAGGCTCCCATAACTAAGTAACTCCAAATGAACTTTAAAAATGACTTTTCAAACCAAGGACATTATTCTGATATGACTGCTAGGGAGATGAACCCCAAAACTCCTTCTTCCATTCTGAATGACCAAGGAGACTTGCATCATGTTCCTTGAATGTGGCAGAGGACAAATAAGGTTTCAGAACTTCGGAGTTTAAAAAAAAATCAGGATGGGGAGCTGGGGAAGCTTAATAGTCAACATAACAAACCCATCCAAGTGCTTTAACATATCTAAAATAAAAACTGTCGAGACAGTTCTGGCAAAAGCAAAAACCTGCAGTCTACACGCCTCTCTGGGAGTATTTATCTCTTACCTACAAAGAAGCTCTATGAGACGAGCTTGTCGAAAAGCATTTGCAGTGTCGCCTGGAGTCGTTGCCAAGAGGCTGTCTAGGAGGCTGCACATCGCGGAAAGAAGAGGCGGAGTGACAAAAACACACTGTCTGGGCAGAGGAGCAGAAAGGGATGAATCATGAGGAAGCCGTGGAGATGCAGTTTCATGCTGACCTATTATTGAAATAAGTGTGAAAATTATCACCATTTTGTTTACCTTGTGGTTATGTACAATATTCACAAGTTTTGATAATCAGAGGAAGTTCCTAAAATTGCCAAAGAGAGATGGCTGGGAAATTCCCTTAACTGCTCAACACACCTCAACCCCGAGGCCAGGGAGTCAGACATCCAACTCCTCCAGAGTGTGAGTGCGAGTGTGTGTGTGTGTGTGTGTGTGTGTGTACATGCATGTACACAAGGGTGTGTGTGTCTACCTTGGGTAACAGTGTACTAGCCAAGACAAGAAGGGCAGGGCATGGTTTTGTGTCCCAAGCATTCAGACACTGAGGAACAAACAGATGCTCCACAATCCTTTTTTTGGAAACTCTAGGGGTCAGAAGTGTTTCAGAACTCAAAATATTTTTAGATTTTAGAAAAGTAATAAGGTACGTGTACCATATATTAATTAACACTTCCAAGGAATCTTGGGCATCAGCCCATAAGGATATAAATATTTCTGCAATGTAGCAGACACATAATCACAGCAAGCAGGATGAATACATAAGCAAATACAACCTCAAACTAGAATTGGTCAGATTTTGCAGCCAACTATATGCAGGTAAGGGCAAGTTTTACTGCCCCCTGTGTTCTGAGAAAACTTTCCATTTTCAGAGATTCTGAATTTTAGAATTGAAGATATGAGGGAACTTTCCTAGAAGACTCAGCAGCGTACTGCTAACAAGAAAGCTTAACCTGCCTCAAGATTCCCTCATGACCTTCATTTCTTATTTCTTTTTTAAAGAAACATTATATTTTGAATAAATCAAACTTACAGAAAAGTACAAGAGTACAAAAATTCCCAATATACCTTCACCCAGATCCCTAAATATTAGTATTTTACCACATTTTATCTACCTACCTACATACCTTCTTATGAACTGTGAGCTGCACACAAATGCCCCTTTAATCCTAAGTTAACTTCCTAAAAACAGGACTTTGTCTTTTATAACCACAGTACAATGATCAAAAGCAGAAAATTAACATTGATGCAGTGGTACTATCTAATCCATAGACCTTTTCCAAATTTTGCACTGTCCCACCAACATCCTTTACAGCAAAAGGAAAAAGTTCTTTTTCTTGTTTGGATCCAATTTGAGATCTGCTTTTCCTTTAGTTCTCATGTCTCTGGGTTTTGAACTGGAAGGGTTCCTCAGTCTTGCTTTGTTTTTCAGGACCCGGACATTTTGTGAAGAACACGAGCTAGTTCCCTTGTAGAGTGTGTGATGTTTGATGTTCCCTCATAATTAGATCTTCAGGACATTATATCTTCAGGACATTATATCAGGAGAAACATGATTCCTATTAGGCCCATTACGGGTGGTGTTAACTTTGGCCATTTGATGGATTAAGGTGGTGTCTACTAGGCTTCTCCATTATAAAGTCATAATATTCTCCTTTGTAAGTAACTAATTCCTTGGAGGAGGCACTTTGGAACTATTTACTGTCAAGACAGATTTGATATTTTAAACTAAATTGGGAAAATTAAATTTAGGGAATTCCACGGAAATAGTTCAACTGCTTTTAAGGGAAAATTTTATATATTCACAGAAGATGTACTACACGTCTTCAGGACTTCTAGGGCAGCATACAGAAGAAAAGAATACCAATAAAATAGGAGGGGCTTAACATTTAAGAAATTCAAAATCATTCAATATATTAAAAAAAATTTAGTATTTTATCTGGAGAGAACTATCTCAGTTATTTGTAATACTCAAATATACTAACATTTTTATTTTGTAATGATTCTTTTCAACTTTGTAGATCAAATGTATGCTTATAGATCATGAGACTCTGTTAAAGCTTTTCTTAAAAGATAAAAGGATTTTTCTTTTACAAAAGTTAGAAACTAAACTTAGGAATGAGAAGTTGGACATCTAAAGTGGCCCTGATGTACATGATAGGGAAAATTCTTGTCATCCTGCTCTAAACCACTTTGGGGCACAGTAATTCCCTGGTTAATCAAGAATTAACAGAACAAGAAATAAAAGGACTAACCAGCTTCATGGAGAAATCCTTCACTGAGAATTCCAGCTGAGGGAACTATAATCTCATTATCACTAAAAAAATTTTATCTTAACACTAACTATTTTAAAGAGATGGAATTTAGAAATATATGAAACAACAAAATTGCTTTAGTCTTAAGGCTCACTGACAAAAGATATTTAATGCTTTCCAGTACTATTCAAAGATTTGTTGGCAGATTCAACAAAAAGCAGTAAAATACTTTTTTGTCAAATACATACACTGAAGTAATTGGCAAACAGTAAAACTGTGCATGGGGGGCTTCCCTGGTGGCGCAGTGGTTGAGAGTCCACCTGCCGATGCAGGGGACACGGGTTCGTGCCCCGGCCCGGGAAGATCCCACATGCCGCGGAACGGCTGGGCCCGTGAGCCATGGCCGCTGAGCCTGCGCGTCCGAAGCCTGTGCTCCGCAACGGGAGAGGCCACAGCAGTGAGAGGGCCGCGTACCGCAAAAAAACAAAAAACAAAAAAAACTGTGCATGAATATATATTCTAAGCACAATCCTTGAAAATAAAATAAATCCAAGTCAAGAATAATGAAATCAAAAAACAAACAAAAACCGCACAACTGTATGTTCACATAAAAACCTGTATGACTGTTTGTAGCATTATTATTCATAAAAGCCAAAAAGTGGAAAAAATCCAAATGTCCATCAACTGATGAATGGGTAAATGAAATGCAGTATATCCATATATATCCATATAGTATATCCACATAGTAGAATATCATTCAATAATAAAACATGAATCACTGATACAGACTACGACACGGATGAATCTGAAAAATATTATGCTGAGTGAAAGAAGCCAGACACAAAAGAACACATATCGGATGATTCCATTTTTATGAAATTCCAAAACAGGCAAATCTATAAAGAGGGAAAGTAGATAGTGATTGCCTCAGGCTGGGGAGAATGGGGGAGATCAGGAGTGATTGCTCATGGGAACAAGGTTTCTTTTTGGGGTGATGAAAATGTTCTAAAACTGACTGTGGTAATGATTGCACAACTCTGTGAATATATTAAAAAACAACTGTACACTTAAAATGGGTGAACTGTATGAATGTGAATTATATCTCAATAAAGCTGTTTTAAAAATAGTAACGTAACACACTCTTAGAAATAAATATTCATGAAACTCATTATCAAATTTCATTTCATGCTCTGTGTCCTTAGCCACTTAAAACAACCTGAGTTTGCTCCTTTTGTTCTTAAGAGGACCAAATGAGTACTTTCTATAATTAAACTCTTTTGTATATTGTTAACATAAATTACTAAAAACCAAAACGAGACATTGTTTAGGAAGTTATGGAACAAACACTGTAATGAAAATTCAGAGTAAAGTCTTCCTTAAGCAAGTATCTCTGAAGTTTTAGAAAGCATTTTCTCTGCACATGCTTATATTTCAGTGTTTAAAATTACCTTTTTTTTAGGTAGTATATTCCATATAGGTTAGGAATTTAATGCTACTGAATAAAGGTCTATCTACCGTCTTAGAAGAAACAAAAGTTAGGCTGTAATCTATATAAATATATAAAGCGTAAAGCATAATAGAGTTGGAGGCAGTGCCTAACACAAAGAGTAAAATCGATATATTGTCATTAATAAAAATAAATCCTAGGCTACTCATCACACATTTCTAACAAAATAAAGACTCAAAATACTTTGTGTGCTTTCAAATGAAAGCACAGGCTTTGCAAAATACTTATGACCCCATTCCCATCACTTTCAAGTGGATTACTGTGGTAAATTGAGGTGTTTTCCCAAAAGGGGAAAAAAATGAAGCTAATTAATATTCATTAGTTCCTCAATTCAAACACCAAATATCTATTCTTACCTAATAGGAAACGATATGGCAATCAGACTGTTTATTTGATGGCCAAATTCCCATTTATTAGTTAAGAGTATTTGTTTTGTTAATTTCTGATATATTTATTCTATCATGTTCCGTGATATTTCGTTTTGTTCTTATCTAGACAGTTTGTTCTGTGACTTATTTAATTTGGTTCTTATCTAAACATTTACTTTTAACATATCTGCCTGGACCAACTTATAATTTTTATTTTTGAAAGTAGAATGTCTTCCTAAAAGGATACCTTGAGTCACAAACTGGTCATGTGAGGCTTCAGGGAGAGGCGCCGTGCAGGGCACTACCGGCTGAAATTCAGCACTTGCCGACGAAGCTGCCACCTGGGGATCAGTAAAGAAAATCATTCTATACTCGGAACAGTCACTCGTTAACATTACTAATTGGAAAATGAAACATGAGCAATATATATACAAGATATCCTTGAACAAAAAGGTATATTACAAAAGTACACTAGTTCGCATAACTGGAAAATGCTCCATATCTCGAGAGTTAAAACAGTGTTTTGAATGGCATTTTCTACTTCTTCTTATAGGACCTGTTACAGTTTATACAAATCAGTAACTCAAAGGAGCACAGTTTTGATTTGAAGCCCATCTAGAGTTTAAGGTCCTGATAAAGCCTCTTCCCACTTACGCTCAAATGTTGAAAGGCTAAAAAAAAAAACTACTTTATAATTCGTTGTGTCCTTCGAGATATTTTGCACTTCTTAATTCATAATAAAAGGGTTTTTTAAAGTTTCAAATGGCACACACAAATTGTAATAGTGCCTCTAAAAGAATCAGCAGAAGTATTAAAAGATTGTTCTCTACCCCTACCCATGTCACAAATGAACTGTTTTTAAAAATTAGGCAATATCTGACATTGTTCTTCAGAATACATTTTTTGGAAACATTAAACATAACAGAAATTCTGTAGAAAACAAACACAATTTCACACACAGGTTTACCAATGAGCAGGCTGTAAAAGCCTTAAAACTGAAAAAGCCCAAATTGATGTCAAGTACCTCATATGTGGAAAATACTGTATCTTCCCATCAATTTTCTTTTCTCTGAGACAGCATGAACTTTCCATACTTGGATAAGCTCCAGGCCCGTGCATGTACACAGGTAAGCTGTCAACAGAACTTATGAATGAACCCTACCACAAACCCAGATACTGTACAGCTCACGATATTTGCATATTGATTACATATCTATTCTAACGCTTAAAGTAGGTACCTTAGACTTGATATAACAGGATGAAAACAAAACCCAAGGTTATTTTCATTTGCAGTTTCTGATAGTAAAGAGAATATAAATTTGAAGAAAATGGCACACGAAATTAATACATAGTTTTTAAAAATCCCTCTTTCAACTTAGGACCTCAATCGCCTCTCACCACTTCAAATATGACATTACAATAATAAGAAATAAGTGACAGAAGCTGTAGCCAAAAAAGTAAGCTAAGCACATGAAGTCATCTAAAAATGAAGGCTGGATAAATCTCAGTCTAAATAAATCACTCATAAATAAGCATGTATAAAATGCCTTATTTGATATAACATTAGATCTACATAACAGGGAAAAAAACCTAAAGACATTTTAAAAATTATATTTACCTACAATTGGTTATAAGAGATGTGTTTAAAAAAAAAAAAAACAGTTCCTGTCAATAGACATCCAGATAACTTTTAGCATGTGAAGCAACAAGCACACACGGAGACTGACATCACAACCGTGCAGGAGCTGATGAACGAGCCTGGCTCCTGCCACAAGCTCCCTCAGATACACAAGAAAATTTAAGAGGACAAGGATGCCGGAATCCTTTATCTTTTCACTGAACATCCTTTCAGTTGGCAAACACTCACAAGCAGTCCCCACTACTGATGAAAACAGAGGTAGCATTCACTGCAGGAAAAGAAAGCTTCTGAGGGCCGCTAAATACCCGGCTCATTAGAACGCTAAGCTGCCATTCGTGACCAAGGTCAGGCATTAATAAACACCATGATTGTCCTCTGTATAGTCCAAGGAAGCGACACACAAAGTTTGAAAATTTGGTTTTAGAAGGCATCTAATGGTTGCATTATAACTTACCCCATATGGCTGAGAAAACACAAGAACTTCTTTCTATAGCAATATACTGTGTTTTAAAAATTGATTAGGGGTGATTTATATTTCTACTAGCCTATCTATATTTTTTAAATTTTCTATATTAACATATTACTATTTTAATAAATAAAGGTAAAAAAGTATTAAGCTGACTTGCTCTACTACTATGCTCAAATCCTGCTTGCTTGAAAATTATCTTCAATGGACACTCATTTGATTATATTTAATAATACACATCAATACATAAATGTATTGTCATCCTGTTCTATAAAACTTTTAACTACCATCAAATAAACGTCAATTCATCTTTCTCTAATGTCCTTTGTAATGCTTCATGACATTTTACTTTGCTGAAATGTTTTATATCTTTACAGCTGTTATCTCTTATCTCTTCAAATCCAAAACCGGACTCGGCTCTCCTGGCTAACCCCACCTGGTTACATCAGCAATCAAACTTCAGCCTTCTTCCCACCCTCAAAACAACCCCATCTTGCATCTTCTGAATATCTAAGGCATTCAGTACCACATAGCTTGGCATTCAGCTATTTCCTATTTATGCTTTATGTTCTCAAGTAGACTTTCAAACCTCATAAGTGGGTACTGAATTCTAAGACATATTTGAGTATCTTTTTAGTTCCTTGCAAATGTGTACATAATACAAAAAAGGGATTGATCCTTTAAAGCCCATTTCAATTGCCACTTCTTACACAAAATCACTGCCTATTTCATCATTCCTTCTAATCTAAGCTCACTGCACCCTGACTGTAACATCTATTTCGGGACTGATCACATCTTGCTCTGTAGTGAAGGAGCAAAACATCATGGCCAACGACCTGGGCTCTAGAGCCAAACACAATTCTGGATTCAAATAACGCTCCACCAGTTAGCAGCGCTGGAACCTTACACAAGACACTTATTCATTCCATGCCTTAATCTCTTCTTCTGTAAAACAGTAAAATGATTATCAATTTTTTAAAGACTAAGAGGACCCATGAGGAAAATTTCTCTATAAATGTTTAAATAAACTTAAAGTAAAATCAGTTTTCCTTAAATTAGTGCTCAAGGAAGTTTGAAAGAATCACATATTTCACAAAGAAAAGCTCAAAAGCAAATGACACACATTTCCTCTTTTTTGATAACTGATAAAACAGATTTTAAAAAATACAGACATAATTCTGCTCAAGAGCAGCAGAAAAGATCAAATTTTGTTCTTAGAGCTGCTGCTACAAACTGGTTTGTCCTGGGCATAAACACCTATCTAGTTTGGGTATTTCTGACAAGTAGAAATGTGATCTCAGGAGGAAAAACAACTGATACCTGACCCCTCCCCTGGGGAAGGAGACACTGAGTTGAGGGAAGCCATCTCTGAAAAGGCATTTATTTACCAGGGCAACACCCCCAAGGTAACAATGACACTCCTTACTCTACCTATAATTTACAAAACATACAAGTCACAATCAACTAAACTAATATTCATTAGATAACACCATTAAAGTCCCTAATGTGGCATTAACAACACAGAACGGATAATGATCCAGCAACAGCACACTGGATGATACGACCCACATCAAAAGACAGTGCTTTCCTCAGAAAGACAAAGTGGAAAGACAAACCAATCAACAAACTGTACCTTTTCTCAATTCTGGGAGACATACAAAATAATGATATTAATAACCAGATAAACTCATTAGCAAGATTTACATCCACTCAACTGATACCTCAATTTGTAACTTCAACATTTTCTTATACCTGAGAAAGTATTAGTTGGTCTAGGTACTGACAGTTTAGGTTTAAAGTAATACTGGTATAAGGGCTTCCCTGGTAGTGCAGTGGTTAAGAATCTGCCTGCCAATGCAGGGGACACAGGTTTGATCCCTGGTCCGGGAAGATCCCACATGCTGCGGAGCAACTATGCCCATGTGCCACAACTACTGAGCCTGCACTCTAGAGCCCGTGAGCCACAACTACTGGGCCCACAAGCCACAACTACTGAGCCCGAGCACCACAACTATTGAAGCCCGTGAGCCTAGAGCCCATGCTCCGCAACAAGAAAAGCTGCTGCAATGAGAAGCCTGCACACCATGACAAAGAGTAGCCCCCGCTCGCCGCAACTAGGGAAAGCCCGCACACAGCAACAAAGACACAATGCAGCCAAAAATAAAGAAAGAAAGAAAGAAATTTAAAGTAATGGTATAAGGAATAAACTCTCCATATTTGTCTCCTGCTGGAAAAAAGATATATAGTATATCTCATATGGTAAGGAAAACATGACAATTCGTAGAACTCGGGTAATTAGATTAATTTTTGTGAATAAAAGTCACCAATTTGGTGAGTAATTCACCAATACCAAAACTCTTCTGTTTGGAAAACAAAAAAGAAAGAAAAAAGTTGACTGTAAAAATTCTAACAGGTAATACTAATCTTTTGAGGAACTACAAGAAGGTAAATCTTACATAAGACTATATATATGAATTCTTAAAAAAAACAGATTTCACTGGTATGTATTTCTAAAAGTCTATGTGATATCCTAACATAAACAAGTTAAAGACTTTTGCATTAATAGATGTGCTTCTATTTTAATAATGATTATAATAAGTGACATATTTACAAAGTGTTTCTTGGAAAATCTAGTAGCTTAATCTGTAAGATTTATATATTATTATAGAGAAATGCAAGTTTGATTTGCTTTTGTTTTTTGTATGTAAGTTTCCTTGTATGAATAAATATAACTTGGGGACTTCCCTGGTGGTGCAGTGGTTAAGGATCCACCTGCCAATGCATGGGACATGGGTTTGAGCCCTGGTCCAGGAAGATCCCACATGCCGCGGAGCAACTAAGCCCGTGTGCCACAACTACTGAGCCTGCACTCTAGAGCCCATAAGCCACAACTACTGAGCCCGCGTGCCACAACTACTGAAGCCCACATGACTACAGCCCGTGCTCCATAACAAGAGAAGCCACCGCAATGAGAAGCCCACACACTGCAACGAAGGGTAGCTCCCGCTCGCCACAACTAGAGAAAGCCCACGCGCAGCAACAAAGACCCAACACAGCCAAAAGTTAATTAAAAAATAAATGTAACTTGATATCTACAAAATAGCTAACTCAAAAGTTATTTACAGCAATTACTATTTACCGCATACCTACTATAAGCAAAGAACTGAAGAATGTACAAAGATTTCAAAGTTAGTCTACAGCCCTTTAAACAAACAGGTAACCTAAGAAGAATTATTTTTAAGCACATATTAACGCTGTACTTCTGTGAACTAAATAACCAATTAATACAATCCCCTTTAGCATTGAATCATATAATTATTTCTCTTATTGAGACAAAGATACACACTATTTCTAGCTTGCAAAAGAAAGCATGACATCTAGTGGAACTGGAGCAATTATTCTGTTTTTCTAAATAAAGGTTCAATTTAGCACTAAACATAAACTCTTCTGAGTCTAGAGGGAAAAAAAAAAAAGTCTCTTAAAACTTAGCAAAAAGTACCAGTCTCTTGAGAAACTGTAGGAGGTGAATCTTATTAATTCCTGTTTAATTATTTAATTCTCATATTATTTTTGCTCCTGGAAGCAGTGGTGTCAAGGTTCTGCCTTCCTAATAGTTTCTACAACACAGTATATTGTTCCAAAAATACATTGCAATGCTTTCCAGTTGAGAATGATTTTGTATGCTTATAAAACAAATGAAACCTAGCATGTCATTATTTAGAAATAATTAGTGTCTCAAACTTTTTAGAACAAAGCACCTTATAAATTAAAAAAAAAAAAAAAAAGGGGGCTTCCCTGGTGGCGCAGTGGTTGAGAGTCCGCCTGCCAATGCAGGGGACACGGGTTCGTGTCCCAGTCCGGGAAGATCCCACATGCTGCGGAGCGGCTGGGCCCGTGAGCCATGGCCGCTGAGCCTGCGCGTCCGGAGCCTGTGCTCCACAACGGGAGAGGCCACAACAGTGAGAGGCCCGCATACCGCAAAAAAAAAAAAAAAAAGGAAGAAAGGCAGGCAGGTGTACATAAATTTCAGGTATTTCAGATAATCAAGACAAGCTTCTATTTGATGCAAGCATTTAGAAATGTGTTTAAAATCATTAGTACCACACTGGAATCATCTGAATGGATCAACATTCTTCAAACTGCCTTGTCCTTAAACAAAATTTCAGGGTAATCAAGCATTACTAATCATATGGGATTTGTTCTCTTTTTCTACTACTACTGATAAACATTTTAAAACATTTGAACTTCCGGTTCTATCAAAAAAGGTAGGAAAGAGGTTGACAATTCATCTAAAAGGATATTCAGGGCACTTATTTGAGCAAAACAGACACTAGTTCTGTTATAGACGGCACTTCAAATAAATCACAGTTGTTATGGTCATAACCTTATATTTCACATCTATTCTTATCCCTCCACTATGTAAATTCAAATTTTTTCAGAAATTCAAAATGCAGCACTTAAGCGTTCTTTGGAAGTACCATTGTTTCCAAAGTGGAGAGAGAACTTGGATCTCGATCTTGACTGGACATCCGAGATGGAGCCCTCCAAAACTTGAATGAGTCATCTAAACCTGTGACAACAAGAAAACCGTCAACGTGAATAGCCTTCTGGGCACTGTAACGATTAACAGAAAGAATACTCCTTACATGAAACCAATCCAGAACTAAAGAAGTGCGAAAGAAGTGTGCCTAATTTTTATTATTCTTAATTAATTTATATATACAGCATGTTTCACAAAAAAATTTAAAACAATTAGTTGACTGCGCTTTAGTTTAATCTAACACAATTTAGCAAGAGCACCAGCTCCCAAACTTCAAAGTGCAGAAGAATCATAAAGGGCTTGTTAAAGTGGTTTCCTGAGTCCTATTCCCAGAGATTCCATTCCCCAAGCCAAGGTCGGGGGTGGCGTAAATCTGCATTTCTAACAAGCTGGAAGCAGATGTCAGTGCTGCTGGTTCAAGGGCCATGCTTCCAGTAACACAGATACAGAGAAATCCAAACAATTAAAGTGGTCACTTTCCTCACAGGGACATTTGTTTAGAATGTTCAAAAACTTCATTAAATGTCATTCTCCTCTTAATGCCTCCAAGAAGTGAGCAGAAAAGTGAACTAGAAATTTACATTTAAGTATTTCAGGGTAAGGGAACTTCATGTTTGTAGTTTACTCTTAAATGGCTCAGAAAAAATATATATATGTATATATGCATATAAATAAATATATTTCACTTATACGCACATACATACACATGGTATAGGAGGGCAAATATAGTAAAATGTTAACATTTGGGAATTCTTTGTTCTATTCTTGTACCTTTTCTGTGGGAAATTATGTCAAGATTTTTTAACATTACTTTAAAATTTTAAAAATTTTTAAATTTTTATTATTTTATTTTTATCTTAAAATTATTTTTATTCTTACTATTAAATTATCATTTATTATTATGAGACATAATTATCATTTATATGCACTAAGATCTTATACTTAGGAAATCCAAGAGAATCTACAAACAAGTAGAAATGAAAAGATTTCAGCATATATTTTGATAAATGAGTAACATTCCAAAAAACAAATAGCTTTTCAATATACTAGCAAAACAAATTAGAAAATTTAGTAGGAAAGGTCTCATTCTTGTTTGCCTGGGAAGAACCTTCCAAAAATTTAAGACATTAATACAGGAAAAAACTGTAAAACTTTACTAAAGGGCATGAAATAACTTATGAAACATTAGTAAGATGTCAAAAACGGTTTCCATGAAGAATTTATAAAATAGAAAAATGCTTGGGCAATGTTTAGTGAAAGGAGGAAATACAAAAATGTACATAAGATATGAACACAATTATGTAAAACAAACAAGAGCTATACAGAGAAAGAAGACTGGAAGAAAATATACTGTAAGGTAACAAAGGCAACCTCTGGGTAATGGGACTAGAGAATGTTTTCCTGTGTACTTTTCATTATTTTTCAAATATTTTGTAACAAACACATAGGTTTTTAACAGTTTAAGAAATGTTACATTTTATTAAAAATATAAATATAATATTCTTACCATTTAAGTCATTGCCTTCAGAAGTTCCATTAAGAGCAGAACAATTCAAATCAAACGTATACCGTCCCAGGTAACAATGTTTTACCATCTGATTCAAATGTTCATAAAAATGGCAGTGGTACAAAAGAGCCTGAAGGGCAGGTTTTCCTATGAGCGACAGGCCAGAGTCCTCATCATGGACACAGGGGCCCTGTAGGAAAAGAGGGGGAG
This sequence comes from Orcinus orca, assembly GCF_937001465.1. Taxonomy (NCBI): domain Eukaryota; kingdom Metazoa; phylum Chordata; class Mammalia; order Artiodactyla; family Delphinidae; genus Orcinus; species Orcinus orca. The sequence continues at coordinate 7,340,271 of NC_064573.1, read as the reverse complement.
ACAGTGATTTATCACTTAATTTCTTCAAAAAGACACATGTCTCCCCACATTCCCCTCAATGAAACAAATGGGTCCCAGATGTGACCATTCTCCTTTCACCTGCCCGTCCTTCCCCACATACACCAGCCTGACCCGGGCAGAGGATTTCACAGGACTCCAGGTCTCTGCTGCCTAAAAATCCACTGAAGGCAGAAGGCTGATCTAGTCTCTCTCTTGAGGGGCTAGAATGAAAAGCCTGATATCCACAGTAAAATCTGTTTGCCACTTTACTTCCCACTGAATTAACCCTTCTTCCAAGGGAATTCCTTGCATACATGCATGCATGCGTGCAAACACACACACACACACACACATACACACACACACACACCTTCCAGCAGGAGGCTGAGAAGGATCTGCCATTGCAAAATTTTAATCTCTTTGCACTTTTTTTTCAAATAATTTTTTGCACTGTCACTACTTTTCCTGGAATATCCAAATGGCAAAAATCAAGCAAGCCATTAAAAGTATGCAAAGGATCGGTTTAAAGTATGCAAATAATCACATCATTAGTTTATAAATATTTCTCTTTTTTGGAAAATGATAATCAATATAGTTAAGACTTTTCAAACAGACCATAATAGAGAGAAAAATAAAAGATAGAAAATCGAAATCTAAGTGCCAACAGGAAAGGTCTGGTCAAAGCCTATTCAAAGTTTACCATTAACTGAAATTTGCATACGTGCCCCTTCTCTCACGCCTCCTGGTCACCAAGGAAAGATGGATATTAAAACTCACTATCCAGGAAGATAAAGTAATAGTTAAACGTATAATTACAGTTAAAGATATAATTACATTAAGAAGATTATTTCCATTAACCCTTCTCTTTAAGAATATTATTAAAATTAAATGTCTTACTTCAATATTAAATACTTTTTATTTTTATGAATTTGTTATTGTTGTGTTCTAATAAACCTACCCAACACTGTGAGCTTTACTCTTTACAAATAGGGCAATTTACTTGTCCAAGAAGGAATAAGACTCTTTAATGAGCAGTCACAGACGCTGGTCACTGTGTTAACTTTAAATCCGGAGCTTGAGAAGCGGCAGGCGAAACAGAGAGGAGTACATGAACAGGGTCACGTGGCTCCCGTCTGTGAACCAGGTGCACATTTCAGGCAATGTGGCCCTTTCATGCATTACTTTATTTAAATATCTAGGACAAAGTAATTCATCCAAAGCCACAGAGCCAATCCTAACATTCAAAATGTTCTATCTTTTAAGCAACTTATAGCATTCATAAATGTAAAAAGCACATATGAGATCTGCAATAGTTGCTTAACATCACAAATTAAAGCCCCCATTATATTGATTCCAGGAAGGACCAACAACCAAGAGGAGAATTAAAAATAATTCAGCAAAGGTTACTAGCTTAATTGCAGCTGTGTAACACACCCCAATAAATCAATAAAATAAAATTATTAAACAAAGTACCACAAACACTATTTTTTAATTTATTTCATAATAATACTAAGAATAATTTTCAAATATTTTATTATACATATTATATAAAATTATTCAAAATTTTTTCTTGTGCAAAATTGTGTCTATATAATTGTTTCCTGGATGAGTTAACAGCCACAGTCCAAATTAACAAAGGTTTAGCCAAAATTACATGAAGGAATGTAAACTGTATAAATGCTGAAAACAAGTTCCTCAAGAGTTCTTAAATCTGCTGATTCTTTATTCGGTAAAGGCCCACTGAGGCTGATGGTTTCACCACGTGCTAGAAGGAGAAGTGTTACAAACCCACTGTCTTCTAAAATCCATCTTTTCTTTAGTTATAAATATTTTCAAAGTGAGAAATTACACACGTAAATATGATGCAGAACTATAGTAGTTATTCTATAAATATGTATAATTATCATGGTAATTATCATGGTATATAATTGACATAATATTCACCCTTTAATTAATATATTTAAAAATTCATTTTTTTCTCTAGTTCTTACTAATATAAAAAGAAAAAAGATTTAGAAAATAAAGATAACAAAAGAAGTCATAAAAGACATAAATTTAAATCAACCTAGTAAAGTTTAGAACCTGACTTTTTTTCTTCGCCTATAAGTCACAGTGAAAATTATTTGGCCTACCAAGATTGAAAAAGTTAAACTAATTCTGATATGAACAAAAAATTAATATCCCAGAATTTAAAGACCAGGAGATAGAAAAGATAAGGAGCAGAATATTAATTCAAGAGGCCTAATATAAGACTCATATAATTTCTAGAAAAATAAAGAAAAAGGAAAAGTCATTTTTAAAATAAATAAATATGAAAAAAAATTGTCAGAGCCAAAAGAAATAGAACATCTATGTCTCCAAATTAAGGAGCTTAATAAATATCAAGCAAGAGAAATGAAAAAAAGACATAGAATCATAAAATTCTAGAACATTAAAGACAAAGTGAAGATAGTAAAAGAAAAAGTCATCCATAAAGAGGTAAAAAGAATCAGATGGAAAAATTCTGAAGAGTGCAGGCATGCGCTCCCTCTTTCGTTTTGCCTCGTTGCAGCCGAGAAAGCAACATGGGTCACCAGCAGCTCTACAGGAGCCATCCGAGAAAATTCGGCCAGGGTTCTCACTCTTGTTGCGTTTGCTTAAACCGGCACAGTCTGATCCAGAAATATGGCCTCAATAAGTGCTGCCAGTGTTTCCCAGTATGCGAAGGACATCAGCTTCATTAAGTTGAACTAAGTGTGAACTTCTTGAATGGGTCATCAAGCATATCTACTTTCCTCAGAAACAATACTAACTCTCTGTATATAAATAAAAATGTTAAAACTTAAAAAAAAAAAAAAGAATCAGATGGGTATCCAACTTCTCATCTGTAGCACAAGATGTTAGAAGACAGTGGAGCAAAATTCTTACGAGGAATGATTTCAGCCTAATACCTAGTAGCCCAAACTATCAATCCAGTGCAATTTAAATACATTTTCAAACAAACAAGAACTCAGAAGTTTGTCACTCATGCATTTGTTTTTAGGTAGGAATACAATTGTTTTGAGGATGATTACTAGGAAAGGGGATTCTAAAAGAGAAAGGATGATTAAGAGCTTAGAAAAACTTGAGCTATGATACGGACTCACAATGCAAGAAAAAAATTAACAGAAACTCCAAGGGCAAAAAAATCACCCAACGCCCAAATCAAGTTTTTAAATCACACACACACACACACACACACACACACACAAATACCAGGAAAGTTTTCCTCTGAGTGCCAGAGGGGTCATAGCCCTGGAAGCATAGATAAGGAAGTGTAACAACAGCCCAACAAATAATGGCTCTGTAGCAAATTATTAGTTTTCACTTTTTAGAATCAACTTATAGATATAAGGAGACTGTAGAAGAGAATCTAACCATAATCAGCCTTCACAAAGTAAAAGTGGAGATGAAACTGGCAAAGATTGGCAGTAGAAGTGGGGGATGAGATACCGGTAAAAGGAACAACTTAGCCACATCTTAACTTCTAAATGGGGGCGGGCAAGAGATATGACCCATAGGTAAGGAGACCAGAAACAGCAGGGGTGACCAGGGGAGAAACTAAGACCACTAACAGAACTATATGGGCAGGACATTGTTTAAGTGAGCTAAATCCTATGTATTGACACAGTAAAGGAACAAACATACTCTATTACTGCAAACACACTATTTAGAGACAGGAAGGTAACTACCTGAAGAATTAAAATCAGTAGGAGGTAAAGCTGTCTCTGTGAATGAAGAGGGTAAAGAATTTCAGTATAAGCTCTATTAGCTTTTGTAACCATATATATTCATTATTTGAAAAAAATAATTTCTTCTAAAAATTCAAACATTTCACTCAAAATATTTTTAAATTTCTCAAACAAAACCAGATGATCTGGAATATGTACATATTACATAACCATTATTTATTTTTTATTTGATTTATTTTAGCTAAGCATTTAGCCTGAATCCCCAATCTCCATGTGCCAGAGCTTCCTAGTAGCAATGGCACATTATCAACAGAGCTTTAATCACAGCAGTGAAGCCAAGTCCAGCATAAGCGCAAAAGATGGTGTGGCTCAGGTTTTCCACACATGACTAATGTACAAGGGCCAGAACAATGAAGCCTTTCACGCATGTACTAGGCTTCGCTCCATAGATTCATCAGTAATTGATGGGGCTGTCTTCTGGTAAGTGGGGAAATCAGCACAGTCTAATTGCTCTGTCTCAGGACGTCTATATCCTTACCAGCCTTGCCCTCAGGTGAGCGCTCGGGCTGCCAGATCATCTGCAAAATTGCCAGGGAGAGCTGAGAAGGGCAGTATGCAAAGAAAGAAAACTCTTCAAATCACCAAGAGCCATAACAAATAAGTTTGCAAAGAAAACAGCAATTATGTCATAGAATACTCCGATTAATTTGAAAATATTGATCTCAAGGATGCAAGAAGCTACAGTATTACATTTAAGACATTTTACTCCTAGTGTCACAGTACTAACATATCCATTAGCTATGATTCAAAAGGAACTAGAAGCAAAACAAAATTGCATGTAAGAAGAATGGAGAATATTTTCAAGAAGAAAAAGGAATTATTTTGATACATAACAAATTTTTAAAATGCTATAATGTAATGCAGAGATTGAAAAAAATGACCCTAGTTACATAAGAAATCCCTAACTGCATATAAATTATGAATATAGTTAAAATGGTATTGTTTCTCTGACACCAAGTACTTAGCATTTTGTGAAATCAATATTCATAATGATCCATGATGAACACATTAGAAGATGAAAAATATGCATTGATAATTATAACATCAAATATGAAAACGATACATACTACAACTATAGATGAGTCGGCCATCTCTCTACAACACATATAAACACATATGCAGACAGTCTAGCTATGTCCACTGAGAGCGTATAGAAGCAAAGACCCCTCCCTCGGAGCAACGAGCATATCTAGAACTCATTTCTATATACATTCTCCATTGAAAGAAATCAGGGCTCTTTGAGCAAATATCTGATTCCAGGGTGGCGCTGGGAAAGTCAAGAACATCTTGCTATGCCAGGAAGTAAACGAGTACTCAAAGGTTGATAAAGACATGTTAAAAGGATATAGGAGTCTTTGTGAAGGAAGTCCTCCTAGCCAAATCTGAAACAATTTGAACATCTAAATAAATAATGATAGAAAGAGATCATAATCCATGAAACATACTAAGAATCCTTGAGTCCATATTGGTGTAAATAAATAAGTGAATAAATAAATAAGAAAGGAAGGCTCTTCCTTACAGTAAAATGTAATTAATGTGGAAGAAATAATGGAATTAGAAAATCATCATTTGGCAACCATTCTGTAATAACTGCTTCAGACAAGAATCACAAATGAAGTTAAAACTAATAAAAGTTGATGAGAAATAGATATTTTACAGTCTCAAAGCACCTCCTGGCAAAAGGAAAAATTTTAAGCCCACAATGGAGAAAACAGACCAACTCTACCTTAACCAAGTAAGCAAGGTTAATATCACCAGCAATGGGACAAAGAGATAGCCTATCTGCTGATATAATATAATAAGAAGCACAGAGCACTTCTGTGGCTTTTCTGCCAAAAATGCATAACCTGAATCAAATTCTGAGGAAACAGACAAACCTAATTAAAGAATATTACAAAAACTAAATAGGCTATGCTCTTCAAAAATGCCAAGGTCATAAATGTTAAAGATTTAGGAACTATTTTAGATGAAAGAAACTAAATAGACATGACAGCTATATGCAACATGTATTCCTAAATTGGATCCTAGATCCTGACTGTCTTCTTTTTGTTTGTTTTCTATGAAGGACAGTAGTGGGACAATTGGAAAAATTTGAATACTTGCCACATTTTGATAATTATTATAGTGATTCTGTAAGAGAATGTCCTTGTTTTTAGGAAACTCACAATTAACTATTTAGGGAAAATAGAAGTATATGTCTGCAACTCTCAAATAGTTCAGAAAAAAGACACTAGGTAGAGCTAAAGCAAATATGGTAAAATTATAACATTTGGGGAATCTGGGTGAAGGGGATATAAAAACTGCTATACTGTTTCTGCAACTTGCATTTAAGTCTAATTTTTTTTCAAAATAAAATTTAAAAAATAAAATAAAATATATGTGCCAACTCCTCTCACAAACATGGAAAGGAATGAAAGCATTAACAAGTGTATTTACACCACAAACTGACATCTCATTATATTACTTAAGTGCATGAAATTACCTTTACATTTAAATCTGTGACACCATTTTCAAGGGAAAGAACAACTTTAATATTGTAAAAAGTACACATAAGCTACCATGAGCATATATAAAACACTGTAGTAATGTTCTCTTGGTAGAACACTGTCTTCCCCCCACAGGCCATAAGCCCCAGAGCACTAAGTCAGATCATCTGTGAATCCCCAACATTTAAATACTCAACAAACATTTAGAGAAATGAACTGAAACAAACTACACAGATAATCCCTATCTAACAGCTTTCTTGTTATAATCAACTCTAAGATTCCATTCTGGTTGTTAAAGTTGCTGGGATATGGATTTGTGACATTAGTTCTCAAACTAAACCCAGAAACAGAATCTTCCACATCCAGGAATACTAAATCCAAGTCAGACTCTAGGAAACCAGTTTACAAGACGCTGCACAGCTGGGAACACAACATAGTTGAGGGTCCCTTGGACACTAATTCTGTTTTCCCTCCCTAAGAGAGGAATGTAACCTTGAACAAAGAAAGGCCATTATTATAAACGCTGCTGTTAAAAAACAGAATAGAAAAGGTCTGTGATGCCCCGAGGACCGACGCACCAGGAACGGGGCCCTATGAGGGCTGCTGGGCTCCCCGGGAAGCTGCGCTGAGAGGCTCTTTACCTGTTCCTACTCCTCGTGACCGCCCACTCCCAGTGCGCTTCTGTATCCAAGGAAATCCAAATGGGAATTTCACTACAAAAAGTAAGACCTGATTTTCAACTTTATTTACTTAGCAACATCAAGAAGACTAACAGGATAAATGGAATGATTTGCACATCTCTACGCATTAGCAAAGACGGATAGAGGACCACTCTCTGTGGATGGGGCTGCGAGAAACATTTTTTTTTAATATTAAAAACATGGTCCTGAAATACACATTCCACCTAGGAAGATTAAGTTAAATAGTAAGAAATATGCAAGGCAGTAAAGGTATATATGAGAAGAACCTAATTTAATGGTATAGACATTAAATGCTAGTACCTTTCAGAGAAGAGGAAGATTAAGATGGATTGTAGCAGTTGGTGAAAGTATTTTTTTAAAAATACTTTCTTTAAATTAAAAAAAGTTTTATTGTACAACACACGGAATATAGCCAATATTTTATAACTATAAATGTAATATAAGCTCTAAAAACTGTGGATTACTATGTTGTACACCTGAAACTTATATTGTATGTCAACTATACCTCAATTTAAAAAAAGAAAAAATAGTTTGCAAATGAAGTAAACGTTATCCAAAAGCCCCTTGAAAACACTGCTAAATTTTGGTAGCCTTATAAATAGACTAAGAAAAAGAAAAATTATAAGCTAAATCTTAAAACTTAAGGAAGAACTAAATTTTTATAAAATTTATAACTTTAATAAATTAAATATTCCTTTCAAACCCCCCCAAAATGTTTTAAGTGACTTAGGCCTTACCTTGTTCCAGAAAAGATTTAAGCCCTATTACAAGGAAAGGTAAATTATAACATGAAAAGTACACCAGAAATGAAAGAAAACAAAAGGTATGTAAACAGTGGAACCAGCTAAAAAGTATCTACCACATTTGATAAGAGAGCACTAAACTTTACTTAACAACAAAAGGAAACCCAGCCAGTTATATAACTCATAATTTATTTATGCAAATGATTCCCACTCAGAAGTACAATTTCAATAGTAACATGAAATAGAAATCTAGACCTGCTGTGTGGGGAAAGAATTGGGACAGAGGTAATAATCTTAAAGCAAACACTGCAGAACACCCAGTGGAACAAGAGTGTAAAGGGCATCAACTCAGACTTCAGGCACCAAGACAAAGTGCAAAGCAGTAAAAGCAGTTCTCTTTGTAAAATATTATTAATCAAATATCTACCTCAACCAAAATAAAATATTTACAAAGCTTCTATATACTAGTGCTACTTCCTGCTCTATCCTCCCAAACACTGCAAAACGTACACCAAGGCAAGTAAATGAAACATCTTATTGAATAAGATTATTACTCATCGTTCTACGAAAGACAGTTTTAATTTTAAATTACTGAAAAAGTAGCACCTTCTTTCTGGCTGTAGTAAACTGGCAAAGGTCACAACTTCTTGGAGATTATAAAATTCCATTATCTAGGCTTCCCTGGTGGCGCAGTGGTTGAGAGTCCGCCTGCCGATGCAGGGGACACAGGTTCGTGCCCCGGTCCAGGAAGATCCTACATGCTGCGGAGCGGCTGGGCCCGTGAGCCATGGCCGCTGAGCCTGCGCGTCCGGAGCCTGTGCTCCGCAACGGGAGAGGCCACAACAGTGAGAGGCCCGCGTACCGCAAAAAAAAAAAAAAAAAAAATTCCATGATCTATATTTGAAGAATATCTTCCTCCCTTACTAGAGCAGCTGTTTCCACTTTGGGATTTAAAGTACCACTAAACTTTTAAAAATTGGGGGACATATACTAGATTACCAACTATTTTATACTACCAAGTGAGGACACTTAAAAAAAAATAACCAAAAACAAATTTTCAAAAGAGAGGAAGAAAATGTGAGTTTATTAAAAATACACCAAAAAAAGACTGATTTTCCTAATTTTGCTTAAGACTAGTAGAAGTTTCATCATCAAGTACTATTTTGGATTAGAGTAGCTCTCAAATATTTTTGATTATGGCCAACATAGGTGAAGCAAAAGACTCTAAAAGCGTACTTAAACCACTGTTTTCAACTTTTTTTAGTAGAAAATTAATTCTGTGATGAAGAACTGGAAAATAACAAAATCAAAAAGCTGCACTAAGCATGTCACCAGTAGCAAAAAGGAGCTGTATACTATTTAACTTACTAGAAAAAAATGTGAACTTCTACACATGGTTTTATATTATAATGTCCCAAGAGCTTTAATAGAACCCAGAAAACTTATCACTCTTGCCTTTATATTTATTTCAATAATTTAAAAAAAACTCACTGGCAGTACATCACAAAGGTTATAGTATACAAATGTCACTACTTTAACAATGGGAGTAGAGATCATTTGCATTTGAGCCAAAAATAACATTTTTAAATGTAGTTATTGGATAACAGGCATCAAAACCACTACACTGTTAATGTAAATATTAATCCTGTGTAGTCTTTTCTAATTTGTCTCCTATGGTTTTATTACAACACAGACTGTGAATAACAACCATCATCAGAAGGCACGTTAAACAAATTAAAGGAGCCAGTGGACAAGCAGCCTGGGATTTTCAATAATTGGCAGCATTAAACTGGGTTTGCAAAGTTTGGAAAAGTGAAGCTTCCAAGAGTTAAATGAGATCCAGGCCTTAACGACCACCAGGATTCAAGCTCTAGGTGACTGCCCCAAAAGCTGCCCTCACTACAGCTCAACTAGATTCAGTAACTCCTCCAAATATATTCTAACGAAAACTTAAAAAGAAACCTTAGATCTTATCTAAGATCCTGGGGGATGAGATGCAACAGTGTGATACATATGCACATATAGGATGAGGACATATGGATAAAGACATGGGTAGAAAAAAAGCATGTCTCATTTGCCCCAGGTGAGCACTTTTCTATCCTCCAAATCACCTAAAAAGCACTAGGCTATAAAAAAAGGTTAGGTAAAACTATCTACTGACTTGTCATTCAGAACATGATACAAAAAATTAATCTAATAGAAAGCAAAGAAAGATAAATTATGACTCAGTGTACTTACCCAGAAAAGAAAAAAGAAGTTAACATCAATGCATATTTAACTACAAACAAATTTGTTTATTATTATTAAATTAGAGAGACAATAAGGTGAGTGCGAAAGAGAAACTGCCTGGACTGAAAGCAAAAGGGTGTGATTTAGGGCCAACTACTTAAACCTGCTGTGCTAAATTTTCTTAATCTAAAAAATGAGGATAATAATGGTTCATAACTCAAACCATTACACAAGCTGATATTTGTTATGTTTCTAGACGAGTGCCTAGTACATAGTAAACATGTCAGTGATTATTATTTCTGTTTAAAATTATTTTTAACACCACAGAGAAGAATTTGTAAATCTGATCAAGCATAAAAAAAAGTCTACATTCTCTTTCAAGAGGTCCTGTTGGCTTGTATAAAGTTTCATCAGTAAGGAAATATATACATATATATATATATATATATATATATATATATATATATATATACATGCTGAAACTTTATCATCACTTAATCTCAAATATCTACTAGGTTGATAATTGTTTAAAGTCACCTACCTGCCAAGTATAACCCTTTATGATTTCTGAAGGCATTGGAATTACAAGGAGATTTTGAAAAATAAATGCAGCCTGAAATTAAAGGAAAAAAATGTCAATACTGCCATCTTGTTGTCATGTCTGAAATAACCAATATAGTGTTATTTAATAACAAAAAAGCATATCCCTGGTCAGCTGCACATGCTGAGAGGTCATTATGAGAACTCCCCACTGCCCTTCCTGTTAGGTGATGACATAGTAGTGGGGGAAACTACTTCACAAGCAAAGATATTTTTTCCTATTTCAGAATTTTGTCTTTCCAAAAAATGATCTGTAAACCATAAACTGTTCTGGTAGTATTTAAGAAATCGACTTCATGTTTCTATTATCCTCCTACAGATCATATACACACACCTTTCTCCCTATCTTTTTCTTCCTCTCTCATACAAGCTCCTCCCAATAAAAAACTGCTAACTAGAAATACAAACCACAAATGTCCAACTTAACCTCCTAGGTCCTGAAGATGGTCAAATTAAAAAATCATACTAATTATGAACACTGATTATCTATTTAGTGAAAGATTATAACGGGAGAATAACCAGAGTAACAGAGGGGATCCAAAGGGAGTGAAATTTTCAACCACCTTAACTGGAAGCCAGTAGACAGTCTTTAAAGTTGGTAAATCAAGAGGAAGCTACAAGTTTAAGCATTATTATTAAAAAAAAAAACAAATAATAAGAAAACTACAGCCTTTGGATTTTGAAACTGGAAACTGGCTAATGGTGGGCCCAGGAGCTGCTGTTTTCTTTACAAGCTTCTAAGCATTATTTGATTACTGTTCTTAAAATGGTCTGCATCACTCATCACTTTGATAAAAGCAGCAGTAAAGAAAATAACAAACTATTTAGAAAGAATTAAAATAGCATTTACTTTTCCTCTTACATGTTATATAATAAATACTACAGAGTATTTTGACAGCCCCTTTTCTTAAGTAAAGCTTTATAAACTTACACACTGAGATCATATAAAAGTAATTTCTTTTCCTGTGAACTACTTTTCAATGTGTAATAAAATAGAAGAGTCCATTTAAAATGCACTGAATTCTGCTTTGATCTTTCAGAGTAAAGGACTCCTGTTCTGACTGTGAATCAATACCATTTTGTTCTCTATAACCATTTCATTTCAGTTGTTCGCAGGTCAAAGAGACAACGGTCAGTGGTGAGCCCACAGTGTTGAACAGGGAGTATGGTTCCTAAGAACTACCACAACAGGTCTCTGAGGGAAAACGGGTGGGGCTAAACAGACAGGCCTACCTCCCGGCGTACCATGCTACACTCCGACTGGTCCAGAAGAATGTTCACCACGGTTCCCCAGAGCCCACCAGAAATGTTTTGACAACTGTTTGCTAAGGCCACACAGCCAGTTTCAAGGGTAGTCAGTGCCGATCCTAATCCCAGTGAAGTGAACCTCACCTGTTCAAATTAGAGAAAACGTTGTGAAACCAAAGAACCCGATTTCACAACATGAATTCTCAATTTTTCTGGTACATAAAATATCACATTTTTATGACACTGTCTTGACGATCCTAAATTATAAGATACTTAAAGAATACCGTCCTATAAGTTTATGAGTGAATAAAACTCCTATTCCATGATTTAAGAAAAGTAATAATATAGGTTATAAAAGCTAAATAAAAGCAAATGTCACAAAAAGTCAAAACCAGCTATAAGTAAGACTAAAAATTATAGTTCAAAAGTCTTTTTCTAGGGAAAGCATAGGGTGCCTACGTATCTTTCATGAACATGATTCTTGTTTATTTCTCATTTTTAAGAGGATACTATTATTTTGTTCCACCTTCCTTAATTTTTCAGTGTTTCTTTCAAACAAATGGTTTTAACTTCTTTGAAACTTCTTTTCAAACAGAAGTAATTGAATTATCTTTTTAAAAGGTACTTAGTATTTTCCCCAAAATTCTTTTAAAAGAAAAATGTTTCAAAAGAGATTGACATGGTGTAACGTTTGCCATAGTACCCCCACTGCTCAAGCTACGTATCAGGTGAACTTGTGAATTTTGATTTCAGAACAGAGTTTCACTGATAACCACAGGGTAACAAACAGCAATGCAGTCATAAGGCAGTCAAGCACCAAGTCCAAGTTCAATGTGGCTCGAGAATGTATCTCTAGCTGTTAACAGCACTATATTATATACACAAAAATTTGCTAAGAGGGTAGATCTTATGGTAATTGTTCTAATCACAAAAACAAGCAGTAAGAGGACAGAAGAAACTTCTGTAGGTGAAGGATATGTTTACGGCATTGAATCTGGTGATGTATATTTCAGGGCTGTATACTTATCTCCAAATTCATGAAGTTGTACACATTAAATAGGTACAGCTTTTTGTATGTCAATCATATCTCAATAAAGTGGTTTAAAAAAATCAAATCAGTAGACAAATGGCTAAAACTGGAAAATTCATTAATATAAAACGCTGCATTGTAATGATACTATTCTATTACATGACACTCAAAAGTCACTTGGCTGCTATCCTTCTAAACTGTTTAAAAATGGCTGGACTTCTCCAATAATATTTTGCTGTTCTTTATAAAACTGATAGATTCTATAATAGTTCCTTTCTTACTATTTTTAATCTGTACTCTGAATCTGACTGAATAGGGGGTACCATGAACTGAATAATGTACCCCCAAAATTCATATGTTGAAGCCCTAACTCCTAATGTATTTGAGGAGAGGGCTTTTAGAAGATAATTAAGGTTAAATGAGACCATGAGGATTGGGTCCTAATCTGATAGGATTGGTGGCCTTATAAGAAGAGGAGGAGAGAAAAGGTCATATGAGCATGCAATGAAAAGGGAACCATCTGAAAGCCAGAAAGAGTCCTCACCAAACTTGACCATGTGGGTGGGCACTTTGATCTTCACGTCCAGCCTCCAGACGTGTGAGAAAATAAATTTCTTTGTTCAAGCTACCTAGTCTATGGTGTTTTATTATGCAGCCCAAACTGACCAAGACAGGGGGTAAATATAGCTTAAGGTATAGCACTAAAATAACCTCATTTTGGAAAATATGAACAAGTATATGCATACATGTTTTGTTTCATTTGTTCTTTAATCTACACATAATGGACTCGATTTTCCTTCACACTGACCTCTGGGTCTCGGTCAACCCACAACGGAATCAACCAAGCCAATCCCTGTTGAGTGGTAGCATGTTCTTCACTGTGACTACCCAAAGGCAAGAACCAAAGTGACATCCACTCCTAGAATGAAAAAAAGGGAACAGAAACGCATCAGGTACATTTCTAAGGATAAAACAGAGTTCAAAATAACTGAATTTTTAAAAATCAAAACAAAGTAGAAATATGCTTAAGACTTGGTTTTAATTCATTATTTAGCCAACACAAGGCAAACAACAATCTCAGCTCCTCCTTAAAAAGTTATACATAACAATTTTTCTTCAGAACAGCTACTTTCCCCATGATTTAGATAAAACATAGTTCTCTAGTGCATGCAGATTTCAATCAAAATAAATTTAAAATAAAATTCAGATTTGTGTAATATACAGCTTCTAAGAAACATCTTTGACAAAAATCATTTTTGTCTCCTAAAAAGACAAGTCAAAAGACATTTTCCTAGAGTAAACATATAGGCTTGAAACGTGTTAGACACAGCACATTCCCTTTCTAGCAACTGTGGGAAGACAGACAGCTTTGAAAGCCCTCACCGAGCTCTGGGCCTGGGCCATCATCTCATGGGATAAGTGAAGCAAGCAGAGAACCGTGCTCTTTGTGACACCTTTTCCCATGAAGGACATAGCATTTCCTCCACGCTCCACATAAAAAGAAGTAATGACCTGAAAAACAAATGCAAACAATTTTGTGGCAGCTTTACTCTTAGTGGCTAAATATATACCTTTCTACTGACTTGTCTGAATTGAATCCTAACCACATAAAGTATATTATAATATTCTTAGTTTATACATTTAAAAGTGGTTAAGAAGGTAAATTTTATGTTATGTGTATTTCACCACAATTAAAACAAACATTCTTAGTTTAAATTGTTTTCCTTTGGAATTTGTACAAAGAATGTGTAGTATCCTCCTAGAAGATTTTGTGATTTAAAATATGCTCGTAACATTCTTCAAATGTTATAGTATCCTTTAAGTAAAAGAGTTTATTTTATAAATACCTTGTTGAAAAGTATACTTAGAAATTGCTAGCTATATAAAACTCTTACTAACTACCAGATTTAGGCTAAGTTTTCTGGAAGTATGGTTTGAATGTAAATGGACATTTACATTTCTAAGCGATCTTAGATTTCTACTCCATATTTAAGCATATATTTATTACTTAAATCATTGCCTGTCAACTTTTTCTCTCCCACCTACCTGAGGGCTTTAACACATTTCCATCAGTAACAACAAAAGAAATGTTTCTTATCTGAAGCTATTATGCCCTTATCTGAGAAGCTGAATCAGAATGAACATGGGGAGTTAGGACACAGCAGTTTGAGAAAAAGTCCTTCCACCTGATTTAGAAAATCCTTTAAAATACGTGACAAACTCTTCTGGAAAATTTCTGTGTAAATCACATATTGTCCCCCATATAGGGGTGCAATAAATATTTGTTGACACTGAATAACAAGCATCATTACAGCTTTCAACTCAAAATAAAAAATTTAAAGTGACAAAAGATCACTTTATAATTCACAAAGTTTTAATAAAAAAAAGAATGCTAACTATATTTAGGTGCCAATACATTATGAAGGAAAAACTTGTGAATCAAAGCAATCAAAACCACATGTTATCTAATACAGCAGAAAGTATTTCAATTCAGCCACCCAAGGACTCAATGCTTTTATTCAGCACAGTAAGCCATTTTGTCTTATAACAGAGACTACTTTTTAGTTTGGATTCTTTTCAGCTCATGCAGCAAAGAAGATTAGTTTAAAAAAAAATGGCATAAATATAAATCACGTTAGGCACAGCTTATTTAACAAAAGCAATTTATTGGTAAGATAACTTGGGGATTTTGACTTAAATTAGAATTTTCATAAACCAAATAACTGTATAGTATGTCTGAAAATGAAACAGTTTGGCCAGGGGTTAACAACTACAGGTGACTGCTACAGGAGCCCTGCTCTACTATTCTTTCTGCCTATGTATATGTTTAAGGTTTTTATAATTAAAAGTTTAAAACTTTAAGGGACTATTTTAGAAGAGATCCAAATGATCAAGTCTTTATTATCTTCCTATATGTCACTGGAGAGAGCTATATTGTCATGGTTTAGGTTTTAGCTTAAAAGGGATAAGTCAAGAACGTTGATATTATCTCCTTTCAATTTACCGTCAGATCCCTGGAATTATACTTCATATATAATTTTTAAGGCTTTATTTATCATAGTTTATTCACCTATCATAATGAATCATGCTTAGTCTAAAAGTCTCATTTCCCAACGACAAAAGGCAAATACTGCATTCAAATTTCACTGTGCAGAAACAAAATATCTAATAATGAATTACAACTCCCATCTGAAAAGGAATCAGCTTTAATCAATGAGAAACTATGAAGCAAATCATTTGGACCAACAATGGCTTGTTTCAATGTCCAGTTACATGAGCATTACTTTATTCTCTAAAAGATCAACTTAGCCAGTAGTAAAATAAAGAAACCTGTTTAGCTAGCTAAGTAAGCAGAAGGACCCAAGTAAGATTTAATAGGACGCCGACACAATTTCTAACAAAAGTGACAGATTTTTTTCATATTATTTTCCTGTCATTTAATGTAAAGACATAAAGATTTTCTTCCCAAGATGTTATATGAAGCATAACATGTACTCCTCTGTTTATACCAAATAAAGATTTGTTATCAGATTTTCATAAGAGTGAAACATTATAAAACAAGCATCACACTTTATATCTATTCCTTAGCTAATAAACTGTATTGATTTTTATTACCTCAAAGACAACTGAGCTTAAAATGACAGTATTGTCTTTTTTCCCCCCCGACTTCTTACTGAGAACTAAGCCTTTTTGTTCTCCAATAACATAGAAAGCTCATTTTAATTTCAGGTATTTGAAACACAGGTGTGATCTGAAGTCTCTCCTGTTACACAATTTTACAAACAAAAGTACTTCTGAGGGTTTCTAAATATAAACAACGTAACACTTCTTCAATTACTGCTGTAGTAGGTCCTCACATATCCCTGATCTGAAACAGATAAAAATCACTTAACAGAGGAGATGTGTTCCAAAAGGTTTTTAAATGGAGTATTTATAAATCACATTACCAATAATGCTATAAATTAGGTACTTGTAGACTGAATTATATTAAATGCATTGGAGGAGCTTATTTCTTAAAAAACATTATGGTAAGTTTTTAGCTAATACATCTATTCTAAAAAATTCATATTATTTCTGATCATGGACACCTTGAAGCATGAGATAATTAATTTACTGACAGTTTGCTCTTTTTCAGTATTTACAAGTATTCAAGATAAAAAAATTATTTCACTAAATTGACTACACTAAAATTCATATTAAATTTTATAGTACAGCTGAGAGTATTTAGAATTTTGAAATATTTTTTAAAAAACAAGACGTACTTTTGGAAACAAATCCTAGATAATATCATCTGAAGCATGATTTACAGCTGAATATATAAACATCACCTAAAGTATGATTTAATAATGAAAATACAAAAATTAAACACACATCATTTACATTCATTTACATCACATTTCCAGTTATTCAAACTTTATTCTAATTTTAAAATCATAGATAAGATACAACTAAATTATTCACTATCTGTCCACTATGTACAAATCACTGTCCTAGGCCAGTGGGGAGCTGGGGGTAGCGGAAATGGTCCACAGATGATTCTCACAAGCTCACAGTCTAACAGATCAAAGCATAAAGCAAAATAAAAATACAATGTATTAAGTGCCATAATAGTGGCATATATAAACTGCTTGAGGTACATAACCTGTAGAAGAGATCAGTCAGTCAAGTAATACTTACTGGGTGACTATGTGTGAAAGAATAAAAAAAGGCTTACTAAAGGAAGGCAAATGAACAAGTGAGATCTTCAACTTTGTGTAGAGATTGCCACCCAAAGAGAAAAGAAGCTATATAAAAGAAAGACTTTTTTTTTTTTTTTTTTTGCGGTACGCGGGCCTCTCACTGTTGCGGCCTCTCCCGTTGCGGAGCACAGGCTCCGGACGCACAGGCTCAGCGGCCATGGCTCACGGGCCCAGCCGCTCCGCGGCATGTGGGATCTTCCAGGACTGGGGCACGAACCTGTGTCCCTTGCATCGGCAGGCGGACTCTCAACCACTGTGCCACCAGGGAAGCCCAAGAAACAGACTTTTTAAGCATGCTTTTTTATTTAATGAGAAGAACCACATATAACTGAAACTTCAAGAGATGTGGGGAAAATTTTAAACAGAGATAAGACTCAAAATGCTAGATTATAATGAGCCTTATGCACTTGAAAAAGGAGATTGGGAGTGAAAGGTTTCTGTTTTGAAGGATGATCTGGTGGTGGGTAGAGACCACTGGCAAGTAGAAACGTGCAGCACAAAAAGGAATAGGAAGTTACGGACATGATTTGGTCAAAACATTCCATGTCTAGAAAGCCCATCACTTCTGATCAGTTTATTCATCTTCCAAACCTCTCTCTACACTGCTTCCTACAGGAGCCTTGCCTGAATTCCTAACAGTTAAAGATGCCAACCTCTATAACTGAACCTTTCAAGGCAAGCAATGCTGGCAGACTTGGTCACTAAGCAAACAGTGATCCATTTATAGATCTAGACAGTTTATTACTTACATAAAAAGCATAAGCAAGAGTAGGCAAAGGTGCCAGCTCTCAGTGTCCCTTTTACAGGGTGACACTGAAACAAAGGGGCCAGATGACAGCAGTGCAATGGCAGCGCACTCTTGCTGAGGAGCTCAGGCCAAGCTGCAGCTGAGCCATCTATAGCCTGCTGCCGTACCCCAAGGGAGCGAGGCAGAAAGCCCGCGAGTGCATCAGAACCCAGGAGGTGATAAAAACAGGCCCGTGACACACTTCCTAAGAGAAAGTGAAGTGAATGAGCAACGGCCTTGTAGCAGTTCCTTACAGGCTTCTCACGTTCCAAAAGGATCACAGGAAGTTCTGCCAGAGCTTAGATCAGCCGCACCTAAGCCCTGCCTACGTGGCCCATGTGCAAACACACAAAGCTGCCAGGGTACCGTGGCAAAGCTGTTCTCTTACAGAAACCTATCACTGCTCTATTCACTGCAACATTCTTAAAATATACTGGACTAAATGATGATGAAAACAAGGCATAAAGTTAAGGCCATGATTGGAAGGTGATTAGAGCTAAAAATATATTTTTGAGAAAATTTTTTAAAAAATCAGTGAAATAAGGCTCTACCTTAAAAAGGTAGGAAAAAGCCATAAATTAAACCAAAATAAGAAGGATATAAATACAGGCAGAAATTAATAAAAGAGGGAAAAAAACATTAAAGGGGGATAAACAAAGCCAAAGATTCATTCTTTGAAAAGACTAATAAAACATACAAACCACTAGTAAGGCCAATCAACAAAACTGGAGAGAAGGAAAAATCAATGTCTGGAATGAAATGGGACCTCATACAGATCTGACAGATATTTTAAAAACAAGATGATGTGATGAACAATTTTAGGGCAATGAATTTGAAAATTCAGATAAAATTCAGTAAAACATAGCTTACTAAGATTGACACACAAAAAATAGGAAATCTGAGCAATTCTAGATCTACTTTAAAAATTTACTTCATCTATAATCTTCCCAAAAAGAAAACTCCAGTCCCAGATTGCTATACTGTCAACTTAACATTTAAGGAAGAAATAACACCAATTCAAGCCAACTATTCCAAAAAGAAAAAAGAGGAAGTTACATAAAGAAAAAGAGAAAATTATATAAGGATGGACTTATTTTGATATTAAAAAACTGACAGAAGTTTTATGAGAAAGAAGATAGATATAGTAATTCTAGAAACTTTTTTTGCCAATGAAAATAGGTAGAATAATTCTAAAAACATTAACAAACTCAATCTGTTTATATATAAAAAGAATAATACATCACAAACCAGTTGAAATTTTTCCAGAAATGTAAGGTTGTTTACCATTTTTAAATCAACCAATGTAATCCATCATCTTATGGAATACAAAAAAAAAACCCATATGATTATCTTAAAAGATACAGAAAAAGCAATACACACTTATGATTAAAAAAATTGTTAGCAAAGTAAGACTAAAAGAAAATGTCCTTAATCTGACTTTTCTTTAAGTAATTGAAAAAAGACTACCACAAATAGCTTGCTAAAAGATAAAACATTAAAGGCCTTTCCTTTGAGTTTGGAAGCAAGGACTGCTGGGTACACAATTAACATATAAAAACTGAATATATTTCCATACATCAGCAATAGTTAGAAAATAAAATTTCACAGAAGATATAATATACTCATTTTCAACACAAGTGTACAGTGGCAGTATCTAAAATTGCCCTAAACAGGAAGAAAAAGAGAAGCCAAATTGTCCTTCAGCATTGTAGTAGAGAGAATACTACACAAAAATGAAATTAAACTCCACCTACAGGAAGCAAAATGAGTTAACTCTCATAAGCATAATGTTAAAAAGAAATACAATTGCATTTAACAAAATCAAGAGAATGAGAAATTATTGTATATATGGACACATAATTAAGTGGTAAAACCATCAAGAAATGCAAAGAAGTTATTACCGTAAAAATCAAAATAACAACTACCTTCAGAGGAGGAGTAGAGACTGGAAGTCGTTATGACGAAAGCTTCTAGGGTGGTGGCTACTCTCTATCTTAGGATCAGGGTGGTGACATGTGTGTTCATTATGTGATAATCAATGAACTATGTATTTATGTTTTGTGTATTTTCTGCATGTGTTGTATTTTACAACAAAAGGGTTAATAAATGCAAAATAAGTTACCCAAATAAAGGGGCTTAATGAAGTGTAAGGCTTACTTTTCTTGAAAATGAGCTTATTCATAAAAGTAATCTTACTTATATATTTGCTAATAAAAATCATTAACACATTTAACCATTAATGAGCCATAAACACTGAATAATAATCTACATTCAATATAATAACACATACAGTGCACCTAATATTGTGCCTGGTACACACTGAGTGGTCAGTAAATAGTAAATAGCTATCATTTGGGGGTTTGTAAATAGCTATCATTTAGGGGTTTTATTATTGCTGTTTATAGTTATTGACTATTTTTACTTACTTCGAGGAGACCTGACAAGTACTTCACACAAATTTCTAGTGGCTTTGTGAAAGGAGAGTGTGAGCTCCATCCCGGAAATGCTGTAAGGTGGGCCATCCCTCGTAAGGTCCTCTCGAGGGACGGCAGGCCGTAGAAGCGAGGAGCGTCCGTGACTCTCAGACACTGGAGCAGCTTCAGAGCCAGCTGCGTTTGGAAAACGTAAAAAAGTTCCAAGCATTTCCTGTGTATGTAAAGGAGGAAAAAAAATCAACCACGGAGCAAACGTAACTGGCTTAATGGGCTTTCTTGGTGGTGGTGGAGGGTTACTAGCAACTTACTGTATCAAAAAAGTATGAACTGGTGGAAATGGCGGGAAATGGCAGAAAATACTCCCTCTTAAAACAAGACTTTTTAAGAAAAACATAGTTAATATACCATCCAGAGTATACGATGTAAAATATAAGTAACAATTACATTGAAAAATGCGTAAATGGGTATTATTATTGCCAACCAATAATGAAATTAGAAGTTAACATAGAGTTACCACATGAACCAGCAATTCCAGTCCTAGGTATATACTCAAGAACTGAAAACATATGTCCACACAGAAATTTGCACATGAATGTTCATAACATCACTCTTCACAACAGTGAAAGGTAGAAACAACTCATATGTCCCCCAACGGATGAATGGATAAGCAAAATGTGGCATATCCATACATGGACTATTATTTAGTCACTGTCATCTGCTACAACATGCATGGACCTTGAAAACATGATGTTAAATGAAAACAGCCAGACACAAAAGGTCACATACTGTTTCACTCCATTTATATGAAATGTCCAGAATACACAAATTCATAGAGAAAGAAAGAAGATTAATGGTTACCAGGGGCTTGGGTAAAGGGCAAATGGGGAGAGACTGCTTAATGGGTACAAAGTTTCTTTTGGGGGTAATGGAAATGTTCTGGAATTAAACAGTGATAGTTGTACAACACTGTATATATACCAAAACCCACTCAATTGTACATTTTAAAATGGTTAAAATTGTGAATTTAAAATTTTTAAGTCAGAGCTACAGATATACATTTGAAAATCATCCATGCAAAAATAGTTGTACAGTCATAAAATGGGTATGACTGCTCAGGCAGATGTGTAGAAAATTAAGAGAGAACCAAGAACTAAACCTAGAGACAACAAAATACTCTGTGTGTGTGTGTGTGTGTGTGTGTGTGTGTGTGTGTGTGTGTGTATGTGTGTGTGTGTGTAATTACAATCAGGCTATATCAGAAATTGATCTGAACTAAAAAACAAACCACCACAACTGATTTTTACTGAAGTCTTTTCTCCTCTTAATTTGAAACTAATGAAAAGTAAGACCCTTTAGAAATCAAAAGAAAACTAGGTTCTGTGTGAAGTTCCCAGACCTCCAATAATACAAATGGTACCTGTCGGTAAGTGCCACGGAACCGAGCAGCAGGGTGTTGAAGAGAGCGACCAGTTCTTTCTGGAGCTGCTGCCGGACGGCGGTGCGGATGTCATCTGCTTCCTCTCGCGCCTGGGACTCTGTCAGAAGCAGCAGCTCCAATAGTGGGTTTGGACTCTAAAAAATGGAATTTGTAAAACATATATTTACCCTCTAATGGAGCTGTATGCTGTTTCCCATAAAGGTTTTTTTTGCTGATCATGTTCTGGAGTAACTAAGTTATAGCGCCTAAATCGTAGGTTCCTACGGCATTAGTAGAGATGTTCTCAACTCAAAAGGTGCTTCATATGTTAACTCAAGAAAAGGAAAGCATATCCATTACAGAAAACTGAGGAAAATAGAGAGAAGCACAATGAGAAAAACAAAAGCCACCCATAATCACACCTCACAGAGGTAGCTGTTATTAGTATGTTGGTACATACCATTCTTTTTATGTGAGTGCAAACAGAATTATAATTCAATATTTTTAACAAAACTGAGATCAAGTGAAAAAATCCACTACTGTGACCATTTTTTTAAACAATGTTATTACCAATATTTCTTCAAAAACATTATTTTAGTATCTGATTGTTATTCAGCCATAAGGGTTTACCACAACTACTGGATAATCAGTGATTTCTAAGTTCAGTGAGCTGCAGCAGCATGCTCAACTCTGATTATACCCTACGTATGAATTCTAAGCAATGAAATCACTAAATCAAAACATTATAATAGTTTTAATGCTTTCAATGTATACTGCCAAATTGTCCCTGCAAAAAATGTACCAGTACATATGATTAAGGCCCACAGCACCCAAGCCAACGTTGAGTATTATTACTGTTGTAATCTTTGCCAATTTGACAGGCTGATAAACAAAGGAAACTAGTACTACTGAAATTTCAACCTGTTTTCCAACTTAAAAAAAAATAGCTAAAGGATGTATTAGATGATTTCTAGTAATATTGAGAGAGCAGAAAATGTTACATTAACCAACAGCATTAAAAATAGATGGAATATTTATCTATCATCCATAATGTCATAGGCACTGTGCTAAAAAAAAAAAAGAGAGAGAGAAAGAAAATAAGATTTTATTTAACTTTTGAGTTAAACTAGAAGAGCTGCATTTTCTTATTTTATAGATGGGCAAACAGAGGTTCATGAAGAGGGTAGGTAACTTAACCAAAGTCATATGAATGAGCAGAGCAAGAATTCAACCTCAGGACCATCTTACATCAGAGATAGTTAACATTCCACCCCCGGCATTATGTCACATCAATACTGCATATTACAACGTTCAAAAAGAGATAAAATCAAAATGTAATTACTGTTGTCATGGCATCCTTCACCTAAAGAATTCAATTCAAAAATAACTACATTCTTTTTAAGAAAAAGAAATTTCTTAAATGGGAAGAAAATTCCAAGTTGTTTACATTATGTAGTATGTACAGTATACTTCAACCAGGTACAAAGAATTAAAAATAATCTAATTGAGAGCTTTTGGAAAATACTGAGGAGAGATGCTTTACCTTTAACTTTACTATGTTTCACACCTAAGCAGCATTTTTTTTCAGCTTTTCCTTTCATCTTGAACAAGAAGTGTCTCACTTGGTTCAAGTAAAATTACATAAAACATAACTACAATTTCTAAGTTTCATACATGAATAAAATAACTAGACACACATTTAATAAAATCATAAAAATAAATATATATTCTATAGTATTCTTAGCCCCAAATAACCAAAGGCTTACACCCACACTCCCTCTACATTCCATAAATACTGACTAAACGAGCGAGCTGTTTTTAATGCAAACCCCATCTTGGTAAAATGTAATTTTACCATCAGCAATTATTAATTCTGATATACATATAAAAATTAAGTAGAAGCTACTGATTAACATATTAATATATTGAAGCAGTATGTAAATACCTAAAACTAAGACCCTTCCAAAGAATCTCATCCTATTAATAACTTATTTTTGCAGGTAAATTGCTGAGACTTTTTCCCTTTATAACATATCTTGGATTGACATGTTAACGTTAAGATTCAGTGAACCTCAGCAACACCACTTCTAAAATATGGGATTTATTACTATTCCTTAAGTACAAGAGGAAATAGATGTCTCTATTGATGCTTATTGATCTCAAGTACTTAATCATAGCTGAAGGTTTTGTCTTTAGATATTAGTATTCAATCCTAATTTTAAACCAACTATGTGGGCCATTATTTCATCAGTGCTGACCTCCAAAAGGCAACAGTTTCTGCAATGATGGTTCATTATCTTTATCTGCAGAGTTACCACTCATCATATCCAATTTTCCATCCATCAGCAACCTACAATAGTAGGATGGACAATGCCCTCTGTGAACTCTGAGTGCCCATGAGCCAGTGGAAGTCTGACAACAGACAGACACGTGCTGTGTAGTTCTGAATGGTCCCCCCGAAAAAGTATGGCCCCACTTCGATAAACTTCTATCAAAAACTCATTCTGAAAAGAAATGCATTCAAATTCAGCACTTCTCAGTTATTTTATATACTAACAAAATATCAATACATTAAAATATAAATTAGTAGTACAAAAAATTCCTTAAGTACATAAAATGCTTGTAATAAATGAAAGTTTTGATAAAACATGTAGACAAAACTTTCACAAGAGAAAGTTTCTGTATCTTCCCTCGGTAAGTTAGCTGATTTTTCTTTATATATCTTTTAGGCATTCTTCTGCTTGATCAGGTATTCATTTCTGTCTAATTTTCTTTTTGCCACCATCACTTTTGCACATCTTCATATGTTATGTCCATACATTCAAAACAATTCCTTTGGAAATGCTATTTTACTGACCTTCTTAAGCCATTTCTCATTTATTTTACCCATTTCAGATGATAAACTTAGTAAAAGTCACTTTTTGACTTTCTATTTTCATGCTTCTTTTATTTTGAACATTGGTTGTTACATACGCTTAATAATTTAATCCTCGTAGCATGATATTTAGAGAGTAAACTCTCCTGATAGTGGATGCTTAAGTCCACTTTACTCACCCTTAAAAGTATTACTATTATTTATAACACTAGTGATGATAATATATGAGACAAGGTAAAAGCTCTCCGAAGACAGCTTTGATACCATACAAAGTCAAACAAACTAATTATACCAAAAATCCTTTCCTAAAACTGCATTAAAATTACAGTACAATCATCTAGAGTCCTGTAGAAATTTCATTTTAATTTCAAAACTATGAATAAATTATGCAATATGTATCAGCATTCATGACATACTACAAAATTCATAATCGTTTAAATGTAAAGTTTTAACTATCTAATTATAGTTACACAGTTTAGGTACGTATATTTTAATTTTTCTATTGTTATATACGATTTACAGTCATATGCAAACATTCAACTATTGCACAGATTTTCAAGAAAAGATTCTAAAACTAAAGCCCATCACATATCTGCTATTTTCACAAACCAAAGCAACCACAGCTCCCAGTGTACAAGAACTCTAGCTGAAGAAGGAGACTGTTTTAGGGGTTATTCTTTTTTTAAAATGAGTAAAAAGATCATGAAGTTATACAAAATTTATAGATCAAAAATCAATTTATCAAAAAACTCATTCAGAGGAAAAGCTTCATGGACATTATTTTAATAATATTTTAATGTCTAATCTATAAAATATTTAAGCAGGCCTAAAAGCTGAAAGAACTATGACAATAGGTTTTCCTGTTCACTTTATTAAATATATCCAGAAAAAAACTGCCTCTGAATGCTTCCTTAATTTTTTTAATAATTGAAAGATAAGAGAAAATAGAAGTAAATACAGTACTTTGAAATCATCCTTGGGAAAGTAACAGAAGAGCAAACTTTACTGAACAATAAATCTATGTACCCTGGAAGTGCAATCATCTTAATAAGGACTCAAAAATTATAATTTAAGGAAATTAGTATGTTGTCTCTCATTTGTGTTATAAATAATTTTCTCAGTTTATCATGTCTTTTTAACTATGCTTAAGGTATTTCTTGCCATACATACAGAAACCAATAAAATTCACATATAAATGCCCTCTTACTGGACAAATGTTCTGTCATGTTTCATGAAATGAAAATAGAAGTGAAACAGCCAGAGAGGGCTTCCTTGGTGGCGCAGTGGTTGAGAGTCTGCCTGCCGATGCAGAGGACACGGGTTCGTGCCCCGGTCCGGGAAGATCCCACATGCCGCAGAGCGGCTGGGCCCGTGAGCCATGGCCGCTGAGCCTGCGTGTCCGGAGCCTGTGCTCCGCAATGGGAGAGGCCACAACAGTGAGAGGCCCACATACCGCAAAAAAAAAAAAAAAAAAAAGCCAGAGAAAAATATAAAGAATAAATTTTATTAAGGAAAAATTTGCTATGATAATTTAAAAATGTAGTTCTTCAGAAAAATACAGGCATATCAAAGGAACATAATACAACGTTCAAACAAAGAGTCATGCATATATAGGAAATCAGTTTATGGTTTTAAAAAATGGTGCCAATTCAAATCATGGGTAGACATGACATGAGAAAATTGCTAACCATTAAAAAAAATAATCTACATCATAAGAAATTCCAGATGAATAAAAATGTAAACAAAAATAAAACCTTAAGTATCATAAAAGAAAACATGAGAGTGTTTTCTCAAAACTCTGGGAAAAAAAAAAAAAGGAAAAAAAAAAAAATAAAACTCTGGAAAACAGATCTTTCCAAGAAGACACATAATTTAGAAACTATAAAAAAAACCTACGACTACACAAAAATAACATGGCAGTGAACGAAACAAACAACATAATCTGTCCTCCCACTGCCCACATTCTAGTGGGGTGGGGTGGGGTAGAAAGAAAATGAACAAAGATATTCTGCAAGTGGGAGCGATAAGTACAATGAAGAAACATAAAATAGGATTAAGAAGGCACAGAGAGTCAGGCACGGAGAAATGCTACATTATGATGATAAGGATGACTAACATCTGAACAGAGCACTGACTCAAGTGCAGTAGTCAGCTGTATAGATATCTAGGGGAAGAACATTCCAGCCAGAGAGAAAAAGAAATGCAAAGGGAGCTATGAGTGCAGTGTTTGAAAAACAACCAGAGGCCAATGTGGCTGGAAAAGAAGGAGTGGAGTATAGTGGTAGGAGGGAAGATCAGAAAGATACTCAGAATCAAGCTCAATAGAGCCTTGTAGCCTATGGAGCTTAATCTGAATGAGAGGAAGCTGGTGGAGGATTTTGAGAACAGGGACATGATGTGACTTAAGTTTAAGATCCCTGTGGCAGCTGTCTTGAGAACCACAGGCAGCATGGGTGGAGGCTGGAAGACCTAACAATAACCTGGGAGAAGGGCGGTGATGGCTCGGCCTAGAGTGATAACGGTCGAGGTGGTGAGAAGTCAGGTTTTTCACACACACACACACACACACACACACACACACACACACACACACACACACCCCTGTAGCACTACACCTAAATGTGGAAATTATGATTGATCATGGAACACAATTTAAGTACTATAAAAGATGAAAAGTAGAAACAACATAACTAACAAAAGCTAGGGGATGAAAGGGGTAGATAAAATAGGAAAATAAGTCCAAAATACAGTAAGGTCAGAAGACTAATGACAAAAAAAAAACATTTGCAACTCATATCACAGACAAAGGGTTAATCTCTCTAATTTATGAAGGGCTCCTCTGTTACCAAAAACGAAAGAGAGAGAGAGAGAGAGAGAGAGAGAGAGCGAGCGAGAGCGCGAGCGTGTTTGAGCACACACGTGCGAGAGAAAACTAAAAACCCAATTGTGGGGCATAACTAGCAAGGGCATCAAGGGACAATTCACGGAAAACAAAAAAACCCCAATCATGAAAATCATCGTATCATTCAAAATAAGAGTTACCTATTTAAAAAAAAAAAAAAAAAACTCAATACAAACACATATACACATGTATCTCTGCAACTTGTAACTGACTCAGCAATTACAGTTTTAGGAATTTATAGTTTCCATTTGTTGTATTTTAACATGTTACAAAATTAAGGTTATGTGCGTTTCTTGTAATTAACTACATAGCTTCCTTAAAGTGATATGTTTACTAGTGAGTTAATAAATGTTTATTGAGAGCTCACTATGTGCAAGGCACTATGGTAGACGCTCGGTATGCAACGGTGAACGAAACGGTCCCTATTTTCACCAATCCACAATAAGGTAGAAAATAATAAACATCTAAACAAGCTTTATACACATATAAACATTCATATACATATTTTTTAAATCTCTAAATACTTTTAAAAGTATTCTCAATTAGAATTTCTAACTTACATTATATTAGCTCCTTGCATTTTTATAGAAAATCACGTCTTTAAATGAGCTTTGCAAATATATTAACATATAATGAAATATATTTGTTTTATAAGGTCTATTATCTTCTTTTTCAGTTTAGGCCCTTTTTTCTAATTTTAATGTGTTTTTTTCGTGATTGTGCGAAGGTTTATCTTTACCAGATTAAGTAAATCCATATAGTATTTGCAAAAAAAAAAAAAAATACAGGCCAACAATAAAAAAACAAGCTAGCTTCCTGGGTTCTTGGCAAGTTTCTCAGAACACAGTCAGCTACAAAAAGTAGAGTAGTGGGGGGCAAACACAGGTAAACACTACAGTAAACTTACATGAAGCCTGAGCACAGTCTGACTGAGTCCTTCCAACCTCACCTCACTACCCCTCACTGCCCCTCCACATCCCTACTTGAACTCCGCCACTCCAAGATTCTCACTTAATACAGCTGCTGCTGAAAGCTCACATATAGAACAGGTTTCGTTAAACGCCAAGACTGAAGGTTCCATTTAGGCTACGGACTTTTAACTTAAACCTAGTAACAATCACGTCAGGAAGGCATATTGCTAAAAGCCATCTATTACAACATAAGGACTACTTGGCTAAACACGGGCTATGTAAAAATTATACTTTTCCATATTTTCATATACAGTATTAATGATTTTTACAAATATATCATTTGTCAAACCTAAAATTCAAATTCCTTAACAACACTTACATGTCTAAGAAGTAATTCGAGAAGCCAGTTTAGAAGTTCTACGGATACATTTTTTCTTTGTTCCTTCAATAACTTATTTAGAAAATGTATGACATCTATTAGCAGTTTCTCATCTTCGGTGCAAGCAGGAAGTACTTGTAAAAATCTACAATAAAGAAGACAGTAATCATGGTTTCTAGTTCTTTAAAGTAAGTGGCGTGTGGATAAGTATTTAACAACCTGCTGAGAAGTGGGGTGCTGATTTGCTGTGTTTGCCAATTTCCATAGTGTAAATACCCCGCCATGGCTGACTGCAATCCTCCAATCTACCACATAGCTGTGGAGACAGGCACTGCAGCACACCATTATACAGCATTTCCACAGCACAGACAGAATCCATATAAACAACATCGAGAGCACAGATAACAGGAAAATGTAAAATACTTAGAAAGCCATGACTCTGCATAACCATTACCTTTATTTTTAATATAATTTATTTAATTGTAAGTTTACAAAGTTCAATTTTAAGAGTGGTTGTGTTTAACAACTAACTTGCAAAAATCCAGATAATTTAACCATCACCTCTCTTACAAGGCAGTCCTAGCTGGCGACAGCACGCCACTGAAAAAGGTGAACTAGATATCCGAATTGTGAGAGCTACACTAAATAAGAGCCCACATTTTAGAAACTCAAATAACCTTGCATTTTGAAAATGGCACACTTTCCGTTTAATAGAGTTATACATTTTATACTAAAGTCACATGAAGACTAAAATGTAAAACTGCTGGCAGCGGCTGCTTATCAGTCTTGTTTCAAATGCAGCCATCTGCTACCAGCTAAACGTGTTAAATTTACAAGCCAGGGCCTTCCCAAAAACTACTAAAGGACCTCCACATGGCTATCAACTCCATGAAATTCAGAGGAAAAAGAAAAATGAGATAACTTACTTAAGAACAGACCGAAAGCAAAACAAAACAGCCAGAGTTACCAAGCCTTTAATCAGTTCCCTGATGTCTCAGCTCATTTATTGATATAATATGGACAGGAATAAACTTTCAGTTTGTTTACCCATGTCTTACCCTAATCATTTACTTCTGTGAGATAAAAAATAAGATTTGCTATGTTAGGATATAAAAATCTAATAATTATAATATTTGTAAAAATTATAACAATTTATTAATAATTCCAAAATGCAGTAATTATGTTAAAATTTTCTCTTTTGCTATTATTAGACCTGTATTACAGATAATAAAAATCCTTAAATTTTTCTTTCTAAAAAGCATTTCTCTCATGATACCAACAATAAGAACACACGCTCCTAACTTCAAACATGTGGAGATGAACCCAAATACAATTCCATCCAGGCCTCTGAAACCAGCAGGCTTGAGCTGATACTGACCTGTTTAGTGTGGTGTGCCAAGACAAGGACTTCAAGGTAATCCCACATGGGCCAGTGCCACCCTTGAAAGACAATCTGTCATTCAGAAGATAAAAACTCATCCTTGTGAGAGCAGCCCTCACTTCCCTGTGGGCTGCAGCCTGAACAATGGAGCGGAGACAGTCCTTCAGTCCACTTGCTGTGTGTGTCATCTTCAGAGTAAGGGTGTCCTCAGTGGATAACTTCAATGTATCTAAAAATCTAAACAAAAAGAAAAAAAGAAAGAGCAATATAAAGCTATTAAATAAAAGCTCACAATTATTTTTATTATAAAATGTCTCCCCCAAATTCTGTTTTGTTTCCTTTTAAGGGTGACTCACAGCCAAAAGAAAATCTGATGTGTATCTGTCAATATTAGGGTTTCATACTAGCATGAGGATGTTTATATTGACATTTTCCTGCTTACAGAAATATAATTTGCTTTCAAATGAGAAAGTACTGACAGATTAGAATACTGAGGTATTTAAAAGTCATCATCATCGTCATCACCCCAGTGACGATAACGAAACTCACATATGTATTTACTAAGCTTCTACCCTAACCCAGAGCACTTTTCCTAGTGAATTACATCTGTTAACTAACCAAACTTTATATAATCTCCAAAACAGCATAGAGCACAATGCTTTTTAATTTAAATTTCTTTGTGTGATAGTTTTTAAAAAGTAATGAATGACATGTAATCTTTAAAACAAAGTAAAAATTATAATCTTCACTGAGAAAGCAGGGTCAGACGATAAAAAGTAAGAAAGCTACTTAACCTAAAGGAAAAATAAGGCCTAGCTAATTAATCACAATTAGGTAGATGTGAATGCTTTTCTACTACATGTAACAGCTTACTCTTGGATTTTAGTTTCAGAGTTCATTTGCTTCAACAGATTATCACTCCCATGATACCATGATAGGTTCCAAGCTATTCTCAGCATATCTGAGACCGGCTTCAAGGCCAAACAATCAGCAGATAACGGCAAAACTATGGAGTAAGGACTCACAGCATGGTGGCCAAGTACATGTACTGGTAGATGATACCTAAAGAAAATGTACAAAAATAATTACATACTTTTAAATTCTTAAGTGCTACTCAAAAGAACAAGCCACAGATGAGGGCTAGTTCTACGCCTCCCATTCTACAGCAATACAAAGATCTCTCATGTGGTCCCAGTTTTGAACAGTTACCAGGCTTTATTCTTTTGCCATCCTCTAAACTTTCAAAAACACCTGATTAAACTTCTTTCCTGAGGACTTACCATACTCTGTGTTGTATTAGGGTTGTTTGCAGAGATGACTGACGCCCCTTGAAGTCGAGGCCCATGGCTACAGTGAACCACACACACAAGGTGTTCAGCTGAAACACAAATGTCTACTTTATGCTACACACTGTACGTTGTCTACCTTTCATTCACAGTTACATGGCATGGCACCATGAAATCCATTTTACAGATGATCAAAATGAGTCTTAAAGACGCTAAATGAATTGCTTATGTTCACAGGGGTCACTAAGTGACAGAATCACAACTTACTATTTTCACTTGAGAACACAGCTGCACCATCAATAAACTCAGTCACTGTGTGTCACCAAGAGAACCCAGAAATATTTTTAGATCTAAGAAAAGATTCAATGGCAGTACCTCTTAAACTAGTTAATGTTAATTTAATAGTGTTTAGCAGGACTGCAATGCCTAGCATCTCAAATGTTAAAGAATGATTTTGCTTATAAAACATATCCCAAACCCCTAATTCATGTATTTGTAACTAATATTAGAGAAACACAATTGGGTAGGATTTTTAAGGGGAAATTTAGTGTGCTTTTTCATTTCATGCATCTCAAAAAAAAGAGGCTAAGGTAGAGTTCTGTATATAAATGAAGCTGAATAATTTTTTAAAAGATAATAAATTTTAAAAATTGGAATTTTCCTTAGAAGTAACCAGGGCTCCTTAGAGAGATGGCTAATGCTAGGTCTGAAATAGGGAAATCAAAGGTGAACCGTGGACATCTCTTCATGCCAGAAAGCAAGAATGTACTAAAAGGCTTGTGAAGCCATGTCAAAAGGACACAAGAGCCTCCTTGAAAGGACTTGCACTAACTGAAAAGAGTTAAGGCTGTGAATCAATGGTCAAGCTTTTAATAAGTTATAAAATGTACTGCAAATTACACCTGAAGAACACAGAAGGAAGAAAATAATAAAAAGCAAAGGGTATTACATCAGGATCAGTTTGAGAAACCACTACACATCCACCATGTGGACAATTTTTAAAATGACATTATTATGTGTAAAGAAATTACTGTTGACATTTCTTCTGTATGGATAACCTTGATCTTGAGGTAACTCTCTGACCCTTTTCCCCAGGACAACCAAATAGATATGGAATGTCAACAATTTTACTAAACCACTTTGCTTATGGTGACAATCACTCCCTGCATCTGGACTGGGAGGTGTGGAAACAACCCACACCTGTGTGTAAATGTACAGTGGGAAGCCACAGCTCTGAGTATCCCTGAGTGCTGTGGTTCTCCTACATGATGTGCCTTGTGGGGACCTGGACATTATGCCCACGGCATGCTTCCTAGAGATCACATTTTCTATTGGGACGTGGGCCTCCTATGCCAGGACAGCCCCCAGCACCCACACAGGTAATCACATTTCAAGCATGACCTACTGTTGTGTGCGTTTTATTATTTAGCCAAACCTAAAGACCATAAAGAATGTGATGTCTACAACTAAAGAATTTCATTCCTAAGGATATATCCAAGAAGAACTATTGGACACATATCCCAGGAGATACATACAATAATGTTTACAGGGATGTATACAGGAGCAAAAACCCAGAATCAACCCAAATACCCCATGACAGGAGAATGAATAATCTGTGGTATCGTCTAACAAGAATATTATACAGTAGTGAAAATGATTATACTACATGTAATATCTAGCAAGCTATAAAATGTTATTTTTAAATTAATCATAGTTTTATTAAGATGTAACTTTCTTACCCTTAAAATACACAGATTTTAAGAGTACAGCCTGATGAATTTTTATATATGTGTTCATTTGTGTAACCACCACCCAGAATAAAACACAGAACATTTCCATCCCCTCAGAAAGTTTCTTTGTTCCCTTTTCTTGTCAATTACTCTCCTAGCCCTCCTCCAAGAGGTAACTATTATTGTTACCTATTCTGATTTCTCTCACTAGAGATCAACTTTGTTGAACTTTAAATAAATGGAATATACAGTATATACTCTTTTGTGGCTGTTTTCACATTATGTCTATGATTATGTCATAAACCCTATGTCTATGAGACTCATGTTGTTGTGTAAAAAGTAGTTTTTAAATGTTGTATAGTGTTTCACTGTGTGAGTATAGCATAGTTCATTTATCAATTCTCCTTGCTGTTGGACATTTGGGATGTTTCACGCTTTTGGTTACTATACATAAAGCTGTTATGAACATTCATTCACCTATATATGTATATAAAAGGATAGTGGGTGATGTCAATACCAAGAGCTGGAGAGGGCGTGCAGCATCTGGGACCACTACACTGCTGCAGGAATGTCAACCAGTACACCACTCTGGAATACTGCTTGGTAGCATCTACTAACGCTAAACATATTAATATCCTCTGATCCATATGTGTTCAAGAATATGCTTAGCGGTCATTATTCATCATAGCCCCAAACAGAAAACAAACCAGATGTCCATCAGTGATAGAATGGTAACTACATGGCTGTATATTCTTACACAGAATACTACACAAAAATGAAAATAAATCAAATACTGCTAAGGCAACATAATCTGTACCCTGTACCCAAGTTGAGCAAAAGAAGGCAAATGCAAGAATATAAAGTTCAAGAACAATGTATAATAACAGGAACGAAAACTGAATTATCTTTGTGGGCGCTGGAAGGTAATAAGGAAGGAGAAAAGTGGTTTCTGGCATGCTAGTGATATTTTGTACCTTAATCTACATGTTAGTTACATGGGTGTATTTATCTGGAAAAATTCAGGATTTGTAAACTTTATGTATCTTATACTTCAATGAAAACAATTTACTTTTTAAAAAGTCTAGAGAGACATGAAAACCAAATGCAATTCATAACCTTGACTGGATCCTGAATTTTTAAAAAAATCTATAGAAGAGATTTGGGATGTAACTGGAGAAACTGGATCATGTTACAGAATTATTTTTAATTTTCTTAGATGTGACCTTTCATGGTACAGTGGTTATGTAGGATAATGCCCTTAATTTAAGGAGGTACATGCTGGAATAACTGGGAAGGAAGTAAAATTATGTCTGAAACTTATATTTAAATGGGTTGGGGAAAAAGATTACGTAAAAATAAATAAATGTATTGAGAGAGAGAGAGAAAGACAGAAAAGCAGACCCATGTGTTAACAGTTGCTGAATCTAGGCTGAAGGGTATGCAAGTGTTCACTATATAGTTCTTTCAAGTTTTGTGTAGACTTGAACAATATCAAAAAAAAACTTGGTGACAGGGATGTACACTTACTGAACTTTCAGAAGCACCACCATGAAGGAAAGATTAAAGCATTACAAGTCATGTGATGAAACGCTAGATGAAAACTTTAACAAATCATAGATTTTGATTTCCCTTTCTGTAACAGTATTTTAACTTTGAGAAAATCAAAGAAATAAATTCTTTACCTTCTAGAAACTGAAACAGGCAAACTGAAGACTGATGGTGAAGAAGGTTTATTGGAAAGATTATCAGACCTATTTCACAAAAGAAACACAAAAGGAAAGAAACAACTGAGCAGACCATCGTTTTGTCTAAGAAACACAACTTGCTTCGCTTCCTTGACTAAAACTCAAATCAAGAGCTGCATTTGGTTCTATCATTTAGTATAGTTATAACATGGTGCCACTACCCAGATTTGCTTTTGAAGAGCAAATTATGCTTTTCTTTAAGAAGTCCATATAATAAATGACCCACACAATGCAGACGCTGTACTGGCAGGTGGCCTATGTGTCTCTCTCCCACTGATCCTGCTCAGGGTCAATGTTAATCAGATATTACATCCTAAACATCTTCTCCAAGGTTTTTTTAAATTAAATATTAAGGAAAAAACACACAAAATTGAGAGTATATATCAAAAAACGTATTAATGACAAAACTTACTATAGTAATTATCAAATTTTGTACTTAGTAATGTTCAACAATAAAAGTTCAGGGTGACTTTTTGAGCCAATGTGCATAATACTGCTACTCAAACCAAAAATCATACCATGTATATCTACTAGAGAAAGCATAAGCTTCCTAAGTCAGAAATTTCCATGCACTGCTATAAGACTGCATCAGAAACTCAGACAGACAATTCAGAGTAAAAACCTTTTAAAAGTCTTATAGCTCACCACATATCCATTCTTGATACTTCATCAAATAACAGAAGACAAAATAATGCTCCAACTTCAGTCACGACGGTACAATCTTCATGAAATATCAAGGAAACTGTAAATAAAAAGCAGCATAACTTTATAAAATATTTTTACCTCTAGAAAGAATGAACTTCAAATTTAAAATATCTTAACTTGAAAAGAAGAGATTCCATTCTCAGAGAAATGCGATGCTAACCCAGATAAACTGACATCGTTAAAACAGTGGCTCTCAACTTTCAAATCTATGCAAATCTCTGCAGGGCTTGTTAAAACAGAGTTTCTGATCTGGTAGGTTTGGAGCATACAGACACTACTGGCCTAGCACACAGTATGCACTCAATAAATGTTTGCTGAGGAATTAATTTTCCTTGTTGAGTACCTAGTTAAAAAACTAATTTTGCCCTAAATTCATTAATGAGAGATATTAAAATTCATTTTCAGGCTCACTTAAGTAATTCTTGGAAACATCAATGAGATCAAAAAAGTATTAAAAGGGTACAGATTATGTTGCCTTAGAAAATGCCTTTGAATCTAGTAGGTGCTCATAATTAATTGATTGCTTGAATAATTTAAATCAAAATTATAAATGAAAAGGTAAACTAGGAACTAAATTCTACTGAGTGAGGTTAACAGGAAGACAATTATTAACAAGACAAAAGAAAACTAGAGATCCATAACTGCTACTCTTCCACATCAATCTATAAAAAAACTTATAAAATTTTACTCACTATTCAAAATTTATGAAGCCGAACACATTGACTCTCTTTAGAACTTTACCTGGTTTGAACCTTTATCAATGTTACTTAAACTGTGTCCTATTCACTTGGCAAGCAGAAGCCATCAGAAGAGAAGAAAATGCTAAAATAAAATGACTCATAATATTTTGAACATAAATATCATTAATCTCTTACATGCCTGATAACTGACAAGGTTAGGCATATTGAGACATTTGATCAAGGTGTCTCTTGTAGAATATTTAAAAGCAATGGCCTACATTTCTAGGAAAGAAAATAGCACAGAATGTTACCAAGCTCTCTATTGAGAACAGTCAGAAAAGAAGAGAAAAAAATAACATGGAATTTTTCCACCTAAATACATTACTCAATTACAACCAAACTGAAAAAGGTTAAAAAAAAAATCACACTTTAGAAAATGTAATAAGTTAATGCTCAGAGTCATTCAGGATGGTCTAGTTCCCACTCCCCACAAGTTGAGTCTATACACTCTGAATGCCAGTTTAAGGACACAGTCAGTTATAACAGCAAAGCGTCAGATCTAAAGGCACAAACAAAACAAGAATGAGGAAACAGACACTGGAAACAAACAGGCAACAGAGACAGCAGCTGCAGCGCGCTCTCTCTCTCTACAGGTAACAACTGACCATCTGAGCACCAAACGACAGCTACATCAAGGTGCAGAGAGCGATCAGAGGCTTCAGCCCTTCTCAGCCCTAAGGTCTACTCTGTAACAGGATTTTAAGAAAATTCCCACAAAAGTGTTAAACGTTTTCCACTGCGATGGGTTTTTTCAGTGGCATATTCACTAATAAACTTTGTTATTGTGTTAGTAAAGCGGAAAGAAAATGTTACCTACAGTTAAAGAATAAACAGTTAAAGCTGAAGATTGCTCTTATTACTGTCAGAATGTATTTTATTTACCTCTGAACAGCAGGGTCAAGAGAGAAGGTTGTTGGGAGAGGGAAACACGTAGGACTGGGTCAGCACAGAGAACCTTCCTCAGGAGCGTGAGGCTTGGCTGTACTAGACACTCTATTACCTGGCCAGCAGGGGAAAACACAGTTATTTATTTTTATCAATTCTAAGGTGAGATAAAATATACTATAATCGTCTTATTCTAAATGTCATGCTTTTTCATCAAAATTGTGTGAAACTAAAATGCAAATATTAAGATTTTCCACTGAAAGTACGTTTTGTATATACTTCTGCTTATACATCTAATAGAAATGTTAAGGTTTTCCTTTAGAGATCTCACTTTTAGAAATTAAAAAAAAATGAACAAGGTAGTGGATGTTACTCAAGACTGAAACTCCAAGTACTTATCCAAATCCAGTTGAATTCATTTCAAATTTAATTGATTAAAAAACCAATCTGTAAAAATATGTCTTACCTCTCCATCCTGACTCACACATTTATTTAAATACTCAATTATCTTGTCAGTTAAGCATAATTTTTTCACCACAGCATGCATTTTAATATCTGTAGACCAAAAAAAAAGTTACTAAAAGTTAAAGAACATTTTCTATAGTTTTAAAAATAGAACAGACAGCCACACAACTTTTAAAAATAATTACACCTGGTGTTGAAAATTAGAGGATGACACTTTAAACTTTTTACTTTATACACATCTGAACAATTTGAAAACTTTTAAGTAACAAGCACATCTTACTTCTGTAATATTAAAAAAAAGCTATTTAAGAAGAATAATTAAATGAACTAGCTCAGATTCTGAAAAGGACTAGAATTTTAAATATACAAATGAACACTTTTATTTGTACATGGAAAATTATTTTATGTTCTTTCATGGACATTTCTTCTCTTTTCCAAATCTATCATCTCAAAATGTTTAGAATTCTCCACAAGCTAATATGTAAATATGACTTGCATTTTTCTATCAATATTAATACAAGATCTTTAACCTCAAACTGTTAATAGCAAATATAAAAGAAAGGGTCTGTAACATACTCTACATATTTCTAGAGAATATGACCTCTTTTTTTAATAAACATATACATGCGTGTGTGTGTGTGTGTACACTGCCACAGTCTAAATGTTTGTCCCCGCAGAACTCACATGCTTGAAACCTAATCCCCAGTGCGGTTGTACGTGGAGGTGGGGCCTTTGGGAGGTGATGAGGTCATGAGGGTGGAGCCCTCCTGAATGAGATCGATGTCCTTATAAAAAGAGGAGAGCTTTGTTGCCCCTTCTCCATGTGAGGGCACAGGGAGAAGACAGCCACCTATGAACCAAGAAGCAGGCCCTCACCAGACACTGAATCTGCGGTGCCTTAATCTTGGACTTCAAGCCTCCAGAACTGTGAGAATAAATTTCTGTTGTTTATAAGCCACCCAGTCTATGGTGTTCTACTTCAGCAGGCCAAATAGACTAAGACACACACACACACAAACACACACACACACATATACCAGATATCACTAGCACCAAAAACTCTAGTTGCTTATAGATTAGTGAAAAGTATTTCACAACTAGCAGACAAATTTTCTTAGTTTGTGCTCCGATATTCTCATTGAGAAAGACGTACAAATATAAAGTTGATATTTAATTTGTAGCTTTCACTGTAACTACCTTTAGCTGCCACTTTAAAAAGGTTAGTTTCCACTACCCTCCAATATAGTGCATATACCCAAATCATAAGCTTCATTTTTGAAATGTTAAACAATACTGAAAGAATACCCTCTAAAAGTTTTCTTTAATCTTCTTAGCCAAGGCTCTCCACATTTGATTGAGGCTTATTTCCTGTAGTCTCTATTATTGTTATTAAAAGCACAAATATGTTGAATATGATCTTTCAAATTACTCTCTCATCCCAGTTTCCACTAATGTCAGGATGGGAATATCCATCATACCCCACCTTCCAAGTTAAAAAAAAATATTTTTATGTAAATGCAAAATTACTTCTCTCAAACATTAAAGATAAATTACATACATCACATATAGGAAAAAATTAAAAACTCAAAGAATAACAACACTACAAACAAAGCTAAGAGTAAATTTTACTAGTTGTTTTTAAAAATAAACTTTTAAAGAAAATACATAGTTACGTTGCATTATTTTTATCTTACCTACCCACAAAGTACAATTTGATTGATTTCTCTAAGCAAGATGGAACAAACTGAATATCATATACTAGGTAAACTGAGAAAGGAACAAGCAATTTACTGTTAGAATTATATCAACATTTCAGAAGAAAGATAATTTTATCAAATGACATTCCACAGGTCAAACAACAATAATCTAGACCGGGGGTCGGCAAACTTTTGCTTTAAGGAACTAGATAGTAAATGTGTTGGGCTTTGCTGGCCGCATATGGCCTTTGTCGCATATTCTTTGTTAAAAATGTAAAAACCATCCTTAACTTGAAGGCTGCAAAATAAAAACAGGCCACAGGCCAGATTGGCCTACAAACCATAGTTTGCCAACCCCCAGTACTACTACACACAGCAATCTAAAATTCCATTCTCAGCAGCATTTTCCTTAAAAGATTACCTTGCATAATCACAGCTAACTGTTCTGCAGCTGACTTTCTCAAAATAAGATCAATATCGTCTGAGATAAAGATGTCATATACCTTTTCAACAGTCTCCAACTGAAAAAAAAAAATTTTTTTTTCATCTACTTCCAATTCTCCAGTAAAAGTCTACAGTTACAAAAACAAAAGCTCAAAGGCCAACTTATTTAAGTAACTGATACATTTACATTTGCAACAATGATGTGCTAGGTCAGAGAGGGAGTTAGGATCCAAAACAAAGATCCATGATGTCAAATAAGCCTCTCCTCTTAACGTACATTTCCGCTAGGAAGCCATTCATGACCCACTAACCATCCAAGTTACACAGCATCACTACGGGTAGTTCCAGGCTAGCCCGAGAACAGCAACCCCAGACACGTGACTTGGGATTTCTCTGCTGCTCCCCGAAACCACCAGCTGGAATTCCCTTGGCCTCTCCACTTCCCCCTCTTAGGGACCCCAAAGCGGACAGCTCTCTGGGGCTTGCTGCCCAGCACTCTGACCAAGCCCCCCACCAGCAGTCCCTGACTGTCACTTCCTGCCGGGACAGTCTGAGGAGGCAAAACACAACAGGAAATGGGGGTAGAAAAGGACCGAGAGCACACCCCTCCTTTCTCCCCCCCACTGCCACCTGCAGCCCTCATGTGGACTCAGGAAAGAGAGTTCTAGAACCCCACTCCACCTTCCTCCACGTGACACACAGGGCACAGTAGTGATACCAGTGGCTCAGTACGCAGGAATTCCCCAACAGGACCTGGTATGTGGCCCATGGAAGGTTCTCCAATCCTCCTGCCAGGGCCATCAGACGGCCCCGAACACTTAGGTTAGAAGAACACTGAATATGTTTCCCTGTTTTAAAAAATCCATTGTGTTGCATGTGGCTCTACCACAGGCCTCGGGGTCTGGTCTAAACTTAAAGAAAACTGCCAGACTGCACACTTGGAGTCACAGGAGAAGCTATAAAACACAGGAATGAAGCAATGAAGATAACGGACAGCTTGCTTTATCTGATCCTACATCAGTCCACGATGATTTGGGGGCAGTTCTGGGCAGACAGGGAGATGAAGGCTACACCTCTTAAAAGGGGGAAAAAGCCAAAGATTTAGAAAAGAGATTAACCAAAAAAATCTCAGAACCACTGTAACATTTAAAAGAAATTGCCCTTGCCTTCTATATTATTTTTCCTGTAATGAAGAGGATGAAAACTTTTATCATAATATTTTGTTTTAGTATTACAGGCAATTTCCAACAGAAGAAAAAGAAGAATAATTTTATGTCAGTGATGTTTGTTTTTAAGCATCATCAGAGAATTTCTTTCCACTAGATTAGCCTTATGTTGTATTTAAGATACTATTCAAATTAATTTGCATTTCCAGCATATATTCTGAATGAAAAGGGACATGATGGTTGGCATATAGTAGGCACTCAAGAAATATTTGTTCAATAAATAAATGTATCCAGGAGCCAGAAAAAGCCAGGACACAACTTCACACTAGGCAGGAATAACCACAGGTGAAGCCACCATTTCTCTCCCTCTCCCGTACATAACACAAATTGAAAAATGTAACATAAAATATATCAAATAACCACACAGTTATGAATAAATAAACTTGAAAGTTATGATCACCTTAATAATCAGTTCTCTTCTGTCATCCAATTTGAGTTCAATAGGCTTTTTCACAATAAATAAATTAGTAACTCTGGAGAGAACTCTGGCATCGATTGAAGGGCGCTTGGTATCCGCCCCCTCTTCCCTTGTAAGGTGACTTGCTAAAAGCTTTAATGCCAGCATCCGGACCCTGAAGAAACAAAGTCTTTAAGTCAACATTTTGTAATATACAAATGTATAGAAATTATAAAGGCCCATAACACAAAGAATTATTACAAATCAACATAATAATTAGCTATGCTTATACTGACGTTACTGATGACATTTTACCTTTTCTATTAAAATACTTAGTATTTCTATTAAAATACTTATTAATACTTTCTATTAAAATACTTTTCTATTAAAATACCACAGTTATTCCTGCATTTTACATTTATGAATAAGCAGCAGAAATAAAGAATAATCAATAATTACAAGTGAAGGTGCAGACTCACTGAGACTGCGAACTTCACTGTCAATATCACCTCAGCTCCAGTAAGTCGGTCTGCAAATTAAAAATCCTAGCTCCTGACTCCAAGTCTAGTGATGTATCTCAATCATAAAAGCTATCACAGACCCATGAGCAGAGCCCAAACAACAGGTCGAACCTCCAGGAGAGTAATCATACTAACAGCTAAAGCGAGATATTGGGGGTGAAATAGATCCCCTCAGATATGATATTTTTGGTTCCCATCAAAATTCTATTTTATCTGGAATGGATTAGCATCAAGGTCAGTTGAGCACTGAGTGGGGAGGTAGAAGATTTCAAGAAAAGGTTAAACACTGCATGCACGAGACAATGAAATGGAAAAATTGAAAGTGGACGCACAGCAATGAGTTACTGAGACAGGTTCTGGAACTACATGGACACTGGGCAAATTTTAAGCAGTAATACAAGTTCCAGGTTTTAGGTACTACTTGTGAGACTACGATTAAAACCTGCACACTCGGGGAGGCATCCCTACCACAGCAAAGGCTGTGTGCTGACCCCTGAAGTCCCCCATCATAACACTGATCTCGCTGTATTACAATTAATAATAAAGTATAACTGGTAAGATCTCTCTTCTCAATTACATGCCCAGTTCTGGAAGGGCAGCGTCATGTCTGTGTTGTGTGCTGCTAGGTTCCATTGCCCACCACGGTTCTCAAGTGCTTACCAAATCTAGAGAAAGCAGGAATTTAGTGTATTACTAATAGATATCATCTTTGGAGGGCAAATATTTACTCCAACATGGTGTGGGAGTCAGGCAAACCTCCCTCTCCCACATGCTGTGACCTCATGAAAGCTCAGAACAGCCAGACACCCACACGATGCTCTTCCTCTGTGCCAGCACTCTCTGTATTAACATCTCGGGTCGTCAGTGGAGAGACAGCCACCACCCCCAGGCAAAAGCCCAGAGTGGGGTATGTAAAGCATGTTTTTAATGCAGCTCCTCCTCTGGTAGATAAATTTAGCCGTTTTTTTAGGTTTAGCACGAGCACCATGGTGCGATTACTTCTCTATACTTATTTCTTTCAACAAATACATTTTGAGCATATTTATGCCCAAGGTACTCAATGAAGTTCTGAGGATGTAAAGATTAGCCAATGGATGGGGTTCCTGCCTAATGGAGTTTATGGTCTGGTGAGATGGGGTAGAACTAGTCAAATGATGAAAACAAATATGTAATTTGGACTGCTTTAAGTTCTGTGTAATC
The DNA here is from genome assembly GCF_937001465.1 of Orcinus orca. NCBI lineage: Eukaryota > Metazoa > Chordata > Mammalia > Artiodactyla > Delphinidae > Orcinus > Orcinus orca. The sequence continues at coordinate 7,296,597 of NC_064573.1, read as the reverse complement.
GAGAATTACCTTACCCAGAGAGGTCTGGCCTTGCCCTTGGCTCCTGGGAGGGGATCTCTAAGCCCTTAGAATGTCCTGCCTGATAAGACTGTTTTTGTTTACCTGGAGACTCTGGGCCCCCAAAGGTGAACCAAAAATATACACCTATTGTGTTACATCACCAAATTTGGGGTAGGGAATATTACACTAGCACATTAATAAAGACACTGCCGAGGGTCAATGGGAACATTTGCAGAAGCCAATCCCCAAGGAGCACAAACACACTCACCCCATGTGCCCCTCTGCTTCCTGCATCACCCACAACTTTCCTCTCTGCACGATGCATGAGCCCTTACAACCTCCTCTGACTTTCCTCTTTCCATTCTCTTAACGTTTTAGTTTATTTCACCTACTTCCTTAACTTTTAGTCTGATCATCTGTTTATAAATAAGCCACTGCATTATCCTGATGTAAGTATGGGGAAAACAATATTATCCATTGTCAAAAGAACATCTGTCTGTTTCTCCTAGCCTTTTCAACCGACACTTTCTCTTCATCACTGCTTATCCATCTTTACTCTAAGCTTTTTTTCTCTTCTCAGTGAGAGAAAATCCAACCACTGTTACCTAAAGAGAGTAACACAAGATTCATGTTGCACTGACAGAGAGGGAAGGAAGACAATCTTTCTCTCCTTCTTTTCTTTTAGTTAAAATGACACTTACACTAATGGTAGAGGAAAGGACACTTTTTCAGTTTCCCAAAAAAGAGGACAAGCTAAACAAGATTAAAATACATGCATACCCTGGTATGTGAGGCAACTGGTCCACTACACTTTCATGAAAAACTTTAATTTTCAGAACAAGTATTTAATTAGAAAAGTTACACTCCAGGAGACTAACAATTTCTAAAGAGAAGACAGTGCGAATGCCCTATGGTTTTGGCAATCTGTTTCTCTCCACGGCTCTCCACCCTGCCCGCAGCAGCACTATGAACAGCACTGAGGGCAGCGATGCCGTAACACAGGCTGATCTGACAGCAAGGCTGGAGGATGGACAGAGCGTCTTAGAAAGTGTCCAAAAGACCTTTACTGGGTTAGTTTCAGCCATTAGCTCCCCGTCTCTGTCTAGTAAGAGAATCACTTTCCTTTACTTCTTTTGGTTCTATACTGCTTGATACAATTACTACCCTTTCCTAGAACATTCCCGTTCATCTTTCACATTCAGTAGACTCTGCTGTACTTACGATGGCTTTTTCACCAGCAGGAGCCGTAGTATGGACTTTAACCAGGTGGTACAGGGGAGAATCCCTTCACCAGCCTCAGAACTCGCTTTGCTTAGGAGGAGAATGCAGTTACCCAAAGGATCCTCTGTGTCAGCATAGCCCTAACAGATTTCATAAAAAGAGAAATGACCATCTGATTGTATGCACATACTGCTTAATTTTTTAACTTGAAATAAGAATTGTGTTGACCTGTCAGGCAACTCACAAATTTCTTTCAATTCAGTTGAATATGACTTTTCAAAATAACCTACATGAGGTAAGAAGCCTACATACAACTGTATTTAAAAAATAATACTGGAGAACTTCAGGAAAATGTGCCAACCCTCCTGACACTTGCTAATTTTTCTACTTTCCAAGATTCTAGTAGTGGCACTGCCCCTAGATGAGGCCCCTCCCAGATCTTCAGACCTGTGCCCTCATTACAAAAGTGGAGTGCTGCCGGTGCGCCTGCAAGGAACTGAGCTGTGCAAGCGGCAGGGCCTGAGGCCCAGCTCTCTCTTCTAAGAGGACTGTTCCTATGATGGTGTTTCCCATCTCCACCTTCTCATGCAAGGGAGGGAAGGCCCTGCACTTCCCTCCCTCCTTTACCTAAGCCCAGAAGGACTGCTAAAAAAGCTTTGTTTCTAAGAGCTCATTAATCAAAGTATCAGGCTAATCCATATATGCACAGATAGAACTCATGAAGCCAGTTTCATGACATAAAGGCTGTTTAGAAAGCACTGCTAGCTTTGGCTAAAAGCCTTTATATAAGGCTGAGCTCTATTTTTCACAGTCAATGCTAAATGCCTGCGCCTCACTTCTTAACCTCCCACCCGGTGTACACAGACAAATTCGCTAGCCTGCTTTAACCTTCTGCCAGAAACAAGACAGCCGCCCACTTCCTGTTCCCTTATCCACAGCGCCTTCGTGGCTTCACTTCATTTCTCCCGCAGCATGATGGTTCTACTGCTTGCGTGCGTTTAAATCAATCACACTCACTAAAGAGAAATGGTAGCGTAAGCAGGTGAGCACAGAGTACCTGTAGCACTGGGATGACAGGACACAGAGACTCGATAAACTTGTTCCAGGTCAGTGCTGTCATCCTCAGTCGCCCCTGCAGCAGATGCATCAGGATGGCCTTGGCAGTGGCATTCACCTGCTCAACAATACGGGGGAAACAATCCAAGAGGAGGTGGCCCGTTAAGTCATCTTACATACCTGTAATATTTCATAAAATCTGGAAAGGTAATTAGCATCTCTTCCTTCAAACGCTCCTATTTCCACAGCATCATCTTACATTCTGTTCTCAACCAGTCCTTCCCCCTTAATGATTTCTTTTTTTTTTAACCTTTAAAGTATATTTTTCCATTGAATAAAAATGTTCCTTAAGGAAATACGCTGCTTATTATAACTACTGCATCATTCCTACATCTAACATGAAAAACTTAAGTTAACATTTTGATCTGAATTCTCTGAGATCAAGTATGTCCTGTATTTTAAGCCTCATTTGTTTTAACATTTCTTTTTAGTTAAACAACAACTTAACTGAACCCATACATCAAAGACAAGTTTCTTTTTAGTTTCTCATACTACCTTGTGACATTAGAATACTGTCTTGATTTAGCTGAGTATCTAAAGAATCAGAGTAGTCTTCTGTACTTCCTTCTAACATGCCATACCTCATTTTTGGGCTCTTGAATACCAAACGCAGAGATTTCATACAGAACTTTTGGGTGAAGCAGAAAATGAATTCCATTACAAAGGGAAGACACAGGTTTACTGACATTATGGACACCTAAACATTCCTGCAAAATAATCCAAAAAGTTTTTAAAAATTAGTGACAGTGATTTTTCCAAAGCATTCCTCTTTCTTCTGTTTATAATTCAAATCCAATTTTAGTACTTATGTTACTGAAACTTTTCTTTTAACCGGTAGAGCACAAAAAAAGATTCTCTTAACTAACAGTTTTTGACTTTGCATGAGATACCTATTACATTTCTTTCAGCCAACAAGAGTGGTGTTGACAAATTAAATAACCAAACTGCTGAGACAACCATAATCTTTTAAAGTTGTTCATAATAACAGACATATAGGAAATAAACACCACCATAAACTTATCCTAAGGTGTTTGTATTTTGCTTACTGAGGTTTGACAAAGAGAAAATTCAAATCAAAACAGACTTAAGTTTCTGGGTGAGGGGGAGGACAACATATATGTGGGATTTTCCTTATCAATACAGTGATGCACCTGCATATAAGTAATGACTCTGTATCATCTCTTCGACAAAATTAGCACAAATCCCACTCTGGATATGCACCCAAAAAACTGAAAGTAGAAACTCAAGCAGGCATATTTGTATACCTGAAGCACTGTTCACAGTAGCCAAAAGGTGGAAACAACCCAAATGTCCACTAACACACGAATGGGTAATAAAGTGTGGTATATATACAACAGAATATTATTCATCCTTAAAAAGGAATGCAACTCTGATATATACTAACATGGATGCTAAGTGATATAAACCAGACACAAAAAAGACAATTATATGATTCCACAAGTATGAGGTACCTAGAACAGTCAAATTCAGAAAGTAGAATGGTGGTTGTCAGGATCTGGGGGGGGGTTGGAGGGTAATAGAGAGTTATTTTTTAATGGGTACAGATTTCAATTTAGGAAGATGAAAAAGTTCTAGAGATGGATAATGTTGATGACTGAACAATGTGAATGCACTTAATGCCACCAAAACCTTAAAAATGGTTAAAATGGTAAATTTTACGTTATGTGTATTTTACCACAATTTTTAAAAAGCAAATTAGACATCGTTGAGCAAAGAATTAGTGTACTGAATGACAGTACTGAGCAATTCTATCCAAACAAAACAAAAAAAGATCAAATATAAAAGAGGGCTTAAATGACACAAAGGGTAAAATAAGAAGATCTAACATGATCTAATGAGAGTTCCACTTGGAGAGAACTGCAAGGCTAAGGGAAACAATAATGACTGAGAATTATCCAGAAGTGAAGGCAGACATGAGTTTTCAAACTGAAGCATGCTAAAAGAGATATGTTAAAAAAAAAAAGTGTATACAAAGTTACATTGTAATGAAACTGCAGAACTCCAGAGCTAAGGAAAAGACCTTAAAAGCAACTAGAAGAAAAAAAATACAAAGAAATTATAATTTAACTGACAGCAGCCTTCTCGACAATGATAAAAGCCTACCAAGAGCAAAGCAGTACTGGCGAAGTGCTAAGGAAAAATGGCAGTCAATCTAGAACTCTACAGAATTCTACAGAATTCTACAATTCCAGCTAATCTATCATTCAAGAGTAAGGTGAACTCAAGACATTTTCAAACACATGCACTATCAGTTACAGACTCTCATTAAAAATACTGAAAAACATAGCTCAGTAAAAAGGAGACAGAACCTAAATACTTATCAATAAATAGAAGAAAGTATATTCAAAGTAAAGAGCAGTTAAGATGAATCCACTAGGTAGATCTTAAACCTTACTATTAAAGGAAAAGAACAGGCAGCAAAAACATGTGTATGGTATGAAATTATATACGTTTTTAAAAAGACAAACACAGTAATATATATGATTTATAAAGATATGCATATATAAAATACATGCATGGGAAGGATAAACAAAAACTTTGTAAGAGTGGTTATCTTGGTGGCATAAAAAAAAGTGGAAGAAAAAAGAAAGAAGCTTCAGTTATAACTAATATTTTTATTTCTCTGAAAAAAAAGGATCATAAGTAAAAAATGGCAAAATGTAAACATTATATCTAGATAGTACTTATAAGAGTACTGAATACAAGAGGACACTTTCAAGAGTACACAGGAATATATATATTTTTCTATACTGTCCTATGTACAGTGTTCTTTTCAACATTGAAATAGTTAATATTTATGTACTATTCCATGCTGAAATATTTTATAATTTAAAAACGCAGGAAATATTTGTTTCAAAAGAAAGAAAAGAAGAATATTACTAAGAAAACAGATCTGAAACTATAAAATTTAAGCCATAATAAGCTAAAACTTTTCCTGAGCATAGAAATCACCTTTGAATACTTGATAGAAGTCAACTTTTCCTTACAATTTTTCCATCATTAAATAACACAACATAAATGTAATTCTTATTAAAACTGCTAATAAGGCAATTCAGTTGCTAGACTTACTAAGGGAATTCAATAGTATAAATTTCTTAGAGTTGACTAATAACTACCATCTATTTTTATGGTAATAACTCTTATATCATATCCAAAAGGTCAAGTAATTTAATTTTGAGTTATAATCAGAAAATCCACCGTTAATGCTCCCAAAAAAAATCAAAACCAAAAAAACCTACCTTAACAATTTCCAGACAACAGTGGTAAGTTTTAACTTTCACTTGTGGCAAAGGGTGAGACAACATACGTAGAAACACCTTCTGACTTTCTCCTTGTAATAATGGACTGGCCTGTGCAGATTTCCAGCTGGTAAAAAGGTAAACATACAAGACATCTAAGGCAAGTAAGGGACTAAACATGAGACTAAAAAGCACAGAGAAAGGGGTTTCTTCCTACTCCAGTTCCTACAACTGAGATCTTGTTTAACTAACCCAGAATTAATATTTACTCAAGCATTTACTTGTTTCAAGGCAGGGAATATTCTCTCTTAAAGAATACAAAACAACAAAATGTCTTTAGAAACCTATATTTAGAATGTAAAATGGTACAACCATTATGGAAAACAGTATGGAAGTTCCTCAAAAAAATAAAAACAGATTTACCATATGACCCAGCAATTCCACTTTTAGGTATGTAACCAAAGAAAATGAAATCAGTACCTCAAACAGATATATGTACTCCCATATTCATTCCAGAATTATTCACAATAGCCAATACATGAAAACAATGTGTCAATTGATAGATGAATGGATTTTTAAAAATGTGGTATGTATGTGTATGTGTGTGTGTATATATATATAATATATGTATATATAATATATATATAATGGAATATTATTCAGCCTTAAAAAAGAAGGAAATCTTATCATTTGTGACAATATGGATGAAGCTGAAGGACATGCTAAGTGGCATAAGCCAGGGTACAGAAAAACAAATACTGCATGATCTGACTTATATGTGGAACCTAAAACTCTTAGAAGCAGAGAGTAGAATTGGTGGTTGCCAGGGGCTGGAGGAAATGCAGAGATGTTGGTCAAAGGGTACAAAGTTTCAGTTATGCAGGATAGGTAGTTCTGGTGACTATGGTTGATAATGCTGTACTGTATACTTGATATGTGTTAAGAGAGTAGATCGTCAATGTTCTCACCACAAAAAAAAGGTAATTATGTGAGATGACTGACAGATAGATAGAAAGAAAAATAAATCCTGTATTTAATGGATATTTATCACCATGGATTTACTCTTTCCAAAAGCAATGAAAATACTAAGTTTTACAGAAAAATCTGTCCCAATGTCCCCCAAATAAATTAACCAATGCATGATGCTTTTCAAAAATCCATATAAAAGGTAGGAATAATGAAATTTACATTTAAAAAATCAATTCAAGTTATTAATTAAAATGTTAAAGATAAATAAACAAATGTGCTTGAATACTTGTTTGGAAAGACACCAAAACAAATGTATAAAAATCCAAGGATAATTCATGTTGATTATAGGCATGACATTTTTAAAGCTTACTCGTGAATAAAACAGTTAACTGTCCTAATGCTACTATATATATACAGTTTAAAGGTCAAAACATATAAAAGCAGTTTAAACTAAAAAATAACAGATTTAAGACAAGTTTCATTTTCATTGCTCCTAAACTTACACACACACACAACCTATAATAATATAATCATATTAAGAAAGAAAATATTACATCTTTGAACAAATACAGATGATTTCCTTTATTAGGGGGAAATGCTGATGATAGGAAAAGCTATGTAAGGCTTGGTCTGCCAGCTCCACTAATTCTAAGAGATTCTTCTCTCCCTAAAAAAAGAAGAGAATGGAACAGTAAATGTCAAGGTCATGTACAATAAAATTCTCAACAGCTAACAAAGCAGCTTCAAGAAATTAGATCATCCAGAGGCCCTGAGACTGTTCACATTTGCTTAAGTCAACCTGCTCAACAAGCAAGCCAAAAACGTCAGCCTAGGAGGAAAAATGTGGGGAAAATGCCTAACTCAACGCCGCTTAAGACTTTATATTATTTACCTCTGAGTGGCATGGTTCTTTGACTGCTCAATTGTGGCCTTATCCCCCTACTAACTGCAGCTCAAGGCAGGACTCATGTATTTTAAGATCCACCTCCCACTTCTAACATCCTGATTGGTTCTAGGGAAAATAGGGGTGATCAATACCTGTGTGATTAACTGACCATGCAGAATGCCACGGAAATAATTCAAATAAAAGGCAGTTCAAAATTCTATCATGGAGGAGACAAGATACAGTGGCATAAAGATGTGGGGAAAAGAAAATAAAAATAAACAATAGTGGGTAAATAAGGAAAATTTAAAATATGAAGTTCAAAAAACTCCACTGTAGGGGCCAAATGGAATAAAATTTTGCTCCTAATTTTTCAAGATCTTCAGGACCCATTTTGGTATTTTCAAACAGTAAACAACTATTGTAGTAATGTCTATTTTAAGACTCATTAACCCTTTAATTGATAACATACTAAATAATATCCTAAAAGGGATAAATAACAAATACATAATTATTGCTATAACATGGTATTGAAAGTCATCCTACTACCTTACAATCTAGTTCATGGCTTTATTTAATTAAAAAATCAGGCTCTTTCTGTGAATAAATAAAGGTCTATAAAGGGAAAAAATGTGTCTACAAATAACACTAAAATGGCCCTTATAATTGTTTACATCAATTGTCACTCTGTTCACCCACAGTAAGCCACTTCAAAGAGGAACTCACTAATAAAGATATTGATAATAATTATTGTTTTTTTTAAACCACTGGTCTCATGAATATATACCATACATTAATCTAAATCTTCATTTTACTTTTATATAAATCATACCCTTACTTTAATCTTATAATTGGGCCATTCAGTAATAATGGATCCCACCCCTAAGAATTCAATTGTTAAATGTCCATCAATTTGAAAACTATAGGTTAAATTTTCTAAATATTTTATCAAAGGAATTTTAAAGAGATATTAACAAAACTTTTTACCTCCTTCCCAACATCAGACAGGAAGTTACAGGTACACTCAAGTGAATAAACAGCCTCTGCAGTTCGTTTATAAATACTGTAGTTTTCAGAATTCAGCTGTTCCAAATAGGCCACAACAGCTTCATGAATATTTGGATATTCCAAAGAAAGAGGCATGTCCAAAGAAACTAGAAATAATGCTGCTGACATAGGCTCTGGTAAAAAGTGGCTTGCCTTGATAAATTAAAAAAAAAAAATTAACCATTTTTAGATAAATATAGTAAACTATAATATTAACATAGTTGAACTTTTTTTAGTAATTCTCTATCACAAAGTCTATTGCTTTTCCAAAGAAAATTCTATTCTCCAACACATCATTTATCTACACCTAGGTTCACTGCAATTTTTCTCTGCCCAAAATATCCCAAGTCCAAATTTCAACTCCTTCCCAAAGCCTGGGATTCAGGATACCTCCTCTTCCCCACATCAACACCCAGAACTGCTCTCCCTCTGGGCCCACACCTCGTTTATGCCTCTGCTACTGAACTGAAGGTACCAGGCCTTTTTCTCTAAGTTTTTCGTGCAGGTGCACACAAATCTCCAGAAAAATGCAATAAACCCCTGAGGATATAGCCCAAGGCTTATTAACTACATATTGAATTGAATATCACTAAATCAAGTACAGCTATAGACTAATTCGAACAGAAATTAATTTTTATTTGGTTTTGTTTGTGTTTTAGAGGGGAAAGGAGAAATTCAACATATTTAAAATAGTTCTAGAACACTCACAAAAGACTGACCTTTAATTAGTATAAAATCAAGGGGCCCAAATGAAATAGTGTATGTTTTATAACTTAAATCAATTGATTTAAGACTAAAAAAACCCTTTGCTGGGTTTTGTTTCTTTTAATGATTCTAGCTTTGTAATAGAATTTTATGCATCAATTAAGAAAATGAAAAGGCCTGAAAATTCAATGTTCAGAGAAAACCATTTGGCAGGGTTTACTACTACAGCTGAAATGCTGCCTTTATTAAAGTAGGTTTGGTCATAATTTTTTCATGGATAACCTATTTTAAGGATAATCATTAACTGCCTGAAAGTCTAAGAACTAAATCTGCTAAACAATGCTTTTTTTTTTAGAATTACTGTTCTTTATTTTTTTTTAATTAATTAATTTATTTTTGGCTGCATTAGGTTTTCTTTGCTGCACGTGGGCTTTCTTTAGTTGCATCGAGCAGGGGCTACTCTTTGTTGCGGTGCACAGGCTTCTCATTGTGGTGGCTTCTCTTGTTGCAAAGCATGGGCTCTAGGCACATGGGTTTCAGTAGTTGTGGCAGGTGGGCTCAGTAGTTGTGGCACATGGACTTAGCTACTCCCCGGCATGTGGGATCCTCCCAGACCAGGGCTTGAACCCGTGTCCCCTTCATTGGCAGGCGGATTCTTAACCACTGTGCCACCAGGGAAGCCCTAAACAATGCTTTTAAATGAAATACTGTTGCCAAATGAATATCAAAAGCTAAAGGAATCAAAATTTTAGGTTACTAAGCATGAAAAAAAAAACCCAACTATTAAGACAGCAGCTATTATAAAGTCAAGAGAAATTTCTCTTATTCTGTAAAGAACTCTCCTAGTGGGGAAAAAAGAGAGAGCGAGAAACTAAATTACCTAGTCACCAATTATTTGCTCACTCAGCAAATACTCACTGGGCCCCTACCGTATGCCAGGCACCATTCCAGATCCTAGGGACACAGCAGGAAATAAAACAGAACCTCTGCCCTCACGAAGTTAACACTCCAGTGGAGAAAGCATAGAGTAAACCATACTTGTCCAGTGTGGCTAGGAGTGCTAAGAAAATTTTAAAAACAGGGGATAGAAAAGATGGAGAAGAACAGAGAAGTTACAGGAGGTGGAAGCAGAGGAAGGCCTCTCTGATAAGGTAACATCTAAGCAGAGAACTGGAGGAGTGGATATCTGAGGGAAAAGCACTCACAGAAGAGGGAACAGCAAGTACAGAGGCTCGGACACAGAGTATATTTGACAGCAAGGAGGCCACTGGAGCTAGTGCTGAGGGATGGAGTCAGGGGGCAGTGGTGCCAGATCAGGTAAGGCCTTGGGTCATTATAAGGACTTGTCCTCAGAAGGAGCATTGGAAGGTTTCGAGCAAGCCTGAGGATGAGTCTGGAGAGAAGAGATGGAAAAGAGCAAGGGTGGAAGCTGAGAGACCAAGGAGGAGGTTACTGCAATAATCCAGGCGTGACAGGATGGTGGCTTAAACTCAGGTAGCAGCAGTGGGAGTGGTGAGAAGTGTTCAGGTTCTGGATAGACGTTCAAAGGAGAAATAACACATTTTGCTCAGGGATTGGATCTAAGTGTGTGTGAAAGCCAGGAATCAAGGATGACTCTAAGGTTTTTCCTGATCAACAATCAACTGGAATGAAGGTGCTATTTACTGAGCTCGGGAAGACTAGAGGAAAAACACATCTGTGCAGGGAAGTAAGACTTGGGGCATGTTCAGTCGGAGATATCAGCTGTCTCAAGAAGATGTCAAAAAGGATACTGGATATATACTTATGAGTTTGTGGTTCAGGTGACACGTGTTGTCTGAAAATATAAGTTTGGGAGGTGTCCGCAAATAGATGGCACTTAAAGACCAAAATGCGATGATATCTCATGAGGGCCAGGGCCAGTCCTGGGGTTCCACCCCTTTAAGAGGTTAGGAAGATAGAGAGAAATTAGCAAAGGAGACTCAGTGAGTGGGGCTCTGCGCTAAGATAGTAAATCCTAGTGGGTCTAACTCCAAAGGCACTGTGTTTTAGTTTAAAGGCGCTTTCTCTGACTCTAGGCAGAAAAATAAGAATAGCTGATGTGAGGATTAAATAAGCACTGGGCAGATGTCTGGCATATCACATTCAATAAGTACTAATTTCCTTTCTTTCCTCTTTTCATCCCATCATTAAGGAATTCTGACATTTTCACTCTGCATACCTACATCTGAAACTCCTCTCAGCAACTCAAAGCACCAAGGTAAGGTCATACGTTTAATCCTTGCATGGCCAATGGACCCATCACAGTTTACACCCCAGACTGAAGACGGTGGTCCTACATATATAAGCATTAGTCACGTGTCAGTTGGGACTGAAAGTGATGATGTTTCAGTGGAAAGCTATTACCAGTATTAGATAGAAAAGAGTCAACATCGTCATCTCGTGCATGCTGGAGGAGGAGGGGTATAATACTGTTTTCTCTAAACCTGCCACTCAGAGCAGCCAGGGCGTTATCCTGGCATGGCCTGTCAGAAGTAGGGATTCTTAGGCCCTATCCAGACCTTACAGACCAGAACATGCAAGATCGGATTAACAAGATCTCTGGGTGATCTGGGTGCACATTACACTTTGAGAAATGCTGCTCTGAATCAATCAGCTACACCCAATTATTAGATTTTATATACCTCACTAAAAAAGTCAAAATCTTGTGGTATAAATTCTTCCTCACCTTCAGTCTGCTTGGCTGAGAAAGGGTCACAGGGGTTCCTAGGATGCTCTGGGATCTTGTTTCTGGCACAGGGCCAGTATTTTTAGCTCTTATTTCCCAGATGGTTCCCCCATATGAAGTTAACTTCATTTGTCTTACCAATTTGATTTACCCAACCAGAACACTTTTAATTTTAATTTATAACATTGGTAATAACATTTACCAATGCATCATTTTAACCTATACATGGGTATTCTCCAAATTCATTTAAAATCAGCAATTATCAATTTCAGAAAAGGTCTTCAAGGCATTTTGTCAAAACATTCAAATTCAGGAAATCTCTACATAGATTCATACTATATCATTTTCCAACTTCAAAATTACATATTTGGTAAGTGGCAACTCAAACATTTAAAAGCCACTTTTAAGGTAGAAAGTTTCAGAGTCCAAATTCCACTTCAATTTTTGGTGGGCTAGCAACAGGCAGAGGGCAGCATAGCCTTGTATTTATATAAACTGAAGGAGAAAGTTAACAGCAAAGGAAGAGCATGTTTGTTTAGATCTCATTTTAAAGTTCTTAGTTAATCAATCAAAGCAGTTATAACCATCTATAAGCTGATACCTTAATTACAATCTCTTCAATGACCCCACTTACTGTTCTAATGAAGTTCCAAGCTACATATTTAAAAGAGCTCCCCAAAATGACAGATACTGATTTGCCTTCAAAAACAAAAAATAGCTACCTTAAAAAAAGACATGGAGAGTTGGCTTTACATTATTCTAACACTAAAGTAAGTCAAATAAAATAAATTATTGACTTCTATTTTGATTCCTCCCCAAATAAGCATATAGATGAAAAAAACTCTATAATCAAAAAAGCAATAAATAAGCTCTACGGTACAACTGACAAGTAACTTTTCCAAAAATACCTCAACCTATACATAGATTGATCATTTGTAATACTTAGTAACAAGTTATTGTAGCACTACTAATTTTTCAGTTATATAACGTTATCATGTAAAGTTGAGACACCTATATTTTAAATGCAATACCAGTCTTATATGACTGAAATTCTTCAATTTATAATGTTTATGCCTTGGAAAATTATCACTCTTTAACACAGAGTGTTATTCAGAAACATAATAATTAATAAAAAAGTTAAAAATTAAAATTAACAGAAATGTTATTTTCCCTAAAGTAAAATACTATATTTAAAATTTAATGTTCTATTCTTATTTTTCCAGATGACCTGATACTATTTTGCATATATTGCATATGTGTTATTAAAAACTGGAGTTTAGGGCTTCCCTGGTGGCGCAGTGGTTGAGAGTCCGCCTGCCGATGCAGGGGACGTGGGTTCGTGCCCCGGTCCGGGAAGATCCCACATACCGCGGAGCGGCTGGGCCCGTGAGCCATGGCCGCTGAGCCTGCGTGTCCGGAGCCTGTGCTCCGCAACAGGAGAGGCCACAACAGTGAGAGACCCGCGTACCGCAAAAAAAAAAAAAAAAAAATGGAGTTTAGACTACATGCTCTGCAGAATTCTACGGAGCAAAAGGGCAAGTGGCTATAACAAAGGACAACAAAAGGCACAGGAAATGGTTCTTTAGCTGCAGTAATTTTTCCCATACCTTCAGTTAAGCACGATGCTACACCTTTCTTTTTGCAATAAGTTCACTACACAACACTTGCATATGAGTCATTTGAGATATTTTTACCACCAACGTTCAAATTCAGAGATATAACCTCCACTTTAAAGTACAGTCAATAAGATGATTTAAAAGAAATATTTACACCTATTAAAATCACCTTTAACATACAGTCACATAATGGAATAGTATTTTGCAATAAAAATTAACAACTGCTACAAGCAACAACAAAAATGAATCTCAAAAAAAAAAAATATTGAGCAATTACATACTTTATACATCTATTTATATAAAGCTCAAAAACAGAAAAACCCCTTTATGGTGACAGAAGTCAGAAAGGAGTTTAGCTTGCAGGGGTGGGGAGAGGTGAGGTTAAGCGACGGGCTTGAAAGCCTTGAAAGGCTGGTCATGTTCTACTTCATGTTTTGGGGGGTGGTCACTTTCTAAACACAGATATATTCACTTAGTAAAAATGCACTGAACTGTGCACCTTTCTCAACATATTACACCACAGTTTTTAAAAGTTATCTTAAAAAATTAGTATTTTTTTCTATCAATTTATTTGTCAAAACTAATAAAAAATGTTAGCCATTTCTCAATTTCTGCATTTCCAATATAATCTTTGTACACCATGAAATGATCAGAAGGAATTTACAACAGGACAGTGATTGTAACACCCAGTAAACTACAACAAAGCCACGCTACCTGCCTTACCTTTTCAACAGGGAGAAGTGTCTGCAGCAGTCGGACTGCAAACAGCGAAATGCTGACAAAGGCCATCCTGTGGTGCACCAGCACCGCCTCTGGTTGTTCCAAACTGATGTTGCTTTTATGGTAGCATATGCTGTCTCCAAGGGACCCCAACACCATGAGCAGTTTCTTCTTCTGCAAACATTTAAACACAAAACAGAAGAAAACAATCAATTTTAGGGGCCAATATAGAAATATCATGGAGAACAATATAAAATGTTATCATTAAATAATATAAATGTATTCCTCCCTATAAGAATAACCAATACATGCTGAGATACTTTTAACGATAGGAAAGAATGATAAGTATACCTAAATTTTTTAAAAAGCTAACAATTTTTAAGTATTTAATATGAATTCTAACTAATAATAAACAAAAATAAACAAAATACAAAAACTTAATGATCCATTAGTTCCTTCCAGTTTCTAGTACTTAATTGTTCCAACTTTGAACACTGCATGTAAATCTCTCATCCAATATTTATTGGACTTAGTGTATGCTTAACACAGTGGCAGGTATATGGGGGAAAATGCATTAGTTCAAGAGACATGATCCCTGCCCTCAAAGTGATCCCAAAGTTACTAAAGAAATGAAACCGGGGAAGTCAAATAATTAAAAAACAATGAAATATTAAATTGTATAATCTCTCTTCAGGTAATAAGGTTGTTTCAGAGCAAATGTTCCACCATCATAAATTTCTAGATACCTTACTACTTAAATAGAAGTTATATCTTTTAAATTGAAAGGTATGCATAAAATATGAAAACTAAAATACAGTAGACTAACTGGCAAGTCATAACAACATAGACTAAAATATATCCTAGATATGTTGACATAACCCTATAAACTAGCTGCTGAAAGGACAGTATCAGAAAAAGGGTAGAACAAAAAAAGCACTGGGGTTCTCACTCTCAACTTTCCACGGAAAATTTATGAAAATTAAAATGAGAAATTACCTGTAAACTAAAGACAAAAATATAATGTATGTCAGAAATTTTTTAATTCAAGGATAAATAAACACGAAATAAAAAAGACATGGAGCCTATAAAAGTTACACAAAGTATCAAAGCCACAATAGATACACTTCACATCCATTAGGATGGACATTATCAAAAATAATAGGAAATAACAAATGTTGACGAGGATGTGGAGAAACTGGAGCACCTGTGCATTGCTGGTGGAAATGTAAAAGGTTCAGTCACTGTGGAAATAGTATGGCAGTTCCTCAAAACATTAAACATAGAATTACCATATGATCCAGCAATGTCACTTCTGAGTATATGGCCAAAAGAATTGAAAGCAGGGATTTCAAACACTTACTTGTACATCAATGTTCACAGCAACATTATTCACAACAGCCAAAAGGTAGAAATGTGTCTATCAACATATGAATGGATAAACAATATGCAGTAGATGGTATACATACAATGAAATATTCAGCCTTAAAAGGGAATGACATTTTGACACATGCTACAACAAGATGACTCTTGAAAACATTATGTAAAGTAAAATAAGCCAGATACAAAAAGACAAGTACTGTATGATTCCTCTTATATGAGGCACCTAAAATATACAAATTCATAAAGAAAGAAAGTAGAATAGTGGTTATCAGGGACTAGGGGAAGAGGAGAGTGGGGAGTTATTGTTTAGTGGGTGTGGAGTTTCACTCTGAGATGATGAAAAGTTTTGGAGACAGATAATGGTGACAATTGTACAACAATGTGAATGTGCCTAATGCCACTGAATTATACACTCAAAAAGAGTTAAATGGTAAATTTTATGTTATGTATATTTTACAAAATTTTAAAAATTATATAAAGAAGTAAACTTTTTTTGTTACTTACATGGATCATTTGAAAAATTTAAAGATAAACACAAATAACATTAAACCTATGATATTTTCCAAATCACTACAGAAGTAAAAGGAAGATAAAATAATCTATAGAGTTAAAAAAAAAAAGGAAACAAAAGAGATAGCAAAACTTCTGCATGAAAACCAAGTATAATAACTGTACTAAAAAAGGTTAAATTTCCCTGTAAGTGAAATATGATTTCATACTGAAGTAAAAATCAAAAATAATCTACACATACAAAAAAGACATTATCTTTGTACATAAAAGGTTAAAAATTAGTGTAGTGAGAAAAATCTCAAATAAACAATCTAACCTTACACCTAAAGGAACTAGAGAAAGAAGTACAAACAAAACCCAAAGTTAGTAGAAGGAAAGAAATCATAAAGATCAGAGCAGAAATGAACAAAATAGAAACAAAGAAAACAATAGCAAAGATCAATAAAACTAAAAGCTGGTTCTTTGAGAAGATAAACAAAATTGATAAACGTTTAGCCAGACTCATCAAGAAAAAGAGGGAGAGGACTCAAATCAATAATATTAGAAATGAAAAAGGAGACGTTACAACAGACACCGCAAAAATACAAAGCATCCTAAGAGACTACTACAAGCACCTCTATCGCAATAAAATGGACAACCTGGAAGAAATGGACAAATTCTTAGAAAGGTAATAACCTTCCAAGACTAAACAGGAAGAAATAGAAAATATGAACAGACCAATCATAAGTAATGAAATCGAAACTGTGATTAAAAATCTTCCAACAAACAAAAAGTCCAGGACCAGATGGCTTCACAGGTGAATTCTATCAAACATTTAGAGAAGAGCTAACACCCATCCTTCTCAAACTCTTCCAAAAAATTGCAGAGGAAGGAACACTCCCAAACTCATTCTATGAGGCCACCATCACCCTGATACCCAAACCAGACAAAGATACTACAAAAAAAGAAAGTTACAGACCAATAGCACTAATGAATATAGATGCAAAAATCCTCAACAAAATACTAGCAAACAGAATCCAACAACACATTAAAAGGATCATACACCATGATCAAGTGGGATTTATCCCAGGGATGCAAGGATTCTTCAATATATGCAAATCAATCAATGTGATACACCATATTAACAAACTGAAGAATAAAAACCATATGATCATCTCAATAGATGTAGAAAAAACTTCTGACAAAATCAACACCCATTTATGATGAAAACTCCCCAGAAAGGGGGCATGGAGGGAACCTACCTCAACAAAATAAAGAACATATACAACAAACCCACAGCAGACATCATCCTCAATGGTGAAAAACTGAAAGCATTTCTTCGAAGATCAGGAATAAGACAAGGATGTCCACTCTCACCACTATTATTCAACATAGTTTTGGAAGTCCTAGCCACAGCAATCAGAGAAGAAAAATAAATAAAAGGAATACAAATTGGAAAAGAAGAAGTAAAACTGTCACTGTTTGCAGATTACATGATACTATACATAGAGAATCCTAAAGATGCTACCAGAAAACTACTAGAGCTAATCAACGAATTTGGTAAAGTTGCAGGATACAAAATTAATGCACAGAAATCTCTTGCATTCCTATACTAATGAATAAAAATGTGAAAGCTAAATTAAGGAAACAATCCCATTCACCACTGCAAAAAAAAGAATAAAACACCTAGGAATAAACCTATCTAAGGAGGTAAAAGACTGTACTCAGAGAACTATAAGACACTGATGAAAGAAACCAAAGACAACACAGATGGAGAGATATACCACGTTCTTGGACTGGAAGAATCAACATTGTGAAAATGACTATACTACCAAAAGCAATCTACAAATTCAGTGCAATCCCTATCGAACTACCAATGGCATTTTTCACAGAACTAGAACAAAAAATTTCACAATTCGTATGGAAACACAAAAGATCCCAAATAGCCAAAGCAATCTTGAGAAAGAAAAACGGAGCTGGAGGAATCAGACTCTCTGACTTCAGACTATACTACAAAGCTACAGTAATCAAGAAAATAGGGTACTGGCACAAAAACAGAAATACAGATAAATGGTACAGGATAGAAAGCCCAGAGATAAACCCATGCACCTATGGTCAACTAATCTATGACAAAGGAGGCAAGGATACAAAATAGAGAAAAGACAGTCTCTTCAATAAGTGGTGCTGGCAAAACTGGACAGCTACATGTAAAAGAATGAAATTAGAACACTCCCTAACACCATACACAAAAATAAACTCAAAAGGATTAAAGACCTAAATGTAAGGCTGGACACTAGAAAAGTCTTAGAGGAAAACATAGGAAGAACACTGACATAAATCACAGCAAGATCCTTTTTGATCCACCTCCTAGAGTAATGGAAATAAAAACAAAAATAAACAAACAGGACCTAACGAAACTTAAAAGCTTTTGCAAAGCAAAGAAAACTACGAGCAAGACGAAAAGACAACCCTCAGAATGGGAGAAAATATTTGCAAACGAATCAACAGACAAAGGATTAATCTCCAAAATATATAAACAGCTCAAGTAGCTCAATATAAAACAAACAAACAACCCAATCCAAAAATGGGCAGAAGACCTAAACAGACATTTCTCCAGAGAAGATATACAGATTGCCAAGAAACACATGAAAGGATGCTCAATGTCACTAATTATTAAGGAAATGCAAATCAAAACTACAGTGAGGTAACACCTCACACCAGTGAGAATGGGCATCATCAAAAAATCTACAAACAATAAATGCTGGAGAGGGTGTGGAGAAAAGGGAACCCTCTTGCACTGTTGGTGGGAATGTAAATTGATACAGCCACTATGGAGAACAGTATGGAGGTTCCTTAAAAAACTAAAATTAGAACTACCATACGACCCAGCAATCCCACTACTGGGCATATACCCTGAGAAAACCATAATTCAAAAAGAGTCATGTACCCCAATGTGCATTGCAGCACTATTTACAATAGCCAGGACATGGAAGCAACCTGAATGCCCATCGACAGACGAATGCATAAAGAAGATGTGGTACATATATACAATGGAATATTACTCAGCCATAAAAAGGAATGAAATTGGGTCATTTGTAGAGACGTGGATGGATCTAGAGACTGTCATACAGAGTGAAGTAAGTCAGAAACAGAAAAACAAATATCATATGTTAGCACATATATGTGGAACCTAGAAAAATGGTACAGATGAACCAGTTTGCAGGGCAGAAATAGAGACACAGATGTAGAGAACAAACGTATGGACACCAAGGGGGGAAGTGGCGGGGTGGGGGTGGTGGTGGGATGAACTGGGAGATTGGGATTGACATGTATACACTGATGTGTATAAAACTGATGACTAATAAGGACCTGCTGTATAAAAAAATACATAAAATAAAATTCAAAAAAAAACTAGTGTAGTGAAATATGAACAAAAATGTATGAAATATAAATAATGAATAATTCAGAACAAAAAAAATTAGATAAATCAGGTAATTTTCTATTGATGAAGTGCATAATAGAGAGTAAAGACCCAACATGAATGAGTCATTGTGGTCTGAATAACATAAATATGAAGCAAAACCTGAAGTTGGATTTAAAGGTTTTAACTCAGTCTTTTTTACCTTAATTAATAAATTAAACAGATATAAACTTTGAACATTTCAAAGACTACAACTCCTCGAGTTTCCAAGGAACACTGACTAAAACTAGCCATTTACTTAATCGCAAAAAATGGTCAATGTATATTTAAGACTATGTTCTTTGAGCCCATGGAAATAAAACTAAAAGTTAAAAATTTCAACCAAACGTAGGGCCACCCTTACAAAATTAAAATAGAAAATTTTAATAGCACTTATATTAATAACCACTGGTCTAGAGAAAACAAATTAGAAACACAGTGACAGTCTTATTACATGGACAGGCAATTTTTCACCCAGTGCTTCTCCATTAAAATACTTTTTTACATCTACAAACAACATATCTCTGTTATTCAAGACTAACTTTGACAATTTACAACTTAAATCAATGAACACATTTAAGACCTCAGTATTGCAAGGCTTTTTGTAAAAATCTATTTATTTGTGAAATTGTTTCAAATAACCTTGCTAATTCTAATGATGAATTGACATACTTCTCAAAATAGTATAAAAAGGAAGTATTAAATACTATAAGAATCAGTCTTGCAGCTTTTACTATCTCCAACACTTCTTCCAAGCCAAAAAAAAAAAAAAAGCGTTTTTTTTGTTTTGTTTTGTTTTTGCAGTACGCGGGCCTCTCACTGTTGTGGCCTCTCCCGTTGCGGAGCACAGGCTCCGGATGCGCAGGCTCAGCAGCCATGGCTCACGGGCCCAGCCGCTCCATGGCATGTGGGATCTTCCCGGACCGGGGCACGAACCTGCATCCCTTGCAACAGCAGGCGGACTCTCAACCACTGCGCCACCAGGGAAGCCCAGTGTTTTCTTTTTAATGTTTTAAGAAAAGAAAGGATTTTAAAACAATACTATCTGGTCCACAGTTTTAATTTGCTGGGCTAAAGATATTTAAACAGCTGTAAAGTAGTTGATGCAGAAAAAAAAAAAAAAGAGCCAGTTTTCAGAGGATAGTCAAAGCTTTTACAAAATTACAGACTTAAAATACCAGATGAACAAAATATTCTAAATATTCCCAATAAAACAGAATTTATAGTGCAAACACAATATCTCCACTATCTGCACAATATAAAACAGGTTTTGGATTCTGTAAAGCATCTGAAATAAGTGACTCTCCCCCATATGCTCCCAGCTTCACACTCCCCACTCCCCTTCTACAAGGTAGCCAATTACTGTTCTGCGTGCAAGTCTCACCAGGCACTTCTATGTTTAAGAGCAAGCTCATCCTGCCTGCAGAATGACAGCCAAACTACTCAGCAGCACGTCAAAAGCCTTCTGTGAGCAGACCCCACCTGAACCCTCCAGCCTCTCTCCCACCACATCCACCTCACGTTTTATGCTCTGGTTGCTTGCACTCCTCCCAATAGCCCTAGCCTTGACCACCAATCAGCACTATTCATTCCTCCCCATCATTCTCTTCCCCTCCGCCAGACAAAAAGCCCTACCTTTACTTTCTTAGCCGAATCGTATTCGTAATTTAAACTCAGCTCAGCCACGATTTACACAAAGCCCTCCCTGAGATTCTCGGCTGGGAGTGTTTTCAAAGCACCCTTGGCACATGAGAAGATACTCAACATTACTAGTCAGAGAAATACAAATCAGAACAACAGTGAGATATCACCTCACACCTATCAGAATGGCCATCAACAAAAAGACCACTAATACAAATGTTGACAAGGATGTGGAGAAAAGGGATCCCCTGTACACTGTTGGTGGGAATGTAAATCGATGCAGCCGCCATAGAAAAAAGCATGGAGATTCCTCAAAAAACTAAAACGAGAATTACTGTATAATCCAACAATTCCACTCCTGGATTTATATCCAAAAAAAATGAAAACACCAACTCAAAGAGACGTGCCCCCCAACGTTTAGAGCAGCTCTATTTACAACAGCCAAGATATGGAAACAACCTAAGTGACCATCGACAGACGAATGGATAAAGAAGATGTGGCACATATGTACACAAACACATACACACATATACATACAATGGAATATTAATCAGCCATAAAAACGAATGAAATATTGCCAGTTGTGACAACACAGATGGACCCAGAAAGTATTATGCTAAGTGAAATAAGGCAGATAAAGACAAAAAACATATGATTTCACTTATATTTGGAATCTAAAAAACAAATGAACAAACTTCAAAACAGAAACAGACTCATAGACACAGAGAACGAACAGGTAGCTGCCAGAGGGGAAGAGAGGGGGGGAAATGAGTGAAATAGGTGAGAGAGATTAAGAGGTACAAACTGCAAATTTCAAAATAAATGAGTCATGGGGATGAAATGTACAGCATGGGGAATACAGTCAATTTTTTATCTAACTCCCACAAGAGTGAAAAGAATTGCTGTTTATTCATCTTGCACCCCCAGGGCCCAGGGTCGACTAAAAAATTATTCACAACCTAAAAGCTGAGAGTTATGTTTTATTCAGCAGGAATTTTTAGGACTTCAAGGCCAGGAGGCCGCATCTCAAGTAACCCTGAGAGAACTGCTCCGTGGAGGCGAGGTGGGGAGCCAGGATACATGGGAGTTTTGTAACAAAGGGCAGGGAGTCTGAATGTCAAAAGATTACTGTTAATTAAAGAAAACCAGATATCTCAAGTTAAGGAATTTAGCGCTTTTCTGTGCACGGGAAGATGCAAGAGTCTGGGCTCACTGAAATCATTGCAGTCTGATGGCTGCTAGATGGCAGGTATTCTTTTCCTTCCTGAGTGCCCTCAGGGCTCACCAGCTCACCATCAGAGGTGGCTGCAATTACTGATGACTGTGACATCCTTTGTTTACTGATACGGCAGGAAGTATTCCGTTTATCACTAGCATATAATGAGCAATCAAAGAATGTTTGGTGAACTAAAACACCTGTCTCTGGACTGGCGGCAGTAGCAGGAAAAGCATATGCTAATTAGAGATTCCACTCAGCCAATTATAAATTCACAATCTGGTTCAATTCCCCTTCTTGAGCCCTTACTGGATACCAAGCCCTTCTCTCTAGAAACTTTCATAATCCTCTCCACTTCACTTGAACTTCAACCAGCAATTCTTCCAACATGCCTGGAAATCTAAGTTACCAGCTCACAGCAGGTCAGATGGGAATTTAGAAGGAATCAGTCATAAAGAAGGAGAAAACACTGCTTTTCGTGACACTGAGTGACAGCAGTGACAGAAAGAAGAAAGGCAAAAAACAAACAGAAAACAGCCCCAAGAGTCTGGGGTTATCTGGCATGAGGAAAAGAGCCTTACTCCGTGAACCTAACTTACCATGTGAATAAGGAAAAAACAAACTTAATTTCATAGGTAGGCAAAAAAAGGATGACATACTTCAGGTCATCCTAACTTTTACAAGTGCTTACCAAAAAAATTTTTTATTTTAACAAAATATAATTTCAGTGAAAATATTTTTTCTTTTATTTATTTCAACTGAAATAAAAATATTCAATTTATGGAGAAAAAATTTCTTTGACTATGCTTACATAAACTGAGTTATGGAATTCCAGACATGAATGCTATTAGCACTATTTGGAAAGAGCTAGAGAATTGATTACATATCTACATGCATTTAATTACTGAATTGGTCAACATTTATTACTTCGTTCCTTTAACGACACGACAAAAATATGCTTCTGCCTTCTGTGTAAACCTCACAAAAGTAGGGACATTAAGGAATTCTACTTAATTGTCTGCTTCTATTAATATATAGCCCAAAGGGATGAGATTTTTCCTAGGAAGCATTTATTCTTTTAAATAAGTAAGTCAAATATAATTTCCAGCAGTACTATTTAACATTTCTAACATACCAATTGGCACTTGCACAACAGATTTAACCTTTAAAGTAAAAATAATTCATTGAATCATAAAAGATCAGCAGCCAAAAGTTAAAAATGAATGACTAACTTTTACAGATAAATGTTCTGGCCAAGAAACTTGAGCTATTTTAAGAAGCAACTGATAAAACATTCTTCACACTTCTCAAGGAAAACTCACTTGTTGAAAACCTTCAATATGTGAAAACCTTCTAAAAGTACTACAGAATAATGTGATAACCTTAAGGACCAACGAAAAACTAAGATAAGAACTATTATCCCTATTTTATAAATAAATTGTAGGACTTGAAACAATATATTACACCTACTGTAAAATGTTTCAGTTGTGTTTCTTTTCAAAAGATTTGTGTAGATAAAAAAAATTGGGGGAGGGCTTCCCTGGTGGCACAGGGGTTAAGAATCCGCCTGCCAATGCAGGGGACACGGGTTCAAGCCCTGGTCCGGGAAGATCCCACATGCCGCGGAGCAACTAAGCCCGTGCGCCACAACTACTGAGCCTGCACTCTAGAGCCCGCGAACCACAACTACTGAAGCCCACGTGCCACAACTACTGAAGCCTGCACACCATAGAGCCCGTGCTCTGCAACAAGAGAAGCCACCGCAATGAGAAGCCCACACAATGCAATGAAGAGTAGCCCCCGATCACCACAACTAGAGAAAGCCCGTGCACGGCAACGAAAACCCAACGCAGCCAAAAACAAATTAATTAATTTTTAAAAATGCACATTACTCATTTCACATTTTTGTTAGCAATTATGTCTATCAATATGTTTATTGAGTGAATAAATACACAGTGAAGCAGTCGCAGCCTGTAAAAAAGATGAAGATCTTCACATATGAACACAGAATAATCTCCATGCCTACGTTTACATCCATCCATCTATCCAGGATGCATTATTTTCTCTTCCAGTTTTATTGAGATATAGTTGACATATAGCACTGTATAAGTTTAAAGTGCAGAGCTTAATGATTTGACTTACATACATCATGAAATGATGACCACGTTAAGTTTGGTGAACATCCATCATCTCATATAGAAACAAAATTAGAGAGATAGAAAAACAGTTTCCTTTCCTTGTGATGAGACCCTCAGGATTCACTCTCTTAGCAACTTTCATACATAACACACAGCAGTTGTGCATTACATCCTAGTACTTATTCATCTTAAAACTGAAAATCTGTACCTTTGATCACCTTCATTCAATTCCCCCTCTCCCTAC
The DNA here is from genome assembly GCF_937001465.1 of Orcinus orca. Taxonomy (NCBI): domain Eukaryota; kingdom Metazoa; phylum Chordata; class Mammalia; order Artiodactyla; family Delphinidae; genus Orcinus; species Orcinus orca. The sequence goes on along the minus strand of NC_064573.1, from coordinate 7,271,785 downwards.
TTCCCACCTCTGTTAATCACAAATCTGATCTTTTTTTTCTCTGAGTTCGTTTCTTTGCTTGTTTTTGAAGAATAACTGACTTACACAACATAGTGACTCAATATTTCTATACATAATGGTCACAACAATAAGTCTAATTACCATACAGGATTTACTCTTACATTGTAAAAACAAGGTATGAAACTGTATATGATATACCACCTTTTATGTAAGATGTGAGAGGGGGAATAAGAATCTACGTATTTTCTTACATTTGCAAAAACTAAAATAAAAATGTAAAAAATAAACTAGAAAACAGGATGGCAGGGAGACACCCCTGAGTTACATTTTTATGAAGAGAAAACAATTCCCCAAAATGAAAACAAATTGAAACAAAAATCTAACTGTATACTGAATTGGTAACAGAGAAAATAATTCTTTTGAGTGACTTTAAGGCACAGAATTTTGACTTTATATACTTAGTGAGATTTAGTCTAAGTCAAAAAGAACTGCAAGAAAATCCTGAACTTTATTAGTTATTGACCACAGTGATACTAATACTGCTACTGTGAAATTACTTACTTTATGCTGAAGGTTAAAACTAATAAGCAATTATGTTGATGTTGCTAAGAATCTATGAAGGACAATAAAGTCCAAGCAAAGAAATACAAGTTGAAGTTCAGAAGTAGCAGAGTCTGAATTCATGAGTTTTTTTTAAATACAGATTTCCTAGGTTCTATTACTGAAGGGAACGAATGATATCACTGTAACTACAAGCAGCCCTAATGGCCTGTTTTTGGTCTTGATATACATTTCCCGCATTAAAAGTAACCAGAATCTCTGGAGAAATGGCCTATTCCAGACTATGCACAAAATAAGCCTGGGATCTATTGTGTCTAAAACAAAGAAAGTTTTCAAAGACTAATGAGACAATGAAACCAGCTTACAAGGACCAAGATAAAATAAGATACTAATATTATTACCCACATCCCAAGGAAAACCTTGATTCTCACCATATCTATAGCAAAAAGACTGCTGTCATCCCAGATATCTGCTGAAATTGCTTCACCAATAAGTACCATATCCTCTGCAAGCAATTCCAGAACTCTTATTATCATCTGTCTACTACCTAGGAATACAAATAGGAGAGAGAGAGAAGAAAAATAAAGTTAATTCAAATAAAGCTGAACATCATATTGCTCAATCCTCTCGTTAGCTAATGCCCCCAAGTTCCTATTTCTCTTTTTATTTTTTGATGTTTTTAGAATTGTTTAAAAGAGACGAATAGGGAAGTCACAATATACAATCACCATTAGACTTCTGTTTCATTCATAACACTATTTAACTACAAAAAATCAAATGTGCTTTTAAGTGGGAAAGATAGGAAGAGTATAACAATAATCTAACTAAAAGCACTGTGAGATAGATTAAAATAACTTTTCAGATTGAGAGACCATCGATGTTACATGTAATAGGTGACAAAGCACAGGTTTAGTTGAGAAGATGCAGTCTAATAAATTTCCCACTTAGGACTAGAAGGTTTAAGCCTTGTCATGAATTAGTAGTTTCCTACACAGGAGTTGCCTGGGAAACCTACACTCACCTTAAACTCTAAGAACATTCCGGAGGAAACTGTGCTGTCAGAGTCACACCCACCTGAGCAATCTCCCTTCTCCACAGAGATAGAATAACAAAGGAATTCCACCACCCATAATTCTAAGTAAGGTGAATGTTCAATCAAGACTTTCCTGTCCCACATACCAAAGGTCAATTTCTAATGAATAAAAGTAAAACAAACTACCAGATCATAAGGGTCTAGATTAATTGTTTCATGAGAACAGCTGGAGCAAATTCTCTTAGAAATCTCTTACGACACTGAACAAATGCAAATTATGCAATAATTTCCCACAAAAGGGCAAGAGAACATTTAGAAAATTTTATGTACCATGATACAGCTCTATAATTATCAATCTGACTTTTTACAGCAAATTAAGAAAAGGTTAAATGCAAAATCATTAAATCTAAAACTGTTCTCCTCAGTACACCATGCAGACAAACATATACACTTGATGATGCCAAAGTTCAGATCTTCCTTCATGTCACATTATTAGTACATGAATTAATATGTATTCCTCACTCCTGGAAGCAGAGTTCTTCAGTCAGTGAGAAGTTAAGGTATAGAGTTTTCTTCAGAATAAAAAAAAATTGTTCATGTTCCCAAATATACACCTACCTCCGGCCTTCTTCCCTATCACTTCCAAGCAGGCAAAGAATAGTCATAGGACTTAAAGAACCATCAGCATGGGACAGATTTTTTACTCAGCCAGTATAAACGAAAAAAAGCAAAACCTGTTTATCTTGTATTTTGACGTTTATCAACTACTTAAAATGTATATATTTAGAGAATAAAAATCATTATTTATTCCAAACCTTTCTTCACCTTGCAAAATGCATGGACTTTGGTCTCAGAACCGTAGTTCAAGCCTCTGTTCTTCACTGTTTGACTTTGGATAAGTTTCTAAAGCACTCTAAACCTCAGCTTCCTCATTGTAAAACAGGGAGAAAAGCAGTAATTACCACTAAGGGATGTATAAAATGGGTTGGTGTGAGGAGTGCATAAAATAATGTGCACAAGACCACATCCTGTAGCCGAGCACAGCAGGTACTCAATGTGTGGTAACTTGTTTGATTACTAGGCTCTGTTGGACACTGGCCACATTGTTATCCTTCTTATCACTCTCCACTAAAATCACAACAACATCCCAGTGTACACTGCAGTACATCTTTGCAAACTTACCCAGCACATTTGAGAGAAAATGTAACTCCAGAACATTTGGGTTTTCTGAGTTTTGTTTTGTTTTTTAAGAAAAAGAAATTACTGCAAAGGTACAAATCCAGTGTTGGGTCTGTTACGGTTTTTAACATGTTTCATAGCTCAAGTAAAAACCGAGTAGGAGGAGTGAACAACTGAAAGCAACTCAAAAAATTTCTAAAGAGCAAAAGCCAAAGAGTTTTTTATTCTGGTCTATTCATGCCAATCCATCTTCTCTAACTTACTCCAGTTGCATTGTTTTTTCAGTGCTTACCTTTAAAATAGCCACACACAAATGGAAGTCTGTGCAATAAAAGGCCAGCAATGGAAGGGGATACTCTATCTGAAAAGTGCTCCATGGCATCCACGTTTAATTAAGGGATAATAAAAGACCTTACTAAGTTCTTAGGAATTTGTACCCCAAAAGATAAGTAAATCCAGATTTTAAAGGTCCTAAGACAGATAGAAAGCAGAAACGAGAAAAACTAGAGTCCTAGAAAATAGACAAAACAAACACAAAGTATACAAAAGGAACTACTGACTTCAAGCACAACCAACCTGTTCTTAAGAGAGGAACGGCACACTCCAGGATGGAGACACAGAGCTGGGGCAGGCTCAGCTGCTGGAACTGCAGCTCTAGCGTGTCCTCAGCCTCCAGCTCTGGCAGGTCCAGGTGCACCATGTCCAAAGGGGAAGGGATGGAGACCCTTGAGTTGACATGAGCGTGACTACTACTTCCACTGTAAAGTAGACAAGGATAATAATAAACCTTGAGTATGGAAACAGCCCACAAGCAGATTTACTGCAGAGCTGCTGCCTGGAATATTAGGAGACTCATACCGTGCACAATTATTTTGCTCCATGAAACAATTCTGGTCAGATTTACAGAAACCTTGACAAATTTATGAGATTAAATTCCATAAAGATGGCTCAAAATTGTAAGTGAAACCAAGAATGCTTTTTTTATACGTTGCTTTTCAAACTGATGTTCTCCAAACGTGTCAACATTCCTATAGCAGCAATCAACATGAACACTGATAACCCATCCATTTCTAAAGGAAAGCAAACAGATTCATAGCAAAGTTCTTCCGTAACTTATAAAGGCAAAACTAAATAGTTCGTACGGTTTCCTAGATTTTCTGTGATTTTCACCAAATGTTCTAAGTAAGCCAATGTTAGCAACTGAAGAATGCTAGAAAATGCCAGAAAAACATGATGAGAAATGGATTACTTTATTTAGTACAGTCAACATCATATGATTTTGAAAATGTACCCCAAAATGGAACATCCCTTCTTGGCTTACTTTATAAAAAAAATTACCTTGGGTGTAAAGGAGTGGGGTGGGGATAAAAGTGCTATAGAAAGGCTTGAACTTCCCATTTACAAAGCACCTCAAAATGTTGACTTTTGATGTTATCCACAACTGAAGCTGAATCACAGAGATGCACTAACACTACTGAACATGTAAAACTCCCCAATTTTAATACATTTTGTCATTTCTTCAATTCCAATATACCAAGCATCCCAAAATATGGAAATAAGCTGGGCTTCTCTCAAACTCTGAAAGGGCCCAGGAGGACGTTCACTCAGGAGTGAAAATCTACAAGCATGTAGCGCACTAGATATAGCTCAGAGAATGAGGTAAAGAGAAAAGCCACACCTGATCGACAGCAGCCACCCGGTAAGGACGAGGAGCACAGGCTCCCGGACCATGTACTGCCCACACCCCTGCCCCCCTCTTCACCAACTGTATAAACTGGGGCTTGGCTCCCAGCCTCTCCAAACCTCAGGCTTTTCTATAAATGATGATAATAATACCAATTCTATTATAGGACTGTTACGAGGACTACCACAGGAGGCAAAGCACATGAAGCACTTGACGTAACACCAAACACACAGCAAGACTGAGTCAGTGTTAGCCTGGAGCAGCAGTAGCCACGTCACAAGAAAATAATCAAGCCAACAGACAAGTGCTGGTCTCACTGAGCATTTAGCAGAATGACAGTAAAGAAAAGACTTAAAAAGAGCTTTTTAAGAGCTTCTCTGGTGGCGCAGTGGTTAAGAATCCGCCTCCCAACGCAGGGGAAACGGGTTCCAGCCCTGGTCCGGGAAGATCCCACATGCCATGAGCAACGAAGCCCATGCGCCACAACTACTGAGCCTGCGCTCTAGAGCCCGCGAGCCACAACTACTGAAGACCACGCACCTAGAGCCCGTGCTCCAGAACAAGAGAAGCCACCGCGACGAGAAGCCTGCACACCACAAACAAAAAGTAGCCCCTGCTCGCCGCAACTAGAGAAAGCCCGCACACAGCAATGAAGACCCAATGCAGCCAAAAATAAATAAAAATAAAATAAATAAATGAAAAAAAAAGAGGTTTTAAGATGCTTGGAGCCTAATGAGATAACACACAAATACCACGCTAATCCCTTTAAGAAAACTAGATATATAAATATCTTTCTTTACACCAACGAATAAAATACCGTAACTGTGCACCTTGAAGGGGACTTTGTTTTATAGATTCTCCAATCATTCCCTTTAATAGTAAACACCAATGCATTTAAATTATGATTAAACTTACAAAAATGGGCTTAAAATGTTATCAAAAAGTATACAGCATTTAAAACTATGCTTTTAAACTAGATAACACTCCATTTGTGGCTGCTAAAAACAATTCAGTGGGTCAGAATCACCATTTTTTTGATGAAACAGAAATGCACTGTGTAACACAGAATGAGAGAACAATTTTGTGAACATTTTTTCAGTGGACACACACAGATGCACACGCACACATACACAGAGTATATGTCTGTGTACTGAGTACCGAGTTGCAGTATAATACTTGTTTCTTACTGGGGGTCATGGTCAAAAAAGTATGAAAGTCACTGGTTTAACACAAGGCCAATACCTGTGTTAATGTTTCAAAAGAAAAGACTAAAGAGCAAAACAACAGCAAAACAACAATCTCCCTCTAAAACTGAAACACACACACAAGTTAACCTGGCTTTCCTACAGTCACCTGGAAGACACGGCGTCCCAATCCTGGCCATCTCCTCTGGGTCGCTGGCCTGTGCGTCCCACCACAGAAGGCCGAGGGCTGCTGCTTCCTGGAGAAGGATTCTGGGAATGATGAGTGACTCTTGCTTCATGACAATAAGACAGAGAAGAATTTTGGGAAACTGTATCTGGGGGGAAAAAAGAAGAATAAAATTATTCCTTGGTAGAGACAGATTACTGATTATGTAGTTCTTGTCATTCTTCAGGAAAAAAATTAACAAAATTAAGACAGTAGAAATGCTTCTATGAGGTAAAAGTAAAAGTCAACCTTTTCTGCAATACTCCCTTAGCACACTTAGGTTCATGTCTAATTGACCTGATTACACGGAACCTTTTAGCCAACACTGTTCATTTACAACATTAGAGACCGAATCATGCACTCTCCCGCTTAAAACCCTCCCAGAGACCCTACCTCAAACCTTGTGCAAAAATTAATTCAAAATGGATCGACAACCTAAATATGAGTTAAAACCGTAAAGCTCTCAGCAGAAAACATAGGGGTGGGTCATCATGACCTTGGATTTGGCAATGAATTTTTAGATATGACACCAAAAACACAACCAACCAACGAAAACAGAGATAAATTGGACTTCAACAAAGTTTAAAACTTTCATGCATCAAAGGACATTAACAAGAAAGTAACAACCGGGACCCTGGTGGCCCAGTGGTAAAGAATCTGCCTTATATAATGCAGGGGACGCAGGTTCGACCCCTAGTCCAGAAGCTAAGATCCCACATGCCGCAGGGCAACTAAGCCCACACACCACGACTACTGAGCTCACGCACCTCAACTAGAGAGCATGCATGCTGCAAACTACAGAGCCCACGGGCCCTGGAGCCCACGCACCACTGCTAGAGAGAGAAAACCTGCACGCCACCGCTAGAGGAGAGAAAACCTGCATGCCACAACTAAAGAGAAGCCTGCACGCCACAACAAAATATCCCGCATGCCTCAACAAAGATCCCGTGTGCCGCGACGAAGACCCGACGCACCCAAAAATAAATAAAATAAATAAATAATAAATAGATCTTCAAAAAAAAAAAAAGAAAGTAACAACCTACAGAACGGGAGAAAATATCTGCAAATCATATACCTGATAAGGTTTTAGTATCCAGGATATATAAATAACTCCCAAAACTCAACAAAAACAAGAAGTCAACCATCCCAATTTAACAACGGGCAAAAAACTTAGACATTTCTCCAAAGATATACGAATAGCCAGTTAACACATGAAAAGTCACTAGAGAGTCACTAGTCATTAGGGAAATGCAAATCAAAATCACAATGAGATACCACCTCACACCTACTAGGAGGATTACCGTTAACAAAAAAGAAAGAAAAAGAAACAAGTTTTGGCGAGGCTGTGGCAAAACTGGAAGCCTCATACGCTGCTAGTGGGAATGTCAAACGGCGCAGCCGCCGTGGGACACGTTTGGCGGTCCCTCAGAAAGCTAAACGTAGAATCAACGTATGGCCCAGCGGTTCTGCTCTGGTATACACCCAAAGAATCGAAAGCAGAGGCTCGAACGGATATGCCAGCGTTCACCGCAGCATCACTCGTAACAGTCAAAAGGTGGGAACAAGCCCCACGTCCACCAACAGATGAATACATAAATATAATGTGGTGTGTACATACAGTGGAATGTCATTCGGCCGTAAAAATGAAGTTCTGACACGTGCTACAACATAGGTGAACTTTGAAAACATTACGCTAAGTGAGATAAGCCAGATAAATACTGTACAATCCCGCTCTCAGTCTAGGGACCTAGACAGAAAATAGACGAGAGATTACCAGGGGCTGCAGAGGGAAAGGGAAATGGGGAGAGCCGCTTAATGGTTACAGAGCTTCCACTTAGGATGACAACAAAGGTTTGGAAACATGTTGGTGAGGGTCGCACAATACTGGGAATATACTGATCAAATCCTTACAAAGGTCTGCCAGAGCCACTGCACCCTGGCCCCGGGCCACCTCTCTGACCTCACCCCATTCCCCTCTCTGTACCCCCAGCCCACTTACTACGCTCCACCCACACCAGCCTGATTTTCGTTCCTCAAGCGTGTGGCCCTCAGGGCTGAGGCCTCTGACCTTCCTGGAGTACTCTTCCTGCCGCTTTTCAAGCGGAGGTTCCTTCTCACCCTTCAGCTTGCCTCCTGTCAGATACCTTCCCTGACCATCCTATCCGAGAAAGCCACATCCCCAGTCACATTCTGTCACATCACCCTTCTTATTCCCTTTGAGCACTTCATATCTAAAAACTTGTTTGTTTACTACCTGTCCCAACCTTCTACAATACAAGCTCATAAAGGCGGGAACCTTATCTGTTTTGTTCAGTGTTATACCCCTTAGAGTATCGGTTGGCACAGAGTAGGTGATAAATAAATATTTATTTAATACACGAATAAATCTTCTGATTTATCCACTATTTTTACCCACATTATAACTCTCTTTCTGATGAAATATGGGGTACTCACAAGCTCTCAAGAATGTTAATGAGAAAACCCCATGCCCCCTGAGGTCTATAATAAAGCTAACATAAAGGATAAATATTCAAGTAGCACAGGGATCAGTGAAACTCTCAACAAAACAGGGCTTAACTATGAAGCATGATGACAAATCACTACAATTTAATATTCGACTTTCAATATATATTGCATTATATAAGTGCACAGAAGTCCTAAACTGTAAATGCTGGTTTGATGAGGCCAGCCTAGTGCTCTACTTGGCCATTAGGTGGTGCTTCTTCCCTGAGAAGTCTGGCACTGCTAGCACATAATAGCTGCCTACATCACAAGTTGCATAAAAATAGTTTTCATAAAATACAAATCGGTATTTTTCAAACCAAACAATTTCTTAACACAACATATAACTTGCTAAAATGCCCAAAGTCCCACATGAATAGCTGCGCTCAGAATCCTGGTCCTTAGCTCCCAACAACACTCAGCATATGTGGGAGAAAAACACCTTGCAAATGTCTCTTATCAAAAAAAAAGAGGATGGGATCATGAGTGCTTCTGTCATTCATACAGTTTGTTTTCAAAGATGATAATTTGATTACATTTAGGAATGGGGAATTTATGTTGTGAAAATGTATACACAATAACCCTGACAGTAAATATAATGGGGAGTTCTTGGAAGAATCTACAAATACCACCAGTGACCAAGGAATATACAAACATAATACCTTGTTTACTAGAGAAAAAACTTGGATCTCGGTGAAAGTTAAGTCTGTTTCTTAAATACGTGCACAGCTGCTGCAAGCAGGACACTGACTGCAATGCCAGGCGATGTTTTCCATCTCCTCCAAAGGCCAGTTTCAACAGAGATAAAAGGCTCTGCAATAAAGAAGAGCTATAAAAATTATCAAGGGAACAAAGTGCTCGACTTTCAAAGAAGGATGTGGAGCTTAAGTGAGGTTAAATGAACAGTCAAAGGAATTAAGATAAGGTGCAAATATTTATAAAACATAAGAAACAGAAACAGGCAAAAATAACTTGGCATAATGCAGGAAGATGGGTCAAAGTAAGATAAAATTTAAATACAACAGTCAGCGTTTCTCATATCTGAACTGTTAGTTTAGTACCTATCGTGAAGAACACGGGAATTATTCCCCATTCAGGACATTAAGTTATACAGTACTTTTTAAAAACCACAAGAAGCCTCTTACATCTCAAAGAGCTAAATCATTTTGCATGTTTTGATAATTTACAGCTTTCCCTCTGCTATCACTCATAGCTGGGACAGTATGAAGTAACAGCTGCCACTCACTGGCACCCATCTCAGCCCCGTGATTGCAGAGCAAGGGTACCAAGGCTTACCAGATGCCGTGGACACACCACAATCCCAGCCCGGGACCCAGTCTCTCTGCTATACACGTATGCAATAAACTGCACTGCAAAGAATCCACCTACATTGCTCACCTCTGCCATATTTCCGCAGCATCCAGCACCGTGCCTTAAACACCCAGATACCCAAAGTGATGCAATTTTAACTATTAAGATTGGTCACTGCTGCCCAACCTCAGTTTCCCAGGTCTAGTCTCCCCAAGTGATCCATAAATGGTTAAGCTCAAGGTCGTCAAACTGGACTGCATGTGTCAAATGAGACTACTTCCTATCAGGAGAACAACCACTATCTAAGTAAGTTACAGAGTAAGTGGTCTAAATAACCAAATACTTCATTATTTAACTATGGTAGTGCAAATTTCCTTCCCAAGGACTCCTACTTTGCAAAATGTGTTTCATTGCAAAAACTTCCCTGTTTCAAAATCTAAAACTATTACAGAGGAAACGCACCTGAACAATTTTTGGCCTTTGAAGGAAAATCTCAGCAGGAAAATCTTGCATGATAACGTCTTTCAACAGTTCACAGGTGTTCCAGATTAAAGTGTGGTTACTACTTCTTAAAGAGCTACAAAATATACAAAATACAGTATTATTTATTTTTGAAAAGAATTTACCTATACCAGATTCTAAGTAACCTATTCACAGTCCTTCAGGTCTCAGCCAAGACACCTTGCCCTGGGAAGCCTTCCCAAATCTCCTCCCTAATCAATGAACAACCCTGGGGTAGGTGTGTTCTTTCATGTGCCCATAACCTGTGCTATGAAACTGCCTGTTGACTTCGTAGCCCCACTAGACCCTCCTCAAGAGCAGGGACTACACAGTATCCACCAATGTATACCCAAAGGCTATCACAATGCCATGAAATGAGATCAATGAAATCTGCTAAATGAATCAGGAAATAAGGCAGAGGAGATCATACTAAGTACAGAGTTAAACTCCAGAAATTAGATTCCTTACTGCTCTTCCCTACTCGAGGGGAATGAAACTGGTACTCCTCTCTTATCTCATGGAGAGGACACCTCTGAACTTCTCTGAAATATGTGCCCTCCTAGGGATGTCACAGTCGTTCACCTCTCACCCCAAGAAACCAAACCTGCTCTCAGCCCAGCTCCAGTCCACCCACAGGCGCCCAATGGAGACCATACCTCCTCCTTAGCGACTGACTCAGAAGTGACAGATCAACACCACCCCTGCCCCATCCCCGTGGGCACGCTACCTCTTCAATATGTTATTCCAAGAGAATTTACTGACGCCCATCAGTAAAAAGGGCCATCATCCAAAGCCATTTAATAGCATCCCCCTGTACTGGGCCCTAACTCTAGAAGTTGGTCTTTATTTTTCACATTCTCACCAAAAAAGGGCAGACAACTCATTTGATGTGGCAGTCACTGAAATTACGTTTCAGCAAAAAGTGAAACTAGACATTAAAACAGTCTCCAAACTTCTAGATATTGGCTCTCTACTTTTGGGGGTGATGATCAAATAAAATCCAATACATCAGATCAGATCAGTGGTCCCCAACCTTCTCCTAACAGAGTCCACGTTTTGAAATACATTGTCTACTAAAAAGACTGCATTTATGTTTAATTTCTCCATTTTTATTCACCAAGGGCCTAAGCAATGGCCACCAATCTGGTTGATAAGAGATGACTCACATCACCAAGGAATGCACAGGATTCTAAGCATAAAAAAGAAACGATGTGAAGCCTGATTCAAGACAAATAGGAATTTTCTGGCTTGATTTTTGAAATACTGAAAATCATTCATATATTCCCACTGCTACCTATCACAGCCACTCAGTATCTTTTTTCCTGATGAAAATGTACAGTAATAACTCTCAGACTTCATGGTTATAAATATCAATACCAAAAGCCAAAACACCTGAAATACATCAGGTACGTACCTTTCATTAGAGGAGAGAACATGCCTATCAGCTGTGGTCAGGGGGAGCCAAGGGAAGGTAGAAAACTTCAAACACTTCGCGGTCGGATTTGCTGCTAATGGAAGAGCAAAACTTAAGGCATCAAAGGAGACAATGCTGACAGATGCACAATGTTCAGAATAAGGCTTCACCTTTAAAACAAGTCCTCAAATAAAGTCACAGCCTACAGTACCCTAAAATATACCGAAAAGATCAGCTGCAAATTTCTTCCCTCATAGAATAAATAACAGAGCTCTCTTCTCATAATTTAAACAGAACTCATATATTATTATTAGAAAGGTATTAAACACAAACCAATATTGAATGACATTTAGAGCATCAATTAAATTTTCTATTTCACCATGTGGCTAACCAGAACATAGAACATAAACAAAAAAGGAACTGGCATTTGGAGATCTCTAACTGTAGAAATTAAAAACAATATAAACGTAATCATATACTACATTTAATTAGTCATGTTCAAATATCCTAAATCGTGTTAGATATTTAAACCTCTTTGAAGATGACTCAAAGACCATAAGATTAAAGTTCAAATATCAGTGCTCAGACAAGATTAAAAGAAATCCGAGAAACCAATGCAATTTTATACTACCTTCCTTCAAATTATTTTTAAACACATAGTGTACAGGTTAAGGTGGCAACACATAAGCCCTTCCAAACGGGCAACAGTCTTTCTGCAAAATGCTCTGAAAAGAGCATGGAATTGTTAAATTCAGATAATAGTATTATTAAATTCTCAAACATAGTAGTTGCTTCCTTCAAAAGTGCTAACATAAAAGCAGGGTTTACTTTCTAAGGGAAAAACAAGAGGTGGATGGAGGGAAGGACAGGCTTATACTGCACACATAAAGATGTGTCCAAAATAAGCCATACCATCAATCCACAAACTGCAACTCACATAAAAATATGTTACCATCTCAATCTTCCTGAATGTTTCAACCACTTCACTGAAATACCCATGATTCCCAGCCCTGAAGACACTCCGTTCAGATGTCTCTCGTTGTCACTCAATTAAGCCTCTCAGCCACAAACACAAAGAACTACCATGTCAAATCCAAAGCTCCCGGGGCTTCCCTGGTGGCGCAGTGGTTGAGAATCTGCCTGCTAATGCAGGGGACACGGGCTCGAGCCCTGGTCTGGGAGGATCCCACATGCCGCGGAGCAACTAGGCCCGTGAGCCACAACTACTGAGCCTGCGCGTCTGGAGCCTGTGCTCCGCAATAAGACAGGCCGCGATAGTGAGAGGCCCGCGCACCGCGATGAAGAGTGGCCCCCCCTTTCTCTTGCCACAACTAGAGAAAGCCCTCACACAGAAACGAAGACGCAACACAGCAAAAATAAATTAATTAATTAATAAACTCCTACCCCCAACATCTAAAAAAACAAAACAAAAAAAAAAAACATTGGTTGAAAAAAATAAATGCTAAAAAAAAAACCACCAAAGCTCCCTATAAGCCTAACAAAACTTTTCCAGAAAGGAAAGGTCAAGTATTTTAACAGCTGAACAAGTTTTCTGTTCTTTCTTATGCTGCACTCAACCTGAGAGTTTCTACGAAATCGTTTTTATAACAGAGGGCTACCAAACTGAGTCACATTGGATGCTTGACGTCCGCATATATATCCTTGGAAGCAGCCTTTTAATTTCAACCATGCAGGCAGTAAGATGTGAAGTACATGCTTACTTAACCATGCCCTAACTGTGTCGCCTAGTACAAAGGTTTTATCCTTTCTAAGCCCCAGTGTTCCCATCAGTAAGATGGCGTTAATAATAATATCAACCTCACTGGGACTCCATGAAGATTCATTCATTCATTCAAGAAATACATACTGAGTGCCTAATACATTTCTGGCACTGTTCCCCACACCCACACAGGTAAAGCAGTATTTGCAGCTGTCATTAAGCTTATAATGAGGGAGACAAACAGGAAGTAAATGAATACATAATTTAATAAATACATATAGGAAGAAAACCAAATGTAGATAAAAAGTGATCACTGGCTAGAGTCCTCGGGAAGGTCTCTTTGAGGAGGCGGCATATGACTGACCAGAGACCAGACGCAAAAAGACCTGGATGACATTCCTGAGAGAGGCTCTAAATCAGAACTCTTCAGTCAACTGAATGTTGGAGTAAAGATAAATGAGGAAACAAATTTGATCCTGAGCCTCTGGCTTGAGTCACTGGGTTGACAGTACCGCTTAGTGAGCTGGAGAATTAATGAGGTGGTGTGTACAGTGCACAGCTCAGCTCCTGACAAAGACTCCCAGCTCGATAAGCACCAAGTACCACGGCCACCATTACCACCGCCTACAGAGCTGGTCAAAGGCACTTAGAACAATACACAGTTTCACCATTTAGACTCTATATCCTAATCTAACTTGAGGGAACAAACTTTCAGTTTGGTGCTTAAACATTTAACTCTGACCACAATACGTCTTCACAACAATGAGGGAAAGTACATTAATTTCCAACTTCCCAGGTAGACAGGACCCACGTCCCTGTAGATACACACCCACAGGTCTCGGAGGCACTTCCATCTGCTGGAAAGTACTTTTGTCTTGAGGAAAATATCCCGTTAAGATTTCAGGTTGCTGTGGCAATTCTGAAAAGAAAATATATATTACTGTTACTGATGCATTATTTGCTGAAAGTGAAACTTGCTCTTTTCAAATACAAATGGTTTATCTTAAGTTTCTGAATCACTTTAAAAACTAGAAAAATAATCCAGTTATGGTTCTCTGAATAATCTGTCCTCCTAAAGAGGAAAAAAATGTAGATGCCGAGTCAATTTTGAATTGAGGGGTTTTTTCCCTCTCTTTTACTGTTACGTAACTACAATTATTTCTTAGAATGAAAACATCCACAATGTACATAAAGAATCTGTTACAAGGTATTTATTCAAGAACTGTTCATCTCAGCTTCTTAGTCCATCTCTCTCCTCTCCCTTACTCTACATATTTCCTGATCACTTCGATTTTCATGTTTTTTAAGAAAAAGTTGTCAAAAGCAAGAGTCAGACACTATCTTTCAATAACTCTGACGATCCCCTATCATACATGATTACATATTCAGCACTTCAGTTGTCATGAGATTGAGAATGAAGAAAAGGCTAAAACCAAATTTTGTCATTTTCTGTTTGAAGTTCTCATGCCAGTAGTTCTAATGTTAATACAGAAAACTAAAAATTAGCCCTAGACCATACCTCTAAACTCACCTGCAAGGAACTAGGTGGAAAATTCATGATTTAAGATTCTACTTTATTTGTTATAGCTTAGACAGAAATTGCAAAATACACTGTTAAAAATCACAATCACACGACAAACTCAGTAAACGGCAGCTGCTACTGTTGTTCTTGTTAACAGCGGGCCCGAGGGTCACAGCAGTGGCAGTACAGCACTGGCATAGAGAAGAATAGGGTCTAACAGATTAAATGAGCAAAAACACAGTTTTTTATACTTTTACTACTCAATCATTTAAATTTCAAGAGCATTTTCTTTCCTTCAAATCAATTTAAATGCTTTCCATGAGCAAGGCACTATACTGGACATCAAATAATAACAAGAACAACAAGTAACAGTAGCAGACAAGGATTCTGTGCTTAATATACACCAGGCCCTATGCTGAGCACCGTCCAGACATTGCCCCACTTAATCCTTACAAAAATCCTATAAGATGTTCTTGCTTATTGTACCAATTTTTGGATGAGAAAACTAAAGCCTGGAGGGATTAAGTACCTTAGCCATGGTCACCCAACTAGTGGCAGAACTGGGACTTAAATCCACGTCTCTTTGACTCTGATCTTAGCCAGTATACCATGTGTAGCTCATTTTGATTGGACCCCATAACAAAATCATAAGCAGGGCAGACATCCTCCCTGTATGAAGAACACAGCCCCAAAATGCAAGTATAAAATATTTAAAACAACGTCTGGCACATAGTAAAGAGTGCTCAATGAAAATCTGTTGTTATTGCTAAAAGAGATAATCTGTCAAACTAGTCTCACAAAAAGAAAGTCACTTCATCTTTTATGCCCCTTGACCAAAACAAAAACACACAAGTATCCTCCTCTCTGTAACATTACAGGAGGGGAATTAAGATCAAATTCATGTAAGTTAACATAAGAAAAATAAGAGTTGCGGGGGGGAGAGGAGGAGGATTGTTTGCTTTTTTTAATCTAAGGTTCCTTTCCTTAGAATTAACCATTAGAACCAATATATTATATTTTAACAGACTGATTGACTGATTGATTTCATCAGAGTGATTCCAAAGAGTTACCAGTTTGATTGGTTTGGTAAGATGCAGAATGTAGTTCAGGAACTTCTGAAGGAAGAATAAAAAGTCCATCCAGAATGCCATCAATTTCAGCCTGTAGATTCGGCTCCACATTAGAACGAAGTTTAGATAAGAATTCGACTGCACCAAGGTCAACCAAATGCTGGACTGCTGGGGGATACTGAAATAAGAAAAGGAGTGTCTTGAGAACAACTATAAATATCAAAATCTCCAGACTTTATTTTACAGCAATCAAAATATGACATTATTTTTGGTATACCAGATGTTCATTTTTAAAACATAATTTTTGCGGTGATATACATAAGACGTAGATTTACAGAGACATACGTAAAACATTTAATAACACTTATGTGAGAAAAGCCCAGACACTGAACACTAAAAATACACACTATCCATTCCTTCTTTTATTTATTAAATTGATTACTTCTCTTCACTGACACTCACTGTATCCTCTTCTACCTCCAGTCACTCAAAGGATGCCAAAGTAATAAGTATCTCCTACAACTGCACAGTGATTCACAGTTTGGAAAAGTTAAACCTGCCACTTTGATATCTGACCCTGACAACTAACTACTCTCAAGACAGACTGAGAAACATAAATCTGAAAAACAGATATGGGAAAAACAGGTTAACATACTTGTGCTGTTTAGTATCATGGTCTGTAACTTTATCTTTAAATGTGTTCTCTTTTATACAAAGACATCTCATTTTAACATGTAAATAACAGAACCATAAGGGAAAACAGAATGACAAGTATTAACCTCCAAAGACGATCCCCCAAATCAGAACATACCTGAACTCAGAAACTGTGTTACTTCAGAACACAGCAGAGACAATGTGAGATTCAACATTACAAATAAGAGAAAAGGAGAATGGAGCATTACATACCCAAATGAATTAAAATTCAACGTTCACATTTGTTTCTTAAAAAATTAATAATTTAAATTTTCAACAAATGCTACACTTAAATGACTACGAAATACTCACTTGTTTGATTATTTTATTTCAAAATGATCCTACCTTAACCAACCTGTTCAACAGACTCAGAACCTCTTCTTTCATTGGAACGGACGGGAAATTGAACCATTCCAGCAAATGGAGAAAAAGGAGCCTCTCCTGAACCAGATCAGCACAGCAGATTAAACTGTGCTCAATCTTGCAGAGAATATTCTTGAGAGCGCGCGCCCTGATCTCGGCCAGCTGATGACCTGTCAAGACAGCACAGAGCTATTTCCCGACTCCAAAGAGACGCCCACAGGGAATTTACCCTAAAACTTCGTTATCTACGCTGGGGGCGGGAGCAGGGTGAAGAAGTTAATAAAGAAACCAGTTTTTTCCACACGCAGGACGCTGGTGCATTCACGACGCGAACTGCGGAGTTTACACAAAGTCCGAGGTGGGCCCCCGGGGGCTGCCCCGCCGAAGCCCGGACAAGACAGGAAGCCGTCGCGGGGTGGCCCGGCCTCGGAAACGTGACACAGCCATTCTCAGCATGCGGCCACGACGGGTGGGCGACCCGGGCGAGGGGCAACTCAGACTGTTACCCAGTTTCCTGATGAGCCCCGTCAGGACCATCTCTTCCCGCTCAACCAGCCGCCGCCGGAGAATTAAACTGCCGCGCCACAGCGTCCGACCACAATTACTGTCCCCCTAGAAACCCGGCCGGTCCGAAAGCGAGTTCCTCAACGCCTGAGCGAAGGACCCAAAGAGTGAGAGGCATTCCGTGAGCTGTGCCGGTCCCCGCGCCAACAGAAAAGCTTACAGTCTCGCTATAGTGACTACTCTGCAGTTCCTAGACAGCGGACTCCTTCGTAAGAACTGGAAAGAATGAGGAGTCAAGCAGGGATAGAACGCGTTTTGGCCGCCGTGCACGTCGGGAGTTGTAGTCTTCGCCAGCTCGTGCTCTCCTCCCGGAATTCCGGACCCGCCACCGCTCCCGCCTGCCTGGGGTTCCGGCGTCCAAGCGCGGGCTGCGGCGCGGGCTGCGGCGCGGGCTGCAGAGGCTCGCGCAGAAGCCCAGGTCGGCCCTGCACCCTCCCTCTGAGAGGGGTTCGTTTATGACCCTGTCAGTCTGAATTCTCAGCTCCCAGAACTTTACAACTTAGAGTGCAGCGTTTTGTTAGGATGACGTACCCCGTTCCACCCCTACCTCCCTGCCGTTACTAAATGGCTTAACCTCTTTAACTGAGATGCACCTGCACAATCATGCAATGACCTTGGATACCTGGGTTCAGAGTAAACAACCCGAAACAAAAATGAGAGCGGCGGCGGGGGCGGGGGGGAATAACTTAACAGGAGAGAAAAAGGGGGCTGTAGAAAGAAAAGGGGGTGAGTAGGAATTTGAATTCGTATTTGAATGCCACTAAAGTTGCCTTTTGCATTGTGATCGGTCTGAACTAATAGAAAAAAATCTAAGCAACGGTAAGAGCAACCACAGCAAAACTAAATTTGTAAAGTGATTTGCATTTTAGAGAACATTTTGTCTCATGGATTTTTTCATCCCTGGAGAAAGGATGTCAAGGCAGCAATTCCCATTCCTATTTTGCAAAAAAAAAAAAAAAAAGGGAGTGGGGGACTATGTAAAATCGGAGAAGAACCTGGCCCACAGCAGCTAGTAAGTGGCTGATTGAGGACCCGACCTTATGTTTCTTTGTCCCATTGTTCGGACTTTGCTGCCTCTACAAGTGTGTAGGTAAAAGAGTGGTGACATTTGAGCTGGAGCTTGAGGGATAAGTAGGAGTTTGTTTGCCAGGCAAAGAAATGGAGTAAGGGAATTTCTGCCAAAGAAAACAGTACATGCAAAGGCAAGAATTCATAGTGAGTCTGTCAAAGTCAGGGAAAATGAGAAAGTCTGTGTGGCCAGATTACCTCTGGGAGGAAGAGAAGAAGGGGAAGGGGCAGCTAGCATTCTGGTTATTCTCCATGTGGCCCTGCAGTGGCTCCTTCCCACTCTGCCGGCCTCTGCAGGTAACTGACTTGTACACAGGAAAAGGCTGCACCACCCAGGCTCCCTGGCCCTCAGGCATCCAGGTGACTGTGGCTAATGGGAGAAACCAGAAAGAACTCAGACGGGGGAAGAAAGAGACTGTGGATATTTAACCAAGACTCTGACAGCCCATACCTAATCCTGCCTGGCCAAGAGTGTAACAGTGGCTGCCTTGCTCAACCCTAGGACAATAGTTCCTGATGCATAAGTGTCCCAAATGGACCAAAAAATGGAAACTGTGGAGGCACTTATACCAGCTGAGAAGTATCTGTAGTTATACAGGTATGAAGGATTTAGATGTAGATTTGAAATGTCAAGATCAAAAGGCACAAAACAGTTCAGAGGAATAAGAGAAATAATTTTTCAATGATATTTCAATGATATTTCTAAGTTGAATGATATTTCTAAGTTGATATTTCTAAGTTGAACAGTCTTAGGTGATAATAAACTGAGGATGTCGTTGGTATGGGGTGATGATACCTGTGGGAGAAAAAGAATTTAAAACAGCCATTTTGTAAGTAAAATGGGGGATCAAACTATGAAATGATATAATTTGCATTGCTTTTATATTCTAACTTATTGTTGAGCATATATTGCTTTTTAATTAGACAAAAATCATTAAGTCCTGCTTATTACATTCAAAGCAAAACAGTTATCCATCATTTTCCTATTAGACTAAGTATTGATTTGCCAATTTTTCCTCAAAATATCAACCTTCAATTTATTAATTCTACTGTTAAAAAAACATACATAGGGACTTCCCTGGTGGCCCAGTGGTTAGGACTCTGTGCTTCCACTGCAAGGGCAAGGGTTCGATCCCTGGTCAGGGAACCAAGATCCCGCATGCCAAAAATATATATATATATTCCAATGTATTTGCTGTACTTTTATTTAATATCAGTTGCTTTCTCCTTCCTTCCTTAGGTTTGTTTTGCCATTCCTTTTCTAACTTCTTGAGGTTAAGGTTTTGTTACTTTACTTTTATTCTTTCTTATTTAGTTATAGTGAATTTTAAGTCCATGAATCTGCACCTAAGAAAATTATCAATCATATATCATGAATTCAGATTTATAATATTCTGTTATTATTCTCAACCATCCTGAAACTGCTGTTTTGATATTTCCTATTTCACCCAAGATCTATTTAGAAGGGTGGTTGCTGTCTTTGTTGCATATAATTTAGTTATTAATGTCTACTTTTTTATATCCCAGTCAACAGCTGGGGCTTTTGTAATTTTGAACTTCAAGGTCAAATATTTTAAGTGATGCCCAAATACTTGAAAAAAATGGACAATAGGTATCTGCATAGACGTATGGAGAACTGTATGTGTATGTATCTTTGTAATTTTCTATGCGTACTCTCAACAGTTTTTGTTATATTTATTTGAGTGCGAACAAAATAAATACACGTCGAATTTTACATGATGGTAAATGGCAGTCATTCAACTGGCAGTACATATGTGGATCAGGAAAGGGGTGAAGGATGAAGATCTTATGTGTTGAGGTCTGCTTATCAGCACAAGCCATGCAACATTATGGAGAACCACATGTGGACCCAGAGCACAGGTCAAATTCTACTAATTACTCCCGAGATCCACTTAATTCTCAATTGTTCTTCAACCTTACAGTCATACCCATAAATCACTCATTGCCTCAGTCTGCTATATCAGATCATTCAGATTAGATGAAAATATTTACACAGGAAATATTCAGTTGCCCTCCTAAGAACTCATATGACTACTATCTATGGTGATTTATTCTAGGAGAAAAAGAAATGCTTACTTTTGTTTTCTCGAAGAGATGTGCAGTTTTACTCTCCTCACAATTTGGACATGAATTTTAACACTTGGGGTTATGTACAGTAGGTCTGCCGGTTGTGAACCTGAGTCTTTCATACACTTTATTCCTGCTGCTTGACTCACTTGAAATATCTGGCTCAGAGCTGTATAACCAAAGTATTGCATGAGCACAAACTTTAGAGCCAGACAGGCAGAGATTTAAAACCAACTTTGCAACATTAGCTGCATAATTGTGGATAAGCTTATGGTTGCAAATGACAAAACTCTAACTTGAACAAGTAAGCAAAAATGAGTTTTTATTATCTCACTATAGAAAAGGATCTGGCCTCAGAGACTCAAAAATATCACGATTCTTTTTCTCAATCTCTTTGCTATGCTTCTCTCAGTGTGTTTCATTCTCTTATATTACTGGCAAGATTCTCCACAAATGTAGGAAAAGCAAGGATTGTGATCCAGGCTTCCATCTTTCCATGTAATGACTCTAGGAGAAAAGGAAACCTTCTCCCTCAACATCTGGATATCAAATCCATGATAAGAACTTCATCAGAATCATTATTATGAGATTACCTGATCCTAGGTTACTTGTTCACACTCTCTGAACAGTAGGGCAGGATATTTTAACTAGATCTAATAACAAGATACTATATTAGGGTCACAAGGAGGTGGGCGGAAGACTTCCACTAAGGAAAAGAATGGTATTAACAGAAAATGGGGGGAAAGAATTTTGGGTAGGGGGAAAAACAACCTGATGCCTCTATAACCTCAACTTCTACAAGTAGACATTGGGATTAATAATAGTACCTACTGATAGGACTGTTTGAGGACCAAAGGAGAAAACTCAGAGAAAGCACTTATCCCAGGACCTCCATAATAGGTAGTTACAACTAATAAACATTTGAGCAGCTGTCAAAGTGAAGGATGCCTTTTTGCTATGGACTGAATGTCTTGCCCCCATCCATCACCAAAAAAAAATTCATGTTAAAATCTAATCCCCATTTGTGATAATATTAGGAATTGGGACCTTTGGAAGGTGATTGGGTCCTGAGAGTGGACTCCTCATGAGTGGGATTTCTGGTTTTGTAAAAGAGGCTCCAGAGAGTTCCCTCCTCCCTTCTGCCATGTGAGGACACAGAAAAAAAGAAACCACCTATGAACCAGGAAGCAGGTCCTCACCAGATACTGAATCTGCTGGTGCCTTGATCTTGGGCTCTCCAGCCTCCAGAACTGGTTTGTTTTTTTACAAACCATCCAGTCTATTTTGTTATAGTAGCCCAAAGGGACAGAAATAATCCTCTTTCTAGGAATCCAATGCAATGTCAGACCACATCCCAGTGTTACCTGCAGGTATAACCACAGGGTAGGAGCTCCCTTCATAAGAGGGGTCCTGGGCCCCAGAAACAACCTTGCTGCTCAGCGAGGGAGGCTTCAATGATCGCAGGTCACAACCTCAACCATTTTTACAGCCATATCAAGGCGAAATTTCCAGGAAAAAAAAGCAGTACTCTGACCCCTTTTCCTCATTTTTCAGAGAGAAGAAATTTATTGGCCCAAAGGGGCAATCCTTTTACAGGCTACTTTTATATTAATTGGGATACTAATTTATTTATGAAGACAATGCGAGCGGGATTCCTAAACAAAAGGGCTCTAACCAATAGCTGTGCACAAGTAACTCATAGTCCCCCAGGGCAGCAAACATTCTGTGTGCCTTCCAGGAAAGTCACCTGGACCCCAGCCTGCCTTATTTAAGAATAAAGCTCACGGGCTTCCCTGGTGGCTCAGTGGTTGAGAGTCTGCCTGCCGATGCAGGGGACGTGGGTTCGTGCCCGGGTCCGGGAAGATCCCACATGCCGCGGAGCGGCTGGGCCCGTGAGCCATGGCCGCTGAGCCTGCGCGTCCGGAGCCTGTGCTCCGCAACGGGAGAGGCCACAGCAGTGAGAGGCCCGCGTACCGCAAAAAAAAAAAAAAAAAAAAAAAAAAAAAAAAAGAATAAAGCTCACGATTTGTTAATAATTCTGATCTCTAAGAGGGAAAAATGGTTGAGGCCTAAGGTTTCATCCCCCTCTCATGAATTTTCCTAATCATGCCCCATAACTTTGTCCTATGAATTTACATAATATTTAATTTTAAGGGGATTGTCAAATTCTAATTTATCCTCCCAATACCAAGATAGAAAGTTAATAAATAGTTTATGCCATTTTAAAATGGAAGGATGGAACCAAGATATATTCATGTTCCATTTCAAATAGCAAAGCAACATAAATCTGAACTATGCCTTTTTTGCACAATTTAATAAATACGGGTCTTCATTATACATGTGGCAAAGCAGACAAGGATGTCTGCTGTCACCATTTCTGTTCAATATTGTACTGGAAGTTTTATTTAGGGTAATTGGGCAAGGAAAAGAAAAGTCATCCAGATTAGAAAGGAAGAGTACATCTATTTCGGTTTGCTATTGACATGATCTTATATAGAGAAAATCCTAAGGAATCCACAAAGAAACTATTAGATGAAAATAGACCTTAGAAAGTTTAGAGAATACAAAATAAATACACAAAATCAATTCTATATCTATATACTAGCAATAAACAATCCAAAAATTAAATTAAGAAAATTATTCCACTGCTGTGCAACAGAGATTGGCACATTGTAAATCAACTATACTTCAATTTAAAACAATGAAGAGGAAAAAATTATTCCATTTACAATAACATCAAAAAGAATAAAATATTTAGAGATAAATTTAACACAATAAATGTAAGACTTCTATACTGAAAACTATAAAATATCATTGAAAGAAATTAAAGAAGGCTTAATAAATAGAAAGACAACCTGTTGTTAAGACGGCAATATTCCCGAAATGAGCTACAGATTCATAGCAAGCTACAGATTCATAGCAATTTCTATCAAATACGCAACTGCCTTTCTAGTAAAAATTGACAACCTTATCCGTATGAAAATAATAGTCACGTGGAAATCAGACTGACCAAAATAATCTCAAAAAGAGCAAAGTTGAAGGACTTATACTTCCCAATTTCAAAGCTTACTACAAAGCTACAGTATTCAAGAATGTTTGGTACTGACATAAGGACAGACATATACTCTAATGGAATAGAATTGAAAGTTCAGAAATAATCATTCACATATATGGTCAACTGATTCCAAGACAATTCAGTGAGGAAAGAATAATTTTTTTCTGCAAATGGGACAGGATACCCACATGCAAAACAACGAATTTGGATTCATACCTCACACCATTAACAAAATTAACTCAAAATAGATCAAAGTCCTAAATACAAGAGCTAAAACTATAAAATTCTCAGATGAGAACATAAGCATAAATCTTCAGGAATGTGAATTAGGCAATAGCTTCTTAGACGTGACAGCAAAAACACAAGCAAAAGAAAATAGATAAATTAGACATCATCAAAATTTAAAACTTTTGTGCTTCTAGGGACACTATCAAGAAAGTGAAAAGACAACCTGAGAGTGGAAGAAAATATTTGTAACTCATATATCCAATAAGCATCTATTAATCAAAATATGTAAAAAACTTTTACAACTCCACAATGAAAGGACAAATAACCCAATTTTAACATGGACAAAGGATATGAATACATAGTTCTTCAAAGAAGATGTATAAATGGCCAATAAACAAATGAAACAATCCTACACATCATCAGTCATCCAAGAAATGCAAATCAAAAAACAGAATGAGGTACTACTTCATACCCTCTAAGATGCCTATAATCAAAATTGGGGGCAGTAACGTTGTTGGCAAGGATGTGGAGAAACTGGAAACCACATACACTGCTGGTGGAAGTGCAGAATGGTACAGCCACTGTGGAAAACACCCTGGCAGTTTTTGGAAAAGGTAAGCACAGAATCAACATATGACCCAGCAATTCTACTCCTAGATTTATACCCCGAAGTATTGAAAACAGGTATTCAAGCAAATACTTGCACATGTGTTCATAGCAGCACTATTTACAATAGCCAAAGGTGAAGAGAACTCACATGTCCATAAATGGAGGAACGGATAAACAAAATATAGTTTATCCACACAATTGAATAATATTCAGCCATAAGAAGGCATGAAGTAGTGATACATGCTACAATATGGATGAACTTTGAAAACATTCTATTAAGTAAGAGAAGCCAGTAACAAAAGTCCACATATTTTATGATTCCATTTATCTGTGTGTTAGTCTGCTCGAGCTGACATAACAAAATGCTACAGGCCGAGGGGCCTAAACAACAGAAATTTATTTTCACACAGTTCTGGAGGCAAGAAGTCCAAGATCAAGGTGCCTGAAAATTTGGTTTCTGGTGAGACCTCTCTTCCTGGCTTGAAGACGGGAGGGGGGAGTAGGGAGTAACTGATAAATGGCTACAAAGTCTTCTCTTGGGGGTAATGAAGATGTTTTGGACCTAGATAAAAACGATGGTCGCACAAACTTGTGAATGTACTAAATGCTACTGAATTGTACACTTTAAAATGTTAATGGTATGTGAATTTTCCCTCAATAAAAAAACTAATTGAAACTTTTATAAAAGGTCAGAGAATAACAAGTTTCCGCGAGGGTGTGGAGAAATCGGAACCCTTATACAGTACGCTGCTGGTGGAATGTAAAATGTTGCAGCAACTCTGAAAAATAGTCAACAGTCTCTCAAAAGGTTAAATATAGAGTTACTATATGACCCAGCCGTTCTGCTTTTAGGTATTATACCCCCTCAAATGAAAACATATGTACTCACTCAAGCTTGCACATGAATGTTGGCAGCAGCATTAATTCATAAGAGCCAAAAGGTAGAAACAACCCAAACGTCCATCAATTCATGAAAAGAGAAACAATGAGTGTATGGAATGGATAAATCATATCTATAACAATAAAACATTATATAGCTAAAAACAGCAATGAAGGACTGAGACATGTCATAACATGGATGAACCTTGGAAACATGATGCCGAGTGAAAGAACTCAGACACAAAAGACCACGTATTATATGATCTCATCTATATGAAGCGTCCAGAACAGGCGAGTCTATAGAGACAGAAAGTGATTTCATGCTTCCTTAGATTTGGGGAACGTTGGGGCATAGAGTGGTAACAGCTAAGGGGTGAGGGGTTTCTTTTATGAAATGATAAAAATGTTCTAAAATTGCTTGTGATGGTTGCACACATCTGTGAATATATTAAAAGCCATGGAAATGTACTCTTTAAATGGGTGAATGATATGGCGATGAATTATATCTCAAGAAAGTGTTATAAAAAGAAAAGCAATAAGAAGACATTAACTTGAGAACAAGAATTTATTTTATAAAGGACTTATTTTGTAAAGACACCAAAATAGATTGCTGAGGAAAATCACAGAATGTCCTTTCCTGTGAATTTGTGAGAGTATTTTTCCCCTGTATCTGGTGACATTTAGATGCAGCCCTTCGAAAGTGATAGATTAGAGATGGGTGGTCCTCCCGTGAACCTTTGAAATTCATTACATTTATCGCCTACATTATTCAGTAAATGCAAGACATACCTGCCCCGTTTCCCTATTCCTTTCAGTTGGGGTAACTGCCTATCATTTAACTTCCCCAGAACATTCTCTTTGGTAAAATGAGGTAAGTATACACTTTCATTTCCAAACTGTGAGATTTAATGAGCTAAAGTCCTTGGATGAAGAGTGCAGGGAAAGCTCAAAGTAATATTGTGATTATGTTTAGATATTTTTTTCAATGTGTAAAGTCACATAACCTCATTATTGCAGTCAGATATATGATGCTGGGCAAGTGTTACTTCCAGGAAAATGTAATAAAACCCAGCTCCTTTGAGATCCAGCACAACGATACATTTTCCTGTAATCTTCAGGTGATTCCCGTGTGGGTAACCTCCCTCAACTCAACTTTAATAATAATGACCTCCGTTTGTGCTCCAGCCAAAAGTAATCTAGTTAATTGACAATCAGAAAACGACCCTGACTTTCAGGCCTGCCTTGCCAGTGATACAGCTGTGCTGAACGTATCTTGGACCTGCAAATAAAATACTGATTCCAGTCGCTGCTACAGAATGTGCGTTGATACCGTGGATATTTTCCAGGGCTGGCTCCGTTTTAAAGTTAGGTATCTCTACGGGAAAGTGGGATATCAGTTAAGACGAAAAGGTAATCCAGAGCTAACCCTGGTAATTTTTTTTAATGTTTTTGGTCTTTTAATTTGGGAAGGTAACCTTGTACAGCAATCAGGTAGATTAAACACTGTGTCACTTTGACTTCCAAATGAAGACAAGAGTCTTGGAATTCTGAAGGACATGTCTCATAAGGCAGGTGTCCACAATCAATAGACTTTTTTCTTGAATTTTATTTTTTTATACAGCAGGTCCTTGTTAGTCATCAATTTTATACACTTCAGTGTATATATGTCAATCCCAATCTCCCAATTCATCACACCACCACCACCACCACCCCTCCCTGCTTTCCCCGCTTGGTGTCCATACGTTTGTTCTCTACATCTGTGTCTCTATTTCTGCCTTGCAAACCAGTTCATCTGTACCATTTTTCTAGATTCCACATATATGTGTTAATATACGATATTTGTTTTCTCTTTCTGACTTACTTCACTTTGTATGACAGACTCTAAGTCCATCCACGTCTCTACAAATGACCCAATTTCGCTCCTTTTTATGGCTGAGTAATATTCCATTGTATATATGTGCCACATCTTCTTTATCCATTTGTCCATGGGCGTTTAGGTTGCTTCCATGACCTGGCTATTGTAAATAGTGCTGCAGTGAACATTGGGGTGCATTTTGAATTAGTTTTCTCAAGGTATATGCCCCGCAGTGGGATTGCTGGGTCATATGGTCATTCTATTTTTAGTTTTTTAAGGAACCTCCATACTGTTCTCCATAGTGGGTATCACTTTACATTCCCACCCGCAGTGCAAGAGGGTTCCCTTTTCTCCACACCCTCTCCAGCATTTGTTGTTTGTAGATTTTCTGAGGATGCCCATCCTAAAATAGATTTTTTACCTATAGTATTTTAGGACACCTCGTATGGCTCAGGGCAGGGTCTCAAAGGGGTCTGTGGTTGACTGCTCAAAAACTTCTCCATCTTTGCATTTCTGTAGGAATCTAGCCCACATTATCTGCTTAATAAATATTCTGATTGAATAAATGAATGAACTTCCAGATAATGCTTTAGATCATTGTGCTGGTAGTTTCTGACCTAAATTTGTTCATCGTCAGTGTTCCCCCTTCTAGAAGTTCATATCGCCTGTTTTTTGTTCTGGTGTGTGCCTGGTAGTCAGAATAATGTTCCCCCCAAAGACATCTACATACTAATCCCTGGAACCTATGAATACATTATTTTACATGGCAAAGGAGAATTAAGATTCCTAATCAGGTGACTTTTAGAATAAGGAGATTATCCTAGATCATCTGAGTGGGCTCTGTGTAGTTACAAGGGGCTTTAAAGGTGGGAAAGGAGGGCTTCTCTGGTGGCGCAGTGGTTAAGAATCTGCCTGCCAATGCAGAGGACACAGGTTCAAGCCCTGGTCCGGGAAGATCCCACATGCTGAGAGCAACTAAGCCCACGCACCGCAACTACTGAGCCTGCACTCTAGAACCCGTGTCACAACTACTGAAGCCTGCACACCTAGAGCCCATGCTCCGCAACAAAAGAAGCCACTGCAAGGAGAAGCCTGTGCACCACAACGAAGAGTAGCCCCTGCTCACCGCAACTAGAGAAAGCCCGCATGCAGCAACGAAGACCCAACGCAGCCAAAAATAAATAAATTTATTTAAATAAATAAAAAATAAAGTGCACAGTTCAGTGATTTTAAAAAAAGAAAAAGTGGAAAAGGAAGATAGAAAAGGAGGTCAGCGTGAGGCAGTGTGAGAAAGATTCACATGCTGTTGTGCTGGCTTTGAGGATGGAGGAAGGGGCCATGAGCCCAGGAATGCTGGCAGCTCTAGAAGCTGGAAAGAAAAGGCAAAGAGAGAGATTCTCCTCTAGAGTCTGCAGAGTATACGGAACCCTGCAGACACTTTAATTTTAGCCCAGTGAGACCCATGTCAGGCTTGCAACCTACAAAACTGTAAGATGTAAATTTGTGTTGTTTCAAGCCACCAAGTGTGTGGTCATCCGTTATAGCAGCAAACAGAAAATGAGTACCGTTCCCTATCTTTTTCTTGTCAACTGACTAGAGTTCCTTATATAGTCTAGATACTGATCTATGTAGTCGTTTTGCACATTGAAAATAACTTTTGATCTTCTGTCACTCATTTAGCATTTTCTATGTTGTCCTTCATTCAACAAAAATCCTTACTTAATTTTTATGTACTCAAATCTCTCTCATTGTGAGTCCCTGTGGATGGTACTTTTTGGGGTCTTATTTAAAACACCTCCTCCACCCCAAGTTTCAAAGACATTTTCCTTACCTTCCTTGGTTTGTGTCATGGCTTAACCATGTCCATTAGGCTTCCAGTTCACAGGGGTGGAGTTTATCTTGTAAGAGATGTGAAGTAGATCTCTGTTGGTTGGGATATTGGCTCAGCTGCCCTAACAGAGCCCAAACTATCTGTGGCTTAAGAAAGAGAGAATTTTTTTTCCTTCTCACAACAGTCCAGATATCAGGAGGCAATACAGATGTGTAGGGCCTGTACGTGTGCCTTCCAATTCAGAGGCCAAGTGGCTGTTCTAGTACATGTTTTATCTCAAAGGACAGGGAAGATTTTGATTCTCATTTGCTTTCTGATCAATGTATCCAAAGACATAAACTTATGTTATTCTGCTCTAGATTTGTCCCCAAATTTTTAGCATGTAATGCTTTAAGTATCATTTATCTCTGAGTATTTTATAATTTTCCAAGGGATTTCTATTAACACTTGGCAGATTTAGCCAGTTTTCCTGTTTTCATTACATTGCCTGGCATGTAACAATATTCTGTGAAATCTTTGTCTTTTAGTTTCAGTGTTACATCATGGTGTAATTTTTTTGAAGAAATTTAGTTAATAATTAGTGATCCAAGTATTAATTAAAATTTAACCCTGTGGGGCTTCCCTGATGGCGCAGTGGTTAAGAATCCTCCTGCCACTGCAGGGGACATGGGTTTGAGCCCTGGTCCGGGAAGATCCCACATGCCACAGAGCAACTAAGCCCGTGCGCCACAAGTACTGAGCCTGCATGCTGCAATTACTGAAGCCCACGTGCCAGAGCCTGTGCTCTGCAACAAGAGAAGCCACTGCCACGGGAAGCCCATGTACTACAACGAAGAGTAGCCCCCTCTCACTGCAACTAGAGAAAGCCCACACACAGCAACGAAGACCCAACCCAGCCAAAAATTGAAAATAAATAAATAAATAAATAAAATTTATAAAGAAAAATTTAACCCTGTGAAATGGTACCAGTGGAAATAATTAAGCTAATCTGATAGATGCATAGAATCTTCAAAGTGTGTCTACATTAGTAGGTGGGTAGGCACTGAGAATTATGTCATAATTGAGAGTAGGCAAGTTTCTTTTGATGCTTAGTTTTTAGATTCATTTCAATTTTAGGAACATAAATGCAATAACAGTAATAGTAATAAATAAGAGAAAACTAAGCAGTTGTTCCTCTTGTTTTTACACTCAAAACTACCACACAATTAAATTATGTGTGTATTTAGCACCACCAACTGAGCAAAAATCTAAGACAGAGAAAGACGGGAATAAAGCACAGAAAAAAATATAAATGTATGAGTTAAAAAGAGAGAAATGAATAGACATTTCTCCAAAGAAATACGAATGTCAAATAAACACATGAAAAGAAGCTCGACATCACTAATCACTAGGGAAACTCAAATCAAAACCACAATGAGATACCGTCTCACATCCACTAGGATGGCTACTCTAAAGAAACCAGAAACAAAAAACAACAAGTGATAACAAGTGTTGGGGAAGAGATGGAGAAATTGGAATGCTTGTGCACTGTTGGTGGGAATGTATAATGTGAGCGCTGCTACAGAAAATAGGATGGCAGTTCCTCCAAAGATTAAAATTGAATTATCATTCTACTTCTGGGTACATACCTCCAAATAAGTGAAAGCAAGTACTCAAACAGACATTCGTACACACCTGATCATAGCAGCATTATTCACAGTAGCCAACATGCAGAAGCAACCCAAGTGTCCCTCAACAGATGAATAGATAAACAAAATGTGGCTCAAATATACAATGATATATTATTTAACCTTACAACAGAATGGAATTCTGATACATGTTACAACATGGATGAACCTTGGGGACATTATGATAAGTAAAATAAGCAGACACAGGACAAATACTATATGATTCCGGTTATATGAAATACCTAGAGTAGTGAAATTTAAAAAGAAAGTAGAATGGTGGTTGCCAGGAGCTGGAGGAATGAGGAGTTATTGTTTACTGAGTACAGAGTTCAATTTCAGATGATAAAGAAAGTTCTGGAAATGGATAATGATGATGGTTGCACAACAATGCAAATCTCTTTCTGCCAATGAGCAGTACAGTTAAAAATGGTGAAGATGGTAAACTTTATCTGATGTATATTTTACCACAACTTAAAAAATAATTTTTAAAAAAGAGAGAGAGAAAGTTCAAAAGTGAAAAGAAACGGCCAATGATAGGGTCCTGTAGTGTCTCATCACAGTTTCATAATTTTGCCAAAAGGTGTCCCTTTACAGTTAACTCATGGGAAAATGAACATGTGACAACATAACACAGAAATGAGGCATGAGGGACACGTCAGTGCTGAGGACATTCCAGGCAGGTCAAGAACGTGGAAGGAGGAGGCTGGAACCGCAGAATGTGAGATGTCAAAACACAAACTTAGAGATTGTGTCTCTGGTTTTGTTTGTTTGCTTCTTTATTTTTTATTTTAACCTAGTGGCCTTGGTCCTCCAGGGTGTCAGTCAATCCCTAACTTTTCATCATTTTTCTTATTTGTACACGTGCACTGTTTAAAGAGAAATTCCGTGGCTTTCATCAGATTCCCAAAGCGTTGATCAACTTGCAGGAAATAAAGAAAGAGATCCAGTTCACTCTCACCCTTTTCAGGTGTGGAAACTGAAATGTGAAGAAATGAGGCTTCAAGCCCAAGGTCACAGAGTTCGTTATAGGAGATTCTGCTTCTTTTTGCTCAGGTGCTTTTGAGTTTCAGGTGATTTCCCCTGTGGGAGTATTTCCGTTTTTAAGCCAGCTCTGCTGGAACCAGCTGTCCTGGAACAAAGGGACAGATGGTAGCACAAACCCTGACTTTGCTGGCCCTGCCCCTACTGATTCCAATGGGAGTCCTTTAATGAGGGAGGGAGGAGGGTGACCAGAAAGAGGAACAGAGGGACCGACAGTATTTGCTGACAGCCGTGGGGGAGGTGGAGGTGCAGAATGTAACTCTTTGGCCGTCCTTTGACCCAAATGACTCCCCTGAGAAGGTGGCAGGAACTAGAACCATTGTACTCATATCGCGGCACAATCTCGCTGCCGGGCTGGGCACAGCACGATCTAGCTTCCAGGAGGGAGGATGGAAAGTGATTCGTAGCAGTACCTTCCCAGAACAAAAGGAGAAGGAAGAAATTTGGGCTGAACACAACAAAGACCAAACAAGCAGTCTGATCAAGCATCGAGCCAGCCAAAGAAACGTAAGTCCTCTTCTTGGCAAGAACTATGTTTTAGTAATAAGATCCTTTCTCAGGAAAGCAGGTGCTTTGTAGACAACTGGTCATAAGGAGCGCACATCAGTAGGTCTGGCTGAACACCTCATAACACCAAAGAACAGAAGGGTTAAATCAACTAAGGAAGGTGCCAGACTGGTTCAGTAAATGAAGGCACACTGCCTAGAAACTGTACACTTGTCCATTAAGGCTCAAAAATGTCTCTGCAAGGGACACAATACTCAAAAGAAGTTAAATTAGCAGATTAGAATGATCAACTAATTAAATTATGGGGCACAGTCTTTCCAGCATGAAGTCAGCAGCAAAGAACCTATTGCGATTAGCTAGGGAGCAATGGCATTCACAGGATAAAGAGCAGCTCAGACAGTGCTTACATGTGCTCCAGCCTCTGCACAGCATCAGCTCAGAGGATTCACTCAGTGCTGGTGAGAGACAAGTTTTACGAATGGGGAAGATTCAAGTAATAAATCATTTTCCTGTGCATGACTCTAAATCTGCTTCAGGCAATGTGGACAGCAAATATAAGAGATGCTGGTTTGTTTTTTCTTGTATGCATGAAATGACCAGTCAGGAGGTCTGAGGACTGTCATGATAATGGCCTGTATGCTGCAGTCAGAATTTGAATTATTTAACCCATGGAAAATAAAAATCATTTCCTGTGATGTCAAATGCACAATTTGCTGCTCATAACCTTTTTTTAAACAACATATACTAACTATTGAGCTATGTAAGGATTCTCTATGTTAATATATAGCATGAATAAAATTCAATGAAGAATAAAAAAGAAACTGAAAACCTATTTTGCAAAAAAAACTGATAAGTAGAAAACAGAAATGATTTACACCTAAACAGTATATAAATGAAGGCTACAGGAGCTACTTAGCATTAGAAATTGCAGAAAATATATATATAATTAACTAGTGTCAATTTGACATCAAATACAACAACTTTATTTTGAGCACTGTAAAAACAAACATGCAATAAAACTCTCAAAAAGGATGTATAGTCCTTTTTACAGTTTAGTCTGGGTATTTCCACTACCCAAATAATTCTATATCACTGGATTTTTTTAATTATATATTTGGAGTTTTCACTATAATCATTGTCATTAAAGACATGTTTGAAATTGCAAAAAGGTAGAAAAAGAGAAAAATTACATTTTACTTTTACTTTAGGATTTCTATGTACAAATTTATTTACTTAATAAACTAAATGTATGAACTAAAACCATAAAATTCTTAGATGATAATAGGTCTGAATCTTTATGACCTTGAATTAGGCAATGGTTTCTTAGATACGACACCAAAAGTGAAAGCAACCAAGGAAAAATAATCCAGACTTCAAAATTTAAGATTTCTGTGTGTCAAAGGATACTATCAAGAAACAAAAAGACAATCTACAGAATGGGAGGAAATATTTGAAAATTAAATAAATGTCTAGTACCAGAGTACATAAAGAACTCTTACACCTCAACAATAGAAAGACTAATAAACCAATTGAAAAATGAAAATGGATTTGAATAGATTTGCACATGTTTTCAAAAAGATGACTAATCAACACATGAAAAGAAACCCAATATCATTAGCATTTAAGGAACTGCAAATCAAATTACAATGTGCTCCATTTATGATAAAAACCCTCCAGAAGGTAGGCATAGAAGGAACTTACCTCAACATAATAAAGGCCATATATGACAAACCCACAGCCAACATCGTTCTCAATGGTGAAAAACTGAAACCATTTCCTCTAAGATCAGGAACAAGACAAGGTTGTCCACTCTCACCACTATTATTCAACATAGTTTTGGAAGTTTTAGCCACAGCAATCAGAGAAGAAAAAGAAATAACAGGAACACAAATTGGAAAAGAAGTAAAGCTGTCACTGTTTGCAGATGACATGATACTATATATAGAGAGTCCTAAAGATGCTACCAGAAAAATACTAGAGCTAATCAATGAAGTTTGTAAAGTAGCAGGATACAAAATTAATGCACAGAAATCTCTTGCATTCCTATACACTAATGATGAAAAATCTGAAAGAGAAATTAAGGAAACACTCTCATTTACCATTGCAACAAAAAGAATAAAATACCTAGGAATAAACCTACCTAAGGAGGCAAAAGACCCGTATGCAGAAAACTATAAGACATTGATGAAAGAAATCAAAGATGATACAAATAGATGGAGAGATATACCATGTTCTTGGATTGGAAGAATCAACATTGTGAAAATGACTCTACTACCCAAAGCAATCTACAGATTCAGTGCAATCCCTATCAAACTACCAATGGCCTTTTTCACAGAACTAGAACAAAAAATTTCACAATTTGTATGGAGACACAAAAGACCCCGAATAGCCAAAGCAATCTTGATAAACAAAAAACGAAGCTGGAGGAATCAGGCTCCCTGACTTCAGACTATACTACAAAGCTACAGTAATCAAGACAGTATGGTACTGGCACAAAAACAGAAATATAGATCAGAGGAACAGGCTAGAAAACCCAGAGATAAACCCACACACATATGGTCACCTTATCTTTGATAAAGGAGGCAAAAATATACAATGGAGAAAAGACAGCCTCTTCATTAAGTGGTGCTGGGAAAACTGGACAGCTACGTGTAAAAGAAAGAAATTAGAACACTCCCTAACACCATACATAAAAATAAACTCAAAATGGATTAAAGACCTAAATGTAAGGCCAGACACTATCAAACTCTTAGAGGAAAACTTAGGCAGAACCCTCTATGACATAAATCACAGCAAGATCCTTTTTGACCCACCTCCTAGAGAAATGGAAATAAAAACAAAAATAAACAAATGGGACCTAATGAAACTTAAAAGCTTTTGCACAGCAAAGGAAACCATAAACAAGACGAAAATACAGCCCTGAGAATGGGAGAAAATATTTGCAAATGAAGCAACTGACAAAGGATTAATCTCCAAAATTTACAAGCAGCTGATGCAGCTCAATATCCAAAAAACAAAAAACTCAATCCAAAAATGGGCAGAAGACCTAAACAGACATTTCTCCAAAGAAGATATACAGATGGCCAACAAACACATGAAAGGATGCTCAACATCACTAATCATTAGAGAAATGCAAATCAAAACAACAATGAGGTATCACCTCACACCAGTCAGAATGGCCATCATCAAAAAATCTAGAAACAATAAATGCTGGAGAGGGTGTGGAGAAAAGGGAACCCTCTTGCACTGTTGGTAGGAATGTGAATTGGTACAGCCACTATGGAGAAAAGTATGGAGGTTCCTTAAAAAACTGAAAATAGAACTACCATATGACCCAGCAATCCCACTACTGGGCATATACCCTGAGAAAACCAGAATTCAAGAGTCATGTACCCCAATGTTCATTGCAGCACTATTTACAATAGCCAGGACATGGAAGCAACCTAAGTGTCCATTGACAGATGAATGGATAAAGAAGATGTGGCACATATATATAATGGAATATTACTCAGCCATAAAAAGAAATGTAATTGAGTTATTTGTAGTGAGGTGGATGGACTTAGAGTCTATCACACAGAGTGAAGTAAGTCAGAAAGAGAAAAACAAATATTGTATGCTAACACATATATATGGAATCTAAAAAAATGGTTCTGAAGAACGTAACGGCAGGACAGGAATAAAGACGCAGACATAGAGAATGGACTTGAGGACACGGGGATGGAGAAGGGTAAGCTGGGACGAAGTGAGAGAGTGGCAAGGACATATATACACTCCCAAATGTAAAATAGATAGCTAATGGGAAGCAGCCGCATAGCACAGGGAGATCAGCCCTGTGCTTTGTGACCACTTAGAGTGGTGGGATAGGGAGGGTGGGAGGGAGATGCAAGAGGGAGGAGATATTGGGATATATGTATATGTATAGCTGATTCACTTTGCTATACAGCAGAAGCTAACACACCATTGTAAATCAATTATACTCCAATAAAGATGTTAAAAAAAATTACAATGTGTTTACATTTACACTTCATACCCATTATGATGGCTATACAACAACAACAAAAAAAAGGAAAATAACAAGTACTGATTGATAAGTGTGTGGAGAGATTGGAAATCTCATACATTGCTTGTGGGAATGTAAAATGGTGCTGCCACAGTGGAAGACAGTTTAGTGGTCCCCCAAAATGCTACGTATAGAATTACCATATGACTTAGAAATTCCACTCTTAGGTGTACACCCAAGAGAAATGAAAACCTGTTCATGTAGAAATCAGTACACAAATATGTATAGCAGCAGTATTCTTAACATCCAAAATAAAATGATACAGTGCAAACATCCATCAACTGATGAGTGAATGAATAAATAAAGTATGATATATCCATTCAATGGAATATTATTTAGCTGGTAAAAAAAGAGAGGAAAGAAAGAATACTAATATATGCTACAGCATAGTTGTATCTTGAAAACTTTTTGCTAAGTGAAAGAAACCAGGTACAAAACACCATATATTTATGATTTCATTGATATGAAGGGTTCAGAATGTTCAAGTCTATAGAGACAGAAAGTAGAGTATTGATTGCCAGGGTGTAGGAGAATTTGGGGGGGATGGGTTGGTGAGAGAATGGGGAGTTGCTGCTAATGAGTATGGAGTTTCTTTTGGGGGTGATAATGTTCTGCAATTACATCGTGGTAATGGTTACAGGACCTTGTATATAGAGTAAAAATAAGTGAATTGTACTATTTTTAAAAAGTGATTTTATGGCACGTGAATTATATCTCAGTAAGAACAATTTTTCTTAAAATATTTTAAAATGGGTGTGGGGGTTACTTTTTTGTGCCAATTTGGCTAGGCCACAGTACCCAGATATTTGGTCATACATGAGTCTAGATGTATCTGTGAAGGAATTTTTTAGATGAAATTAACATTTAAATTGGTAGACCTTGAGTAAAGTAGATTAAGCTTCATAGTATGGGTGGGCCCCATCCAATCAGTTGAAGACCTTAAGAGAAAAACAATGAGGTCCCTCAAGGAAGAAGGAAATCTGCCTACAGACTACCTTAGACACAAGCTGAAACATCAACTCTTCCCTGGGTCTCCAGCCTACCAGTCAACCCTGCAGAATTTGGACTTGTCTGCCTCCACAGTGCTGTGAGCCAATTCCCTAAAGTCTCTCTCTCTCTCTTTCTCCATGTATACACACACACACACACACACACACACACACACACACACACACACACACACACACCCTCTCTGTCTTTATATCTATATATTACATAAACGCACCCTATTGGTTCTGTTTCTCTGGAGAACCCTAACTAATACAATGGACAAAGGATTTGCATAGACATTTCTCTGAAGAAGATTAATGGTCAATAAGCACATGAAAAGATGCTCAGTATCATTAGTCATTAGGGAAATACAAATCAAAACCACTTCACACCCGCTAGAATTGCTATAATCAAAACTCTCTCTCTCTCTCTCTCTCTCTCCCTCATAGTTATAAGCACCAGAGTTGAAGTTAAGCAGTAAGTGCCTGGGATCAGTAACATGCAC
Organism: Orcinus orca; assembly: GCF_937001465.1. Taxonomy (NCBI): domain Eukaryota; kingdom Metazoa; phylum Chordata; class Mammalia; order Artiodactyla; family Delphinidae; genus Orcinus; species Orcinus orca. The sequence continues at coordinate 7,233,875 of NC_064573.1, read as the reverse complement.
TTCCGCCATTAGAACATAGAGCCATGGACACCTGGCCTCCGCTATAGCTTGCCCGTTGGCCTGCTGAACCGCCAAGATACTGACTACTGGAACACAAATGGGGCCAGCAGGATGGGTCCAAATGAGTAGCCAGCTTAGGGATGACTAGCTCTCGATCTGGAAAGGACATGGTCCTACCTTATGACTTGATCGTTCTCATATTTTTCTTTCTATAAAACAAACAAGTTTTCTGGTTTCATTCTATTCATCATATACCTCTAGAATGTTATACACTATCTATATTTAACATATGAATTCTGTTTATGTTTCTCAAGCTACTTGTTGACTCATTTTCCATCTTTAACACATCCTATGAGTTCTACCTATAACACATAAGCTACTAGCTTATTTATTAGCTGTGCTTAACACCCATGAGTTTCATCCATCCTATTTATGATGGCTAATTTTGTGTGTCAACTTGACATGGCTACAGGACGCCCACATAGCCAGCAAAACATTAGTTCTGGATGTGTTTGCAAGGGTGTCTCTGAAAAGATTAGCATTTGAATCAGTAGACTGAGTAAAACAGATCCACCTTTACCAACGGGGCGGGCATCATCCAATCCGTTAAGGGCCCAAATAAAACAAGAAGGCAGAGGAAGGGCAAATTTGCTCTCTCTGCTTACCTGGGACCTCCATCTTCTCCTGCCCTCAAGCAGCAACATCAGTGTTCCTGGCTTTCCGGCCTTCAGACTAAGGCAGGGACTTACACCTCCGATCCTCAGACCATTGGTCTCCAGCTGAACTGTATCACCAATTTCCTGGTTGTCTGCTTGCAGATGGCTGTTCCTGGGCCTTCTTGGCCTCAATAACTATGTGATCCAAATTTCTACTTTATACACACACACACACACACACACACACACACACACACACACAACTCCTACTGGCTCTGCTTCTCTGAAGAACCTTGACTAATACACCATCTTCTTTCTTGCCTTCTGTAGCAGAATTAAATATTCAATAAAGATACAGCAAAATGATATTAAAACAACTGAGAAAAACCATCGGATCTGGTCAATTTTTAGAGTACTTTCACATTACTCCCTCTTAATAAAATATTATAAAATTTAGCCATTTGACCTTCCAAGTAAATGTGGACCTCTGTAAAGTATTGAATACCAGCCCTATTAGATGACTGATTTTTCTAGTTGAATTGTTTTCACCCCTTTCCTCCAAATACAATTGTATCAGTCAAGAGACAAAAATAACGTGTTATTTTAACATAGAGAATTTAGTATAAAGACATGTTTGAAGCACTAAAAAGGTAAAAAAGAGAACACTTACCCTCCACTGTGGTAACAAGTGTAGGAAGAAGATGGTCCCTCCTCTTTGAGGAACTAAAGAGAAGCTTGGAGGAAAGGTCCCTTAGAGTTGAATCCCAGACCCCTGAGAGGCGTTGCTCTTTGGCACTGGAACCAAGACTTCTGGTCAATGCTGGGGTATCGTTTTTTTATATATATACATCTTTATTTGAGTATAATTGCTTCACAATGCTGTGTTAGTTTCTGTTGTACAACAAAGTGAATCAGCCATATGCATACATGTGTCCCCGTATCCCCTCCCTCCCACCCTCCCTATCCCACCCCTCTAGGTCATCGCAAAGCACTGAGCTGATCCCCCTGTGCAATGCTGCTGCTTCCCACTAGCTATCTATTTTACATTTGGTAGTGTATATACATCAGTGCTACTCTCACTTCGTGCCAGCCTACCCTTCCCCCACCCCACGTCCTCAAGTCCATTCTCTATGTCTGCGTCTTTATTTCTGCCCTGCCACTAGGTTCATCAGTACCGTTTTTTTTAGATTCCATATATATATATATTCATTAGCAGCTACATGTAAAAGAATGAAATTAGAACACTCCCTAACACCATACACAAAAATAAACTCCAAGTGGATTAAAGACCTAAATGTAAGACCAGACACTATAAAACTCTTAGAGGAAAACACAGGAAAAAACACTCTTTGACATAAACCACAGCAAGGTCTTTTTTGACCCACCTCCTAGAGTAATGAAAATAAAAAGTAAAATAAACAAATGGGACCTAATGAAACTTTTGCTTTTGCACAGCAAAGGATGCTGGTGCATCTTGAGGCGGTACATTGAGTCTAGTCCTTCATGGATTAGAAGAGCTGCAAACTGGTTCATCTTCTGCCCTCATAATCAGCTGTTGTTCCTGGGGTGGGGCTCAGAGCAACAGGACTAGACAGGAAGCCCACAGGAAGGAGAACCTTCTTCCCCAGCCTGGCAGCATCCCTCCAGCCCCGCTGTATAGGCAGGACCCACAGGGAGCCAGTAGGCAGGGCTGAAATGTGGTTTGCAGAGACACCAGCCCCCATGTCACAAAGCTCAGAGAGAGGGTAGTTCAGAGCTGAGAGCTAATGACTCAGTAACTGGCACAACCATCCTATCCAATGTAGTTAGATAATTTGTCACATGTTATTATTACTAAAAAGCAGGCGGCAATTCCTCACTGACATCAGAACTATGTATGGACTGAAGCCACAAGGGCCAATCTTTATTTCTGTGTGTGATAAACTGGTATTCTATTCTGGGTGAAGCCTAAGAATAGGTCCCCAAAGGAGTAACATACCTTTCCTCTCTCGAATGGGGAAACTGTCATGAATTATCAGCTAATGGTCAATTCTCTATCCTCCTGAATGTTTAATTTATAACCTGTATTACTTTCAAGGCTTCAGAAAGGTTTATTTGGTGGCTCCTGCTAGGATATAATGGTAAGATATTTCTAAGCATTAAACCTCTAGTAATTGTCCCCATTTTCCACAAATCTATAAAGGGTCACTCTCAATTGCCCTGTGAATTTTTATCTCTGTCCCATGGGGTATTAAATTTGGCTGTAAATTCTTTCTTCAGTGCCATCCTTCTACTGAAATACTTAAGCTATGATTCAAAAGGAGCTCCATTTGAGGTATATCATTATACCCGTTATGTTTAGTTATTTACTTCTGTAGTGCAAAGCTCAGTGTAACTATCGAGAGAATTACACCAATATCAATAATCAGAGATCTGCAGCTTGAATTGTTTTTGAATATCAGTAGAAATTCAAGACTCTATTGAAATTTTAATAATTAATCAGAAATATGCAATGTTAATGAAGCCCCATATACTCTGTATGACTTCTTATAACACAGCATGGGCATAGAAAAATATACATCATATTTAAATGAGGCCACAGAGTTGGGAAAAAAACCCAATGAAAAAACAATTTATTGAGGTAACATCTTCCTTGTTTTAATTTTAAGCAAGTTTGCATCATATTATTGAAAGCAGAGTAAAATCAAACCTGGGATTTGCCTCAAAGAGCTATTAACTGCATACTCTACTTACCATAAATGTTTTCAAAGTAATATTAGTCATGTCAATAATAATACTCTGGGACTTCCCTGGTGGCGTAGTGGTTAAGAATCCTCCTGCCAATGCAGGGGACACAGGTTTGTTCCCTGGTTCGGGAAGATCCCGTATGCCGCAGAGCAACTAAGCCCATGTGCCACAACTGCTGAGCCTGCGCTCTAGAGCCCGCAAGCCACAACTACTGAGCCTGCGTGCCACAACTACTGAAGCCTGAAGCCCGCACGCCTAGAGCCTGTGCTCTGCAACAAGAGAAGCAAGCACAGTAAGCCCATGCACCGCAACGAAGAGTAGCCCCGCTCGCTGCAACTAGAGATAGCCCGCGTGCAGCAACGAAGACCCAACGCAGCCAAAAATAGATAGATAGAAGTCCATAAATATAAAAAAGTAAATAAATAACTTATTAAAAAAAGATACTCTTCTTTAGTTTTATATATCTGTCAACTAAAATAATAATGATTTATCACCTCTGTCATAATAGAAGAATATGCAAGAATTGTGCACTATAGCAAGAGATATTGTTTTCATGAAGAATATTGTTTTACTAACGATAAATGTAGTGTCAGTTGTGAAAATATTTTTTGAAAGATACATGTCCAGACTTTAACCATTTTAGGGAATTCCCTGGCAGTCCAGTGGTTAGGACTTTGCACTTCCAATGCTGGGTGCATGGGTTCGATCCCTGGCTGGGGAAGTAAGATCCTGCTTTTCGAGTGGCACACAAAAAAAAAAAAAAAGATTTTATATATTTGAAGTAACAATTATCATGTATTTATCAATTATCCATTAGAAATATCTTTTTTGTAGAGATACAAAAATAATGTTACTGCCCTTGCCCCAATGGAACTTGGAGTTCAGTAAGATCTAGGATTTTAGGTCTATCCTTCATGTACATTCATCTTCTGCAATCTTTGAATCCAATTATTGGCTTGAGAAAGTACCTGGTTTCAGATCGAGATGTAATATTCGCAAATTTTGTCACAATGGTACTCATCCGGTCTAGTCTCTGCATCCTGCCTTAGTGAGCAAGTGCCTATTTAATTATCTATTTAATTATCTATTTAATTAACATCTTCAACCACTGTTTATGGCATATACATGGGGTTATAGAAAAGGTTAAAGCGCTTTTTCAGACAAGTAAAGTCAAACAAGAATTTTTTGTCAGATTGCATCATTGATCAAACTCACCAGATCATAGTCACTAGATAATCTACAGTTTTCTCCTCTGCTTAACCATTGAAATTAGTTTTTTGTTGGTGTGGTTGCAGTAGGAACTTTTAAGAGCTTGTTATTGCTGATTGCAGTAACTGAATTTAAGTTTTAGCTTAAAAACATAAACATAGACGATGATTGTGCCAACAGATGAAAGGGTTTTATTTAGGATACTTTAAAGACTGTACCTCCTTTACAATCAGAAATTCCTTACAATTTTTAGATGACTGATGGGCGTGCAGGTTGCTCAACCATAGCAGTGCAGTGAGTAAACCTGAATATATTTAGTTCAGTAGCTGGGCTTTAGGATTTCAAGAAGATTATGGAATGATTAATAAGATCACAGAAGGACTCTCCATTTTGAAAATGCTTGTTTTTAATAATAATTATGACTTAAAGTGAATATATGTGTGTCCACGATTTAATCCCTCATTTAATCTCCACGATTTTGAGGAGATTGTTTACACATGAGGAGAATGTGTTAAAAAGCTTAAAGACATTAGTCTAGGATTACATAACTAATAAGTGACACAGTTTCACTCTTCTCGTAAAAGTGCCTAAGAGCTGGCGTTCCTTAGAACAGTTTTTTTTTTCCCACAGTTTCAAGGGGACAAACTCACAACTGTGTAAAACTCTGGAACTTGCCAGGAGCAAGAGAACCTCTTGGTCCAAAGTCTGACATTGGCCTCATGTTGAGAACCTACAAGACCAAACCAAGTCATGGTTTTTTATTTGGCATCTCCAGGGACAGGAACTCCATTCACTGTACCTGTAACCAATCACCATCCTTACAGTGTGCAATCCAGCCTCATGCTGGAGGTCCTTCCATAGAAGTTTCCTCTGTGCTCCTCAAATTCTGAAAGTGAATCTTGAAATCCAATTCCCTCTTCAGGCGTCAACCTCATCTCTGCTGAGGTATCAACTGATAATGTCAAGTATGTTTATCATTAGCTCACGAAAAGATCTCCACTAGTACCTGACACAGAGTAGAATGTGTTGAATGGATGCATAAATAAATGAATAAGTGAATGAATGAAAGTGTGTCCCAATGACTAGGGGGAAGTTATCATTTTGGAATTTACTCTGAGGTTGGCTTGGCAACCAAGGCTAGAGACAGAAGCAACATCTCTACTGCACTGGAATTATCCATCTCCTTTTGGTCATCTGCTCTTTTTTTTTTTCCTGCTGGAGCTCTAAGACAAAAACACCACTCTCAGCTCTCTCTCTTTTGCCCACTCTCCCCAGTAGACATACCTTTCTAATTAGCGAGTTAGCATAAAAATCAGTACATCACTTCTAGGCAGTGGTGGGTGGGAAAATGCTGAACAACTGGCTCGGGGTGGCAAGGCACGGTGAGGTCGGTTCAGACTGCCGAAGACTCCTGAGAGAATGCAAGAGCCTAACATTCTAGAACCGAAAGCCCTTTGGAAGTTATCTAATCCAATGCCTTCTCTATTTTACAAGAAAAACCTGAGACCCAGCAAGAAGTAACTCCTGAAGGAAGGTGGCAGAGTTAGTGACAGAGGGAAGGCTAGAAACAAGGTCCCGCATCCCTCACCCTTGTGGGTGGTTCGCAAGTGCTGGTCTACGGATATCGTACACTGGACTCATCTTTCCACAGCATATCAAAAAAGAAGATAAGTGTGTTCACTTATTTTCACTTATTTAGCGCTTCTCTTGTTCATAAACAACATAAAATGAAAATGCCCCAGCCTCTTCACATTGCCACGTACTCTAATTCCATGCCACCCTGTAGCATGCCTATCGTTATGCTTTTAATTAAAGTGACTACTAGGTCTGAGGTCGAAGTCAATTGCCTAGATGGAAAAGGAATAAACATCACCAGTGTCTGGTACTAGTATCTTTCCTTAACTTTAAGTAATCTAAGGGGGGGCCCATCCATGATATTTTTCAAGACTCTAAGATAGCTTTCATGCCAAAAGACGCTCAACATCACTAATCATTAGAGAAATGCAAATCAAAACTACAATGAGGCATCACCTCACACTGGTCAGAATGGCCATCATCAAAAAATCTACCAACAATAAATGCTGGAGAGGGTGTGGAGAAAAGCAAACCCTCTTGCACTGCTGGTGGGAATGTAAATTGATACAGCCACTATCGAGAACAGTATGGAGGTCCCTTAAAACACAAAAATAGAACTACCATATGACCCAGTAATCCCACTACTGGGCATATACCCTGAGAAAACCAGAATTCAAAAAGACATATAATAGTTAATAATACCATTAATACAATTTTAGAAAAAAGAAAAATTTAAAGTTAAAACCAATGACTTGTTTGAAAAACACACACAAAAATTCAGGTGGTCCCTCATAATTTATTATAAGAGGAATATACAGTATTCCATCATTTTTAGAAATAATAAATAAATATCCTAGGGAATATTTTTATGAAGGCAGCTCTTAGATAAGTTGATCATATATATCATAGAAGCCTAAGATAACTGGACACGAACCTTTCCAAAGATGGTGTGCTTATTGTTAAGTTCATCTGCTCGACCCAGTGTAATAGTTCATTGCAGCACTATTACAATAGCCAGGACATGGAAGCAACCTAAGTGTCCATCAACAGAGGAATGGATAAAGAAGATGTGGTATGTATATACAATGGAATATTACTCAGCCATAAAAAGGAACAAAATTGGGTCATTTGTAGAGATGTGGATGAACCTAGAGACTGTCATACAGAGTGAAGTAAATCAGAAAGAGAAAAACAAGTATTATATATTAAAGCATATATGCGAAATCTAGAAAAATAGTATAGATGATCTCATTTGCAAAGCAGAAATAGAGACACAGATGTAGAGGACAAATGTATGGATACCAATGGGGAAAGGGAGGGTGGGATGAATTGGAGGTTGGGATTGACATATATATACCCTCTTGATACTATGTATAAAATAGATAACTAATGAGAACCTACTGTATAGCTCAGGGAACTCTACTCAGTGCTCTGTGGTGACCGAAATGGGAAGGAAATCCAAAAAAGAGTGGATATATGTATACATATAGCTGATTCATTTTACACCTGAAACTAACACAACATTGTAAAGCAACTATACTCCAATAAAAAGTAATTTAAAAAAAAAGAAAAAAAAAACCAAGATTGTTTTCATGCCTTCACAGAGAAAGTAAGGATCAGACTACATATCAAGAGTAGGTATGAGAGTTCCCAAAGTTATCTCATTACCTTCCCCAGCAATCATTTACAGATTTAGGAAAGAAACCTAAACGTTTACTTTTGGTATTTATGCCAACATTCCTTCTGGTTTGATGCACATTCACTAATTCAAAAAGAACAGTTTACTGAGGTCAAAAGATCTGAATTCAATGTCTAGCTCGGCCATGGCTGGGTTGGGAAATTCGATCTCTGGAGCTCCACCTCCATCTGTAGAGTGGAAATGATATGAACACTTCTTTATTTTTCAGTGTTATGGAAATCAAAAGTGGTGATGTATGAGAAAAGGCCTGGTAAATATATTGCTTTAGCATTTACCAATATATCTTCCAGAGAGGAGAAGTAATATATTTAAAAGAGATCTGCCTTTAGAAAATAAATCAAAACAGTTTTGTCGATAACCTCCTTGTGAAGCATGCTAATTTCCAATTTTGAGAATTGATCATCACAGAGAAGATAAGAAAAATTTGATATATTTACCCAAATCAAAGATCAACGTTAGATGAATTTACTCCCATTTTGTCAAATAGAGGCAAATAGTAGTAAATTCCTTAGAAGTTTCTGAATTTCACAAAGATCCTACAAAAACTAAGTTTATGAAGAATTGCAGTGTGGTTAATTTATTGCTTTTCCCACAGTTATTATATTTTTAGACTTGAAAAAAATCACAGAAAACATCCAGGAAATAAAAAATGACATTAAGATTTTTTAAACTCTGAGTAACTGTGTCGTGAATAATGCATAAGTTCCTTTGCGGTTACATCCACAGTTTATTCAGCATCTCTTTACATTAGGGAACTGAAACGGCTGTATTTCCCAAATCACAGTCACTAAAATTCTGTGGCTATTTTCAAGTTAAGTTTTACATCGTTTATTCACTTTTCTCCATACATAGTAATAAGGTAATGAACAAGTGTTGTTCTTAATTGAAAAGCTGCCTCTGAAAACAGTATTGAAATCAATGTCTATCAAGTATTTGAAGAAGGATTCATCTTTTTTAAGTTTCAATGATCCCATTCGTTTCATTTAAACTAGGTTTTCCACTTGAAAGTATTTATCAGTTTGGTCAGGGAAATCTATTGTGCTGGGGTGTTTATTTTACTGCAGAAAAAGACACCTTCCCGTTGGAAATTGTTAGCCTTTTTCCTGAAGCAATCTAAATTGGGTAACACATGGTTCTGCGGAGTTCACCAGGTGTGAGCATGCTGCCACATAAGACTTAATCACCATCTATTTTAATAGCCTGTTCTTATTTTCTCTACTCTGGGACATACATAAGTGTCAAGATGCCTGGCTAATAAATATCCCGAATATGTTTGAGTGAATAGCAATGCTGACTAGTCTCTGTTTTAAAAAAAGAGAGAGAGGTAGTTTCTTTTACCCAGATGAAAGAATTGCGTAAACCACTGTGACAAAATCTCTTGGGAACCACCTACACCACTGACAGCTGTGCTACCCTGGGGTTGGTGCTTCGTGTCAGACCTTTTCATGGGGCCAATGAATAAGACTCACTGTGCATTTTATTCCTTGGGTTGTAGTCAGTCATCCAGGAGATGAGCCCGTCCCAGTCCTGGGTAGGGGTGAACCTCCTTTGCTCATTTCGATGGCAGGTGATGGAATACCAGCCAATGAGACAGGAAGGGGGGTTCCACAGGGGACCCATTCTAAAAACAGGACACGGGAGGGAAGGTGCTCTTCACTGCCCATCCAGCTCCTGGATACTCTCGTGTGAGCATGTGATGTTGGAAGCTTATTGCAGCCAACTTGCAACCGAAGGGACTGGTGAGAGGTAGCTCAATGCTGTAAGGAAGGCAGAGCAGAGAGATGAAAACTTTATCCTCTGTGATGTCTTGAGCCTCTGATTTAATGACCCAGGGAGCCACCCTCTCTCCAGACCGCTCGTAATGGAAGAATTTCTCCTTACCTTTCCACCTGGGTGTTCTGTTACCCGCAGGCAACATTAGCATAGCTGATACTTGATACAGCCGACAGTCAATGAGTCAACACATGGATTTTTGGAGTTGAGTACCAGCAGGCCCAGAATCTAATTTTTTTTTTAGGACTTTTTTGATGTGGATCATTTCTAAAGTCTTTATTGAATTTGTTACAAGATTGCTTCTGTTTTATGTTTTTGGTTTTTTTTGGCTGTGAGGCATGTGGGATCTCAGTTCCCCGACCAGGGATCAAACCCACGCCCCCTGCACTGGAAAGCGAGGTCTTAACCACTGGACCGCCAGGGAAGTCCCTCAGAACCTAATTTAATAATAAATCGTTACCCTGTTCTGGTTCAAGCTCTAACAGAACATCAAACTAACATCAAGGGCGGTGGGAGTTTTTTTGTTTTTTGTTTTCTCTTTCTGCAGTTCAGTCTAGACAGACATACACCAAGAGCCTTCACCATGCAGGTAAGCAGAGGAAGAAACAGGTCTGCCAGGCATCCCCTGCCTTTCCCGCAAACCCTTCGGTCCTTCACACAAGCGCCTTGGGTACCTGGAGTGTGCTGACAAGCCCACTGCTTCTCGAGAAGGGAAACCAGGTGCTGCTTACCTCCGTGTGCTGAGGGGAGGCCCCTCCTGCTGTCCGCCCATTTCCGTTTCCCACACCATCGCAGCCCTGATCCTACCGATGAAGTGAATTCATATATCAGGATGCACAAAATGAGGGCGTCCCCAGTGGCCCGGCCCATGTCACAGATCTAAACCACAGTCAGCCTGCACTTAGACGCAACTTCCGTTAAGGGAACCTAACAAATACCAATCACAGTCCTCCAGCTTAGCTTTACTGGCTCACCTTACCCTGGAAAATAGGACCTGTTGCCTTAGAAGGAAATCCCCTACCTCCTAGCCAATCACGCCCTGTTTCTGAGTTGCCTCTTCTAAAGCTCCGTAAAACCCATTCTTGCCCCAAATCTCTCAGGAAGTGTGCTCCACTGCTCGTGGGGCACTGGGCTCCCCCAGTCCATGGGTTGCATTCCTTTGAATAAAGGACATCAGACTCACCACTACATTGTCTTAGTTTTCTCTTTTGACATAATTCATCCTCCCCTTGTTTCAGATGGAAATCCTGAGTGGACCTAGCATCTGGCTGACCACACTTACGTTGTGTGTAGGAAATTGTCACTTTGCCTCTTTTATCTGGATTTGATTTCTGCTCAGATCCTGATAATGGGGACTAACCAGGGCAGGTGAAGGAATTTGAAGTCACTAAATGGGATGAAAAGCCACGGGATGGCTTTCCACGGGGAACCTGACACAGGGAGCAGCTGACCCCCAGGGCTGCTCGTCTTCTCCACTCAAGTTGGTTTCTGTCACTTACCTGACAGGTCCCTGAGGCTTTGGAGCTCGTGACTCCTGGTGCAGGACGAAGCAGGGCTGGGGAGTCAAACCCTCAGTCAAATGCTTGCTTTGAAGCTCACTGGCTGTAAGCAACCCGGGCAAAATTACTTCATGTCTTTCAGCCACAGTCCCGTTTAAATCAGATGGGGATGGAAGGGAAGTCTAGGCAGAGGAAGGAAACCAAACCACAGAATCTTCCATTCCCATTCCTAATAAAAAGTGAGTGGAAAAACTAGTGAAAAGAAAAGGGCAAAACACACCCGCAGGGCTTCCCTGGTGGCGCAGTGGTTGAGGGTCCGCCTGCCGATGCAGGGGACACGGGTTCGTGTCCCGGTCCGGGAGGATCCCACATGCCGCGGAGCAGCTGGGCCCGTGAGCCATGGCCACTGAGCCTGCGCGTCCGGAGCCTGTGCTCCGCAACGGGAGGGGCCACAACAGTGAGAGGCCCGCGAACCGCAAAAAAAAAAAAAACACCCGCAGCAATCAAAAAGAGCATGACTTCATGAAAAAGGGTAGCAGTTTAGTTAATAAGCAAGTCCTGGAGAGACACCCACCATGAAACTCGGTGGAAATCTCATGAATATATGTCCATCACAGAGAAATACGTTCAGGGAATATGTTTATCTTTCCTCTGCTGTGTGTATCTCTGTGGGAGTGACTGTTAAGAGGAACTTCTAAAATAGTGCAATGGAAGGAGAGGTCCTGTTCTCTTCGCCTGAAGCAGAGCCTCAGGTTGTCGAGCTAGATTGGGCAACCATCCGAATCCCAGGGGCATCTCCCCATGGGCTCAGCGTACATCCTGCCTGCTCTCTCTGGGTAAAAGGAACAAGTGGATAGGACATTCGGCAAAATCTGATAAGAGAGAGTGAAACTCTGTAAATTCAGTTTGTAAAGCATTCCATTTGGCCATCTTAAATAACCCCAACATGGGAGGGAGAAAAACAAGGGGAATCTGAGATAAAAATCTCTTTGAAGGGCGTGTTCAATAAATGAGTGACGGTCTTTGGCAAGGACGATTTTCTATTTGAACATTTATAGCCGTTTCCAACCACTGCACTTTCATTCGAATAAACAAGAAATGACTCTTCCTTCATTCTAGCTTTATGTAATTGCTTAAACATCAAGAGCATCGTTACTCAATGGTAAGATTGTATAACAAGGAAAAACTGACAGCACATCCTGCATACTTTTCAAAGGTGTGTCTCTCTGAGTAAAAACTAGCTAGGGTGTGGTGGAGCCCACAGTTCACATGGAGTTAAAGACTTATAAAAACAGAAGCCTCAGAGGACACCTAATTCACAGAAAACGAAGGCTCACAAATCAGTGCGCTGCTTACTCCAACGTTCAGACAGAAACCAGCAAAACCGACAAAAAGGTCTTGTTGAAAGTTCTGAAGTAATTCTTTTCAAAAAGGCATTTTTTTCCTGTTTACCAGTGATGTATTTCTTTACACAAATTTGTAGGGCATTACAATGCAAGGCAAAACATTGACCGAGCTTGCAGGAATTACAAATCATTGCTTCGATTTGTGTGAAGACCAATAATTAACAGTGAATATCAGCAAATAACATTGTTTGCTAACTTGGGCACGCAGGAAAGCTTAACGGAATCTGCCTCATAATTGTAAGAGGAACTGCCCTATTTACCTTTCCCATCTCCAGAAACAAAAGATCCACACGTGATTTAACTGTGCTTACAAATAAAATATTGGGTGCTTTATTTCTTTCTCAAAATTATTTTTCTCAAAATTTAATTACAATGGTGCATAAGACAAAGGTCTACAGCATAATATTCACTCCCTTTCACACTAGCAAAGAATTAAAAACAGAAAAAAAGACTACCCAGGAATTTCTGACAATGTTTCGGGGGAAAAAAATGTGACATTTTTTGAGTAGCAATGGAATGTTTTTTTAGCGGGTGGAAACAGTAATAACAGACACTCAGAAACATAATACTTTATTTTTTTATTTAATGGAAAAATACTTTTCAAGCACACTGCAGTTTATCTATTAAAAAAAATCAGTGTACAGAAAAGTGAAATGTATTGAAAAGTGAAATAATTTTCAGAATCATAAAAATCAGACAAAAACTTAAGAACCTTTATTTACATGGAGAATGTATCAAAACCTCTAACGTAAAGAAATATTTTTTTAAAATAGTCATTGTGTTAAGGTGGTCAGGTAATTAGTGCTTTTCTTTGTTTTTACAAATATTCCAAGATAGATAGATACATACATACAAAAAGATAGAGATATAGAGATACAAAAAGGAACCAATTTATATCAATTTCTCATATGTATATTTTAAGTATAAGAGAACATTTAGAACAGAATCATTTATTCAACTTAAAGCTGTATTCCATCATCTTTTACAGCAGTGCTTAGGATCACAGGTAGATTGTTGAGATAATTATCAATACCTATTAAACGTACACAGTACTCTGTAAAACAACTACGCAGACACTGTTATGCCCAAAATGCATTAAATAAAAAAAACTATGAATTCCAAGCTTACCATTTCCTTTTTGCAACACCCACGTTCCCATAACGTCATACAGGAAGACTTCTGCAAAATTTCTTTCATCTGGCCATGCAGCCTTTGCTATAATTCCTATCACAGCCAATATTCCAACACTCTGATTAGAGGGGAACCAAGAAATTAGATAGCTGCCAGTGGTTCCGTGTCTAGATGGACATCGGAATTACACCGGGAGCTGTTTTCGGAAGTCATTATAAAGCCATGAAAAGTATAGAATTGTAAGAACTAAAAATTAGAAGTCCCCACTCTTTTCCTTCTCCCCACAAACCATTTCCTAGAGATAACCCTGTTAACAGTACAATGTATATTTTTCCAGATATTGTGTATGCCTATATAAACATATAGGAGGTATGTGGAAATAGAATGTGGGCACACTGATTTTTAGATAACTTGAATCCTATTGTACATATTAAATACTTGTTTCCTCCCTTCATCTGTGACAAAGACTGGAGGTTTATTCATTGAATACACTGAAGTAGAGGGTTCTGGGCTACAGATTTATGGCACAGCCAAAATTATATCAGGCTGGGTCTTGGCAGGAAACAGATGCACACTTTCCCCTGTACTGGGAAGTGGGGGGGATAAGTGAAAATCCTCATCATGGAAAGTGTGTCCTCTGTCCCCTTCCCCAGAATGCAGGCAGCCATGTCTTCCTTTCTGAGGAAACTGACCAGTGAAAAAAGAGAACACAAACACGCAGACAAACCAAAAACAAACCTTAAAGGTACATCTGTGTCTCAGTAGACCGACATGACACCCGCAAGACAAAAAAGCCCTGCTCCAACACACAGAGCTTCCGAATAAGTCTCCTAGAGCCTCATTTTAAAATAGTAATAGACCAGGAGGGACCATTAGACATCTGAAGAAACTCAGAAATGAAAGAACAAAGCAAAAACACAACATTGTAAAACAACTATACCCCCCCACACACAAAGAAAAAAGAACAAAGAAAAGAAAATTGCAAAGGACAGAGAAAGTTTGGGAAGCAGAGGAAAAAAAATAGATTCTCGAAGTTATACAAGAATATATTTCCTCCATGAAACAAAGCCTGATCTTACATCAAGGGGAGCATGCAGAAAACGAAAACAGCTGTGGGAAATTAATATTATGATAGCAGAAATAAAACATGCAATAGAAGGATTGAGAGATAAAGCTGAGCACATCTCTCAGAGAATTAAAAGGAGAAGAGAGAGAAAATATGAGAAAAAGCATGAAAAAATAAGGTTACAACAGAGACCCATCATTCAACCGGTAAGAATTCTGGAAACAGAGACCAGAGAAAATAGACATATCAAAGGTATAACATGAGAACATCCCCACAAACTGAAAAGTAAGAATGTTTGGAATAAAAGTCCCTATCAAGGGCATAACACAATGAATTGGGAAAAGACCAATGTCAAAGAATATCTTTGTGAAATTTTAAAGCAACAGGGATAAAAGGAAGATCCTAATTGCTCCTTGAAGGAAAAAAACAGGTCATATGTAAAGGCAGAGGAACAAATATCTTGAAGACCATGGGGCCGTGCGGTCACACTTTTGAGGAAAAATTCCAGCCCAGAATTATAAACCTACCCCAAACTCAATTAAGAATGAAACCATGATGGTTAATTTTATGTCTCTATTTGACTGAGCTAAGAGGTGCCTTGGTGAAACATTGTATCTGGGTGAGTCTCTGAGGGTGTTTCTAGGAACAGGTGCGAGGGTGTTTCTGGGAACAGGTGCGAGGGTGTTTCCTGGAAGAGATTAGCATTTGAATTGGTAGATTAAGTAAAGAAGATTGCCCTTGCTCTGGGAGGTGGGCATCCTCCAATACGTGGAGGGCCTGAACATGACAAAAAGGCAGAGGAAGGGTGAATTTGCTCTTTGCTTGAGCTGGGACATCCACCTCCTTCTGCCTTCAGACATCAGCGATCCTGGTTCTTAGAACTCTGGACTTGAACTTCAGTTTACGCCATCAGCTTTCCTGGTTCTCCAAGCTGTACATGACCATGGGACTTTCCGTCTCTGTAATCACATGAGCCAATTCTTATAATAAATCCCACCCCCCACCCCCCCACCCCCCCACCCCCCCTACCCTCTCTCCTCTCTCTCTCTCTCTCTCTCTCTCTCTCTCTCTCTCTCTCTCTCTCTCTCTCTCTCTCTCTCGGTTCTATTGGTTCTTCTTCTATGGAAAACACTGACTACCAAAAAAGTAGTTAATAGATCTTCGCAGGCTCTCAGTCACCTCCCGCATATAATCTGTAAGATGTAGCAAACCTCCCGATGGCCAGTGACAAAGTACATATTTGACCTCCAGAGCAATGTTCTTATCTTGTTTTCCCTGTGGCTCATAACCTGCTACTTCGTAGGAGTTCAGGATCTTGCAACTGTGGCTTCATATTAGAATTACTCAGGCAGCTTTTAAAGTATATGATCCCCAGAATCCAATAGATCTAGGTTTGCATCCTGGCTCTGCCTTTTACAAACTGTGTGACCTTGGGCACATCCCTTAACCTCTTCTTAAACTTGGGCATTAATACCATTATGGGACTTCCCTGGTGGCGCAGTGGTTAAGAATCTGCCTGCTGATGGAGGGGACACAGGTTCGAGCCCTGGTCTGGGAAGATCCCACATGCCGCAGAGCAACTAAGCCCGTGCATTACAACGACTAAGCCTGTACTCTAGAGCCTGTGAACCACAACTACTGAGCCCACGTGTCACAACTACTGAAGCCCACGTGCCTAGAGCCCGTGCTCCACAACAAGAGAAGCCACCGCAATGAGAAGCCCACGCACCACAACGAAGAGTAGCCCCTGCTCGCCGCAACTAGAGAAAGCTCACGCACAGCAACAAAGACCCAACACAGCCAAAAATAAATAAATAAATAAATAAATAAATTTATTTATTTTTAAAAATACCGTTATGTACTCACTTAAATTTTGTAAGCATTAAATGGGATAATATATATGAAGTACTATAGTGCCTGAGTAAATACTTAAAAAAAAAAAAGCTTGTGTTTTAAAAATTGTTGTTTTTGCTAAATTATTTAACCCCTCTATACCTCATTATTGTTATCTGTAAATAAGAATAATAATAGATTCTACCTCATAGGGTTTTCCTAAGGAAATAAAGTATTTACAACATTATGACTAGCATAGAGTGAATACTCAAAAAAGTTTGTTGGGCTTCCCTGGTGGCGCGGTGGTTGAGAGTCCGCCTGCCGATGCAGGGGACACGGGTTCGTGTCCCGGTCCGGGAGGATCCCACATGCCGCGGAGCAGCTGGGCCCGTGAGCCATGGCCACTGAGCCTGCGCGTCCGGAGCCTGTGCTCCGCAACGGGAGGGGCCACAACAGTGAGAGGCCCGCGTACCGCAAAAAAAAAAAAAAGAAAAAAAGAAAAGTTTGTTGTTGTGATTACTCATAAGTTTACGAAAAGCAGTAAAACAACACCTGTCTTGTCTACCCTGCTGTGTTTTGTAATATTCAAATTAGTTCATGTGAGTGAAAAGCACTGTTCTTAAATATATATATATAAATACTGTACACACGTAAGATACGTGCATATGAACATGTGTACATATATGTGTGTGTATATATGCATAATGTATTTATAACAGCTGTGGAAATCCCTTCCTGTTGTTGACTGTATAATTGCCCACCCCAAAGATTCACATCCTAGCTCTCCGGACATGTGACTATGTGATCTTACATGGTAAAAGGGATTTTGCAGACGTGGTTAAATCAAGGCTTCTGAGCGAGATTATCCTGGATTCCCTGAGTGAACCCAATGTAATCACTAGGGTCATATAGAGGACGCAGGGGGATCAGAGTGAGTAGCAGGTCACGTGATGATGGAGCAAGAGATGGGGGTGATGTGAAGAGGGGGTCATGAGCCAAGGAGTGCAAGGGGCCTCTAGCAGCTGAAAAAGTAGGAAAATGCCTTCTCCCCTGAAGCCCCCAGACGGAACCAGCCCTGCAGACACCTTGAATTTAGCCCCATAAGATTCATTTTGGACTTCTGACCTGCAGACTGTAAGAGAATAAACTTGTCTTGTTTTAAGCCACTGAGTTTGCTTAATTTATTACAGCAGTAATTGGAAACTACTACATTTCCCTTGAAGTCAAGGACAATGGGAAGTAAAAATTAAGATGGGTGATCTGATGATTATTTTTAGACACAGTATGTTCGTGATCTTTATTTACTGGTATTTTACTGCTCTTCTGAAGTAGGGACATGGACTGATTTAAAAGACAGTTTTTAACTCTTCTAAGAAAGAAGAAAATTGCAGATCAATTAAACAAATGTTTGTCTAAGACAGATATGCAAAGTTTTGTGTACTTGTTATCTGACAGATATGAAATTAGATAGCAAGTATTACATGGTTTTACACAATGAAAAGTTGGAAAGATAGAACATGATTCTCTCAACAGCAAGACCAAAAGCGAAAGTCAGCACCGTGTCCTGGTACTACTAATAACGTTATTCAAGATAGATAAGGCTATTTATATTTTATAGATAAAGAAATTTGATAAGACTTATCTAATTCCAATAACGTAATTACTTTCAAAATTATAAAAAATATATTTTAAAAGGTATTCATGGTTAATAAAGGAAAGCCTTGTTGATAGCAGACAATTGTGTCGTTATTTTGACTTTGTATGTAGTTGTATATACGTATGTACTCAGAATTGCCAGGTTTAGCAAATAAAAATACAGAGCACCCAGTTAAATTTGAATTTCAGATAAACAATGAATATTCTTAGTACAAATATGTCCCAAATATTGGATGTGTACTTATATACAAAATTATTTGTTTTCCTGAAATTTAAATTAATGGGGCCTTCTATATTTTATCTTGCAACCCTAGTTGTACAGTTATTGGTAAAATCAGCTTAACATATAAGCAGTCCCTACTTTTTACTCTACTACATTTATGAAAATCACATCGGAGAATTGTCAAATAAAGATCATTTTAATCTTCCTAAACATAAGCTTTTACTTAACCAGAAATCACCATGTGTATTATCAGATACACTATACATTGATCAATTAAAATGCAAATTGAGGTTATTTTTCCTGATGAACATACTTCAGACATGGCTAAAACTCATGAATAACTGATTAAGGGTGAAAAATGATACATGGGTTTTAATGGCACAGTTAGATAAGTTAATCAGTGAAATTGGGAGCAGGAAAAGGAATAAATAATTATAAGATGCTCTGTGGATTATACAACAGCAAGCCATCTCCTTAGGGGAATTTGGTCCACAGAGCTATTTCTAGGAGGTATTGGGGCACACATAATCATATTATATGCTTCCTTCTCTCCCTAACTATCAATTTTGTCCAGCTGAAATCTAGTTAAATAAATTTCTGTCTCCCTTGAGGAAAAAGAGAGGCACAAAAAGG
The DNA here is from genome assembly GCF_937001465.1 of Orcinus orca. Taxonomy (NCBI): domain Eukaryota; kingdom Metazoa; phylum Chordata; class Mammalia; order Artiodactyla; family Delphinidae; genus Orcinus; species Orcinus orca. Next base: position 7,214,789 of record NC_064573.1, on the reverse strand, counting down.
CAGATGTGGGAAAAGATTCCTCTTTTGCTTCAGAAATTTGGTGCGGAGCATGCTGAGCGAGTATATGTGCCGGTCAATTCAGTCGTGATCAATGGGGAGAAGACGTGAGAAAGATCGAGCCAACTTCTTTCTTTCCTCCAGCACTTCTCCAAGAGTGAGCCCTTCGAAGACAGAGAACTGATGCCATCCATGGTCTAGGTATGGCTTCCAGCGTGATATCAAGAAACTGCAAACTGTGGGGAATTCTCTGGTGGTCCAGTGGGTTAGGAGTCCACGCTTTCAGTGTTGTGGGTTCGATCCCTGGTCGGGGAACAAACATCCCGTAAGAGGCGGGGTGAGGCCAAAGAAAGAAAGAAAGAAAGAAAGAAACTGCAACTATGACCAGCTATCAGTTAAAACTGAGATGTCAGAGTTCCAGGAGTTATAGATTTCAGGGTGAAAGAGAAAAGTCATTTGGCACTCAAAAATTATAGACGTATCTTGACCATCAACCATGGTGCAAAAGAATCATCCCCACGATGTATGCATTCACCAGTGTGTGAAATGCACCAGTTCTCCTGGCTTTTCGAGGTTGTCTCCTAATCCTGTCTTTCTGTGCCCTAACACCCTGGCCTCAGACTCAGCAGTGCAGACAGCCCTTATCACTCCCGGGTCACAGCCCTTATCACTGCCGGGTCACAGCCCTTATCACTCCCGGGTCACAGCCCTTATCACTCCCGGGTCACAGCCCTTATCACTCCCGGGTCACAAACCTTATCTGGAGTCTGCTCTTCTGAACCCAGGCACGTGTTCGAAGCCTTCTGTCTCATTCACCACCCACAGGACCGAGAATCTAGACCTGGTTCCCATCTTTCCACACTTCTCACCCTCATTTTTTCACTATTCTTCTCCATAAGAATTAATTTTGCTCTGGCCTGTGACCCTATGAGACAGAGGTCAAGTCTATTATATGAAAGTTTTGTTCTGAGTAAAAATTAGAATGTAACAATTGGTCTTGTAATTTTGATATACTGATCATCAATTTTCAGGTTTGGGAAATCATCTAATATTTAAACGGTCTTAGATTTATGTAAATAAAATTTACTTCCTTCCCATTGATAGAGAAAATGTATGAAGATTAACAATTCAGAGAGAAGCCAAAGTATAGAAAAAGCAAAGCTCTGTCAGTGGTGAAGAGCTGTAATAACATCACAGGTGACTGCCGTGTGACCATAGTTTATTACACTTGGTTCTGAAACTAAAACAAGAGTAGAGTCGGATTTATGTAACATAGGCCACATGACTGATACTTTCCCCTAATGAGTTTGTCTTTTTTTGCTAGTTCAAAAAGAATCTGACTTGTTAAAAACTTGAAATTGATTTTACTTAAGATGAACTTATATAACAGTCGTTTCTCTGACAAAACCAAAGTGTGTTTTTTTTTTTTTTGCAGTACGCGGGCCTCTCACTGTTGCGGCTTCTCGCCCATGGCATGTGGGATCTTCCCAGACTGGGGCACGAACCCGTGTCCCCTGCATCGACAGGCAGACTCTCAACCACTGCTCCACCAGGGAAGCCCCAAAGTGTGGTTTTAAAATAAGTGTTATAGCAGGAAGTAATCTGTGGGTTGATGATTTGATTCCATATGAATACCTTGTTCCTCACCAACCTTTCTCTCTCTGGTTTTAGAATCCATTGATTATCCTTGCCCAAGGCAGTGATTTCAGTCATAGTGGTAAAGTGGTGACTTGATAATTCCATCAATCCTTCTACATTTATAAGCTAACACTGATATGCAGGAAGAGCTTTTCCTCTTCTATACGGAGGATGGTCAGTGTTCCCCCTTTGGACAACACAGGAATCTAATCCTTCTTTTCCTGGCCATCCTCCAAATGTTTTAAAGCCTTGATTTTAGATTCCTGCAGTCTTCTGGTCTCCCAATTAAACATCCCCATTTCTTTAGCTGTTTCCCATATCACACGCTTTGGAATTCCTTCACCATTCTCGTCACTTTCTTTTGAACAAGCTCCCATTTGCACACAGATAGTATAATTCCCAAGTGGGGTCTGGTTGAGTGGATTGAAACAATTGCCTTCTTCACTCTGGACATTATAGTTCTGGTAATGCAGCTCAAGGTCAATGTAGCTTTGCTAAGGTCACATCATACGGTTGATTCGTATTTTCACTAAAATCGCTGAGATAAATTTCCTCCAATCACACTTGTTCAAAAAAATTTTACAACCAAAGGTCAAGAACTTATTGTGCTAAATTCCATCTTTGTAAATTCAATCCAATTGTCCAGATCATTCTATTCAGTTTTTTATACTAGCTGTAAATCTAAGGGGCTCTACATTTTTATCTAAGCCATTAATAAATTCGATCAGCAAAGGACCAAGGACAAAGCTTGCCCTTGACAATGATCGTTTGACATTTCTTGATGGTGGTCATTCATCCAGAGCTCTAACTAGCAATCTGTCCTTGCCTCTAGCTAACATTTCTCTATCTAATCCTCAAAGATATCATGTGAGAGAACTTAGATGCTTTGCTGAAGTCCAGATACCCTGGGTCTACAGTATGCCCTTTAACTTCCCCTTTAGTCACACTGCCTAAAAAAGAAATAAGGTTAGTGAGACATCACTTGTTTTTAGTGAAACCGTGACATAGCCTTATGATCCTGGCTTTCTTTCCAAGCAGTTCACAGACTGCTGGATATCAAGCAACTCATTCATCAATGTAACAAAAGATGCTTTTAAAAAGTAAACATGAAACATGCTTAGGGAGAATTCTCTTAAAACTCAGATAAAATATTAAGTTGCAACACTTGATTATTTAGAATTTTCTAAATTTCTACTGTGCTCTGACCATGGAAGAATTTTGTAAAAGCATGAAAATATAATAAATGGCAATAAGTATGTGATTAATTTCAAGAGAAAGCTTTTCATGTATGTTTTTGATGCACTGTATTAAGTTTGTTTAATTTAAGTTTAATATATTTTTAACAAGTTCTCATTATTTTCAAGTGATTGCAATTTTCTAAGGAAAAAAAATGTTAAAGCCAGTCCTATTCTCTAAACCTGCTTTTAAATTTTAACATCATAGTTTGTAACACTGGCTGTGCAGCCTCATTAAATAACATTTCTACATTACAGGCTTTATGTAATGTTTAATAGGTCTATAAATCTATCTAAACAGAGAGAAGAAATCAGTTAACAGGGTCCAACCAAAGGGATCAATCAGTAATTTCATGGCAGACAATTCTACAGATAGATTGGTCTGTATTAAAGTTTTAACATTGCAGTTATATTCTGGAGTAGAAATTCGGGCAGTAGAGTCAACATAACATTACTTCATAAAGTTAAAATATGAGTGAGAAAAAGTCCAATGATTATTTTTGTATAGACCTAAAATACTATAGACGTGTTTCTGGCAACAACATTTCCTAGACTTAAACCACCATCTTTGCCTTTGAATTCGTGTAGGAAAATCAGTCAGTAGTGCAACACCCAAAATTTCTCTTGTAACTTAGTGATGTTGAAACCAACAGAGTGAGGAATGTGGTCAAAATTTTAGAGACATATAAATATGCTCACACTGATGCACTTAATGTTTGTTCTGCTTATTTTGAGATATTAAGACAGTTAAAGAGCTAACATCCATGTGTAAGGTATCAGGAATTGAAAGTGAATATATAAATAACTTTAATATGAACTAGAATGCTAGGCATCTAGTACAAGGAAGATAATATGCTTACTATTGTCACAAAATGTGAAAGGATCATTTCAGTGTTACAAAATAGAAAATATTGAAATCAACTTATATCAGTTCAAAAGGAATAGAAAAAATCAATCTTATTTATAAGAGGATAATTTAATTACTCTGTTTTCCTGAAAAGGAAAGTAGCACTTCACCTTTAATTTATGTATTGGAATTCCACTAGGAGTTCTGTATCTAAACATTACTTGGTAATTTTCATCTGTTGTTGAAATATTAATCTTTTCTTTTTTTTCCAAAATGTCCAATAACTGTTCCATTAATCAAGGAATAAAATGCATAAGGCAGATGATCCTTTCCTTTCTCTCCACATTGAAAACAGAACAGAAATTGCTTCTTTTTCAGTGATTTTTCTAAATCTAGGTAATGAATATTTTTTGGTACCATTGTTGATCATACTAGCCTATATTTTAAAGAATTATGGAATATGTATCATACAAATAAAATCAATTTGTTAGTGGTAAATTATACAAAATATATTTCACTGTGGAAAGTTTAATGTTAATTTCAGATGCCCTTGCTATGAATTTATTTATTTCTCTCCCCTTCCCTCAGCCCATCAAAACAAACTCTGTGTTAATTACAAACTTAGTTCTGGCTCGGTACTGACCATGCTTCGCATCTATTTGTAGTGAGCTCCCCAGGACTATAAAATTAATGGAATAGAACACTGTCCAGGTTTGGTGCCAATCACTTTTAAAATAAACATCTTTTAACTAAAGTGATCACTGTGCCAATATACGTATTTGATTTAGAAAATAATTTTTAAAGTTAGAAAAAATTCTTGGTTTAGTTTCTGTAACGGTCTAACATTACCCAACTCCATTATCCCCTTCAGATTGATGAGTTCCATTGTGGGTGGCACTTAAATAAGATAATGCATGTTCTCGTTAATATGAATGGTCTTCCTTATATCTTAAGAGGAAGTTCACACAGTAAAGAGAATGGTTGCATTAAATAATATTTTTCAGGCTGGTGAATAGAAAAGATATTTAAAGTATAATTTTTTCCAAATAATTATTGTGCTATACTTAGTTAACTTCATAAATTGACAAATTAAGATTCTACTTTTGCTCTCTTACCTTCCTTTATGAAATAAACAAAAGGTCTTATGATTCTTAGATATGCTGGTCATATTTATTACACTTATCTTCATAAAAACAAATTTTTCCCTTTTTTAATATAAAAATATTTGGATACAATCCACAATATCACATAATCCATAAAAGCAAAGATGTTCATAAAAAAGAAAGTCCCAAAATAATTTGTTCTGAATGTTATTACCTAATGTCGTGTCACATTTTCTACCAGATGTGGATATCAGACAATGAATAAACTCTATGCATTAGAGTCCTAACTTTGAAGAATAAATTCCAAAATAAGAAAGAAACTAGGAATGTAGCCACATCTAGAATTTTTTCTTAGTATACTAATTAGGACCCTTTGTTTCTTACACACACAAAAGACATGGATGACATCATAAGTTTCAAATATGTGGAAAAAAATTCTATAAGAAGAATATGGAAAATGTTCCTGTGATTGCAAAGAATGTCACAATCAGAAATGTGTTCACATGGAGGGATTTTTATTGGCCCAATAAAAGAAGGTCTTTACCTTCCACTGATAAAACATGGAATGAAAGGATGCTGCTTCCTAGGAGTAGTTTAATAAAAGAATAAATAACACCCATTTTCTGACAAATTTAGACATGCATAAACTAAAGAGAAACAAGGCAAGAGAGAAAGAATGGGATTAATACAGATAAATGAAACGTACAGATCATTTCAAATTTAAAAGTTAATGATTTTTAAAATATTTTTGAAAAACCTAATAACATACAATAGTTTGAGAAGTGTGAAAAATAGCTAATTTGAATTTTATTTTAATTTCCAAATCTTAGCTTCTGTGAGGATGCTAATGGCCTCAAATCAGGCATCCAGACTGATGTTAATTAGTTAATTATGTTCTCAAAGAGAATACAATCTCACAGTGCTATTTCTAAGATATTTTAGAACGTAATGAGGCTCTGAAGTAAGAGTTGAAATGGTGTTAATAGAGAGATAAATAACAGAAAGTATTTGAACATCTAATGTACATATGGGAAGATAAAAGAATTGTTGTGTAAATATGTGAGGGTTTTTACCAGAGAAGCAGAACCACTATATATATATATATACTTGATTATTCAAATATTGATATGTTATAAAGATTGACCTCACACAATCTTGGGAACTATAATTAGTTAGGCAGTCTCTGTAAGGCTGCAGTTTTTTCTGCCTGGTGTTTGGCCTTCAGTCTGCAGGGCCACAGGCAGAAAGGGAAGAAGGTATAAGGTTGGAGAACAGGAAAAGGAACTGGGTGCGTGAACTTGAGCTGGAACCCGCAAAGACAGACTGGGACCTGGCACTTTTCATCTTAGAGCTAAACACACACACCTGGTGCAGGCATCACAGATGTGAAAAGGAGGAGGTGGGTGGTGATGGCACAGCTGCAGGGCTCAGGTACTGCTTACATCCACTGGGTGACCCAGCAGGTAAATGACACCAGGAGGGAGCTGCCACATAACCTGTGCCTCTCTACCGATCTTCTGAGCATAAGAGTAATATAAGTGCTACTTCACTTCCCCTTCTCAAATGTCATTGTAGCCCCCGCCCTAACCAGAAATATACAAGGACGAGAATTCCGGGAAATGTTGGCTAGCTCAGCCAAGTTAGCATATTGTCAGGCCACCAGAGGATGCTTAGGGATTATCCAGAAAATGAAATGACAGCATGGTTCTAAGATGTATGCTCCAACAAAACTCCTCCAAGCTACAAAGCTGAACTGCAGCCATTGAGAAGAGGTGCTGTATCACTCAAGAGTGCTGGCAAAACATAAGGCAGACCCAAAAGGTTTAAACAAACAAAGCATAAGTAAGGAAGAGTACACAGAGTGGTGAGCACAGGTAAGGACTAACATGGGAAGATGACACCCAGGAACTAGCCACAGTGGGAAGTCCATTACCACCCAAAACGGCAAGTGGAGGGAACAGCCCCTGTGAGCGAGGGAGTGGTGGCTGAGAGGCATGTCTACAAGACCTAGAGCCAAGGAAGGCAGCCTCTGTCCACACTCCAGCCCCGCTAGGACGGACCAGGGGAACAAGCACTGGAATTCTCTCTGCTCCGGGTCTCCACTCATACTCTTTCCTAACGTTGCTGGACCTACTTGGACACCAGCGGGCAAGGAAGCCCAGGGGATGGGGCCAGAGTGGGCAGCCTCCTACCGCAAGCGCAGACAGGAGAAGGGTGAGCATGGATTTCAGTGGAAAAGAGAGCAAGCAGCACAAGTGATCAATCTAAACCAAAATGGCCTCTTTCATAAGCAAATATCTACATCTATACCTATATAGACATTTGCTTATCCTACTGAAGTTACAGTCCATAACAGACTTGTGTAAATATTACTAAGGTTGACAAATTCCTGGGAAATACTAAATTGCTCAAAAGATATTTGTTCCTAAGGGTCTGTTTCTCTACCATCACGGTGTTTCTTATTTGCTCTTTGATATTATGCTCCCTCAGGTACCGGGACACTTGCAGAGCAAGTGCAGACCCTCACGGCTGCCCCTACTTGGTGCGAGTGTAAGTCACCGACTGTTGGGTCCCTGCTACCTCTCCAATCCCTCCACCCTTCACCCTCGACCATGTCAAACCAACGCGCCTCACCCGCATTGTCGGGCAGTAGAGGCAGCATCTCTCCTGCCCGTGGGTCTGCTGCCTCTACCCAAGGCCAAGGGTATTGCAACTTCCGCTGAGGGACGCACTAGGTACCTGGAAGGAGGGAGGGCAAGCGCCTCGTCCTGCCTGTCATCCAGGATGAGACAAGGTGCTGCCGGCCCAAGGTGAGGCACGCCCCATGCCGAGGCGGTGCGCATGCGCTTCTGGCCCGGTCCCTGAGCGAATCAGCGCTCAGGTGGACCCTAGGCAGGGACCAGGCGGGGGTGAACAGGTGGGCCTGGAGCCGAGCTCATGGAGCAGGTGACTTAGAACCTGACGGGAAGGCAGGGGAGCTGGACTACGTGTGAGCTGAGGCTCCAAGCCTCCAGAGCATGCTCCGCTTAACAAAACTCAAATTCAAAGAGAAAGCGATTCAAAATTCCTCCGCAGAGCATTAACCCACAGTTGTGGGACCCTCTGCCTGTGGAACGCCGGGCAGCAGCGCTGGTCCCAAGCCCAGGAAGCGAGCCCAGGGAGGGTTTTAGAGTATTTTTTTCCCTAGAAATTCTCTCAGGGATTTTAACCATGGTTCAAATGAAGCCAGTTTCCTGAAGCGATCTTTTGTGTCTGGAACATCTTACAAAAATATTCATGAAGCGAGGCATAATTGTTGAATTGTTGAATGCCTTAGACCTTGAGATAAAGTTTTTCTGTTCTTTTTTCCCCCCTAATTTGGTGATGGGGTTTTCTATTTATTAATTATCATTAAGTGATGTTTTCTTATAATCTGGCTATATTTTCAGTAACAAGAAATTTTTAATACTGACGTAGGATGAAGAGAATTTTATTTTGAAAGACACTCAGGATTCTTGTGAACCCAGGGTAGCTTTGATAAGCAGTTAGAAGATATTTTACAAAGCTACAATTTTAATTCTCACTTCTTAAAAAAAAACTCACTATTTTGTTTCTTTCTAGATGTTAAGATTTTGGATTGTTTATTCTTTCACTGATAAAGTGCATTACTACTCTTGGACAAATATTTGAATCTTTTTTTATAGAAACACGAAAAATAGAAGATCTTGTACAAGCATTTCTACAACCTACCTGAGTTTCTCAAAGCTGAGCTATTGGTATCAATTAATTTAATTAGAACTGAATGTCAGTTTCAGTGTGTCTATTTCCACTGATTTGATAAACTGAAAGGAACTGTCAAAATTTTTCCTAGTGTTCTTCGATTTTTAGTTAGTTTAAAAAATTAACAGGGGGCTTCCCTGGTGGCGCAGTAGTTGAGAGTCCGCCTGCCGATGCAGGGGACACGGGTTCATGACCCGGTCAGGGAAGATCCCACATGCCGCGAAGCGGCTGGGCCCGTGAGCCATGGCCGCTGAGCCTGCGCGTCCGGAGCCTGTGCTCCGCAACAGGAGAGGCCACAACAGTGAGAGGCCCCAGTACTACAAAAAAAAAAAAAAAAAATTAACAGGAAATCTCTGATCTTGCCTTATAAAGTATGAATTAGCGTAAAATAATTTGAAAATTTTTCTTTCCTCTCTTGGAAATTACTTAGGAAATAAGTAATAATAACTATTACTTAGGAAATACTAAATAATTACTTAGGAAATACTTCATTCTTGTAGTTCAGTCTTGAATTACAAGATTGGATTATGTATATATATATATATATCTCAGGTAACTGATTTGAAAGCCTCTGAAGTAGGAGACTAAAAGGTATAAATAAGATTAGAGAGGAAAATGCCTTTTGGATTCTTCTATACACATTTAAAATAAAACAAAATTAAAATTCAACCAAAATATTTTGAAACAATGAGTCATTTTAAATGGGCAGCATTCATGTTAAAATATTTAATCAGAGTATTTCTGAAAATTAGCTGTTATTTAAACCTGCATTTGCATTTCTTAATTTTTACTATATGGATCCTCACCTCCCCTTTCAAAATAAGAAGGTACACTAACGTGGATAATCAACAAGAAGAGGTAAAGAAGTTTAGAAAATATAAAGAGAATTTATTTCATCTCGTAGAAAATGTCTGAGTTTTCTATTGCTTTACAAATGTGTTGGGGTAAAAGTTTTTGCCATGTCCAAGCACGGCTTTGAACTATGGGGCTTCCGTTACTTGTCAGGATGACAGAGCAGAGGTAAGATTGTTAAGGGTTATTTTGACCCTGCCCTCAAGAAGGCCCTGGGACAACCTGGGAGCCAACGTAGGAAGAATCTTCTATTTAGCTCTATCCTCATTTGCTCCCTCAGCTTTCCGCTGTGTGTGTCTGGCCTGGCCTCAACATGTCCAAAAGTTAAGCCTATTTCTCTGCACCAGCGAGAAATAAAGACTTAAATACACGCCAGCCACTTGCTGGGAATAAAATCTTTATCCCGCTCCCTCTCAAGCTTAGCAGCAACGAAGTTGAGAGATGTATCTGTGGCAGTGACCCGTCAGGGCTCCAGTGAGTCCTCTGGAAAGAAGCGCTAAGTAGTTGGACTGCTATTGTTTGCTGCACCATCCCAGGAGGATTGGTTCAAACAAAACTGAACCTGAAAATAGTCAGTGACAGAAGGAAGTCTGAGTCACACTGATGTTTCCTTAATAGCTCCCCAGGTCTTCTGTTGCTTTCTCTTTTCAAGTTAAATCCTGGAGGTGCCAGATTTTTCCTGAGTTTACACACACTCAGCAGTATTTTAAAGGGAGAGTCTGTGAGGAAACTATTCCCAGATATCTGTCAAAATTATTCATTGACTATTTTTATTTATTTATTTATTTATTTATTGGCTGAGTCGGGTGTTAGTTGCGGCAGGTGGGATCTTCGTTGCGGTGTGCAGGCTCTTTGTTGCGGCACTCGGCCTCTCTAGTTGAGGTGTGCGGGCTCAGCAGTTGTGGCGCGCAGGCTTAGTTGCCCTGTGGCATGTGGGATCTTGGTTTCCCGACCAGAGATCAAACCTGCATCCCCTGCATTAGAAGGTGGATTCTTTACCACTGGACCACCGGGGAAGTCCCTCATCGACTCTTTTTAACAGACATTAGTTTGCTACTATCATAAAGTACACACTATATGCTAATGAAAATATAATATTCAAATAGGTATTTATTGCTAGACATTTACGTAGTTCCTTACGTAATGAAGAATTTTTTGCCAAGTGCTTTTCTTAAGTGAGTGCACAGCCTTTTCTACTTCTGGGTTTCATCTGAAGTCATACTTTTTCATCATGACCACCAAAGAGTAAGAAAGGGAGAGAGGAAAGAAGTGCACAGGTGGCTGACCTAGCATTTACCTTGTTGTGATCATTATTAATATATAACTACACGTTAACTCTCCTTTCCAGTTATTCCCAACTCCTCGTGATCAAAAGTTTATCAGTGAGATGACATTGAAACCTGATTTTTTCGTATCATTGTTGCATCATTTCTTCCCTACAAAATATGGTCACCATGGGAACGGCAAGGGGAGGATCCTGATGTCAAGAGTAAAGAGAAAACAGGGAGAGAGATTAGAACAAGAGCACGGTCAGGGTGTGCCTTTTTTCTTTTCTTTTTTAATGAGAACATGCGGTTAAGTAAGCAGTTTATATATTTTGAACCCTCACAAGTGGATGTTGAATGATATTTTCTTAAAATGTTCATATTTCATTGGGTTATTTAAATTAAACATCCAGTCTATTACAAATTAAATTTTCTAACCCAGGTTCATATGAATGGAGAAGGGAGGTAAATCAGGGTAAAAGAAATATATTCCCTCCACAAAAAATTTTTTTCAATGAAAAGAGCACAGAAGAATCTTTATTATAAAATATTCAGTCATTATCAGCTTCTGAATATGTTCAAATACATGCAAAGCCTTGATGGTTAAAAAATAATCAGTATTTTCTTCTCTAAAAAATAAAGTTTATTTGGGCTTCCCTGGTGGCGCAGTGGTTGAGAGTCCGCCTGCCGATGCAGGGGACACGGCTTCGTGCCCCCGTCCGGGGGGATCCCACATGCCGCGGAGCGGCTGGGCCCGTGAGCCATGGCCGCTGAGCCTGCGCGTCCGGAGCCTGTGCTCTGCAACGGGAGAGGCCACAACAGTGAGAGGCCCGCGTACCGCAAAAAAAAAATAAAATAAATAAAAAATAATAATAAAGTTTATTTAAAATTCTGAAAAAAATCATATAATACAATAGTATCATTGGGATATTCAGGTACCTATTGGCCACTTAGAAATCCTATTCATCCCCAAGGTGAACATCACACTTCACTTTCTTTCAGTGGCAGAGAGATTGTATGTAATGGTTAAGGAAGGGTGCTAAACCATACTATCCCAGTTTCTTTGGGTCAAGGATTCAGAAACAGCTCAGCTGGGTAATTCTGGTTTGGGGTCTCTTACGAAGTTGCAGTCAAGGTGTGGGCTGGGCTTCAGTCATTCAAAGGCTCGTCTGGGACTAGGGTTCCCAATGAAGCTCACTCATGTGGTGCTTGTTTTGGGCAGGAGGCCTCTGTTCCTGCCCACCTTGGGCTGCTTCTCCTCGGGTTGCTTGAGTCTCCTCACAAGATGGTGATGGTTTAGCAAGAATCCCTCTGCCCTTCATGATTCCTCTTAGTAATTTTCCATCCACTGACCCCCTTCACCCTGCTTGTTATAAATAAATCCCTATAAATTCCTGGATGTCTTTACTGTTTCCAGAGTTAAGCTCCATCACTTTCCCCTATTGCTATAGTCTTGACCCTACCAAAATAAAGTCTTCTTTACCATGATAACAAGTGTCAGAGTACTTTCTTCTTTAATACCCTTTAGGACAGGAAGAAGTCCTTCGGGAATTTCCTGGTTCCAGCTCGCATCTACAGGTCCACAAAGCCCACGGGTGGCTCCCTTGTCCTTGGCCTGCCATGCTTGGTTGGGGGGGGTGGTATTGTCTCTTCTTTCTGCTGCTGGGTCAGGGCAGCTCTGGTCAGGCTATACTCTTCAGCATTTTCCTGTGAGGGTCTGACACCAGGTCCTCCATAGCTCAAATTCCAAGGGCATAGGTCAAACGCTCTGGTTTTCTTGAAGTTTTCCATTACTTGGCTTAAAATGGGGAGGAAACAACTCCTTCCCTCCCTCATTGGAGGATGGGACACACAGCCTCTTCTCTTCTGTACCCTGAAGTTAGGTATGTTGGCAAATTCAGGCAAAACAGGTTTTGAAGCCACTCCTTTTGCTAGTCTGGCATAGATTAGCCCCTAATGTCAGGGTGTTTAGCACCTATGGTTCCCATCTCCACCAAAACTCAAGGTCAAGGGGGCATGAAAATGGATCCTGTTGGAAAGCCATTCACTGGAAACACTTCTATGGCATGTACCGTCTCAAAAAGAGTGCCTTTTGGTCTCAAGTTCTTTGCCAGCCAGTGCTAAGATGTGACTAAGGATAAGAAATGTATGCATTACCAATTACAGATATGTTCATTATTGTTTTGTGACAAGGCGTTTGAATAACAGATATTTTTTCTTGCCCTAGGAGAAATCTCACACTTTTTAAATATGTCTCCTGTTAATTGAAGAGAGTAAAATTAGTTCAATATAAACTATAAGTGAATGGGGAAACACAGATATGAAAAGTTAAAAATGCTGCAAGAATCACGTAACCATGTGATAGCAATATACAGGCCACAGAGTAATAAACAACTGATGACGTCTAAAAGTGCTATTGCTTCTAGGGAGTCACTTGTGCTTTTTTTTTTCCAGCAGAGTGTCTAACCGCTGGACCACCAGGGATATTCCCAATATTTGTTCTTTAATAACTCCAAATCTAAAGGAACAAAGCTCTAATATAGAATTTTAATCCATGCCATAGAAGGTACAGTAGTTTTTTCATTTTTACAGATTGTCAGGTCTTCCTAATGCTTTAGAATCACAAACATGGGTAGAAGTTTACTTTTCTGTAAAATCCTACTTTGGATTTCTAGCTAGTGAATGCAGAGAGCTATCTTGCTGTAGAGAAGGGTTCTTTAAGAAATGGGATTCTACCCAGCTAGAAGTCTCAAAGCGAGGGAGAGTAGCGATGGTATTTCAAGACCGTCCTGAACTTGGCCATAGGAGTTCTGACTCTCTGCCCATTAGGGAAGAATTCTGATTCTTTCTTCCATTGTTGGGTTAATTGTGAGGGTGGGGGTGTCTATCGTGTTATTCTCTACTACAGGACCTACGCACACCATCAACTGCTCATAATAATGCCTATTTGCTAGAATTTTTTGCACTAAATCAACAGGGTTACCTTACAGAGTGAAATACCCGCTAAGCAGTCAGTGGGGCTCTGGATCCTGGAAGTGGAAAGGGCAGGCATGAGTGAGATACTTCTTTTAATTGTCTACAAGTAGGAATCTCTGATCCGAAATGGAGAATAATGGAAGCTGAGCCTATGAGGGACTCTTACCATGTAGGAATGATATTTTGCTGAAGTGCTACCTTTCTCAGCAAAGAAACACGTATCCAAGTACCTTCTGCCAGGTCTTAAAACCCCTCAGAATCCCTTGTTCTGAGAGGTAGGCACCATTCCTTTGCTGTCAGCGTGTCCCCAGCGAGCAGAATCTAGCTGCTGATTGAAATAGCCCAGACATTTTCCCTTAATAATTGTCAACTGAAGATAGTTGCGCAACCTAAAAGTTGAGAATTATGTTTTATTCGGTGGCCTACTGAGGACTATAGCCTGAGGTTCAGCCTCTCAGATACCTCTGAGGAACTGCAGCAAAGAGTTAAGGGAGGAGCCAGGATATATAGGAGTTTTTGCTGCAAAAACCTGTAGTTGAACATCGAAAGATTACTGCTAATCACACCGAAACACCCAGACATCCCAAGATACTGATTTTAGTGCCTTTCTGTATATGGGAAGATGCAAGTGGCTGGACGCATTGAAATTATTCCTTTGATACACATCTTAACGATCTAGGGGCAGTACCTTGTTTTTCTCCAACCTGAAATCCCCTCAGGGTGCACCGTCAGGGCTGCAGCTGTGGCGGAAGGCTTCATGGTGGGTAACGTTCATTGTTTACTGAAGGGGCAGGCAACATTTTTTTGTCCGCATAATTATGCTCTGGAGATCAGGTATTTGTCACTTCCCAAAGGACAAACCAGCCACCCCTATATCTTAAAGTGGATCTTCTTTTAAACAAAATAATTAAATAATTAATTAATTTTTGGCTGCATTGGGTCTTCGCCGCTGCACGCGGGCTTTCTCTAGTTTCGGCCAGTGGGGGCTACTCTTCGGTGCGGTGCACAGGCTTCTCATTGTGATGGCTTGTCGTTGTTGCAGAGCACGGATTCTAGGCTCATGTGCTCAGTAGTGTGGCACACAGGCTTAGCTGCTCCCCAGCATGTAGGATCTTCCTGGACCAGGGCTCAAACCCATGTTCCCTGCATTGACAGGGGGATTCTTAACCACTGCGCCACCAGGGAAGTCCTTAAAGTGCACCTTTAAGGACTGTTCTCAGATGGATGGAGAGAGGAATGAAATATTCATATTTATTTATCAAAGATGTCTTGAGTCCCTACTGTATGAAAAAATCTCATTCAAGGTGCTAGTCGCATAACACAAAGATGAATAAGACAAAGCATCTGCACTCAAAGGAGAAGAGAGAATTGTTGCAATTCAGGGTAGAGTATGACCTGTGCTGTAAAACCCAAGGTGGGGTTTCTATATAGAGTGACATCGTTTCTGACAATCTGAACATTGACTGATGATGAGTAAGGTTTTCAATATATAGAAATAATCAGAGGGTGTGTGTGTGTGTGTGTGTGTGTGGTGGCAGGGGTGAGATGGAAGAACATTCTAGGCAGAGAGAAAAGCACGAGTTAAGGCACAGGGTGGGGACCGTCTGGAGATGGACTTACCCAGCTTGGCCGGGCAAAGTGTAATATGAGGAAGCAGTGGACTGCCGGGCGGGAGAAATGGGTTGGGTCCAACTCTCTCTTTGAATGCCAAGTAACTGAGTCACTCTTTTGTACTTTATGGGGAAGGCAGGGTGAACACAGAATTTATTTTCTGAACAGGAGCACCTCTGGGATGAAAGGTGGCACTATTCACATTTGTGCCGGAACAATAGTTATAACCTGGTACTGTCCTGGGCAAACTGGAACCATGGTGACTCTAGTAATAGGGGAACTCTATAAGGAGGAGCTTTGATTGGGAGGAGATTTCAGTGACTTCATTCCAGAGAACAGGCCCTCCAGGTGGGTGGATGGGAGGGGTGGGAGGGGTGAGGACGGAGGGGCGGGCAGGCCTAGGACTCCTGCACTAGTTCCCTGTGGCTGCCACAACAAAGCATCACAAGCTGGGTGTTTAACCCAATAGAAATATCTCCTTTCCTGTTCCTGGAGGCTAGAAGTACAAAATCACGGTGTGTGTAGGGCCATACTCTCCCTGAAGGCTGTAGGGGAGGATCCTCCCTCGCCTGTTCCACCTCCAGGTGTTGGCAGCAGTGCTGGCAATCCTTGGCTTGTGGGCACATCACTGCCATCTCTGCCTTCCTGGGGTTTCCCCCTGATCGTCTTTACACAGTCTTCCCTCTGCATGACTGTCTCTTGTGTCTGTTCTCCTCTTATAAAGACAACGATCAAATTGGATGAAGGGCCCACACTACTCCACTCTGACCAACTTAACTACATTTGTGAAGACCCCACTTTCAAACAAGGTCACACTCTGAGATTCCAGGAAGGACACTCTTCAATCCAGTACAAGTACCAAACAGGGAACCTCGAATGAGTGGAGGACTTCTGATCCTCAAAGGCAGGAAGGCAGGAGGCAGCAGAATGGCAGCGGGAAGGTGACAGGGGTGTTGAGAGCGTGGAGTGTTGCTTACTTGGACAGCTTTCCCGCAGGGGCCCAGAGGGTGCTTTTGGCGAGGATGTACGTGAATATCAGGACAAGGTTGGAAGGCTGCTTGCCGTATCCCATCCTGCTTCCTCCCAATTTTCTCCAGTGTGAGCTCCTCTCCTGGAAGAAGGAAGATGTTTAATACTAGAAATCAAACCAGACTTGAAATTGGGAGATGGCAGTTCAAGTCATGACTCAACTATTTTTAACTTTGTTGCTTGGGCAAGTCAGATGATTTCTGAGTCTGTTTCCTCCTCCATAAAATGAGGATGCTGAGGATGATCCAGAAAGTTCTTTCTGGCTCTACAAGCTATGACTTTAGGAGGAAGAGGTAGAACTATGCTCTTCTGCCCCTGTTAAGGGGATAGACTTTCAATAGGACCTTTTGCCATCACCATCTTTTTTTTTTTTTAATTAATTAATTTTATTTTTGGCTGCATTGGGTCTTTGTTGCTGCGCGAGGGCTTTCTCTAGTTGCGGCAAGCAGAGACTACTCTTCGTTGTGGTGCACGGGCTTCTCATTGCGGTGGCTTCTCTTGTTGCGGAGCACAGGTTCTAGGTGCACAGGTTTCAGTAGCTGTGGCTCGTGGGTTCTAGAGCTCAGGCTCAGTAGTTGTGGTGCACGGGCTTAGTTGCTCTGTGGCATGTGGGATCTTCCCGGACCAGGGCTTGAACCCGTGTCTCCTGTATTGGCAGGCGGATTCTTAACCACTGTGCCACCAGGGAAGCCCACCATCTTTCAGCAAGTGTATCTATCAGACAGCGTTGTCTGTAGCCAAAGTATTGGAATTCAGCCAAGCATGGAGATTTTAATGGTATATTTAGCCACTAGTATCTCTACACTAAAGTTGTTATATTATTCACGTAGTTATCACTATTATTTCAATTTCGTGGTTAAGAGCTCATATTGCGGAGTCAGAGAGATCTAAGTCTGAATGCCAGCTCCGCCCCATAGTAGCTGTGTGTCTTTGATAAAGTTATTTACCACTTATACACAAGAAGCCACAGTTTCCTCACCTGTACTGTGGGGATGATGATAACACTGACCTTACAAATAGATTATTGTTAAAATAAAGTAGATAATATACACCAAAAACTACTTAAATGCCTTGCCTGTAAAATACACATTATGTATATAAAATGTACATTACATATGTACATAAAATATACATTACCTAGTAATAACAATCATTATGGACCACTTTTGTGCATTATCTTCACAACTATTTAATATACTTAATATCAAAATATCAAAAACATATCAAATATCAAAACATATGTACATAAAATATACATTACCTAGTAATAACAATCATTATGGACCACTTTTGTGCATTATCTTCACAACTATTTAATATACTTAATATCAACATATCAAAACCCCCTCCCCCACTCCCACCCCCCTCTTCAAAGACATTGAAGTTACAACTGAGAAACTTAAGGTCACATAACTATATGAATTGTCGAAGCTGAGATGCCAGACCAGCTCTGCCAAACTCAGAAGCCCGTGTCTTGATCCTGTCTCCTGGGAGTCAGCTCAGTCCACTGCTAGCTTAGTGCTTATCAAGCCCTGCTGACGGCCCCCAGCTGGCCTTCTTTAGATCATATAAGGAGACACCAGCCCCCTGATACTCCAATCTGTCCCATGTCTTTTCCTTCTGAAGGGCTTACAACAAGAGGGGTGGGTTGAAAAGTTTGCTTCTTTTCTAATTACCACTTACGATTATCACTGAGCTCTCTGACCATTCTATTTCAGTCAACATTAACTGTGATTAGATATTTGAGAATTGAGTTGTATCTAAATCAGGGTAACAATAATGGTAAATTCAACTAAGAACTGAAGATGACAGAAGGTCTGGTGAATCACATATAACAAATGACATAACCTTATATATACTATTCAGTCATACAAACCAACTGAATCACCTAGCAATCCAATTTTTAAATTATTAATCATTTTGTGTTTGGATGAGAATTATATATTCAACATTTATAGGAATTAAGATCAATTACTTGCACTTTTTTAAAGATAACAGCTTAACTGAGGTATAATTCAGCTACAAATTCACCTTGGAACAACTTTAAGACTTTTTTCCCTAGCCTTGTTTCCTCCTTAAAAGGTCCATACTATTCAAGAAATACAAGTCTTAAAGCCAACAATTATTAAGTTAGATTTTTTTTTTCCAACAAAAGGTTTCACATATTTATTACTGAGCTACACAGTGAGCAGTGGTGAGGAAAGATCAAGAAAAGAGGAGATTTGTTATAAAGCAGAAACTAACACACCATTGTAAAGCAATTATACCCCAATAAAGATGTTAAAAAAAAAAAAAGAAAAAAGAAAAGAGGAGAGAGCCATTCCATTTCTCCCATCAAACACAGGCAGCTGTTCCAGACACTAGTGATGTTCTGATACGGTAAGAATTGACCTTGATAGAGTAAATGTGTGCCACTTCATATGTGAGGCTCCTTATAGACCCAGCTTGGTTCTTCTTCAATGCCTTCTCTTGGAGTTGTACCTGATTTTATTACCAGTTTTCATTGGAATCCACTGGAGAATGGGACGATTCTGCTTTTGTTTCTTGGCCAGGAATCGCTTGATCCTGAAGTCTTGTGGGAAGACATGGCGAGGAGCAAATTCAACCGCACATAGGATGGCGGACAAGAGAAAAGAGCTTAAGTTAGATTTTAATGCACTTTAATCACTTTTCTTTGATGAAAAGAGAAATAAAAATGTTCCTGTTGCTTCTCATTGGCAAAAATCCAATTTGCTGTTATTGCTATATGTTGGGACGGTTCAGCCAATTTCCAAAGAAATGAGTCAAGTCACCAACACGCAACTTTACGTCACACTACCTTGGAATTCGGCGGCGCAAACAATAGTGAACTATTCCTGCATAAAACCCCACTAACAAGGACTCAATGGAAAAGCAGATGGCTTGAAACAAGGAATAGGTTTTCTTTTAATAAGCACATTCTACGGTTAAGCTAGACAAGGTGTGGGGAAGGGCTTCCCTCCCTGGCCCTGCTCGGGCGCGCGTGCTCGCCCGTCCCTCCCTCCCCGCGGGGACCGGGCCCGGGTCACCGCGCCAGGTGAGCGGACCTCGGCCGCGTGGAGGCCGCCGCCCGACCGCAGGGACAAGGGCAGGGCCGGCGGCCGAGGGCCGAGGACATCTTCCTTTCCGCGTCGGCCCGGCCGCCGAGGCGGGGAGGCTGCAAAGGCAGAGGCAGCACCGGACAAGCGTCCGAGCCAGCGGGCGCGGGCGGGGCGCGCCGGGCGGGCAGATGCCGGGACTCCGACTCGAGCCGGGGACCGGCCCCCCGGCCCCACGGCGCCCCCGGCCCCGCCCCGCACGCCCCCACCCCCGCCCCCACCGGCCCACCCTCCCGCGCCGACGCCCGCCGGCGCCGCGGGCCGAGTGGTGGGCGCGGAGCGGCCGGCTCGGCTCCTCGGCTGCGGCTCCAGCTCGAGCCGGCGCCCGGCGCGCCCCTCCTGGAGGAGGAGGAGGAGGAGGAAGGAGGCGGGAGGAGGAGTTGCGGGAAGGAGGGCCGAGCGCGGCAGTCGCGCCGGCGCTGGGCGAGGAAGCGGAGCGGGCGGCCGCCGGGTGAGCGTCTGCGGAGCCGAGTTGGAGGCTGGGTCCGGGCTCGGCTTCCCGCCCCCTCTCCTCGGCGGCCCGGGGAACCGGCCACGGCGGTGCCCCTTCTCCTCCGGCCGGCGGGGCGGCTCCGGCGCGGAGGGGGTCGGGGAGGCCGCCCGGCGGGGAGCGGCGAGGGTCCCGGCGGCGTGAGGCCCTGCGCGCCTCCGCGGGTCCGCGGGCGGGGGCCGGGCCGGCGGGGAGCGGCGTCCGGGAAGCCGGGCTGGGGAGGACTGAGGCCTGCTTCCGCCGCGCGCCGGCCGGACCCCTCGGCCTCTCGTCCGCCGCGCGCGCCGGGCGCGGGCCGCCGCCTTTGTTGCCCGCAGTCCGCCGGGGAGAGGCCGGGGCTCGGCAAGGCCTGGGGCGGCGGCGCGGGGCCTGCGCGCTCCGCAGCCCCTCGGCCGCGCTCGGACCCCCGGGCTGTAGGCCGGCGGCCGCAGGGCGGGCTGGGGGCCGTAGGCCGCGCCCGTGCCGTACCCCGGGGGGTCGCGTCTGGCCGAGACCCTGGTCTGTTCCGCGCGTGGAGGCGCCGCCGGACCCTCACGGGCTCGCGCGGGCGTGGGGACTAGAGATGTCAAGCCGCCCCCGAGACGGGCCTTGATTTTCAATTTGCTTCAGGTGTTGACAACTTCAGGTACACCTTTGTGGTTCATTCTGGGTCAGAACTACTGACATTTCTCGGGGGCAGGTCCTGGCGCAGAACTTGGAATGTGTGCGGTCGCCTGTAGGCCACCTTAGCATTTAGTCGGAATGTGGAATTTTGGGTTGCCATCCGTACTTTTTGGAATTCAGGGCCAGGTGGGAATATGTGGCGGAGCTCAGACTTTCGGTAATGAAATATATAATGTTGAATTCAGTTCAGCAGATGTTTCGTGAACGTCTACCCCGGAAAAGGCGATATGCCGCTTTACTGGGTATGAGGACGGAGAACGTAGTAATCACAATTATAATGTGAATGGTTTCCGAATATGTTCTTCGTGGACCGTGTTCCTTGGAATAAAGATATATGTGTATTCAAGCAAAAGTAAACTGCTATCTACTTCAAGATGAAATGTCTGAGGTTTTGTCAACCGTAGTAGGTGTACATTTATCCTGACCTTTTTTGTTAACCTAACAAATATCACAACATAAAATCTACTTAGCTTACTTGAATGAATGAATCTTAAGTGGACTGTTTAGTGCTGTGGGGAATCAGTTTTGTTTAGAAACATGAACGGCGGTTGTTTATCACGTTTCACAGAGAAAACCCGAAAACATAGCCTGTGATCCGTTCCCCACGCTTTCTTATTTATTTCTCAGTGCCGCATCAGGTAGCATGGATGGGGTAAGTTTCGGAAGCCATTCCAGAATATAACAGCACAGAAGATGTGGCCTCAACCCTCTGGTTCCGACATTGTCCCTAATGTTTCCTTGTTGCCTTGGGGGAAGCTGGCCCACTGACCTTGGGCTTAACTAGGACACTTTAGAAGAACTCACCTGTGACTTGGCAAGTGCTTTCCACTGGTCTGGGTACGATCACCCAGATTATTCACCTGAACCTTTACCCTTTTTACAGCTCCCTTCATCTCTTCTGAAACATTTTTGCCTTTTTTTTTTTTTTTATGATCTTTAAATATCTCCTGAATTGATGGGAAGTACATGGCGCTGCCCCTTTCCCTTCTTTTAGTGGGAAGATGGGCAGCCCTTAAACACGGCGTCTGCAGGACCCAGGGGCACACTCTTGGTGTCACCTAGCACCCTCCCCATAGCACCTTGCAGGGAGTGGCAGAGAAAGGGTTTGGGTGCCACTGACCTGGGCTGCAGTCATCCTGGGCTGTGCCATGACCTGGGAGGGAAACTCAGCTGTACTGCATGGATTCCTACTCATCTCATGGTCCCGAGTGCTCCTTTAAAAAAAAAAAAAAAAAATTATCTATCTAGTTGGTTGCACCGGGGCTTAGTTGCAGCAGGCGGGCTCCTTAGTGGCAACATGTGAACTCTTAGTTGTGGCATGCATGCGGGATCTAGTTCCCTGACCAGGGATTGCACCCGGGCCCCCTGCACTGAGAGCACAGAGCCTTAACCATTGTGCAACCAGGGAAGTCCCTGAGTGCTCCTTCAATGGCCCTCTTCTTAGGGAACAGAAGGAAGCATCTTCTTAAGCCTGTCTTGTTGGGTAACGTCACTCTGCAGAGAAAACTCTGGTAGTTTTCTCCATTGTGGTCAGTTTTCAGGAAACTTTTGTGTTACTAACATTATCTTTTATTTTGCTCATAGAAGTGCCTGTGTGATCTTATTTAAAAGTCATAACGTACTCCAGAAAAGGGAACTGTTACGCCCATTTCTGAATTTGTGGCAGTTACTGTTATCGCTAGCTTAAAAATACACAGTCATGCGAAATGGATCGGTGCACACGCACATACACACACAAATATACTGAAGTATAAGGTCAAATACCCCACGTTATTTATAATCTCGAATAACTAATGAGTGTGTATGCATCTATTTTGATACTTAATAAGGGTAGGTAGGTAAATGACCAAGAGTTAAAAAGATCACCTTTTGCTGTTTTCTGCTTGTTGCATTTTATGGGAAACGAAGATTGTCTATTTCAGTTCTCTGTCCTCATCCCTGACCTCTTCCACTTTTGGAAATGACACATCTGTGGCGCCTGGGTAATTTTGTAAAATTATTGCTTTTGCAAGGGAGAAATTTATAATATTAATATGTGTCATAAAAAGGGGAAACTTTCTTGTATGACTAGCTTGATTGAAAGAGTTGTCCAGGTAGAGAGAGAGAGAAACAGCAGTGGGACATGTTTTAAAGTGTATTGAGAGTGAGATTGTCATTAATATTTTTATGGTTAATTTATTATGCTGCACAACACGTTGGTTTAGCTAGTAAGTAGGGAAGGCTTTTGGACTGAGGGCACATTTTACCTTAAACCAACTTCAGAGTCATCTTTGATGATTCATACAGACATTACGTTTTACTTTGTTGTGACGTTTGTTTTGGGTGACCGTTGGTCTCCTTAATGTTTGAAGAATAGACAGACTTAGATAAAGTCATTTAAGACTTCCATTCTCCCTTTGCACACAGAGGACGTTTTAGAGGTGTTAGGTCTTTAGGGAAGAGTGTACATTACTAGCTTTGTGACCTTGAACCCATTATATAACCCCTTTGAGCCTTACTCCTCATGTGGGGCTAAGGTGGGGATGATCTATCTGTCACAGTTACTGTGAATACATGTATATTTTGTTTAAAGTAAAATCCAAACTCTTTACCATCGACCACAAGACTTCTGCCTGGTTCTTCAGCACACTTTGAACAACCCTCTCTCCACCTTAGCACAAAGGTGTGGTCTAGCCTTTCTGTTCCTCAACATTCCAAGCTGCGTCTGGCTTCCTCCCCTTTGAATTTTCCTAGACTGCTCTTCAGTGGTGCCCCCTGTGGTTGGTTCATTCTCAGGGTCACCCTCTCAGAGAAGCCTTCTCTGACCACCCTTCCTTCCAGCTCCTTCAGTAATCCCATTTTATCAATTCGTCTGTTTCTGATACAACGTTCATTACTAAGTTCCTTGTGGAGGGCGTGGGCTGTGGTCTTCCTCCTTTGTCTCCCTCACACATGGCATGGAGCCTGGCCACTGAGTGGGGACATGGTGTACAGAAAGCACTTGTAGCTTTTACACGTTTGTCTGCCTGTTAAAGGCAGAGATGTGCTGGCTGGATCTTAGACATCCGTTGGGCTTTTTGTGTTTTTTATTTATCCCTGGCTGAGTTGATCTTCTCAACTGAATAAATCATAGCACTGATAAGGCCAACGTTCTTGACACTACATGGCCCCAAATCCCCACACAGGGAGAACTACATCTTCTTGTAGAACCGCGATGTGTGTCTGAGTTCACTGACATGCCCCACCGGCTGGTCGTGAAGATGCACAGGCCTCTTGTCGCTTCTGGAAGCACAGTTAACTGCAGTGTGAGGAGAGTAACGGCCCCAGAGCACATTTCCCTTGATGCGGCCTTACTGAGCTTAGCAAGGTAAAGCTTCAGTTGTCTGGAACCTCGGGCATCCTCAGAATTAAGCAGGAAGGAAGAACTCGTTAGGAATTAGACAAGCCAGAGACCTGGGTGACTGACTGCAGCTGGTGAAGGCAGTCTCTCATAGGGTTGCAGATCGAAGTTTGAATTTCAACACTGTGATTTTATAGGGTAGGTTTTTAAAATAAAATCAAAGTCTTATTTGTCTTATCTGTAAAATAATCATGGTGCCTTCCTCCTCATTGGTGTAATAATTGAGATAATGCATGTAAGTGTATGAGTTCAGTGCCTGGCATATAACAGGTGCTAACAGTAATAATTAGTTTAAAATGTACTGTGATTAGTTAAAAGGAGTATTCTGGTTAATCAGCAATATCTGCATAAGACTTGGTTTTTCTTGTTGAGGAAGCCCCATGTGGGGAGTCGGTGTGAGACCAAAGAGACGAGAAAAATGGAAGTAAAAGAGGAAGGAGAATGGGAGTCTACAGAAGTATTACTGGTGCAGCTACTAGAATTGTGAGGGCTACACATGGGTGCAGTGTAAGCAGCGGTGGGTTGACTGGCTCTGGGTCACTGCGGTCAGTTGGTGGGAAACCTAGAACAGAAAGGTACTGCATGTGGCCACCTGCAAGGCCCTGGGCGCTTGTTCTCCTACTGATTGTTTTAATATTGTCTTATCACTCTCAACAGCCATCACACTGAAATTTTTTCTTAAAATTATTAAAAGGGCATCACACTTGGAGACTATGTTTGGGGAGCGGTGGCTATCCCATTGTCCTTGGGAGCCGACTCTTGAGTAGTAGAGAAGAAGGAAAGAAGAAAACACCCATCTCTCTGAAGGCCTGGGAGACGAAGTTTCCTGAGCATCAGTAAACCCTGCAAGCGTCACTATGCCGTCCTGAAATCTTCCAACAGGTAAATTTGATCATGTGAAGAGGCATCTGTCTATATACAGCATGAGATTAATGTACACACTTGTGTTTAAAGTGTCTCTTTTAAGAAGGCAGAGGAATATATGGCTCTTATTAGATAAAATTTCTATCAAAAACCATTTTAAGACTTTAATGTTACTCTTTAGAACTATTTAGAAAAGATGTATTCAGCATGTGCTCTAGATGACCTATTATTCGGTGCTGCTCGCTGTTGTACTAACAGTGATAGACATTATTCTGGCCACATCAATGACACACTGGGTGGTGTTAGCAGCAGGGTTAACACACTTTTAAAGTAAGATGAATTCTTACTGGTAGACTTGTTATTTCGTATGATTTTCCTTTTGTTTTGATGTTTATAATAATGAAGGTGTTTGTTATTAAACCTGAGTTTGGGTTTTAAAGGAAATATCATCATCCCTCTGACAATAGTCATTTTTGTCTGTTGACATTGCTTTTAAAGTAAAAAATATATATATATTTAGGGAATAACATTATTACCAAATATCACTGACTGTCAGAATATGTAAGCATGTACCAAACATAGAATTGTATTAGGATTTAGTGGTTTTGTACATTGGCAGAATTACTGCCTTTTAGAATTAGAAGGAACCTTCTGATAACCTCATCCTTATGCAGATGATGAGGAAATTGAGACTAAGAGTGGTTACGTAATTTGCCCGAGTCACAAACCACATTGCTGACAGATTTTAGAATGCAACTCTTTCCTTGCTATTGCTGCAAGATGTTTTCATTTACTTCTGGTAGCCAGGAAATTTGGATTTCTGTCTTCATGGAGGATGTCACAGTTGAGCTGACTCTTGGAGGGTGTTTGGGAAGAGCTATAGAGGGCAAGGACAGTATCCCAAACAGGCTGAGCAGTACGAGCTATACCGTTCTTTCCTCTCCTCTCCTAAGTAGGGTTACCTGTTTTCGATTTCTTGGTTTACTTCCTTGATGTGATGGAGTTTAACCTCCTGGTAGCTTCCTAGTAAGGTGATGGGGTGTGTGTGCGTGTGTGTTTGAGACCTTGCATGTCAGAAAATGTCTATGTTCTAAATATTTGCTTTATAGCCTGACTGTATAGAATTCTAGGTTACTGTTTTAGTCAGCATGGAATAGGTTATGCTGCAATGGCAGATTAACTCTGAAATCTCAGTGCGTAAGTAAATGCTTATTGCTTGGTTTCACCCAGTCTGCTGGGGGCCTGGCGCTCCTCTGGCATCTTCCTGCAGTTCCCCGTCATATCACCCCATGGCTCCAGGTTGCCACAGCAGGTGCAAAAGAGAGCTGACAGGTCACAAGCTGGCGTAAATATTTGGCCCAGAAGTGACGCATGTCACTTGTGCTCACAACCCATTGGCCAGAACCAGTCACGTGGCCCTGCAGGGGTGCGGGGAAACGTGCGTGTGCTCAGAAGGGTTGCTGACTGTAAACGTGTGCCGCATCGGAAGCAGACTTTCTCCTGGCATTTCGGAGACATTGCTCCACTAACTTCCAGCTTTCAGTGTTATCACTATGTCAGTTGCCATCTCTTTCCCAGTCATTTGTATGTAATTTTTTTCTCTTTCTGGAAGCTTATAGTATATTTCTGCTATTGTCTAGATTTTAAAATTTTACCACGATGTGCCTGATTATTATTTTTTCTTCTTTGGGTGGACTGAGCATTCCATGGATTCTTCAGTGTGTAAACTTGTGTTCTTCAGTTCAGGGGAAAATTTAAATTTTTCTTCTGTAATGCTTTCCCCTTCATTTTCTCTTTTTTTGTTGGATGTTGGACCTCCTGGATTGATATATTAATTTTTTTAGCCTTTTCTCAAATATTTAAGTCGGTTAATTTTCTGGTTCTTTTTTGGGGGGAGAATTTTTTTCAGTTTTTCTTCCGTTGAATTTTTATTTTGGTTTATAGGAGTTTTTGTTTTCTAACTGTTCTACCCCCACTTTTTAATAAATAGCATCTGACTCTTGTTTCAGATTTGCGATATTTTTTCTTAGGCTTGTTTCTGTTGCCTTCCCTTCCAGTAGGCTTAGATTTCAGCTTTCTCTCATTTGTTTAAGCCAGTTAACTCTGTTGTCATTTGTTTTCCAGTTTTCATTGTCCTTGTGTTTTTGTGTGCGTGTGTGTGGAGATAAAAAAGTAAATGTTTCATTAGAAGCTCATCCAAAGTTTTTTTCTTTTTAATAGTTTTTGTTTGTTTTGCTAGGATCAGTGAATATTAAAGTCTTTTACTTTGGGGGAAACCCAAATCTAATTTTTCTTTAAATAAAGCTTTTCAGTGTGTTTTCAGTTAGTGCTGTCATGAAACCACACCTATGTCACTGAACTTTGTGCAACTTAATTTATGAAATGCCTGCTGATCTATGGTGGGTAACATGGATTATTTTTAAGTTGGATCATTTTAAAAGCGTCAAGAGATCCCCTGTTTGGCAGCCTATAATAAGTGATTACTTTTGATAATTAAGTTATCATTTTACAGTGTGTATAACCTTTTCCATTTTTTAAGATTTTTATATTTGCTTAATAGGACTGTATCGTTCGTTTGAATAATTATTGCTCTGCAGGATGCCCTTTATCGCTAATGATCAGTGAATGTGGTTTACAGTCACTCTTAATATACATTTGATAAATCTTTTGTGGATTACTTTTTGTACCCCAGTCTGCTCTTCTTTATTAGGTATACTTATATAAAATGAGGAAAAGATTGTTTTAACTAAAATCTCTTATTCTCTAATGCAGATTGAATGAAAAACTCTTACATATTCTATGCAAAAGCACTGGAACACATAATTGACACATTTCATTTTAAATTGGAGCTTTGTGTTAAGACCTAAAGCCTGAAAGCGGTCAAAGCAATTGTTTTACTTTTCAATTATTTTTATGTGCATGTTGCCATTAGGAGTTAAAATTTTTTGCTTTGGTAGTTCATTATATTTAAGAGACTTTATGTATGAACAAATTTTGAAGAAAGAAAAGTAGAGAAGGAACTCCATCATTATACTATTTGGTACAGCACCCCTGTCCCAGAATAAAAATAAACAGCAAACAGATATTTGGGCCCTACTTAATTGTCAACAGTTAGTCAAAAAATTCTCAAAGGAACTTACCTACTTCGTAGTTTAACCAATGGTTTAATACTTTCTTATAGGCAGTGGAAGTGGTGAGACTAGGGATTTACTATGTTTTTAGCTAAAACATTGGTAAGTTCCTGGAAAGGTGTAAAAATGTATACATTTTAAAAATTAGCATGTATATACATAAAGACAGTAATGAATTGGTAATAGGTGTACTACTTTTTAAATACAACATGTTAAAATCTGAATCAAAAAATTGACAGTGAGTTTATTTCATTAATCAAATCTTATAAGCCAGCTCCATTAACAGTTTAAATGATTGAATTTATGAACATTTGTTTTATATTCAATTTAATAGCAATGTGTTGAACACAATTATAGGAAAAGATACTTAGAAGTGCTCACAAAACTTCTCTACAGGTTAAATTTCTAAGTCTCTGCATATTTTTGTTTTCATTGAATCAGATAATTTTAGAGCTTGATGTGTTTTAGAGATCAGCCTCTTTATTTTATATGGGGAATCTGAGACTCACGCAGTGTCATGTAGCGAACTTAGTGCTACATTGTATTTTTGTATATAGCCCACAAAGTGGGATTTGAATCACTTGAAAATTTATTAGGCCTAGAGTCTGTCATACAGAGTGAAGTAAGTCAGGAAGAGAAAAACAGATACCATATTGCTAACATATATATGGAATCTAAAAAAAAAAAAAAGTGTTTTTGATGAACCTAGGGGCAGGACAGGAATAAAGATGCAGACATAGAGAAAGGACTTGAGGACACGGGGAGGGGGAAGGGTAAACTGGGACGAAGTGAGAGAGTAGCACTGACATATATACACTACCAAATGTAAAATAGATAGTTAGTGGGAAGCAGCCGCATAGCACAGGGAGATCAGCTCAGTGCTTTGTGACCACCTAGAGGGGTGGGATAGGGAGGGTGGGAGGGAGACGCAAGAGGGAGGGGATATGGGGATATAAGTATACATATAGCTGATTCACTTTGTTATACAGCAGAAACTAACACACCACTGTAAAGCAATTATACTCCAATAAAGATGTTAAAAATAGAAAATTTATTAGAGCTTTTGCTGTAATTATAAATTCATTCTTAATTTTAAATTATATGGCAACTTTAAGTCTACTTTTCTTAATTTGATTATGTTTAAATGTCTCTGTCTACCTTTTGTAGCCATGCAAATATTCATATTGCTTTTTTAAAAAAATATATTTATTTTAAATTTATTTTTGGCTGTGTTGGGTCTGTTGCTGCACGTGGGCTTTCTCTAGTTGTGGTGGCTTCTCTTGTTGCGGAGCATGGTCTCTAGGCGCGCAGGCTTCAGTAGTTTTGGTGCGTGGGCTCAGTAGTTGTGGCTCGTGGGCTCTAGAGCGCAGGCCTAGTAGTTGTGGTACACAGGCTTGGTTGCTCCACGGCATGTGGGATCTTCCTGGACCAGGGCTCGAACCCGTGTCCCCTGAATTGGCAGGCGATGCTTAACCACTGTGCCACCAGGGAAGTCCCCATATTGCTTTTTAAAATAAAGCTTATTATGTGAAGATCCAGAGGATCTAAAAGAAGTGAAAGCAATTCTATTACATTTACTACATTTCAGTTATTTAGTGAGGAGTTGGAGATTTTACCCTCCTTGCAAGCTATCAAGTTAGCCAGAAACAGTTTCATGGTTGCTGCCAGAAGACATGAGACTCCTGGGTCAGAGATACAGGACTTTGTTACTCAGGGTAGTGACAGGCATCTGGTGCCAGTTCCCTGAGCACCAGTGCAGTGTTGAGAGAAGACTGGGGTGGGGGCGGGGACAGAGGGGAAAGCAGGAAACTAATTAGGAGGCCGTTGCAGTGATGCAGGCAAGTTAGGACAGCAGCTTGGTCCAGTGTGGAGATTGGACCCCAAAGTGATTGGATTTTGCATACATTTTGAAGATAGGAATTGAGATTTTGTGACCTGTTGCAGCGGTCCCCAACCTTTTTGGCACCAGGGACCGGCTTCATGGAAGGCAGTTTTTCCACGGACACAGGGCTGGGGCTGGCGGTGTGGGAGGTGTTATGGTTCAGGCAGTGACGCGAGCAATGATGATGGGCAGTGGCAGATGAAGCTTCGCTCGCTCGCCCACCGCTTACCTCCTGCTGTGCGGCCCGGTTCCTAAGAGGCTGAGGACTGGTATCAGTCCGAGGCCCGGGGGTTGGGAACCCCTGAGCTATTGGATATGGAGTGAGAGAAGGAAAAGCCATGGGTGATTCTGAAGGTTTTGATCCGAGCAGTTGGAAGAATGGAGCAACCATAAGTGAAAGTGGGAAAAACTGCAGGTAGAGCAGGTTTGGGGGTGGGATGGGAAAAATCCAGAGTTTAGTTTTGAACATGCTAAGTCTCAGATATCTATAAGATAGCGCAGCAGCAAAGTCAAGAGGGGAGTTGACTATAACTGGGCTAAATAAAGAGATAAAAGTTTGGGAGTGGATGACGCATCATTGTTCCATGCATGAGAATGAATGACATTGCTGAGGGACGTGAGTGTAGATAGAGAAGAAATGACCAGGGTCTGAGTGCAGGGTGCCCCAACATTAAGAGATTAGAGGCTGAGCATCTGAGGAGTGACCAGCTGTATCAGATGCTGCTGGTAGAGTGTGTAAGATCAGGACTGAGAGCCCGTGCCGGATTTGCAATGGAGACGTTATGAGTGACCTTGGCAAAAGCAGTTTCTGTGTAATGGTGGTATAGTAGGTCTCTGGCTTGGGTTTAAGAGAAAATGGGAGAAAGGGAATTGTAGATCTCAAGTATGCATGATTTTCCCAAGGCGTTTTGCTGCAGGGGGATTGAAGAGGTAGAACCATAGATTGTGGGGAAAGTGGGGTCAGGACAAGTTTATTTGTGTCTATGAGAAGTGACATTTTTAGGAGTGATCCAGTAGAGGGAAATTTTTGGAAGCGGAAGGAGACCAAGCACACCAGTGGAGGGGGCCCGGTAGAAAGGTGCGTGGATGTATATAATAAAGGATGGATGTGGGTTGATGTGGTGTCAGAGTCTGCAGTTTTCTTCTGAAGTTCTTAGTTTTCTCTGTGAAATAGGACACTGGGCCATCTGCTGAGCTTGAAGATGGGGGAATAGGTGTTGGAGGTATGAGGAAAGATGTGACATCGTCGGCAAGGAAAGTGAGAGGTGAATGGACCAGGGGAATGTGGTTTGATTTCCAGGCGGCATTAAGGCTCCATCTGAGGTTCATGGTGATGACTACGAAATGAGACCAGCCAGAGTGGTCACGTGTTTCTCCAGCCACGTTCCCTATAAGGGTGCAGGAGTGTCGCAGGGAGAGTCAGATTTAACGGGTGTTGTGGTTTTGCCAGGGGAGTTTTTCAGAGTGAGAATGGGGGAAGGGAATTGAAGGTAGGAGCTGTGGAATGATGGTGATTAATCATGGGATATAAGCTGAAGTAGGGAGGGAAGAGGGTCATTGAAGAGCTGGTGGGGTTATTACTCTTAGCATTTAAACTTTGAATATTTCATACACCAAATAAAAAGTAACGTCAGATTTGCAAAAAGTTATTTTAAGTGGGCTGAGGAGGAGGGGGCTGTCTAGTTTGTAATAAAACAAAAATAATGCAATATTCTTAACTATTGATTTACTTTTCTGTTTGGTAGTCATGCCATGTACAAAAGCCAAGAAAAGACCTTGCATTCTGCTCTGACCTGATGGATCTACTCAGCCATTCCCTTTTAAAAAGTACCTTAAGAACAAACAAATTTACAGACTTTATTCTTATAAAAACACTCCATGTTTATTATAGAATATTTTGAAAATAAGGTATTGAAAATAATATTTACAAAGTCTTCTATGACCCGGTTGACAGTTACGCTGTATTTCTTTCTGGTCTGATTTTCCTCCCTATTCTTTCCACATAATCGAGGCCACACTTTACATAAGATTTTGTTTCCTGTGTTTTTGCACTTAACAAATGAACAATATGAACTTTTCCCCCATGTTATTTTTAACTGTATAAATATCAATTTTAGTGGTTCCCTAAAGTTCCATTGTGTAGATGTGTAAGAATTTTGTTTACGGTTCTCATATGTTGGAAATCAGAATGTTTCTGGGTTTTTTAATTTAAATTTATTTTTCACCACATAATAATGCAGGGGACATTGTTATGTTTTGTTTTCATATTCAAGATTTATAAAACTAGCATTATTGGGTCAAAGTATGAATATTTTTAAGAGTTGCATATAGCCAAGTGATTTTTTACAACTATATTAAGACATTTTTAAGTAGGGAACATCATCATTTAGAAAAATCTTTGCTGATTTGACTTGTGAAAAATCACTACTATTTTAATTTGCATTTCTTTGATTCTTATGAGGGTCAGTATTTTTCTGTTAATGTGTTGAGCCAATTGGTTATCCCTGTGGAAAAATGCAAATTAATCCCTACCTCACACATAAGTCAGTACTAACCAAGTATTAACCAAGGACTTACATGTGAAAGGCAGAACTTTTAATACTTTTTTATAGGAAATAACAGGAGATACATGCTTTCATTGTTGGAAGAATTTTCTTAAGACAATAGAATCGGCCTACAATGAGGGAAGACTTAACAAATTCGACTAAAATGCAGTGAGAAACTTAAGTTCT
Organism: Orcinus orca; assembly: GCF_937001465.1. NCBI lineage: Eukaryota > Metazoa > Chordata > Mammalia > Artiodactyla > Delphinidae > Orcinus > Orcinus orca. The sequence continues at coordinate 7,182,220 of NC_064573.1, read as the reverse complement.
CCAAGACACCACAAAAAGAATAAAACGTCAATACACAAGTACTATACAGCTGTAGAAAAAAGGAAGTAGATGATCTGTATAAACTGATACGGAGTGATTCCTAGGGGTCTGAAATTACCTGCCTTTCCATAAATCTTTGTTTTCTGTATATCTAGTGAAGCATTTTAATCATTCTTTCCTGTAATAAGGAAAAAAGAAAAATGTTTAAAAGCCAACTCATTTTACGTCGCCACCAGTGATGTAGGAGGGTTCCAGTTTCTCTACATTCTTGCGAAGGCTGGGTCTTGTCCTTCTAGTGGGTGGGTGGTGGTGTCTCATTGTGGTTTTCATTTACATTGTTCTCACGACCAGTACTGTTAAGCACCTTTTCATGTGCTTACTGGCCATTTGTATGTCTTTGGTAAAAGGTCTTATTTAAGTCTTTTGCCCATTTTAAAACAGGTTATTTGTCTTTCATTCAGTCTTAAAGAGTTCTTTATATATTTGTTCTGGGTACAAGTCCTTTATCAGATATATGGTATGCAAATATTTCCTCCCAGTCTGTGGCTTTTCTTTCCTCTTAATGATGCATTTTGCAACACAAAAGTCTATAATTTTAATGAAGTCCCAATGTTCACTGGTTTTTATGAATAAGCTTCTCAGTTGTATGCTGTTAGTTTATCTCCAAAATGCTGAAATGGTTGCTTTTGACAGTTTGGCCCAGCTTTATAGTTACTTTTTACAGAGAGGATTTATTAGCTTCCCTTTCCATCATGCCAGAAGTGGATCCCCTTTGGTATATACTTTTTAATTCCTATTTTCAGATGAGGAAACTGAGGCATGGATGCCCAAGATCATTGGGCGGTGGTGGCTGTGATTTGAACTCGGGCAGGATGGCTGCAGAGTCTCTGCTCAGAACCACAAGGCTCTGTCCTCCCAGGCTCCATATTGTGTTAACACAGATAAAGTGACACGTGACGGCTCTTGTGTCTATTGCTTGGCAACTTCCTTTGTGACTTTGGGCCAGTTGTTAAATATTCTAAGGTTTCGTTTACTCTTCTATAAAATGGAGATAAAGATAGGACCTTCCAAACAGAGTTCTTGTGAGAATTCAAGGAGATTAGTGTGCATTTTAGTGCATAATAACCTCCTAGTGGGTGGTGCTTGTGGTGGTGTTAGTAGTCGTAGTGACAGGACACCTCCCCTCTTCCTCCTGGTGTGAGTTAGGTCTCTCTGAATGATGGTCGCATCCTAATGTGTTCCTTTTACAACCCTTCTGCAAATGCTTGCTTACTTAAATTCTCTACTAGAATCTAAGGGCCTGGAGGGTAAGGACTTTATCTTTCATCCCTGTGTTTTTACTGTGGTTTGCAGCTATCTCCTTATACTGTTCAAGGAAGTGCAGTGTTTTATCAGTGTCAAGACAAGTATGTGAGCTGGAGTGATAAATACTGTAGGAGAGGGAGGCAAAGAGGTGGGCATAGTTAAGGAAACATACAGAAATTGTAGTGAATGATGAGAACCACTTGTATGGAGTGAACTCAGTGGTACCGAGGTGGTTTGATGTCAGGGATTTGGCTGGATCAGGTGTTCATTCCTGGTCTTCATAGGGATCAGAGCTGCTGGGAGAGTCTGGGTTGTGAATAGGAAGCAAAAGACTGAAAGAAGAGAGTGCGGTATATGGAATGAGACAAGGCAAGGTGCAAAGGGGAAGATGGATCAGGAGATAAGAAGCTGGGGAGAACTGGGAACAGTTTAAGCAGGTTTAGAGAGATGGATGATTAAGGAAAGCTGTTGAGACCTTACCTTTGACCCTGAGGGCATCAGAGTCCTGGTTTTCATGACACCAGGTGGCTGAAACACACAGACACACATTCCTTTACACAGGCTGCAGATTTTCTTTTGTAAGGGGAGAGGGTGGTCATTGTTCTGTAGTAAAGTGAAACCTGCTCCATTGCCACAGGAAGATCTACTGTAGAAAATGTATGTCTTGCATGTAGGGCTTCCTGATCCCATTTCCTGTTCACTAGAAGTGTAATCACTGATACTCGGATATTCTTTGAGACATTTACTATACATATTTAGGCATATAAATAAGTACACAAATGGGATCATATTTGCATTTTATTTTGTAACTTGCCTTTTTCCAACAATATATCTTAGACCCCTTTCTTTATATAATATTCCGTCGTATTGATGGATTATAATTTATTAAACTAGTCCACTGATTTTTGATGTGTATTTTTATTGTTGCTCCCTGATATTTAGATTAATTCCACATTTTTACCAAAATGAATTATGCAGCAAAAGTCTTGTGTAGTGATTAAGTGGACTCGTTCTGTAGAATCAGTTCTGTGATCTTAGGCAAGTGCTGTGATCTCTGCCTCAGCGTCCCCATTTATGCAATGGGAATGTTACTATTGTTACGACTGCCTTTAGCTGCAAGCACCTGTATAGCTTACTGTGTGGTCAGCATTTTTTAAGGACATCGCATTTACGAACACATTTAAATCTCACAACTAACTTGCATGATTGATACTGTTATTTCTAAGATAACACACCGATAAAAGGTGGACCTGGGGATATACGTGAACTCGTGCATTCTGGTTTCAGAGGAGTGCTGCCCACCGTGCTATATACTTCTTGTGCCTAGTACCGAACTCACTGGGTTCTCAGGATTAAATGAGACGCAGTGTATTCCAAAGGCTTAGCCCAAGGCCTGGCACATATTAGGCCAATATGCGGCCTATATTTACCAATAGTAGGCCATTACTAGGTAAATGATCGAGTAATATTAGTTTTCATTTTTTTAATTCTGTAGCGAACATCGTTTTCCATATGTTCCTGTTTTCGGCATGAATATGGATCCAAAAGACAAATTCCTAATAGCATAATTATTGGTTAAAGCATATGTGAATTTTAAGATTTTGATAAATATTTTCAAATAGTCCTCCACAAGTTGTAGCCATTTGCACTTCAACGATTAGTTATCAGTGCTAGTTTCCCATACCTTTGCCAATGTTGTTAGTTTTTTCAAACTCATTGGTGAAAGATATTATCTTGTTTTGCTTTGAATTTCCTTTTTAGTGAATTTTTAAGGTTGATATACAGTTTATGTACAGTGAAACACCCTTTACAGTGTACAGTCTGTTGAGTTTATACAAATGCATTCCGTCATGTAACCACCATCACAATCTCATTGTAGAACAGTTCGCATCTCGCCCAAATTCCTTTAATTTCTTTGTGGTGAATGAGTTGAGAATCTTCTAGGGTGTTGACTGGCCACTTGAATTCATTTTCTCCCTCTCCTGCTTTGCCTGATTTCTCTCTTACTTGTTTGCTTGACTTCTTTTCTTCCATCGTTCTTTTTGTGTGAACTGTTCCTTTGTATATTTTGCCCGTTTGCTTATAGGATTGTGTGCCTTTCTCTTACTGATTTCTAAGAGCATGGTCTATGTGACAGAAATTAATCCTTGGTCATATGTGTTGGCAGTTTTCCTCCAGTTTGTTTTTTGGCTTTATGCCATTTTTTGGCTATCCAGAAATTTATGCATTTTGCATTGTTACATCTGTCGATCTTTTTCTTTATGGAGTCAAGATTTTATGTTGTGCATAGAAAGTCTTTCTTGCAGTGCAAGTTTTTTAAGAGTTTCCTTCAACTTTCATTTATTTATTTATTTTGTTTACATATTTGATCCTTCTGGAATTTATTTTTACATAAGAAATAAAGTCAGAATCTTCCTTTCCCCACCACTCCCAAATGGTTTTGCAACCTACTCTCATCGTCTCTTTAATAACCCACCTTTCCTCCGGTAGTTCCACCTGTCGTAGTTACAGAGCCTTTCCTATGTGTCTGGTCTGTTTCTTGACTTCCTAGTCCTTGTCCCTCCAGGTTTAAGCGCTCACAGTATGTTCTGACATCCAGTGCAGCTCATCCTCCTTCATTTGTCCTTTAGGATTTTCCTTACTTTTTTCATTGTTTATATGTCAGAGTTAACTTCAATATCATTTTGTCAGGTTTCTGGCAAAGACATCCTTGATGTTTTCATGGGATCTTGAATTAATATTTTGACAGAATTGAATTGTTTTATTGAAGAACAAGATAAGTCTTTCTATATATTTAGATCTCTTATGATCCTTTGAGGAGTTTTAGAGTTTTTCATGAAGTTCTGGACATTTAAAAAATTAATTTCATCTTTTTAAAAACTGTTATAAGTAGAATCTAGTCTTTTATTGTATTTTCTTACCAGCTTTAAAAAAATATAGAATTACTAGTGATTTTTACATATACATTTTGTAAGCAGTTACTTAACTGAGTTTTCTTCTTTCCCCCCTAATAGTTCCTCAGCTGCGTCTGTTGTATTTCCAGATATTCATTCAATCATGTCACTTGTAAATAATGACAATTTGTCTCCTCCTTTCCAATATTTATACTTATTTCTTACTCTTGTCTAATTAATTGGCTAATATGTTGAAAATAATGCTAAATAAAGTATTGATAATTGGCATCCTTGTTGCCGGCTTTCAGCATTTCTTCATTGTTCATTATGGCTCATAATTTTGTTATATGTATCGTGTTAAATGTCCATCTATTTCAATTTTACAAAGACTATTTTTGGGGGAAGTCAGAAATTGATGTTATTTTTTCAGATCTTTTTTGTTCTTTATAGCTATGCTCATATGATTTTGCTTCTTTGATCTATGATAAATTATACTAATAAATTTACAAATATACAGCCATGCCAGCCATCCTGGGATGTACCTTATCTAGTTGAATTGTTTCCCCCACTGCTCTGAACATTTGCTGCTGTTTAAGATTTCTGTTTCGGTGTTCGTAAGTGAGATTTTGGTGTTTTGGTTTTTTAGAATTTGTTGTCTCTGTCCAGTTTCGGTATCAGTGTTCTTTTGACTTCAAAAATAAATTTGGGAGCCTTTTTTTTTTTTCCTTGCTATGCCCTGAAGTAGTTTAGTGAGTATTGGACATATATCTATAGTGACTTGTTACTTTTTCTCCCCAAGGGAAGAGAGGGCCATGGTAGTTCTTGGATAACTTTCTCAGGTTCTTTGACAACTGTCAGCCTCTTTTGGATTCCTCCCTCTTCTGATACAAATTTTGGTAATATGTATTTGCCATAAAATTATCCATTTCATCTGAGTTGCAGGTTAATTTTCATAGCATTTCAAAGTACTCTTAACATATTTTGATTTCTCATAGATCCATAGTTATTGCTCTTTCCATTTCTAATTTTGTGTAAACACATTTTCCCTTTTTTCTTGATTATGACAGCCAGTTGTTGTTAGCTTATGCCTTTTTTCATTCTTTTCTATTAGAGGATTTTTCCCCAAAATAATTAGGATTGGTATTTATCAGTTAATGGAAAAACTGCACTGAAGGGCTTCCCTGGTGGCGCAGTGGTTGAGAGTCCGCCTGCTGATGCAGGGGACGCAGGTTTGTGCCCCAGTCCGGGAAGATCCCACATGCCGCGGAGCGGTTGGGCCCGTGAGCCATGGCCGCTGAGCCTGCGCGTCCGGAGCCTGTGCTCCGCAACGGGAGAGGCCACAACAGTGAGAGGCCTGCGTACTGCAAAAAAACAAAACAAAACAAAAAAAACTGCACTGAAACATACACTCATGTACTTTTAAACATTTTATTTTAAATTAAAAGAAGTAAATATGCACTCTCATTCATTTCCAAGTGTAGGGCCAATGTCTTTTCTTTAAATAATCAGTGACTAAAAACTCTTATCAGTTTGAATTATGTCCTCTCCAGCCTTCCATAATGCATCATCTTTGATTTCCAGTTTGGCACTTCTTTTAAGTAAAATTATAATCACACTTGCAAAGCAACCTTCGTACGAAGGCTGAGATATTTTTTGCAGTAACGTTTTCATAGTCCTTTAGAGCGGTTTTGCTTACACCTAATTCCGCAGAAAATTTTTTTAGCCATCTGCATTTATTTAGTGTTTACAAATCGATTAACTTTTTTTGTAGGAAGAACTTTAAAAAAAAAAAAAAAGACTCTAAGTTCAGAAAAGTTTGGATGAGCATCAGCAATGCCCAGGAACTATTTCAGTTACTGGGGTCTAACAAGTGACCAAGTGATAGTGTTCCTGATCTCAAATAGAATACAAGTAGATATAATTCAGCTGATAGAATAAGAAAATCACAGGAATGCTGAAGAAGAGGAGAATCGGAAAGAGGTGGCTAATAGAAATTTTATGATGTTTTGAAACTTTATGAGGCAGTTGGTTTTAGTGTGTTGTTTTTATGTAACATATGATTGGATTTTAAAAACCAGATCTGAAAGTCTCTTTATTTTTATGGTTGGGTGTATCCCATTCATATTTATTGGCATAACAAACATTGGGACCTAAATTCCATCTCCTGTTATATTGGCCATTGACCTTATTTTCTTTCTTTATATGGTCTGTTTCTTTCCCTCATTTCTGCTTCTCCCTTTATGGAAAGGCTTTAGTAGTCTCTTTTTTATTTTTCCTTTTTTATAAAGGTAATGGCAGGTAGTGACCTGACAGATTCAGGAGCAGTGGAATAGAATTCAAGGAGCTGACCTGGGAGGGCATGAGCCATGTCACGCTCAGAAACTGGCTGGAAATTGAAATGCAGAGAGATGGTTACAACAGTGAACCTCCTATCTTGCTGACTTTTAATGTGGATGCTTTGCTTACATTAAAAGTCTTTCTCTTTGTTCTTTTAAACTGTCTTCACAGGTAGTTTAAGCTATCAGTTCTCAAAGTATGGTTTGTGGATCCCCTTTCATAATAATGCTAAAGCATTTGCCTTTTTCACTGTATCGCCATTTTTGCCGAGGGTGCAAAAGCAATGTGAATAAAATTGATGGTGCCTTACCACGAACAAAGCAATGGCACTAACTGTGTAATAGTATTAAACTTTCATAGTAGTCATATGTTCTTCACCTCCAAGCACTTGTAGTGAGAATAAAATTCCAGTTACCTTTAAGAATGTCATTGATGAAGCTATAAAAATTATTAATTTTATTACATTTTGACCTTGAGTACACACCTTTTCAAAATCCTTATGATGAAATGGAAGTGCGTAGGAAGCACTTGTACCACATGCTAACGAAGGTGCCTTGTGCGAAGCCTTGTGCCATTGTTTGAGTTACTTACTGAACTAGCTGCTCTTTCATGACACACCACTTTTACCTAAAAGAACAATTGACAGACAAACTATGGTTAATCAACTTGAGTGTTCAGTCGATATTTTCTTATAAATGGTCAAAGTAAAGCCTTTCTCTTCACTGACAATATCGTTGCCCATGTTAGATTCAAGCAAAAGTCAGAATTGTGGAAAACTTCTATCTACCACTGTTTGCTTAACTGCTTCCCAGTACTTACAGACTTTTCTGATGAGATCAGTGGTGATATTAAATGTAATTTTTTGATATTGTATAATGAAATAACTAATACATGATGTTAAAAAATCATGCCTGCATAAAGGATTCATTCAAAATGTCACCGAGACCAATGGATTTAAATGTAGTAGAGTAAAAAATTCTTGATATGGCTGTAGATTTCTTAGCACTACTAACTTTCAGGAAACTAGCACTTGATTTTGTTCTAGTATCACAAGAAGACTATCCACAGTTATGAAAAGGTTATTAAATAAAATATCCTCCCCTTTCCAGTTCTATATCTGTAGGAGGTTGGATTTTCTTCTTACACTTTAACTGAAACAACATATTGTAACAGATTGAATGCAAACACAGACGAGTGCAGTTGTCTTGTCAGACAGAGAAAAGATTCACAATAATGTAAAACAGTACTACTTCTCTCACTGAATTTTTGTTTTGGGAAAATGTATTTATTTTTCTTGAAAAATTATTTATGTTAACATGTAATGAGTAAATTGTCATTTAAAAATGAATTAATAAATATTTTTATTAAATCTCTAATTTCTAATAGGGATTAAATGTAACAGAGTAAAGAAATTCTTGATATGGTTTCAGATTTCCCAGGGCAACTAACTATTTTTTTTGTTTGCTGTGTTGGGTCTTTGTTGCTGCGCATGGGCTTTCTCTAGTTGCTGCCAGTGGCGGCTACTCTTCGTTGTGGTGCGCAGGTGGCTTCTCTTGCAGAGCACGGGCTCTAGGTGCACGGGCTTCAGTGGTTGTGGCTCGCAGGCTCAGTAGTTGTGGCGCACGGGCTTAGTTGCTCCGTGACATGTGGGATCTTCCCGGACCAGGACTCGAACCCGTATCCTCTGCATTGGCAGGCGGATTCTTAACCACTGCGCTACGACGGAAGCCCAGGGCAACTAACTTTTAAGAAACGATTTCAGTAGATATAACCCACAGAGACAGAGCTTTATTGTGGCCTTCAGTAGTTTTAAAAAGGGCAAAAAGGTCCCAAGACAGGAAAGTTTGGGAACCACTGACTTAAGCACGAGCACGACCAACAGGGCAGCTTGTTATAGGGGAAACGTGAGCTTTGGCGTCAGCATCCAGGTTCAAATTCTGGATCTGCTAGTTTTCCTCGTGGCAAATTATTTAACTTATTTGGGCAAGTTCTAATCTCTCTGAGACTCAGTTTCCTCACTTTTAAAATGGCAATAATAACGCTATTTTGTTTGTTGAAGGTTAGGTAGTTGTTTTGATGTTGTCCTTTAAGTTTTTTCATTTTACAATGGCAAGCATGACTACCTCCAATCATTCCTTAAAAAAGAGATTGTGAAATTATTTGAAGATATTATCTTCTGCCTGTATGGATAAAGTATTCATGTCTAAAACTTCCCCTTGAACCTTTATACACATTTTCAAGTATATGTGTAAACTTAAAATTTTACAATTAGAAAAGCAGTGAAACTAATTCAGAACATTTACTTCGGCATGATGAGACAGATGGTAATCCTATAAAAAGATGGCGTGTATTTTTAGAAGTGCAAACAGAAAAACAGATACTCTTAAAAATTCCAGAGTAATCTTTGCCTAGAAAATGAAGGGAAGAGATAAAAGACCATATGGCCTACTAGAACTTTTTGTGGTTTCTAATGTTTAGGATTGAATTTTGTTTATTGAATGTTATATTAAGTTGCATATGGGTTGGTAGTTGAAAAAGGAATAATTATCAAGTAGATAATTACCAAGTACTTTTACTGTGGTTATCAGTCTTGTTTTCTATGAAATGGATGTGATAGTGGGAAGCAGAACCATTTGAACCCCAGATCTACTAAGGGTAATTTAAATGTAATACTTACCACGTCAGAGGCAGTTACTGGTTCTGCTCTTGAGGCAATTAAATACATCAGCATCAAGTCGCCTGTCATTGTGGGCCAGTGTTCTCATTCATTTTACTTTGTTGTTTATTCAGCAGATATTTATTGAGTGCCTTCTTTGGGCCAGATACAAGCTAGGTGCTGCGATAACATGCTGGGAAAAGAATGGACATAGTCTCTGCTTTTGTGTCAATCATAGTCTGATGGGGTGATAGGTATTGATCGAATAATCATACAAACAGATGTAAGTATACATCCCAGATAAAAATCGTAGGCCAGAGAGGTGTGCAGTATTCTGAGATCATGTAATTGGGGGATTTCACCTGATCAGGAAGAGTAAGGTATGTTCCCTGAGGAACTGACAGATGAGCTGATGTGTGAAGGAATTAGTCAAGGAGGAGAATGGAAAAAAAAAAAAAAAAACACAGTTCAAATGAAAGGAGCAGTATGTTAAGAAGTTGTGTGTTGAGTGAAAATATGGTGAATGTGAATGGAGCAGAAATCATCAAAAATAGCCAGATTGTGTAGAATTTATTGACCATGTTAAGGAGTGTTGTAACATTTTCCCAAATGATGGTGAATTATTGCTTGAGGTGGGGAGTGAGGAAGGTGAAGATGGGCAGGGGATCCGTTCACCATACCTGATTAGGTTTGCATGTCTAGCATTTATTGACTCCTAGTTACTGAGCACCTCCTGTGCCCGTGCTGTGCTCCTGGATGCTTGGGACACATCAGTGAGTAAGGCAGAGTTAATATCCCTACTTTTGTAAAGCTTATGTTCTTTAAAGAGGTGGGAGAGTGACGGAGAACCTACTAAGACAGTTCTGTTGTCTGCCAGGGAAAATGAGTGAGCATGGTAAGCGGGTTTGTGTTGCAGCCTAAATGGCATGATCAGGGCAGGTCTCACTGAGAAAGTGACAGTCCTGAAGACTTGAAAGAAGTGGCGGGGGCGGAGTTGGTTGTGTAATGTTTGCAGCCAGCGCCCAGGCCCTCAATGGCAGCACGTGTCTAGTATTCTCAGAGCACCAGGACGCGAGTGGAGAGGGCAAGGGAAGAGTGGTATAGGAATGGGGGCGTGACATCATGTGCGGCCTTGCAGCCCACTGTAAAGACCTGTTTTTCACTGGGTGAGATGGAAAGCTCTTTCGGGTTTTACTCTTCCTGCAGTTTGGCAGTTGGATTCGAGGAAGACCAGAGTGTATGTGGGCAGGAGATGAGGCTGTTGCCTTCTTATAGGCTGCCTGGATCCTGCAGTGTGTTCTTTCTTATTCAGGCCTCCTTTCCACTTCATGTTCTGAATCTTTCTTCGTCCTCTGAACCTACTTTTCAGAACTTACCTAGTTGTGAATCCCTAAAGCTTGGGCACGTGCTGCAGATGTTTTCCGTGCAACCTCGGGATGAGTCTGTATGTGTTCCTAGCTGCATTAACTGTGTCTACACACCTACACACACACACACACGTTTCTAATGACTGGCCTATCCATAAATGGTGGACCCTGAAGGGTTTGAAACGACAACTATTTCCTACCAGAATTGAAATTGAATGTAATTCACTAAAATTATATCACAAAATTGGGGCATTATGAAGAATTGCTTGCAAATGGAAACTAGCTATGAATAAAACCTTTATATGCAGTTGACTCATGTTTGAGTCTCTCCAGTGCTTTATGTTGAACTTGAACTCTCCCCACCCATCCATTGTTAGAAGAATTTTAGAGGCATGCGGCCTGTGAGGAGGACTGGGATAGCCTCCCCGAGATCTCCAAACAGCTCCGCGTGGTTAGCATCTTACTGTTATTCAGAAACTGTTCGTCTGTTTTTCAGATGAGGCAGTTTGAGACCCCTGGGTTCTTTGTGGGCTTTTTTGGTTGGTTTTGTCAACAAAGGTACACTCCTGATGGGTTTGTGTCTGTGTTGGAGAGGATGATGTGTGGTCTCAAAACTGGGAAGTGCATATATAAACTAGACCATGTTCATATTTGAAACCTTTTAGTTCTTCTCATTGCACTTCGAACCAGACCCAGGTACCTTGCCGTGCCTGTCTTGTGCCCACTCATCCTTCACGCCTTGGACTTCGGGCACACTGGGCTTCTCAGTTTTGCATCTGCAGTTTCCCACCTCAGGGCCTTTGCACATGCTCTTCCCTCAATCTAGAAAGTTGTTCACTCAGCCTTCCTTTGCACGACTGGCTCCTTCTCATCATTCCAGCCTTAGCCTAAATATTTGGCTGTCAGAGAGGCCTTGGATACGTGTCTTATGTGTTTATGGAGCCTAAAGTAGGAACCCTGGTGTTCTCTGATAGCCTCCCTTTCCTTCATGGTATCTGTCACAGTTACCAACGATTGTCCTCTTTGCTTTACTTGGTTTGTGTCTGCACGGCCCAGGCAGCCTCTCCCAGGAAATGGTGAGTACCGGGACCTTAGGGCCACTGGCTCTGTTACCACTGAGGTGCATTCTTCCCATGTACAGTTTTCTCTGAAGACAGAAGACCTTTTTTGTAGGTCAGGACTCCTTTGAGGGTGTGAGGAAAGTGACAGGTAGAGAAAGAAACATAGAGTATTTGGTCTGTGAGTTCAGCAGATTGGCAGAACCACTAAGACCCACTCGTGAATTTTACCCACACGCTAGCATGCAGCTGGTTAGGGTACAGCTAGGAAGCAGAATCAGGAATCACTATGCCCTCCCCTGTGTCTTTATTTACAGTCTGGTCTGACTTAGGGCTTTTAATCGTTGGTCATGTTCGTAGTTGACTGCTTAAAGATACTCTATCAGATTGTGTCTGTCCAGTTTCTTCCTATCGTTTTTTTTTCTTTTTTTGAATTTTATTTTATTTTTTTATACAGCAGGTTCTTATTAGTTATCTATTTTATACATATTGGTGTACCTGTCGTTTTCTTTCACCCATCTTGGAGCTCACAGATTTCATCTCTTAGTTTTGAATCACACATCTTAACTCCTCTTGGATCCAGTAGAGTATCTTACAAATGGGAGGGGGAAAGGGCAGTAGAAGACTTTATGAAAAGCAGCTTACAAGCAGAAAGGACAGTCTGTAGCACCTACTGTAATATTCTGAGACTGAGGACAACCTTATGTTTCTTTTGGACCTGATGACAGCGTAGTACTTATATAGGTAATGCCATTGTTATGCTACTTTTCACCCAGCCTCAACTTGTGAGATCAAAGATACTTTTTATTTTTAGATGTACTTATACAACTACATGGTACTAAGTATTGGGGGGTGGGATGTAATTTAGTATATTTACTTCCTTCTCTTTACTAGTATTTATTTGGTGGAATTTCTTCAGTAGTTTTCACATGTCTGAACACATACCATGTGAAGTATGGGAGTAGACACCCATTACCCGTATGGTAGAGCTTGCTAACAGATAGACACGTGTTTTTCTGTGTGTCTTTTTTTACGTGGAATTGCCAATCCTTGATCATTTGTAATAATGACTTTTGATTCTTATAGGAGATAGAGTGCTTTATTTTTTTATTAGATCTTTATTGGAGTATAATTGCTTCACAATACTGTGTTAGTTTCTGTTGCACAACAAAGCGAATCAGCCATATGGAGCGCTTTATTTTGATAAGAGGAGATTTAGCCAGTTTTGCACAGTGTGGATTTTTCTATCCATTTACTTGACAGCTAAGGAATATTTATTTGGTATCAAAGAGTTTAAGCAGTGTATATTAAGTATCTAATGATAGTTCCTGGTTAGGAATATAAAAAACGAATAAGACATGGTCTCTATTTTTTAGTACTACAATCTGGTTGGAGAGATAAGACATGAATAGAATACAAGCAGTTCTAAGTCACTGTGTGACATACTGTTAAAGAGGTACAGGTTGAGTATTTGGAGTCCAGAAAAGGGAGGGAACTCCTTTCTGGCTGGGTGATCAGAGAATATTTAAGGAGGAAGTATATTTTTTAAGGAATTCCCTGAAAGGTGGATTAGGAAAGAAGAAGAGAACATTTATCAGGAGGAGGAAAATAGCATAAACGAGGCACAGCAGTAGAAAAACAAAAGGCTTCATAATTAAGATTGAAACTGAACTTTTCTTCTTTTTTTTAATTGAAGTACAGCTGATTTACAATGCTTTAATTTCTGCTGCACAGCAAAGTGATTCAGTTATACATATATACATTCTTTAATTTTTTTTTCCATTATGGTTTACCATAGGATATTAAATATTGTTCCCTATGCTATATAGCAGGATCTTGTTGTTTATCCATTCTATATATAATGGTTTGCATCTGCTAATCCCAGCCTTCCACTCCATCCCTCCCGCAACTCTCTCCTCCTTGGCAACCACAAGTCTGTTCTCTGTGTTCATGAGTCTGTTTCTGTTTCTTAGATAGGTTCATTTGTGTCATATTTTATATTCCACATATAAGTGATATCATATGGTATTTGTCTTTCTCTTTATGACTTACTTTACTTAGTATGATAATCTCAAGTTGCATCCATGTTGCTGTAAATGACATTATTTTGTGCTTTTTTATGACTGAGTACTATTCCATCGTATCTGTGTACCACATCTTCTTTATCCATTCATCTGTTGATGGACACTTAGGTTGCTTCCATGTCTTGGCTATTGTGAATAGTGCTGCTATGAACATAGGGGTGCATGTGTCTTTTTGAATTAGAGTTTTGTCTGGATATGTGCCCAGGAGTGGGATTGCTGGGTCGTATGGTAGTTCTATTTTTAGTTTCTTGAGGACCCTCCATACTGTTCTCCACAGTGGCTGCACCAACTTACATTCCCACCAACAGTGCAGGAGGGTTTCCTTTTTCTCCACACCCTCTCCAGCATTTTTATTTGTAGACTTTTTAGTGTTGGCCGTTGTGACAGATGTGAGGTGGTACCTCAGTGTAGTTTTGATTTGCACTTCTCTAATAATTAGAAATCTGAATTAACATTTTATACCATTCCTAGAAAGTCAGCTGGGCCTGACCGTCTATGTCGAGCTTTAAATAGATTTACATGCTTGGGTTTGGGAGGCGGTGGGGGTGACGCTCCAGACAGACCAGATACAAGCCATTTTGGATACCGATCCATTGATCTCGTTTATCGAGAACTTGCTGATGTTCGGTTATTATTGTAAACGTTACTTCCTTTGCAACGTCCCTGTTGTTGCGGCAAAACATGTTTGTTTTGTCTGGTTTTCACAGCCTTTGGTTTTATGGATATTGGTAGTTACGTTTTCTTAATATCTGTGTGAACTGATGCCCAGTTTTTTGGTGGACAAAATTGGGTTCATTGCTAGTGAGCCAGAAAATTATCACTTAACACAGGGAGGCTTTTATTAGTCTTCAGGTCACCAATTTCTACCTGTTAAGACAAATAAATGCAGTTTCTACTACTATGATGAATTGTACTTATCTAGTTGTTAGGAGTGTTCCCTGCAGGTGAAAGTGTTGAAGCTGCAAGTACCCCTCTCGGGGCGCTCTTGGCTGTGCAGGGTACTGGCAACGCGAAGGTGGATGGGCCCTGTTCTCGCTGAATTAACTCATGGCTATAGAAGGACGTTTCTAGGCTTTTCCTAGATAACTCATCACAGATGATGGGACTGCTTTAATTCATTTTTACAGATGTTTGAATATTTAAAAATACGTTATAGCTTGTTGTAGAATCGATGAGGCTTATTACGGATGTGGGGCCTTCTCTGTTGAGTGCTGGCCGTTTGCAGGACACAGGCTGGTAGCCTGGTAGCTGGAGAGGCCGGGGACGGTGTGGATCAGTGTGAAGAGGATGAGTGGCTCTGTTAGAGCTGTGTTAGGAAGTAAGGAACACGAACCGTAATTAGGGTAAAATCAAAGTAAGGTGCAGAAAGGAAAGAGGTAGAGTCGGGGTTGCTCTTTAAGCATTATCAAATATTTGTCCAGTGCTGATCAGGTAGTAGGCAGTGATGCATTGTGCTGTGTGAAATGGAAAAAATATGTCTTAATGGAGCTTACCTTCTTATAAACATACTCAGGCATCCTTGTTCAGAAGCTAAAGGATTGAAAGTGACTAAAGTAAAACTTTTTGTGGAGATATTTTTTAATGTAGCCTTCTAACATTTTTTATTTTTTGCATTTTTTTAGAAAATGGCTCCAAAGGGTAAATGAAGCGGGAAAAATACATAGATGCAGCATTGCGTGCAGCCTCTCCAGATGTTCGAGGATAATATTCCAGAGAGAAGTTGATTCCCTTGGATTAGGTAACTAGTCAGAATGAAGAAGATTAGTCTTAAAACCTTCCGGAAATCTTTCAACTTGAATAAAAGTAAAGAAGAAGCGGATTTTATGGTTGTACAACAACCGTCACTAGCCAGTGACTTTGGAAAAGAGGATTCCTTATTTGGTAGCTGCTATGGGAAAGATATAGCCAGCTGTGATCTCAACAGTGAAGATGAAAAAGGCGGAAAGAGTAGATCAAAAAGTGAAAGCCTAATGGGTACGTTGAAAAGACGGCTGTCTGCGAAACAGAAGCCGAAGGGCAAGGGCGGCGCGCCCTCCGGGGGCTCCGCGGACGAGGACACCTTCTCCTCCTCCTCGGCCCCCATCGTCTTCAAGGACGTGAGGGCGCAGAGGCCCATGAGGTCCACCTCGCTGCGCAGCCACCACTACAGCCCCACGCCGTGGCCCCTGCGCCCCACCGCGTCGGAGGAGACGTGCATCAAGATGGAGGTGAGGGTCAAGGCCCTGGTCCACTCGCCTGGCCCGGGCCCGGCCCTGAACGGCGTGCGCAAGGACTTCCACGACCTCCAGGCCGACACCGCGTGCCAAGAACAGACGAACTCGCTCAAGAGTTCTGAGTCTCAGGATGGGGACCTGCATCTCCACCTGGAAGAACATGTGCCTGTCGTTATCGGACTCGTGCCTCAGGACTACATTCAGTACACTGTGCCTTTGGAGGAGGGGATGTACCCTCTGGAAGGACCGCGCGGCTATTGTCTGGACGGCTCCTCCCCCATGGAAGTCTCCGCGGTCCCTCCTCCAGTGGGAGGGGGCTCCTTCCCCGAAGACGAGAATCAGGTAGACCCGGACCTCGTGGTGGCCCCAGAGATCTTCGTGGACCAGTCGGTGAACGGCTTGCTGATCGGCACCACGGGAGTCGTGCTGCAGAGCCCGAGGGCGAGTCCCGACG
The DNA here is from genome assembly GCF_937001465.1 of Orcinus orca. Taxonomy (NCBI): domain Eukaryota; kingdom Metazoa; phylum Chordata; class Mammalia; order Artiodactyla; family Delphinidae; genus Orcinus; species Orcinus orca. The sequence goes on along the minus strand of NC_064573.1, from coordinate 7,165,852 downwards.
ACGCCCCGCCACTCTCACCATTGCTACCTCCCCTGCAGACGAATCAGATCCAAAGGAACTTCGGCGGGCTCGCCGGCTCCGACGCCCACGTGGCCGAAAGTATGCGCTGTCACTTGAATTTCGATCCTAACTCTGCCCCCGGGGTTGCCAGAGTTTATGACTCAGTGCAGAGTAGTGGTCCCATGGTCGTGACAAGCCTTACGGAGGAGCTGAAGAAACTTGCGAAACAGGGATGGTACTGGGGCCCCATCACTCGCTGGGAGGCAGAAGGGAAGCTGGCCAATGTGCCGGATGGCTCTTTCCTCGTTCGGGACAGTTCTGACGACCGCTACCTTTTAAGCTTGAGCTTCCGCTCGCACGGCAAGACCCTTCACACTAGAATCGAACATTCAAATGGTAGGTTTAGCTTTTATGAACAGCCGGACGTGGAAGGACACACGTCTATCGTGGACCTGATCGAGCACTCAGTCAGGGACTCCGAGAACGGGGCCTTCTGTTACTCCCGGTCTCGCCTGCCGGGCTCGGCCACCTACCCCGTCAGGCTGACCAACCCCGTGTCGCGCTTCATGCAGGTGCGCTCCCTGCAGTACCTGTGCCGGTTCGTCATCCGTCAGTACACCAGAATAGACCTGATTCAGAAGCTGCCTCTGCCAAACAAAATGAAGGATTATTTACAGGAGAAGCACTACTGAGAGGCTCTGAGAACCCTGCGTCTTGCACTTGGGGAGGAAGGAAAAGAGATTGGAATACAGTTTACAGACTTTCCATTGCTATCAAAATCTTTTGCTGCCATACTGTTTCAGTTTTATGTGTAAAAGAGTAACCAGTTCGTTTAGGGGTGGGCAAGTGTCGGCAAGGTGTCTTGGGTTTACTTTGGTTCTTTAAAAAGGGAAGTCTTGAGCTTTTAGAAGAGTGAACTATCTTCCATCAGTGTGCAGAATAATCACAATGTGAATTAATCAGATTCTCCTTACCCACCCCGCCCCCAGTCCTTTGCTGCTATCCACTGTGATTTTTATGCATTAAAAGCACATTTCATGTGTATTCAATCCTAAGTAAAGTTAAATGAAACTTATAGAATGAACATTGTTATGTCTCTTTCAATGGCCCGTTTTCAAAGATAGTGTTGAGTAAACATAGCCGTGTGATAAGTCACAGAGGTCACACCTACACTGAAAATGATTTTTAATTTCATACTTCAGAAGGATTTATTTAGAATTATGAACTGACATAATCTTGGGTAATGGAACAGAGATCTGCTACATATCTTTTACAACATTCAGTTCTAAATTATTTTAAGGTTGTGCTGTTATGTTGGTTGTGAGAAGTTGGACTTTTCTGTTGCCTTCATTTTCATCTTGTGGTTTGTCTGTTTTAATAAATGGCCTTACAGAATTGTAAAGAAATGTATACCACCAATTTAGAAATTGTTGCCTTTTCTGTCATTAAACTCTGGTACAAATTGGCATAACATATAAAGACCTAATGGAACTAGAACTATTAAAGAAATACTAGATGATCATAGTTTCCGGTGTTAAGCAGTTTTATTGTTATCTGTACTTTCCTTTGGTAAAATGTTTTATCTGTGATTTCTTTAGCTTAGTCAACATTTTCTTGGGTGAACTTGATGTAGAAATGATTTTCATAAATGGACTAGATCCTCTTGCAACATAAAGTTTATATAAAGTTTTAAATTGATTTGAATAGAAAGAAAACACTGTTTTAAAGTTGGGTTTATATTTTTCTTTTATGCAGTCACTATTGAGATGTGCTAGATTTGACCCTTCCTTCCCCCCCACCAAAAAAACAAAAACAAAAAACCAAAAAAACCCAGTGACTTGAGTTGACAAACTGTGGAGATTGTGGAGCACCATGTAAGAACAATATTAAAACCCAATCAGGTGTATGGAAGTGTTTGCCTACCGTATATACTGACCTTTAAAAATAGGTTTTCTATTTGTTTCTTTTTAAGTCCTTAGTAAATTGACATCATTAGTCTTTTCATCTCCTCTGAGTCAGTCCTTTGGGCGGGGGTGGAGTATGTTACCTCCAATACTTTTTATTTTGAAATGCAGTGTTTATTTACTGCATGATTCTTTAGTGTTTCAGAATTGCTCCATCCAGAAGATGTTTCTAGCTACATAACTTTAAAGGAAATGTTTCCCTCTCAGACGAAGCATGTAATTTAAGATATTTCTTCCTTTGTCCCTCGGTTTTCCTATCTCTTACCCCCATTTAAAAACAAGAGTAAAGGTCTCAGATCAAATGTAATAGCGTTGTCATTCAGACGTAAACAGTATCCCCATTTTTTTCTCTCTTTGTTTTTTAGAGTCAACTGAGAATTACCAAGAAAAGGCACAATGCCATAGTATCTGTTATGATATTTTGACTTAAAGGGGAAAAGGTACTTAATTTTGGTGGAATGTTTGATTGTACCTTGTGACAAAGACTCCTCTTTCATTTTCTGATATGTTTTCACCTAATAAGATGGAATATGGAGTATACTGTAATAATATAATTTAAGTGTTCATTGTAAGCTATTTGGATTAAGAACTATTACAGAGTTGTAAACTTATCAAATTAATGCAAGACATTTAAACTATTTTTTTGCAAAACTATTTATTTTTAAACAATTTAAAATATATCTAGGGTGAGTTAAAAGTCCCTGTGCATCTATATTAGATGGCAGGTATTGTCACAGAGTCACTGTGTATTAATAATAAATGTTGAGATGGCTTCTCCATGTTTCTAGAAGCATTTACATGTACTCTTTGTGAGATCATGGTGCACAGAGGTCTTTGGACTGCCCTGAACCCCATCTTAATGTGGGCGTAGCCTGTTCCCCACGCCTTCCTCATGATACCATGTGTTTAAGATCTAGCCATTTGGTTTCAAGTTAAGATCATTCTGATTTCCATATAAATGGTTTTAAAATTGTATTTTGTGTTTTTATGGAGGGCAAGTCTTGATACTGTTCTAATTCAGAAAGCCAATCTTTAATGTGCTTTTTTATGTTCATAATATAAAATACTTTTAAGTAAAATGCCCTATTCTAATCCAATTTCAAATTGCTAGGGTCTGATAGTGTATCAGTAAAAATAAAAATATTTGCCAAGAAGTTATTTACAGAGAAAGGAGTGTTGCAATATTTTCTGCTTTTGTTTAAAGAGAACCATTTGGCATATAGGCAGTACAACATAATGTGAAAGACTGGCTTTGTAGGGTAGTAAAACAGTCTGGTTAAAATTGGAAAGGGGAAAAAGAGAAATCATCCTGTAGTTTTGTCTAGGTAGCATTTGGGTGAATTTCTGGATTCTGTTGAATGGTAGCGTAGATGACATGGGCACTACCTGTAAGTCATTTCTTAAATATGTGTTTCTGAAAATCTGAGCTCAAGGCAAGAAAAAGAAGACAAGAAAGCTGTATCTTTTTGCCATAATAAATGAATCAGAGTTGCTTTTTATCAAATATCTCGTCACAGAAACATGATGGAGGCCAGAAGCTATTTCCAGTGTTACTAGGACACTATTATGCAATTTTACAAATAATAAGAAAGCATAGAAAGTACTTGAAAAAGTCTCTTTCTCTTTCTAAGGAAAACTGTTCTGTTTGGTGCAATAATGTGAAAATTTTGGAAGGTCAAAAAATATCACAGGAAACGATCATAGAACTAAAAATAGTTTTTAAGGAAACCAGCTACACAGGGCAACCATCTTGCTGTTAAAGAAAATCATGTGCCAAAAGGCTATATCACTGGCATATAGGAAATAAAACCCAAGTATATACACATGATAATTTCTGAGCCAGTATTACTGAAACAGGATAAAAGTTACTGAAATCTTAGGTAGGTTATATGCAGTGTCTCTACTAGTGCTACCAGTCTGAATATCTTTCTTAACAATGCTTTCAGAAATGCCAATTTTGATCATTGTACATTTCACATTGTATATGAGAGATACTTGCTTTATGAATGATTCAAAGTAACGTATTTTAAATGTTCATGGCTTTTCATCGAATGCGAAGTCGTAATTTGAAAATGAAATCATGCTACCAGCAATAGACAGTTTTGTTGAAAACTCTAATAAGGAACAGTCGCCAGTTCCGTAAATAACTTTAAAATTCTAGAATAAAGTACTGGTACGCTAGTAATCACAAATTCGGTTTCTTTTAATACTTTTTTAATCCTGTAAAGATTTTTTATAAACATCCTTTTTTATTAATCAGTTAAAACATGGCGAATGTGTAGCTGCCGTTTCTGAAAAGTGATCCAAACTCTACATCCAGAGGTGATGAAAAATTCTTATAGAATTTTGTAATAAGTATACATGTTGGGTTCAAGAAATTTTATAGTCGTTGGAGTGCCATGGAATTAATACTTGCAATCCAGATTGCTGTAGTTTACACTTTTCTGTATGTTTCGAATCAGGTGTGTACCATTTGTACTGAGAACACCACAGAATGAATTATCCAAAGTCCATTGATTTTAATACGTGTTTTGGTTTGTAAACAAATTAGAGTAATTTCTTGCACATTTTTGGAAATTAATCGTATAAAGAATTTATGTATCTGCTTCTAGATACAGTGTGTAAATAAAAATTTCGTTCACAAGGTCTGCCTTGCAGTCTATTTAATAACGAGATGCAGAGTTGGATTTTAATTAGTATAGGGTTAACTAGATAATTTCTGGATGTCCCATAAACTGGGCAGTTACTGGAGGGCAGGTACCAACAAATTTTAGTAAAACAGCAAAAGTGAAATGGTGGCATAGGAGACATCCAACAAATTAGGAATTAGTCAATGTTGCTGATATCCTAGAGCCTTCAATACAAAAGCTGGAGTGAGTTGGCGGAACATTTGCAAAGCAAAGACTAATTAAAATAGACACAGTAATAAAACCTCATTAAAAGAATGTTAGGCCTAATGGTAAAATGTTTGGATTGTGACATTTGAAAAAATATGTCCCTTATTACTTAATGGTATTTTCATAGATATAGAACCAGGTTATCAAAATAGTGCTTTGTGTAGAAGTCATTTAGAAATCCCTTCATAGGCAGGAATGATTTCTCATAGCCCCTGAATTTCATTATATGCTTTTAAAGTTCTTAAACACCATATTGGGTTAAATGTTCTTTCGCGTTTTGTTGTTCTATTACTTTTTAACAAGTCTTTTATCATAGCTGATACAAAGATAAATTTTTAAATGACCTTGTTCAGAATATATCACAAATTTTGTCTTTCGTAGACTCCAAATAACGTCACGTTCTAACCACATTTTCCAGAACTGGTATCAATTGACAGCATTGATTCTAATGTCAGACTTTGCTGATCGTGGTGCTAATGAAATATGAAATTAAGGAAAGAGAATGGTCAGGCCTCAAGAACTATGTAGAAGTATAGACTTCACGAACTTACACCCTAGCCAAATAAACAGATTCTTACTCATTCAACAAGAGAGCAAAACTTGCTGTCCAGTATGAGATGACTTGCTGAGAACATTGGGTCCACCTCAGAGCGTCCTAATTGATTATCATGCTGACCATAGTCAATTTCTCGTACTGCCTGCCACCTCACCTTTAAATTTTTTTTTTTAACCTCACAGATTTTACTTATTCTTTTACTAGACCTTCAACTTTCTGAGTCAAAAATATTTTAACCTTTATTTCACTTCAATTTAGTCCTTATTGTCTGCTATTTTAACCTCCAATCTCGTTTTCTTTTTTCTTTCAACTCTTTAGCTTCATTTAAACTTCATTATTTTTTAAAACATTTCCTTTAATTCTTTTAGTTTATTCGTATTCCAGTCTCCAGTTTTAAGGGCTTCCCAACCTTCTGAAACATCTTTTTTAAAAAAATTGACTAGTGTTTGTTCTTCCTGCTCTTTTTGCATGACTTGTCTTGCGAACGGATATTTCTGCCTCAGCTTCTTTGTTCCCACCATCCCCGTCCGCCTTCCCCAAGCCTCCTTCCCAGAGTCCAGGGCCTCCTGTTAACACCAGGGCCTGACACTGACAAAGAACCCAGTAGGAGTGGGTGTCTGCGTTAAGCATCCATTTCTGAGCACAGCTGAATTTTGTAGCCAGACTCCTGGAGTTTTGTTTTAAATTGCATTTTCCCTACTTAATACCAGGCAGCCTCACCACCTCTTCCAGAAGGGTTGGAGGAGGGTCCTCCTGGGAGAGGCTCCTTCAGACTGTAAAAGCCAAGGAGAAGCTGACCAGAGCTGGGATTATTTTGATAAGGTTTATGAACAGGGCCAGTTGCCTTTGCCTAGAGGTCATTTTGGGCCATCAAATTCTGTCCTTGGTAACTTGCTTGCAAATAAAGGGTCCATCTTAAGTTGAAAAGAAGACTCTTTTTGATCATGAGCCATGGATTACCCCACACCAAGGCAGTTTTAGGAAGCACAGATTGTTTTAGGAAGCTAGCTTTTTCTGGTCTCTCACTTTGTTCTGTAAGTCTAATAGACACTAGCTTTTGATAACACCAGCCTAGGTCACAAGTGAAGTTGTATAATGTTCTCTTAAATACATGGAATTCCATCCTAGAATCACATTGAAGAGAACCTCCCTTCCTTTGTGTAAATAATCTGGCCTCTTGTGCCATTCCACCCCAACAGCTTTAAGAGGTAGTGTCTCTGGTCCTCTCCATTGAGAACTGTCACTCTGAAGCCACCTGCTCACCTAATGCCTTTGTCACAGCCCACTTCTCACTGTAGTCCTTGACACACTGTTCTCTTGTGGCTGGCAACTGGTGAGCGCCATTTGGCCCTAAGTATTACCAGCCTAACAGTGACTATTCGGTGTGACACTTGCCTGGAAAACCAATAGATGTATATCTTTAAATGCAGAAGAATCCATTTCCCTGCAAAAACCGGGGGTTCTCCGGGAGTCTACTTAGTAGAATCGACAGATGAAACCAGAGAGCTGGATTTTACACCATTCATTTTTTAATTATAATAGAAAACACGTTGTGAAAATACATATACTGCTAATAACCTAACATATGTTTCATATCCTCATAAGAGCCCTATGCAAGGCAGGCACTTGAGGGTCATAAAAAAGGAAACTGAGGCAGAGGTAAACTTCCCCAAAGCCACAAAGAACCCAGTTTTAAACTCATACGGTCAGGCTCCGAAATCTATGTGCTCATCCCATGTGATATACTTCCTTTCTTCAGGGTTTTCTATTATTTAAAGCGTTTCTATCTGTGATTGTCAGGGGAAAGAACTGTAGCAGAAGCAAGTGAGTGACCGACTGTCTTCTCCTCTAGGGGACTACTCTGTAGTTTAAACAACTTACGGAGGCCTAACTGGTGGAGTATCTGGGGGGCTTCATATGCTATTGCGGAGGAAGGGGATCACTGCTTTCCCTTGTATGGCCTCGTCAAGTTTCTTAGAACTACCTAATATGCTAATACAGGAACAAGATTCAGTGAAATGGAACTCTTCGGAGGACTTCTCCACATGTTTGGTGCATGAGGAAAAGTGTTAATTCTGCTTTTTTTTGCTAATGAATTTGATCAGATTGCCTGAGACATTCATTGTGCCCTGTTATACTAGGAGCCATGGTTTTTTGCTTTATAGCAGAAGAAAGACTCCACCCTTTCTCTTTCATTTCCTATACCCATGCTTGGCCAACTCACTTCCACACCCTGAGCAAAAACTTCCTTCCAAAAGAAGTTCTAACTATACTTCCACCCTATGTTCAGCTTCTCTGCCCATACCTAAATGAGTAGAAAAATTAACCACCCGTGTTCATATGATAATTATGATCAATCTAAGTGAAATTCCCCTCCATACTTCTGGGAAATAGTGATTTATATTATACACAGCTCAGTACCATTAAAACAAATACTCTTTTCATTATAGACTTGGAATCATTGTCCTAAACTCTATCAGCGCATATGATTAGCCTGAAAAGTTTAGAGAATTAGGTGAAAGTAGCTAAATTCTATTTAAAATGAATTTTAGTGTTTCTCATAGTGCAAGTCTGAGAGCAATGAATTCTCTTATTTTTTGTTTAACTGAAATATCTTTATTTTACCCCTTTTTTGAAAGATATTTCCACTAGATGTAGAATTCTGGGCTGACTGTATTTTTCTCCTTACGCACTTTAAAAACACCATTCCATTGTCTTCAGGGCCCCAATGTTGCTGATGAGAAATTAGCCATCATTTGTATTATTGTTCCTCTGTCAATTTTGTGTAATCCTCTGACCCCCAGCAGCTTTTAAGATTTTTCTCTTTCTCTTTATTAATAATTTTTTATTTTATCTTTTTGATTTTTCTCTGTATTTTTATTTTTCAGTAGTCTGATTATGAGGTACTGAGTTGTGTGTTTCTCTTTGTATTTATCCTGCTCGGGATGTATTGGGCTTCTTGGATCTGTAAGTCATGTCTTTCACCAACTTTAGGAAATTTTTGTTAAGTTATTTATTTAAATACTTTCTGTCCCTTTCTTGCTGTCCTCTCCCTGTAGGATTCCAATTTCATGTGTGTTAGACTGCTTGATATTTTCCGAAATATCATTGAGGCTCTTTATTTGCTCAACCATTTTTCTCTCAGTGCTTCAGATTGTATAATTTCTCTTGCTGGAGCTTTAAATTAGTTAATCCTTACATCTGCAATCTCCAGGTTATTGTTAAGCCCATCATTTATTTATTTGGCTGCACCAGGTCTTAGTTATGGTATGTGGAATCTTTGCAGCAGCATGTGGGATCTAGTTCCCTGACCAGGGATTGAACCCAGCCCCCCTGCATTGGGTGTGTGGAGTCTTAACCAGTGGACCACCAGGGAAGTCCCTACACTGAGGTTTTTTTTTTTTTTCTTAAACATCTTTATTGGAGTATAATTGCTTTACAATGTGTTAGTTTCTGCTGTATAACAAAGTGAATCAGCTATATGTATACATATATCCCCATATCCCTTCCCTCTTGCGTCTCCCTCCCACCCTCCCTATCCCACCTGTCTAGGTGGTCACAAAGCACCGAGCTGATCTCCCTGTGCTATGCGGCTGCTTCCCACTAGCTATCTATTTTACATTTGGTAGTGTATATATGTCCATGCCACTCTCTCACTTCGTCCCAGCTTACCCTTCCCCCTCCCCGTGTCCTCAAGTCCACTTTCTACATCTGTGTCTTTATTCCTGTCATGCCCCTAGGTTCATCAGAACCTTTTTTTTTCTTTTTTAGATTCCATATATATGTGTTGGCATATGGTATGTGTTTTTCTCTTTCTGACTTACTTCACTCTATATGACAGACTCTAGGTCCATCCACCACACTGCAGATAACTCAGTTTCATTTCTTTTAACTCAATTTTGTTTCTTTTATGGCTGAGTAATATTCCATTGTATATATGTGCCACATCTTCTTTATCCATTCATCTGTCGATGGACACTTAGGTTGCTTCCAGCTACACTGAGTTTTGACAGAGATCAAAGAAAATGTGAAAACCCTCTCAGAATAAAGTCATCTCATTAAGATGAGAACAGAGAGGAGGTTATCAGAATTTTACTACTGGTTTTACTGCATTTTAACTTTAATAAATATTGCCTAAACTAAAACACTTTAAAAATTCTAAAGTATCTTTTTTTTTTTTTTTTTTTTTTTTTTGGCGGTACGTGGGCCTCTCACTGCTGCGGCCTCTCCCGTTGCGGAGCACAGGCTCCGGAGGCACAGGCTCAGCGGCCATGGCTCATGGGCCCAGCCACTCCGCGGCATGTGGGATCTTCCTGGACCGGGGCACGAACCCGCGTCCCCTGCATCGGCAGGCGGATTCCCAACCACTGCACCACCAGGGAAGCCTAAAAATTCTAAAGTATCTTATTAAAAATAACTTTAATCTTTCGATAGTTAATAATTTTTTTAAAAATTAATTAATTAATTAATTTATATTTTGCCGCATTGGGTCTTCGTTGCTGTGCACAGGCTTTCTCTAGTTGCAGCGAGCAGGGGCTACTGTTCGTTGTGGTACACGGGCTTCTCATTGTGGTGGCTTCTCTTGTTGCAGAGCATCGGCTCTAGATGTGTGGGCTTCAGTAGTTGTGACACATGGGCTTCAGTAGTTGTGGCTCGTGGGCTTTAGAGCACAGTCTCAGTAGTTGTGGCACACAGGCTTAGTTGCTTCGTGGCATGTGGGATCTTCCAGGACCAGGACTCGAACCCGTGTCCCCTGAATTGGCAGGTGGATTTTTAACCAGTGTGCCACCAGGGAAACCCATTGACAGTTAATAGACAAACTCAATCCCTAACCAAGATTACTTTTTCCGCCTTTCATCATCAGTAGATGAATTTACTCTGGATGGAAAACATCCTGGGATTAATTTGCTTTTACTCTGCTCTTGCCACCCCCATCCCTGGAGTCTTCTAACCCTAACTCCGCCTTTTTGCCTTTCCAGAAACAACATTTTTATTCATTCTATATTGACTTGTGCATGATGTACAGTATCTAACAAAATTCCCTTTTGAAAACGAGAATTGATTTTGGGGGAGAGGTAGAGATTCATTTCTAAAACATTTCCTCCATGTGAAAAGATTAAAGGTAAAAGGAAATCTCAGTTGCTGAAATGATTCCATGAAAGGTTAAAATCTACACCCTCTTTTCCTTCTTTTGGTACAGCACTGCCTTTCCTTATAGGTCTCCAAATGAAGCATTTTAATGAAAAAAATGTGACAAAGCACAAGACAAAAATATACATCAATACTTTTCTCTGCTGTGACCTCGGGGCTCTCAATAAAGTGTGCTTGCATGTCCCTCAGTAACTTTCAAAATGATTTTTTCACGGCTTTGATCACTTTCTGAACTGGTTTCTTGGTTTCAGGCGGTGGTCTCATTTTCACATGAGAATGCTTCTTCAAGAAGTAACAAGGTTGAGAAACCAAACTTTGATCTATGTCCTTTGATTATGGAAAAAATACGAATGTAATTCACTTATTGGAAACCATGTAATTTTTAGAGCCTTCAGTTGAGAAGCACAGCTAAGGCGTGGTATGTAGAAGTTTATATTTATGCCTTCAAGGTCTCACTCAAATCCTGACTACTTATTTCCCCGGTAATGATGGTTGATGGTTGGTTTTGATTGCTTTAAAAGTGATTTCATTTTCTTTCTTTTTTTGGTCTGCTTCTGAGGAAGTAGTTTTTCACTGTTTAGAACTTAAAGACAATTGGTGGAATCCAGAAATTCGGCAAATGCCAACTAGAAAGGGAAGTCTGAACTTGAGTTTTTAGAACAATTTGAACCAGATATTGATTTTTTTTCTTCTTTACATATTGAAATACCTACACATTTATATTATTTCTAGTCATTTGTGGTTTTTCAGGCTATGTGCATTTGCCGTGTGATGGGAAGATACGTTTGCCGTGGGATGAGAAGATTAAATGTTAATTCTGCATTTAACTAAATTAATAATTTAATTAATATGAGTTATTAGCTCAAGGGCACGAAAGAGTTCATCTAAGTACATTAAATATGTAACATTTATCAACTACTAAATTGCTAACCTTCATCATTAATTGATAGCATTTTGGATTTAACCTTTTTGTTAACCTGCTTCAGTTGAAAGGATTTCTCTATAGGAACTGGGTGATAAAACTGTAACAGGGTGGGAATATATTTCTATTGTTTTCAGAGGAAGTTGAAGTGTAAGAGGGCTAAATGTTCAAATAACTCAAAACTCTTAGTAAAACTCTGGGTAAAAGAAATAAATGTACTGTACTTACGTTTTTCAGCTTCCATTTCCATGTTAGCCTTAGGCTAAAAATTCAGTTTTAGTATCATAATGTTTGTTCCTATTCAGAGCTTGTGGTAGAAATGAATATGCTTAGACCCAGAGATTGAATATATATTAATCTGTTTGAATTTTAGTATAAATTTTTCAGATGCATTTCTCAGCAACTTACAGCTTAGTAAATTTTATTTTTCATCTAAATAAATTACAGGATAAAGTTCTGGAGCAAATTTCCTAATAGTCTAGGTCTTACATCATACTGAATCAGATATTGTATGTTCATAGCTCTCATTTTAGCAATTAATCATAGACTGCTTAACTGTTCACTGTGTAGCTGTCTGGGCTCCACAAAGAGATTATAAAAACCCAGAAATTAAGGTTATAACATTGCCATAGTATTCAGCATCTAGGACATGATGACTTTCATTAAAATTTTACTAAAATTAATAATAATTTTCTTTAGTAGGCATGTATGCCAAAATTGTTCACAATAAAGAGAAGGGTGATTAGAAAATTATTGAAGTCTTTCTTTCCTTCATTATCTTGAATCCTTAAAATCATCTTTATCTTAAAATCCTTAAATATCATGAATCTTTTCTATCTATAATGTACATATAAATCTTAAATTTTTCATATCTTGCAAACAGGAACATATATGTTTCCAATATAAATTTTAAAATGAAAAATAAGAAAGGAAAATTGTAATCATTGATGATTATATTTGAGTATTCTAGAATCTAGAGAAATTTAGGTTATTGAACATCAGAATCACAGAGAGGCCATTGAACCACTTTTCCTACTGTTCTATTAGGTGGAAGGAGGAGGTGTTACAGGAGAAAGAAATAGCTAAAGCTCTTTTTTTTCTATAAAAAGTAAATAAAGGGTGAAAAGTAAAAAATAAGGAGAGAGTAAGAAAGCTAGGTTTTTTATTTCTCTCTACATTTTGGGTCCCACATTTCCAGAAAGAGATAATTCTTTAAAACAGTAGTCCTCAAATGGCGTTAAGTATATAAAAGTCTAGAGGTTAAGTACGTGAAAACTATTTTAAAATATGGAAGCATAGATATTTCAGGGAGTCATTTCCCAGATTGTCAAGTACTATGTCTGTTGTTTTCTAAAACTGATCTTCTTGAGAGCATGCTGTGGTGGAGGTGTCATTCTGGGTAACTCCTTCAAAACTGTCCTTCTCTGTTATTCCATAATTACAAGATGCCATATAGACCACTCTCTACATGATTGTCTCTCAAATCTCAATGTCATTTTGGAGACAGGGAGGAAGATTTACAACCCAGTATACTATATAGAGCCTAAACACTAAACAAATATGAGGGTAGAATAAAAATATTTTAAGACATGCAAGCTAAACAAAATCATGCACCTTTTCTCAGAGAGCTACTGGAGCATGTGCTCCAACAAAAAAGAGGGAGTAAAAGGGACAGTTAATCATCAGCATAGGAGAAATGTGAAGGGAATCCTGGAAGTGATACCAAAAGAATATCTCCAGGTCATTAGCTATAATAGATTCGAGAACAATCAATCTAAGTTTAAGTGAAAGGGCATAAGGCCAAGGAGAGGTATTTTCAAGAAAAGAAAAAAAATTACTAGATTTTCTGCTGTGTTTGAATGTACTGAGAAATGATTCCCAATTTTGATGAGAACCTCAAAGATGATTGATACATAGAAATTTAAGTGAATGAAAGAAATGATATATATGTAAGAAAGAAAAAATAATCATAGCATAATATCTATTTTAGTTATAAAAATATTTACATGCTTATAATAATCTAAACACCTGGATAATGATTTAACCAAAAATTGGGTAGAATATTTGGTTAACTCATTGGGAAATTTGTAGAATGGGGAAAGGAGGAGGGTGTATGTATGTGAATGTGTGGGCACATAAAAGAGTTAAATCTTTATCTTAATGTTAAAGCTCAAACAAGAAATCCAGAAATAATAATATACACTAGTAAAATAATTTTAAAAAGACTTTGGGATTGGGATGGGGAGTAGTGAGTGTGATAGGTAGATGCCCCAAAGATGTTCAGGTCCTTATCCCCAGAACACGTGAATATGTTAAGTAACATGGCAAGAGGGACTTTCCAGATGTGTTTCTTTTCTTTTCTTTCTTTCTTTTTTTTATGCTTTGGGGGAAGCTCTGTTTTTTTGTTTTATTTATTTATTTATTTAGGCTGTACCTGGTCTTAGTTGCGGCATGTGGGATGTTCATTGCAGCATGCGGGATCTTTAGGTGCAGGTGCAGACTTCTTAGTTGTGGCATGCAACTTCTTAGTTGCGGCATGCATGCGGGATCTGGTTCCCCAACCAGGGATCGAACCCGGGCCCCCTGCTTTGGGAGCACGGAGTCTTACCCACTGGACCACCAGGGAAGTCCCTGCAGATGTGTTTCAATTAAGGATTTTGAGATTGGGACATTATCCTTGATTATCTAAGTGGATCCAATGTCATCATATGAACCTTTGACAACAGAGAACTGTTCCTGGCTGAAGTCAGAGGGAGGAGAGAGAAAGAGGGAGAGAGATGTGACCACAGTGGAGATGGGAGAGATGCAAGACATGAGAGGGGCCTGACCAATCATTTCTGGCTTTGAAGATGAAGGGAGGGGGCCATGACCCTAGGAATATGGGCAGCCCCTAGAAGTTGGGAACAGCCTTTGGTGTTGCAAAGATCTGGGTAAGGTTTACTGCCTAAGGTGGCACGTAGGTCCTGCCAGTTTCCAAAAATGGTTGAGAGCCATGGCCTCCAGCACTGGCTGCACAGCACAGTTACCTGGGGAGCTGTTAGTCCCATGGCCAGACCTCACCCCAGACCTGCTGGATCACGGTGGGGAGGCTCATGCATGTCATTATCACCAGCATTAAAATAATCGAACCTAAAGATGTAAGACTGATCTTGAGTGGCACATTAACTCACCTTGAAAATTCCTCTTAAAAGTTTCATAAATCAGTCTAAGGAACTGTGACAAAACAGCCAGTTCTTCCTTCTTCCATGCTCTTCCTTTCTTTATGTAGATACAAGTTTTTGACCTATATCACATTCCTTCTCTCTAAAGAACTTCTTTTAACATTTCTTATAAGGATGGTCTGGGCTTCCCTGGTGGCGCAGTGGTTGAGAGTCCCCCTGCCGATGCAGGGGACACGGGTTCATGCGCCGGTCCGGGAAGATCCCACATGCTGCGGAGCGGCTGGGCCCGTGAGCCATGGCCGCTGAGCCTGCGTGTCCGGAACCTGTGCTCCGCAACGGGAGAGGCCACACAGTGAGAGGCCCACGTACCGGAAAAAAAAAGCATGGTCTGCTGACAGACAACAAATTCTCTCAATATCTGTTTGTCTGAGAAGTACTTTATTTCTCCTTTACTTTTAAAGGATAATTTCATAGGGTACAGAATTCTGGGTTGGTGAGGTTTTTTCCTCTCAACCCTTTAAATATTTCACTCCACTTTCTCCTTGTTTGCATGGTTTCTGAGGAGAAGTTAGATGTAATTCATCTTTGTTTCCCTGTAGGTGAGGTATTTTTCCCTTCTGGCTGCTTTCAGGACTTTCTTGGTTTGTCTTAATCTGTGATTTTCTGTAATTTGAAAATGATATGCCTAGGTGTAGTTTTTTGGGCATTTATCCTGCTTGGTGTTCTCCGAGCTTCCTCAGATATATTAACTTAGATGAGGTAAGAATGCTTTGAGGTTGGTGCTATTACTGCTCCCACAGTAAACTCGATCAGTTAGCTTAAGGCAGTGAGCAGTTAAATCACGTGGCTAGTATGTGACAAGGCAAGGGTTTGCACTCGGGCAGTACTATCGATATTCTAAAGGCCCTATGGTTCATGTAGACTTTATTCCCAGCCACCTCACATTATTTTGAAAGAGTTGTGGCATGCCTTATTAACACAGGAAAACAAAGTGCTCACTTAACCTCAGTGACCTCTCAAATAGTACTTAATATATATCTAAACTATCTCTTCCCTCTCTGCTACTGCTAGTTGCTCTATTTTTGCTTATTTTGTAGACGTTATTTGCAAATATCTCTGACTTTTAAGCATTCCTTTGTATCGGTGCTTTCCTTATTATTGCTTTTTCTTTTTTTTAATTCCAAATGTTTAAGAGACAAAAAATGACTATGGTGCCTTAATTACAATGATTTCAATGAGCTGGTTTGACCTGCCTTTTTGCGATTCAGGATTCAGGATCGCCCTGAATCCTGTCCTCGTTTCTGGGAGGTGTAAGGAACTGAGTGACTCATTCGGATCATCTGCTGTCATCAGGAAAGAGTACCTGAGGGACAGAGGCTAGACCGGGATTTAAGATAACTGGAATCTAATCTCTGCTGGCTTACTGGTTGTCTTTACGTGGGGCTACATGTTGACTGTGATGTATGGGTGATCACTTAATTTCCTGTTCTTTGTATCTTTTCCCTCTAAAATGGCAGTCATTATTCTTTATCCCTTCTCCCCCCGACAAGGATATTGCAAAGATTAATTATCATTAAAAACAAAATTATCAAGAGATAATTTGCTATATAAATATAAGAAATGAGTCTCATGATTTCCTTGATCTTTATACCTGTGCCTGTAGGGTAAATAAGCACGTTCTCAATGAAGAGGGAGTGGTGAGATTCCTTCCAGAGAAGTCTGACACTCATTCTAAATTGCCATGGAGGCTCAGGAACCCTGGAATTGTTCCAGCTGGTTCTTACTCTGCCAGGTAAATGTTTCCATGAACTAACAAGCTGTTTAAATTGATTATTCATGGATTCGGCCGTAACTGTTGCCAGTTCTTGAGTTATTTTTGTGTTATAGTTTTAGAACCCTTATAATTTTGTAGGTCCCAATGCTGAATCTGAGTCAGTATTGTTCTTTTAGGTGTCCTATTAAAAAAGGACATTTATTGCAGACTTAAGAAGATATTTAGAGGGAGGTGTTTCCAGATTGGCTTGTGACTTAGTATCATGGGGGTCCCATGTTCTTTCTTTCCTATGCTTCAACATCTGTAGCCTGTTTAGTTTTTATCCTTAGGTGTCAGGCTTCATGGTCACCAGGTGATTGCCACATCTACAGACAGCAAGTCTTTATGCGGCCGTGTATGAGGGCAGAAGGAGGAGAGCTGTCAAGGTGGCAAGAGGCAGCTCTTCTCACGTACCTGTTTCCTTTTATCCAGGAACAAAAGTCTTTCCCAGAAGTCCCTCTACCTTACATCTCTTTGGGCAGAAGGGGGTCTCATGGCCTCTCTGAGCTACAAAAGTGGCTAGAAAAGGAAGGATCTCGCTTTTTTAGCATCTACATTAGGAGGTGGGCAAGGAGAAAGGATGAGGAATCGCCAACCAAAGTGTTTGTTGCAACTAACAAGCTCCTTTTCTTTCTTTCCCTTCTACTCCGTTTACAGACAGCAGTGTCTGCCAACAGCCTCCCTCACTCTTGGAAATGGACTCTGACAAACTTACCGCCGAGGCAGTTGACACTTCCCATCGAGCATGGAAGAATGGGGTTCCGAACTTTGTTACACTATTTTTGAAAGGTAATCAGCTCCTGTACGTGAGTGGATGGAACAGGTCCATTTAAATGGCTTTGAAGTTTACCTGTGCAAGCTGAAGCACTGAGGGGGAAAGTTGTGCTGGCCTTGATCCGTTTCTCATAACTGCCTTGGAAGGAGACAAATGACCATTAATCCTACTGATTTTATACATGAGGATGAACAATTAAAGGGGTAGCAGTTTGAAATCTAGGAGCTAGGCGTGAACAATTTCATTTCTAGGCTCCAAATGACCAAAGGTACCAGGACAATAAGTTTTCTGTCCAAAACATGTTTGATCTATGTCCATTGACAGCTGAAATTCATGGATCTCTCCTTTTAGATCATTGTTTCTCTGAATTCCATACTTTTACATTGAAATTTGTATTTTGTTTGCCCTAAATAGTCGGAGAATGCATAGGATGATCTTGTCGTTGGGCAGTATACAATGCAATCAACTCTGTGTGTTAATTCTAGAATCATTTCCCATTGATAGGAATGTAGGAAACATACACTGGCATCAGTATCCTGGACATTTCTCTTTGTTTTTATTGTATTCAATAAAATATTGACTTCAGTAGCTCACCTTGGAAGTGAAGTGTGATGGAGTTGGACTCTCCTTTAGTTTTACCTTAATTGCCAAAATGCCAGGACCCCAAACCTGTCTTCCTCCTAGAGAGGTCAGATTGGAAACAATGAGCACATCTTTCGGAAGGTGATCTCCTTGATCTGAAAATGAAGAGAACCACTTGATGTGAATAAAACCCAAAGAATTTTGGGAAATGTTGGTGTTTCTCGATCCACACTCCTTACTTGGGATAGATTTAGCTGAGAGGAGCAGGAACTTTGATACTGCTTAAACAAATAAGGAGTTTCATTTTTCTTGCAAAAAGTATGGAGGTGGTCATTTCAGGATCCAGTGCATCTGTTCTAGGGCCGGGCTCATTTCACCCTTTTACTACCCCGTCCTTCATGCATAATGGCTGAGCATCTAAGAATCATGTTAGCATTCCAGAAACAAAGAAGAAAGATGAATGAGGAAGAATAAGTGGCTAGATCAGGCCTTGGAACATTTCCAGAAACCCTAGTAAATGTACACCTTCTTGCCCTGAACCGTGTCCCACAGTGACCTTTAGCTGCAGTAGGGTCTGATGACCGTTTTGTTCTCTGGGCCCAGTGCCATTCCTGTCAGAATTGAAATTCTCTAAATGAGGATGAAACAGGGAAGTGATATTGCCTCAGCAGCTCGCAGTGGACACCACACCCATCAGAGTCAGGCAGGTTATGGTATCTGTGTTTCATTTGTGGGTCATTGTTCTCAATCGCTATTGCCATGGCTAATGTAAGTCAAAACGATTAGATGTCAAACATGAAGCTACCATTTTCTTTTCTTTTTCAGGTAAGCAATAGTAGCCTTCCTATGCGTGTTTACTTTTGTGCAGAGTGGAAGTTTGTTTTCTAGTTTTATGCGTGTCGTTTTACATATATTCCCAGTTTGGGTGAGGAAGTGAAGGTTCATTTGGATGACAAAGTGAATCTTGGAGGGGCAAATTCATTCAGTTGCCAGATGGGTCTGGGCCTTATCTGGTCACTTCTGTGCCCCCTGTATGGCGCCTGGGCACCTGGCCTCCCCTTTGGAACCAGGGCCCCCTCAACCCTGCCCGACCTGCAGAGGGTCTGAGCTAAAGGCTGAGGAGAAGCTTCTGGGTCCCAAGGTGGTGCATTTTGTGCTGTGCTGACCTGGCTGGCCAGCTGGGTCTGTGGGAACGCTGCCGCCGGTGTCAGGCAGTAGGTCAACAGTGTATTTAAACAGAGCGGGGGGCTGTTGCATGCATAGCCTGACTGCGTCACAGCAGGGATCTTTCCCTAGGGACCTAAAGTGTGACAGGCGTTCCCAGCCAATGGACTCATGGGGTTAGCCTTTTGCAACCATGATACTAATCAGAACATTATACTAAAAGACACCTTTTTAGAAGAATCTAGAAGGCACTTTTCTAATTTCCCACCTGTAGGAATCTCAGAGGACCTCACCTCGTTCTTCGTGAAGACATCTACAGACACACACACATCATTTCTCAAGTCAGCCAGTTCTGAAGAGCGCGTCAGAAGGGTGTTGATTGTCTTAGGTGGGTATTAGCTCCTATCAGATTTCAAAACATCATACTAACAGTGAAATTCCAAAATCCTATTGGATAAAATGACAAAAAGGACTCTTGCACCGACTGGGTATTACACTGCTAGGTCTTCCCTTTTGCGTTAGGCTTTGTTGATTCAGAAGTGAGCGATAGTAAGTGTCTGTCAGCAAATTTGGAGGGGAACTATATATGAAGCACAGCAGCAATTCTGAAAAATGTGAGGCAGCATAAAACAGAAGGAAACAAATGGTGTGATGTGCCCTTGTGACTGGTGTCTTTAAGATTAAAATGTTGAGGATATGTCCTTGCAAGGAACTTTGATCATCTTCCTCTCCATGTTCGGAGACATGGTAAAACAGGGCTATCTTGTCCCTTCTTTCCTCCTCCCTCCCTCCCTGTCTTCCTTTCCTTCATGCCTTCTTTCCAGGACTTACAACTAGGAGCGTTTCAAGGAGGAGAGCTTGATCACTTTGGTTTGAAATCATGAGAAGAGACATCAGGAGCGAGTTATTTGAGTGTTTGGTCAGATGGGATGGGAGATATTGAATCAAAACATGTGGACCAATGCCATGCTTTTTATTGAGTCTCCTAGAGTGACTCAGTCATGATTATTCAGGCCACTGTTTCACAAAGTAAATATGCAGCCCACAGGCAGCCATCAGTGTTGACACTTCCTTATGCTTTACTTTGGGGAGGCAAAGCATTTAGGAGCGCACTGATGAATACTCAGCTATTTTCAACAAGTTTCCCCAAGAGGCAGATGACCTTCTCAAGTGACAGGCTGTCAAGGAGTTACCTTGGGTTTTGTGCCACTCTGGGCAAGCGACCTGTAACTGTGTCACCATCTCTCTTAACAGCAGACCGCAATCCAAGGAGAGTGGAAACACAGGGGGAAACAAATACAGGTGCCCTATGTGTTTTTAGAGGGTTGTCACAACTGATTTTAACGAAGTATATCGATGATGGTAGTTGAGGACTATCAAATGGTTGAAGACCACCTGTAGACTTTATCAAAGTCTGTTTATTCAGAGTTTCCTGTAGTGAGGGAGTCAGCTATTATTTCACTCCTTCTGCTAGAGACACAAAGGGATTCGAAAGGATAGTTTTATAGAGTGAAAGGAGGAAATTCAAACAGCTTATGGTCCATGTCTAATTTGGGAGGGATTTTTTCCCTTTAGGGTGGGATTTTGGGAAGTGGTATGGAGGTGGTGGGAGTGCGTTGTGGGCCAGGAGTTTTCTGATTGACTTGCAAATGTATGTGACAGTCTTTGATTGGGTCACTGTCAGTAGGCACATAACTGGGGCCTTCTCAGGCTGGGTAGGCCATGGGGGTTTTCCTGTTTCAACTGAAAGATTATCTGGTCCTCGGCTTTGGGCTCCAAGTCTAGCCTAAGCCAGTGCTGCAGGACTGTTGCATTAAACCCTAAGCTCCTCGTTCAGCATATACCAGTGCCTGGTGTATAGTAGGGAGTCAATAAGTATTTGTAGAATATGCAATACATATCTTATAAGAGGGACTTTTCTCCCAACATTTTATTGTAAAACTTTCAAATATAAAAGTTGAAAGAGTTGTACAGTAAGTGTCCATACTGCCACCACCTAGATTCCATAATTGAATTATTACTATATTTCCTTCGTCACATGTCTATCCATACATTTGCTCCACAAGAGGGATTTTCCTATGACGCATTTGATTAAGCTAAAAAGAAAACAGTTTATAGCCTTACATACTTACGTAAGGAGAGATCCTAGTCCCAAGAGAATGTTGAGCGACGGTTCCAGAAATGTCTTAATTGTCCTTATAAACCACTATTTTTTGCCAAACGTGGGAGGGGCTCAGATCCCGTATGAGGCTTTTAGTGTCCACCAACTTTAGGCAGTTAACGTGCTACAGGTTCATTTGTCGATAGTATTATTGAGCCAGGATTTACCCACACTTAAAAAAGATTGTTATTAAAGGCGTAGGGAGAAATGCCAATTTTAAAAAACTGTATGGCATTTTAAGCTTAATGGAGCTACTGCAGTCAGTGTTCTTCATATGATTTTTTTGAAGAGTCTGGAAGTCAGCTTAATTCACAAGTGAAAGTTTATTCTGTAGGTGGAATGAGGCAGGTAAAAGTTGAATATGCCTCCTGCCTCACAGACTGGTAAGAGGCTTGTCATCAAAATACGTTTGCTTGGTTTTCCTCTGTTCTGCACTTTTTCTGGAGAGTTAGAACATTTCTGTACTATTCCTCTCTACTGCTAGATATCTGTGTGCTGTGAGAAGTCTAGCATATGGCCAGGGGAGGACTTGTGGGTACAACTGGGAGTCAGGGCAGCCCTTGAGTACAGAGCCAGATGCCTTGAGTTTGGGTTCAGCCTCCATCCTTCATAGTTGGGGCAAGTTACTTAGCTGCCCTGAGTCTCAATTTCTGCACCGTGGAATTAATTTAATCCACAATGAAATTACCTCCCAAGGTTGAGATAAAGATGAAATGAGATACAGTGTGTAAAATGCCTGGCGCATAGTCACAACCAGTAAATACTAGTTGTCATCAGTTAAAATGTGATGAAAGTCATATACTTAGGAGAAAAATTAAAATATATCGGTAGAATAGAATTCTAGTTTTGAGCTGGAAGGGGCTTCAAAAATCCTCTCCCTCGGTTCCTCATCTGACAGACAAGAAACTGAAATCCAGAGACATTAAATAATTTCCCCACAATAACAGTTGAATTTATTCTGGAATAGGCTGAAAGCCAAGGTTTTTTTATTCCCTTAGTAAAAAGCTCGTTCCACTATTCCAGGTGATCCTGTTTGGAGGATGCTGAGGACGGCCTACGACATCAGTAAAGAGCACAGTCCTTGGAGGCATGCAGACCTGAATCCACATCCAGACTTCACCTCTTATTATGTGGCCTGGGTAGGTTACCCCTTGGTTTTCTCTCTGTCAATAGGTTTTGTAATCCTACCAGATGAGGCTGTTCTGAGGTTAAATGAGATAATAGAATAAGGCGCACTGCACAGTGCTCTGGCATATAACAGGTCCGCTGTTATGGCCCCTGCTGTCAGTGAAAAGCAAGAAAAGGAGCTGGAGAAAGAGAAGGAGGAGGGGTTTTAAAGGAAGAACACATTCCCTAATTCTCATAATAAATTGTGAAAGACTTGGATCCTGAAAAGACTGGTACTTTCAGAGGGAGTTAGAAGAAAAGCAGAAATGCAGTAGGAGAATGAGAGAAGGAAAGAAGAGTGGAAAGAAAAGATGTTGATGGAAAACGAGTGGTGGTCATCAATCATTTCTGTTACTTTGGGGGCTCTTGACTTTGGTTAGGAATAGACAATCACAGACATGGTGCAATTTGATTCCGCTGCAAGATTCGCGCCAACAGGGCTCCACCTCACCCTCTGCATGTGCTTTGTTTTTCTTGACTCCTGTCTGAGCTTAATTTTTGGATTACATGGATGCAAAATTACTGTCTCAGAAGCTTGCTTTGCACCCTTCGATGTGTTTTATTGAGTAGCTGTGTACAATGTAGGCCCTGAGTAAGCTGTTTTCTCAATAAGAGAATGAGATAACCTAAATATGTTTTGAATTCAAGTGTAACCATTACGATGGGTGGGTAGAGCGGACAGACTACTGGAGTCCACGACGCAGTGCAGTGTCATGGTCAGGAGCGCAGGGCTGTAGGAGAAGTGTCTGTGATGACGGAAATGTTCTCCACCTGCTCTGTCCAGTGGAAGCCACGAGCCACGTGTGGCTGTTGAGTGCTTGAACTGTGGCTAGTCCCACTGAAGAACTGAATTTGTAATATTATTTAATTTTAATTAGGTTAATTAATTTTTAAAAATTTGTTTTATTGAAGTATAGGTGATTTACGTGTTGTGTTAATTTCTGCTGTACAGCACAGCGATTCAGTTCTACCTATAAATACATTCTTTTTCATGTTCTTTTCCATTATAGTGTATCAGAGGATGTTGATTATAGTTCCCGGTGGTATACAGTGGGACCTTGTTGTTTATCCATTCTATATACAATAGTTTGTATCTGCTAATTCCAAACTCCCAATCCATCCCTCCCCCTTGGCATAATTAGGTTAATTTAAAATTTAAATATGGCTGCAGGACATATTGGGCTGTGTAGGGCATAGAGTGTAACGGTAGGACGCAGACACTGAGGCATGCAGCCAGGGTGTGCATCCCAGCCTTGCCCCTGCGGGTCGCTGCACTGCTCAGTTCCATGGTGTCCCCGTCTGTCAGAGCTGTCGTGAAGACCATGAGTCAATAGATGGGGTCAATCTATGGAAAGTCGTATATTGCGCCAATATATGGAAAGAGTCACTATATGAAAATGAATCAATATATGGAAAGTACTTAGAACAATACCTGGAAATATCACATATATATTATACATATATATACGTGTGTATATATATATAAGCTTGTTGTTACTATTACTTTCATGAGGAGGCCATGAGATCTATTTTAATTAACTAGATCATTAAACAGTTATTTGGCCCAATTTTTGCCCTCCTTGACTGCCTAGGCCTGGGTAGTTCTGTCAGATAAACACGGGGGTTAGTCAGTGCATCCTCTTCTGGTTCTGAGGGTTAATGTCTCTGTGCATTGGCCGTTTTCGTTTGTATAGTTGATTGCTAGGAGGAAATTTTGATTTTGCTACAGATTTGTTGGTATGTTGTCTTCTATCCTCAGTTTTTGCATCTGATGGATGAGGAAAACGCTACCTCATTTCTCAGATGTCTACATTTTAGAGTCACGTGAGGGATATTAAATAACATTTAAGTAAAGAGTTGCATTTCAGGTGTTTGGGACAGATTTCCCATGAATTATGATAATTATAACATAGCAAATATTGAGTGATTTTTCTAGGCACTGGGCTAAGTGGTTTATGGGCATTATTTCCATTGGTCTCCAGTGCAACCCTATTAGGGAGATGTTGTCCCAGTTATTTTAAAGGGACAAGACAGAGAGTTTAAGCAGTGTGTTCCAGGTCACATAGCCAATGGACAGCAGAGAGGCTATGTTCTCTTTGACTCTGAAGCGTGTATCCCGAAGTTTGCTGAGTGGCCTTCTCTTACTATCTGAGAACACACTTGTTAACTCAATGTGTTTGCCCACGTGCTTAAAAAAATTCAATGATTGAGAAATCAGTTTTAAATTTCAAAAAATTTTAGAAACAGGAAGCAAGATAGCTTTACAGAATGAGGAGAGAAAATGTTGGTTGTTTATGCCCCTTTTGTTGGTGAACTTTCAGTCATTTGGAATTTACTCTGCAATTTTCCTTCAGAAAGTCTCTTGCTCTGGGGTTTCTTATGCTGTTGCCAACACAAAGAATCCAATGAAAATAAACTCCCAATTACCTCCACTAGCAAATAAAGAAATATCTCACTGCCTGACAGCACTTCAATAAATTTTTTTAACTTGCAAATCTGTAAATGTAGAAAGGGTGGGGAGGGACATGAGTGGATAAATTACTTAAGGTAACATTGGCACATTTTTTGGTTGTCTCTTGTCTAGAAAACCATCTCCAAGAGGTCTAGGGATTCCTACACAACCCCAGTCCTATCTCTGTGTACTTGTCTTCCTTTGTGCACGGCTGTCAAGGTCATGCTTACTGTCTTGTTGTCTTTCTTATTCATTCAGTGAGTGAATTCAGAGAGTACAGGGCACCTGATTTCCTCTTCAACAATCGTCTCTTCATTCATGTTGGTGGGATCAACCCCAGCCAACATTCAGGGATGGACACTCATTGGTTTCAAACAATAAGTGCTTACCATTTTTTGTTTGTTTGTTTGTTTGTTTTTGGCCAAGGGATCTTAGTTCCCCCACCAGAGATGGAACCCAAGCCCTCATCAGTGAAAGCACGGAGTCCTTACCACTGGACCGCCGGGAATCTCCTTACCATTGTTTTTTTTAACATCTTTATTGGAGTATAATTCCTTTACAATGGTGTGTTAGTTTCTGCTCTATAACAAAGTGAATCAGCTATATGTATACGTATATCCCCATATCTCCTCCCTCTTGCGTCTCCCTCCCACCCTCCCTATCCCACCCCTCTAGGTGGTCACAAAGCACCGAGCTGATCTCCCTGTGCTATGCGGCTGCTTCCCACTAGCTATCTGTTTTACATTTGGTAGTGTATCTATGTCCATGGCACACTCGCACTTCGTCCCAGCTTACCCTTCCCCGTCCCTGTGTCCTCAAGTCCATTCTCTATGTCTGCGTCTTTATTCCTGTCCTGCCCCTAGGTTCTTCAGAACCATTTTTTTTCTTTGAAATTCCATATATATGTGTTGGCATACGGTATTTGTTTTTCTCTCTCTGACTTACTTCACTCTGTATGACAGTCTCTAGGTCCATCCACCTCACTGCAGGTAACTCAATTTCGTTTCTTTTTATGGCTGAGTAATATTCCATTGTATATATGTGCCACATCTTCTTTATCCATTCGTCTGTCCATGGACACTTAGGTTGCTTCCATGTCCTGGCTATTGTAAATAGAGCTGCAGTGAACATTGTGGTACATGACTCTTTTTGAATTCTGATTTTCTCAGGGTATATGCCCAGTAGTGGGATTGCTGGGTCCTATGTTAGTTCTATTTTTCATTTCTTAATGAACCTCCATACTGTTCTCCATAGTGGCTGTATCAATTTACATTCCCACCAGCAGTGCAAGAGGGTTCCCTTTTCTCCACACCCTCTCCAGGATTTATTATTTGTAGTTTTTTTTTTTTTTTTTTTTTTTTTTTGCGGTATGCAGGCCTCTCACTGTTGTGGCCTCTCCCATTGCAGAGCACAGGCTCTGGACGCGCAGGCTCAGCGGCCATAGCTCATGGGCCCAGCTGCTCCGCGGCATGTGGGATCTTCCCGGACCGGGGCACGAACCCATGTCCCCTGCATCGGCAGGCGGACTCTCAACCACTGCGCCACCAGGGAAACCCTATGATATCTTTTTCATGACTTTTTATCATTACCAAATTACTCTGTGACCTTTTATTTGTTTATTTTTTTTTGGCTGTGCCGCGTGGCATGTGGGATCTTAGTTCTCCAAGCAGGGATGGAACCCGTGACCCCTGCATTGGGAGTGCAGAGTCTTAACCAATGGACCATCTGGGAAGTCCCATACCCTGTGACTTCTTAAAACATTAAATTCCCTATTAATCTTTTATTAATCTTGCTATTCCTACATAGTTTGTATTTGCCTGGTAAATTACTGCCCATTCCTTTATTTTCAACCCATTATGTATAGTTTCTATTTCACTATGTCCACAACTACTATCACACGTAACTTAGAACTCTACCGAACTGTAAACCTGAATCCGCCTTGATTGTATTTCTCTCAGCAAAGGAGATGTTGGGCTGTCAACCTCACCTTCTCTATGTACTGATACTGAGCTGTGTTATGGGAAAAACTGAGAAACCTGTATCCCATGACATTCTGTGCTTCAGCAATGCACTTATTGGACTGTAAGAAGAACACAGTAAGTGTAGTATTCTTTCTAGCTGAAGCCTGTGCAAAGTTTGATGCCACTAGAGAGAAAGAAGATTGTCTCTCTAACCCCATGACTTGGACACTTGGATTCTGAGTCATTTTGTAAGGGGCACCAAGGTGGGTCCAGATGTGCCCCGCCCAGGTACAGCCCACACCAGTCCTACGTGCTTCTGATTTTGTGGGTTTTGCACAAATATAGCCTCCAGAAATGATCAGAGCTTCCTGGTACCGCAGATACTTCTGAAAAGCTCCTTTTGTTTCTGGAGTGCACTAGATAGGGAGTGCTCTGTAAACATTCAAAATCCTTGAGAAGAGAGCTGTAAGTTACAGTCTAACATTCAGTATCTCTAACAGGAGGAGACAAACTCCCAAGCCTTGAAATGTAAAGACAATGGTAATTGAATTGGTTAATTCAATTTTGGGTAATGAATTGGAGGTGACTTTCCTGGTCCTGCCCACCCGCCCGCTGGGAAGTGTGCATCTCCTCTGCCAGGACTGGCTGCCACCCACTTGTCTGTCATCTTGCCCAGTTGTCACCTACACAAAGCCTTTCTTTCTTCTCCTCCAGGCATTGCTAATGGCTTCTTCCTCTGGCTCCCACAGCCCTTTGTGTATAAGCTATATTTAGGACTAAACAAATTGTTCTGTAATGATTTGTTTATTTATCTGTCTTGCCCAGGAGGTGATGAGCATCTTGGAGCCCGGGGTCTGTGTCCTCATCAGTTTTATACTCCATCTCCTTTTGCTGAGTGACTCTTTGAGTCTATTTTCACATCTTTCTGAACACCTTTTGGTGATTCCCACACTGTCACCAACATAAACTCCAAACTTCACTTGTGTCAAATGCCTCAACCGGTCAGGGTGAGCAAATGTTTACAGGCTCTCCTAAGCGCATTGGGCTCTCTTTACTGTTTGGAACGCACCTCCCAAGCATCAAACCACCCCCTTTCGCTGCTCTGCGTTAACTCTTCCTCATTGTCAAGATCGGTTAGGAGCACACCCTGGGTGTTCCTATCGTGTTCTCTGCTTTCTCAGCATGTGAGCTAACACACGGTGTTATCATCGTCTGCCCGTGTGTGTGCTTTACCCCCTAGACTGAAAGATCCTTGAGCAGAGAGCTTGGTACTCAGTAAATATTTGCTGATTGTTTCTTACAAAATCCATGAAATGTATCAGGAAACTTTGGAGTAGAATAGAAAGAGCTCGTAATCCGAAATTACAAAACTTGTGTTTTCATCCAGGTTCTGTTATTTATGCACGGGGAAGAAAGTAAAATGTAAAAGTTTGCATAACTGTAAGAATATGTTAGCAAAAAGTGGACATGAGCAAAGAGAAACAAGTCCCTGTCAGGAGGCAGGAACCAAAGTACAAGGACAGTGAAAAACAAGAGACAAGTCAGCTTAGCAGCAACTGGGGTTAACAAGATCCAGCAGAAAGGGGCATCCAGTCCTCAGGTCACAATGGCCCGATGACGATGCAGGCCAGGAGGACAGGCCTGTGCCCAGGCAGGCGGTTGCCACCAAGATCTCCCCACGGACAAAAGGAGGAAAGAACTGGTTTTTGGCGTTGGGTAAAAATAAGACATCAAGCCTGAGATCTATTTATTTATGCACAGGTCTGCCCTTCATTCCCTGGTGAAGCCCTTGGAACAGATCCTTGTCAGCCGTGTGGCCTTGCTGCACGGAAGGGAGAGAGTCAGGCTCAGGCTTTGGCAGCTCCTGTGACATGAATGCAACGTGACAGCCGCCTGGACTGCTCACCCTGGGCCTAGTCAGCACGGCCCACCTGTGTGGGAGGTGGCAGGTCATTCAAAGCCTTTGGGCCTCAGGATCTCTCTCGGTAAAAATGGGGACAGACATTTACGTTATGGATCTCCGCCAGTGATCAGCCTTGAACATGTTATAGACATGTAAATCGTTTGTGCCTCTGTCCACGGCCCTTCATGGACGTGAACGTACCTCTAGGGGGGCGGGGATGTGTCCTGTGTCCTCTGTGCCACCACTGAGCTGTCCAACCGGGCTGTCACACACAGTGGATGTTTTAAAATAGATTGTATTCTTTGACAAATGCAGAGCCATTTCTCATTAAACCTCTCCTTCTCTCTCTTATAGGTTAGACCCCAAAAGCCCACATTTTGCCTACCTTCCTTGTTAGTGTATTCACCTAAGAGAGATTTGCCGTGTGTCTCTCATCAGTGTCAGGAGTGAGGATGTGCAGACAGAGTAGACTGGCCCCCAGACACAGGGTATGTCAGTGCTGTTTTGCTCATCGTAGTGGCAACGGCTAAGGGTGATGTCTTGCAGGTGATATGGGGCAGCGTATTTTGAGGGCCTGGCCTCGTCCGGGCTTGGATTCAAAAGGCAGAGGGGGGCAGCTCTGGAGTCAGGCTGTGTTCTCTCCATGCTCTGGGCCTCAGCATCTGTGTCACCTGGAGCGTGTCACTTGCTGGGGTACTGTCTGCGGGGTGAGAATAAGAAAGTGCTTGCTGCGTGAGGTTGGCGTGGGGAGTCCGTGGGACTAGGCACGGTACCCTAGCCGTGATCAGCATGCAGTGAACACGAGGTATAACTCGCTCCTTGTTGAGTTCTGACACCAGCGTGTCAAACGGGTGCCACTATCCCTTCTGTCCGTGAGAAGAGGACGAATCTTAGTCAGCTTAAATAAATGAAGATGACACTTTTCGTTAAGTGGCTGTTTGGGGATTTGAATTCAGTTCTGTCAGACACCCAGAGAGGGACTCTTTTCTTAGTGCCGTGCTGCACTGGACGTGGTCTCTAAGCTTAGGAAACTTTCCCGCGACCTGTGCTGAGCCAGCTGTCTCTCTTTGCAGACTCCTTGCCTTCAAATCAGCACACACTCTGCCTGCCCCCTTCCTCTTCCCTCCTGCAGGCTTCCCTCCTCTCCAGGGCCAGGCCCTCGGGGAGGGGCGAGTTGAAGTTGGCCATAGTTACCTCATTCTCTCTGGGCGAGGGGCTCACAGCAAGCTCCTGGAGGAGCGGGGAGGGAGGAGGAATCTTCTGGAGAAGCTTCATGACTCTAAGAAAGAAACACAGCTGGGAAGGACTGGACAGGGAGATGGGGATCTTCGGAGCCCGTAAAGTCGCCGTTGCTCAAGTGTTAATTACACAGCCCTGCAACCAGCCACCCCCCCCCCATTACTATGCCTCTGCTATGAGAGATGATAAATTTACTTGTCCTAAGGTTATTTCAAATAGGAACTTCTATTACTTTTAGCCAAAGAAATCTAAACGGTCTTTGGTTTTATCTCCACGTGAATCAATCAGGGTGGCTATGAACACAGTTAAATCTTTGTGGGAGTTTTAGGCACTAGAATTATCATTTCAGACTTAGTAAGAGGTTTATGTAGTGAATTATGGCATTTGGGGTTGGAAGGGCTCTTAAAGATTATTAAGCAAGAGTGTTTACTAAATCTACGTCCATGACTTTCCCAGTTACCTCTTTGTGCAGAATGATTCACTTTCAAAACTCAATGACTTGAGACTTCCCTGGTGGCACAGTGGTTAAGAATCCACCTGCCAATGCAGGGGACACGGGTTCGAGCCCTGGTCCGAGAAGGTCCCACATGCTGCGGAGCAACTAAGCCCGTGCACCACAGCTACCGAGCCTGCGCTCTAGAGCCCACGAGCCACAACTACTGAGCCCGCGAGCCACATCTACTGAAACCCGTGCACATAGAGCCTGTGCTCCGCAACAAGAGAAGCCATCGCAATGAGAAGCCCGCGCACCGCAGTGAAGAGTAGCCCCCGCTCACCACAACTAGAGAAAGCCTGTGCGCAGCAAAGAAAACCCAACACAGCCAAAAATAGAATTAATTAATTAATTTTAAAAAACCCCAAAAACTGAATGACTTAACACAACCAAAAACCTTTCATTATTGTGGTGGTCGGCCTTGTGTGTCAACTTGGGTAGGTTGCTGTACTGTGTCATTCAAATATTCATCTGGGTTGTTGCTGTGAAGATATTTTATAGATGTGATTAAGATCTATAATCAGTTGACTTTAAGTAAAGGAGATCACCCTTGATATCTTGGGTTGGTTTGATTCAATCAGTTGGAAGTCCACAGGGGCAGACTGAGGCTTCCCTGAGGAGGAAGAGATCCCCGCTGTGGGCCGCAGAGTCAGCTCCTGCCCGAGAGCTGCCAGCCTGCCCTTCCTGGCCCCCACCATCATGACCTAACTCCTTGCCATAAATCTACATCCTTCCAGTTCTGGTTCTCTCCTGGTGGAACCCTGGTACAATTTGTGTGGATATCTCTCATAGTTCAGGGGGGTTGACAGAGCACAGCTGCAGGTGGTTTTTGCTTGGGACCCCCTCAAGCAAATGCAGTTGGAAGTCATGCAGAGGGTATCACTCATGTGTCTGACAGTTGGCTGGGACTCAGCTGGGCATTGACTGGAAAACCTAGACGTGGCCTTGCCGTGTGGTCTGAGCTTCGTCCTAGCACAGCAGCTGGGTTCCCAGAGTGAGTGCCCCAAGAAAACAAGGAGAAAGAGCGTGGCTTTTTTGTTTTAAAGAGATGTGCAATTTATTTATTTTTCAATTTTTTGCTGCACCCCGAGGCATGTGGGATCTTAGTTCCCTGACCAGGGATTGAACCCACGCCCCCTGCATTGAAAGGGAGAGTCTTAACCACTGGACCACCGGGGAAGCCCCTGGCTTTTTTTTTTTTTTTTTTTAATGATCTAGTGGTGGAAGTCACAGAGCCTCACTTCTGCCACATTTTATTGGTAAGGCAGCCATAAAGGTCCACACAGGCTCAAGGGGCAATTTTCACCAGTTCTTGGTGGAATGAGAAAAACTACAGCCAAACTGATTCACTTTAGAGGATGGTCCTTGATTCTGACCTTAAGTTCTGGGGTTGAAATGTCCTGTATGGAATGAAGTGGTAATTATTGTACTTGATGATTCTTTTTCTAAATGTATTTAGTACACAAGTAAATAGCTGGTGACTTAGGGTCAGTCACCGGGGTCTCGTGAAATTCAGAACCTGGCAGTTTGATTGCATGCACTTCTCTATTCAGTGTTGTGAGGCCTTTTGCAACATTCCCCATTCATTCCTTCTGTGGGCACTCCTGGTGACCTTGGGCTCTCCTCACTGAAAGATTAGCCGTCCTTACTGCTAACAATCCTTGCTAGTATAAAGTCCTGACTTACTTCCCTGCTGTAACTTGTACCCTTGATCTTGAATCTCCCCTCTCTATTCACTTAACAGCTTTTCTCCTATGTAACCTGTCGTCACTGCACCATTAACTCTTCCTTTTTGCTAGGTTTAGCTGTAATTCCTGTAAGTGTTCTCTGTGGGATCCATCAGTAGATTGGGATCTAGGTGAGCTTGTATTTCATGGTAGTATTATCTCTACTTTCTATGATTTCAATATTCTCAATTTGTTCATATTGGAATTATGATTTTTAAGGTGCTTGCTGGCTAAGAATGTCTATAGTCTGCAATTCTGTCTGTACACTTCTAGAATCAGTACAATTTAGTAATGTTCTTTAACAGGCGATTACCACAGAAAACGTGTTCTTAGCAACACAGAATACAATGAGCTATAAAACCTCTTCCAAAAAAATCAGGTATGACATAGAGATGGTAAATGTTAAATATGTAATTAATTTAAAATCTACATATAATAAAATAGAAACTTACTTTTTTAAAGTCCTATCCTTGTACAATTATTTTTACCTTCAATTTGGTACTTTTATTTCTATTTAATTATTAATATTACTATTGCTATTATTATTATTGTTGCTAAGCATCGATGATAATGCATTTCAATCACTAGTTTTTTTTTTAAATTATTTATTTAATTTTTTATTTTTGCTGCGTTGGGTCTTTGTGGCTGCGCGCCGCTTTCTCTAGTTGCGGTGAGCAGGGGCTACTCTTCGTTGCGGTGCACAGGCTTCTCATTGCAGTGGCTTCTCTTGTTGTGGAGCACGGGCTCTAGGCGTGCAGGCTCAGTAGTTGTGGCACGCGGGCTTAGTTGTTCTGCGGCATGTGGGATCTTCCCGGACCAGGGATCGAACCCGTGTCCCTTGCATTGGCAGGCGGACTCTCAACCACTGCACCACCAGGGAAGTCCTCATCTCCCTTTTTGAAAGTCAGCTGATTAGCATCCTTGATTCCATCTGCTACCTTAGCTCCCCTTTGCCGCCTAACCTAAGTTTCACAGGTTGGGGGATTAGGATGCGGTCATCTTTGGGGGCCATTATTCTGCTACCACAGGTATTTAAGAACATCTGCATTGGAGGACCTTGGCACGTCGGCAGAACCCCTTCATGCATTGTCAGCAGCAGCTTTCTGGAGCCATTTTCAGCAGCGCCCAGGCTGCCGCCACCGCCGCTTCGCAATCCATTGCGCCCCCTGCCTCCATCCCCCCTCGAGGCCCCCCATCCCGGCTGCCCGGACACTCTTCTATCTAGAACTGCGATTATTTTTGGCTCTCCGGGGCCAGTGCGGTGCGGAAAAATAAAAAGAAAAGAGAGAGAAGGGGCTCGGAAGCGCCGGGCGGGGAGGGGAGAAGGAAGAGAGACTTGGAAACTCGGACTGTAAATAATAAAGAAATTGAAAACAATACGTTAATATACTCTAGCAATAAAAAGCAGGAGCGAAGAAAACACCTATGTATCTCTCTTGTTTCTTAGTTGATTAGAAAGATGTTGTATGTGGATTTTAAAAATTCTCTCGTTTGAAAACTTACAATTCGATTGATATCTCTATCATAGCACTTATGTATTCTATCAAAATGATCTGTTTATTTATGTGTCTCTCTCCCCCGCTAATACATATGCTTCTTAGTCATCTTTGAATTCCCTGAAGACAGCACAGTGACTAGTATAAAGGAGACACTTTGAAATGATTATATGGAACTGAATGAATTTTATTTATTTTGCAACAATTTCTTGTAATCTCCATCTTTAACTCTGACAGATGCTTTCCAAAATCCAAGTGCCTTTGCTTTCACAAATTTTGTCTTTCCTTTTATATAACACTTTTTCATCTCACATACACTGGAAAATAATGATTTTTTTCATTCTATTAAGTGGAAATTCACACAAGAAACACATAAAAATGAAAATAATAATAAAAATTATTTTCAAGGTTTTTAAAAGGAGAATGAAACTCTGTGAAGTTTCTTAATATCTGTAACTAGGATTTTTTTGCAAATGCAAAAGGAATTTGGACGTTATTTTTCTAGGAAACTTTGGTTCCAGTGACAATGAAGCATTTTTTCATTAATTTATTCAAAACATTTTTTTTATTGAAGTGTAGTTGATTTACAATGTTAGTTTCAGGTACACAGCAGTGATTCAGTTATACAGGTATATGTATATATTCGTTTTCAGATTCTTTTCCCTTATAGGTTATTATAAAATATTGAGTATAGTTCTCTGTACTATATAGTAGGTCCTTGTTGGTTATCTATTTTACATATAGTAGTGTGTATATGTTAATCCCAAACTCCTAATTTATCCCTCCCCTGCCTTTCCTCTTTGGTAACCATAAGTTTGTTTTCTATGTCTGTGAGTCTATTTCTGTTTTGTATATAAGTTCATTTGTATCTTTTTTTTTAATTTTTATTTATTTATTTTTGGGCTTCATTAGGTCTTCATTGCTGCTCATGGGCTTTCTCTAGTTGCGGCGAGCGGGGGCTACTTTTCATTGCGGTGCGCGGGCTTCTCATTATGGTAGCTTCTCTTGTTGCGGAGCACAGGCTCTAGGCGTGCAGGCTTCAGTAGTTGCAGCACGTGGGCTCAGTAGTTGTGGCTCATGGGCTCTAGAGCGCAGGCTTAGTAGTTGTGGCACACAGGCTTAGTTGCCCTGCGGCATGTGGGATCTTCCCAGACCGGAGATTCAACCCATGTCCCCTGCATTGACAGGTGGACCTTTAACCACTGCGCCACCAGGGAAGTCCCTGTATCTTTTTTTTTTAGATTCCACATGTAAACAATATCATAAGGTATTTGTCTCTCTATGACTGGCTTACAGCAGTGAACCATTTTTATAATGCATGATCCATGAATGTGAATCAGTTATTCCTAATTATGTGACTTTTCATTGTGTTTATTACATCAGTATCTGTATCAGTACTAATAATCTATCTAATTTTTGGTTGAAGTCAAACTAATATTTATCGCGTTATTCTGTGAATTTGACAATATGCAAACAATGTTCTGAGGAAAAATCTGCTGCTTTTGTTGCTTTTTTTTCTTTGTCATTATTCTCTCTTTGGTTCGCTCATCAAACTCATTCTCAGATCATCCATTAAAACTGATTGGCTAACCTAAAAAGATGGTCTACTTACCATATACTTTTTTTAACCATATTTAATTTTGATACTTTTCCTTAATAGCATTTTCTTTACTGTATACTCTTAACCTCGTATAGTGTTCCTTTTTATTGATTTTTTGGCTACTAACAATCAACATTCTTTATTCCCATAATCCTTGCCAAAGTAGCAATCCCTCTCCCTTGGGAAAAGCAAGCATAGCCCTGCCTCTAAGTCAAAAGACTCACAGCTTTTTGTGGACCCAATGAAAACACACAGTCATTGTCGCAAAGTTGACTTCTGTTCTTCAGAAGAAAGATTTACCTGTTCCCTGGGATCTGCTCCTAGCTCTATAACTCTGTGCACAGTGATTTTATATGAGTCACTGGTAACACAGGATCAGTGTGGGAGCTTCTTGGACCAATAATTCTATGATTTCTAGTGATACTATAATTTTGAGATAGAGTGATTAAGTATTGGGATGGTGATTTCCTCCAATGTAAAAGAGGGGAGTTAGAGAAGATACTTCTCCTTTTCATTAACTCATTCTCCGTCATTTATTTCAAAATTAATCCATGAAAACACAGAAAAAATTATCTATAGTCTCATCGAGGGTGACAGCTATTAGTCATTATTTTTCTAATTTTTATATAAATTATAAATATGTGTATATATAAAGCTTCTCTATGTGTATATCCTTTTCTTTTTATTTATTATTTATTTATTTATTTATTTATTTATTTATTTATTTATTTTTGGCTGCGTTGGGTCTTCCTTGCTACGCGTGGGCTTTCTCTAGTTGCGGCGAGCGGGGACTACTCTTCATTGCAGTACATGGACTTATTGCGGTGGCTTCTCTTGTTGCGGAGCATGAGCCCTATGCACATGGGCTTCAGTAGTTATGGCACATGGGCTCAGTAGTTGTGGTGTGTGGGCTCCAGAGCACAGGCTCAGTAGTTGTGGTGCACGGGCTTAGTTGCTCCCTGGCATGTGGGATCTTCCGGGACCAGGGCTGGAACCCGTGTCCCCTGATTGGCAGGTGGATTCTTAACCACTGTGCCACCAGAGAAGTCCCCCTTTTCTTTTTAAATAACAAAAATGTCATCATGTACACAATCTGTCCTGCTCAGTAGAATGAAGTTTCCTTGAGACTGTCTTCCTTATCTTTTTTTTTCTTATTAGTCATCCATTTTATACACATCAGTGTATACATGTCAATCCCAATCTCCCAATTCATCACACCACAACCCCCATTCCTTATCTTATTATCCACTCTGTTCTAATTCCTAGAATAGTATCTGGTATAAAGTAGACAAGCAAGAAATAAATAGTTGTTATCACTGAACACTTTGCTGCGAGCCTTTTCCACAATAATTAATACCGATTGGGGGAAAATTAATTTAACCTAACCTTACTGAGGAATGTTGAAAGGTATGCCTTAAATCACAAACTTTAAGTTGTAAAAGGAAAAAATTCTGGGGATCTAATGTACAGCATGGTGACTTGACTTAATAATAATGTGTTGTAGGGCTTCCCTGGTGGCGCAGTGGTTGAGAGTCCGCCTGCCAATGCAGGGGACGCAGGTTCATGCCCCGGTCCGGGAAGATCCCACATGCCGCAGAGCGGCTAGGCCCGTGAGCCATGGCCGCTGAGCCTGCGCGTCCGGAGCCTGTGCTCCGCAATGGGAGAGGCCACAACAGTGAGAGGCCCGCGTACCGCAAAATAATAATAATGATAATAATAATAATGTGTTGTATACTTGAGATTTGCTAAGGGAGTAGGTCGCAAGTGTTCTCAAACAAGCACACACGCACACACACAATGGTAACTGTGGGGTGGCCAGCGTGTCAATTAACCTGATTGTGGTAATCACTTCAAAATGTGGACGTATATTAAACCATCACGTTGTTCACGTTAAATATATACAATTTTTATTTCTCCATTATACACCAATAAAGCTGGAACATAAAAGAAAAAAATGTGAGTTACCATATGGATCGTCAGTAGATGGACCGGCGGGGCAACCGCAGGTGGTATTGATGAAGAGTTAGGAAGAACAGGGGCCTTTGCCTGCTGAGAGCTCGCAGCTGAGTCTCAGGAACGCCCTTGGCTGGAGAGCTGCCTCACCCACTCTTATCTTCTGGGGGCAGTCACACACAGGGGCTGATAGATAGAAGAGGGGACCCCAAGTCCCAGCCCTCTCGCCTCCATCCAGGTCAGCTCCGAAGGGCCAGCTGAGCTCCTCGTGGGATCTTAGCTAAGGCTGCAAACTCTCTCTTCACTCGGTCCTGCTTCCCACCCTTCTTTCCCTGAGTCATTCCTGAGAGCAACCTCCAAATAACCCCTGAAATCTCTAGGAGTCTGTGTCCAAGGGAACCCAACCCATTCGACATGTAGGCTGTTTTCAAGTATATATACTTGAACATTTTCGAGAAAAATTTTGTTGATTAGAAAGGATGAACATTTTTAAGGCTTTTGATACCAGATGGCAACTGACTCTAGAAGGGCTGAATAATTTACGTTTTCACTGGCAGTGTATGATGGTGCCCATACCCACCCCCTGCTTTTGCCATCACTGAGCATTCATTTATTGGTTTCTTTTTAATTTTGATTAATTTAATGGGGAGAAAAACCTTTGTCATTGCTTTTGTATCTGCAGTGCATTGATAACTAGTAATGTTCCACATATTTTCATATATCTGTGGAACATTTGTATTTCCTCTTTTGTTAATTTCTCTTATGGTCCTATTACCGTTTTCCTTTTGAGGGTAATAAATCAATAAAAACAGAGTCTAATTGTGTTTATATAAACTACTCTTTAACTTTTTACAACGTTATTCCTGATCTACATTTCTACTTTGTTAATTTTTTAAAATGCAGAGACATATTTTTATTTTTTGTGGTTAAACCTATCAAATTTATCTGTCTTTTTCCTGTGTAAATTTTGCATTTGGAGTGATGCTTAAAAAGTCTTTCCCTACCCCTTGAGACTGTGAATATGTACCTAAATATTTTTCTAAAGCTTTTTGATTAAAAAAAATTTTTTTATAAAGTTATTTATTTATTTTTGGCTGCACTGGGTCCTCGTTGTTGGGTCTTCGTTGCAGTGTATGGGCTTTCTCTAGTTGCAGCAAGTGGGGTCTACTCTAAATTGCGGTGCACGGGCTTCTCATTGCGGTGGCTTCTCTTGTTGTGGAGCACGGGCTCTAGGCTCACGGGCTTCAGTAGTTGTGGCACGCGGCCTCAGTAGTTGTGGCTCGTGGGCTCTAGAGCGCAGGCTCAGTAGTTGTAGCACCACGGGCTTAGTTGCTCCGTGGCATGTGGGATCTTCCCGGACCAGGGCTCGAACCCGTGTCCCCTGCATTGGCAGACGGATTCTCAACCACTGCGCCACCAGGGAAGTCCCAATTCTTAAAAATATTTTAATTCTTTGGCATTTATTTTGCCATCAGAGAGAGGATACAAACTGTTGGTCTGGGCTGGATTGGACATGTAGTTTGTTCTGCTTGTGTAGTGGGTTTACTGGGTCCCCCCAAAGAGTCTGTTCAAACCCTCACCTGTGAATGTGACCTGGTTTCCAGATGGGATCTTTGCAGATGCTTTCAAGTTTAAATGAGTCATACTGGATTGGGGTGGGCTTGTAGAACATGGGAAATGTGGACACGGAAGACACAGAGCTCGGACTGAGGCATCTACAAGCCAAGGGCTGTGGGCTACACCAGACGTCAGGAGGGAGGCAGGTAGCAGGTTCTCTCTCAGAGCCCCAGGGAGGACAACCCAGCCTGGCCCCCAGCCTGGCCTCAGAGCTGTGAGAGAGTAAGTTCCTGTTATTTTATGCCATCCAGCTTGTAGTAATTTGTTACCACAGCTTTAGGAAGTTAATACAACTTGGTTCACACAGTGTTTTAAAAATGTTTGAAATGGTCGCCTACAATTAAAAATTGGGAGAGTTCCTATAAAAATGCAGATTTCTTTTAAAAGCACCCAAACCGTGAGCCCTCCTGTTAATACGGTCCCTGGCTGACCTCGAACCTGCTTTCTTTGCTCGCCCAATGCCGGATGGGTAGGGGAGATCTACCTTTTTAATTAAAGAAATTTTTTTCTTTTTGTTTTTTAATGGTAAACTTGTCCCAATACCATCTCCTAAGCAAACCTCAGGAGATTAAAAAATGCTGCTTTTGTCATCTACTATATGCTTATCTAGCACTTGAGTCTATTTTGGGGCTTTCTATTCTGATCCTTGAATCTGTTCAAATAGCCTCTCATCAGCACTGCACAGTTGGACTTAATGGGAGTTTAAAAATATAACGTTAAATCTCACTGGGCAAGTAGGTGCTCAAAGTTTCCTTTAGTACCTAAAATTCTATCAGTTAGGATAAGTGAATTTAATAGAAATGAGTACAGATTCTGCTTAATAGACTTTAAGATTTTAAAAAAATTTTTATTGAAGTATAGTTGACTTACAATGTTGTGTTAATTTCTGTACAGCAAAGTGATTCAGTTGTACATAGACATATATATTCTTTTCCATTATAGTTTATCACAGGAGATTGCTTACAGTTCCCTGTGCTATACAGTAGGACCTTGTTGTTTATCCAACCTGTATATAATAGTTTGCATGTGCTAATCCTAAACTCCCAATCCTTCCCTCCCCCACGCCCTCCTCCTCTGCTTAAGAGACTAAAAGGTGACCTCACTGACTTAGATAGGTCTTCCCACTGAAAATGTTAGCCATTAGTTTTCTGGCTGTGGATTGCTTTCCCGCTATCAATTTCTTTGGTATGAAAAAGATAATTCAAATAAAGAGTCATCTCATTATCATTGCAGTTGTGAATATCGTTTGTTGTCTGAAAAAAGTACGTGGCATTAGAATAAGGAAGATATTTGTCAAGTCACGTAAACTTCATTAAAATGCATGTGAACATCCTTTTTCCTGTAGCGAAGTGTCACCTTCTTGAAATTTCCTGTGCACAAAGTTTGAATTAATAGAAAAAGGAATACCTGAGGGAATCATGTCTGTAGACTAATTAAAGGTGTGCTTGAAATGATTAATTTATGATAATGTTCAGAAAAGCCTTGTATTTACATGTTTTTATTTTTATAACTCTTAAATGTGATATAATTACAGATTCACGGGAAATTATAAAGAAATATGGAGGGAGGTCCTGTGCGCCCTTCACCCCCATGTTAATATTTTATAGAACTGTAGCGCCATAACTACACCAAGAAACTGCCTTTGGCGCAGCCCATAGATTTGTCCCGAGTTCACTGTTAGGTATGCACTCATCTGTGTGCGTACATTTGTGTGTTTATGCAATTGTACAGCATAACCACTGCCGCAATCAATACTAAGCTGAGCTGCCACAAGGCTGCCTCCTGTAACCCACACCCATCCTTTCTCCCCTTCTCTACCCTCCTGCAACAGCTAATCTGTTCTCTATTTCTATAATTTTCTCATTTCAAGAATGTTATATAAATGGCATCATATAGTATGTAACCTTTAGGGATTGGCAGTTTTCACCCAGCATGATTCCCTGGAGATTCACCCAGGAATGTTCATTCCTTTCTCTTGCGGAGTAGTTTTCCATGGTGTGGAAGCACCCCGGTTTGTTTAATCATTCATCCATTGAAGGGCATTTGGGTGGTTTCCAATTTTGGTCTATTACAAGCTGTGGGAGGCCAGCTGTACCAACATCATTAGTTAGAAAGATTGCCCTTTATCCATCGCATTGCCCTGTACCTTACCAAAAATCAATTGGCCAAACCTATGTGCGTCTACTTCTGGACTCTTTATTCTGTTATGTTAATATTTTTAAAATATGGCTACCAGAAAATTTACAATTACGCATTCAATTTCTGTTGCACCGCATTGCTCCAGAGCACGGATGAATGGCACAGAGGGCTGGCCTTTGGAACTTTCCAGTCAGTCCCTGGCTGCAGGGCCCCCCAGGGGTGCGCATGACCTCCCCGTCGTCCTTTCCAGGGGAGGTGGCTCTCAGGGCTGAGGGCAAATCTCAGATGCTTACAGCAACTCGCACTGTCGAGGGGGAACTGGGTGGGGCCAGTTCCCCTTTAATCCATCCCTTCTAATCCTCTCACCTTTATACTTTGGTCTCTCTTTTCTTTCTCTCTTTCCTTTGTGCTGTTTAAGCATTGCAGTTCCTCCTTCCTGTTCTGTCCCACACCCCCAATCTGTCTCTCTGTCTGTCTCTCTCCATTTAGCATGAAGTCTTCTTATCTTAATTCATTTTGTCTTCCTTGTGGACCTTAAATTATTTCTTTCTCCCTCGACTTTCTTACCTCTGACATATACACACTGCCAAATGTAAAACAGATAGCTAGTGGGGAGCAGCCGCATAGCACAGGGAGATCAGCTAGGTGCTCTGTCCACCTAGAGGGATGGGATAGGGAGGGTGGGAGGGAGATGCAAGAGGGACGGGATATGGGGATATATGTATATGTATGGCTGATTCACTGTGTTATACAGCAGAAACTAACACACCATTATAAAGCAATTATACTCCAATAAAGATGTTAAAAAAAAAAACCAAAACCTATAGACTTATTCATGATTATCTGGAAGGCCTTGTTATATCCCAATACTACTATTTAGTTTCAGCTTCTGTGTTTGTAATTTTTAATTGAACTGATGCTCAATGATCATTTGAAGTGATACTATTTAATTTCTAATATAGCATTTCTCGAACTGGGCACAGAAGCAGCATTCTAGATTGGCCTGTGAATTCCCAGCGTTTGCAAAAAACTCTAGAATTCTAGAGATTGACAGATTCATTCAATAGTGATTTTAAGCGCTTACTCTGTCAGTCAAATTGTTCCTGTTACTAAAACACCAACACGAACAAGGTCCAGTGTTTGTTCCCAAGGAACTTATGTCCTAAAGGAGGCAGAAGGATGAGAAAGCAATGTTTACAATATGCAGAGGTCATGTCAGGGTGTGGAGGAAACCCTGCAAAGGACCACGAAGGGGGAGCTGCTACTTGGCCTGGGGGGAGACGAGAAGAGAAGAGAAGTGGGAGGGCTCCGAGGGAGGTGCTACTAACAGGAGCTGAGAACTGTGCTCTGGCAAGTGGATCCAGATCTGAGCAGGCGCGGCCACACCAGGTGGAGAGGAGTGTGCAAAGCCAGGGGCGCGAAAGGGCCGGGTGCATCGCTATATCGGAGAACTACCAGGGATTGTACTCGGACGGAAATGCGGGCTGGTTGCAGGGGGTAGATTGGGAGGGAAGTTGGAAGAGAGCGCCAAGGGCCAGATTATGAAGGATTTAAGGAATTTGTAAGTGGTGGGACCCTGATGAATAATCTTTTTTTTTTTTAATTGGAGTATAGTTAATTTACAATGTTGTGTTAGTTTCAGGTGTACAGCAAAGTGAGTCAGTTATACATACATATATATCTATTTTTTCATATATATCTATTTTTTTCAGATTCTTTTCTCTTATAGATTATTACAAAATATTGAGTACACTTCCCTTTGCTATACAGCAGGTTATCTATTTTATATATAGTAGTGTCTATATGTCAATCCCAAACTCCTAATTTATCCCTCCCCCTGATGAATAATCTTAAACACAAGACCAGCAGGACCGAACCTGAAACTTTGGAAGATAACACAGAGCAGCATGGAGGACGGATCCTGGGGTCACACTGGGGTCGTGTAGCAAGGGGTTAAGAAGTTATTATTTTATTTGCAAGCATAAGAACACAATAAGAAAGTGAACTAAATATTCCTGTGGGGAGTGGGGAGATGGAGGGGTAGGCGGTTGCTAACTGGTGGGACATTAGCAGCGCAGAAAGGAGATGTGTTAGGAAGAAAGGACCTGCTTCGGGCTGCCTTGGTT
This sequence comes from Orcinus orca, assembly GCF_937001465.1. Lineage (NCBI taxonomy): Eukaryota > Metazoa > Chordata > Mammalia > Artiodactyla > Delphinidae > Orcinus > Orcinus orca. The sequence goes on along the minus strand of NC_064573.1, from coordinate 7,122,833 downwards.
TCCAGTCCCCTTTTGGGTCTCTCCACCAAAATTAACTTCATCTGTGACTGACTGCAAGCGCAAAACAACTGCTTACGTGAGAACCCTTTTCCATGAACACAGATGGGTTTGTCCAGGGCTCCATGGTGGCTCCGGGCCCTCATCTGAGACCGAGCCTCCTTCTATTGTGTTACTCTGCCCTCCTCGTGGACCAGCTCCACCTTCCTGTGCTTAGGAAGGAGGTCAGAGAGCAGGAGGGACGCCTCCTCCCTTTAAGGACCCCTCCCAGTATTAGCACGGCACACTTCTGCTAACCTCACGGGCTAGCTCTTCGCCAAATGGGCACACTTACCTGCAGGCGCAGCTGCACAACATAGTTCTTATTCTGGACGGCGGTGCACCCAGCTACAATCTAGGGGCTGCGTTACGGAGCAGGAAGTGGGAAATGAGGAGCAAATAGTCTTTAGCAAGCCTCTCGGTGGCCTTTACATTAAAAAACAACGGTCCTTGTGCATGTCTTGTGATGTTTATCAGAAGGTATTTCATCATCTTTGTTGGAATTGCAGAAATGGATCGTCCTTTCCGTCGTATTTCCTAACTTGCTGTTCTTCACTTGAATTGGTGATTGATCTTTATTAATTCTAAAATGAATCAATTTAGTCAATTTTTTTTTTTTTTTTTTTTTTTTGGTGATACACGGGCCTTTCACTGTTGCGGCCTCTCCCATTGCGGAGCACAGGCTCCGGATACGCAGGCTCAGCGGCCATGGCTCACGGGCCCAGCCGCTCCGCGGCATGTGGAATCCTCCCGGACCGGGGCACAAACCCGTGTCCCCTGCATTGGCAGGCGGACTCTCAACCACTGCGCCACCAGGGAAGCCCTAAATTTAGTAAATTTTTAGTCACTTCCTTTGGGTTTTCTCTGTATATAAGTCCGTCACCAGAAATTAATTCCAATTTGTTATTTCAAATTTTTACATTTCCTTCACTTTCCTGCTTTCACTGGCTAATAACTCCAGAACAATTTTAATGATAATCGTGCTACTGGTATCCTTGTTTTTCATTTTAATAGCAGTGACTCTTGTATTTATTCACTGAGCATGTGTGTGCTCTTACATGTGTTTAGTTTTATATATTTAGACTTACATATTGAGATTTTTAAAATTTAAGAATGTTGAGTTTTATCAAATGCTTTATAACACCTATAGAGATAATTATATGATTTTCCTCTCAATATGGTAAATTAAAATTTTAGTAGTAAGCCATTGCCTCATTCTAGCTGTAAACTTTACTTGATCAAGATGTATTATTCTTTCACTGTGTTTCTAGATTCTGTCTGATAAGTTTATCGGCTCCATTATTACAATATTGATCTATATGTGAATCTCAACGTTACTTTGCTTCTGCTCATTAATCTGCATTTACAATTCCTCGATTCTGGATGACTTCACCCTTTAAATATTTGTATCTACTGCAGATGCCTACCCTACCTCGTTAATGTTTACCTAACTTAAACCTGTTTAATTCTTTCATATAAGTTAGGCTTTGGTCCTAGGTATGCATTTTGATATTCCTTTTCATTTTTTTTCTGGACTTTTACTCATTGGTGAAAATTGCTGTTAAAAAATTGTAAAGAAAAGCAGTTTCCTCTAAAGAAAACTGAAAGTGAAAAACTACTGGCAGCTGTAGCTACTGAGTCCCTGTGAGATGACAGAGCAGGATGGAGGGGCTGTGACTTGCTGACCCCCTTACAGTGTGAGGGGGTAGGGAAGAGGTGCCGGCCTGTACTCGGAAACATCCTTATTTATAAGGAAAAGGTGGAGAGTCTGGGTGAGAAAGTAACCCAAAGCCACTTACTCAATATCATTGAATTCAATGAAAATTAATAGGACAGATTAGGTTTCATGATCATTTAACATGTAGTAAAAATCAAATTTTAAAGGTAACGAGTTATGTTTTATATTATTAATCTCTAGGAGAAGTACTGGAAACATCGCCATTTATTAACTGTGCAGGAAGATGCTTCCAATATCACTGGAGTAACAAGGCTCTGATGGGGCAGGCAGGGACCCGTGAAGGGCAACAGCACCCAGATTTCCAGAGCTTTCCTTGTTCCTGGCTGTTTAGAAACAGAGCACCTCCAGTAGGGCTGGACCTGGGAATAGTATTCCTGGTAACATTTGAAAGTGATGAAGAGATAGACCCTCCTGCTGGAGCAACGAAGTATAAATACTGAGCAAATCACACCAATGTAATTAAGTAACCTTTAAAAGGTCAAACCACTGTCCATGTAGTCATAGTCTAAGTTGGCCCATCACAAGTGGTGGTTAGGAACACAGGACAAATGGCTCCCATAAGTGACAGCCGGAGTCTGAAAGGCAGGCAGGGCGAGGTTGGGGTGTGGTTAGGAGAGGCCATTGAGCTGACCTCCAGCCTCGTCACAATTAGTTTCTTAGGTGTGCCAGGATCTGACCTGCGCCCTGGGGATAACACAGATTAGAAATGAACTGTTACAGTGTAATGTGGTATTGATGGTCTGGCATATCTGCCTTCTGAGAATGTGAGTTGATTAATCTGAAGGTCAGAAAAAGAATGTGCTAAATGACTAGACACAAAAGTGCATGAGGTCAGGGACATATATTAACTTACTTCATACTTATGAAACTGTCCATGAAATGGAGACACAGAGAGGTTAAGAACTTTTCCAAAGTCACACAGCTAGTGTGAAGAGCTAAGATTTGAATGGACACTGAGCTGCTTTATTGCTACACAGATGAAGAGTGTAAAAGCACGTGGTAATACTCATTAATTTTGAACTATCATTATTTTTAAAAAATATTTATTTATTTTATTTTTGGCTGCATCGGGTCTTAGTTGTGGCGCGTGGGCTTCTCTCTAGTTGTGGTGCATGGGCTGCAGAGTCCATGGGCTCTGTAGTTGCAGCCTGCGGGCTTAGTTGCTCTGTGGCATGTGGGATCTTAGTTCCTTGACCAGGGATCGAACCCACGTCCGCTGCATTGGAAGGCGGATTCTTAACCACTGGGCCACCAGGGAAGTCCTTAAACTACCATTATAATAACCTTGATTTGAAGAAGTGTTCCTTGATGTAGGCCGCTTGAGTTTCTCTTCCTGATTATAAGAATAGTCTTTCCAAAGGAACTGATTCTACCTCCCAAGTATCTACCCCTTGGGGACTTCCCTGGCAGTCCAGTGGTTAAGACTTTGCCTTCCAGTGCAGGGGGTGTGGGTTGGATCCCTGGTCGGGGAGCTAAGATCCCACATGCCTCACCGCCAAAAAACCAAAACATAAAAAAAAAGAAGTAATATTGTAACAAATTCAATAAAGACTTTAAAAATGGTCCACATCAAAAAAAATCTTTAAAAAAAAAACATCTATCCCTTGAGTTTATCTATTTCTAAGTCATCGGGGAGTTCAGGCCACCATTATTTCTGCCCAGGATCACTGCGGCAGCCTCTACTTCTGCTTCCAGTCTTACCCCCTCCCACCCTTGTTCTTCAGGGCAGCTAGTCATCTTGCTAAAATGCCAACCTTATTTCATTTGTCTAATTCACCAAACACCAGCAATCAATCAATAATTATGGAATGAACGGATGAGTGAATTAAATATAAGACTTCCTTGGTCATAATTCCCTCTCCACTATGGTGGTGTTTAGATGAATCCTACCACTGTGTCATTTTTTCCAGCTTCCTTTGCTAACAGTTCCCTCTTCCAAGCAATTATTCTTCCAGTATTTCATTTAATCCATAAGTGATCTTGTGGGATTTAAAAAGTAAGAGGAAGAGAAGCGTTAGTGTGTTTTAACTGGGTGAGGGCTCTTTACCCTTCATTCTCAAATTGCTCTCAAACTTTAAGTAACTGATTATAATTAATACTGGTCTTAACCTCATATGGCTAGATCTGAGCTATATCTTTTCTCTAAATTTTGTTGCTTATCTAATACAGATATTCCTCGACTTCGATGGTGTTATATCCCAATAAAACCATCGTAAGTTGAAAATATCGTAAGTCAAAAAGACATTTAATATACCTTACCTACTAAACCTCCCAGACCTGCACCCAAGGGCCTTGAAGACCTTCAGGCATTTGGGAGCACCCAGAGACCAGGGGCGATGTCTGGATAGACAGTGGTAACTCGGGTTCTGATCCAGTGTGTCAGGATCACCATCCTCATGCCCACCCTCAGTCCCCTTTAACTTCCAGCTTAGTTTTAGGCCATCCTTGGATCAGATTTTAAAACTTTAAACCATCACCTAAAAAGATATAAACACTGACTAGGTCCTAGATATATGTTTTGATGTACGAGTGAGGCAGTGGGAGCTTGTCAGGGAAAGGTGGGTAAGGAAGCTCTGTGGACACTATTAAATTCTATTGGTAAAGAACTAATTCTGTCTCTTTCTCAAGAGTTCTACGCACTCAAGAGTTTTTTCCTGGATTTTCATACCCAAACCCCAGCAGGGACTTGGGACATCATGGGCTCCGGGCATTCTGGATTAGGTGACAGGTTGACTGGGTGACCTGGGAGCCACCGAACGTCGCAGAGTGACCGACGCTGACCAGAGTCTGCCCTGTACTCTGCTTTGAATGCTCTTCAGTTCGGTTGGCCCGGGCCCAGCATCGGGTGCAGCAGGGATGCACTCCTGTTGATGTAAGGGGTGCACGGGTAGCATCCAGTGGCTGAGTTCACCCCCAGGAATACGAGCTAGGCTCTGCTGATTGAAGCACTCAGTGTTGCCCTCCGAACAACTGCAGGACTGCAAAGAACCTTTTATCTCAGACTTTCCAGAAAGCAAATTCAGCATTTCTTTTCCTCCGGGCATAATTTTATTTTTGAGCCCAAGTTTTGAATAAAAATAGCACACTTGCTGGTGCCCAGCCAGCTCTTTGATAGAGCAGCCAGGCTTAGGAGGTGAGGCTTCCGACGGCTGGTGACTCAGGCCTGCTGAGCATGTGCCCAGGTAAATATCTCCCCCGGGGGCAGGGCTGGGCACTGAGGGCCCGAGGAGGACGCGGCGGTGGTGTGTCGTTACACTGCTTCATTCCACTGCAGACCAGGCCACGCTTCACTGTGCGCGGCAGTGACCAAGGGTACACGTGGGTTTTACAATCAGGGCTGTCAGGGCACCAAACACCACTGTGGAGATGAGAAGGGATTGGACGGGGCCGCTGGAGGGTCTGGAGGCAGAAGCAGGCAGGAAGGCACAGGTTTGCACCAAGACTCGTTAAAAAACAACCGAGAGGGGACTTCCCTGGTGGCGTGGAGGTGAAGAATCTGCCTGCCGAAGCAAGAGACACGGGTTCGAGCCCTGGTCCAGGAAGATCCCACATGTCGTGGAGCAACGAAGCCCATGCACCACAACTACTGAGCCTGAGCTCTAGAGCCCGTGAGCCATAACTACTGAGCCCGCATGCCACAACTACTGAAGCCCGTGCGCCTAGAGCCCGTGCTCCGCAGCAAGAGAAGCCACCGCAATGAGACACCTACGCACCGCAACAAAGAGTAACCCCCGCTCGCCGCAACTACATAAAGCCCACGCACAGCAACGAAGACCAACGCAGCCAAAATTAATTAATTAATTAATTTAAAAGAAGAAACAACCAAGAGACAATTACGGGCACAGCCTTCCAGAATTCCTTAGAGTGAGGCGGGTATGTGAAGGGGGTGCAGCCCGCTCACACATCCCTGACATTCCCATTTTGTGGTTTTCCCTTCCCTCATTTTCTGTTCATTTGAGGCAGAATTCAGTCTGTAACAATGGTAAGACAGTGACGGGCAGGCCTTTAGACAATGTTCCTGGTGCTTGGAGACAGGTGTTGCTTCCTTCTTGGCAATTTTATTCAACTAATATTTATTGAGCATTTATAAGCGCAGGGCATCGCCGAGTAGGTAAAAATATACACGTAATACACATTCACCCAGAGACAGTCGAAGAGCTTGCTTTACATGGAACAACGAATTAGGAAGTTCTCAACCGAAATGATTACTTTTTGGATTGCAAAGTATATATATGTAAACCTTGAAACATATATTTGCTCTGTAAGAAGTTCAAACAGTACAAAATATAGAAAATAGGGAATTCCCTGGCGGGCCAGTGGTTAGGGCTCCGTGCTTCCAGTGCAGGGGACACGGTTTCCATCCCCGGTCAGGGAATTAATATCCCACATGCTCTTCCGCATGCATGGCCAAAAAAAAAAGAGCAAGATGTAGAAAATAAAAAGTGAAACTACCCCATAATCCCCTCCAGATAGCCACACTTAACAGAGCCTGTCTTTAAAACCTCTTTAATATACTTTGAAACAACTATTTGGGAATTTCTGGAAAGAAAGAATGAGAACATTAAAAATTCAGAGGACATGAAAATATTGGCATTCCAGTTAAGAAAGTCATCTCAGAAACCTTCCCTGATTTCCTTTTAATATTGTACTAGAAATGATCTTATTTTCCTAGAAAGATGTTGTTGGTTAAGTCGTATATGAGTTTTGTATCCAGAGCGGCTCCTGAGAGGTCAGGCCCGTTACCCGAAGTCCTTCTAGGCTGGAGTCTGCTGGCCTGAGCGGAGTCCCTGCAGCTGTGTCTGAGTCACTCAGCTTTGTGGTTGCTCATCCAGGGAAGGCCACACAGTACAATCTACCTTCTCAAACACACCTCTGGCCAGGACCCTCAAACTTGAAATTGAAGATCTCATTTCCCTTGACCAGTAAAACGAACACTTGCTCTGATGGCATCTGGTTTCCTGGAGGTGTGAGAGAGAGGTTGAGATGCTGGAATCTAAGAGGGATGTAAAGACGCGATGTGTGTGTGCAAGGACGTGCCCCCGCTAAAGACACCACCTGATCATTGTGAGCAGGACATTTACTTGGAGATCTTATTTAGAACAGTTTTGTAAACCATTTTAAGGAATGCCTTTGCTCTCTCAGTTTCGTCTTCCCAGGATAAATTTCCTCTCATTTGCCGATCAAAATCTCATCCATTCTTTGAAGCTGAGCTTAAACGTCATCTTTGGCGTAAGGTCCTTGGTAAGAATATTTTTTCCACTCTTCTTTTTATTTTTACTTCTGCCATGGCACTTTTATTATTATGAGTTGTCGTTAGCTGTTTTCTTCACTTGATAGCAAACTTTTTAAAAGCAAGAATTATTTATTTCTGTAGATACTAAATGATTAGTTCAGTTATAAGCATAAGCTGATGTTCAATAAATAGACATTTTATTTATTTTCCCTATAGGACTGTAACAATAATTACATTGAGGCAATTTTTACGGTACCAGAAGGCCTAGAAAATAGGAAATACATGGTCCACACCTCCTAATGTTCACGGCTACCATTTATACCTGCTTCTCCACACTGCTGAGCAATGGAGCCAGTCTTTTCTTCTTTATTATTGCTTTTGCCTTTCTTTCTCATGGTTGGTAATCCATCGGCCAGGCTAAATGTCAATATCTTTTCCTTTGTTTTTTCTTCTCCTTCCAATTTTGGCTTGTTTAGGCAAGATTCATGGTCCTGACCATAGGACAGTTTTTTCTCTTTCCACAAATACTTCTTTGAGCAAGGATCATACTTCTTTGGTAGCTTTGTGACACCTGGGGATCTGTTTTCCTTATGGACAACAAAAGCATGGTCAAGGGATTCACCGCTGAGCTCCACATTTAATGACTAAAGAAGACATCAATTTGAAATATCACCTGTTCCAAACCTGGCATTTTACTTCTGAGGGCCTTGAGGTTCCACCTAAGACAAAGGCAGGACAGAAAAGGAACCTCCATCGAGTTGCAGAGTTCTCCCTTCAGAAGATATCAGGTGAATGCATTTCTGTCTTCTACTCTTTGCTCCACTTTTCTTATCAGGCAGCCATCAGTTTTATCCCTGTTCTTTCATTTGGAGAGAGAACTAGTAAGTCTTGGTCAAGCCCTATGATTCATTTCCTTACTTTCAAGCAAAGGTCACTGAAGTTCCCATTCAGGTTCTGCCAAGTGCTCCCTTGGGGGGAGGGGATGCAACCTGTGTCCTCTTGACCTAAAAGGGCTCTGGTGGGGTGATGACTCATTAATTCCCTAATGTCCTTTCCAAGTGTAGATAAGGATCACAGTTGATTAAATGATGGGTCAAGGTATGGAATGAAGGTTGGCACCATGCTAGGAAATAAAGTACGTTTCCTTTGCCAAAGTAAAACATTTATTTTATTTGGCTCACAATAAATAGTAGGGGCAATTGTAGCTAACAAAAGAGAAGTGCACTCTGGGGAACCGGCATAGTATAGAAAAGAAAAAACAAAAGCACATAGAGATAATAAAAAGCACATAGAGAAAAATTTACATCAACCCTATTTGTGCCTTAGAGCAGTTTCATAGGATGATAAAATCTGCTGGAATTAGTAGCTCTGGAGAGTAATTGAGAACCACAGAATTTCAGAGTTGAGAGGTACTTTACAAAATAACTGATTCAACCCCTTTGATATTGCAGATGAAAAAAAGATGAGGTCAAAGTGTTTAGAGACGGGACCAGTTTCCCGATTCTTGTGTGCCTTCGACTGAAAAGTTGAGGTGAACCACAGATCTTGATTGCCGTAGACCTCTAGAATTATCTAAACACCACGAAGAAGCTGCAGCTGGCTGGCTTTTCATCACCTTTCCCGTAACTGTGGGATTGGGTCCGTATTCCTAGGTATCCAAGCTGGGTTAAAGGGCTGGACCTCCTTGAGATGCTCTGAGCTCCCAAAGACTCAGCAAACTTACCAGGACTCCAGATAGGTGAGGGTTCAGGCCCTTGGGACCCCTCTGTGTCTCTCAGTGAAACGTTCAGGTGAGTTTTGGGCTTCCTGTGGCCCTAAAGATGCTCTGGGACTTTGGAATGTGGCATGGAGGTGATGCTTAAGATGAATACTTTTAAACATAATTATGCTTAAATGTCTTTAAAAGCCCTTCCTTGGCAACAGGGATGTTTTAAAAAGTAGGTTTTATTGTTATTCAGGCATGGTGAAACCAACAGATCAGCAACAGCTACGGAAAAGATAGTTTGTTCTTCACAGTTCCCCAGAGGAGGGGGTAGGTGGTACCACGGAGGGCCCCCTGGGGCAGCACAGGGTGGGTCAGGAAGCAGAGGAGCTGGGAGAGCGTGGCAGAGCCTTTATTGTGGTTTCCTCAGGAAAAGAAAGGCAGGGTAAGCAGACTTAGAACTGGCTCATTAGAGTCATTTCAGTGGGCTCTGGGGTGTGGAGGCTGACCTTGGGTTGATTAAGGCAGGGGACTATTGCCTTCGGGAGCGTAAGAACCATATAGAGGCGGTGGCGGGCTTGCGAGCTCTGGTTGAGTTAGTCTGTGTAGGAAAGGTGAGTCCTAGGTGTGCAGTTTGCTGTCATTGAGAACTAGCTAACCCCGCCAGGCGCAGAGGCCCCAGGTGTCAGAATTCAGAAAACAGAGTTAATACAACTGGCATTTGCAGAAGCGTGCATCTCAGAACAGTTTTTCTGGGAGACGCTCTGGAGGGAGAGGGTTCTGTCGCCCTTTTGGGAGCTGTTGCATATGGCGCCCTGTTGGTAGCACATTAGTAGGTTAAAGTTGTTGGGGAATCCTGCTTTAAAGAAACCTGTTAGTCTTGATTTAATACAACTTTCCAAGCTTGTTTAACCATAAAATACTTTTGAAATACATAACATGTGGGACTTCCCTGGTAGTGCAGTGGATGAGAATCCGTCTGCCAATGCAAGGGACACGGGTTTGATCCCTGGTCCAGGAAGATCCCACATGCCGCGAAGCATCTAAGCCTATGCACCACAACTACTGAGCCTGCGCTCTAGAGCCCGTGTGCCACAACTAATGAAGCCCTCACACCTAGAGCCTGTGCTCTGCAGCAAGAGAAGCCACCGCAATGAGAAGCCCATGCACTGCAATGAAGAGTAGCCCCCGTTCTCCGCAACTAGAGAAAGCCCACGCGCGGCAACAAAGACCCAACACAGCCAAAAATAAATTAATTAATTAAAAAAACTACATAACGTGTAGTTTTTAAGGTATCTTGAATATGGTGTTTTAGACCTAGAATCCAGATTTGCTCTGTCCATAACCTGGCACTCATTTTCTCCCCTGGGGTTTCTAATAGAAGGGGTTTCATTGCAGGTAGGCTGGTTTAATTAGGGTCAATAACAAGCTCTCCTCATTCCTGCCTCTAAGCTGTGTTCAAACCGGTTTTCCCCACTATTCAGTATTGTACCTCAGGCTCTAGACCTAATTCCACGCTTTCTAGCGCCAGCTCCTCTGTGAAGTCCTTGCCAGCTTCCCAAACCCACAAATACAGGCTGTGTGCCATGTGCCAGACATTCTTCTAAGCATTTCAAAATATCAACTCACTTAATCGTCATAGTAGCCCTACAAGGCAGGCACTATTTTATCCCTATTTTATAGATAAGCAACTTGAGATACAGAGATGCTGAGTGATTCATCCAAGGTCACAAAGCTAAAAGGTGACCAGGATGTAATTGGCATTGACTTCATGCTATTGGAACAAACGAAAATGTCTGTGGGGGTAAGGGAGGTGCTTTCTGATGGGGGTATGTGTGTGTGTGTGTGCATGTGTGTGTGTGTGTTAGTATGTGCTTTAAATCAGAGGGAAGAAATCTCTCTCTCTCTCTTTTAACACTCTGGAACTTTATTAAGACTCTACCCATTCAGAATTTGTTCAGAATAATTCATATTTAATTTTAACTTAAAGTTTACTTTGGCTTAGTGAGAGATTTTCTGAGTCCATCCTCTGAGGGTGTGAGTTCATCAGTAGACAGAATGCAGGGGAAATTGTGACCCACTTAAACATACACTTTGTAGTACTAGTTTTTATATGCATAGAATATGTGACTTCTAATTCATTCTTTTTTTTTAATTTAATTTTATTTATTTTTTTATACAGCAGGTTCTTATTAGTCATCAATTTTACACACATCAGTGTATACATGTCAATCCCAATCACCCAATTCATCACACCACCATCCCCACCCCTGCTGCCACTTTCCCCCCTTGGTGTCCATACGTTTGTTCTCTACATGTGTGTCTCTATTTCTGCCCTGCAAACCAGTTCATCTGTACCATTTTTCTAGGTTCCACATATATGTGTTAATATACGATATTTGTTTTTCTCTTTCTGACGTACTTCACTCTGTATGACAGTCTCTAGATCCATCCATGTCTTTACAAGTGACCCGATTTCGTTCCTTTTTATGGCTGAGTAATATTCCATTGTATATATGTACCACAACTTCTTTATCCATTCGTCTGTCGATGGGCATTTAGGTTGCTTCCATGACCTGGCTATCGCAAATAGTGCTGCAATGAACATTGGGGGTGCATGTATCTTTTTGAATTATGGTTTTCTCTGGTTATATGCCCAGTAGTGGGATTGCTGGGTCTTATGGTCATTTTATTTTTAGTTTTTTAATGAACCTCCATACTGTTCTCCATAGTGGCTGTATCAATTTACATTCCCACCAACAGTGCAAGAGGGTTCCCTTTTCTCCACACCCTCTCCAGGATTTGTTGTTTGTAGATTTTCTGATGAAGCCCATTCTAACTGGTGTGAGGTGATACCTCATTGTAGTTTTGATTTGTATTTCTCTAATAATTAGTGATGTTGAGCAGCTTTTCATGTGCTTCTTGGCCATCTATATGTCTTCTTTGGAGAAATGTCTAGGTCTTCTGCCCATTTTGTTGATTGGGTTGTTTGTCTTTTTAATATTGAGCTGCATGAGCTGTTTATATATTTTGGAGATTAGTCCTTTGTCTGTTGATGTGTTTGCAAATATTTTCTCCCATTCTGAGGGTTGTCTTTTCATCTTGTTTGTAGTTTCCTTTGCTTTGCAAAAGCTTTTAAGTTTCATTAGGTCCCATTTGTTATTTTTGGTTTTATTTCCATTACTCTAGGAGGTGGATCTAAAAAGATCTTGCTGTGATTTATGTCAAAGAGTGTTCTTCCTATGTTTTCCTCTAAGAGTTTTATAGTGTCCAGTCTTACATTTAGGTCTCTAATCCACTTTCAGTTTATTTTTGTGTATGGTGTTAGGGAGTGTTCTAATTTCATTCTTTTACATGTAGCTGTCCAGTTTTCCCAGTACCACTTATTGAAGAGACTGCCTTTTCTCCATTGTATCTCCTTGCCTCCTTTGTCATAGATTAGTTTACCATAGGTGTGTGGGTTTATATCTGGGCTTTCTATCCTGTACCATTGATCTATATCTCTGTTTTTGTGCCAGTACCCTATTGTCTTGATTACCGTAGCTTTGTAGTATAGTCTGAAGTCAGGGAGTCTGATTCCTCCAGCTCTGCTTTTTTCCCTCAAGACTGCTTTGGCTATTCGGGGTCTTTTGTGTCTCCATACAAATTTTAAGATCTTTTGTTCAGTTCTGTAAAAAATGCCATTGGTAGTTTGATAGGGATTGCATTGAATCTGTAGATTGCTTTGGGTAGTATAGTCATTTTCACAATATTGATTCTTCCAATCCAAGAACATGGTATATCTCTCCATCTGTTTGTAACATCTTCAATTTCTTTCATCAGTGTCTTATAGTTTTCTGCATACACGTCTTTTGTCTCTGTAGGTAGGTTTATTCGTAGGTATTTTATTCTTTTTGTTGCAGTGGTAAATGGGAGTGTTTCCTTAATTTCTCTTTCAGATTTTTCATCATTAGTGTATAGGAATGCAAGAGATTTCTGTGCATTAATTTTGTATCCTGCAACTTTACCAAATTCATTGATTAGCTCTAGTAGTTTTCTCATGGCATCTTTAGGATTCTCTATGTATAGTACTGTGTCATCTGCGAACAGTGACAGTTTTACTTCTTCTTTTCCAATTTGTATTCCTTTTATTTCTTTTTCTTCTCTGATTGCTGTGGCTAGGACTTTCAAAACTCTGTTGAATAATAGTGGTGAGAGTGGACATCCTTGTCTTGTTCCTGATCTTAGAGGAAATGCTTTCAGTTTTTCACCATTGAGAATGATGTTTTCTGTGGGTTTGTCGTATATGGCCTTTATTATGTTGAGGTAGCTTCCCTCTATGCCCACTTTCTGGAGAGTTTTTTATCATAAATGGTGTTGAATTTGTCAAAAGCTTTTTCAGCATCTATTGCGATGATCATACAGTTTTTATTCTTCAGTTTGTTAATATGGTGCATCGCATTGACTGTTTTGCGTATATTGAAGAATCCTTTCATCCCTGGGATAAATCCCACTTGATCATGGTGTATGATCCTTTTAATGTGTTGATGGATTCTGTTTGCTAGTATTTTGCTGAGGATTTTTGCATCTATATTCATCAGTGACATTGGTGTGTAATTTTCTTTTTTTGTAGTATCTTTGTCTGGTTTTGGTATCAGGGTGATGGTGGCCTCATAGAATGAGTTTGGGAGTGTTCCTTCCTCTGCCATTTTTTGTAAGAGTTTGAGAAGGATGGGTGTTAGCTCTTATCTAAATGTTTGATAGAATTCACTTGTGAAGCCATCTTATCCTGGACTTTTGTTTGTTGGAAGATTTTAAATCACAGTTTCAATTTCATTACTTGTGATTGGTCTGTTCATATTTTCTATTTCTTCCTGTTTAGTCTTGGAAGCTTATTACCTTTCTAAGAATTTGTCCATTTCTTCCAGGTTGTCCATTTTTTTTTTGGCATAGTGTTGCTTGTAGTAGTCTCTTAGGATGCTTTATATTTCTGCTGTGTCTGTTGTAACTTCTCCTTTTTCATTTCTAATTTTATTGATTTGAGTCTTGTCCCTCTTTTTCTTGATGAGTCTGGCTAATGGTTTATCAATTTTGTTTATCTTCTCAAAGAACCAGCTTTTAGTTTTATTGATCTTTGCTATTGTTTTCTTTGTTTCTATTTCATTTATTTCTGCTCTGATCTTTATGATTTCTTTCCTTCTGCTAACTTTGGGTTATGTTTGTTCTTCTTTCTCTGGTTCCTTTAGGCGTAAGGTTAGATTGTTTATTTGAGATTTTTCTTGTTTCTTGAAGTAGGCTTGTATTGCTGTAAACTTCCCTCTTAGAACTGCTTTTGCTGCATCCCATAGGTTTTGGATTGTCGTGTTTTCATTTTCATTTGTCTCTAGGTATTTTTTGATTTCCGCTTTGATTTCTTCAGTGATCTCTTGGTTATTTAGTAACGTATTGTTTAGCCTCCATGTGTTTGTTTTTTTAACATTTTTTTCCCTGTAATTGGTTTCTAATCTCATAGCGTTGTGGTCAGAAAAGATGCTTGATATGATTCAATTTTCTTAAATTTACTGAGGCTTGATTTGTGACCCAAGATATGATCTATCCTGGAGAATGTTCTGTGCACACTTGAGAAGAAAGTGTAATCTGCTGTTTTTGGATGGAATGTCCTAGAAATATCAGTGAAATCTATCTGGTCTATTGTGTCATTTAAAGCCTGTGTTTTCATTAATTTTCTGTTTGGATGATCTGTCCTTTGGTATAAGTGAGGTGTTAAAGTTCCCCACTATTATTGTGTTACTGTCGATTTCCTCTTTTATAGCTGTTAGCAGTTGCCTTATGTATTGAGGTGCTCCTATGTTGGATTCATATATATTTACAATTGTTATATCTTCTTCTTGGATTGATCCCTTGATCACTACGTAGTGTCCTTCCTTGTCTCTTGTAACATTCTTTATTTGAAAGTCTATTTTATCTGATATGAGTATTGCTACTCCAGCTTTCTTTTGATTTCCATTTGCATGGAATATCTTTCTCCATCTCCTCACTATCAGTCTGTATGTGTCCCTAGGTCTGAAGTGGGTCTCTTTTAGACAGGATATATATGGGTCTTGTTTTTGTATCTGTTCAGCAAGCCTGTGTCTTTTGGTTGGAGCATTTAATCCATTCAATTTACCTTAAGTTACCGTTTAAGGTAATTATCGATATGTATGTTCCCTTTACCATTCTCTTAATTGTTTTGGATTTGTTTTTTAGGTCCTTTTCTTCTCTTGTGTTTCCCACTTAGAGAAGTTCCTTTAGTATTTGTTGTAGAGCTGGTGTGGTGGTGCTGAATTCTCTTTGCTTTTGCTTCTCTGTAAAGCTTTTGACTTCTCCATCAAATCTGAGTGAGATCCTTGCTGGGTAGAGTAATCTTGGTTGTAGATTCTTCCCTTTCATCACTTTAAGTATATCATGCCACTCCCTTCTGGCTTGTAGAGTTTCTGCTGAGAAATCAGCTGTTAACCTTATGGGAGTTCCCTTGTATATTATTTGTTGTTTTTCCCTTGTTGCTTTCAATAATTTATCTTTAAATTTTGTCAGTTGGTTACTATGTTTCTCCTTGGGTTTATCCTGCCTGGAACTCTCTGTGCTTACTGGCCTTTGGTGACTGTTTCCTTTCCCATGTTAGGGAAGTTTTTGACTATAATCCTTCAAATATTTTGTCGGGTCCTCTCTCTCTCTCTTCTCCTTCTGGGACCCCTATATTGTGAATGTTGTTGTGTTTAATGTTGTCCCAGAGGTCTCTTAGGCTGTCTTCATTTCTTTTCATTCTTTTTTCTTTATTCTGCTCTGCAGTAGTTATTTCCACTATTTTATCTTCCAGGTCACTTATCCATTCTTCTGCCTCAGTTTTTCTGCTATTGATCCCTTCTAGTGTTTTTTTCATTTCAGTTATTGTATTGTTCATCTTTGTTTGTTTGTTCTTTAATTCTTCTAGGTGTTTGTTGTTTAATTCTTCTATGTCTTTGTTAAACATTTATTGCATCTTCTCGATCTTTGCCTGCATTGTTTCTCCAAGGACCTGGATCATCTTCACTATCATTATTCTGAATTCTTCTTCTGGAAGGTTGCCTATTTCCACTTCATTTAGTTGTTTTTCTGGGGTTTTATCTTGTTCCTTCATGTGGTACATAGCACTCTGCCTTTTCATCTTGTCTATCTTTCTGTGAATGTGGTTTTTGTTCCACAGGCTGCAGGATTGTAGTTCTTCTTGCTTCTGCTGTCTGCCCTCTGGTGGATGAAGCTATCTAAGAGGCTTGTGCAAGTTTCTAATTCATTCTTATATAGATACATTAATGACAATGAACATTTTCAGAACTGTATCAGTCAGGGTTCAAGAGATAAATATTAAGAGGTTTATTGCAAGGCATTGTGTTATGTGATTGTGGAGCTGACTAGTCAAGTCTGAAATCCATAGGACAAGCTGGGAATTCTAGAATAGGCTGCAGCTCCTGTTCCCAGGCAGAATTTCTTCTTCAGGGAAGCCTCAATGCTGCTTTCAAGGTCTTCCAACTGACTGAATCCAGCTCAGCCAGATGAACTAGGAAAATCTCCCTTAACTAAGGTCAACCGATTATGGACTTGAGTCACATCTACAAAATACCTGCACAGCAACACCTGGAGGAGTGTTTGGTTGAATAACTGGGGGCTGTAGCCTCTCCAAGTCCACGCATCAAAAGATCATCTCAAGAACCTTCCCTGATCGTCATGACGTTCATTTCTTCTATGTTCCTATTTGCATATGAGAAGTGGAAAATAATTTATTTAGAAATATTGAATTGGATAAATAAGATGTTTTCATCATTTAAGTGGGCTTTGTTTCCATTGGTGTGAAACCATGTGGCACCATGTATTGGTGTTTCCTTGGTTTGTGGTCATCTTACGATGCCTTTCTGGTTATGCTTGCCCTTCTCTCTCCTCATGGTCCTGGCATAAGTATCTCCAGTTTATATTAACCCTGAGCTCAGTCACCTTATCTGAAAAGGAGGACAGTTACAGTACTGATCTCCATTCCAGATTGGAGGATTAACGGAATGAGTTAAATCACTTAGCACAATGGCGTGTCTGGCATGCAATGAGCAACATACTTTAATAGTAGAAGTTGTTCTTCTTTCCCTCTGTTAATTTTTTCTGGCCATGAACATGCCCTTGAGTGACAGGTCCTCTGAAGCAGACACCCAGAGGTTCTGATGTTGCATTTGGAAGAATTCAAACATTGACATTTATCCATCCCCTTCTAATGCAAAAGGTATCGTTTTCAAAGACCTGTTTCCCAACATCTTTCTGAGGGGCTAGAGCTTCACACAGCCTCCAGGGTGGTGGCTGGAAGAGCTTTTGAATGTTCACTGTGGCTTAGCTGCTAGGCCAGGTGGTCGGCCTTTCACTTGATGTGGTCTTGCTACTCATAAGCTCTCAGTAGGTTCAAAGACCTTTCTAGGCTTAAAGCCAGTTTTTCTAGGTAGCTTCCTTTTGAGGTAAATAAGTGTGTTTTATTATCATCTCGTTATGAAGGAAGATACTAAGATGCCGAGAAAGGGCATTTCCGCGGTCTCAGCTCTGGAATTAGCGATGAGCTGTTCCAGGTGTCCAGACCCTCACCTGCCTGGTTGTGGAGGAAACTGGCTGGTACTGAACACTGAACTCTGTCTTCGTTTTCAGTGGGCACCAACACCCGATCCTAGGTGAGGTGGTCAGGAAAATCTCCCGTCTTCTTCCCCAGTTCTCTTTTCCTGGCAGGAAAGCCAATTTCTTTTGCCAGCAGTGATATTTGCCTCATTTGCTTTTAGGAGAGGGTGGCAAAATTTCTTCTGGGAAGACAGTAGCAGTTGCTGCCTTGCAAATAGGAGGCAAGAGCTCTCAGCATCTCCAGAGTCACCTCTTTGCAGAAACTCCGAGCTGTTTGGAGGCGTGGGAGGGGGAGGGGTTGTGACGAGGGGGAGGAGATTGTTTTCTTTCCACATCCACCTCCGTCAGCTGCCCACAGCCATCTGGTGGGGATGGTGTATGCGTTGTCCCCTACACAGGCGGATAAAATCACGCCTCATGCTCTGAAGTCTCCAAGAAAAGTTGTCATTTCAGAGATATGGCCCATGTTTGTGGAGCCAGCCTGGCAGGTCCTCTTGCTGTACCCATGTCCTTTTCCTCAGCCCAGTCCTGCCTCACCTGCAAGAGCGTGGAGTCTTCAGGTCCCGTCTGCATCTCCACGCTTCCCCGAGGAAGGCTCGAGGCGAAGCACCTGCTCGGCAAATGCTGCTTGAATGTGTGAATGAATGGATCCACTAAAGGCTTTCTAGGTTCGTCTAAAGGAATAGATAGTCGAGACGTTTCTCAGGACCCAGAGCTACCAGGAACAAGAATTCAGAAATGGGGCTTCCCTGGTGGCGCAGTGGTTGAGAGTCCGCCTGCCAATGCAGGAGACATGGGTTCGTGCCCTGGTCCGGGAGGATCCCACATGCCGCGGAGCGGCTGGGCCCGAGAGCCATGGCCGCTGAGCCTGCGCGTCCGGAGCCTGTGCTCCGCGGTGGGAGAGGCCACAGCGGTGAGAGGCCCGCGTACCGCAAAAGAAAAAAAAAAAAAAAAAGAATTCAGAAATGGTTGTCTCGATGAAGTGCCCGATAACGGAAGAGTGTTTCTGATTTACATAAGAGGATGCAGATGTGGACCAAGTGCCTAGAAATGACATCTGTATTGTAAGAAGATGCTTCCTCTCCTCTGATGAGTAGATGTTTGATTGGATTTTGGTACCCTTACAATGGAATGTTGTATGTATTGAGATCATGAAAATATGATAATGAGAATGAAAATATTGACACAATGAAAATGAAATAGGATCATGAAAATATCCTGCTTTTCACTTAAAGGATGTTATTAGGTTAATGCCCACCTCAATCTAGCAGGTAGGACTAAGAATGCAGATTCAGTATTGAGTAAATGTTGTCTAGAAGGAGTTGATGGAAGGTACCATGAGGAAAAATCATGAGATTGGATCAAAAAGGCCACTCAAATGCTAACCTGAACAATGAATTTGTGAAATCATCTCAATAATTTATTCAAATCAACCATCTTATAAATCAGGTTGAGATCACAGATTTAGACCATTTCCTGAATTCTGACTCAGAAGGTTTCACATATGTGCTTATGGCCAGAGGTAAGTAGATAGAGGAAATATTTCACCTTCAGAACCTTTATCTTGAAGGTAGCTCAGGTATGTGGGTGAAGTCGGAAAGTCAAAGTGAAACTCTCTTGCCTGTGGTGAATTATATGAGAAACTGCTGATTTTAATCATGGCTTTTTTTTTAAACAGACAGATCAAATATTCAAGAGTCTTTATCGCGCGTTCCCACCATTAGCTAAACTAATATTTACTGCTCACTCCTCTAAGCGCTGCATGTGTATTGACTTATTTAATTCTGGAAGCAGTCTGGGAGGAAGTCATTCTCAGTCTTTTGTAAGATAAGGACCCGGGAGTGTGTATGGGGGGTGATGACACGGGCGCTGAGCTCTGCCCCTGTGATGTACGGAGGGGCCTGTTGGAGTTCATATCCGGCCTATCGGAATACGTTCTTTCAGGGAAATTATGAAAATCAGCATTAGGCGACTCTCAGATATTGGTGGGATATCCACAAACACAAAATCGGGGCTGGCCGTGCCTACTTCAGCTTTTGAAAGCTATTTATAAGAATGGTCAGATGTGGGGTGTCTTCTGAAACAAAACCTCTAAACCAGAGAAACAGGATTCATCACAACTCAGGGCCGAATAAACCTCAGTGATGCTGTTAATTAGCAGTTTCAAAAAGGAAGACCTGATTGAGAGAAAGAGGCGTTTATATTTGGGGTTTGTTCGGACTGCAACCCGGGAAGCACAGGTTCAAGAAGCATCTGAATTGTGTTCTGCTGGATCACAAAATAAATGGAGGAATATATAAAGGCGAAAACTGCAAGGCCACCGTTACTTATATAAGCTGTTTGTTAAGAATTATCCCTGGAGCTGGCAAGAAATGAGGATGCTTTCTAAGCAAGGGGGGTTGGGGTCTGAAAGGTTACATAGTTGCAAGGGGGGATCTTGAGGCCACACGGTTGCAGCTGGTGGGTGTTGATCTAAAACAGCTGGCGGTGTCCTTGGGAGGTTGTGTTCTGGTTCAGAAAATTCACGTTCTCAGTAGTGCAGAAAGGTGTCTATGAGCCTGTCCTCAGTGGCCACCGGGCTCCACTTTGCACGCCTGAACCAGGATCACACCATTGTAATTTCAATCTGTCATCAACGCCGAGGGGTGGGGACCCGGACTGTCCCCCATCCCCCATCCCTGGCTGCAGCCCAACTTCCTCCAGCTCCTGACTTACAGGGAAGTGCTTGCCCCTCGTTGGGACGCAAGCGTCCCGGCGTCTTTTTGGCATTTGTGCATATTCAGCCACAGGCACTATTGGCGTGCTTCTAGAACTTTGCACAGTGTTCTTTCATTTATTTTAACACCTCATTTGTGTTCCAAATGAGGAGACTCACTGTGGTTTTGTTCCTGATCTTCTTTGCATTTCTGTATCCCCCTCCCTTTAAACGAATGCAAGTGGAGAGAAAGAGATGAGAGAAGCTGAAATCTAGAGAAATGCCACGGATGTACCAACTGTACCTAAATTAAAAAACAGAGCCCCTGAAGATGCTCTCTCGGTGTTGGTTACACTGGTCTGTGTCGCATTCATGCAGCACAGCTCACTGCATAGGAGCTGAGTTTTCTTTCTGGAAGGCATACAAGAACAATAAACAAAGGGTGTTAAATAATAATGGCTTATATAAACATAAGAACAGCCTTTGCAATAAGTGTCGGGTATAATGTGCTGGATGAGAGTTCCAACAAATCCAGACTTCAGGCGATAGGAGCTCTCTCATCAGTTTAGAATTGCAGTCCTAACAGTTCATTTTGTCACACATGTCAAGGAGGGTCATGCAGCAACGTGCTAGTAGAAGGCCTAAGGGTGCAAAGTTCACGTGACACAAGAGGAAGAGCCATCCTGAGAGGGGACAGTGCTCAAGAGTCCACTGGAACTGCTCCAGCAACCTCCCCACCCCACCCTGGACAAGTGCGCTCACTGCCCCAGTGACCGTGGGCACAGAAATTGTGTCACACCCAGAGGGCGCATCCCAGGATGCCGCAGAGCAGGAGCTGTGTGGGGACTTAAGGATGTCGTGAGTAGGAGGTAGAAGGAGAGTCAAGTCCAGTAAGAGCAAAGGGACCACCCACCAAGTCTCAGGGTCAAGGTCGCTGACATCACGGCCGACTTAAGAGTCTGCTCATCACAGCCACGCGGTCACACATGAGGAGCCTTGGGTGGACAGCATAAGTATGTAAACATGTTCACTCTCAGTAGAAGCCAAGGAAAGGCAAATAAAAATGGAAAGTAACTTCCCACTCACCAATATGGCGGAGATTAGGAAGGAAAGATAATGGCCAGGGTCTGTGAGGGCATCAGGGAACCTTGGCTCACGCCAGGGGTAGAAGTGGAGCTGGTATGAAACTCATTCATTGCCCTCCCAGAAATATATAAATACATATACAGTAGTATTTAAAACTATAACTCTCATCATTTTTACTGCCCAGGAATGGCATATGATAGCAACTTAAATATCTTTATGGTGGCAAAACAGTACAATGACTTAACGTTGTATCCATCCATACGGTAAGATGCACTGTAGTGATTAAAAAGGAAAGTACACATAGAGGAGTATTCAAGGACTAGAAGGATGCTAGAATAGATTTGTGGGAGGCAGATGATGGGCCCCACCCCACCCCAAAGGTATCCACAGCTGCCCTGGGACCTGTGAATATGTTGTACTTCAGGGTAAAGGGGATTAAGGTTGCAGATGAAATTAAAGTGACTAATCAGTTGAAACATGAGAGGGGAAGATGATCTTGGATCATCTGAGTGGGCCCAGGGTACTCACAAAGGCCTTTATAGGTGAAAGAAGGAGGCAGGAGAGTCCAAAGTGGAGGGATGCTATGTGAGAGAGACTCAATGGACCACTGCTGGTTTGGGACATGGAAGTGGTCCAGGACTCTGCTGATACCTTGATTTCAGACCAATGAGACCCACGTTGAGCTTCTGACCTCCAGAACTGTTAATCTATTAAATTGGTTTTGTTTTTAGTTACCAGGTTTGTGGTAATTTGTCACAGCAACAATAGGAAATGAACACAACATTGTTAAGTGAAAACTGTCTAGTTTTGTATTGTGTACACTGAAGAATGAGTTAAAAATATAAAATACATATACAAACACACATGCACACACACAGCAGAAGAGTCTGAAATGTTATACAAAATGGCTAAATTTAATTGTGGTTCTATCCAGGTGGTGATGTTACCCTTGATTTATATTATTTTTGGATATTTTATTATCTGCATTTTCTGCAGTACTACTTTGTATCAGAAAAAATGTATTACTTTGTAATCAGAAAAAAAAATGTTTTGTTAAAATGTTGTAGAGATCTCTCAGTTGAGGTCGCTGCAAGCCCTGCTCTAAATTTGCAGTATGCATCCTTCACAGAGAAACTTTAGTTTGTCATTTGTTTAAAGGTGGAGCTGTTTGCTCTGGGCATTTTCTTTCTTGTAGGATAATATTTTCCCCAAATCATAGACAACTGGTCATTGATAGTCATGTAAAAGCCCAAACAAATATCTTTCACTGAAGGGTGTTCTCAGGTAAGCACTTCAGATTTTTTTTTTTTTTTTTTTTTTGCGGTACGTGGGCCTCTCCCGTTGCGGTGCACAGGCTCCGGACACTCAGGCTCAGTGGCCATGGCTCACGGGCCCAGCCGCTCCGCGGCACGTGAGATCTTCCCAGACCGGGGCACAAACCCGCGTCCCCTGCATCGGCAGGCGGACTCTCAACCACTGCGCCACCAGGGAAGCCCAGCACTTCAGATTTTTAATACATTACAGGGACATAGTTGTTACTACTCCAAGTGTAGTCCCACATTTTGACAATGTGCCAATTCATTCTTTAAAAGTTTATTGCCGGGCTTCCCTGGTGGCGCAGTGGTTGAGAGTCCGCCTGCCGATGCAGGGGACGCGGGTTCGTGCCCCGGTCTGGGAAGATCCCACGTGCCGCGGAGCGGCTGGGCCCGTGAGCCATGGACGCTGAGCCTGCGCGTCCGGAGCCTGTGCTCCGCAACGGGAGAGGCCACAACAGTGAGAGGCCCGCGTACCGCAAAAACGAACAAACAAAAAAAGATTAATTATCATAGCTTTCCTTCAGCCACTGCATTTTTGAAATGTCAGAAATTACATCTCAGTGAATAGTCCTGATTTTCTATGGGTAGAGAAAGAAGAGTGACTCCATTTTGGAGGTGGCAGTGGCCAGGATAATCACCTTACCTCTCAGTTTCGGCTGGGGTGATGCCATAGAAAGGGTATCTGGGGAAAAGACAGTGCTTCAGAGAGCTTGTGCCAGTGATTCGGTTACTGTCAGGTCACCCCAAGGGAAATAACTCTCAGACCATCAAAGTGGTGAGAGGCAGGCACGTTCTCGAAGAAGGCCAGAGCAGTCATTTTGTAAAAGTTAAAATGCAATTTAAAGCCTTGGGAGGTTAAGTTATTTGGTAGAAGCACAAAAACATCACGAGGAAGCCTTGTTGTTTATTTGCAGTTTTTGCTTGTACGGTTCAGTTTTGATGGTTTTGATTAGACTCTGATATTTGGAGAGCATATTGTCATTATCAGAGCAGAAGTGTCCTTAGTGAGAAACAAAGCATCTAAAAATGAGCAAAATGGTAGGGAGGAAAGACCCTAAGTTTTGAGAGGTGGGTTAGGTAAGTGTGAAAGAGTTCTGACCCCAGGCTTGCCAAGGGCTGAGAGGGGTCGTGAATGAGTGAGAGATTCTTAATGAACAGATGGTAGACAAGGGGGCTCGTCAACAGTAACTCCTCCAAATTCCTGAGAGAGCCAAGGAACAGAACATCTTTGCATCGTTTAATTTTTTAAATTTATGAAATATTTCATAATTACAGATAAGTACAGAGAAAAAGATGACCCACGCCAGCATGGCCACTGATCCCTATCAAAGCTCAGTGTTTGGCCACAGTTACTTCAGATGGTTTAAAATGAGGACAATTACAGACACACTTGAGCCCCTCTGTAAGGTCTCCCTCTCCTTTCCCCACCTCTCCCTTTACATTCCCAGAGAAGGGTGTGGTGTTTCTTATTCCCATGAGTGTTTTTTGTTTAAATCATTTTGTTACTGAGGTGTGTATCTGTAGATTATTGATAATATTTGCAGGGGGTTGGACGGTGGTCTCCAAAAGATATGCCCACATCTTAACCCCTGGAACCTGTGAATGTAGCTTTATTTGGGAAAAGGGTCTTTACCAATGCAATTAAGTTAATGATATGGAGAAGTGATGACCCTGGATTATCCAGCAGGTCCTAAGTCCAGTGGCGAGTGTGTTTATGAGAGAGAGAGAGGAGAAGGCTGATGGGGTTTGAGGCAGATGTGGGAGAAAAGCAGCTACAAGCCAAGGAATTCCTGGAGCCTAATCTTTATGATTTGGTCTTTTCAATAAATCTTGTGTAGGAAATCCTTTCCCACCCTAGTCACAGCATCTTGCTCTGATATTTCCTTTAAATGTTTTAATGCATTTGCTTTCCATGCCTAGGTTTTTAATAGACCTTGAATTATTTCTGTGTATGATGAGAGTGATGGATATAATATCTTCCATATGGGGGATCAGTTGTTTCATACTTACTGAAAAGACCAGTGTGTGTCCGGGCTCCCTGAAGCCCTGGGCTGCTTGCCTAGTCCCTCCACCTAATTGGCCATGGTTTTGTAACAGTTGCTGTTATCAGATAGGCAAGTCTCACCCTTCCTACAGCTTTTCTTCTTCAGAAACGTCTTCATTGGGCTTCCCTGGTGGTGCAGTGGTTGGGAGTCCGCCTGCCGATGTAGGGGACGTGGGTTCGTGCCCCGGTCCGGGAAGATCCCACATGCCGCGGAGCGGCTGGGCCCGTGAGCCATGGCCGCTGAGCCTGCGCGTCCAGAGCCTGTTCTCCGCAATGCAAGAGGCCACAACAGTGAGAAGCCCGCGTACCGCAAACAAAACAAAAAAAAGAAATGTCTTCATTATCTTGGCTCTTTGCTCTTCTTTTTTTTTTAATTGAACGATAGTTGATTTACAATATTGTCTTAGTTTCAGGTGTACAGCAAGGTGATCCAGATTTTTCAGATTTTTTCCATTATAGGCTATTACAAGATACTGAACTCTTTATGGATTTTAAAATGTGTATGTTTAATTATGAGAAAAACCCTGTTGATTTTTTAAAATTGGAGTTTGTTTTAGATCAAGTCTGATATATTTATGAGTCTTTCTATCTAAGGACAGGGCGTATGTCTCTATTATTCAAAACCTTCTTGTGTATGTCCTTCAGTGACGTTTATTGTTTCCTCCATAAAAGTCTTGCCCATACTTTTTAAGATTTACTCCTTTGCATCTTGCCGTGTATGCTACCACTTTTGGGGCCTTTTTTTCCTAGTAAATTTTGCACTTGGTTATTACTTGTTTATTCTAAAGCTATAGCTGAACTCTTTAGTAGTTTTGCTTGCATTTTTAATGGTGAGACATTTCCTACAAATAAGGAATTTTGTAGAACTGTTATCTCTAACTTTCCACTTTTTATACCACTTACTTCTTTTCCTCTCTGTAACTGCATTTGTTAGGTGCCTGATACAAGGTTGAAGAAAAGCAGTGTTATTAGATATCCTTGATGTGGGGCATTCTTGTCCCTGACTTAAGTGGGAGTGTGAGTTAATAGCTTAAGCTATATTGAGTGCATGGGAGAGAACTTTTTATTTTTCTCAGCCTTGCACTGTGGTGGTGAGACACGTAAGAAGAGACACATAGAAACACACTGCTGGGAATTCCCTGGAGATCCAGTGGTTAGGACTCTGTGCTTCCACTGCAGGGGGCACAGGTTTGATCCCTGGTAGGGGAAATAAGATCCTGCATAGCCACGCAGAGACAAAAAACAAAACAAAACAGAACAAACAACAAAAAACACAAAACACTGCAAGGAGGGCTTCTAGAAAAATCGTTTTTTGGCACCTACTGAGATGGTGATCTCAGGCTACCTGTATGAAACAGCATGTGACTTTTAAATTTTATTTATGTATTTTTGGCTGCGTTGGGTCTTCGTTGCTGTGTGCGGGCTTTCTCTAGTTGCGGCGAGCGGGGGCCACTCTTCGTTGCGGTGCGCAGGCTTCTCATTGCGGTGGTTTCTCTTGTTGTGGAGCATGGGCTCTAGGCACGCAGGCTTCAGTAGTTGTGGCTCGCGGGCTCAGTAGTTGTGGCTCACGGGCTCTAGAGCACAGGCTCAGTAGTTGTGGCACACGGCCTTAGTTGCTCCGCGGCATGTGGGACCTTCCCGGATCAGGGCTTGAACCCGTGTCCCCTGCATTGGCAGGCGGATTCTTAACCACTGCGCCACCAGGGAAGCCCCAGCATGTGACTTTTTAATACCCACTGGTTGTTCATGATAATCACATTAATATGTGAGCACTTTACCCAGAAAAAAGTGGTAGACAGGGCTTCCCTGGTGGCGCAGTGGTTGGGAGTCCGCCTGCCAATGCAGGGGACGCGGGTGCGTGCCCCGGTCCGGGAAGGTCCCACATCCCGCATGCCGCGGAGCTGCTGGGCCCGTGAGCCATGGCCGCTGAGCCTGCGCGTCCGGAGCCTGTGCTCCGCAGCGGGGGAGGCCACAACAGTGAGAGGCCCGCGTACCGCAAAAAAAAAAAAAAAGTGGTAGACAGTGTTCATGAACTTGGAGGGAGGGAAGTGAGTATTTCCCTGCGCCGTGGGAGGGGACCGTGGGCTCGTGATGCTCTGCATCTGAAGCGAGATGGGGAAAGCAGCCCAGGATGCTCTCCTCTCTCGTGGTCTCTGAAAAGAGGGGACGTGGTTAAGCCCATGAGAGGCTAATGGTGCCTAAACCTTCTCCATAATATTTTAAACTGTGAGTTGGAGCTTAAAACACATTTGTTTTTAAAGCTGAGGCCTGTATAACTTTTCAAACTTCAAAATGAGCATCTTTCAAAACATGCTGATCTGGGTCCGTAATGTTATTTGAATGTTTACAATATAAAATTATTCAGTCTATTATAGACATATAAGTATAAACAAAATTTCCTTCTAACTATAACTTCTCAGCAGTCAATGATAGTGTCATCAATACGATTTTTGTCCAGGATGTAATGTCCTGCTGAAGCTATTATGCATCAGTTCCTTAGACGATGCAAATGTAAACAAACATCTCTTTATGTCAGAAATAGCGAGGTTCCCCCAACCAGATCGCTTCCAAGGCAACTGCAGTTTGTTGCTTGACCAACAGGCAGGAGTCCAGCAAGTCCTGACTCTTTGCTTCTGTCCACACTGAAGAGACTAGCACCCTGAGGAGAGAGAGGATTTGAAGAAGGGCTCCCAGTACCATCTTATACTCTTTAGCTCAAATGGGCAAGTCTTCCTTGTGAAAAAAGAAATCAGAAAGAGCTTCATGGTGAAAAGAAAGCTTTCCAACCACTGATTCCAGGGGAGAAGCTGTTTCTTGCCCAATGGCATGAATTATCTCTTCCAGGCTTCTGTTGTCCCTGGGACGCCCCTGGGGCAGACTTGAACTTTTAAGAAACCGTGTTTCCTCAAGAAACCGCGTTTCCTCTGCTCTGTCACGAGAACCTATTCTGGCTGTTTAGCTGAGTCAAAGCGTAGGACCCTGCAGACGGCTATTTCAAGCCACTGGCTTTCGCTTCTGTCTGGACTGTCTCTTCATCTTTATCCTCAAAATCCTATCCGCTCGTCAGTCTGTGCTCAAATATAGGTTTATCCTTGAGGCCTGGAAAGGCTTCCTCCCCTTCACTAATTTTTATTTGCTCATTCCCTCTCTCTCTACCCCTCCCGGCTGTTCCACATGATATGTTTCTACCTCATTTTTGAGGAGCAGAGCAAGGGCTTTGGAGGCAGACCTCGGTTCACATCCCTCTCTGAGTCTCACTGCATGGACCTGATGGGCAGCTTTCTCAGTTTTATGGGCCTCCATTTCCCATCTATGAAACAGGGAAAATAATGCCAATGTCACCATATTTGTGAAAAATGAGATATGCATAGGAATCATTTGATATGGCATCTACCAAACAGCTGGGCCTCAATAATCTATTCTATCCCTCCTTTTTTTTTTCTTTTTTTAAAATTGAAGTATAGTTAATTTACAATGTTGTGTTCATTTCTACTGTACAGCACAGTGATTCAGTTATACATACATATACATTTTTTCATATTCTTTTCCATTATGGTTTATCATAGGATCTGTTTTATTTCCACTTAGCTGCTGATTGTTTAATAACATTTTGATTCATGGGTGTTGAGACTGCATCTTATAAAACTTTGTATCCTCCTGAACCAAAGATAGTGTCTTGGGTGTATCAGGCAGTCAGTAGGAGTTGTTGAATTAAGCTGCTCAGAAGAGAAACAGAGAAGAAATAAAAGGAGATAAACTCAAAATGGACTAAAGACCTAAATGTAAGATCTGAAACCATAAAACTCCTAGAAGAGAACACAGGTGGAACACTCTTTGACATAAATTGTAGCAATATTTTTTGGATCTCTCTCCTAAGGCAAAAGAAATAAAAGCAAAAATAAACAAGTGAGACCTAATTAAATTTAAAAGCTTTTGCCCAGCAAAGGAAACCAGCAACAAGACAAGAAAACAACCTACTGAATGGGAGAGGATATTTGCAAACTGTATGACTGATAAGGGGTTAATATCCAACATATGTAAACAGATCATACAACTCAACATCAAAAAAAAAGAAAACAATTAGAAGATGGGTAGAAGGACCGAATAAACATGTTTCCAGAGGGGAAATGCAGATGGCCAATAGGTACATGAAAGGATGCTTAACATCACTGATCATTGGGAAAATGCAAATCAGAACCACAGTGAAATATCGCCTTATACCTGTCAGAATGGCCGTCCTCAAGAAGAACACAAATGACAAATGCTAGGGACGGTGTGGGGAAAAGGGAACCCCGTGCACTGTGGGTAGGATGTAAATTGGTACAGCCGCTGCAGAAAACAGTATGGAAGTTTCTCAAAAAAAAAGAAAAATAGGAATAGAACTACCATATGACCAGCAATTCCACTCCAGTGTATATATCTGAAAAAAAGACACTAATTCAAAAAGATACATGCACCCCAAAGTTCCTAGCAGCCTTATTTGAAATTGCCAAGATGTGGAAGCAACCTAAGTGTCCATCTACAGATGAATGAATAAAGAAGATATGGTATATATATACACACACACACACACACACACACACACACACACACACTCACACACACAATGGAATACTATTCAGCCATAAAAAAGGAATTAAATTTTGCCATTTGCAGCAACGTGGATGGACTTGGAGGGCATTGTGCTGCATGAAGTGGGTCAGACAGAGAAGGACAGATGCTGTATGATATTACCTGTACATGGAGTCTAAAGAATACAACAAACTAGTGAACATGACAAAGGAGAAGAAGACTCATGATATAGAGAACGGGCTGGTGGTTACCAGTGGGGAGAGGGAAGGGGGGAAGGGCAGTGTCAGGGTAGGGCGTTAAGAGGTACAAACTATTAGGTATAAAATAAGCTACAAGGATATATTGTACAACACGGGGAAAATAGCCAATATTTTATAACAACTTTAAATGGAGTATAACCTTTAAAAATTGCAAATCACTATATTGTACACCTGTAACTTATATAACATTGTACAGCAACTATACTTCATTTTAAAAAAAGGTACATAATCAACATTCTGGATCTTCACTTCTTACTCTTCAATTGAGAAGATAGCAGCAGGTTTCAAGGTCTAAATACCAAGGAGTATTTTAGACCAGGACTACTGTGTACTGAGCCCTAACAATTCTTATGCTACCTTGTTACCAGAAAGAATCTCAGAGCCACTGTGACCTCACCTAAAAGCCTTAAAATTCTGTCTCCTTTTCTTTTGCTACATAGGACTAGTGGTACGACTGGCAAACTTGTTATAAGATCTATAGGATAGATACTGGTAGTATATCAGTGCTGATTTCCTGCTTTTGATAATTGCAATGTGGTAAGGCAGGTATTTGGGAAGAGGGGGTTATTGTGTCTCTCACTCACTTTCCAACGCTTCAGGAAAAACATACTGTGCTTAAGACAGAGAGAGACTGATGGAGCAATCGTGATAACATGTCAATATTTGGGAATCTCCTTGAGGGCTCTGTGGGTATTCTTTGTACTAGTTTTACAACTTTCCGGTAAGGCTGAGATGATCTCAAAAGAAAGAATTGAAAACAATAGCTCTTTGAGAGTATATGTTTGCATCTTACTTGACCAGGTGAGGGAGTTACCAAACCAAATTGCAGTTCTCTCGCTTCTTCCTAAAGGAAATGCTAATTATGACATTGGCTAAGCCTGATTCAAAACTTCTGAGACAGTCAGCTCTTCAGGGTCTGAGGCATTTCTGCTGCTCACCTGCAGTTTGAGTCCCACCATCCCTTATCCTGCTTAGATGGAGTGTCATCCTGGCGTTTGTTCTACACCGATCAGGGACAAGTACAGAGGCTTTGCTTGACCAGCAATGTCTGAAGTGGGTGCATTCATGGAGCTGGGGACACGGTCACCTTGGAAAAGACCAGCTTTGACAAACAACGCTTTAACGACACGCTTGCTTAACGGACTAGCATCGGGCTGGATTGTTTTCCAGAGGACTGGTCAGAATTGTTTGACTCTGTAACAAACTTGTACTTGGGTGGAGGGGGGGGGGAAGAAATAATGCTATAGATTTATTATATTTTTATGAAGAATAAAAGATAAATATTGGAACAGCTGTTTGCAAAGGCGGACTAAATTATATGTTTAATTGTAAATAAAATTGGCTTTTCTATAATTTTCCTTACAATATTACTAGTCTGTCAGATTTCCCTTCCATAGCAAACAGAGGACTCTGGGAATGACATTAGGAGGTCACTGCATGCCCCTAAATCGTGGTCCAGCTAGAATTCAAGCATTTCTGCCAGACCCCTGGGAGCAGCCTTTTTTTTGTTTGTTTTTTGTTTTTGTTTTTGTTTTTTTGCGGTACGCGGGCCTCTCACTGTTGTGGCCTCCCCCGCTGCGGAGCACAGGCTCCGGAGGCACAGGCTCAGCGGCCATGGCTCACGGGCCCAGCCGCTCCGCGGCATGTGGGATCTTCCCAGACCGGGGCACGAACCCATGTCCCCTGCATCGGCAGGCGGACTCTCAACCACTGCGCCACCAGGGAAGCCCGGGAGCAGCCTTTTTGATGGGCAGCTCCAGACAATAAGGGAGAAGAGATTGGAGTCAAACTTGGTGTGATAGAGACACCCCAGATTTGTAGATGAGAGGATTTCTAATTCAGCTGCCAACGGTCCCTCACCCGCGTCCTCATCCATTAATCTCGGGGCCTCTCCTGCCTTTTCCACACACACCCTCCACCAGGTGCGGGTCTCACGTCTGGGGACCAAAAGCAGAAAGGCTAATTTTACAGATCTGGGAATGGCATTGGGAGCATAAGGAAGCGCTTTGGGGAACCAACCTAGAAGTGTGACCGAGAGGGGGTGTGTGTGTGTGTGTGTGTGTGTGCGCGCGCATGTGTGTGTGCGTATGCGCGCGCTCACGGCGTCATCGGACAGCACAGCACATCACAGCGTGTGTGCACCGAGGGCCAAGCATGCTGACATCTCAGGGATGCTGGTGAGATCTCAGCCAGGCAGTGACTTTGGCACAGGGGAGGACTCGACACGCCGGGCACCGGCGCTCTGGGATTCCTACATGGCATCGCTGCCATGCACCGATGGCATCAAGGAGCTTCCTATAACACCCTGCATAGGAAGGGAGCCAGAGCTGAGGAAGTCACCACGCTGGCAGCTCAGGGATCTGTTCTTGATTACCTGCGAGACAGACGCCTTCTGGAGATTTGCAGTTTTGAGAGAGACCGATCCTGCAGTAACCAGCGCAGGACGAGCAGAGAAATAACTCATGTACTACTGCTGTAAAAAACCCAAATGAGGGCTTCCCAGGGGGCGCAGTGGTTGAGAGTCCGCCTGCTGATGCAGGGGACGCGGGTTCGTGCACCGGTCCGGGAAGATCCCATATGCCGGGGAGCGGCTGGGCCCGTGAGCCATGGCCACTGAGCCTGCAAACCCCAAATGATATCCACAATGAACCTACATAATCCACATGTGGGTTAATTGGCAGATTATTTGCATTTCTTACCTTGCTAACTTATAAGGATTGTTATTTTTTAAAATCTCAATTTAAATATATACATTAAAATAAATTTTATTTGATTGCCACAATCGTACTCTAATCTGATATTCGTCAAAGCAATGCAGAGATTCTGAAGCTGGGGTGCACATCAGAATCACCTAGAAAGCTGTAAAAATACATATGCCTCGATTCCATCCTGAGAAAGTCAGATTTCAAGATTTGGGATGAAACCAACATAGCTATAGTTAAAAAAAATTTTTAAGGAGATTTTAGGATTCATTTCCTTGTTGAGTACTAACAATGTAATCCTGTTACATAATATAAAATGTACAATTATAAATGTATGATACTTATACTCTACTTAGATAAAGCCTATAGTTATGATAAAATGTAACAGGTGAATCGTAAAAGGAAATCATAACTGATTATATAATACTGTCTCGCATTGTATTGCCGTTTTTATCTTTTCAAAGCCCTTTACAACCATTATCCTGATTTGTTCCTACAGCAATCGCAAAAGAGAGGTGTGAAAAGTCTTTGGGCTGTTCCTTGGAAAAGAGACAATGATGGGGATGAGGTAGCGACCCAGCGAGAGTCTTACCGGAATGGATCCAGGTAAGTGCGTGTCCCGAGCTTACATGTGTGGATCTGAACGTACTTCTGGTGTTTAGCAGAGATTGCCCAGTAACTACCTGTCTGTTTGTGCTAAACTCTTTTGCAGGAGAATTATAGCCGTTATAGTTAACTGCCTTTTTAGCATTATGCTCTGTAATTGAAAAGTATTTCCCAAACCCCAACACCTGTAGCCTCCTGCAGTCTCCGCCTGACATCTAACATCTTTTGAAATCTATTCCCTTAGGATTCTACTCACAAGAGCGGCTGGTCCAGTCCTGCCGGATGGAAACCAACTTGCCCAGGTAATCTCCATTTTCATTAGAAAGTCCAGAACTAATTTAGGATAAAGCTTTGCCCATTTAGTGTACGTTAGTCCTTGTTCTTTTTTTTGTTTTGTTTTTGTTTTTGTTTTGCGGTACGCGGGCCTCTCACTGTTGTGACCTCTCACTGTTGTGGCCTCTCCCGTTGCGGAGCACAGACTCCGGACGCGCAGGCTCAGCGGCCATGGCTCACGGGCCCAGCTGCCCCGTGGCATGTGGGATCTTCCCGGACCGGGGCACGAACCCGCGTCCCCTGCATGGGCAGGCGGACTCTCAACTACTGCGCCACCAGGGAAGCCCAGTCCTTGTTCTTTTAAGATGATTTAGATATTTCCATAGGCCCATCATTTTTCCTGTTAGTTGTGTGGCTGACATAGATACTCTTATCACAGTGCTTGCGTGTTACTGAAAATGTTCCCATAGAATAGAAATTAAATTTGACTATAATTTATAGATTTGCGGATGAATATTTTTGGATTCAACATATTCATTTCCCACGAATATTTCTGAAAGAAAATAAATCAACAGAGATTTTGAACAATGGATATCAAATCAGAATTGCAAGGGAATAATCATCTTTTCATCTTTATTAAATTTTACAAGCATTGACTGAATATCGTTTTGCTTCCATTGGCATTAAAAAGTCATGGCGCTCAACTGGTATTATTTTATGTACATAAATCAGAACAATCAATGATATATGATTATTTGCTACTTCTTTGTATAATCAGTGAAAATTTAATAATTCTACTTCTAAGAGGAAAGGTTAGTATTTCTTTGTAGAAACAATAAAATTAAGTTGCAGCTGTAGGGCATAAGCATAGAGTTAAGAGAAATATTGCCCCCGGCCCCCCCCCCCCGCCATCTGATCCCCGATAAGACCTGCTGATTCTCCCTCCAAGTGTCTAGAACCTGTTTCCTTCTCTCCATCTTCTCAGACATCGTCTTCCTGGAGTACCACCCAAATTCCTAACCACATCTGGGTCTCCCTGCTTCTGCTCTTGCTGAATCCCCACCCCATCCATTTATACAACAGACAAATGATTTCTTTCCCTGTAAATGCAAATGGGATCATGAGTCTTCTCATTCACTGGTTTCCCATTGCACTTGGGATCCATCTGAACTTCTTCAGACACAGGATTTTCTTTCCTTCTCACTCACTGTGGTCTATCCACGCTGGCTTTGGTGTCTGTGACCCAAAATGCTCGCCCACAACTCTTGGCCTGAATGGTCTTCGGTGTGTCCGCTTAAATGTCACTTCCTCCTAGAGGTCTTGTCTGGTTGCTCTGCTGTTTTCTTTCCGAGCCTTTATCACGATGTGTAATTGTATTTTCACACATTTGTTTGCTCATTTAACACAGCTCCATGAGGGCTGGGATCTCTCTGTTCTTGTCCAGAGCAGTGCATGAATGAATACCCAAATGTTTCAGATAAGTGTGGAACTTGGGCAACATGGATGAATCAAAATTACACAACATATCCCAAAACTGGCCCCAATCATCCCAATGGGATTTCCCCAACACGTTCATTGTAATTTTTTGTCCCTGTGTTCGAGGTGATCTCTATTCTTCTTCACTCTTGCATTACTTTGTTTAACTCTTCTAATCTTAGAATGAAGACATTGCAAATGTTTCTGCCAATACTAATCTCTGAGTTTATTGTTTGCAGTAGAGCATTTATTTTTTTATTTTTACCAAGAGATGTTATGAGTGTGTGCCTGACCTCTTCAGTTACAGAGTAATTAAAGGCATGGTTTTTTCCTTTTCCTTGGCACTGAGCTCTCGGTGAGATTGAATATATGTCTATATACCTATAGATAGATATTTGAGGGGATGCATGTAATTTGTATACATATATTCCTCCCCTCCCTTAATTTCTCTTATTGCTTTTGAA
The DNA here is from genome assembly GCF_937001465.1 of Orcinus orca. NCBI lineage: Eukaryota > Metazoa > Chordata > Mammalia > Artiodactyla > Delphinidae > Orcinus > Orcinus orca. The sequence goes on along the minus strand of NC_064573.1, from coordinate 7,087,993 downwards.
TGAGGAGGGTCCAAGCTAATTTTTGCATGAAACATATATTTTTAACAAGTTGATTTTTTTTAACATGCTGTAACCATCTGTCAGTCAATAAGTCTAAAAATCAGATATATTGAAATTAACATTCTTTTAGAAGAAAATGTAGTCATTTCGTATAAGACCTTTATACCCCCAAAGGGACTTAGGGTAATTTTGCTTCGAAGCAACACTGACCCCCTGTGGCCAGGGAGTCTTATTAAACAGTTTTTCTTTTCTTTTTTTCTTCTTCTTTTTTAAACCAAGTTTACCTTTCTTTACCAACTTTTCCCTCTAATAATTTCTCTATCATGGACATTTTTATTTTCAAGCCACAAGGTTTATTTTAACTTAACTGTGATGGTACGGTCAATCTATAATTCTCGCTCACCAAGGCAACAGTGAAGAAGAGACCCTCTTCTGTCACTTGTGGGGCAGGCGCGGGGCTGTAGAGCCTCAAAGTGCAGGAGGTATGGTATTCCGAGTCTGGTCGCTCTAAGCATATGGTTATTTCCCCCATTTACTGCACTTTTCTCCTATTCCTTCCATTCAATAAATGGGTCAGTCTTATTTATCTCATGAAAACCTTGGAGTCAGCTCTTCTTTAGTCAGCTAAAGTGCATTATTCTCATGCCCCATCAATTTACTTTTCAAAATACCTTGTGTCTGAGTCTCTTCCTCACTTGCATTTTCACCACCTTTGTCTTCAGCTTCCTTGAAGATGACAGTAGCCCCCTGAGCGCCTTCTCTTGATTTTAACTCTCTTTTTTTAAAAAAAATTGAGGCATAATCAACATACAGCGTTATATTAATTTCAGGTAGACAACATCATGATTCACTATTTGTATACGTTGTGAAATGGTCATCACAATGTCTAGTTAACATCCATCACCATCCATAGTTACAGAATTTTTTTTCTTGTGATGAGAACTTTTAAGATTTAGTCTCTTAATGACTGTCACATGTGCATTACAGTGTTACTAACTCTAGTCACCATGCTGTACAGTATGTCCCTAGGACATTTATTTATAGCTGGAAGTTCCCTTCACTCATTTCATCCATCCCCACCCCCCGCCTCTGGCACCCACTGGTCTGTCCTGTTTCTCCTCTTTCGTCACGCTCCACTCCTTGGAAGAGCTACTCCACGTGTTGTCCGAGGATCAGCTGTTCCTTCTGGGTCTGTGATAACGTCAGGCAGCAACTGAGAGTAAGAATTTCAAGGGCTTCCCTGGTGGCGCAGTGGTTGAGAGTCCGCCTGCTCATGCAGGCGACACAGGTGCCCCGGTCCGGGAAGATCCCACATGCTGCGCAGCGGCTGGGCCCGTGAGCCATGGCCGCTGAGCCTGCACGTCTGGAGCCTGTGCTCCGCAATGGGAGAGGCCACATCGGTGAGAGGCCCGCGTGCCGCGAAAAAAAATAATTTCAAAATGTTCATGATCATTTGACAGAGTAATTTTGTGTATATTTGAATCTGATAACAAAAAAATTGGGTTTTGGGGGTAGTCATTGCCTTTTTTTATTCCATGTTCTAGACATCTATTTTTGTTGTATTTTATTGTCTTTTGTAGCAGCCCTTCCTTCTTAGGCTGGAAACAAACCAGCCCTTCGCTACATGAGGTTCGCAGAACACTGTTCTAGTCTAGCCCACTGGACTAATCCCTCTTCATCATCCTTTTTTAGGGGTTATTTCCTTACTCAAAGATTTCCATACACTTATTTCACAGTGTATCACTTCTAAACTGTCCCTAGGATTTCTAGTGAATTTTAACTTCAGCGTCAGGAAGAAGCTGTCCAATCTTCTTCTCAAGTCAGTCCCTGGGCTCTCAGGGACCTCTGTGCAGACGCTCCTTCAGTTCCGTTCTTTCTTTGCTTATACTCCTGAGCTGCCCACACCTTGGATCTAACCTAGCATCCCCTTCTTTCTCTGTGACCCATCCAAATGGGACCGTTGCTTCTAGGTCCCCTACATGTTTACTTCCTGCTTAGAGTTTCCTGTTGTCTCAAACCTTAGTCATCTTCCTGTCCAGTCAGTTCCCATGGCAACCATAACGCCAGGTCTTACATTTTTGGAGGGCCTCTTTGTGCAGCTGTTGCTCTCTGCACCTGTGCTTTCTGTGCAAAATCTCCTGTAATCCTCAAACTAGCCCTGCAGGGTAGTTGCTGTCTTCATCCCCATTGTATGGGTGAGGAAACCGAGAAACAAGGTGTTAAGTCTCATTCCCAAGGTTGCAGAGGTTGTAAGAGATGGAGTGTCCATAACACCAAGTCTAAATTGGGTTTTGATCTCTCTGCGAGATAAGTATTATGAACCCTCGTTTAGAGAGGGCCACGGAAACTGGTGCAGAATGGATGTGAACCCATGTCAGTTGTATCAGTTTCCTTGGGCTGCTGTAACAAATCATGACAACCTGGGTGGCTTAAACAACAGGTTTATTGTCTCAGAGTGTTGGAGGCGACAAGTCTGAAGTCAAGGTGTTGAAAGGCTCCTGGAGACTGCAGGAGAGTCTGCTCCATGCCTCTGTGTCTCCCAGCTTCACGTACCAATGGTTGCCAGCAAGCCTTGCATTCCTTGGCTTGTAGCCACATCACTCTGATGTCCACCTTCATGTCCACACGACCTTCTCTTCTCTGTCATTGCTCCCTGTCCTTTCTCTTGTAAGGACACCAGTCACTGGATTTAGGACGACCTCCTCTCAAAACCCTTAACTTCATTACAAGTACAAAGACCCAATTTCCAAATAAGGGCACACTCACAGGTACCCAGTTTGGGGACATGAACATCTCTTTTTGGAGAACACGATTCAACCCACTACAGGGTTTGTCTAACTACACAACACACATTCTTTCCATGCCATGCTGCCTTGTGTCCATCGCTGTTGTATTTGATGACATGCTCTCCAGACTTGCAGCTGTATGTTTCACAAGGCTTGGTTTTATTTCAACTCTGGGTGCTTCAGGACCACGCTTTATACACCGTCTGCTTCCCCTCAGTGCCTCTCACAGAGCAGTATGTAAGAAAGTGCTCAGGAGGGAATGGCTGGCATCAGAAAGGATGCAAGAGCTGTCCTTGGAATTCTACATCACAGCCACAGAAAGGTAATTGACATCTATGGACAAAGCCATTCTTGGGTGTAAGCAAGGTATCCCTACACACAAACAAGGAAGCGTGCTGGAAGTCTTGGGGCAGGAACCCATAATTATTGAGCTTCTGCTACATACTCAGCCGTGTCACCCATTTTACTTTATTATTATTTGATTCATACTCAGTCCACTAAAGTTCACAGCAGTAGGGGGGAAAAAATGAAGCAGCTAAAATAGGTAAATTGCAGTTGATTTGGGGATAGTAGGTTAAGGCTAACAAGACTGAAGAAAACAAATTTTTGTGGCTCATTTTGAAAAATAATTCTTGAAAAATAATCGAATCAAGGTATCACAGGTCATATCAATCAAATAAATGCTTTTATTAAAAAGACAAAACTTTGGGACTTCCCTCGTGGCACAGTGGTTAAGAATCCGCCTGCCAAAGCAGGGGACACGGTTTGAGCCCTGGTCCAGGAAGATCCCACATGCCACGGAGCAACTAAGCCCACAAGCCACAACTACTGAGCCCACATACCACAACTACTGAAGCCCGTGTGCCTAGAGCCCATGCTCCACAAGAGAAGCCACTGCAATGAGAAGCTCGTGTACTACAAAGAAGAGTAGCCTCCACTCGCCGCAACTAGAGAAAGCCTGCGTGCAGCAACGAAGACCCAACGCAGCCAAAAATAAATAAATAAATTTATGTATATATAAAAAAAAGACAAAACCTTAGCACTGAGAGAAGCTTCGTTTTGTATTGTCACTCCTGGGAAAGCTTTAAAGCTAAATCATAATGAGGCTTATAACTTATAGTCCTCAAGTCTCAGCGATTCTTTCTTTGGTGACTTCACTTCAGGGCAAGTTAGGAATAGTGGAATTAATTCTGAGCACAGCAAAGCCTGACTCAGACTTTCAGAACTCGATTTGCAGTTTAAAACTTCGGTTTTTGTTTGTTTGCTTTTGTTTTTCACTTAGGCCTTGAGAATGTAATGGGAAAAGACAGCACTTTGAGCTGAAACGATATGCAGGGTAATTGGAGCCTGGCTGGTGTGGGCCAGGGGTCCCCGTGAAAGACTCCCCACCCTCCCCCCCAGGATACTCAGCTTTCCAGCTGTTTTTAAAGTGGATTGTTCCCCAAAGAGAAGGAAGAGTGAATATATCTCAAGTGTAATGATCTGTTAAAAAGAAGCAAAGACTGCCTGTTTTTAAATGACTAAATCTGTGATGAGAAAATAAGATAAGGGAAGGCCTGGTATTCCCTTCGGTTTGCCTGTTTTCAGGCGTGATGCTCTATTTCTGGATACATGTTCTTGAACATATCCTGTTTTAAAATCCCTCCCCTCCTTTGTGAATTGTCCAAGTTCATCCTGATATCCCAGTAGGGTGGAAATGGGAAGATTGTTTCCTTGTGTTATCTGCGTGGCCGCGAAACGGCTCTTGTTGGTTTACCAACAGCTCCCCCTGGTGGCGTTTCTATGCATTTCATCATTCTAAATAGTTTAAAAATCTCAAGGACAAGATGAGGCTAAATTTGACTTATAAACAATATTTTACTTAGGTTTTCAAGTTGTTGATTTAATTACTCTTCTCTCCTGCTGTATCTGTTGGTTCTGCCTGTCTAAGGCGGGGGAACTGGTCTTCGTTATTAAATTTAGGGTTGAAGTCTGTGGCTTGGAGTGGACTGGGCCTCAGGTTCACGTAGGGTTCGAACACACGTTATTAAGTGACCACTAGGTCAGTGGCAACAGTCTGTGCCAAACCCTTGCACCCGCCTTGTTTTTAAACATTTGAGTAATTTAATTCTAAAATACACTTTTTCAAGACTGAAGTATTTTTAATTGTTGTTATTGTTATTTCAAGGTATAGTATTCCTTTTATCTTTATTTGAACTCAGACTTTTTCACCCAATCCAAAAATGGGCAGAAGACCTAAACAGACACTTCTCCAAAGAAGATATACAGACTGCCAACAAACACATGAAAGAATGCTCAACATCATTAATCATGAGAGAAATGCAAATCAAAACTACAATGAGATATCATCTCACACCAGTCAGAATGGCCATCATAAAAAAATCTAGAAACAATAAATGCTGGGGAGGGTGTGGAGAAAAGGGAACACTCTTGCACTGCTGGTGGGAATGTGAATTGATACAGCCACTATGGAGAACAGTATGGAGGTTCCTTAAAAAACTACAAATAGAACTACCATATGACCCCATAATCCCACTACTGGGCATATACCCTGAGAAAACCATAATTCAAACAGAGTCATGTACCAAAATGTTCATTGCAGCTCTATTTACAATAGCCCAGAGATGGAAACAACCTAAGTGTTCATCATCGGATGAATGGATAAAGAAGATGTCACACATATATACAGTGGAATATTACTCAGCCATAAAAAGAAACGAAATTGAGCTATTTGTAATGAGGTGGATGGACCTAGAGTCTGTCATACAGAGTGAAGTAAGTCAGAAAGAGAAAGACAAATACCGTATGCTAACACATATATATGGAATTTAAGAAAAAAAAATGTCATGAAGAACCTAGGGGTAAGACAGGAATAAAGACACCGACCTACTAGAGAATGGACTTGAGGATATGGGGGGGAAGGGTAAGCTGTGACAAAGCAAGAGAGTGGCATGGACATATATACACTACCAAACGTAAGGTAGATAGCTAGTGGGAAGCAGCTGCATAGGACAGGGAGATCAGCTCGGTGCTTTGTGACCGCCTGGAGGGGTGGGATAGGGAGGGTGGGATGCAAGAGGGAAGAGATATGGAAACATATGTATATGTATAACTGATTCACTTTGTTGTAAAGCAGAAACTAACACACCATTGTAAAGCAATTATACTCCAATAAAGATGTAAAAAAAATAATAAAATAAAATGTATATCTTGTGCAATACCTTATAAGATCACACTCCACTTAAATTCTGTGTGAAATTATTTGGAAATTAAGTTGTTTGAATGAGAAATTCATATATGAGAGGTATAGACTCAGCAAATGACGGCTATCCTAGGCTTTACATCTCTTTTTAAAAAAAAACCCTCCATGTTTTAAGTCAGAGCAATAAAAATCAGAATTAACCCATTTTACATGAGAGGAGCATCTGGTTTTGAGCTTTGCTCTACCTCTTGGTATTCTGGTGTTCTCATGACACTGACATTAAAAATGCTGCCTGACAACTTCTTCCTTTTGGCCATCATCTTACTTTCCTATCACTGTGACCACTTTTCCATCTGTCTGTCAAGCTTTTGCCTTATTTGAATAATATAGATTAGGCAGTCATTCAGAGATCATTTAAAATATAGTTTTGCCTAGACTATAGTACATATTTTACTCAGTGACTGCTTAGCTGTAGCAATAATCAGATCTAGGGCAATTAATTTAGAGGCCCAGGACTTATCTGTGTGTGTGTGTGTGTGTGTGTGTGTGTGTGTGTGTGTGTGTGCGCGTGTGTGTGAGCAAGCATGCTTATGTGTATTTAAAAATCATGTTGGGTTTACATGTGTTTTGAATGTATATTCTGAGAAACAATAGAATTTCTTCTAGAAGCAGTAGGTATCAGGTTCCTTAAACTTCTATCATCAGTTTCTTTCTCATCTGGGCCATAGTTTTTTAAGTGATAAGTTTTTAAGATTTTAAAGATACTTCAACTTGTATTATCTAGCTCTAGTTACTCTAAGAAGTGCTTTGGATTTGCCCTTTTGTTTTAGTATAATTAGCTATAACACCTACCGTAACCTCTATCTTTCATAGAACATTTAATATACTATCTGTGACCTTCTGACTTTTGAACTATAAGATTTTGCATCCCTGATTTATAGTCTGTGATGACTGTATTCTTTTATGAAGAAAAATCTTTGAAAGAAATTTCTAGAACTTTATGAAACTTTGGGTCTTCTAACTAGTATAAGCTTTGCTTGCTTGCTTATTTATTTATTTAAATTGTGGTAAAATTCACATAATATAAAATTACCACCTAAACCATTTTTAAGTGTATTCACATTTTTGTGCAACAGATGGTTAGGACTTTTTCATCTTTTATAAAACTGAAACTATACCCACAACTCTCTCCCTTCCTCACCCCGCCATGTCGGGGCTTTTTTTTTTTTTTTTTTTTTTTGCGGTACGTGGGCGTCTTACTGTTGTGGCTTCTCCCGTTGTGGAGCACAGGCTCCGGATGCGCAGGCTCAGCGGCCGTGGCTCACGGGCCCAGCCGCTCCGCGGCATGTGGGATCTTCCCGGACGGGGGCACGAACCCGCGTCCCCTGCATCGGCAGGCGGACTCTCAACCACTGCGCCACCAGGGAAGCCCGGGGCTTTATGCTTTATGGACCTCACAGACGGAGGACCAGGCATGGAGGAGTAGGGCAGTGACTCAATAAGGCAGCTGCTGGGAGAAAGGAGAGAATCAGGTGATGCTAAAAAAAGCCAATTTACATTATAATCAGTCTCTTGCATCCAACTCCTCTCCATGGAAAGCAATTTAATCTTATCCTACTGGTTAATATATCTTAACTATTTTTATGAACTCTCCTTCCCTTATTGTCCCTCAATTTTGATGATTTTTAATAATCCAATTTCATATATGAGGGAAGAACACACAGTCTGATTTGTGCTAGACAGCTTTGATTTTCTTAAAAAACTTAAATCCAATATTTAAAAGCACTTTCTAAGAAGTGTTTAAAAATATGAAATACATGGAATTCTGAGGCCTGATGAAAAGAACTTAGGTTTTTTTAACTCCTTAGAAGAGAAACAGTCCCAGGGACAGTGTCTCTTTCTTGTCCATATGCCTCTGTGAATGATGGGAGGCTGCTACGTCCGTGTTGCTAATCCACTGGCCAGTTCTCTCTCTTCTCTTTCTTGAATATGGCTGAATGTATAGCAGCAGCCAATAAATATTTGTTAAATGATGAAATAAATAAATAGAAAGGACAGGTTATACGAGAGCAGCGAAGCGCTATGGAGAAAGAAATAGGAATCCGTTCTTGCTTTGGGTACATAACCGGGACCAGGAACTGCATGTCTCCTTCCTCACCCCACTTTCAAACAATAACCCTAAGCAATATATGCTCATATGCCACTGAAGACATGGCACTAGAGGAAGGAATAGAAGGAAGACTGCATCTGGAGAGGAGCAACCCTAAGAGCTGGGTAGAGGGACTTCCCTGGTGGTCCAGTGGTTAAGACTCTGTGCTTCCACTGCAGGGGACACGGGTTCAATTGGGGAACTAAGATCCCGCAAGCTGCTTGGCTTGGCCAAAAAATTAAAAAAAAAAAAAAAAGAGTTGGGTGGAAACAGCAATGGGAGGGAAGGTAAGTCATGCTAGTAACTTCCAGAAACAGTGGGCATGGGAGGGGCAGAGGTGGGAAGTTGGTCATGGAGGGAGAGGTGATAAGAAAGCAAGAAACACATTGGCTTTTATTGGTCTAAGAACTAGAATGATTGAATAAATGCACGTAGCGACATGAAAAACAGGCTGCTTCGTATTTCTAATTAAAAAGAAGAGTAAATTACTTCATTCAAAAAAAGTGCTTTAAATATAGACAAAATTCCAGCAAACTGAATGGCGCTCTCTTCCTTCTCATTGTGAAAGGTCACAGCGGTTGTAATTCCAATGTCCAATTACCAAGCACCATCAGCACAGCAAAGTGGAATCAACTGAATTTCAATCTCAGGCATTTGCCTCACCTTTAACTAGCTTTGGTATGACTCACTGCGATTTTCTCATCAAAAAGCTAATTTGGGGAGCAAAATGTCAAGAAAAGATGAAAAAGAAGAGCCCGGTTTTGTGGAGGCTGGGATTTTTTTTTTTTTTTTTTTTTTTTTGCAGTTGGGCTTCACTTCTAAGCTGCTTGTCAAGTCAGTCACCCACAGAAGCCTGTCTGATGTTTTCGCTGTGCTCTGAGGAAAGAGAAAAGATAGAAAGACAAGCATATTTGTTCATTCCCTAATCTCAAATGTAGGGTTAACATTCTGTTCCAGACAATCCCGAAATTTTGACCTGATGATTCTTCAAAGAAAATGTTCATTTGCATGAGCAGACTTGACATAATGAACATGGCGTCTGGTGGCTCCTTACCCAGTTGTCCTGCAAGAAAAGAAGTCCTCTTGGTAAGTGAAATCTAGGGAAGGAGGGAAAAAAATAGATTTTCATTCTCTGGCCTGGTATTTCTGCTTTTTTGCTACAGAAGAGGAACAATATATTTAGTCCTCTGAATGATCATAACGAAACCATCAGCAAATTCTGTGATCAGGCCATACGAAGAGGTGTCCAGTGCAGGGCGATTTCCCAGAGGCTCTTGGTCTAAGCGTTCTGGTGTTTCAGGAACACTCACATCCTAGAACACACTCTGTAGGTCCAACTAGATCCCTCCTGTCACAATCTTGGAAAATCTTTTCTTATTGAATCAACACGAAAATTACAGAATAGTAATCCAATTACCTTTTTATTCTCTAAAAGCCAGACTTCTTATCCAGAAGCCAGAGGCCTTATCTGTCTTCTGGGACTTTAACCGTATTTGCTGTCCTGTTTGACCCTATGTTTAAAGGCTGCCCTTGCCTGTGAGCAAAGATAGGAGCTGGGATCACAGTTATTATTTTTTACCATGTTATTTCAAGAAATTATTTTGTATTTATGACTGATCTAGTCTACAGATGAAAAAAAAATAAATAGTTAAAAAAATTTTTTTAAATATTTTAAAAAGTTTAAAAAAATATTTTTAAAATATTTTAATAGTTAATAGTTTAATAGTTTAAACTATTAGTTTAATAGTTTAAAAAACTATTATAATAGTTTAAACTATTAGTTTAATAGTTTAATAGTTAAAAAAATATATTTTTAAAATATTTTAAAAAGTTTAAAAAAAAATATTCCAAACGTTCGATTTTTTTCCCCCAGTCTAGACAGTCATTATCAGCTGGTATTAAGAGTGCAAAATAGTAACAAATCCAGAGGGATGTAAAAGGAGGCGGGGAGTGGCTTCCCTCCCCCAGTGCAGTCCCTGCAGCCAGGCCAGTGGTGGGGTTAGTGGGGCGCACCTGACTGCTCACTTTGGGCCCAGCACCCTCTGAGAACAAGCTCCCAGGCAGGAGGGCTCCTCACAAGGCGTGTGTGTTGCTGAGTGCGGGGAGCAACACCTGGGAAGGGGCAAGGGCTGTGTCCCACCCCAGGCCACTGGCATCTCCACGGCTTGGGGTAGGGGTGTTAGGCGGTTGGAGTTTGCTAACCCTACCCCTCTCCAAACCTTAGTTCTCCTCTGTCCAGTGATTCGCCAGGTTGGACTACCAGGCCCTGTTGGTGACCCCATCTGACGCAAAGTGAGTTGTTGCCATAAGGTATCATATTCTAGCCATGGTGTGGGCTGCAGGCCCCTTGGAGATGCTGGGATCACCGCGGGCTGGTCCTTGCCAAAAAAAAACCAAACAAAAACAAAAAACCCCAAACAAACATGAAAAAACCCTTTTTAAGCCACAGAAATCAACCCAAGATGATGCGCATTGATGCTACCGCCCCAAATACACTTTGTCTCCTGAAGGCAACTGACCCCCGAGACAAACAGCCCCTGCACCCCACAATCATTCTGGTCCATCTGCCAAGACCCCTAGCTTGGCCTTGAACCCACTGGGGCTGTTCGGTGAAAGGCCTACCGCTGCATCGGTGCTGGGCCACCGGACCCCGGCTGCCTGTCTCTGGTCATGTCCTGCACACACTCCCGGAGGCCTCACCCCACACGGGGAGGCCCAGTCCCTTCTGGCCAGGGTCCGAGTCACTTACAAGGCCGTCTGTTGGGATGGGCGGAGTGGGCCCGGGCCGGCAGGGGCTGCACGGGAGTCACCGAGTCATCGAGAGTGGCTCCCGAGGCCCACGGAGCTTTCCAGACCGGTGCAGAGGACTCCAGGCTGGCTCAGCGGATGCCCCTGCACACCAGGCCCGGGGAAGTGGGGAAGAAGCGGCGTCAGAAGCCCGCTCCATGAGGGACAGGACCCGAGGAGGGCCCGGGGCTGCACGTGGCGACGATGCGGTGCTGCAGGTGCTCCGGCCTCGGCGCCGTCTGGGCCAGGCTCTGGCCTGTCCCCGCTGGGCGGACACCCCAGCCGGGCGTGGGTGCACCCTGGGCCCAGAGCCGTGGGGAGGCCTGGCGGTCAGGAGGGAGCCGCACGGACCTCGAACAGTCCTTGTGTCGCAGACTGAGAGGAGGCCTTGGCTCCCGGCGTCTCCCGGGGTCTCCCGGGGTCGTGCTCACTGTCCCCAGCTGCTGCCGGTTCGCCTCCTTGAGCATCGGGGCGGGGTCCCGGCCCAGGCGGCAGCCCCTCCCGCGCAGGTTCACGCGCGCTCCGTGTTCAGAGCATTTGAGACGCCTTCGAGTGGTGTCACTTCTCTGGCAAAGGCGATCTCAAGCCCGGGAAGTGGCCAGCAGAGCCCGTGTTGATCTCTCTTCTTGGAAAACCCCCGTTCTTCATAATTCAAAAAGAGTCATGTACCACAGTGTTCATTGCAGCTGTATTTACAATAGCCAGGACATGGAAGCAACCTAAGTGTCCATCAACAGATGAATGGATAAAGAAGATGTGGCACATATATACAATGGAATATTACTCAGCCATAAAAAGAAATGAAATTGAGTTACTTGTAGTGAGGTGGATGGACCTAGAGTCTGTCATACAGAGTAAGTCAGAAAGAGAAAAACAAATACCTAACACATATATATGGAATCTAAAAAATAATAATAATAACAAAAAGGTTCTGAAGAGCCTAGGGGCAGGACAGGAATAAAGAAGCAGATGCAGAGAATGGACCTGAGGACACGGGGAGGGGGAAGGGTAAGCTGGGACGAAGTGACAGAGTGGCATGGACATATATACAGTACCAAACGTAAAACAGATAGCTAGTGGGAAGCAGCCACATAGCACAGGGAGATCAGCTCAGTGCTTTGTGACCACCTAGAGGGGTGGGATAGGGAGGGTGGGAGGGAGACGCAAGAGGGAGGAGATATGGGGATATATGTATACGTATAGCTGATTCACTTTGTTATACAGCAGAAACTAACACACCATTGTAAAGCAATTATACTCCAATAAAGAGGTTAAAAAAAAAAAAGCAACCGGGTTCTTGTCTCAGGTAGGCATGTGCGCATGGGAGAGGTGTGGGCAGCAGCGCGCCAGGGCATCTCGCCCTCCTGAGTTTCTCCAGTTGTGTAAGGCAATGACAGAATGAGGGATACAGCCATAGCTCTCGATTCATTCTGTTTATCTGTGTAAAAATACAAATTTGAAGTCCATGGACTATTTTATTCTTTTGAGGAAATGAGACATGTCTATTGTTTTTGGAGAATATTTTAGGCCACGCAACAAGGCTGAACATTACAGAATCTAGCCTTTTGTGAAGAGATCAAACTTATGTTTTTTGTTTTTTTTTTAAATCTTTGCCAGCTCTGTATTCTAATTGGTCAGACATTTTCATACAGGATTAGGGCTGTTTCATTTTGGAATGGAAAATGATATACACCCTCCCCCAGTTGTTTCCCTGAACCTTCATCATAACATATTATTTACGACATGGGTGGGAAATGAATCCATCCTCTTTCAAAAAGTTCGGAATGCTTTAGGATAAAATGTCAAGGATGGAGCTATTCCTTTTGGAAGAAAATCTGGAAGAATATTAAGAATTTAGCCAGTTCTTTTTCCTGAATTCGTTTTTCATAAATTCAAGTATAATTTGAATTATAAAAATATGAGTAATATACCAAATGAATTAAAAATCAAACAAAACATTGGGAAAGTATTTGACACAAATTTAATAGCGCAAGTGTGAATTTTCTCAAAATGGAAGAACTCACAAACATTGAAATTTTGCTTTACTCTTGCATTTAGTTCTTTGTAAAATAATAAATCACATAATTGGATCCAGTAGTCGATTATTTCCCCCAGTATCAGGTGTTGTTTTAGATGATTAAACTCAGATGAACTAAGACCTGGAGGGCTTTATTTACCATCACCGGGTTAGTTAGTGGCCATTTAGAGTGACCTCAAAAGCGTGGCTATGTGGTGTCATTGCCATCTGAGCTTTGTAACTCTGCCTGCACCCAACTGCAAGGGATACTTTTTTGTGTCCACTTGGCTGGGCTAAGGGATGCCCAGAAAGATAGCTGGCAAAACGTTATTTCTAGGGGTGTCTGTGGGAGAGATTAGCATTTGAATCAGTAGACTGAGCAATGCAGATGGGCACCGTCCAGTTGTTAAGGGCCTGAACAGAACACAAAGGCGAGGAAGGGTGAATTCGCACTCTCTGCTTGAGCTGGGACGTCCATCTCCTTCTGCCCTTGGACGTCAGTTCTCCTGGTTCTCAGGCCCTTGGAGTCGGACTGAGTTACATCGTGGGCTTTCCTGGGTCTCCAGCTTACAGACAGCAGGTCGTGGGACCTCTTGGCCTCTGTAGCCGCGTGAGCCACTTCCCGTAATAACTCTCCTCTTGCGTATATATCTGTACAGACCTGTTGGGTCTCTTTCTCTGGAGAACCCTGACGAATACATTGACAGCCCTCTCCTGCTTATGGTCCTGTCATCATCCCTTATGCAAATGAGGACCCTCAACTTGCCCCTTCTTTTACAATACAGCGACAGTGAGGCCCAACAGCAGTTTAGGAGGGTCTGTGTGAATGAATTTATGAGGCCAGGACGACTGGAAAATATCAGAATGCCAGCTGTGGGTACTGGCTAGATATGAGAAAGGGGGGGACAATTGAAAAAATTGAGACCATGGAAAAGAAATGCGGGAGTTCATAATTTTGACCATACCTAGCCTCGTACTATTGACTTAAATGACAAGTCATGTGTGAAGTGTAAAATTTCTCAGGAAGGAGAAAGCTAGAGATAATCATTTTTGTTTGTTCTCGGAAAAGTCAAAAATGTGACCGAATGAGGCAGATTAATTACAATATTTTTCAACCCACGCTTAATTGAAAATGACGGCTCCTTGCTATGGTAGGGTGAGCTATCCATTTAATAAGTGGGAGGATTAGGGCAGCTTGCTTTCAGTGTGGTATTCCTAGTTAACAAATGAGGAGATTCTGAACATATTAACACTTGAACTTTATCCTCATGAATCTTCAGGTAGTTGCCAAATGTTACTAAGAACTTACAAATGAATAAAGAATTCTCAGCTTGTTGTCTTGGAAAATTTTATTTTAATGAATAGACACAGCTCAGAATGTCTATTATCAGCATACAGACACTGCCAAGTTCTTTTCTTGAAAATGCCATCATTTACAAAAGTTTAATACTTTAATAAGAAAATTCCATGTTAAATCTTCATCCACATTAATAACTCACCAGATCTATTAGCACCAGCAAGGCAATGAAGAAATGCAGCAAGTAAGAGTTGCAAGATTTTTCTTCTTTTCGTTCTTTGGGAAAACTTTATGAAAAATACATTAAAAATAAACTGTAACACATCCGTGCGGCACTTTTTAGTAACCCCCTGTTTGTATTATATTACATCACTTAATCCTTATGACAGCACCGTATGTTTTGGAGGGCGAGAGTTTATACCGTTTTACAAGTGAGGAAACGTGGATTCAAAAGCTTAAATGATGTGATTCAGGGCATACAGGCAGTTAAGTGAAAATTCAGGGTCTGACATCAAGGTTTTTATAGATCCTGGCTCAGCATCCTCTCCATAACACTACGGTGATGCTTTTCCACGTTTAACCATAAACTCTATTTATTTCTTTTACAAAATATTCATAGTGTTGGAATGCCCATCGCTGCTGGGGATATATGTTGCTGCTTCTATTTGGACCGTAGACCTTGTGAAACCATAAACCAGGTGCATTATTTTGTTATCCCTCCCTGTGCTCCAGGCAGTAATCAATCACTGTGGGTTAGTAGTAATGCTGATCTCACCTAGGATGTTTTTTACAGTACTGTGAGTCTGTGAAGAAACTGAAATGGTAAAAAAAAAAAAAAATGTTACAGGCCGGTAAGGTTTTATTTCAACTACAAGGCTGCTGTAAAAATTGCACTTTGTTTTCCGGTGCTTCCCTTTCCTAGGAATGAGCAACTTACGTGCATTCAGTTTTTGTAGGAGTGACTGCTGCCCTTCGAAAACAGCCCAGTCTTTTCATGTTAGCACTCAGTTTGGGGACTGGTGTTAACTCTTTCGCCGGCAGCACGCCAAGACAGAAGGAAAACAAGGGCTCCCTGGGCTGAAGGTGTAGGGGGGTCTGCCGCATCTGGGTCTGGCCAAGCCTCATGCTAGGCAAGGCCAAGTTTACCTTCTAATCACACCATAAACTAAAATACGATCAGCCAGAGGAATAGGGTTCTCCCAAGGCCTTCAAACTGTTACTTGACACACAGGGTGGATGTCTGACATTCTGCCCTGTTGGTAATTCGTTCTATAGCTAGCGAAGTTGAGTTGCTAGCGGCATCCATGCACTTGGTGACTTGGCCTGAGGCAGGGCATCGCCTCTTTATTATTTTCTGATGTGACTCATCAGGGAGGGGAAGAAACACTTTGCCTCTGTCCTCCTAGCTTTGATAACTGGGTCTTTGGAATAAACTAATAGCGGGCAGATTAACATGAGAAAAGGTACCGACATTTATTCATTTTTAATATTAAATACGTGGGGAAAGCACGGGGGGGGGGGGAAAGTGAATATCCAAAAAAGAATTGCGATTTGAGAGCATATATACCGTCTATTATGGGAAGGAAGAGGGGCCGTTTAGTCACTTAGGGGAGAGTAAATGATTTTTAGGCGGGGTGAACGGGCTCGTTCTTGCCGGGAGGGAATTTTTGACAACCGAGTTCCTCTTGGGGATCTGTTTCTAGGCAGAGGAGGGGAGTTCAGAGAAAGCCCCGCCCAGCACTGGCGGTTTTTCACGTGTCTTCGGCTCAAAATAATCAATATACCCGAGGGGCATATTTTGGGGTGGCGTGTCCTGCACACTCACGGCAGGGATTCGCACACTCTTTGCACTCAGTTCGGCCTCCTGGGATGCTCGGGGGAAAGTCGTGTCTTCAGATCCGGCAGCTCAGACACAGGGTGGTGCGACTGGAGGGTAAGAGGCACTATTGGCAAATTGGTTCTTAAAATATTTTTAGGAACTGACGTTATACCAGCATGTAGGACTCATTACTGATGTCGAGTGTTAGGATACGCTAGAACGTATTTTAGAGGAAGCTGTTTCCTGAAACTGATACTGTTTCCTGATACTACTTTTAGTGGGGCTCGTATCTTTCTTAAGATCTCTTTTTATTTTTCTGATTATAAACTGAATATATGCTTTTTATAGAGTACTTGAAAAATACAGGGAAGTATAACAAAGAAAACAAAAATCATCCATTAATTCCACACAAAAAATGTTCACTGTTAATGTTTCAGAAGTATTGTGTTTATTACTTTTGAAACACCTATGCATATGTAATATAATATTTCAGACGTACCACATATAGAGATTTTAGATTTTGCTTCTTATTAAACAACTTCACTGAGATATGATGTATATACTGTAGTATCCACCCATTGTAAATGTACAACACAATTAAAAGTAAGTGTGTAAACTTGTGCAACCATCACAACTGCTCATTTGCAGTTAATTCTTTTCCCCACTGCCACTCAATCTAGGCAACTACTGATGTGCTCTCAGTCTTTACAAATTTGCCTTTTCTGGACATTTCAGATAAATGGACTCACACAATATATAGCCTTTCGCGTCTGGCTTCATCATTTGGCGTACGTTTTTGTTGTAGTGTGTTGTAGCAGGTCTCAATAGCTCGTTCATCTTAATCGCAGAATCATAGTCCATGGTATGAATCTGCCACTTTTTGTTTATCCATTCACCTGCTTTCGGTTATTATGAATATTGTTGCCACGAACACTCACACACATGGTTGCATTTCTATTGGGTAAAATCCTAGAAGTTGAACTGTTGGGCTGTACAGTACATTTATGTTTAGCTTTTTAAGAAATTCCCAGGCTGTTTTCCAAACTGCCTGTGCCATTTCACATCCCCAGAGGCAACATGTGAGGGTTCAAGTTCGTGCCTATCCTTGCTGACACTTGTCATCGTCTATCTTATCGACAGTAGCCATCCTCGAGTGTACTGGTTCTCACTGGGGTTTTAATTTGGATTTCCTTAGTGACGAGTACATGCAGCAGCTTTTCATGTGCTCACTAACTGTGTAGCTTCCACACTGAGATGTTTGTTCACATCTTTTGCCCATTTGAAAAAGTGAATTGTCTTCTTACTATTGAGTTATGAGTTCTTTATTCTGAATGCAGTTCCTATTATCAGGTATATGATTTGCAAGAGTTTTTCCCCAGTCTGTGGCTTGGCTTTTCTTTTTTTTTTTTTTTTTTTTTTTGCTGCACGCGGGCCTCTCACTGTTGTGGCCTCTGCCGCTGCGGAGCACAGGCTCCGGACATGCAGGCTCAGCGGCCATGGCTCACGGGCCCAGCCGCTCCGCGGCATGTGGGATCTTCCCGGACCAGGGCACGAACCTGTGTCCCCTGCATTGACAGGCAGACTCTCAACCACTGCGCCACCAGGGAAGCCCCGGCTTTTTTTTTTTTTTACTGCAAGAGTTTTTAATTTTGATGAAGTACAATTTATTAATTTTTTCTTTTATGGGTTATGCTTTTGATGTTGTATTTGAGAGCTTTTTGCCCACCCCAGGATCACTACAATTATCTCTTTTGTTTTCTTGTAGAAGTTTGATAGTTTTACCTCTTATAGTTAGATGTATAATCCAGCTTGAATTAATTTTTATGTTTGGTGTATGATAAGGGTTTCAGTTTTTTGTTTTTTGTGTGTGTGGCTGTTCAGTTGTCCCAGCACCATTTGTTGAAGCGCCTGGGCATATTTGTCAAAATTCGATTGACCATGAATGTAAAGGTTTATTTGGGGACTTTCAGTTCTGTTCCATGGATCTGTGTGCCTGTCCTTATGCCAGGACCACCCTGTCTTCTTTACTTGTTTACTTGTCTTGATGACTTTACAGTCATCGTGGAATTGGATAGTATAAGTCCTCCAACTGTGTTGTTCTTTTTCAGAATTGTTTTGGCTGTTTTAGGTCCTTTGCATTATAAGAACATACACTTAGGATCAGCCTGTGAATTTCTACCACAAAGCCCGCTTTGATTTCGAGAGGGATTTCATTGAATTTACGTATTTATTTTATCAGAGCATTTTCCCATGCTTCTATAATTCTGATACTTCTGGCTGGCATAGTTATGGAGGCATTTCTGGGGGGAAGAAGGGAGTTGGGCTAGATTACCTTTCAGTTTCCCTTTTCATCTTCGAATTCACTCAGTTTTTGCTACCTGTATTTGCAAGAGATATGTGTGTCTTTACAATGGAGAAACTGGTGACTATGAACTCGTCAGTTGTTAGGATCTTACAGAGTTCTCCCTGGCAGGTCCTAGGGTCACCTGGAGGAGAATGGGTGGCCGAGGCAGTCCTGGAGGCTGGCGATCACATTGATGTGTCCTTCAGTACCGGCGTGATCACTCCTTAATGCCACCAACAGTGTAGGTTACCAGAGATAACTCTCAAGATGACACAGAGATGCTCCATATTACTCAGCGGGCCAGGCAGGAAGCAGGTGCTGTCAGGAAGGCATCTGCCAGAACTGGTGGGAAAGAGCATCCCTGCCATTTCCTGACATCAGGACCTGTGGGAGGCATCGCCCAGCCCAGCGCTGATGGGATCCACGCACGCAGCACAGGAACGGCCCTCTGGCTTCTCCCAGATCAAATGGTCCACGGTAGGGTTTACAGTCCTCATTGCTGATGTTACAAGGTTAGAGGCAGTGACCTTGGGAGAGTTTACACTCAATTGAATTTTTATTGTTTCACGAAATGGGCCTTGTTTTCTGCCAGTCGACGAAGCAGTGGGCATCCTGGTGTATAATGGACGTGGATAGACTATCACTGTTTGTTACAGCCGTTTAACTGCAGGGCAGTCTTATTAGTAGGGATTTCAGAACCACAGGACTCTTGCCAGCCTCAGGGCTAATTCTTTATCCAAGTCAGCGTTAACGCTGTTACATATAACAGGTTATGACTGCTTCAGAAGGAGAGGAAAGTTCAGCGTCCCTGAGGTTTAAAACATAGCAGAAAGGAAAGGAGCTGAGAGAACCAAGATCCGAGCAGTCGGGAAGTTCGGGGCAGCCGTGTTTGAGAGGCAAGCCAAGCAATCAGATGTTCCAGGACGCAGTGGCCCAGCCAACCTAGAAGGTAAAAGAAACATTAGTGAAGAAATCAGCTGAATGACAGAGGAGAAGCGCAATGACTAAGGCAAAAATCATCATTCGTTTAGGGATGGAAAAATGATCGATCATTTTCCCTGCATGTTATGAAAAAAACACAAACCATCCTAAATCCCTCCAATTCCCAATTACCTATCCAAACTGAGCAGAAGTCCTATTGAAGCTTATATGAAAGAGCAGGTTATAAAAGGGATCCTAGCTTGGCTTTGGAAGGCCAAGAAAACGTCCTCATTATACTGGTGTGGTGTGATCTGACAGTGATGCTGCATTCTGGGTCATGGGCCGGTTAATGCAGAGATGTCGGGGCGAAGGGGAGAGTCCCAGGCTGCCGTGAATACAGGAAACAGGGAACAAGAAACCTTTCTCAGAGGTGACATGTGGCATCGAATAATACTGTGGGTGAAGAAGTTTCGTAGTGGGAATAGACTGCAGGTGTGTGTGTGTGTGTGTGTGTGTGAGAGAGAGAGAGAGAGAGAGAGAGAGGGAGAGAGGGAGAGAGGGAGAGAGTGGGATCTCCAGTTATTCTTTTTTTTTTTTTTTTTTCTGCAGTACGCGAACCTCTCACCGCAGTGGCCTCTCCCGTTGCGGAGCACAGGCTCCGGACGCGCAGGCTCAGCGGCCATGGCTCACGGGCCCAGCCGCTCCGCGGCCTGTGGGATCCTCCCGGGGCGCGAACCCATGTCCCCTGCATCGGCAGGCGGACTCTCAACCACTGCGCCACCAGGGAAGCCCTCCAGTTATTCTTTGTGCTTATATCTAAGTCAGGTGGTGCTGTTTCTCCTTGCTCTGCTTTTTGCTTCTTCCATAGCACTTATCACCTTCAAGTATGTTACTATTTACTTATTTATTATGTTTGTTGTCTGTCTCTTCCCCATTAGAATGTAGAGGGCAGGAGTCCTGCTTTGTTTTATTCGCTGATGTATCCCAAGCCCCCAGAACAGTGCCTGGCGCATGGCACCCAATACATGATTGATTGAATGAATAAAGACCCGAAAGGGAAGAAAAGGAGGATTCTTAGCCAAATAGGGAAGTAAAGAGTTATAACTTCTTACTGCGGGAAGGAAGATGGTAGCACAGAAAGAGAGTGGAAGTTGTTCCAGATCTCTGCTCAATCTGGTTCTCGTCTGCTTCAGTCCAGAGAGAAGCATCTCCCTCAACAGTGGGTTTTAATGGTTCAACTGCAACAGCACAGAGAGGGAACAAGTCCTGTGCAATCCCATGATTTGATGAGCAGTCCTCTGCTGTTTGTTTCAGAAGTAATCTACCCATCCATTAAAATATGTTGCCAATACTCAATCACAATGTTAACTTGAAGCATAGTATTTGTCCTTATTTTCCAACCACTCCATTTTAAAGAAGTTCAGTTTGCCAGGTCTATATTTAAAATCCATAGGCTTTAACTAATTTAAGCAAAGGTACAAAAAGTGACAAGTGCAAAATAAGTTTACCTACCAAAAGGGGATGTTCCTGGCAAGCTCTAACAGTACAAGTGGGTTTGTTAATAATAGATTCGTTTTACTGAGAAACTCAGCATCAGAGAGGCCTAATTTCCTCAGTCACACAGTTACTAATTGGTTACAATCAGTGTTTTCTCCGAAGAAGTTTGAATCACAGGAGCAGTGTTCAAATCCCATTGAATGTGCAAATGAAAGGGGCCTTGAGGACACCTGATGTAATTTCCTCCGTTTACAAATTAAGACACAAGCTCAGTGTATTAGTCTGGGGTCTATAGAATAGAACAAATAGGAGATAGATATATATATAATATATTTCTTATGATAATTTATTGTATGTTTATTATAACAAATAATTTGATATTTATTTTCATAGACTATAACCTATTTATTATTATATGAACTTATTCTTATAATATATGCATATTTATTTATTATAAATTATATATTTTATATTTATATATTGTTATAGTTATATATTTATACATAAGGCAAGCTGGAGACAGATGGTATAGCCCAAGTCCAAAGGCCTGAGAACCAGAAGAGCTGGTGATGTAAGTTCCAGGTCCAGTGTGAGTCCTGAGGCAGCAGAGGACCGATGTCCCAGCTCAGAATCTGTCCGCCAGAGAGCGTGGATTCTCCCTTTCCTCAGCCTTTTTGTTCGGTCCGGACCCTCAGTGGATTGGATCAGCCCCACTCATGTTGGGAGGGGCAGTCTGCTTTATCGAGTCTCATTCAAATCTAATTTCATCCAGAAAAACACCCTCATAGCCACACCCAGTATATTGTTTAGTCAAATATCTGGGTGCCCTGTGACCCAGTCAGGTTGACACAGAAAATTAATCATCACACTCTGGGAGGGAATTTGTGCACAGTCTCCACTGTGAGTCAGGCCAGAGCTGCCAGGACCCTGACATGGACGGAATTCCCAGTGTCCTGTGCTTCCCTCTTCACATCCTTACACCTTCAGATCAACGCACGTTTCCTACATAATTCCATAATTTCCTAATAATTCTCATACATCTAATTAGTTCTCATTTATGCATAGTAAAATCATTAATTTCTAACAAATTTCTTCAATGCCTTGTATATAATTTTCCTCAACTGCTTAGCAGAAAGTTATTTAATCTACATATTTAGAGGAATACTGTCACTACAAGTTAGATTTTTTTCCCCATAGAAGTAAATGGTTCATTACTGAAATTAAGGTTCCTTATCATTGCACTGTCCCTCCGTGGATATGACGGGAAGATGGTACAGGTGTTATGGAGGGTGTTTGACCTGAGACAGTTTAGAAAGGGGTGATGGAATATTTTCTTGATTGAGACGAGGCACAAAATAGGATGTTTTCTGTTGCTTTCATCTTGTTTTCCCTCATGAGAAAGGAATTTTTTTGATCTTTCCATTAGTATAACTTATGTAAATCGTCTCCATAAAGATATTAAAAATACCTGCTGAGTGTTCTAGAAATCAGAAGAATCAGAGTAGTACACCAAAGCAGATTGGAAAAATGGGCGCGATTTGTGGCACTAGACAGCTTGTGTGAAGGGGAGAAGGTGGGCAGAAGAAGGTCGCCCACTGTGACAAAATGGAGTTTATTGATCCTTCATTGAGGACTGCTCTGGGCCAGAGACCGTACAGGAGGCATTTGGCCTTAGACTGGGAAATGTGCTGTGAACTTGCCCGAGTCACGTGAGTCCCAGGAGGCTGAAAACATCTCCCGGGGTTTTCTGCTGCAGCTCATTCTGGGAACCACCGTTTCAGCTGAGCAAACGAAAGGTGATAAGTATCACCTGGATGTTTGTTACACATTCAGATTCCTGGCGCTGCTCTCTTGACATTCTGGTTCAGTAGGTTTGGAAAGAAGTCCAGGAGTTGGTGTTTTTTGTTTGTTTATTTGTTTTTGTTTTTTTAATTTTTTATTGGAGTGCAGTTGATGTACAATGTTGTGTTAGTTTCAGGTGTACAGCAAAGTGAATCAGTTATACATATACATATATCATCAACTGTTTTTCTTTTTTTTTAGATTCTTTTCCCATAGAGGTCATTACAGAGTATTGAGTAGAGTTCCATGTGCTGTATAGTAGGTCACTGTTAGTTATCTATTTTATACGTCAGTCCCAATCTCCCAATTAAAGAATCCCAAGTGTTGCTAAGGCAGGTCGACAGTGAACTTCCTTTGTGAAACAGTGCCCTGTGCTCTGCCCTCATCTCGGGTCTCAGCTACCCCAGGCTTCTGGGAGCTGCATCCACCACTGCCCTTCACCTGTTTCCAGAGCGCAGAGATACATAAAGAAGTGTATCAGTGAATCCACCCTGGCTTTTGGGAAAGTGAGGAAATATTAGGACACATGCAGACTCAGGATTTAAAGACACCCCCCCCGCCCCGCAACATGGGGTTGTTCCCTTACCTTGTTTCTTGAGTCTCTTTTCTGCCAATCAGGTCCAGGCCTCTTGGGGTGTTTATGGGTCCTTTATGGCTCTGTGGTCCTTCTGTGTTGTAGCTCACCGTTCACAGAGTTACAGCCTCCGGCTCCTCTCCAGATCGCACTGTGAGTTTCCCAACTCCTTCAAGCCCTCCTCCAAATCGTGGTCAAGAAGAGGGGGCTTTATTCATCCTGCAGAGCCGCAACTTTGCACCTTCTGCCAACGTCTGTCCCCACCCCCCTGCTCCTGGGAACTGCCATTCTACCGTCTGTGTCTACGCATTCGGCTTCTGTAGGTTCTGCCTAGAAGTGAGATCATGCGGTGTTTGTCTTTCTGTGCCTGGCTTACTTCACTCAGCATAATCCCTCCAGGTTTATCCATGTTGCTGCAAAGGTACAGCATGGTGATCGTAGTTAATAATACTGCATTGTATACTGGAAAGTCACTAAGAGCTGCTAAGATCTCAACTGCTCTCACCACACACACACACACACTGGTAACTAGATATGTGAGGAGATGAACATATTTATTAGCATAACTGTAGTAATCATTTCACTGTGTATATTGAGACATCATGTTATATAACTTAAATAGATATACTTTTCATTAAAAAATTTAAAAAGTGAACAGAAAGAAGGGGTGCTCTATTCTTTTCATGCTTCTGACAGCCAGGCCTATCCCCCGTCAGGGCCCTGCTGTCCGGGCCACATCCCCCAGACCAGATCCACCTTCCCATGACCCCCAAGTGTTGACTGTACAGGCACTTGCGCTCCTTTCCCATCTCTCCATCTGATGAGTGGTAACTGTGGCTGAAGGTCTCTGTCTCATCTTCTTCACGAGCTCTGGAGTCTGCTCAGCCAACTCCTCACTGACTTTAATTCTTGCGTCTCTATGCTGCCCTGTCTCTTTCCAGTCCCAGCTATTTTCTTTCCCTCTCTTTCCCCTTTCTGCCTGTGTCAAAACCTATTACACATTCAATATTCTTGACCCTTAACTTCAGATGGTTCTTCTGTATAACCATAAAGAATGACTCCTGCCTATTCTCAATTAATAGATTCGGCTACCTTTAAAAAGTGACTTTTCTGTTGCCCATGTGTATTAATCTCCCAGAATTTTGCTCTTCCAAGCGAGCATGTGGTTACTATTTCTTTTATTATTCTAGTCGTCCAGATTTTGTCACTGGGCAAGTTTAGCTTGCAAATCCCGAGTCCTAACTTCTAGCTCAAAAATCCCAAACTGCAAAGAAATTCTCCTTATTGAGTTTGCATTTTTAACTTTGAAAACACATCTTCCTCATAATAATTTCAAAAATGAAGAATATTTAAAAAAATAAAAGGCCATTCTTTCTTTTCTCATTCCGCACCCCAGATGGGATCCCATTTAGAAGTGTTATGTATCCTTCCAGACATCTTTTATGCATCTTGAAGCATGTCAGTTTATAGATATTTGCAAACATTGGTTTTTCTAGAGCATATGTTTTACCTAATTCTGATTGAAATCGTCATCCTTAACTTTTATATAGCTCAGGCTTCTGGCAGAGTGAACCCTTAACAGAAGGTACTAATTATTGTTATTATTGTCATTTTTACATGAAGAAATGTGTTGCCACACGTGTAAAATTGCTGAAATCAAAAGGATTAAAAACTAGCTGAGGAAGGTTCTTCCAAACTGGTGGTTCTTAACCTTGGCTGCACACTGGGATCCCCTGGGAGCCTTGAACATTACCAGCTCCTTTGCCTCCCCTTCAGCGATTCTGACTCCATTGGTCTGTCGTGTGGCCGGGATTTCAGGAGTTTTCCGCGCCCCCCACCCCAGGTGAGTCTGTTGTGCAGCCTAGACCGAGAACCACTGTTCCAAACACAGATTAAGGACCATCACTGTTAAAATACAAACATAGTTGGGAGCAGCCCCTTGGAGACTGACTCCCTTTCTTAATTAAAGGTTTCTGATTTTCCCTTGACTCCCGTGAGCATGTGGTTTTCTTAGAACACGAACAAGCAAGCGCCCAGCCAGAAGCAACCGCCCTGCTACCCAGATAGTCTTTCCAAAGGTGTCACGTTGGTTGGTGATAGGGGCAGGGCTGGCCCTGCCCTGAGCCTTTTCTGCTTCTCTGGGCTGAGGCAGGACCAGGTGCGGTGCCGCCCCCTTTCCAGGAGCCTTAAACTGAAGGTGAGGCAGGGGCTGAGCCTGGGTGGAGAGGCGCCGGGAGGACACGGGGAGTGACTCATCTGTTAGGGTCAGAGGTCAACAGGGTGCAGATTAGGAAGTGGTGGGTAAGGAAAAGGAGAGAGGCGTAAGCATGGGTTCGGGAGAGGAGGTCCCTGGGACGATGCTTGTGTATCTCCAGGGGTCCCAGCCTCGCGTGGTGCCACTTCCACGTGCCAAGTCAAGACCTAGCCAGAGGCATCTGCTTGGACGGGCCGTGTTAGGATCCGGCCCTGCCACTCTCTTCGCCCAGATGGGTATTAGCGGGCTCGGGGGAGGTGGCCTGAGCCAATTGCCTGGCAGGCGTGACTCCCATCAGCCTCCACCAAGGAGGCAGGGAGGCAAGGAGGGATCCCCAGTTCCCTCCTATAGGTCACCCCTCTTAGGGGTGATGGTCACTCTCCTCTTTTCCCCGGGGGCAGCACAAATGCAGCTAATTGTACCTTCAGCCAGAATGTTTAAAGAGGCTGAGTTATACCCCCAGCAGGTTAGAGGTCGAGCTTTCTGCAAATGATCAAGCGTCTAGCTGTATGTCTACGACTGTTCATTTGAGGTTTGGGCAGAGAGGGTGAATGTGCTCCTTCCTGCGGACCGCCTCCCCCAGAGCCCTCACAGTGGGCAGAGGTATTTCATCACTAATCATTCCAGAGTGGTTAGGAAAAAACAACTCTCTGTTCTTTAAAAGAGTCAGAACAGAGTAAGATAATGGTGATTCAAAGCTAGGATTTGGAAAAAAAAAAAAACTAGGATTTTTTTTTTTAAGTAGTTATGTATTCAGTTATGTATTCAGTATTTTATTTATTTATTTTTGGCTGTGTTGGGTCTTCGTTTCTGTGTGAGGGCTTTCTCTAGTTGTGGCAAGCGGGGGCCACTCTTCGTCGTGGTGCGCGGGCCTCTCACTATCGTGGCCTCTCCTGTCGCAGAGCACAGGCTCCAGACGCGCAGGCTCAGTAGTTGTGGCACACGGGCCTAGTTGCTCCGCGGCATGTGGGATCCTCCCAGACCAGGGCTCGAACCCGTGTCCCCTGCATTGGCAGGCAGATTCTCAACCACTGCGCCACCAGGGAAGCCCGAAAGCTAGGATTTTGTATGCAAACATTGGCGTGAATACTGTGTGTAGATAATTTATTTGAAATCTATTTTACAAATTAAGGCAATTATTTAAGAATTTTCATTGAAATTTGGTCTAAATGCTACAGAATGAAACAGTTATTTTCCTGTTCTCTGCAGCAGATTCTCAGGGAGGTGCCTGTGTGAGCCTGACCGAGAATCCCCCCGAGAGGCATAGAAAATTTGCTCAACTTTGGTCATCGGGAAATGGTGGAACACCACCCTCCATCATATAGGTTCTCTGAAATAGTTTGCTAGTGGTGATAATTATAACTATAATATCATAAAAGTTGGTGGTGGTTGGGGACCGGTCAGTTTGGCAAGAGGTCCTGCGGATGAAAAGGTATCTTCTTCCCTCATTTATAAGTGCCAGTTGGAAGACACAGATGGAGGTTGGCATGACTCCAGGTATAATTATAAGACTTGATTCAGTTACAGGCCTGACTGAAGGGAGAGGGTCAAGCTTGCCTGCAGTCCAGAGTCAAAGCAGTGAGTTCCCAGACACTCAGATTCAATTATTTAGGGGAGACCTCTGCCAGCTCCGGTTCTGTTATTGCACCTTTGAGACTCCCTACCTACAGTGGATGCCTGCTGGCGGTTACAGCTGATGAACCAAGTAGGAGATGCCTGCTCTGGGGGCAGCAGCAGCTTCTGCCGAGACCCATTGCCGGCAGCAGCTCCGGCAGTGGGGACTCCAAGCTACAGCATAAAAGCCAGAGGTTATCTGGCAGTGACTTAGCAGGGCTAAGAGCCACTCTAAAATCCAATTTTCTCTCTGTTTTGGACTGATTCAGAAGGCTCCAGGGATCAGGGTAAGTGCGATCCTAAGATGGTAGAGTCCTTGGGAAAAAAATGTCTTTGGTGGGTAAAGCACTGGCAAACAGAAGTGGAGATGACTGTTTAAATGTTACGCACTCTGCCGATATAGATTTGAAAATAAAAAGAGGATTAGAGCTCTCAGGATTAATACAGGATTAATCTAGTTCTTTCCTTAATACCAAAGACACAAATGTCCTGAAGGAAGAATTGATGCTCACTTTAAAAAAAAGAGCCCATAATTCTATAGAATTAGAATTCTCATAAGGAGATCATCTTTTGTGAGCAAGATGATTTAGAAGAAATTCATTCCCCGATCAGCTTATGTTCATGATGAATGTAAATGTTGTTTTTTAAATTGCCATTGATGGCAACGAACAGCACTAATTGAAGGAGTGCTGAATTCTGGTCGATGAACAGTATCAGAGTTTGGGAAGTAAGTTTCATGTTTACAGCTTCGAGGTGTCAATGAAATACCAGCTTGGAAGTGTTCCTGGTTATTAACCTTTGGAGAAAGGGAGCTCATCAACATTTTATTAAACCTATTTTCTTTAATGTGGCCTTTTTATTTACTAATCATCATTCAGCTATGCTGAACAAATTTCAGAGAGGTTTCCTCAGGCAGAAGTTTCAGAGTATTTTGTGACTATTTTTTTCTCCATCTTAACACGCAGTCTTCCTTGATATTTAAGATGTTAATATCTATATAGAGAGAAAAAAGAATGCCGTTCAACGTCTCTATTATTTTTGGAATAAGCCTCTGGATGAAAAAGACGATGGTATCAATTTAGGGACCATTCTTGACAAAGATTCTAACTACAAACGTTCAGGACCCTGAATCTGGACACATGTTGCTGGTGATTTGAGGGGCAATAAAGGGGAGGAGATACATCTGCAGGGACAAACCCAGGAAAGCACTTCTGAGTGCAGTTAGATGAGACCACTGGCAATATAAATTACCCTTTATGATTGTGAACTTCGGAAACAGACAGACTTGGGTTCATATTCTGATGCTGCCTTTAAGACCCTGGGTAAGTTACTCAACCTCACTAAGCCTCAGTTTCCTCATCCCTAAAATGGGGACGGTGAAGGTGCCAACGTTACAGGATGACTGTGAGGCTTAAATGCTAATTCTTATGGCACATAGTACATTCTCAATAAATGTATGCAACCCTTTTGGCTGCAGTTGGGGGTCAAAATGATGGCTCAAAGGAAGTAGGCACCATATAGAAGAAGAACATCTGTTTTTGACAAGGACTAACTCTTACAGCCCTGGGTACTTTCATGACATTTTTAAGGAGGATTCAGGAAAAATATGCACCAGGTATATGCTCTGTGAGCCTAAGAGGAAAATAAATTTTACTGACCAAAGGATAGCAGGGGGTCATTTATGGATTGAGTCAAATTTGATTGCCGACAAATGCAACAATATGTCATAAAATAACGTCTTACATCTGCATAATACTCTTGACATTTTTTTCTCTCTTGTGTTTTTGGCACTGGCTCTCCCTTGAGTTCCAGATGGGTTTTTGTTTTTGTTTTTGTTTTGCAGTACGCGGGCCTCTCACTGCTGTGGCCTCTCCCGCTGCGGAGCACAGGCTCCGAACGCGCAGGCTCAGCGGCCATGGCTCACGGGCCCAGCCGCTCCGCGGCACGTGGGATCCTCCCGGACCGGGGCACGAACCCGTGTCCCCTGCATCGGCAGGCGGACTCTCAACCACTGCACCACCAGGGAAGCCCGAGTTCCAGATGTTTTGATTTGGGCTTTTGCTAGGTAGATTAGAGGATTGTGCTGAAAGTTAGTGGTGGGGCTCGATGAGCATGGCTGGTGGAGAGAACGGTGTGAGGTGAAACACAGAGACATGATCTACTGAAGTTCACAACCTGTAAGTGGGAGAACAAGAGTGCAGGTCTTACCTTATGATGCGTGAGTGAATAAACGAATGGTAATTCTATGCACAATGCCTTCTTTCACTCCAGGATACCTTAGTAGCTCAGTATCAAGAATAATTTTGTGCAATGCCTAGTTAATTTGCAATCATAACTAATCAATCATTTCATTGATTCAGTTAGTATTTATTGAGATCCTACTAGGTACATTGTATTAGATCATGTCATTTAATAAATATGTCAAGACACATACATAGATTACAGTGGTGGCAACAACCCACCAAAACTTCAGGCCATTTTAAAACAAGACATCATCACCTTGTTTATAAACCCATTGAAGATTTTTAGAATAACTACGAATTAAAGATTTTCTTTTTTGAAAATGGACTTAAAAAAATTTTTTTTCCTAGCGGTGGAGAAGTGACCAAAGCTACAAAGGGATCGTGGAACGGTGAATTACTTTAGGAAAAAGGATGTAATTTATACATTTGATTGCCAAGATGCTTGTAACACCAGCTGTAAAAATTGACACATTTTGTCTAGGGAACCAGGCAAGATTCCGTCATTGAACAATAAAACCGCTGTTGGCAGTTGCAGGATACCAGGGGCCGACCCCGTGGAAAACTGAGGCCTGTGCCTTGTGGGCTTGTGGATAACATGTTAATGTCTGGGCAAGACCCTTGACGTTGAGAACCAAGGATACATCAGCTCTCGGCATATGTGTTTCATTGACAGAGATGAAGGGAGGGTGCTGGATAATTTTTGTTCTTTTATTTTTCCTGAAATCACATAACACAGGAGTTTTGTTCGGTCCACAATTACTTGAGCTCTACAGGAATCACAAGGTCTTCATTCTCCAGTAGAACCAGGGGTTTGTGGAGCGTAGGGATACAGCCCTGCGGCAGCTGAGGACGGGCAGTTGCCCCAGAGCAGTGTTCTGTATTACATTCAAAGACCTCTCAGCATCACTGGATCCCCTGAGTCTTCAGCCTGCACTTCTGCTGGGAGTGCTCCACTCCCACGTAGCAGGGGCCGTGGGAGCTGAGCGGCCGCCAGGGTCCCTGCATCCTGGGCTCGTTCTTGAGCGTCCGTGCATCCCTTCCCGGAGCCTCTGTGAGCTCCTCTTTCCATCTCGCCATCCTGTCACCCTGTTTGTTTGACAAGTTAGAAGCTAAGACGGAATGACTTCATTGTTCCTATACGTATGCAATTCACATTGTAGACACAGAATTTCTGCAGAGAGTTCTTTTTAAACTTTTAAATGTAGTTTTTAAAATTTATTTTTTGAAATAACCGTATAAGAATGCGGTTAAAAAATAACCAAGCAGTACCAGAGTATACACTATGCAGTGGAAACTAAGTCCCCTCCCCCCTTCCTCCCCAGCCCCCCTTCCCAGAGGTCATTCCATACTCTTCCAGAGCAATGCTGTTGATCAACAAGCATGTATATCTGTTTTGTTTTTTGGTTTTTGTTTTTTGCGGTACGCAGGCCTCTCACTGTTGTGGCCTCTCCCGTTGCGGAGCACAGCCTCCGGACGCGCAGGCTCAGCGGCCATGGCTCACGGGCCCAGCCGCTCCGCGGCATGTGGGATCTTCCTGGACCGGGGCACGAACCCGTGTCCCGTGCATTGGCAAGCGGACTCTCAACCACTGCGCCACCAGGGAAGCCCCATGTATATCTGTCTTTTAAACACAAAATGGGGGTGTATGATATTCTGTATTCTGTACATTTTTCCAAAGAACAGTGTCTCAGAAATCTTTCCAGATTGGTATATGTAATTCTACTCCTCCAAATGCCAGTATAGAATTCCATTGGAGAGAGGTAACAGGATTTATTTATTCAGCTTCCTCCTGGACATTTCTGTTGTTTCCAGTTTTGTTTTGTTTTTTGCTATTATAACATATGATGCCACGAATATCCTTGTATCAGCATGATGTGTAAGATAAATGTCTAGATGCATGTGGGCATATATATGATTATGATGAACATTGCCAAACTGTCCTCTGTAAAAGTTGTAGGAGTGTCTTTTCTTGCCAGCAATATATTAGAAAGGTTGTTTGCCCATACCTGCTGTAATGCACAAAGATTATAAAATGTTTTTATTTTTACCAGTTTGAGAGTTGTTAGATTAAAAAGGTATCTTATTTGCATTTCATTAATCATTAGTGGGGCTGAGCATATTTACAAATGCTGAAAGGCAATCTGTATTTCTTTTCTCTCTGAAGATTGCTCATGTGTGTCTTAGTAGATGGCTGGTATATTTCTTTCCGTTTTGCGTAAACACTTTTTAAATAGTAAAGACTTTAGCCTTTTCATGTGTGTTGCAAAAACTTTCACAGTTTGTCACTTGTATTTTGACATTTAGGTAATATTGTTTGGCACAGTAAAAACTTGCTATTTTATGTAGTCAAATCACACAATCTTATCTTCATTACTTCCAGGTTTTGTTTCTTATTTGAAAGACCTCTTGGTATATGGTTTGAGTGGTTATCAACAAAGATCTGGGTGAGCCTTCTGTCTTCTCAGTGCTCCTACAGCACCTCGAGTGCGGGGTGTGAATCTCCAGGATTAACTGAAGTGACTTCTGTTTTACTCCAGATAAAACGGAGTCAATTTGACCCCTAAAGAGGGGCCCAGAGTGCTCTCTCCCCTTGTCCCAGAGGCCTGCTCACCCCCTGTCCCTGCCATCTGTGTCACTGAAGTCTGTATCGCCCCCCCCCACCCCCAGAGGTTGACCCACCTTGTCCCAGAAGGGTACCCTCCTCCCTCACTTACTGGTCTCTGGACCAGAGAATCTGGCCTGGAACTCAAATAGAAGTTGTAGACAGGAACCCATCTAAGTCTTAGCACAGTGTTGTACCTGTTTTCTTTTCTAAAGGTACTGAGTACACAACCAGAGGTTTATTATGTTACACGTATTCTGTTCTTCATCACCTCTTACCATTAAAAATTCTATTTACTTCTGGAGCCCAGGACATCTCTCTAAATTCATCACCGGGAAGTTTATTGCAGTATTGCGCAGTTTGGCCCCATGGTTAATTTTGCAGCATTCGAGAAAATCAGACAGACCTTATGGGATGTTTATAACATTCAAGGCTTCAAAGATGAGCAACATGTACCCCTCCCATGGATGAGCTCACAGTTCCAAGGGAGAAGACATGGGGTGAAAGTTCACAGTACAAGTGGTTAGTGCAGCCATGGAGGGCTGTGCAACATTGAGGAAGGGGTTATACACGGGGTAGTCTTTGACCTGGGGCTTGCAGCAGGCATAAGAACCCTAATTCTCTGCATACGCTCTATTTTTTGCAACGGATATTTCTTTGCACAAGGTAGCATTCCGCTTGTTTTGCTCAATAAAGGTAAACACTTGTTCAATAGAGGAACTACAGCAGTGAATGGTGACTATCAGGAATTATACCTCTAATTCCGAAAAATGTCTTAGTTTTTCTTTTTTCCTACTTTCTTCTTCCCGTTATAAGTAACGTCAATACTCAGGCACTTTGTTTAATCGCGATGTTAAATAAATTGGCCACCAGAGGGCACTGCATACTGACGGTGCCTCCATATTGGATGCTCAAATCTTCAAAGGCTCCAGAAGTGACTGTGTCACTCAGGTCTGTTGGCAACGGTTTCAGACCAAAAAATATGGCAGAAATTAAAAGAGGAGTGTGGTAAATCAACTGTACTTTAATATAAAATGAAAATTAAATTTAAAAAAGCAAGGGAACTTAAAAAACAGGGGTCAGTATGAATAAAGAAATTAGATACATGGTATAGTAGAATTTCTCTTTAATTGTTCATAAAGAGGAAACGTCTACATGGTTATGAATGTAGCTTACATCAGTTAAGAGAAGGTAATATGATAACATCAGTGTCCTGTATAAATCAGCATGACTTCTAAATTCTCTTTGAAAATGTTTTTAGTTTCATTATGTGGTTTAATTCTCCATCTTAAACTAAAGATAAAGAACCAGTTCCTAATGTATTACATTCTTTTAGACACTGAGGTAGATATTATTGTTTGAATAGTGTCAAAATGTTGTAGTTGTGCACAAATTCTTTTCCTGTCTGTTTACTGTTTTGTTTTTGTGTTTTTTAGCTACATCACGTGGCTTGCGGGATCTCAGTTCCCCCAGCAGGGATCAAACCGGCGCCCCCTGCTGTGGATGTGCGGAGTTTTACCCACTGGACCGCCAGGGAAGTCCTACAAAGATATTTTAATGTATGTATTTCCCCTATGGATTTGAGGATTCCAAAACATTTTTCGAGTATGATTTTCTCCCCTCCATCTTTTCCTTAAAACTTTTTAAAGGTATCATGTTTTTAAGCCCATTTGCATGTGGTCGAACTTGGCAATGTGGAGACCCTTTGTTACCATGGCTGGCACTTTAAGTCAATGCCTGGCATTTGTGAGCAAACTGAACTGGCCCCATGAAATGGGCCCAAATCATGTAAACACTGTCAAGAACCTACCCCAAATTTCTCAGAAGGAGGAAAACATTCAAGTAGATTGTTGTTTGCAGGAATCCCACATCCCCAAACCATAATCTCTGTGTTCCAATGATTTCTTACTAATTTATCAGACATGTTTAATGACCGTTTGTAACAAAGTCCTGCCCTGATAGGTAGGTGTTGCGGAGAATCAGAAAGTGATAAGACATTCTCTCTCGCCTTAATCCATGCTCCATTTAACTAGTACTTCTACCTAGGGTCATTGCTTGGCACGGTAAAAGTGTAGTGGTGGAAATGAGATATGGCTTAACCCAGACTATCAAATATTACTGGGGAAACTTTTAAGGGAAATAATTATAATTTTGAAAACTATCAAATAGCAGCTATTCAGTGCTTTGTGATTTAGATGTAGGTTAAAGCCACTCTTTAGAGTAAATCATGATTTATCTTTTAAGCTTGGAAAGCAAATGAACGTTTGCCCCTTGGCTCTCTTTGCAGTGAGTGACCACCTGGGTACCTGGGGGTGATCCTGTAGCCATGCATCGTTCTGCAGATAGAATCCTCTGTACCACTAAATGTTTGGCCTCTTACATTTCATTTTGGATTGGCGAGGCAACTGGAATAGGAGTTCCTTGGAACTGGTTTGTTATATGTTAGTAGTACCTTGGTACACACTGCTTTGGGAAGACTAATGACAGCCTTGGGATGTCATACCTTGACGGTCTAAAGGTTAGCTTCAAGTCATTAAATCTGTACAGTCATTTATTTAAAGTGATTATTGCTTATAAATTATTGTTATTTTAAGAGACGCTTTTCTCTCATTGCCTGGATCAACGACTTGTAATAAGTTCTGTATTGAAGAGCCATTGCTTCCTAATGACCTGTGTATCTTCAGGGCAGGCTGGATCTATTTTATCCTGGGGCATGATGGGTGTGGTCTCTGATTGTCTGGCCAGAGTCTAAATAGCATCAACCCTAACACAGGAAGAGCTCAAAGATACCACTCCCCGTCGTCCCCCCGCCCCCCCCCCCCCCCCCCGCCGCCTAGGCGAGCAATTGTTCCCTCTTTTCTCAAGCTTTTATGTGACCTCCTCTAGGGAAGAGGCAACAAGTAGATCGTGGTTAAGACCCAGGTTCTGGAGCCAAACAAACCTGGGCCAGCCAGGAACAAACTTTGTGAGTTTAGGCAAACGGTTCAACTTCCCGGCCTCAGTTTCATCATGTGCAAATTGGGTGTAGGAACAGGTTACTGTGAAGATGAAGGGCCACTCTGTCTATAAAACACTGAACAGTCGTTATTAGTTATTGTTAACGGACAGAATTGGTGGGAAAACCGGGTACTAAAACTGGCCTTGCCTGTACAATTTTTTATTTTAAATTAATATTATTTTTTAGAACAGTTGTAGGTTTACAGAAAAATTGAGCAAAGAGAACTGAGATTTCCCACATTCTCCTCTTTCCCACCCACAGTTTCTCTTATTATTAACATCTTCCACTATTTTTTATAATCAATGAGCCAATATCGATTCATTATTATAAACTAAAGTCTATAGTTTACATTAAGGTCCGCTCCTTGTGTTGTACGTTCTGTGGGTTTTGATGATGGATAATGTCATGTGTCCAACATGTTAGCATCATACGGAATAGTTTCACTGCCCTAGAAACCTTCTCTCTTCCACCTATTCATCCCTCCCCTTCCCCAACCCCTGGCAATCACTGATCTTTTTTTTTTTCAATTTGTTTTATTGAAGCATAGTTGATTTACAATGTTGTGTTAGTTTCTGCTGTGTAGCAAAGTTACTCAGGTATACAAATATATACATTCTTTTTCATATTCTTTTCCATTATGTTTATCATGGGATAGCGAATGTAGTTCCGTGTGCTATACAGTAGGACCGTGTTATTTATCTGTTCTATATACACTAGTTTGCATCTGCTAATCCCAAACTCCCAATCCATCCCTCCCCCCGCCTCCCTTCCCCTTTGGCAACCACAAGTCTGTTCTCTATGTCTGAATCACTGGTCTTTTACTGCCTCCGTAGTTTTGCCTTTTCCAGAATGTCATCTAGCTGGAATCACGCAGCATGGAGCCTTCTCGGATTGGCTTCTTTCACTTAGTAATGTGCATTGACGGTTCCTCCATGTCATGTCTGGCTTGATAGCTCATTTCTTTTCATCTCCGAGTAATATTCCATTTTCTGGCTGTACCACATTTTGTTCACCCATTCACCTCTCGTTTTCCATGGTATTTGCACTGCTTCCTTCCCTCTGTCACCCAGTCCTGGGAGCCGATGGAGGAGGAGATTGCAGCTTACACATCACTGTAGCCTTAGAATCTGGGACAAGACTGGCTAAGTAGTAGGTCTGCAATAAATGTTTGTTTAAATAAGAAAAGTGGAAAGAAAGGACTTTTAGATCGGCTACAATAGCATTCGTGCTGCTAAGTGGCAGGTTTTCAAAGGGCTGTCGGAAATGATGTCAATCCTTGGCTTGTTTTATTCTTGGGAACCTGG
This sequence comes from Orcinus orca, assembly GCF_937001465.1. Taxonomy (NCBI): domain Eukaryota; kingdom Metazoa; phylum Chordata; class Mammalia; order Artiodactyla; family Delphinidae; genus Orcinus; species Orcinus orca. The sequence goes on along the minus strand of NC_064573.1, from coordinate 7,051,743 downwards.
AGGGTCCGGTGCTGAGTCTGCAGGGCAGCGACACATGTCCCTGGCGTGGCCACGCCAGCGGGCACAGCAGCCGGACACATATTTTCCACGGGCCCAGCAACGGCTGCGCTCCCCGGAAGGTGGCCTGGCAGTTACTGTCACGTCTTTGCTTAGAGAGGAGTAAGTGTGGTCAGGGGGTCTGGAGACTAACTGGCCTTTGAGGTGATAAGTTGCACTTCCCTGGGGATCTGTATAAATACATCATCAAACCATGGAGTGACTATGACCAAAATCATCACTATAAAGTGTTCATTATTTAACGGCTGCTGCGGAAGAAGTTTTAGAATTTTCCTAGGCGAGGTAAGCAGGGCATAATTCATGTTGTAGGCGGGAGGTTATTCTTAAAATCAACATTATAAACATGAAAGTAGAGTAAAGAACAAATTACTGGGCTTCCCTGGTGGTGCAGTGGTTGAGAATCCGCCTGCCAATGCAGGGGACACAGGTTCGAGCCCTGGTCTGGGAAGATCCCACGTGCCACAGAGCAACTAAGCCCCTGTGCCACAACTACCAAGCCTGCGCTCTATAGCCCACGAGCCACAACTCCTGAAGCCCATGTGCCTAGAACCTGTGCCCCACAAGAGAAGCCACTTCAATGAGAAGCCCGCGCGCAGCAACAAAGACCCAGCGCAGCCAAAAATAAATAAATTAATTTAAAAAAAAAGAATAAATTACTATTTGGTGTCGTGCTAACCCACGTGAAACCCTGGCCTCAAAGTTTTTTTTTAAACAGAGGAAAAATGTTTCTTCCTTGAACTTGTGTCTATAGAGAAACTGTTACTTAAGAAGAGGAAAAGATTTGATATATAATCATTCTTCTTATTGTTTTTTTAATTAAGAAACAGAGGATCAGAGACCTGTCCTGTGGCATGAGGGGAGGCCTGCCCTCGAATCACCCCTGACCCATCTGGGAGGTTCACAATAGCTAAGGTTTCATGTGGTGAAAGCTTGAGGGGACTTTGGGGAATTAGCCAGTTATGGACCGTATTGTTTTACTCATCTCCTGTTCGCCCTGCTGGTGAGGGAGGGATTCCACCCGAGGAATGGGGATGGCGAGTACACAGCCTAGAGGAGGACACCACAGGCCATGCTGGACCGCATGGGGCCGAGCTCAGAAGAGTGTGACCCAGCAGGGGCTGCAGGAGGCAGGCTGTATACTCACAAGAGGGTGAGGTGCCCCTGGGTGCCGTGGGAGGATGTGATTGACTTGTTTGAATCATTCCCTGGGCTGGCTGGGGACTGACGCCCACTACTCAGCTGTGCACAGGAGCCTGCCTGGTCCCGTGACAAGGGTCACGCACTAGGGGATCTTTTCTGCAATAGCAGGGTGGGGAGGGGAACTTGGCCTTAGCCTTTCCAAGGCCCTCTTGGTCTCAGATGTCAAGACAGCACATAATACAGCACTTAATTTTAGGTCTTATACCGCATGTGCATAGGTGAGGGGTGTCAAAGGGAGAGTGTCAGGCTGATGCTAATTAATTAAACATAATTAAATTAGCAGCCAAAGTAACTAGTTTACCTTTTCCCCCTTATTCACAGCAGCCCATCTTTCAGGCACAGTTCAGTTCCTGTTCTCTGAGTCACTGTCTCTGAGTTTCATCACGGAGAAGTCATAAAAGGCACACACCTCGCTTGCTAGAGCAAATGAAAAGACCCAGAGAGAGACACTTCCCACCCGTGGCAGGTGATTCAGGGGCAGTGGGTGTTTTCTGCACCAGACATGAACTCCGAAGTTCTGTTTTGTACGTGGGCACTGGACACCACATCTAAAAGCAAGTATGTGTCCTTGGGCCACAGAGCATGGAATGATTTCTTTCTGCAGAGTGCATATGGAATTTTCATTTGTTTTTAATAACGTATTTTATCCTCTGGTGGGATTTTTCATATACCAGTAGGCATTCTCCAAAGGCACAAAGAACGATGTTTACTTGTCATCATGCGGGACAGGGGTGGGGTGGGCCTAGACGGTTTCCTTCATGGAGTGCCGTGTGGCTAATTTCTTCCATCGTGTCCAAGGCGCAGAGGATAGGAAGTGTCATTTATTGTGACTGAGGGACTTTTAGACTAGCATGAAATTGCCAACGTGTATATCTTGATGGCTAACTTTAATTTTTATTCTTAGGCATTGCTGTATGTTATTCCAAGGGTGAGATATGGGTGACCTTGCTGTGTCTGAATTCTCAGATTTTGCTGAAGAGCAAAAGGTGTGTTCTAGATTTTCTTTACAGAGGCGCTGGAGACCAAAACTCTTGTTCCTGATTAGGGTCCTTGTTCTTAAGGTCTGAGAGCCCATTGACTCCCCAGCGGGCTTCTCTGTTCCCTGAGAATAAATAGTAAAGCCCCTGGTCTGTCTCTTTCTTGCTTGGGGGGTTAGTGTGTGCACTCCACGAGGGAAGGAGAGACTGTCTTCACTGAGTTAAAGTTCCTTGTGCTTTTCCCTATTTCCAGCCAGCTGTTAGGAATTCTGCAGCCCTCAGCCCTGCCCGCCTTGGCGTTACCACGCGTGTGCTGAGGGTGTTGATCCAGTGTGGGCAAAGGCAAGATTTAGGCCAGTTGTTAAAATCCTGATGAGAGTTAATGCACACTGAGCATGGCTTTACATTCTACCTTGAGAGTCATTAAAAATGAATGCTGTGCTGAGCTGTTTTATCGTGGCTTTGCATTTGAGAAAAACCTCTAAGTAAAAGCAACTAAGAAAGTGTGAATAGCTTGGAAGTCCCTTCATATTCATTATTGTTTTGTGTGTGTGTGTGGCAAAGAATTTCCAATGTCCAGTTGTAATTGGTGACCTGCAGTCAGCTCCCAGGGTAGGCATTATTACTCCCTGTGACCTCTCAGGCATACACCTAACCCAGGCAGGCAGGAAATGAGAACGTTTTATGTCAGTAAATTAAATCTGTCCCAGGCAGATCAGCTGATTATGCCTGATGACAAGCCTTCGTTGGTGGTTCCTGTCAATAATAATATTGTAGGTATGTAGTGGGATGGGAGGGGGTGATGTGTGTCAGCATCTCTATAATAGACTTCTCTCCAAGATGCAAGTATCCAGCGATGTGTCTGGCAGATAATAGGTTCAGTTTTATGAGCTTTATTGTTATCTTGGTGATGTGCTGATGCCTGAAATCTCAGTCTGGGCAAAGCTGTAGCAACTGGAATTGCCTGAGGTTATAGATTGCTAAATGTAATTATTCAACCCCATGCCGACAGGTGACTTCAGAAATATAGAGATGCTCATCCTGGCTCTGCAGAGTTTGGTGGAGATTGGCTGCTCAGATATATAAAATATTACATTTATACTGAGATCATGTAAATGATCTTCTAAGAAAGAGACCCATTAATGGAAAGAAAGCATGTTGCATTAAAGGTCAGGTGTATTACTTTTAAAATATCTGAGACAAGAGAAGAATAATTTAACAAGCGTTTATCGAGAACATTTTTTGGATGTCATTTTTTTGGGTTACTGGTGAGCACTGAAATATTTGAAATCCCAGTTGCTGATTTCATGGGCTTTAATGAAATGACTGAAAAAAGCACACCTGTACACAGAAAATCCTGTGATCAAATGTAAACCTCATATGAACAAAGAGTGTTGGTTTAAGAGACTAGACATTAGTGTAAAAAATTTATTTTAAATTCTGGGGGTCATTAGAGGGAGGCAAACGCATCCAGCCCTGGGGGTATCCAGCCATCTAAACCCTCCCTTGACAAAACTGGGGTGTCTCAGCAGGTCTGTAACATGGGGCACCTGCCGAGGCTCACAGTATGGCCACTGTATTGAAATCTTCATTATGATTTTTGTAATTTGAAATTTCCATGCTTTTCCAACAGGATTTAGCAAATAAAAATGTAGGACACCTGTTAAAACTGAATTTCAGCTCAACAATGAATATTTTTTTCCCCCTTTTAATAGACCTTAAGAGCAGTTTAGGCTCACAGCACAATGGAGCAGAAAGTGTAGAGAGTTCCCGTTTACCTTCTTCCCCGACTCGTGCACAGCCTCCTCCATCATCAGCAGAGCGGGGCATTTGTTAACCAGGGATGAACCTACATGGACACATCATCACCACCCAAAGGCCACAGTTTGCCTTGGGGCTCACTCTTGCTGTGGTGCATTCTATGGGGTTTGAATGTGTAATGACATGTATCCACAATTTTAGTGTCATTCAGAGTCCTTTCATTGCCCTAAAAGTCCTCTGTGCTACATCCCTCTTCTCCTGAAACTCCTAGCAACCAGTGATCGTTTCCTTGTCTCCGCAGTTTTGCCTTTTCTAGAATGTCATATATTTGGAATCATACGGGATGTAGCCTTTTCAGATTGGCGTCTTTCACTTAGTAATATGCATTTAAGGTTCCTCTGTGTCTTTCCATGGCTTTATAGCTCATTTCTTTTTATTGCTGAATAATATTCCATTGTCTGGATGGACTGGTTTATGTATCCGTTCATGTGCTGAAGGACATCTTGGTTGCTTCCAAGTTTTGGCAATTATGAATAAAGCTGCCATAAATATCCATGTGCAGATTTTTGTGTGGACATGTTTTCAGCAACTTTGAATAAATGCAAAGGAGTGTAATTACTGGATGATATGGTAGGAGTATGTTTAGTTTTATAAGAATAGTTTTTTTTTTAGTATAAATATGTCCCTAATATTGCAGAGCAGCTCTACTTTTCAAAGATGGAGGGCTTCATGCAAGGCAATGGACACACAAGTCACATTTTTTTAAAATAAATTTATTTATTTTATTTATTTATTTTTGTCTGCGTTGGGTCTTCGTTGCTGTGCGCGGGCTCTCTCTAGTTGCGGTGAGCGGGGGCTACTCTTTGTTGCGGCGCATGGGCTTCTCATTGCGGTGGCTTCTCCTGTTGCAGAGCACAGGCTCTAGGCGCACGGGCTTCGGTAGTTGCAGCACGCGGGCTCAGTAGCTGTGGCGCACGGGCTCAGTTGCTCCATGGCATGTGGGATCTTCCCGGACCAGGGCTCGAACCCGTGTCCCTTGCATTGGCAGGCGGATTCTTAACCACTGCACCACCCGGGAAGCCCAGCAGTCACATTTTTAAATTAGGGTTTTGAAAAATAAGGCAAACTTTACATCTCTCTCTACCCCTCCAATTGATGTAACTTACTCCTAGCCCCCTACTGGTTTCCACGGCAGCCAGTGGTGCTGGAAGGAGCCAGAGATCCCACACGTGGGAGGGCTGGAGAGTGTCCTGGGCACTTTTTAAAAAAAATTAATTTCTATTGGAGTATAGCTGCTGTACAATGCTGTTAGTTTCCGCTGTACAGCAAAATGAATCAGTTATCCATATACATGTATCCCCTCTTTTTGGATTTCCTTCTTTTTTGATTATGAGGCTGTGCCTGACACCCACAGAGCCTCTCACTGGGCTTGGACTTGGGACTGTGGGCTGAAGATGCTCCCCCATGAAATGCTTGCTCTTCACCGAGGCCTCTCATACCTTTCAGCTTTCTGGTTGCCGAGGCCTTGCTTCTGCTGCCCCTAACTCATCTTGCTGTCCCGATCTCCCCAAAGGTTTCTCAGGGTGGCCGGCGGGCTTTCAGAAGTGAGACCTGAGGCTTGGAAGGCATCAGGCCTTCTCTGCAGAGCTGTTTTAGGTGGAAAAGGAAAAGCAGCTGTCCCAGTGTGAAGACGATTGGTGGACAGCCTTTGGTGCTGCAGAGATCTGGGCAAGCCTTTCCGCCTACGGAAAGGCAGCTGTGCCCCCAGCTCTGGTGCCCAGCACAGTTACCTGGGGAGCTGCTGGTCCCAGGGCCAGACCTCACCCCAGGCCTGCTGGACCAGGTGGGGAGATGGAGGTAGCAAAGCGCTGTGTGCAGCAGCTCCCAGCCTGAGAGGGACTCCTGGAAGGGGGTGGGTTGGGGCTGTAAGGTGGGGACTTTCTTGTCCTGGGATCTGCCAGGGCCCACGCGGTGCCAGAGGCAGCAGAGGGGACAGGCCTTCAGTGGTGAGGGAGTGAGATGGCCCAGAGCACACCCTTCCAGAGGGCAGCTTGCCAGGTCACCCTGCTGCTGTACCGCTCCCTTTTCAAAGTGGCTGAGACACCATTTGACTTCAGGTCTGCAGGACGTGCCACAGCAACATTCCTGGCCACCAGGGGACCCTGGCACCCAGCAGGGGGCAGCTGTGGGCAATGAGGTGCAGGGCCGTGCTCAGGTTAATCCCGCCTGAGGGGCAGCAGAGTGGACATTGCTGGAATGCTGAAAGGTGGCCTGGGGAATTCACTGATTACTCCTCAGTGACCTTCCCATGTGGAAAACCTAAGCTCCCTAAAATTCTAAGAGTCAGTTGGTAAAATAGGACGTAAAATCTTTTTTTTTTTTTTTTTACTTTTTTTTCCATGGGACGTGATGAGGTTGGATGAGGTTGGATGAGCTCAGGAGCTTCAAAGAACGGGCACAAGAGGGCGCCACGGGGGAGACCTCCTGCTCCTCCCCTGAAGTGCCTGGACTCGTGAAATAGACCAGAGCCAAGCATCCCGCCTCGTCAGTATCCTGAGAGCAAAGCTGACACCCTGCTCATACTCCTGGGCCGGGTTTATAAAGCCCAAGTTTTATGAAATTAGGATGCCAGGAGACTAACAGTGGAAACATAAAAACAAATATTTATAAGCAAGCATGGAGGGACTTAGAGGCTTTAAATGTTTGTCACCAACATTTCCACAAAAGGGGTTGCTTTGCTGGGGATAGACTTTTCTCTGGGACTCTCCTGGGATGGGCACCATCCTTGCAGGCCCTTTTCTGCCAGACATTGTTCTGTGCTTCCAGGGCAGACAACCCACCACTTGGACTAAAAAAGCGAGATGTATAATTACGGTAATGTCTAGTTGGGCAATTTGTGAACAATTCTTTTCCAACTTCATTTATGTGCTCTGCTCTACCGTTGTGTTTATACTTTGATTTCGGAAGCAATTCTCCCATTCTCATTTCAAAATACTTCAGCCTCATCTCAACTAAAATGCAAGGCTTTTAAAAAACAAAGAAATGTGTTAGTGATCATAAATGATTGTGATGTGACCATCTGAGGATCACATATAATCAAGTGAATTTAATTCACTGTCTGTCCGGCTGCTATAACAAAAATACCACAGACTGGTGGCTTAAACAGCAGACATTTATTTCTCAAAATTCTGTAGGCTGAATGTCCAAGATGAAGGCTTCTGAAAATTCAGTGTCTGGTGAGGACCCTCTTCCTGGTTCTTGGTAGACGCAGTCTTCTCCTTGTGTCCTTACATGATGGAAGGGCAAGAGAGAACTCTCTGGGGTCTCTTTTATAAGGACAATAATCCCATTCATGAGGGCTCTACCTTCCTAGAGTCCCCACCTCTTTATACCATCACATCAGGGATTAGATTTTAATATATGAATTTTGGGAGGACACAAACATTCAGTCCACAGCAACACATGACTAGATAAAATACAGAAAGCTAAGAAAGCAATTTTCATGGACCTGGGTTCAATTCGATACAACAGCCATTTGTTGGAGTCCTACTGTGTGTCAGGTCCAGGGACTTGTTATTGGATCAACATGAGTGAATGAAATGTTCTTATCTGTAAGGTGGTTAGAGGGGAATTGAATGAATTACAAATAATTTTAACTAAATGATTGAAGGCAATTGAATTTTATGTAATGTTTGCCTTTATTTTTGTTATAAAATGCTTGCTTATACTTCAAGGCTTTTAAACGGTGATAGATATGGATGTTGACTTGACATTTCAATACTACTGATCACAAAAGTGGTCCTTGCATTATAGCCAGGAAAGAGATGCCCATACAAGGAAGAAGCCTCTGATGTGTCCCTATACATAGGTTAGAACAGACTACTTGTTAACATTTTGTGATTTTTATTTCATTAGTAAAATTGAAAATACACTGTAAAGCAACTAGCACTTCTATGAAAACATAAATATTTTAATTATTACATACCTTCAAGACCAGAAAAGGGAGTAATCTAAAAAAAGACATGTATCAATAAAACGCTGTGGGCTGCATTGAAGATTTAACGTATATTTACTTTGATTTCCCTTAATAAACGTTTAATTTTTAATTTTTATTATTAAAAAATTATCAGGGCTTCCCTGGTGGCACAGTGGTTGAGAGTCCGCCTGCCGATGCAGGGGACACGGGTTCGTGCCCCGGTCCGGGAAGATCCCACATGCCGCGGAGCGGCTGGGCCCGTGAGCCATGGCCGCTGAGCCTGCGCGTCTGGAGCCTGTGCTCCGCAACGGGAGAGGCCACAACAGTGAGAGGCCCGCGTACCGCAAAAAAAAATTATCTCAGACATTTCCGCTCTTCCAGAAGAGGAGAAAGAGAACTTTTCAGAATTTGGAGCTAGGGAAATACTTACACTTGCATCCACCTTTGTTATGGAATTTTAATCATACAGCACTGTTGCAAATAAATCTTCTGAAAAGAGAGCAGCTACAAAAAATTGCAGCTAGATGTGCACCAGATGTTTTTCTAACAGGCAGTTTAACTGGATTATATAAATCGAGTATAATGATGGTTTTTAAATCTCCATTTTCCCCAGGTCCATTTTATTTTATGATTCTATCATCAGATTTCTTTGGAGACACCCAGGTTTCCTGTCTTTTTTTCTGTATTCTTTTCATTTTATACCTGCTTTATCCTTTAATTTGAACTTGAATCACAGTCATCCTTGTCATCTGTTCTTTCCTTTTTCTCCTTTTAGTTCTCTCTCTTCTATATCTTTCTAGAATATTTTATACACACATAGCTTTTATTAGAAACAGAACTTTTTATTAGAACTTTAGGTTAGAAATTCTCCAACCTAAAAGTTTTCTTTACTTTAGAATATGATCCAAAAGGTGTCTAGTTGAATGGAAGCAGGGATTTAAAAGGCTGAGATTAAATATGTTAACTTAAATTTTGATATCTGAAAATAAGATATGATGAGCAGTACAATGAGTTTATTTGATGAATAATTTGGCCTCTTTTGCTGGCATTAGAATAAAATTGGTGAGGAAGAAACCTCATCTGTTTTGGTTAATTAACAATTTTCTTGCCGGTGTGTTTTGTCTGGATGTGGCATTTAGGAATGTCAGATACATAAATATTGTCATGCTAGAGAGAGATGTTGTGGGAAATACTTTGGTTGCTGTATATGCACTTATTTAGAATTTTAATTCAGCTTCTGGTATGTTTGTTTTATCTGTACATATGTTCAACTCCGTCTTGGTTTTCTATCCTATGGTGTTTAGGAAGCACATCTATCTAAAACATCCCATCTATTTTTTTTGTCTTTAATGATACAATACAATTTATTAATTTTATTAAACCTTGACCCTTGAGTAAGCATCTTTTTAATATTTTGTGTGACAAAATGGGAAGTATACATAAAACATTTTAGCTTTATATTGAAGTACGAAGGCTCTCATGAGGTTGAATTGTGAGCTGAACTGTTGGCTTTTTGCATAGAATACCATTTTTCCTTGAAAGAGCCACTGATACACAACCATACACATCTATGGCTGTTCAGATTTGTGTATTCGACAGACCTTTCCTTAAAAATGTCAATTCAAGAAAACAAAATACTATATTTGTTGCCAAGGATAAAATTGGAAATTTCAGGTAAAAATTTACATTTTTGAAAACTTGTGTCTACCCTGAGCTTGAAAACTTCCTAGTTCTTAAAGATTTTTCTGACGAGCTCAATGGTGATACAAAGGTAACTTTTTGATATTGTGCAGTGAAATGTGTGAACATGTGGAAGATCAGTATAACTCAGTAAACCAATATTTTCTAAAAAGTATCAATGTATAATGTCACAGAATTATGTGTGGTAAGAGAACGATCCAATGTAAAAGATAGACCAATCGATTTTAAAGTAATAGAGTAAAAATATTTACTTAGACAATTTAAGTTTCCACACTGTAGCTAAATTAAAAAAAAACTTCCACTTACTGAGTTTTGGTGTAGTTTCAAAAAAGAAATAATATCCCCAATCATCTGAAAATAACTATGAAAATACTTTTCCTTTTCTTAAGTATATATCTGCATTAAGTCAGATATTTTTCATATACTTCAGCAAGAGTAACCTCTCAACATATTGAATATAGACCCTTATATGAAAATTCAGCTGCTTCTATTAAGCCAAACATTAAAGATATTTGCAAAAATGTAAAACATTGCCACTCTTCTCACAGTTCTTTTCTTTCGGAAATATAAATAATTATAATTATTTATAAAAATATATCATTTTCTTTAAAAAATAATGGGTTTATCATCATTCATTTAAAATAAATACATGCTTCTGAATTTTTCAGTTTTAATGTCTAATATAAAAAGTGACAAATGTAACATCCATCACCATTCATAGTTACAAATTTTTTTTTCTTGTGGTGAGAACTGTTAAGATCCCCTCTCTTAGCAACTTTTCAATATGTAATACAGTATTATTAACTATAGTCACCATGCCCTGCATTACATCCCCATGATGGATTTATTTTATAACTAGAAGTTTGTACCTTTTGATACTTTTCATTTAGTATGTTTCTTCTTGATGATGTAGTATATCCTTTAATAATTCTTTCAGACAGGTTTGACTGTGGATGATAAATTCTCTAAGTCTTTGTTAAAACTTCCCATTTATTTTTCTAGGAAAGTAAGCATATTTAAGTAAATACTTTGGTGGTTCTGGAAATTTTCTGTAATTTTCTATGCAGATACACACATATACATATTAATATTTGCCCCTATATAAACTATATTTATTATGAAAATAACGCTTGACAGTTAAAAACCAAGAATATGGAAGTCCTTCCCAGAGCTTTATTTATTAATGATTGGGTGTCTGTTCTTCCCAGCTTTTCTCTACGTCCCTAACCGTGGTTCTTACATTTCAGAAGGCATCAGAATCTACAGGGGGGCTTTATTAACAGAGATTGCTGAAGCCCATCTCCACCATTTTTTTTTTTTTTTTTTTCGGTACGCGGGCCTCTCACTGTTGTGGTCTCTCCCGTTGCGGAGCACAGGCTCCGGACGCGCAGGCTCAGTGGCCATGGCTCACGGGCCCAGCCGCTCCGCGGCATGTGGGATCTTCCCGGACCGGGGCACGAACCCATGTCCCCTGCATCGGCAGGTGGACTCTCAACCACTGCGCCACCAGGGAAGAAGCCCCCATCTCCACCATTTTTGATTCAGTATGTCGTCGATGGGGACTGGTTGATTTTTAACCACACGCACATAATACTTTGAGCAAATTTCTCAAAAGTTTTTCGGTGTTGCTGATATTGCTGGCCTAGGAATCACACTTGGAGTCCACTGGTCTATAAAATGCTATAGGTTAAATTGGTATTTTTCTAATTTCCTTTCCCCAAATGTAAATTAGGGGAGGCATCAAATTAATTTTGCGGTGGCCTTGAAACTGCCTGCCTTGAAATCCTCACTTTGTCAACAATAAAAACTGTTGCTGTTGTTATTATTATAGAGTAATGTACAAATATGATCAAGTATTACATGCTTGAGGTTAAAAAATCATACGGTACAGAGGCATTTAAAGTGAATAGCAACTTCCTCCCCTTCTGTATTTCCAGTTCTCAGAGGGAACCATCTTCACCTCAATTAACCCTTTTCTCTGGCATTTACCCCTATATATTGCTATTATGTTTAAATTGTTTCTTGATTCATCACTTTTAGACACATACTTGTTTTGTGAGAGGAATCCTTGAATTAGTAAACCAAACTTCTCTGTCTCCATCCCAGAAGGATTGTATTACTAATTTTAGTTCCCTGATTATTTTTAGACTCTAAGTAGTATTTTACCTTTGTATTTCTTGTTTCATCAGTTATAGACAATAGCTCTTGATTCCTCACTTCATGATAGGAAGATAACAATAACATTATTCTTTCAGCTCTTCTCAATTTCTAGCTCTTGTTTTCTGTGATTTCGTCACATGACCTTTCATTTGATTCTATAACCAAAATTGTCCTCTTTTCTTTGTCAAGATTTTGATAAGAACTTGAAAATAGAATAGTTTACTTGATCTCACTATATGCTTATTGTTCACTAGAGGGCCATGTAGTGTAATGATTGTATTGTCTTTGTTTTATTATTATTTTTTTAAATTTATTTGTTTTTGCCTGTGTTGGGTCTTTGTTGCTGCTTGCGGGCTTTCTCTAGTTGTGGTGAGCAGGGGCTACTCTTTGTTGTGGTGTGCGGGCTTCTCATTGCAGTGGCTTCTCTTGTTGTAGAGCACGAGCTCTAGGCTTGTGGGCTTCAGTAGTTGTGGCGCACAGGCTTAGTTGCTCTGCGGCATGTGGGATCTTCCCAGACCAGGTCTCGAACCCGTGTCCCCTGCATTGGCAGGTGGACTCTTAACCACTGCGCCACCAGGGAAGCCCTGTCTTTGTTTTTGAACTCTGTTTCACATGGAGTTTCTATTGACTTTTTTTTAAAAAACTTGACTCTTTGCCTTTATCATAGTCTAATTTTTATTTTTTTTCTGTTTATTATTTATTTATTTGGCTGCATCAGGTCTTAGTTGCAGCATGTGGGATCTTTAGTTGGGCATGCAGATCTTTAGTTGCAGCATGTGGACCCTTAGTTGCGGCATGTGTGACCTAGTTCCCTGACCCAGGATTGAACCTGGGCCCCCTGCATCGGGAGCGTGGAGCCTTGGCCACTGGACCATCAGGGAAGTCCCCTCATTTTTAAATAAATCAATATCATACCAACTATGTTGTTAATTTCCCTTTACCCAAAGGCCTCTCTCTGAGACCTTTATCTTTTTTCTCTGATCTTAGGTGGCTTTTTCCTAGGACTGCTACATAGCTCTCACCTAGGGATCCCCTTCATAGCTCTCCTCAGTTGGGTCCACTCATTCCTATATCCCCTGATTTCTTCTTTCTCATCCTTTTTCTTAACTTAGTCCTTCCTTTTGCTGACTTACATTCTTAATAAAGTTACTAAGGAAATAAGTATTGTGAGTCCTACCATGTTTAAAAATGTCTCCATTTGGCATTTAAAATCAATTAATTGGTTGACTTCTATAGAAATTTCTGTTAAGAATGACTTTCCCATCAGGAATCTGAAGACGTTGCTACATTGTCATCTGCCATCCAGTACTAGTGATGGGAAATTTAATTCTTTCTCCTTTGTAGGTGATTTTCCTCTATCTTCTGTGGAAGCCTTAATATCTTCTCTTTATTCTCAGGGTTCTAAAAATTATCTGATTAATTTCTTTTTTCTGTTCCTTGTGATCTCTGTTTGGAATCTGTTACTTTGGTGGAAAACAAACTGGATTTCTTTTTTTATTTTATTGAATAACTGTCATCTCTTCTCTTTGTTCTGTTTTTCTATGAGATATTTTAAATTTATCTTCTTCCTGTCCTCCTGCTAACATTGTTGGCCATTATATTTTTAATCTCTGAGTCTTTTCTGATTCTCTGATTTTTCCTTTTTCATAGCAACTGTTATTATTTGTGGATGGAATATCTCCTAAGAGGCCACCAAATTAGACTTTTAAAAAAAGTTCTATTTCCTGCCTTGTGTGTTTTCCCTTTTTTTTTTTAATCCTGGGATCTTTTTGTTTTGTTTTGTTTTTATAAATCTTGGTCTTTATGTTGCAGAATTTCCTCAAATGTCTGGTGATGCTTGGTTGCCCATTCATATTTAAGAATGAAGCACTACGGGCTTCCCTGGTGGCACCGTGGTTGGGGGTCCGCCTGCCAATGCAGGGGGCGCAGGTTCGTGCCCCGGTCCGGGAGGATCCCACGTGCTGCGGAGCGGCTGGGCCCGTGAGCCATGGCCGCTGGGCCTGCACGTCCGGAGCCTGTGCTCTGCAATGGGAGAGGCCACAGCAGTGAGAGGCCCGCATACTGCAAAAAAAAAAAAAAAAAAAGCACTAACAGACAGACCCCAGGAGGCATGGGTTAGTTTTCGATATATTCTAAAATGCCAAGCTACACATGGCTTCGTTTGGTGCTGTGTCCACTATGATGTCCTCCCCAATTCTTCTCAACATTATTCTCAATTTCTTTAGGGAAGAGCATCTTTTTCTGTGACTTGTATTATACAAACAGTCTGCCAAGTGTTTTGCACATGGAAGTTGGGAGTGGAGTGGGGAATCAACATCTATAGGCTGTTTTAATCCACGTATCTCCTACTCCTTCTTTCCTGGCTCTTCTGAGTCTTGAGTTCCTCCAAATTGGCAGCTGGCTCAGTGGAGCTCCCCACAGGGCACCTTCTGGGCTGTGATCTTCCTGCTGTGCTTCGTCATTCACATCTCCTGCCTCCGGGCCATCTTGTAATCTTTGGCCAAATCTCTCTCTCATTTAAGAAAATTATTGTGGCTGTTTTTTATTCATCATTCTAATGACATCTCAGGAATGGAGGCAATAAAAGCATATTCTTAATCTTGTGTCCAAAATATAAAGGGTCACATATCAAAGTTTATATTGAATGTATGTTGTAGTATCTTGCTTTGGTGAAATCACAATTTATAAAGAATTGTGTTTCGGCAGGATTTTTAAAGTAATGGTAGACTTTTGTTGATGAGTTAGTATTCGGAACCAGCTGTCAGTCAGCGGGTCTCTGACAAAGTCCTTATTTCATTACTGTAAGCACAGGAGACTTTTTTACATGGAAGAGGTCCAACTGAAGTTTTTGTGATAGACATGTTCTATGTCGTGCTTTCCAATGTAGTATCCTGTGTGCCTGTTGAGCGCTTGAAACATGTCTAGTGCTGCTGAGTAACTGAATTTTAAATTGTATTCACTTTTAATTAATTTAAATTTAAATAGTCCATGTGACCGGTAGCCACCATGTTGGACAGGCCATTCTAGATCATTGGATCATTTAGTTTTCTTAAAGTACTTATAAGTGTTTGCTTTGAGCCCATCAGAGTATTAGTTCTTTAAAGGCAGCGATGTGGTCTGTCTTGGTCCCTCTTGTGTCTTCAATGCTTATTATCACTGTACCTGGCACACAGTAGGTGCTCAAAAATATTTGTTGCCTACCTAAATTGAGAATTGAGAAAGATGACACGTTTTTAGTGTGCACATAGATCTGAGTTTTTCAGCCGATATCTCGGTGGAGATTCAAGACTAGGACTGGGTTGTAAAGAATAGATACACCACTTTCTACTTCAAAACGTCATTTAACACAAGCTGTTATGTTGCTCATAGAAACACACTACGTTTCACGGGAAGCTTTTCTTCTACCTGGATGGCATGTTTGCCCTTTTCTCTGTTCTCTTTTCTACTTAGCTAAATCGTCTACATTAAGATTCAGCCTAGGTGACCCTGTACTCCAGGAGGTATTCTGTGACTGTTTCACCCACTCTTCACTTAGCCTTCTCCTCCCTCGGTCTGGATTAGATGCTTCTGCTGCGTTATTGGCGAGCTGCTCAGTACTCACCATGTGCCGCTCACATGTTTTCACCACGATACTGCGAGCTTCCTGAAGGCAACACCTTGTCTGATCAGCTCCGTTTCCCAGCATAACACCTGAGAAGGGCAGGCATTTGACTAGCTCTCTTACTCATATTAATTGCTAACCTTGGCTGTTGTATCTAGTACTAGTGGCCTAGGAGGTAAATATGTAATATCCCAACCTGTTTGTGGCTGTGGCTTGCGCTTCTCTTATTTTTAAATGCAATTATCAGAAGTTGAGAAAAGGACCTATCTTTCTTGGTACTTAGCATATATGGTACAATTTAAACATGGATGAATACCAAGAATTTATAGCTAATGAATTTCATTAATCCTCATCCATGTATTTACGGAAAAGATTGAGCATTTAGCAAGCTAGCATTACTTTGTCTGTGCATCTTCTCTTGTCTGGAGCTGAGAGGAGAATGCTAAAATGCATCTTGTGTCTGGGTCGAGGGCTGCACGTGGTGATTGTGGAGCTGACGTGAGAGGTTGCGGTGTTTCAGAGGGTGGGGATGGATACCATTTCCTTCAGTGGGGTTTGCATGTCTGTGAAGCACATTTCAGCAAAACAAGCAGATGCCAATAAACCGTCCTCTTAGTAAAACAGGAATGAGGCAAACAACCAGGTGTTTTCCTTAACATGAGCCACGCAGAGAGACACGGGCTGGATAACAAAACAGCCCAGGGTGCTTTGTGTCTTTATAGGAGAGAGGTGGGAGGGAAAGACACAGAAACCAGGGATCATCATAATAAAGGCTGTAAGAGGATTAACTATCAGGGCCGGAGGAAATGTTTCTGAACCACGATGGCCGGGAGATGCTGAGGCAACGTGATGTGCTGCCCTGGGGGGTCCTGCCCGCCCTACACCCCCCCCCCCCCCCCGCCCCAACCATGGTCTCCCTAGTAACTTACTGCCACATCTCTACCCCTAACTGAAGAGGAAAGAATCCATCTCAGGGCAAACTCCAAACTTTGGCCACACTCCCCACCTCAGGCTATCCAGCTCCCCAGGTTCCCTGAGATGGAGATGTCTCCTGCGGGCTGCACTGAAAGAGCAGGGCCAGTGTGTTCAGGGTGTCCACGTTTGATCCGTCAGCACAGCCTCCCATTTCCACCCAGGAGCATCCTTTCTGCTCGGGCAACTCTGTCTGGAAGCAGGTTTTCATTAGCTTCAGCCGGAGGGGGTACCTTATTCACACACATCCTCTCTGAAACTAACATGCAGTTTCTGAATCAGTTCTGGAACTGACTCTCACGAGAGGTTTTACTAGATTCCTCATCTCCCCTTGAATCTATACCACCCCCTCCCTCAGATCAGACAGAGGAAGGGAAGATACCTAGTGAAGGTCAGCAAAGGCCAGAACACGATGCCCCCGCGAGCCTGTCCTCTGCTCACCGCCCTCCCTCCACCAGCTCCTGTGACGTGGGGAAGCCAGGCCTTGGTTCTGGTATAGCACTGTCCAGGGCGTGGCCTCCCATGGAGCATCCTGGGTAGAGCCCATAGCTTTAGGCCAGAATCTTTTTTTTTTTTTTTTTTTTCCGGTACGCGGGTCTCTCACTGTCGTGGCCTCTCCCGTTGCGGAGCACAGGCTCCGGACGCGCAGGCTCAGCGGCCATGGCTCACGGGCCCAGCCGCTCCGCAGCATGTGGGATCTTCCCGGACCGGGGCATGAACCCGTGTCCCCTGCGTCGGCAGGCAGACTCTCAACCACTGCACCACCAGGGAAGCCCTAGGCCAGAATCTTGATCAAGTTTTGGCAGGACAAGAATGACTTTGATTAACTCCTATAACACCAAAACTGCAAAATATATTTAGCTCTCTGAGGTTGGTGGAAGCAATGAGAGTTATTTTCAGAGATACTGTCCATCTCTGGGGGACCTCCAAGCCTTGCTCAGGAAGGGAGAGGCGTCCAACACAGACCCCGAGCACCGCTGAAATCCACTCCTCTCAGCATCACAGGGTTCCCCTCAATGTAGCGTCAGCTGCACTCTCCCCTAAAGACTCAATACAATTGCATTAGCCGTGGAAGACACTGCAGAACCCACTGCTGCGTCTGTTTTCGGGGCCGTAATTGCAACGAGCATCAGCGTCCTCTCTGCGCCCATCCTAAGTTCCGGCCAGCATTTCAGCTGCTCTGCCTGCGCAGGTGAGGTGATCTGGGCTTATCCTTGGGGGCTGGAGTGGGGGAGGTGTGTTCTCTTCTTCGTCTTCCCAGGATTGGCTGCTGCAAAGACCTACTCCCTATTAAAGGCATCCAGGGCAGCCCAGGGTCCTTTCTTGTCTTGAGCCACTAGCAGGAGAGGCAACATGGCCAGGTGGGAGTGGTAGCTTTAGACTCGGGTAGAACTTTACCTTATCCTCTTGTGGGAGTGATCATCACTCTAGAAACCATAACCTCTGATCATGTAAACCTTAAGGGTACAGGGCTGGGGAACATAACTTCCCCAGGGGATGTCTGGGGCTGGTGGGTCGAAGGTCATCCCTGGTCTAAGGTCATGCTTCGCCGCTGGCTCCCAGGGTGTATTTTAGCCACTGGGGACACAGCAGCATACAGCAGCCTCTGGTTTCCTGCGTCCTAGAGGACGAAGCCTGGGTCGTAAACCCTCGCTGGGAGTCGCTTAGTGACTCGGCCACCTGGACTAAAGAAGGAAGAGCAGAGCCAGAGAGGGGCAGGTCATGTGGGACAAAAATGAAGGGACAGAAGCGAAGGAGGGGGAAGTCGTAGCGGGCTTCATGGGAAGGAGGGCAGGACACTTCTCACCTCTCGTCTTACTGTCCTCCAGTCTGGCTGCGTTTCCACGTCTCCCCTGAAACTGCCCTGGTCCCTCAATCTCTGAATCCTGAAATACTCCCCTAGGCTTAGTGCACTCGAGCCCGCAGCCTCAATACCTTCCAAACACTCTCCCACTGCTTCCGTAAAGTGAGGTCCGCTCTCTCTTCTCCAGTCCACACTGCCTGCTCCTTCTTAGATGGAGTCTGTTGATTCCTCCTTGTCACCTCTGTCATCACTGAATAGCAAAGTGCATCGAGGCTGGACCTCCTGTTCCTTGATGACCTTCCCTCCCTGGGACACATCATGGCATCAGGAATTCTCTGTATGCTTATACCCCCCAATTGGACTGCAGAACAAACTTCTCCCCTGGGCTATAACTCTTTGTATCCAACTGCCTACCTGACATCTTGAGTTCAGTGTGGAACACAACTCTTGCTTCCCATCCTTCATGTGTTGCTGCAAGTGGTTGGAAAAAAAAAAACTAACTTTTTATTCTTCATTAGAGTTAATTTATATAATTAGAGTTAACTTAGTTAAAATATAATTAGAGTTAACTCTATGAGTTTATTTAGTTTTGTAGCTTAAATCCTCCAGGTTTAGCTTATGTAGTGTGTGTACTTTAAAAAAAAATTAATTCTTAAGTGTACGTTTGTGGCCTCTTAAATAACAGCTCAAGGCTCTTCTCCATCTTCCTGCCCCACTTACTTCATTCTGTCCTAATTGCTTTTGCAAAGCACACATGGCTATGGAGCTCTGGAATTAAGGAGGCAGCTAGGGAGGAGGAGAAATGCCCAACCCCTGACCTCCTGAAAGATTCCGCTTCAAGGAATCAAGATCTCGTACAGTGAGGCCTCCTCTGCTTCTTTCTGCTGTGGGTGTGGGTGGTAATTCTGATGTAAAGTACACCCACTGCTTTCTTCTCTGACCTGGGATTCTGCATAAATATTATCTAAAATCTGGTTTCTGAATTTGGTGGAACTATAGGGAGAAGGAAAAAAACAAGGGCAGTGGTAATTCCTGGTTGGGTGTCCTTAACGACATTAGATAAGTTCTATGACTTCAGATTTCGGAATCATAGAATGTCTATTAGATTCATATATTTAACAAATTTACCAGGTGCTTACTAGATACCAGGTATAATACATGCTTGATTTTATCAGGAGAGAACTAAGTATCCACACTTAGCGATCATGAAAATCTAAAATATAGCTACAGAATAATTTCCTTTTCATTTTTTGAGAACACATATACAAAGAAAATACAACTGTGGTTTCCCACTGTGAAAATAGTTATATGGGAAAACTAGAAATGATGAATCAACAGGTAAGGTGGGGAATCCATGGGAGAGGGCAACTCAAAGTTATCCATGCCTTTCTTAATGTTTAGTGACTCAGGAAATATCCAAACATAGGGAATACTTTCTATTAATTCACTAATTTGTATTGCTTAGTCATTCTTGTTTGTTTCCTAGGTTTTTATAAATTTTCCTGTTATTTTGCTATTCAGTGATTTAAAAAACATTTTTTTTTTTCCCTTAGCCTGCTCTGGCTAATTGTTTAGTGAAATTTAAGAGGTCATGTAAGAAAGGAATATTTTCCCCTCTTATCCTGTTTGTGATATACTATCTATGTTAGCATTTCTGCGTGAGAAAAATAGGCCGTGTATAAATGAATAGGTGACAGATTGGCTCATTCTTCAATCATTATGTGAGGACAAAACTCAGAAAGGATTGTGTCGCATTAATTAAATATGAATAATGGCTATGAAAATGAATCAGAGAAACCATTGTTAGAAATCTCTTGGGAACCTGTTCTTCAGAAAATATGTGTGAGAAAAGTCATCCTCCAATGGAGAGGAAAATGTCTCTTTATGGAGTTTATTTGTATACGTATTTTGAAAATCTAAATTAACTTGTTAAACAGTGAAACATAAAATATATGTGAGTTATTCAAATCTATAAATTTAAACTCAGTGTAAATTCCCTAAAAATATTATACATGCATTAAAACTATCAAGCTGGTATGCCATGGAGTGGTAGGCTAACATTTTTGGGGGCACTGGGGCTCTAAGTATTCTTACTGTTTTGAATGGTTGAAACAGTGTCTGATGTAATTTTGGTGTGTGAGACTCATTCAAGTATGAAGCATATAAAAATGTTCAGAAGGTGTTTCTTATGATTGCTGAGATGCCTGCACGTGTGGGCATTTTCTTCGATGGCAGTAAAATATGTTGCTGAAGTGTAATTGTTTCTACTTTGACAGCATTTGACTATAAAAAGTGGTCAGATAAATCAGTACTTACACTTCTCATTGACTCTCTGGGGGAAAAAAAGGCAAGTCTTTATTAGTATTGATATTTTAATTCTTTGGATGAAATATTTCCCACACTCTCAAGTACTCTCATAAAAATTCTGAGAAAACCTTGTTCGTTCACTTAAAGATCGATCCATTTATCAAATTTATAGTGTCCATATTTTTAGCAATAGATTTAGAACAAAAGAATGGACCGCACCAAACAAATCTCCATTTATATTTATTTAAAATCTGAGAGATAGATCTCATTTTTCTCATTCTACGCTCAGGTTCTGCCCACCCACATGTTCATATTTAACCCGACTTCTTGAGCCGAGTGGTTCTAAGCACGCTCTTGCTGCCTGACTCACGTGAAAGCCAATACTGTTGTTGCAGGAAGGGGGACGCCTTCCAGGGCCCGAGAGTGGGCTCTTGTCTAACACTCGGAAATGAATTGTCCAAGGAGACACACGCGCTGACAAAGCAAGAGACCTTATCGGGAAGGGGCGCCTGGGTGGAGAGCAGCAGGGTAAGGGAGCCCAGGAGAACTGCTCTGCCACGTGACTCGCAGTCTCGGTTTTATGGTAATGAAGTTAGTTTCCGGGTTGTCTCTGGCCAATCACTCTGACTCAGGGTCCTTCCTGGTCACCGCCCAGCCAAGATGGAGTCAGCGAGGAGGATCCTAGGAGGTCGGTAGGACATATGGACTGGCGTCTCCTCTCTCCTTTTGACCTTCCCCGAATTCTTCCGGTTGGTGGTAGCTTGTTAGTTCCCCGTTCCTTACCTGGACCTCCTGGTGTAAGAGAACTCATGCAAGCGGTTACTATGGTGCCCGGCCAGGGCGGGCGGTTTCACTCGGTGGTTTCCCTAACACCATGGCACTGGCTTTTGAGAAAAGAAAGAGCTTTATGCAGGTGCACCAGCAAGCAGACAGGAGGCAAGCTCTCCAGTCTGTTTCTTCATCCAGTGTTTGGGGCACAATGTAAAGAGTTAGGGGAATTTCAAACTTGGAAGCTGATTGGCTCGTTGCTAGTTAATCCATATAAACTACCTGTGCTGCTGGGATCCTGATTTTCTTCACTGACCAGCTTCTTGCTTTGTAAAGGGCTTCAGTGGCAACATTTCTATTCTTTGAGTGCCGTGAACTGCAGACTCTTGGCTCCAGGGTCATCCTGGAGGCATGGGTTCCCGTCTTGCACCTGCGCAGTGTTGCCTCTGTAAAATAACCCTAGGTTTGATTAATTAACAACCTATTCAGGGAGGCCAAAGCAGTTTAAGCTGGTGCTGTTTCAAGTTGATTAACCAATAACCCATTTACGAGGCAAAACTAGTTTTAGCTGGTCAGTGTTTTGCGTGCTGTTTCAAGGTTACTGTTTGTTTTTATCATTTTGAAATAAAGATGCATATGTAACAAACAAATATATTCCTGTTGTTAAAAGTTCAAACAATGTGTATGAATCTAAATCTTCTCCCCAATTAACCTCCTTCCTCTTTTCAGAGGTGACCATGTATGTTACTTTTCTATTTTTGGGTAGCAAATCACCATAAATTCAGCAGCCTAAAAGAACGCTCGGGTATCATCTCAGTTCTGAAGGTCAGAAGTGCCGGGGGCTCAGCTGGTCTCCCTGGTCGGGGTCTCACGAGGCTGAAATCAAAGTGTTGTCCAGAGTAAGCTTCTCACCTGGGGCCCAGGGCGCTCTCCCAACCTCAGTGGTTCTTGGCAGAATCATTTTACTTCTCGTGCTTTCCCTGTGGTCCCCTCCATCTCCAAGCCGGCTGGGGGCTCTGTTTCTGGTGCTCTCATTGTTCTCCTGATGCCTTTTGATTGATCTCTTTGACTTTTTCTTCCTCATCTGGTAAGAAGTTCTTTTTCAAGGGCTCATGTGATTAATGCGGGGCCCACACATAATCCAGGAGGACCTCCCTATCTTAGGGTCACTTGATGAATAATCTAAATGACATGTTTTGCCATGTAACTCCTGGGCATGACATGAGGGGATGAAGCTCATGGGGGCCAAAAATCTGCCTACCGAATGATCGTAGTCGATTTGGTACTTCCTTTTTTTTTCTTTTTTAACATCTGTATTGGCGTATAATTGCTTTACAATCGTGTGTTAGTTTCTGCTTTATAACAAAGTGAATCAGTTATACATATATCCTCATATCTCTTCCCTCTTGCGTCTCCCTCCCACCCTCCCTATTCCACCCCTCTAGGTGGTCACAAAGCATGAGCTGATCTCCCTGTGCTATGCGGCTGCTTCCCACTAGTCATCTGTTTTACATTTGGTAGTATATATAAGTCCCTGCCACTCTCTCACTCTGTCCCAGCTTACCCTTCCCCCTCCCCGTGTCCTCAAGTCCATTCTCTACGTCTGCATCTTTATTCCTGTCCAGCCCCTAGGTTTTCCAGAATTTTTTTTTTTAGATTCCATATGTGTTAGCATATGGTATTTAGTTTTCTCTTTCTGACTTACTTCACTCTGTATGACAGACTCTAAGTCCATCCACCTCACTACAAATAACTCAGTTTTGTTTCTTTTGATGGCTGAGTAATATTCCATTGTATATATGTGCCACATCTTCTTTATCCATTCATCTGTCGATGGACACTTAGGTTGCTTCCATGTCCTGGCTATTATAAGTAGGGCTGCAGTGAACATTGTGGTACGTGATTCTTTTTGAACTGTGGATTTCTCAGGGTATATGCCCAGTAGTGGGATGCTGGGTCATATGCTAGTTCTATTTTCAGTTTTTTAAGGAACCTCCATACTGTTCTCCATAGTGGCTGTATCAATTTACATTCCCACCCACAGTGAAGAGGGTTCCCTTTTCTCCACACCCTCTCCAGCATTTATTGTTTCTAGATTTTTTGATGATGGCCATTCTGACCAGTGTGAGATGGTATCTCATTGTAGTTTTGATTTGCATTTCTCTAATGATTAATGATGTTGAGCATTCTTTCATGTGTTTGTTGGCAATCTGTATATCTTTTTTGGAGAAATGTCTATTTAGGTATTCTGCCCATTTTTGGATTGGGTGGTTTGGTTTTTTGACATTGAGCTGCATGAGCTGCTTGTAAATTTTGGAGATTGATCCTTTGTCAGTTGATTCATTTGCAAATATTTTCTCCCATTCTGAGGGTTGTCTTTTGGTCTTGTTTATGGTTCCCTTTGCTGTGCAAAAGCTTTTAAGTTTCATTAGGTCCCATTTGTTTATTTTTGTTTTTATTTGCATTTCGCTAGAAGGTGGGTCAAAAAGGATCTTGCTGTGATTTATGTCATAGAGTGTTCTGCCTATGTTTTCCTCTAAGAGTTGGATAGTGTCGGGACTTAACATTTAGGTCTTTAATCCATTTTGAGTTTATTTTTTGCGTATGGTGTTAGGGAGTGTTCTAATTTCATTCTTTTACATGTAGCTGTCCAGTTTTCCCAGCACCACTTATTGAAGAGGCTGTGTTTTCTCCATTGTATATTTTTGCCTCCTTTATCAAAGATAAGGTGACCAGATGTGCATGGGTTTATCTCTGGGCTTTCTATCCTGTTCCACTGATCTATATTTCTGTTTTTGTGCCAGTACCATACTGTCTTGATTACTGTAGCTTTGTAGTATAGTCTGAAGTCAGGGAGCCTGATTCCTCCAGCTCCGTTTTGCTTTCTTAATATTGCTTTGGCTATTCGGGATCTTTTGTGTTTCCATACAAATTGTGAAATTTTTTGTTCTAGTTCTGTGAAAAATGCCAGTGGTAGTTTCATAGGGATTGCATTGAATCTGTAGATTGCTTTGGGTAGTAGAGTCATTTTCACAATGTTGATTTTTCCAATCCAAGAACATGGTATATCTCTCCATCTATTTGTATCATCTTTAATTTCTTTCATCAGTGTCTTATAATTTTCTGCATACAGGTCTTTTGTCTCCTTAGGTAGGTTTATTCCTAGGTATTTTATTCTGGTTGTTGCAATAGTAAATGGAAGTGTTTTCTTAATTTCACTTTCAGATTTTTCATCATTAGTGTATAGGGATGCCAGAGATTTCTGTGCATTAATTTTGTATCCTGCTACTTTACCAAATTCATTGATTAGTTCTAGTAGTTTTCTGGTAGCATCTTTAGGATTCTCTATGTATACTATCATGTCATCTGCAACAAGTGACAGCTTTACTTCTTCTTTTCCAATTTGTATTCCTTTTATTTCTTTTTCTTCTCTGATTGCTGTGGCTAAAACTTCCAAAACTATGTTGAATAATAGTGGTGAGAGTGGGCAACCTTGTCTTGTTCCTGATCTTATTGGAAATGGTTTCAGTATTTCACCATTGAGGATGATGTTGGCTGTGGGTTTGTCACATATGGCCTTTATTATGTTGAGGTAAGTTCCCTCTAGGCCTACTTTCTGGAGGGTTTTTATCATAAATGCATGTTGAATTTTGTCGAAAGATTTCTCTGCATCTATTGAGATGATCATATGGTTTTGTCCTTCAACTTGTTAATATGGTGTATCACATGGATTGATTTGTGTATAGTGAAGAATCCTTGCATTCCTGGGATAAACCCCACTTGATCATGGTGTATGATCCTTTTAACGTGCTGTTGGATTCTGTTTGCTAGTATTTTGTTGAGGAATTTTGCATCTATGTTCATCAGTGATATTAGCCTGTAGTTTTCTTACTTTGTGACATCTTTGTCTAGGTTTGGTATCAGGGTGATGGTGGCCTCATAGAATGAGTTTGGGAGTGTTCCTCCCTCTGCTATATTTTGGAAGAGTTTGAGAAGGATAGGTGTTAGCTCTCCTCTAAATGTTTGATAGAATTCGCCTGTGAAGCCATCTTGTCCTGGGCTTTTGTTTGTTGGAAGATTTTTAATCACAGTTTCAATTTCAGTGCTTGTGATTGGTCTGTTCATATTTTCTATTTCTTCCTGGTTCAGTCTCAGAAGGTTGTGCTTTTCTAAGAATTTGTCCATTTCTTCCAGGTTGTCCATTTTATTGGCATAGAGTTGCTTGTAGTAATCTCTCATGATCCTTTGTATTTCTGCAGTGTCAGTTGTTACTTCTCCTTTTTCATTTCTAATTCTATTGATTTGAGTCTTCTCCCTTTTTTTCTTGATGAGTCTGGCTAATGGTTTATCAATTTTGTTTATCTTCTCAAAGAACCAGCTTTTAGTTTTATTGATCTTCACTATCGTTTCCTTCATTTCTTTTTCATTTGTTTCTGATCTGATCTTTATGACTTCTTTCCTTCTGCTAACTTTGGGTTTTTTTTGTTCTTCTTTCTATAATTGCTTTAGGTGTAAGTTTAGGTTGTTTATTTGAGGTGTTTCTTGTTTCTTGAGGTAGGATTTTATTGCTATAAACTGCTTAGAACTGCTTTTGCTGCATCCCATACGTTTTGGGTCGTCATGTTTTCATTGTCATTTGTTTCTAGGTATTTTTTTATTTCCTCTTTGATTTCTTCAGTGATCTCTTGGTTATTAAGTAGTCTATTGTTTAGCCTCCTTGTGTTTTTATTTTTTACAGATTTTTTCCTGTAATTGATATCTAGTCTCATAGCGTTGTGGTCAGAAAAGATACTTGATATGATTTCAATTTTCTTAAATTTACCAAGGCTTGATTTGTGATCCAAGATATGATCTATCCTGGAGAATGTTCCATGAGCACTTGAGAAGAAAGTGTATTCTGTTGGTTTTGGATGGAATGTCCTATAAATATCAATTAGGTCTGTCTTGTTTAATGTATCATTTAAAGGCTTGTGTTTCTTTATTTATTTTCATTTTGGATGATCTGTCCATTGGTGAAAGTGGGGTGTTAAAGTCCCCTACTATGATTTTGTTAGTGTTGATTTCCCCTTTTATGGCTGTTAGTATTTGCCTTATGTATTGAGGTGCTCTTATGTTGGATGCATAAATATTTACAATTGTTATATCTTCTTCATGGATTGATCCTTTGATCATTATGTAGTGTCCTTCTTTGTCTCTTGTGATAGTATTTGTTTTAAAGTCTATTTTGTCTGATATGAGAATTGCTACTCCAGCTTTCTTTTGATTTCCATTTGCATGGAGTATTTTTTTCCATCCCCTCATTTTCAGTCTGTATGTGTCCCTAGGTCTGAAGTGGGTCTCTTGTAGACAGCATATGTATGGGTCTTGTTTTTGTATCCATTCAACCAGTCTATGTCTTTTGGTTGAAGCATTTAATCCATTTACATTTAAGGTAATTATCGATATGTATGTTCCTACTATCATTTTGTTAATTGTTTTGGGTTTGATATTGTTGGTCTTTTCTTTCTCTTGTGTTTCCTGCCTAGAGAAGTTCCTTTAGCATTTGTTGTAAAGCTGGTTTGGTGGTGCTGAATTCTCTTAAATTTTGCTTGTCTGTAAAGGTTTTAATTTCTCCGTCATATCTGAATGAGATCCTTGCTGGGTAGAGTAATCTTGGTTGTAGGTTTTTCCCTTTCATCACTTTAAATATGTCCTGCCACTCCCTTCTGGCTTGCAGAGTTTGTGCTGAAAGATCAGCTGTTAACCTTATGGGGATTCCCTTGTATGTTAGTTGTTGTTTTTCCCTTACCGCTTTTAATATTTTTTCTTTGTATTTTATTTTTGATAGTTTTGATTAATATGTGTCTTGTCATGTTTCTCCTTGGATTTATCCTCTGTGGGACTCTTTGTGCTTCCTGGACTTGATTATCTATTTCCTTTCCCATATTAGGGAAGTTTTCAACTATAATCTCTTCAAATATTTTCTCAGTACCTTTTTTTTTTCTCTTCTTCTTCTGGGACCCCTGTAATTCGAATGTTGGTGCATTTAATGTTGTCCCAGAGGTGTCTGAGACTGTCCTTAATTCTTTTCATTCTTTTTTCTTTATTCTGCTCTGCAGTAATTATTTCCACTATTTTATCTTCCAGGTCACTTATCCGTTCTTCTGCCTCAGTTATTCTGCTACTGATTCTTTCTAGAGAATTTTTAATTTCACTTATTGTGTTGTTCATCATTGTTTGTTTGCTCTTTAGTTCTTCTAGGTCCTTGTTAAACGTTTCCTGTATTTTCTCCATTCTATTTCCAAGATTTTGGATCATGTTTACTATCATTATTCTAAATTCTTTTTCAGGTAGACTGCCTATTTCCTCTTCATTTGTTAGGTCTGGTGGGTTTTTACCTTGCTCCTTCATCTGCTGTGTGTTTCTACATCTTCTCATTTTGCTTAACTTACTGTGTTTGGGGTCTCCTTTTCACAGCCTGCAGGTTCATAGTTCCCATTGTTTTTGGTGTCTGCCTGCAGTGGGTAAGGTTAGTTCAGTGGTTTGTTTAGCCTTCCTGGTGGAGGGGACTGTTGCCTGTGTTCTGGTGGATGAGGCTGGATCTTGTCTTACTGGTGGGCAGGTCCACATCTGGTGGTGTGCTTTGGGGTGTCTGTGGCCTTATTATGATTTTAGGCAGCCTCTGTTCTAATGGGTGGGGTCGTGTTCCTGTCTTACTAGTTGTTTGGCATGGGGTGTCCAGCACTGTAGGTTGTTGGTCGTTGAGTGGAGCTGTGTCTTGGTGTTGAGATGGAGATCCCTGGGAGATTTTCGCCGTTTGATATCACGTGGAGCTGAGAGGTCTCTGGTGGACCAGTGTCCTGAACTTGGCTCTCCCACCTCAGAGGCACAGCCCTGATGCCTGGCTGGAGCTCAGAGTAAAAGGGAGAAAAAAAGAATGAAAATGATAAAATAAAATAAAATGAAATAAAGTTATTAAAATAAAAAATACTTATGACAAAAATTTTTAATGTAATAAAAATAAAAGAAAGACAGAAGAGAGCAACCGAAGCAAAAAACAAATCCACCAATGACAAGTGCTAAAAACTATACTAAAAAAAAAAGAAAAAAAGGAACGGACAGACAGAACCGTAGGACAAATGGTAAAAGCAAAGCTATACAGACAAAATCTCTCACAGAATCATACACACACACACTCGCAAAAAGAGAAAAAGAGAAAAAATATATGTATCATTGCTCCCAAAGTCCCCCTCCTCAATTTGGGATGATTCGTTGTCTATTCAGGTGTTCCACAGGTGCAGGTACATCAGGTTGATTGTGGAGCTTTAATCCGCTGCTCCTGAGGCTGCTGGGAGAGATTTCCCTTTCTCTTCTTTGTTCTCACAGCTCCCAGGGGCTCAGCTTTGGATTTGGCCCTGCCTCTGCGTGTAGGTCGCCTGAGGGCGTCTGTTCTTTGCTCAGACAGGACGGGGTTAAAGGAGCCGCTGATTCGGAGGCTCCGGCTCACTCAGGCCGGGGGTGGGGGGGGGGGTGGGGGGGGCAGGGAGGGGCGCGGAGTCCGGGGCAAGCCTGCGGCTCCAGAGGCCAGTGTGACGTTGCACCAGCGTGAGGCGGGCCGTGCGTTCTCCCGGGGAAGTTGTCCCTGGATCCCGGGACCCTGGCAGTGGCGGGCTGCACAGGCTCCCGGGAGGGGAGGTGTGGAGAGTGACTTGTGCTCGCACACAGGCTTCTTGGTGGCGGCAGCAGCAGCCCTAGCGTCTCATGCCCGTCTCTGGGGTCCGCGCTTTTAGCCGCGGCTCGCGCCCGTCTCTGGAGCTCCTTTAAGCAGCGCTCTGAATCCCCTCTCCTCGCGCACCAGGAAACAAAGGTAAGAAAAAGTCTCTTGCCTCTTCGGCAGGTCCAGACTTTTCCCCGGACTCCCCCCGGCTAGCCGTGGCGCACTAGCCCCTGCAGGCTGTGTTCACACCGCCAACCCCAGTCCTCTCCCTGCGCTCCGACCGAAGCCCGAGCCTCAGCTCCCAGCCCCGCCCGCCCCGGCGGGTGAGCAGACAAGCCTCTCGGGCTGGTGAGTGCTGGTCAGCACCGACCCTCTGTGCGGAAATCTCCCCACTTTGCCCTCCGCACCCCTGTTGTTGTGCTCTCCTCCGAGGCTTCGAAGCTCCCCCCTCCGCCACCCGCAGTCTCCGCCCACGAAGGGGCTTCTAGTGTTTGGAAACCTTTCCTCCTTCACAGCTCCCTCCCGCTGGTGCAGGACCTGTCCCTATCCTTTTGTCTGTTTATTCTTTTTTCTTTTGCCCTACCCAGGTATTTGGGGGGGTTTCTTGCCTTTTGGGAGGTCTGAGGTCTTCTGCCAGCGTTCAGTGGGTGTTCTGTAGGAGTTGTTCCACATGTAGATGTATTTCTGATATACTTGTGGGGAGGAAGGTGATCTCCGCGTCTTACTCCTCCGCCATCTTGAAGCTCCTCTCGGCACTTTCTGAATGAAGGTTTTGGTGGTCAAATATGTAGCTAACTTTCATGAGTTGCCATAAGTACTTGACAAGAGGGTGTTTTCACTGTTTTCTGAGTTTTCTATATAAATTAGATATTTTCTTTAAATCATTTAAATCTTGACATGTTTTTACCTGCTTGTGTTAGAGTTTCAACTCGTTTTAAGCATCTCATGCTACTAGCTTGTTTCTATTTCTTGTCTCTCCTGCCCTTCTTGCTTTACAGATGTTATGGCCATGCTATTTGGAGCACAGTGATTCCTAAGTTATGTTCATGGTGAATTGTACCTTCTGGGATTTGAAGTACTAGTCTTTGCCCTTGTAATTTTTTTTTTTTTAATTTTGCAAAGGTTTTGGCTCTGTATTTCACAGCATCACTTACTAAGATCATGATCTCTCTATTCTCTCTTTCTTTTTGGTTTTGTTTCATTTTCTTTTCCTTTTATAGTCAACCTTTTCGGTTCTGTTTAGATTTTTCTTCTGTGTACAGTTGTTTTTGTTTTGGAATCAAACACAGATTCTTTAAGTTGTTGAGTTTAGCTCATTTACAGTTATTAATGTGACAGATAAGTTTGGTCTTAGTTATTTTATAGTATATTGACATATTTTCTGGTTTTACAGATATTAAAAAGCATTTCCGAGGTCTCTGCTTCTTTCTCTTTTGGTTGTGGGTGTGTGTAGTGTTTATGATACTATAATGTTCACATTTCTTTGCTTTCATTCAAGGGGTTGTTGTACTTTAAGTTCCTCATAAAGTGTTTGGCCACAGATTTTTCTGTTCTCCGGCAACATTTTTTTCTTCTTCTGGTGAGTGTTATTCATCTGTTAATAAGTTTTACTGACCTCTTCCCTCTTATTTTTCATTATTGCATATTTGCTTTGATACGCTGCCACTCCCTTTTATGTTATGTACCTTTGAATGAATTGGGCTTTCCTGGACCACCCATTAGCAAGTTTCCTTGTGGGATATTAGATAGACCAGAGCAGAATTCCATTTTAGTTGCTTTTCTTTTTCTGTGCTTTGGAAACATGACTTATTTGTAGCCATATCTCATCGGGTTTTTGAAACAAAGCTGCATCCAACAGGCCTTTTTTGGCAGCTCAGTTCAATCTATTTCTCCCAACAGTGGTGGCAAAAAAGGGTTATAACTCTTGCCCTGAGCACGTGTCCATGCTTCTGGAAGTGTAACATTTGTGCTGTCTGAGCTATGCTGCCTTCTAAATGGCTCCCATTGTAGTTTAGGGTTTTTTCCCAACTCCTACATATGCTCTGAGGTCTGGGGTTTATAGGGGTCTCCTGGTATCCCTGAAATTGACACCTAGGAAGAGAAGGAAAGATCCTTGCTGATTTATGAGCTCTGTTCATAATGGGATAATGGATGGGGGAAGGGGAGGTCTCTGGAAGTTTTAAAATTTTGGATGTAGTCCTTTGTGTGTTTAAAAATATTTTCTTCCAGACTGGGCTTGTCTTTTTTTCAGTGGAGATTACCGTTTTTATATAGTCAGAATTATCCATTTTTCTTTATTGCTTCTCTGCTTTGCGTCTTCCTTCCTCTCCCCAAAGTTATAAGCAATTCCGCTGTTTTTTTCCCCAATGCTACCAGAGTTTTCTTTTTCACATTTAGTCCTTTACACATTGAGAATTGATATGTTGTTTATGTGATGCAGGGATCTAAATTTACTTTTATTTAAAAAAATTATAGTTACTGTTCCAACACTGCATGGACAAATTGAACAGTGCATCCCTTCCAACTGCTTGGAAAGGCCACCTTTTCATATTTTCAGCTCTAAACACTGGGACTGTTTGTGAATAGTTCTTGATCTATTTATCATTGCTGGCACTTTTACCCATGCTGTTTAATTTCCTACAGTTTTGAAGTATATCAAGCAAGTATTCCCTCCTTCTTTTCCAAAATCTCTTTGCCATTCATGTTGTTATTTCTCTTTTACATGACTTTTCTCATCAGCTTGTCAAATTTTGAAACGTTTTATAAACATTAGGATACATACTGAACTTTCATTGAATATATACGTCAATTTAAGGAACGTGATTAGCTGTATTGGTGTTGAGTCCCCTCCTGTGGGAATGGCTTTCTCCCTTCACTTATAAAGCTTGTCCTTCAGAAAAGTTTCAGATTGTTTATCATCTAGGTCTTGCACATTTCTTGAGAGATTTGTTCAGTGTTTTACAGTTTTTAAAAAATTTTGTGGCTCTTGTGAATGGAAATTTTTGTTGTATTCATTTGGTTATTGCAGGTGTAGGGGAAAGCTATTGCTTTTTCATTTGTTAATATTCTACACAACCATTTTTATGGTTTCCATTTACCCGTGTTGTTCTTCAGAGCTGGGATGTTTCCCTGCCCCTTTGCTGTAGCTTACGTATCATTTGCGGGTTAGCTGACAGCCTAGCTTCCTTCATACATGTCTCCTGCAAACGCCTTTCCTTAAAAATTTCCCCTTCCTCTGAAAAGACTGGCAGTCTGTTGATGCTGTTAAGGTATTTGTGCTATCTTTATTGTTTCATGAAGGTTTTATTTTCTTTCCAGATTATAAACTGCATGATGACTCTGACTAAATTTCAAGATTATTCTCTTTACACAAATGATTTAATGATGAGCTTGTGATCATCAGCAAATACTTGATCTAGTAACCATTCTTAGATCCACAGAACTGCGATTTTTAGCATGTTAATTATCATATTAGTTGGTTCTTATAATTCCAAAAATATTTATAAAAAACACATGCTTTTAAAAGAATCTGCCTTTTCCAGTTTTTGCTGAATCAATCCATGATAACAACTATGGTAATTATTCCCCAACTTAGACTATTGCTTTTCTGGAAAGAATTTGAAATTCAAGCAAAATTCTAATCACACATCTCATCCAAAAAGAATGCACAAGAGTCAGGGATTGGAAGTTGTTCAATTTCCTACGCTGTTTCATTGGTCCTGGTTGTAATATACCCTGGAGCATTTGTCATCATAAGCAGAGGAGGTTTATGAGTCTAAGACCCAGGAGGTCAGCTGTGGTATGCTGCTGCATTGCCCATTAGCGTTATTTACACTCACCCTGGAACTGAATTGGTTTCCTGTTTCTTTTCATTTAACAATGTTTACAATGTGGAAATAAGCTGGTAATAAAATTTCTTGGCCATTTTTAATCTAGCTGGTGAACTCCGCCTTCCCTGGAAATAGAGCAGCTGCGTGGTTGATTTTGTAACTGTCTTGTCCTGTCTTGTCCTGCCACTCTTCCCATCCCTGCTCCGTGCCCTCATTCCCCAGTGAGGTTCAGGCTGCTCATCTGTTTGCCCGCCTCACCTGCTCCGCCGGCTGCTTCGAGCAGCCTGGCTATTTGTATTAGCCTAGCTTTATTACACTTGGGGGATTAATTACCAAGTACAAGCCTATAGGGAGTCAGGAAGAATAGAAAATGCTTCAGTGCAGGCTTAGCAGAAGGGAAGTTTGAATCAACTTCTCCCCACTAAAAGGGTGGGTTAGATATAACACTTTATATGAGACTGTGAGTGACTAAGATGAGATTTCTTTATTTTCTTGTGCAGGGGTCATGAATATCTCATCCTGTTTCAATTTACGGGTATAAGGAATATAAAATTAGGGCTTCCCTGGTGGCGCAGTGGTTAAGAGTCCGTCTGCTGATGCAGGGGACACGGGTTCGTGCCCCGGTCTGGGAAGATCCCACATGCCGCGGAGCGGCTGGGCCCGTGAGCCATGGCCGCTGAGCCTGCGCGTCCAGAGCCTGTGCTCCGCAACAGGAGAGGCCACAACAGTGAGAGGCCTGCGTACTGCAAAAAAAAAAAAGAAAAAAGAATCACCAGGAATATAAAATTAAATCCTTCAAATGATGATTCATATGTATGTGTAAATGTATCATTTTAAACAAGGTCATTAAACAATATCATTGAAACAAGGTGCTCTAATCTTTATAGTTCAGACGTTTTTTTCTTAGTATATAAGCATAAACTCATAGTAAGACAACTGGGAGGTGGGTTATATTAAGGGTTAGATGAAGAATTCCAGAGGGTACCTGGTACATTCTTCCCAGGAGTCTTGAAAAATAGGGGAGATTGTCTTGCATCTGGAAAGAAAGAAATGAAATAAAAATCTCCTTCCAACCCTGTGTTAATGACTAGGGAACCCATCACTTAGGTAATCTCTGTAGACATACCTCCAAAAATACCACCAAGGGAGCTTGTAGGAGTTTTTAGGCAATCGAAATATTTTGTGTCATATTTTCATTTTAGAATCTGGCCCTGGTGTGAATTTTATGCCCTTGCTTGACAACACGGGAACGTGGGCCTGAAATTTGCATATTCTCGAATGCCCATGCTGGGCCTTGTAACTGAGATTTACAAATATTTCTTTCCAGCTAGGCAGGCAGGCTAAAACAAAGCAAATGAGTGGGCCATGTGCACAGGGCAATTAGTAATTCTCTTACATCAGAACTCCTGAGCCAGCAGGACCCCAGGATTGAGCTGCACGCTACTCTGTCACGTAGCTCTTCCTCTTAATTGCCATGACTTGTTTTTTTCAAGACTGGTTCAACCTCATTGTTATTCTGCATGTTCTGTGATACCCCTGCTTGGAGGCTGCTACAGTATCCACCTCGATTATGTAGACGGATAGAGATGTAGATACAGATCTAGATGGAGAAACAGTCCTTTCTGACAAGTGGTGGAATAACTAGGGTGGGATATGGAGGATGAAATCTTTCCAGTTCTAAATTGTAAACTGTGGCTCTGATTGCCTTCCAGCAGCAGTGAAACACTGTGGTTAATCCTGGCCACAGTGATTACTCCCTCTGGGGGTCTTGTTACTTCTCATATACCCAGAGGAAAGCCTGCTGAGAGACTGCAGGGGACATGGTCCGCTCTGGAAACAACCAGCATTGCCCATAGGTTAGATGGAAAAAGTTACAGGTACAAAAGGGCTTTCCTCTCGTTCTTTTAAGCCAGTTCCAAGCTTTGATACGGGCTCTGCGCTCAGAGATTTTGTTAGTAGCCCAAAGGAAAGCCCTATATTTGGCTAGAATAAAAATGAAGCTTCCTGGGAAGGACGCAGAGTTCTGTGTTTCCACCGAGCACCTGGTGATCTGCTTCTTTTCAATTTAGCTTGGTGACGACTGTTTCTGGAAACTGGAACCTTTTTGGTGTGGTTCTAGGGAGTCAGTCCTAACTCTGGAAGGCTTTGCTTCTTTGTGCCTCGCCATTCACTTCTCCAGGTGGGAGCTGGTGGGAACCTGGGGGGAAACCCACACTTTCCCTGTTAGATATAAAAGACTCCTATTGCTTTGTACTGAATTTGACTTGTAAAAGCCATAGGGCAATACTCACTGAAATAGACAAGGAATTAGAAGTTCTGGGACTGTCTCTGCACGAGGCCGTGAGCATCTATGTTAATATTACGTCTTATGGCTCTGTGCTGTCCCCAGCGCCATATGTCTCTAAGAGTAGTGAAACAGAAAAGAAAGTGGACATTTTAGTTTTCACATCATATCTAAAAGTTAAGCTCTAGCAGAATTTTTGAAAGCTAAGTTGGATGTAGAAAAAGACGAACCAAATAAGAAATAGCAAAATCTCTTCATTCAGAGCTTGGTCTAGCAAAGGGGTCAGCCACTGTCACTTGGGTTTGGCAGAGACTCAGAGGCTGGCAGAGGGGCAGGGAAGCTCTCTGGTGATAAATGAAGGCTCCAGGTGTGCCCTGATGGGAGGGTATTGTCATGGGGAAGCTGCCAGTGGGTACTTAGAAGCAGGGCATCCTATGTGATTGGCTAGAGGTGCATGTTTGGCTTTCTCTGGTTGGTCCTAAATTGGACGTGGGGGAAAGATTACGGAAGCTGTCAGTTATTGATCACGTCCTGGCTGTTTAGGGCTGATTGTTACGGGTTTATTGTTTGGCTTCCTGGACTGGTGGCTAAATATAATGGTCTGACTTTCTGCAAGTCCGACTTGCAGATAGTAGGTTAGCTTCCTGGACTGGTCATTGAAGGTAAGTTGGTTTCCTGGACCGGTTGCAGACTGTGGGTCAGAGTTCAGTTTTTCTATCTGGTCTGGCCATTGTCTGTTTCTGCACTGGGTCTCTCACAGGTTTGAGACCGTGACCCAGCAGAGCTG
This sequence comes from Orcinus orca, assembly GCF_937001465.1. NCBI lineage: Eukaryota > Metazoa > Chordata > Mammalia > Artiodactyla > Delphinidae > Orcinus > Orcinus orca. Next base: position 7,015,862 of record NC_064573.1, on the reverse strand, counting down.
AGAGACAAAAGATTTGAAAACGTGTGGAAAAGCCTTTACACCAGAGGAATAAACTTAGCCACATGTTTGTTTCTATGTACAAAAGGTCTGTGTGCTCACAATGTTTTGTAGCCCTCTTGAAATGGAGTGATTCTGACCTTAATTTTTAGGATCTCCCTAGGCTATAATTAGAAATGTTCAACTGAGAGTGAAATTTGCCAAAGTGGCAGTGAGGGAATCCAATTTATTTAGCGTTGAAATTAGAACAAAAGTGATTCCTGAGGACAACAGGGATGACAAGTCATTCCGGAGCAAGATGTAGAGAGATGCAAAAAGTGAGGATAAAAACATTCTGGAAAAGCCAGTTAGGAGAAGTGCAGGTGCCCAGAGGTTACTGCAAGATTAATAAATTCCTGAAAGATCAGGCACGCATTCAGCCTCCACACAAAGTGGAATGAAAGAAGACCAGTGGAAAATTACAGCAGCATAAGAAATAGTTACAAGGAGAAGCAGCGATCAGATTAAAAAGTGTGTAACAAGGAAATAACTTGAAATCTGAGGCAAATCATAAGGCGGACGTTTTATCAAGGAAAATGCTAACATGGTAGGATGCTTTGTAGAAAATACACGTTTTGAATCCTGTCGTTTGACTGACGATTGAGGGCTTCTCATTATGAAATAGATGAGAATTTTTTTTTTTTTTTCTGGTGAGAGCTTTTAAAAGAGCAAAGCAACTACAGGTTCAGTGATAATTGAAATGACACCAAAGTAGTAGAAAGAGGACAGAGAAAATAAACCCTTTGTAGCTTATGGCACTTTTAATCTCAATCCATGAAAATTCACCATTATCAGTGTATGCTGTTGTCATTATGAGGCTGTCCTGTTCTTCGGTTCTTAGTTTTGATTCATTTCTTGATTGGCTAGAGGCAGTTTTTCAGTACCTTGTGAAAGGAATAATCTGTAGGTCATAATTTTTAAAACTCTTTAAATATAGTATATGTGGCCCTATTGTCTTATGGCAGTTACTGTAGAAGAAAAAATATATAAAGAAAATTATTTTTTCCTCTTTAGGTAACCTCTTTTCCCTATGCTGTGGAAATGTTTTAAAAAAAAACACCCCCCCCCCAAAAAAAACCTTGCCATTAAAATCACTGTATTGCATCAGTGATTTATTTACTGAATTATTTACTGTATTCATTTATTTATTTTATTTATTTACTTGGTTGCGCTGGGTCTTAGTTTTGGCTGGCAGGCTCCTTTGTTGCGGCTTGCCAGCTCCTTAGTTGCGGCATGTGGGCTCCTTAGTTGTGGCAGGAGGGCTCCTTAGTTGTGGCATGTGAACTCTCAGTTGCGGCATGCATGTGGGATCCAGTTCCCTGCCCAGGGATCGAACCTGGGCCCCCTGCATTGGGAGCTCAGAGTTACCCACTTCACCCCCAGAGAAGTCCCTGGCGATCCTTTTTGACTAGTTCTTGGGAAGCCCCTGGTTCTTCACATCTTCCCATTGCCTATTTATTTATTCTTTTCTTTGTATCATAAAGACCTTCTTACTCATCTCCCCCAAGTACAATCCCAGCTGCCTTTGTAGAGAACTTGCTGTGTGCTGGCACAGTGCTTTCTATACGTTCCCGTCTTATTTTATGTTTGTCACTCGTATTCCAGATTCCACTTTCTATAGCATCAGTCTAGCTGTGTACTATCTCCAATGTCAATTTTAATGTTTTTTTCCATTTTGAAATGTATCTGCAATTCTCCCTTATTCAACTGATCTTGTGTCCTGTTGGCTTTTTTCAATAAAGCCTATTTTTTCTTTTCCCCTTATAACTTTCTACTCCTATTTCATAAAGAAAGTGATTGCTTGAGTCTCTTTAAAACTTTTTATTTTTGAGGTGAAATATATATAATGTAATCATTTTAAAGTGCCAAGTAAGATAAGCTAGTTTATAAGAGGATCGTGTTATGATTCTACTTCTAGAGTAACCACATTCATAGAGAAGAAAGAGAGAAGGGAGAGGTTCGGTGGGCAGGCGAAGGGGATGGGGAAGAGAGAATGGGGAGTTGCTGTTTTGTGGGTGCAGAGTTTCAGTCAGGGAAGATGACAAGTTCTGGAGATGGATGGTGGTGATAATTGCACAATAACATGAACGTACTTAATCTCGAGTCTTTTTTTCAAATGCGAACGATGTATAGACATTCCTTCCCTTTTTGTGCTAAGTTATGTTTAGGGCTGTGCTCAGAATCTTTGGGATAACGTTCCCTTCCCACCTTTCTGCGTTTTTGGTGGGTGGAGCCCCACTGGTACGTAGTCCTCCCTACCTCTTTACTTTTCAGGTACTCAGCCTCACAGAGGAGGCCTGTGACCCACACAGACACGCCCTTCGGGGCTCTGGCCTCACTCGGTATGGACTTGGGCCCCCCGGATCCCCTTCTAGAATCTAGAACCAGATGGAGGCTGAGATCTGCATTTCCTGGTCCAAACCCCAGCATCTACTGGGTTTTAACGAGTATAATTTTGGTAAACAAGGCAGTATGTTCTTCTAACCCTGTCTCCTCTGACACTGACAAATAGGTACTGACTACATAAAAATTTGAAATAAAAATACGCATTGCCACACACTTTTCCGTCTTTACCATTCCTGCTGTGCTTTAGTGGCCCGGGCTGCGCTTTCCAGGATCAAATTTATGATGGCTGATTCTTTTTCTCTGATCCAGTTGTCCAGATGTTGCCATTTCTAATTAGATTGGTTTATAGGAAGAGAAGTATTGCTGGGAGGGAGGAAGGACAGTACACTGGTTTTCTTAAACACTCCTCCCAGTGTTAAAGTTGTGGTTATATAGGAAACGTCTGAAAAAGCCAGGAGTTGAAAAAGGAGGGATTGGTCTTGGTTGGGTCTGTGGGCACTTGGGGGATCCTGTCCAAATAAAGGGGCACTTGCTGCTCAGCCCTACTCACAGTTGCCAGATCTTTTCTGTTTTTTCACCAAAAGACAAAAATCTAGATTTTGTGAAATCACCCAATTATTTAAATACCAAATAAGATTAAAATGAAACTATAAGCATACAAAATACTCTGTTTCCCCAAGTAAACCTGGTCCACAGGCTAAAAAGGATGGATGCCCAGGGTCTGGTTTACAGTCATAGTGTGTCTGAACCAGGGGGCCTTCGCTCGGACAAGAGAGGCTACGATCACCTACTTTGGGAAGATGAGTTTTCTTAGCATCAGTGTGATGGTCAGTGTCTTAATTTGTGACGGGATGCTGAATTTTATTTCCCACTAGCTCTTTAGCGGTAAAAACAACAGAAATGTCAAATGTTTCTTCGTAAACTCATGAACAATTTCTTCACTTAGAGCCAGTAATCAGTATAAACTAGTTGATAAGAAATTTTAGATTTAAGTCAAATGAGACATTCTGAATTCTTTCAATATTCTTGTCTTTTCCAATAATGGATTTCATGTCTAAAGTGACTCAGATTCTGGCTTTGGCTGTGCACACCTGTGAATTTTCACCTTAGTTGTGTGATTTTCTGCCTTATCAGTAAGTATTTAAGTCAAAGCAATCTAGATAGCTTAGCGGACTTTTAATCTGTTTATCTCCTTACATAAACAAAATGGCCACATATAGAATAGGATACCATGTCTTGCTCCTGTGTTATTTTTAATGTGTTTCTGCTGTAAGTGGAAACGATGCTGCTACGATCTCATTCCTGGTGAAATAATATGGGTCTGCATCATCCTTTTTACAGGAATACGCAACAGAGTAGTTCATTCTGTTCCAGCTCTCAGGCACACACTGGCTATTGTGTTAGTTTGATTGGGCTGCCATAACAGAATACCACAGGCTGGGAGGCTTAAACAACAGAAATTTATTTTCTCACAGTTCTGGAGGCTGGAAGTCCAAGATCAAGGTCCAGCAGGGTTGGTTTCTGGTGAGGGCTCTCATCCTGACTTGCAGACGACTGCCTTCTAGCTGCCTCCTTACATGTCCTTTCCCCTGTGTGCAGGGCGGGATCTCTGGTGTCTTTTCCTCTTCCTATAAGGACACTGGTCCTATGGGATTAGCTCCCTCCCCATGATCTTATTTAATTATTATTTCTTCCTTAATAAGAAATAATTCTTATTTCTTTCTTAAATATAGTCACATTGGGGGTTAAACTTCAACATGATTTGGGGGGACATAATTCAGTCAATAACAGCCGCCTTGTAAATAGTTTTTATCAGGGAAACACTCTTTTCTACAGTGTAGCGTAGAGTGGAAGGATGCAAACCTAAAAATATAAATTGTCTCCTGGGATCAAGTAAATGACTACATAAATAGCAGAGGTACTGAAACTAGATGCTCTTATGTTTCCTTCTTCATATTGGTAAGGGAGGCTTTTGAGTTTACTTAAAATGAAAATAAAACATTTAAAATGGCTTAAAGTGCATAATCATTGTGTATAATTATATGTAACATTATATAATTATATATGTATATATTATATATTAATTACATGTATATATTTGTCTATAAACTGTATAGTATATATGTAAATCTATCAAATGAGATAACATATTTCCAGCTATCTAATTCATATTCTGCAATTTAATTTTGCAGATTGCTTAACCCAAGAGGAGTAGTGATGTGTTTGCTTTTGAAGTAATTACAATATAGGAAATGGCTTTTAATTGGGAGAGAAAAGCACATAGAATAAAATAAATTAAAAAGTTGATAGTGTACATTTTCCTATACTAGAAGGAAGAGTCCTCCTTACCAGATGATAATTAGGCTGTGTCACAAAGCTTTAGTGGACAGTCTTTGGCAACGATGATCCTTTCTTTCCACGACCCAAACCCAAACTTCCTGCACAGTAGACTTTGCTAAGGAGAATGTTTTTCTCCAGGTGACTACTTAGTTAGCTAGCTTCTGTGTGTTCATGTATTACGCTGTGCCTCATTTAGCCTTTCTATGTGTAGGGTTTGGGGCTAGATATTGAGTTCTCAGATATGTCATCTCTACCAATTATGCAGAAAAGGTATCTGATTTTATCCTATTTGTAGGGTAATTTACCTGGCTCTGCTTGAGGTGATTCCTCATTACCGCACTCAGATAACTCAAGCTCTGTGATCAGAGCATCCCACTCAACCAGCAGACCCTCCACTGGTCCTGGAGCTGCCCATCCAACAGGACCAAGGTCTACAGAAAGAGGGAAGCAGGGCCAGAGCACAGGTGTCCGTATACCTTAGTCCTTCTAATGTTGCAGCCAGAACCCTTTCTTCATGTTGCCAACTGGGACGGAGAACGTGGGTGTCGGTCTGGTCTGGTCTCTATCTCAGAAAACAAGAATTATGGCTCAACAGTCTACAGTAAAATTAAATTCTATCATGATGATTTACCTAGTGGTCTTCCCTAAGATGTCAAGAAAGCCAGGCATCTGGTCAGTGGTGTCATCCAGATTTTACTGCCCTCCTGAAGGAGGTTTGTGTAACTTAGTACAAAATACATTTATCTCCTGGTCATAATAGCTTCTTCAGCAGACCTTGTAGTTTCTTCTTAAAAGACTCCCTTGTTAGACTTAATTTGGTCATACTATTTCTTCTACTAAAACTTTATTTTGACTTAGGTTTTTATGGAGAAAGGATTTCCACTTCGGGGAGGTAAACTAACAGAGAGAGAAAGGGAGATGAGGGTGAAAGCTTGGTGACAGAAGCACAGCAGAATGGTCTGTGGGTGACCCCGTGGGGACTGAGCCAGTGAAACCTTTGTGCAGGTGTAGGGTTCTGACTAGAAAGGTTTCTTCATAGACCCTGCCTTTACTTTTGAATCATGATTTGTTTTCTCAAGAAGGGAGAATCTTCTTCATGAAGTTCTGCTGACAAAGCTCCCATCGTTTTCCAGTGAGGCTGGGTGTTACTTATTTATGTGACTGCTGTCAAAGCAGGTGTGGGGTGATCTGAAAAAACCCCACACAGCTTCCTGAGTTTATAGAAGAGCCCAGAAGTTTCCTGTGCGTTCATGTCAGAAAAGACCCTTTGGAGAGAAGCCGCATTTGGTGCAGGGTAAAGGAAGGACTGTTTCCGTGTTCTAAGTTCACAGTTGAAGCATATGTAAAGTTGAGTGAGTGGGTTTGTATATCTTTTTTTTTTTTAAGTATAAAATTTCACTCTCTCCCCTTTTCAGAGACCAATTAATCTAATCTAATATTTAGATTAAATAATCTAATCTAATCTAATCCATCCTTTTTAGCCTGTGGACCAGGTTTACTTGGGTAAACATAGTATTTTGTGTGCTTATAGTTTCATTTTAATCTTATTTGGTATTTAAATAATTGGGTGATTTCACAAAATCTAGATTTTTGTCTTTGGGTGAAAAAACAGAAAAGATCTGGCAACTGTGAGTAGGGCTGAGCAGCAAGTGCCCCTTTATTTGGACAGGATCCCCCAAGTGCCCACAGACCCAACCAAGACCAATGCACTTAGATTACTGAAATTGTGACATAAATAAAGATGATAGTTCTTCCTTTCTCAACGTGTGGCAAAATAACTAGAGGCAGAACTTTCAGAGGCAGGTAGGCTTAGAGCGAGGGTTTTGTGCTAATACAGAGGGGACAGAGCCGCTCTGGATTGAATAGTCCCTGTGAGATGAGTGCTATGGAAATACGAAAAGGCCCAAACAGTATTTTCCTCCAAGGCTATAGCGTCTGGCAGCTGTTTCGTCTGATATTATTTTTTCTTCCAATTACATTCTCTGTACAGACCTTTATTCTTTTTAAAGAAAAGGTATGTTTGTGGCTAAATGGCGCTACGCATAATAGAGGCCAGAAGGTGACCGCATGCAAGCTCTTTCATCTCAACTCATACGTCCCTGATACAGGGACTGGGCAATAGGTCCGGGGAGTGCATTTATATCGATGCTTATCCTGTAGAGCATGAGGCCAAACAGCATTGCTAAAGGGCGGTCAACACAGAAACAATACTAGGTTTCTTTAAACAACTCACCTCCTTCCTAGAAGTCTAAGCTTTAAGCGTTTTTCTCTTGTGACCTTGAGAGTTTCACCTTGTCTTGCATTATCCTTCTAGGATGTCACTTCAACCTTTCATGCATCTCCACCATGAAATAGTTCTCTACAGCCTTGCTGCCGTGGTCCTCCTTTGGGTTTGCTGTTACCCTGGGAAGGAGAAGGAATATCAGAAAGCTCCTGATGGAGTAAGAACCTGTTGCTCCTTTCCGATCGCTTCAGGTATTTCATTGCCGCATCAAGTACGTGTTTAGTGTGTTACTTGTCCTGAAACCACTAAATCCCTCTAGATGGAAAAGTACTACCTAGAAAAATAGTTTGCTCGTGGTGTTGGCTTATGTTGCAGCCCTGATAAACCATGCATTTGGGTTTTCATGGAGGAGAAGAGGAAGGAGCTTCAGTGCCTGTGTGCACATCACTACTTCTAAAAAATCACAAATGGCTCTGGGCAAACAAAACAGACAAATCTTCTGCGGCTCTGGGGTGTGAGACTAGAACTCATTTTAGAAATAGAAGGTTCCAGATAGCAAAGTAAATGAAATCAGGGTGCTTAGCTACTCATTTGGTATAAGTTATTATTTTCTCTGGGAAAGTTTATGAGTGGCTATTACATGTCTGTTCATACGCATAGAACAGGCTCACATATCTTCTTTTTGCAGACTTTTTTTTTAGCCTTGTAACATGTCCAGACTCTTACCGTCTTCACTCCATGATTATGTAGTGGGAACAAGAGGGACTTTTACGTTGAAAGTGCTCCTCAGGCACTTCTCCACGTTACGCAAAAGTTAGCAGCTTAGCAGCCGTTTTTCTGGGTTTTGGTGCAACCATTGTTTTTGGTGACTTTATCGGACTGCCATTTGTTGGGACCTCAAATGTGTGAAGCTGGTCACTGGGGCGGGGGCATGGATCCCTTTACACTGGGAACCCTACAGTCTTAAGGAGGGGTTAGGTACCAAAAGATCAACTGTTCTTTAAGATCAACCGGCAGAGCCATCAGAGTGGATTATGATAGCGTTGGCTGACATCTGGTGGCAGGAAAGGGGATGAAATCTCTTGAAATATAACTTCCTTGAGAAAAATGTGAGTTTAGGCTGGTGACCCATCCTCAGGAGTTCAAGGAGTGAAATCCACAGCTGATGCTGGAAAAATTTCTCAATTCAGTCACCTTAGCACAGTGGTTCTGCTATGAGAAATGCTAGCTGAGCACGAGAGTGTGAAATTAAACCAACTCCAGTTTCAGCATCCAACATGGGCCCTTCCACCGTGGCTTGGCCTGGACCTGGACCAGAAAGGGCATTCTGGCATCAGTAGAAAAGCATCATACGTCACATGGTATAGGATCATGACAACCACTCTGTGTGGCAGCATTCAGCTCTTCAGGGACCAGACCTCTCTCCTCGTGTTTGGACACAGGACTGAGACCTCCTTGCACTGGATCTCAGGCAGTTTGTGTGAGGGGAGGAGGGCATCTTCTGGGGATGATGAGCCTTTCTTTTAGGGAGTAGGGATCAAGTGACTTATTTGCTTGGAAAAAAAGAGATAAAACCACAGTTAAACTTCCTTCGTGAAATATGACCTTCCAGTGTCATAGACTGTGATGCTTCATAAAGAGTGTTTTAAGTCAGGATATGTGAAAATGTGAAGGTATAATATTATCAGCTGTGAACCAATTCTTAAAAATCAGTATTTCCTGCTACTCTTCATCTTCTCCAGCCAGGCAGCCATGAATTCATTCTCTGTATGTTTACTGCCCCCTCAATAGTGGTTCCACAGAAACGTAAAGGGAAAGAAATGATCAGCTTTTGAGTTTCCAAATAGACTTTTGTGGTAAATACTAGATGTAGTATCTCTGAGGGAAAATACTTTTTGAGACCCAAGGCGGGGAGTGGGTTTGGGAGAATAAAATGCAGTTGCAATTTACTCAGCGTTCTACATTATGAGAAAAAATAGGTATATTAAAGATTATATTTACAAATCCTTACATTCCAGGGAATGAGCATTGGAAAGCTCAAAATTCAGGAACGAATGGTGTTTCCTCTCTGCATTTTGGCTGTGGTATTTGTGTGACTAGGGTAGTGGAGGTTAGGGTTTAATTTGAAAGGAGGAGAGAGGGTAAATGGCATTACAAGGCAAATGCAGGAAAACTGACACTCCTCTCCTTTGTTTAAGCTGAGAAAGCGTCCTCGTGGATATAGAGAACAGGTTGGTGGGCGCCAGAAGTAGGGGCTGGGAGTGGACAAAAGGGGAGAAGGGGGTTAAAGTACAAACTTCCATCTGTAGAGTAAGTATGTCATGGGGATGTCAAGTACAGCATGGTGACTATAGTTAATACTACTGTATTGCATATTTGAAAGTTGCCGAGAGAGTAGACCTTAAAAGTTTTCATCACAAGAAAACATTTTGTAACTATGTGAGGTGATGGATGTTAACCAGACTTACTGAGGTGATCATTTTGCAGTATATACAAATATTAGGTCTTTATGTTGTATGCCTGAAACGAATATACTGTTGTATGTCAGTTATATCTAAATAAAAAAAGTATACTTGGATTTGCAAACATGGCAAGCAACACACTGTGCCCCTGAGATTTCTGCACGAGAGTGTAAGACCTCTCTGACCTAGGAGAGGGAGAGAGAGTTTCAGTAGCGGTCCAGAGGGCTAGCTGCCTTTACATGTGTCCGGCTGGACCGCTAATGATATAGAGGTTTGGGGCTGTCTCTGGCTCTGCCTCAGAATTACACGAAATGGTACCAGAAATGTAAGTGTCGCTCAAGAATTTTTTTCCTGTGTCATTTCAGCATTGTGGTTCAGCAAAGAATAGAAATTGAGGAGTTTTATGTTTAGATAAAGAGAGATGGGGAAAGATTCCTTAGTCTCCCATGACCAAGTTCAAGAGGGTAAGAAATGGCTGATAGAGACCCGGAGATGGTCGTTAATTTCTGCTTAGAAATATGAGGAGTGTTTAGATGAAGAAAGGGAGACTGATGACAATGTGAATATAAGAAGTCTAGCGAGATGGAATAAAATTGTGGATGTCTGAAGGGCGGGGGTCCAATATCTGATCATTCTCTCTGATGATGTCAAACCAGCGAATCCCCTCAAATCAGCTCATCACCACGAGGATTCAAGGGAGCGTCCACATTAGCTGTGAAGTGACAGTGTTCACATCCTACTTCATAGCCTGACAGTGTCACACCTGTTACAGTAGTGTTGAATTTGTGGATGCTATACAAATCCTCACACATTCATGTCAGCAGATTCTAATTCAAACTGATGAATGCTACAAGTGCTGAAATATATGTCCGCTTGCAGTCAGGAACCCAAATTCAGGGGCATGTCCACGGAACAGTGAAGAAGGAAGAGGGTGTCTGCCAAGGCAGATGAGTAGAACTAGCCCGGATCATCAGATTCTATAGCTGGAGGAAAGTTATTTGAGCAACTTGGCTTATCAAATGTGATGACTTTTCATATTTAGGATCCGGCCTGGCAGGAGTTATTCTCACGGTCAAGGATGTAGCAAAACTAGCATTCTGTGTTCTGGTGTAGACTTGCTATTGTGTTTCCGTACTTTCATACATTGTGAATGAATTCCCTCTTTGACATTATATACCTTGGACATTGGATTCAGTATTTACGTGAAGGACAGACCATTTCATTTAAGGTCTCAAAAATGTAAGACAGAAGAACAAAGATAATTCTTTAAAAGATTCACTGGTTATCAAGTTAAGAGCTGTCTTTGTTTGCAGGAGATGCTGACATGGTAGTAGGGTCACAACAGTTTCCATGTTGCATTCATATTTCTGTTGTTTGACATTCACAGAATAACAATAGCATTGTCAAAAGAACAGTCCATCGGGAGAATCTTTGCTGTGTTAGCTGAAGCACTCTCCATAAACCGTGTGCAAAAACAAAAATAGGGGCTTCCCTGGTGGCGCAGTGGTTGGGAGTCCGCTTGCTGATGCAGGGGACACGGGTTCGTGCCCCGGTCCAGGAAGATCCCACATGCCGCAGAGCGGCCGGGCCCGTGAGCCATGGCCGCTGGGCCTGCGCGTCCGGAGCCTGTGCTCTGCAACGGGAGAGGCCACAACAGTGAGAGGCCCGTGTACCACAAAAAACACAACAAAAATAACAAACAAAAAACCAAACAAAAATAAACGTGTAAGGAGTGTGTCTCCATCATTACATGATGACAGTCTCTCACGCTCAGGCCATGATTTCTTCTTGGCTGTTTTATTATATCTTGTGAAAACCTTCACTTTGAGGGCTAAATAAAAGCTTATCTGTTTTGGTCCCCCACTGTGAGTATACCTTACATTTGAGAATTAATTTCTCATTTAGGCTTCTGAGCATTAATATATTGCAGAGTTTAAACACAACGACTTGAGGCATTTCCAGTTAAAACAGAGCTTTTAGTATGATTCATGATGAATATTTTACATTTCCCTCTTTCTAAAGATGGAGGGCATTGTTATGTAAGTTGTAAGGAATATGTCTGCAAGAACAAAGCAACACGGTGTAAACAGTTCAGAACCATTCTGTGCAAAGCTCTTTTCTGTCTAGTTTATCCACGCCTTAGCAGCATTTCCCTGGCTTTCCCCTGGCAAAATATGAAATAGGATACCCTAGAGGGTTATAGATTGGTAATCCTAATACTTGGTGTTCCCAAAATCCATTTGTAAGAAGTGAGAAGAAAGTGTATCCATCTAAGGGTTAGAAGAGCAGAATTCTGGGGCCAATTCCTCTACTCTTCAGCTGTGTGACCTTGTCTCAACAAGGCACATAACTTCTTTGAATCCCAATTTTCCTCTTCTTTTAAATGGACAAACTGACATTTACTCAACATTCTTCCGAGTTGTGAAAATTGAAGATACTAGATGAGGTGGTGTTTGGAAACAGCCGTCTACAAAACTAAGGAAGAGTTGAGACAATCTAGAAAACAGGGTGGATCGTTTTATTAAATCACCTGAATGTGTGGTCTCCACTGCCCACAGTGGACCCTCACCCCCAGACTCATGCCTACAGTGCGCATGTTTCAGTCTAAGTTATCCCATCTCCACCCTTTCAGAGGTTGATGTTCTGGTGTTATCAGGAGTTATCGTAGTTCCCAAGATACATCAAATGGAGCCTAATTCCAAAATGACACAAGAGATTATCAGTCGTTACTAGTAATTGAAAGTCCATGGTTTTTACAGTTGTATCACATCCTTCCTGCAGTGAATGTTTTGTTATAACCAAGGTCTAATGGGTTTTGAAGGTGAGACTGATGAATTCGTATGTCTCTCGATCTACCTTTTTGATGGAATTCTCTCAAATCTGTACATTGGAGCACAGCATTGGTTTGAATGTGAATACTTATTCTTGTAGCATTCTTTTTAATTAAAGGTGGCTTTTTGGGCTGTAGTTTTGTTTTGTTTTCCCGGAGTCTCTCAACAAAACCTTTTACAGTTTTTCCTTTTCTTTGTTCAGTAAACAAGTCTTTACCTGACAGAAGGAAATAGCTGGAGATAGACCTTCACAAAACCCCCAGTGATGTTCCCTTGACGTATGCTGTCCCAGTTTTGTAAATTAGAAATCTGGTCATCTCAGCTCAGTCTCTGAGCAGTGCCAGCTGTCTTCTCTTTCTATCACTGCGAAGATGCTTTGAAGCTGCTCCTCTATTGTGTTGGCAACATTAGCACAGGAAGATTTGAAGACTATAATAGCTGGAAAAGGTTACACAGCTTCAGATAATTGACTATGGCAATATAAAATATTGCCTGCTCTGTTTTGTAACAAAGTAGGTATTGCTTTCTTTTGGATTTGAAGGGAAGCAAAGTAAAGCAGAATTGCCTTTTCTATTAAGTTTCCAGGTTAAAAGCTGCAAATCTGTGTTGTAAAGTGTGTCTTTCCTGGCTGCATACAGTAAATTACCATCCCATCCTGCTGTATGGACAATATGTTTCCAGCTTAATGAATCAGATGCTTTGTATTTTCTCCAGCTACTTAGTGTAGGGCAAAATGGGCTCATAAAAGAGGAACAGCCTTGAGGGACATCAGTCATTTTAGTTGATTTGCCTTCAAATAATTGTCAGGTGAAATAATGATGTAGATTTTTTTTAGACGTCGAGAAATAAAAGGCAAATATTTCCCTTTTTTTTCTTACTATGAATAAAAATTCAAAATGAATCATAAGTAGCCAGAAATGGCTTCGCACTGTGGTAGTAATTGTTAGTCCCAGGCCGAACCGACCCAGAGAGCTCTGGTCTGAGGAAGTCGATTTTTAATGAAAAAAACAAAAAGTTCTTTGTTTCCGCTACTATTGCATCATTTGAAGTCAAAGGGCAGGTTCGACCTAATCCTACATTTAGTTTGTGTGGTTTCAGGTTTATTTACTTGGTGAGTCTGATAGGCATTTAGGAAAACGTGGGCGATAATACCAGATTAATTCTTTCCATATTCATGACGCTCCCTTTAAAAATGAATGTGACAAGACACCCTTAAACAACAGAGCCATATGGGAACTCCTCCGAGAAGCTCTTAAGAATTCAAACACTATTCAAGCAATTTTCACATGACAAAACCACTATGGAGCACTTAGGAAACAGGTATCGAGGCAAGATAAAAATCCCCCTATATTTATATGTTAAACCAAGAATCACAAAATCAGATTCATTCTAAGGCAGGAGATAAATACCATTCTAATGGCTACAGAAGGAAAGAACAATGAAGAAACTATTTTCCAGGTATTCTAGAGGTAATAGAAATAAACCTCTAAAGAGAAGCGTAAAATATTTATTGAGGAGGACACTGCACACTCTAGAATTACACGGGGCTGGTGACAGTGATTTAAATGTTCTGAGGCTGCATAGAGAGATGCTGAGGTTTTAATGTACAAGATATTGATTCCATGATGAGTCGCAACAGTTTGTTTCCTGCAACACGGGGAGAAGTGAAAATAATGCACACACGTTTGTAGGCTACATTGTCCACAAAATGGCGCAGGTGATGAGCTAAATGAATGATGAGTTTCCTTCTCCCATTCATAAACGTGAGAGTTGCATAATGAATCTGTTTGAAACCAGGAAGTCTAGCTATAGCATACAATTATTAAAGATGTCAGTGAAATACTCAGATTTTCATTTCAACCTGAAGATTGGCCAAACCAAAGATTTATTTGGTTTTCATTTAAAATCTCAATGTGCAACGCTACCCATTAGGATTGCTTTTTTCCCCTAGTGTCAGCATTCAAGTGTGTAATATAGAGGACCCTTAAGCAAATCAGAGAAAAGTAGGGAAAAATTGCACATTTTGAAATGATTTGATGGTATTTATGATTTCAAAGCTCCTGTGTAGGTGGCTGCTACATAGATTATATTAAATTCAGTTACTCCTCTGATTGTTATCAATACCTTTTATTTTCTTTATTGTTTAACATCAAGCTTTAACGTTGACTATAGTTAACCCTAAATAAGAAACACATGGTTAAGAAGGGCAACCAGCACAGAATCAGTGGCAGGATGAGTAGATGTAAATGAGGACCTGGGTGTGAGGGAAGGAGAGCGAAGACCAGTTAAAAGTGTCTGAATCAACTTTCCTACCTATGTCTGTCCAGCCTGCTCTGTCCTGCGTGCTCGAGGGTCCATCACATTCTCCACTGACCACCCTGTCCTGAGCTTTTCACATCCTCACAAGAGCAAACCCCCCAAAGGTACACCTACCCCAGTCCTGTTTCTGTGAGTTCTCTTCAGCGTTCATGGAAACGTAATGGAGTCAGGTGCCAAAGGGAGCTTCAAAGCTAAGTCAAAAAATAAGACCCCAACAGAAAGTTCTTCGTAATACTATTGTCTCTTGTAAAACTTCTCCTTAATGGATGTTGAAAAGGTGAAGCACAGTTCAGAAGTGAGGGAGTTCATGGTTAATGGATTTTGGATGACATTGCATCTCGGGGCATTGGTCTCCTTGCATTTCCTTATATAAGAATATCTTGACATATTTTACAGGTTATAGAGTATACTTGTATACAGATATGTTTTAGCCAAATCATTTGTGAGTTATAACGTATGAAGCACCTAGTCTACTGCATACTTGCAAGTATATCGCATAGCAAATGATGGGACAATGTCATGCTAATTTTTAAGAATGAAAACAACGTGACTTTTTCTTTTTTTTTTTTGCAATTTACCTACTAGGAATGGTAGAGTGCTTTAGGAAAGATGATTTATTTAATAATGAACCTAGTCTAAAATTTAAAAGATTGAAGTCATCAAATACATTTAAGCTGTTTCAAATTGAAATGTAATATTTATCACAGGGAAAAATATTAGAGAAAGGATAATGTGTATTAAAAACATTTCTTTTTTTTTGGCTATGCCGCACAGCTTGTGGGATCTTGGTTCCCCAACCAGCTATTGAACCCATGCCCTTGGCAGTGAAAGTGCTGAGTCCTAACCAGTGGAACACCAGGGAATTCCCTAAAAACATTTTTGGTAATAAAACTTCCAAACCTCTCTAAAATTAGAGATGATCTTATGGTGAACCACTAAATCCCATCATTCAGCTTCAGTGATGGTCAACATATGATCAGTCCTGTTTCATCTAAATTCTCAAATACTTTCTTCCATCAGGGGATTGTTTTGAGGCAGATACCAGACATGATAGCAGTTCTTTCATAAATACTTCACTATGCATCTCTAAAAGGAAAGTTCTTCTTCTAAAGTGTGAAACTACTGTTATCACAACTAAAAATTAGCAATGATTCCCTAATGTTATGAAACAGTTGGTCAGCTTCATATTTTCCCCCATTGCTTTACATGTCTCTTTTTAAGTTTGTTTGTTTGAATCAGGAGCAAACAAGTTCACACCTAGGGAAGTCCATGTTCTTTTATAACAATTAATTCTTAGAAAAAAATATGCCTTTTGGAGCCTAGAAACTCACTTCTACAGATGCATCTGATGGTTCCACGTTATCTTGATAGATTTGGTTATCTTTCTTGAAAATGTAATCCTCCTTTTAGGTGTTTTCCTCTGAAGAATCCTTCAGACTAAGGAACCTTTTGAGGCACTGTCTTTCTTTTGTGAATCCTACAAAAGAAATGAAACTCTCTAAAGTAAGTGGTGACCCAGGAGTCCGATGACATTTAATTTGGGCACTTAACGTTTACGTGGTGGCCACAGCTACCGTGAATCTAAAGTGTGTTCTTTTATCTGTTTTATCTTGTCAAAAACTTCATGACTTCGACCTTTTCTTGCACAATCTATACATATACAGTAAAAAATTTAAAAGTATTTTTGGCAATCAAGATTTTCTTCTGATCCCTGTGTGAAAAAAGAAACACTTATGATCTTGAAAAAAGCATATGTTAACTTCCTTTGAATTCTTTAGATCAGCTAAAAGATGAATTTGCCATTTTAAGAATATAATATTGCAGAGATCTGTCTTCAAAGTGAACCCAGGCAGGAATACTTTTTTATTTAGGGGATTTATATTTTTTAAAGGAAACAGCAACTAAATTTGAAAACCAGTATGTACCCAATGCGTCAGGCTTTTCAAAGAACCATGTCTCAAAAAATAGAGCTCTTGATTCCTTAAAATGATCTCTGAAGTCCCATCTTGAAATACATAAGTCAACAAATTGAATTTTAATGGAAAATCAAGGGTGTTTTTCAAAGGACGGTTGAATGCCGATATGAAAAATGCAAAGACAGAGAATCATCAGCTTGTTATAATGGCATTGACTTGACACTAACATTTTATATTTAAGTAAGAAAGGGTGTGACATCAAGGACAAATGAGGAAAGCAGCTTGGAACTGGCACAGCCCACCTTTGCCCTCCTCCGTGGACTTTCTCATCAGCCCACTGAACCACCTGCCTGAGCACCAACAGCCAAAACCATAGTCACACGTTCTGCATCCGTGTCATTTCAGTAGAGCTGTAGGTGCCTCTTTATCATTATATGTTTATCTTTTGATTATAAAATAATGAAATAGAAGATGAGGCCACCATGTTGTTCTAGAACTCCTCCCATCACTTAATAATATAATACTCAAAATGTAGAAGGACATGGACTTCATGTACAGTAAATCTTTTGCAAACTAATGCTGTAAGATTGTTATATTATTATTCCCATGTCCTCGTGGAGGACCTGAGACGGTGGGTCTGGACGAGCTGCTGGTGTTGCAGTCAGTGGCAGGCGTCTTCCTCAGGTCTGGGTATTAGCTACGAGTCACGTGTGTGTTCCCCTCACTGTGCCGAGAATTCTACTAATCCATAAGAAAAAGGGCAAATTTAAAATGCAGAAGTGCAATTTCAGACTACTCAGGGCTTCCCTTTGAGTGAGAAAAACTGAAGAAATCAGTCAACATGCAGGAGAAAATTGAGAGTAATTGCTAAAGTGCCAGACAGTTAAAATGGCAAATCTCTTTTAGAGTGTGATAAGGGACTTACACTTATCGTTATTCCTCTACATTTCAGTCTCCCGTATGTTCTCTCAGTGGGGAAAAAGGGTAGTTACTGTGGCTGTTTGCTGTTTCCTACATCGAGTAATTACAAAGAATATATAGTCATTGAGAAAGATATTTTCCAGCTAAGGCTATGCCAAGGTGTCATAATGAAAAAAGGACATTATTAAATCTTAAATTGAAATGAATGTAGATAATTGTGTAATATGTCACGTATGCCTTAATTTTGATTGTGTATATATTTCATTCATGACCCATTGGAGATATTTAGGTCCTCTGTGTATAGAGAGGACGAAAAAGAGAAACACTACCTGTCTTTTTAAAATATATATTTATTTATTTTTAAATTTATTTTTTTACAATATGTCCTTGTTGGTTATCTATTTTAAATATAGCAGTGTGTACCTGTCGATCCCAGACTCCCAATCTATCCCTGTCCCCCACCCTTCCCCCCCTGGTAACCATAAGTTCATTGTCTAAGTCTTCAGTCTGTTTCTGTTTTGTAAATAAATTCATTTGAATCACTTTTTTAAAACCCACAATCTACTCCTTTAGTTGCTGGCTTGGTTTCATCTACACCATGGCCTGGAATCTTTACTTTCCGGTTCCCCGGATAGTTTTGCTGGGGACTGTGTGTGTCTTATATAAAGACTTTAAAAGTTCCCTGAATTTGGAGTGGGATGGAGTAATGATTTCATTTAATACATTGAAATGGTTCCCATCTGGAATTGTTATAATTGTTATTGAAATAAATTATCTTTATATTCTTGCTTCAATAACACATGGTGTTGCTCGATACAAACTAAAAAAAGTTGAGATTGTGTGTGAAAGCTTCATCGTCGTGGAAGTATCAACCCTCTCAGTAGGGTTTTATGTGGAAATTTCACTCGTTTTCTAGTCCTGTTTGTTTCCATGAATGATTCTGTTTGGAGCCCTCTGTACTCTGTAGGGTCAGCTTATGAGTTTGCCTCCCTGCCTGGGGTATTCTTGTGGGTTACGTTGGTCTGATAAGCAGGAATGTTCCAGAAGAGCCACCAGAGGTGGGTCGCCCCAGTCTGTGCCCAGAGTGAGGGAGGGGAGATCAAGGCTGTGCATTTCATTCTGCTCCTGGGACACTTCTGTAAGGATTTCATGCTAAAGGAGGGGGTTGAACTCAATGAATTCTCTGATTACACATTCAACTTACACATTTTCGAGGTGAGCCCTTCTTCCATTTTTAGCCATAATTTCCTTATTTCATTTCAGTAAACGGTTACTTCAGTTAGTCTGCAACTTAAAAAAAGAACACATTTGAAATGCTTTTTAATTTGTACCGCTGTGTACTGACCTTTCTTGGTGTGTATTTACCATATTGAAACTGCTGTTATTTAGGTACCTTTCTACTATTAATTTTTTTCTACATCTTATTGCTTTTCTTTATTGTATTTTATTTATTTGTTTTAGAAAAAAGGAGTGGATTTTTATTTATTAATTTATTTATCTTGCAGGAAGAGCATTTGTTTATTTATCTATTTATTTTTTCTTATTAGTCTTTCATTTTATACACATCAGTGTATACATGTCAACCCCAATCTCCCAATTCATCACACCACCACCACCACCCCCTGCCGCTTTCCCCCCTTGGTGTCCATACGTTTTTTTCTCTACTTCTGTGTCTCAATTTCTGCTCTGCAAACCAGTTCATCTGTACCATTTTCTAGGTTCCACATATATGCGTTAATATATGATATTTGTTTTTCTCTTTCTGACTTACTTCACTCTGTATGACAGTCTCTAGATGCATCCATGTCTCTACACATGAGCAATTTCATTCCTTCTTATGGCTGAGTAATATTCCATTGCATATATGTACCACATCTTTATCCATTTGTCTGCTGATGGACACTTAGGTTGCTTCCATGACCTGGCTATTGTAAATAGTGTTGCAATGAACATTGAGGTGCATGTGTCTTTTTGAATTATGGTTTTCTCTAGGTATATGCCCAGTAGTGGGATTGCTGGGCCATATGGTAATTCTATTTTTAGGTTTTTAAGGAACCTCCTTACTGTTCTCCATAGTGGCTGTATCAATTTACATTCCCACCAACAGTGCAAGAGGGTTCCATTTTCTCCACACCCTCTCTAGCATTTGATGCTTGTACATTTTCTGATGATGCCCATTCTAACTGGTGTGAGGTGATACTTCATTGTAGTTTTGATTTGCATTTCTCTAATAATTAGTGATGTTGAGAAGCTTTCCATGTGCTTCTTGGCCATCTGTATGTCTTCTTTGGAGAAATGTCTATTTAGGTCTTCTGCCCATTTTTGGATTGGGTTGTCTGTTTTTTTAATATTGAGCTGCATGAACTGTTTATATATTTTGGAGATTAATCCTTTATCCGATGATTCACCTGCAAATATTTTCTCCCATTCTGAGGGTTGTCTTTTGGTCTTGTTTATGGTTTCCTTTGCTGTGCAAAAGTTTTTAAGTTTCATTAGGTCCCGTTTGTTTATTTTTGTTTTTATTTCCATTACTCTACGAGGTGGATCAAAAAAGATCTTGCTGTCATTTATGTCAAAGAGTGTTCTTCCTATGTTTTCCTCGAAGAGTTTTATAGTGTCTGGTCTTACATTTAGGTCTCGAATCCATTTTGAGTTTATTTTTGTGTATGGTGTTAGGGAATATTCTAACTTCATTCTTTTCCATGTAGCTGTCCAGTTTTCCGAACACCACTTATTGAAGAGACTGTCTATTCTCCATTGTATCTCCTTGCCTCCTTTGTCATCGATTAGTTGACCATAGGTGCGTGGGTTTATCTCTGGGCTTTCTATCCTGTTCCATCGATCTATATTGCTGTTTTTGTGCCAGTACCATATTGTCTTGATTACTATAGCTTTGTAGTATAGTCTGAAGTCAGGGAATCTGATTACTCTAGCTCTGTTTTTTTCTCTCAAGACTGCTTTGGCAGTCTATGTTGAATAATAGTGGTGAGAGTGGACATCCTTGTCTTGGTCCTGATCTTAGAGGAAATGCTTTCAGTTTTTCACTATTGAGAATGATGTTTGCTGTGGCTTTGTCATATATGGCCTTTATTATGTTGAAGTAGGTTCCCTCTATGCCCACTTTCTGGAGAGTTTTTATCATAAATGGGTGTTGAATTTTGTCAAAAGCTTGTTCTGCATCTATTGAGATGATCATATGGTTGTTCTTCAGTTTGTTAATATGGTGTATCACATTGATTGATTTGCATATATTGAAGAATCCTTGCATCTCTGGGATAAATCCCACTTGATCATGGTGTATGATCCTTTTAATGTGTTGTTGGATTCTGTTAGCTAGTATTTTGTTGAGGAATTTTGCATCTATATTCATCAGTGATATTGGTCTGTAATTTTCTTTTTTTGTAGTATCTTTGTCTGGTTTGGGTATCAGGGTGATGGTGGCCTCATAGAATGAGTTTGGGAGTGTTCTTTCATCTGCAGTTTTTTGGAAGAGTTTGAGAAGGATGGGTGTTAGCTCTTCTCTAAATGTTTGATAGAATTCACCTGTGAAGCCATCTGGTCCTGGACTTTTGTTTGCTGGAAGATTTTAAATCACAGTTTCAATTTCATTACTTGTGATTTGTCTGTTCATATTTTCTATTTCTTCTTGGTTCAGTCATGGAAGGTTAGACCTTTCTAAGAATTTGTCCATTTCTTCTAGGTTATTCATTTTATTGGCATAGAGCTGCTTGTAGTAGTCTCTTAGGATGCCTTGTATTCCTGGCCTGTCTGTTGTAACTTCTCCATTTTCATTTCTAATTTTATTGATTTGAGTCCTCTCCCTCTTTTTCTTGATGAGTCTGGCTAAAGGTTTATATTTTATCTTCTCAAAGAACCAGCTTTTAGTTTTATTGATCTTTGCTGTTGTTTTCTTTGTTTCTATTTCATTTATTTCTGCGCTTATCTTTATGATTTCTTTCCTTCTGCTAACTTTAGGTTTTTCTTGTTCTTCTTTCTCTAGTTCCTTTAGGTGTAAGGTTAGATTGTTTATTTGAGATTTTTCTTGTTTCTTGAAATAGGCTTGTATAGCTATAAACTTCCCTCTTAGAACTGCTTTTCCGGCATCCCATGCATTTTGGATCGTTGTGTTTTCATTGTCATTTGTCTCTAGGTATTTTTTGATTTCCTTTTTGATTTCTTCAGTGATCTCTTGGTTATTTAGTAACGTATTGTTTAGCCTCCACGTGTTTGTGTTTTTTCCCTTTTTTTTTTTCCTGTAATTGATTTCTAATCTCATAGCATTGTGGTCTGAAATGATGCTTGAGGGACTTCCCTGGTAGCGCAGTGGTTGAGAGTCCACCTGCCGATGCAGGTGACACGGGTTTTTGCCCCGGTCCGGGAAGATCTCACATGCCACAGAGCAGCTTGGCCGCTGAGCCACGGCCGCTGAGCCTGCGTGTCCAGAGCGTGTGCTCTGCAACAGGAGAGGCCACAACAGTGAGAGGCCCACATACACCAAAAAAAAAAAGAAAAACAAGAAATGATGCTTGATATTATTTCAATTTTCTTAAATTTACTGAGGCTTGATTTGTGACTCAAGATGTGGTCTATCCTGGAGAATGTTCCGTGCGCACTTGAGAAGAAAGGGTAATCTGCTGTTTTTGGATGGACTGTCCTACAAATATCAGTTAAATCTATCTGGTCTGTTGTGTCATTTAAAGCTTGTGTTTCCTTATTAATTTTCTGTTTGGATAATCTGTCCATTTTTGTAAGTGAGGTGTTAAAGTCCCTACTATTATTGTGTTACTGTTGATTTCCTCTTTTAGAGCTGTTAGCAGTTGCCTTATGTATTGTGTTGCTCCTATGTTGGGTGCATATATATTTATATTTGTTATATCTTCTTCTTGGATTGATCCCTTGATCATTATGTAGTGTGCTTCCTTGTCTCTTGTAACATTCTTTATTTTAAAGTCTATTTTATCTGATATGAGTATTGCTTCTCCAGCTTTCTTTTTATTTCCATTTGCATGGAGTATCTTTTTCCATCCCCTCACTTTCAGTCTGTATGTGTCCCTAAGTCTGACGTAGTTTTATTGTAGACAGCATATATGTGGGTCTTGTTTTTGTATCCATTCAGCAAGCCTGTGTCTTTTGGTTGGAACATTTAATCCACTCATATTTAAGGTAATTATCGATATGTATGTTCCTATGACCATTTTCTTAATTGTTTTAGGTTTGTTTTTGTAGGTCCTTTTCTTCTCTTGTGTTTCCCACTTAGAGAAGTTCCTTTAGCATTTGTTGTAGAGCTGGTTTGGTGGTGCCGAATTCTCTTAGCTTTTGCTTGTCTGTAAAGCTTTTGATTTCTCCATCGAATCTGAATGAGATCCTTGCCGGGTAGAGTAATCTTGGTTGTAGGTTCTTCCCTTTCATCACTTTAAATATGTCCTGCCACTCCCTTCTGGCTTGTAGAGTTTCTGCTGAGAAATCAGCTGTTAACCTTATGGGAGTTCCCTTGTATGTTATTTGTTGTTTTCCCCTTGTTGCTTTCAATAATTTTTCTTTGTCTTTAATTTTTGCCAATTTGATTATTGTGTGTCTTGGCATGTTTCTTCTTGGGTTTATCCTGTATGGGACTCTCTGCACTTCCTGGACTTGGGTGGCTATTTCCTTTCCCATGTTAGGGAAGTTTTCGACTATAATCTCTTCAAATATTTTCTCGTGTCCTTTCTCTCTCTCTCTTCTCCTTCTGGAACCCCTATAATGCAAATGTTGTTGCATTTAATGTTGTCCCAGAGGTCTCTTAAGCTGTCCTCATTTCTTTTCATTTTTTTCTTTATTCTGTTCCACAGCAGTGAATTCCACCATTCTGTCTTCCAGGTCACTTATCCATTCTTCTGCCTCAGTTATTCTGCTATTGATTCCTTCTACTATAGTTTTCATTTCACTTATTGTATTGTTCATTATCTGTTTGTTCTTTAATTCTTCTAGATCATTGTTAAACATTTCTTGCATCTTCTTGATCTTTGCCTCTATTCTTTTTCGAGGTCCTGGATCATCTTCACTATCATTATTCTGAATTCTTTTTCTGGAAGATTGCCTATCTCCATTTCATTTAGTTGTTTTTCTGTGGTTTTATCTTGTTCCTTCGTCTGGTACATAGCCCTCTGCCTTTTCATCTTGTCTATCTTTCTGTGAATGTGGTTTTTGTTCCATAGGCTACAGGATTGTAGTTCTTCTTTTTTCTGCTGTCTGCCCTCTCCATCTTTTGCTTTTCATTATTCACTTATTTCGTGTGGTCCTTTAACATTTATCATATCTTATTTTTAATTTCTTTGATAAATGTTTAGCCATTTTTTATTTCAAAAGTTTTCTACTTTCTTTAATTTAAATATATTTGTCTTGTTTTCATACTCTTAATTTCTCCCTTTACTTTTTTTTTTTTTTTTTTTTTTTTTTTTTGCGGTACGCGGGCCTCTCACTGCTGTGGCCTCTCCCGTTGCGGAGCACAGGCTCCGGACGCGCAGGCTCAGCAGCCATGGCTCACGGGCCTAGCCACTCTGCGGCATGTGGAGTCTTCCCGGACCGGGGCATGAACCCGCGTCCCCTGCATCGGCAGGCGGACTCCCAACAACTGTGCCACCAGGGAAGCCCCATCCCTTTACATTTTTAAAGTTTTTTTATTTTCTTATTTTAAAGGTATGTGAATCATCCATAGTTCTTTGATTGTCTTCATATTTTAAACCTAGTTTTTAGAATTTTTTTTCATGTTCTTAACTTTTTAGTTTAATCTAATAGTTCTGTTTCATTTTACTTATTTTAAACATTGTATTTCTTTCTGTTTTCTTAAATAAAAGTTACACTTTTTAGTTAATGACAGTAAAGAAGCAGGGCTGCAGGGAGGCTTGTGAGGGTCCATATTGCAGGGGGAGTTGGCCTGCGCTTTCCCCCCTTATCTGTCCCCAAAGCCGTTCCTCCTATTTCTTTGTATAGATTTTCTCTCTTTTCTAATATCAACGTTCCAGATATTTCTTTGGGTTGCTCAGACTCAGAGGACAGTTACCCTACTTAGGATATTTGTGATTTTATGAATAGAAGGTGCATGTGAACTTGTAGTACAGTATTGTTTTTGAATTTGAGTATGATTCCATTTGTGGCACAGAAATATGTTGAAAATCTATGTTTTACGACAAAACTAAACAGAGTTTGGGCAAACTCTGTCAACAGTATTTGCAATAGTGGGAGGTGAAAATAAGCAAGACCTGTACTTGAGGATAGGGTAGATCCTTCTTGCAAGGACTCAGTTGAACTTAGGAAACTGTCAAGAGATACTAGATTTCTTTTTTTTTTTTTTTTTTTTTTGCGGTACGCGGGCCTCTCACTGCTGTGGCCTCTCCCGTTGCGGAGCACAGGCTCCGGACGCGCAGGCCCAGCAGCCATGGCCCACGGGCCCAGCCGGTCCGCGGCATGTGGGATCCTCCTGGATTGGGGCACGAACCCACGTCCCCTGTATCGGCAGGCGGACTCCCAACCACTCTGCCACCAGGGAAGCCCCTAGATTTCTTGATAAATATGCCTGAGAGTCAAGGAATGTAACCCTGTCTTTCCCTGAGCAATAGTGTTCAGGATTCTGTAATTCCCCGTTAGAGGTGATTTTATAGACCATAATAGCAGTGGATAACAAGAAGTGATACCCACCAGCGTTCTTGGCCTTCCCCAATCAATAGAAATTGACTAGAGGCCAGACAAGAAATTCAGGCCAGGCTTTATTGGGGCCCATGCTGCAGCAGCATGGAGTGAGAACAAGTAACAGCTTCTCCTGCTAGCTCGCTCCCTGAGGGGGAGGGGGAGCTTGCTCCTTACATGGGGTGAGGGGAGGGGTGTGTCTAGGGGTCCGGCTGGAGGGGTGGCTTAGGTGTTTTGCTCACCCCTCTGGAGGTGTTGAGTGCAGAGGGCATGGTCAGTACCCTGCTTTTGCTCCCAACACCATATTTTTGCTCCAGGCTCTTCGAAAGTGGCAGTTGGGGTTTTTTTTTTTGTCTCTTTGTATCTTTTGTCCATAATTTTGCCCCAACTGTGCATGCATGCAGTTATTTTTAGTCCCATACAGGTTCGTTGCATTTTGTTGCTCAAGGAGAGGTTCGTTGCTCAAGCATTGCAGCACTGCAGCAAAGGGTCCCAGGTCCCAAC
Organism: Orcinus orca; assembly: GCF_937001465.1. Lineage (NCBI taxonomy): Eukaryota > Metazoa > Chordata > Mammalia > Artiodactyla > Delphinidae > Orcinus > Orcinus orca. The sequence continues at coordinate 6,990,301 of NC_064573.1, read as the reverse complement.
CTCCCTCAGAAGGGGCTGTACAATCAGAACAGATGTGGCGCCAGAGTGTGTGTGCAAGGCTTCCAGGAATACTTCTACAGTAGGTGGTCCCTCCTATGCCTACCTTGGCTTCATCCACCTTCTTTTTCAACCTAGCTTAAAAAGTTTCATTCTGTGGTACTGGTTTTCCTCAGGTACCTCCTGGAGTTACGTAGGGCCAACCAGACCTGGCCAGGGCTGGAGTAATTATTGATAGAGATTTTTAGGCATGCCTCTATGGGAGGGGCCCACCTGTAGACTAATCCAGGACTATTCCATTGATTTAAAAAATACAAAAAACCCTAAGGAGAAAAGATATCCCTTTCATTAATAGACTTCTGGCCTTGGTCTTTCTGAAAAATCCAAGAGAGGCGCCAAAGGGTTTTTGTGTTCCACTAGTCTGACTAGAATAAACCCGGGAAGCCATTGGGGAAGATAAAAAGTCTCCAGGCAGCTCAGACCGCAGAGCACTTAGGGCATTTAGCCCTTTTCTTGGACCTGACGGTTCCTTTGAGTTCCCCTCTCAAGTCAGCTTGACTTTGAGGGCTCAGTGGAGGGGAAACAAGGACGTTGGTGAAGCTCCCACACTGATCTTCATCCTCACTGACTGGAGTCCCCACAAAGTGTCAGTCAGTAACACTGCCCCTGTCTTTCTGGGCACTGCGTCCTAGGGGCCCCCATAATTTCCTCATTTCACCTGCCTTATGGTGCCCATGAGACTTCTCATTGGCTTGAATCGCCCTGATTTCTGCTCCAGTAGGATGTCTTAGTTTAGGAATCACCTAGGACTCCTGCTTTAACTCGTCCAACACACAGTCTCTTATTGGACAGGAGGTGAACCTGGCTTGTCGGATGTAAACTGAATGACTGACAGCATTCTGAGCAGCAAGGCCGAGCAGGCTATTCTTTAGCATCTGATAGACTTTCCAGAGTGAGCCTCAAGTTTGAGACTCTTTCCTAAAATATAGCTAGTTCTCGTCCCCAAAGGAAAGGAAACCCGGAGAACTAGATAAAGCAAACCCAAACATTTTATTTAGCAAAAAGTCAAGGGTTTAGCCTCCCTGCCCCCATGGTTAGGGAAATGAGCAGGAATAACAGTTGTTGGTTATTCTACTCTCTGTCAAATACCCAGATCCTGGCTCTTTCAATAAATATCTGTTTCTTCTCCTCTTGGTAGAGTTCCCTGAAGGCTGGTCGTAATCTGTCTCAATATTTAAATTATTCCTGACTCTGTGGATATCTGGGCAGCTGTGGATAATCTTTTAAGCACTATTTATTCATTATAGAGCAATTTAATAACATCAGAGCATTTGAATTGGCTGTGAGATTAACAATGCTTCACTTGCCATCTTTGAGTAAGTAGAACACTGCTTCCCCAAGGGCAGTTCTAGAATGCAAATACCGGTGGTACATTTCTCTTCCTGGGGAAGACTTCTTATTTTGGTTATTTCTAGGCTGTCACATAGATCCGGGGGCGGGGGGGAAGAAAAGCCTTTAGTTGGTCATCAGGTATTTTCTGCTGTTTTATAGTTAAACCATAAAAAGAAATGAGGATATTTCATATTTAAAAAAGACTTCCAGGGCTTCCCTGGTGGCGCAGTGGTTAAGAATCCGCCTGCCAGTGCAGGTGAAACGGGTTCGAGCCCTGGTCCGGGAAGATCCTACATGCCGCGGAGCAACTAAGCCCATGAGCCACAATTACTGAGCTTGCGCTCTAGAGCCTGCGAGCCACAACTACTGAAGCCTGCGAGCCACAACTACTGAAGCCTGCGTGCCTAGAGCCCGTGCTCTGCAACAAGAGAAGCCACCGCAGATGAGAAGCCCACACACCACAACGAAGAGTAGACCCTGCTCGTGGCAACTAGAGAAAGCCTGAGCAGCAATGAAGACCCAACACAGCCAAAAATAAATAAATAAATAAATAAAAATTGAAAAAAATAAAAAGAGTAGAGGTTGAAGCACTAGAAATCCTTAAGGATTTGTTTGTTCTCTGGAATCTTATTGATTATAAACTTATGAAAACCTTGAAAATGACCAGTTCTCTAACACACCAAAGTATAGGAAATATATATTTATACTAGATGAATAAAATGAATGATAAAATTATTTTTAAAATATTTCACTGATTTGACTTTTCAATTTAATTTTAAGGATGTCATTAAAGAAACATAAAGTGTAATTTTCAGATTTGTTGAAAAGCTTTAAGCAACTAGATGAATGGTAGGAAAATGATCAATTAATTAAACTAGAACTTACAAAATTGTTTTGATAACTATCAGAGAAGTCCCCATCTGAGGTTCTATTTTCCTGATAATCATTGTCAAGCAAACTGAAAATTGCATTACAAAAATTGCTTCTTGTTTTTATAATTGCCTTAAAACGAGTAAAATTATATACTCTATTTTTTGACAATTTCAGAACTGTAGTGTGATTGCTACTGTGCTTTCAGGTACCTCTCTAATCCTCTATTTTGCTAAATTAAAGATTTTAAAAGGAAAATGAGTCGAAAGACTCTACCGTAAGGTCAAAGCACTAATAGGGTTTCAAATAGGAGAGCTGGTTATTCTCCAGATTTATACACATGTATGTCAGGAGGCACTATGCCATTGAGTTATGCAATCTGTTTCAGTATTGATTTCTTACATTTTATTTTATGCTTTCGATAAAACCAATTTTCGAGCATATTGCTAAAGCATATTGGTTTCTTCAGAACTGCAGGGAGGACAAGGGTCAGATATCTTCTGTGTGTGTGTGGGTGTGAACATTTGTATGAAATAATTTATATATCAGTGTTCATAAATTTGCGTGAATTTTAGAGGCATCTGAGATGTAGCTTGAAAATGAAGTCACCGGACAGCCCTTCTCTGGATGACAAATTTAGGAGTGAAATGTAACATGGAATAAAAGTCTTACTAAAGGAGTTTAGTAAGTAGTGAAAATGAATAGAGAATTTACTTCTAAGAGTGTAAGAGTTTCTGCAGTGTTCACCAATCTATTATTGTTTCATAGGCTAGAAAATAATATATGGATGAAACCCAAGGAGCTTTCTAATGGCTGGGTTGCTAATTCTTCTTACAAATCCGTTATGTTAATACCACGTCAACCATCAGAGTGATCAGAATGGTCATCTGATCTGATTGCACTCTCTTCTATTTATATAACCTTATTTAGTTTCATTTCTTTGTTGTTCTTAAGGTATTTCATTAATATGTTATTATTCATGCTAAAGGAATAATAAAAGTATACTGAATTTCATAGTGCTTGAGACAATATTGTAGAGAAATATCACATCCAATTTTATCTTCACAACAAAGCTCTTTGGAAAATAGGTCAGGAATTAGCATTTCATTTAAAAATATCATGTAAATGTTTAAATGGTACATGTGTGAGTATGAAAGCTCACGTCATGTTTTTGCTTCCTCAGTGTTATTCCCCAAAGGTGACCACTATTAAAAGTTTCCCTCAGTCATTTCTTAATTTTTCTAAAATCTATATTAATTATGGACCTCGATATTCACATATAGCATATATATTTGCAAAAATATTATTTACATGTATTTTGATACATATAGGTTTTTTTAATTGAAGTATAGTTGATTTACAATGTTGTGTTAGGTTCAGGTCTACAACAAGGTGATTCCATTTTTTATATATATATATATGTATAAATATATACAAATCAAATAAGAACAGTTGATTTTCTTTTATTACATTTTTTAAAATTAGGATGAATGATGGATGCTAACACCTGCACTTGAAGTTTTTCAGAGTTAAATAATATTTCATGATCTATGGAAAAGATCAGAATTCTTAAAAGTACTGTCTACATGAGAATGAGACTTAAATTACAATGTATTTTAGGTTAATCAGAGAGAAAGCTCTAGATATTTACATATTGATTAAGAAAAATTGAGATGAAATATATATACTTGAATCCTTGGGAAAACAAAAAGGAAAAAACCCAATTATATCTATTTCACATATTTAGATTACCTAAATTGGGGGGAAATAGCAAATATGCATAAGAACAGAATCAGGATTCTAAAAATCTCAGCATTCAGGGATAATGCAATGACTCTAACAGAATGAAAATTGATTAGGACAAAAGTAAAGTTCTAAACAACAGCACAAGAAAAGATGAGGGAGAGATGAAATATTAGTAGAGCTGAACGGGATTTAAGTTGATATTACTGGTGTTAGGGTTGTCCCAGTATACTCATATAACCATAGGTTCCCTTTAATGAAAGCAGAGAAGCTAAAACCAGACATGAGAGGTTTGGTTCCATTGCCTTAGGATGTTAACTTAGTTCTTCGGAACCTCAGTTTCCTCAACAGTCAGATAGGTGTACTAATACCTGCTGGCTAAGTTGTTACAAAGTGAGACAGACTTCCTTTCCAGCCAGCCTGCCTGAAGGAGTCGTCTTTGTCTCTCCATTTCTTTCTCTCACTAACACTAACAGGTGTTTTTCTAACACCTTCTGTTTATGGCGCCCTTAGGTTCCACAGCCACAGCACCATCCAATGCAGCAGATCCTTCTCTGCTCCTTGAAACATGGTCTTAATTCGGCTTCAAGCACGGGTTTCCCTCCTGACTTGACCTTTCTTTCTCAGTCTCCTCTGCTGGCTTCTCCTCATTTCTTCTCTTAGGTGATAGAGCACCTGGGGCTCAGTCTCATGGCTTTAAATACCATCAATAAGAGGATGACACCAAATTTAAATCTCCAAGCTGACCCCTCCCCCGAGTGCCCAACTGCACATCCCACTCCTTTTTTGTTTCTTTTGTGTTTTTTTAAATTAAATGTTTATTTTATATTGGAGTATAGCTGATTTACAATGTTGTGTTAGTTTCAGGTGCACAGTGAAGTGATTCAGTTACACATATACATATGTCTATTCTTTTTCAGGTTCTTTTCCCATAGAGGTTATTACAGAGTATTGAGCAATGTTCCCTGTGCTGTACAGTAGGTTCTTGTTGATTATCTATTTTATCTATTTATCTATTATCCCTTTTTGATACAGCCACTTGGAAAAGCACCTGAAACTTGATTTCTCCAAAATGGAGCTCCTGGTACAAACCCAGTAAGCCTGCTCGCCCCTCAGTCTTCCTCAGCTCAGTAAACGGCAGCACCATCTTTCCAGCTGTTTGGGATAAAGCTTTTGGGTTCATGCTTCACTCTTTCTTTCAGGGACCACGTTCTATTCACCAGCAAGTTCTGTTGGTTCTGCCTTAAGCATATCTTGGGAATCAAACTATGCCTCACGTTCTCCTCTGCTAATGCCCTGGTCTGATCTTCTGTCACACCTTGTGTGGATTATTGATGTAGCCTCCTGACTGGTTTTCCCACCTCTGGCCTTGTCCCCTCTTCTGTCTGTTCTCAACACGCACCAGATGATCATGGTAAGACATGTCAGTTCATGTTCCTTACTTGCCCCAAACCCTCTGCTTCCATCTCATTCAGAAAAACCATGAACTCCTTCCATATTTGCCCACCCCTTGCTTGTCTCTCTAACCTTCTCTCCTATTAATTCTCTCTCATACACACTCCACTCCAGGTCCCTGCATTAGGACCTTTTCCTCTGCTGTGCCTTACCGCTAGGACGCCTCCATCTCTGAAGCTGTCTGTAGCATGTCATGTCTCCATCTCTGAAGCATCTCTGAAGCTGGTTGTTAACCAGCAGGGATGCAGTAGAGGGAATTCAAGGATCATAGGGGTAGTTGAACTAGCTGGATGTATAGAGCCTTTTCTGCTTCTGAGGCCATAACTTTATTATAATTAGTGGAGGAAATTCATTGTATACCATGTAACAGTTCTTGAGTTTCCACTAGTTGCAGGAGTGCTCAATTGCAGCCGGTAAAAATGGAAGCATTTCCTTTTGTATACATGTAGTTTTTAAAACCTTTAACAGTGAACAATTTAATAACTTTACTTGGAACCTCATCTCCAGTACATAACATCAGTGCAAGTGGGTTTGCTTAGGGCCGATGCCAGGCTGATAAACACGTGTCTGTCCATGATCATTAGAGCGAGATGGTGTCCATACTGATTGGGCAGCACCTGTGGGAACCGATTGCTCAGTGCTTTGACCTTCACCCATGGAGTTCGTTGGGTAAAGGGAGATGGGGATGTTCCTGAAGTTCCTTTTACCATGCCTCCTCCTTAAGGAGGTTGTTGCAGTTAATTTAGTAGAACCCGAGGACTTCATGAAACACAGTCAGGAAGACACTATTCTAGGTTGTATTTCTAGAGTAAAGATTACTTCCTAGGAAGTAATCTAGCATCTTAGGATGGACTGATCTTCCTTCTTAAATTTGGGAACAAAGCACTTATTCGTTCTCCTGACCACGAAAAAATTTTTAAAATGGCAGGAATCAAATATTTCTTGTAAAGATGTATAATATTCAGCAGAGGGATTTGGGAAGTCAGACTGACCCTCCCTCTGGGGCTTAGGAAATGAGTCAGGGACCCGCTTCATTTTAGGGTAGCTGGCTCTGAGGGACCTGGAGCCGTCTAGCTACTTGGGGGACCAGGAGAATTGTTCAGCTATTATTTTCAGTAGCAGCATTGCACTATTTAAAGACAAGTGTCAGAAAGAAGAGGAAAAAGTCTGTGCTGAAGAATTCAGAATATGATATTCAGAATATGATATCCTTAGGGAAAAATAGCACAGGTTGGTTGCCAGTCATCCAAGTGTTTTGTAATGAATGCATTTTATAAGATTGCACTACAAGTAGACGAGCTGATTGATGGCAAGAATGATCATTGATCAGTGACTTTTCATCCATTTCCTCCAACTGAGCTACAACAGTAAATTTTTTTCAGAAGGGGTTTTTCCAATATCTGTGGTAGAAAGATAACGATCAAGCTGAAATCTTGAGAGAATAATCACTTCTGAATGTAATGGAAAATTCAAGGCCCTAAAACTTTTCTTTGGCCTCTATCAAGCAGTTGTTACCCCAGTCAATATCCTGTCACTGTTAATTAGAAACTATTTGTCCCACAGCTGATTTGTCATTCTGTGAAATCCCCACAGAGGGACGCGGGGCAGGGAGGCAGGGCAGTCAATGCCACGGCTCACAAGAGAACAAAAGTGAGTTTTCAAAGGATCCAAACACACACTAAGTGGTGACCCAGGTTCTGCTCCCTCCCTTATTGCTGTTAGGCCAGAAAGCTAATTAAAATCTCTGCTGGCACAACTGTGTGCTTGGTGTCCTAAAATATGTCATCTCTGAAAGACTGACAGATCGAAGCTGCTGTAATAGGCCTTTTACTTAACTTTGTCTTCATGTATGCATTGATTTTAGACCCTAAAAACTGCCAAAGTTCTGCCCTTATTGAGCCCGAACGTTGCTGAGGAAATTTGACTTTAGCCTGGAAACGTTCCTAATCATCTGGACAAAGCCGGGAAGGTGATGATTTCTGGTCTCATTAACGGCGAAAGAAACATGGAGATCATTGCTGTGATTTAGTTGGTTACCTAATTATTTTCAAATCCTATTTTTCTGGAGCTTCAGCAGAAAACCCTTTAATAATTTTATCTTTTGAAGATAAACTTGATGGTCCCTCAATGAAATTATGAGGACTGGATATTTTATAATTGATCTGTACATGTATGATGGTCGTGGAAATGGGAGAAGTTAATAAAATGGGACACTAAAATACAAAGTGACTTTTAAAAAGTTCCATCACTCTGTCATGTAAATACAAATCACCTGTATGTGGCAGGTAGATTAGAAGGACTGATATTAGTGACTTAATTGCTATTCCTATGTTGTTTCTTACAACGGCCTGATAGGTCTTTGAGGCAAACATTTGAGGATCGTGTTAGATCCTACAGTGAAATCTTTATAGCTCACAGTATCAATTACGGCAAGTAATTATATTTGCAGACCCTGGGTCACACTTGCAAACGCACCTGCTCTATTTAAAGACGCTAAAAACAGGAATTGTTAGTATAGTTCCTGCAGAGTGCTCCACGAGCCATTTGACAGTCTGACACGAGGGAGGCAGCATCTGAGAACATTTGTAAGATGGTTAGTGAGTCTTAACGGTAGGCTGACAAGAAAATGGCCCTGTGGGTTGATCTCCAAAGATACGTATGACTCACGCATGTACGGGGGCCTTTGGAGGAAAGATCACTCTCTGCCTTACTGCCTTATTTGCCAAGAAATAGGGAAATAAGGGAGAGAGAAAAGAAAACTGTACTTGTACTGTTTAAACCGATATGAGGATTGGAAATTGCTCCTCGTAAAAAACTCAGCACGAGCAAGTGCAACACAGCAAAGAAAACTGGACGAATTTCCTTGCACACGTGGTGGAGCAGCGTGTTCATCCTTACTTTCCTCTAGGACCTGTGTCTTTAATTTTAAGACAGGACAACTTCAGGTAATAACAATGAGAACACGAGCATCACTTCGGTGGTTATCACCACGGGCAAGGTCTGGATCGAAGGCTTTGCAATTCAGATCCTCATGACAACCTAGTGTGTATTTGCAGGGGGTGGGTTGGGGGCCAGTAGCTGGTATTCTTTTCTTTTGTGTTATGGTTTATTACAGGATATTGAATACAGCTCCCTGTGCTATACTGGAGGACCTTGTTGTTTATCCATCCTATATCTAATAGTTGGCGTCTGCTAATGCCAAATTCCCACTCCATCCCTCCCACAGTCTGTTCTCTATGTCTGTGAGTCTGTTTCTGTTTTGTAGATAAGTTCCTTTGTGTCACATTTTAGAGTCCACATATAAGTGATACCATATGGTATCTGTTTGTCTGTATGACTTCCCTCACTTAGTATGATAATCTCTGCATCCAGGTTGCTGCAAATGGCATGATTTCACTCTTTTTATGGCTGAGGAATATTCCGTTGTATATATGTACCACATCTCCTTTATCCATTCATCTGTTGATGGACATTTAGATTGCTTCCATGTCTTGGCTATTGTAATAGTGCTGCTGTGAACATAGAGGTGCATGGATCTTTTTGAATTATAGTTTTGTCTGGATATGTGCCCAGGAGTGGGCTTGCTGAGTTGTATGGTAACTCTGTTTTTAGTTTTCTGAGGAACCTCCATACTGTTCTCCATAGTAGCTGCACCAACTTGCATTCCCACCAACAGTGTAGGAGGGTTTCCCTTTTCTCCACACCCTTTCCAGCATTTGTTATTTGTAGACTTTTTAATGATGGCCATTGTGACAGATGTGAGGTTGTACCTCACTGTAGTTTTCATTTTCAGTTTTCTAATAATTAGTAGCTGGTGTTTTAAATTAAGAATCTGACCTGCTGAGTGAGGCACAAGCCACCCACAGGGGGTTGGCAGTAGCTCCCTCAGTGTCCAGGCTCCTGCTTCGGGGAAGGGAAAACCCCAGCTTGTTTTGATTGAAGGGGCAGTTTCAGTACATTTGTACAAGGAAGTACAGTCACAAGATTTATCACTTACAGATCCCAGAATCTGGGGGGTGGGGGTGGGAAACGCAGGGATCCAGGGAAGGGCAGTTCCGTCCTGGGTCAGAGTGAGCAGGAGAGAGAGCATAGGGCACCAAGCACCTGTTACTTAAGGGGTTGGGACAGAGGTCACTAACTTCTCACAAGTTCAACTCTAAGGGGTTATTTTAAAAGGTGCCCTGGGAAGAGCAAAACAGGAACTTGGGGCAGGAATCCTAAGCTCAGGTCCTTCTTTAAATGTCCAGACTCCGGCATGATAGGGTTGTCATGCTGTGAAATGCCAGGGCAGCAACTCCAAATAGCTGTTTTGTCCTCACGGGGGCTGGGGGGGGGGTGCTGTTGTTATTCCCATTTTACAGATGAGGAAAACAGAGGCACAGAGAGGTTAAGAGATTTGTTCTGTTCCTGCTTCTAGTAAGCAGGCTGAGGTTGGACTTGAACTCAGGCAGCCTGGCCCCGGCATCCAGGTCTAACCCTCTATAGCATGCGGCCTCCTGAGGCAAACAGTCTTCCTCTCTCCCGTCTGGTCATGCTCACCACCTCTGCGCTGTGCACGCCTTCCAGGAAGTGTCTCTGCAAGGTTGTCTCCCTCAGATGGGGTCTCATAGTCTCAGTGATTCATCTTCTCCTCCCCCAGGCCTTCACATTTATCCTTTCCTTTCTGGATCTGGTCCTCAGACCTCACAGAAGGAGGAGAGCAGCTAATGTGTCAGGAGATGTTCATGACTGACTCTCTTTCCTCCACACGAGTAGCTGTTTCAACAGGTGCTTTCCAGACAACGCTTTGTTCCAAGGAGAGGCTCTGACCATTCGGAGTCAAGGCCTGGGGGCGGGACACTTGTGTGTATGTGACTTTGCTGATTTCGACCCACCCTGCTCTGAATATCCAGGCTCAGCTGCATAGTCCAATTAATTCTCTCAATCATCCATAACTTATTGCCCTGCGTCTTCTTTATTGTAGGCACACGCTCTTGGTGGCATCCGTTTCTAGCTTACTCCATAATATGGAGATTTTGATGATGGTCCATTTAAAATCCTAGAGAAATCTTGTCAATCTTACTTTACCTGATCAGAAACAGGATTCCAATCTTTATGTCTGAAAAATATTCGTTTGCTTTTCTTTTCACTGTAATAGAGGAACTGAGGGAACATATTTAACCTGTTAGTTTGGTGCTGGGAAATATACTCTATAGATTGAAAGAAAAATTATTCTCAGGTCTAATACACTGGCATGGAGACAGTAAACCACAGAATTTTCTGGAAGGATTCCTGTGCCATTGCAATAGGTAGAACTCCTGGGGGCAGCAGGGTGCTGCTAAATTCTCACATTTGGAAAACATATGAAACTTGTCCACTAGGCCTCCAGGCAGGGCCTCGGTTCCCTGGTGTGGTGTTCTGTGGTGTTTCCTCTGCAAGCTCCTGGTGGATCAGTCAGCACAGGAGGGTCTAACAGGAGACACCAGCATCGTGGTGCACCTGTGTGAATTTTCAACAGCTTTCAGATAGAATTGTTCTCTGTTTTAAAGCATTCTGGAAGGCGAATGTCAAAATAAATTAAAATTCTGATCCTATCAAGCATGCGGATACAATCAGCTTTCTCACCCTCTTGTGACAATAAAGGAACATTTACGAACTAGAAATTTCATTGTTCTGCCTGACCTTTTGAAGCCTTGGCAGTAATAATACGTTAAATTACAAAAACTGTGATCCTAAGTAAAAATTATGGATTTTTTGCATGGATTCATCTGAACTGTAATTGATTGTCTAACATGGAAACCATGCTATGTGAAGTATTTGGCCCAGTGCTAATATTGGCTAATTTCGAATGTAATTATAGTCAGCACGGATCCTTTCAGCTGCACTTATGAACTTAGCTACAGTGGGAAGGCATATAGGACTCGCCACAGTGCAGAAATCACTTGGTTCTTCGGAAGACATATAGTCCAAGTTTTTAATTATATTCGCCTGGAGTTCTTTTTAACTTTATCTATCTAAAAAGGCATGGATTTTCATATGACAAAGGTGAGGCTCATGTTATAAAGGAAGCACATTAAACAGAGTTTATAATACATCCCACTGAGATGAGCTTTAGCATTTAAAATGAGAAAAAGGTTATTCTTTTTTCTTTTTTTACGCGGGCCTCTCACCGCTGTGGCCTCTCCCGTTGCGGAGCACAGGCTCCGGACGCGCAGGCTCAGCGGCCATAGCTCACGGGCCCAGCCGCTCCGCAGCATGTGGGATCCTCCCGGACCGGGGCACGAACCCGTGTCCCCTGCATCGGCAGGCGGACTCTCAACCACTGCGCCACCTGGGAAGCCCGAAAAAGGTTATTCTTTACATAAAAATGTGATCAATCCAAATGGAAACCAGAATCAAATTTAAATGCTGTCTTGATAGCATAAGCTTATCATATTCCAGATACGTACTGTACTCACCTGTCTATAAAGATTTTGTAGCATCCAGAAGAATTTACTTGGTGAAGTCCTAGGAAAACAAGATGCAAACTTCCTACCCCAAGTCATGAGGGGAGAGATTCATTAGTTTTCCATGACTTAGCAAAATAACCGATATCCATGTTTCCTCCTCTAATAATAGTGGCAGGAAAAGAAAATTCCCTTGGTCTTGTAGTGATATTTTAGACATAGACAATCATTATATTCAAAGCACTTAATATCCAGCAACATAAATGTATTTTATTTTCCAGACTTATGAAGGCTACTGATGACTGCAGTTGACTTGCTAACAGAAAAATAAACCATTTGCAAACAGCTCTTTGCTTAAGTTGAATTGGGTTTTCATAAAAATGAGAAACTTTGCTTTTTAGTATAGAAACGGTGTTTACAGGCATGAATATGGTCACTGAAAGAATATAGACTAAGAAGTATAATTTTTTATTTTATCGAGGCTTCGAGATTGCTCTTGAAGACTTGAAGGGGAGGTGGATTGGGTGCTGATGAGAACTCACTCACACAGGGAATTCTGCTGATAGCAAGCCTGTGAGTCTGGGGAGAGTGGTTGCTTGGAAACCATGGGGCTGAGCGTAGTTTTAGTAGCTGCCTGTGCGACTTTTCCCTCATACTCTAGCAAAACAACTTTCAAACTTCAACACACATCAGAATACCTGGAAGGCTCGTTAATACACAGATTACTGGGCCCCATCCCCAGAGTTTCCGATTCAGTTAGTCTGGGATAGGGTCTGCGAAATTGCTTTTCCGAGAAGGACCCATGTGATGCTGCTGCCTTTGCTCTGGGGACCCTACTCTGTAGCTAACATGCCTGGAACCTCCAGCGTGGTGCTAGGTGCAGGAAGAGAACGGGCAGCTCTACAAAGCAGAACTGCTTTTGATGCGCATGGTCTGTTGGTCAAGAATCATGGCAGTAGACAGACCACCCAAATGAGCATGCTGTCTGTTTTCTTATCTACAGTCTAACTGCATCTCTGGATGGACTGTGGCAGTGCCCATCTTAGGGTACTGGAGCCCATATCTTTTGGCTTACTTAAGGACTTTTCTCTGAAATTATATTTATTCTTTTCTGCATCACCACTTTCTTCCTCTCTACGTCATCATTCTAGTTACCATTCATACATGCTCTATTTTCTCTCATCTTAAGAAAAAGGAAAAATCATCCATAAACCCACCAACTCCTCAAATAATAATTTATCTCTTTGATACCATTTATACCAAGTATTTGGAAGTTTTATGTTAACTTTCTCTACTCTTGTTATCCTATTTTTCTGACTTATTTTCTTCAATACATTTTTCATTTCTGCCACTCCACTCAAAGGACCGTTGACCATTTACCAGTGACCTTCCTCTTAGAACAAATGTGTGATCAGCATTTGGTTCTCCTCTTGCCCTTGCAGAAGCATCGGGTGCAGCTGGTCATGCCATCCTTCTGGAAGGGTCCACAGCACTTGGCTTCTAAACACCTCACTCTTCTGCCTTTCCTCCTCTCCCTCTGGTTGCTCCTTATCTTTTGTCTTGGTAGGAAAAATATTGTTCTTTCTGTTCTCGTGTTTTATTTAGCACAAATTAAAATATTCTCTCATCATTTTAACCATACAGTGAAATGCACCCAATCACAACTTTTCACGTGAAGAATGCCAAGTCTGGCCCAGTACATAATTAACCTATGCTACAAAAAGGGTTTTTTTTTTTTTTTTTACAGTGGATATCAAGGGGTATATTTCCTTAAGAAAAATGAATGTGCAAGTTGTTCCTGGTAGCTTTAAAATTCAACCATCTATGAGTATGCTACCCCTGAATCAGGTTTCATTATAAATAAGCATCAAAAACATAATATTAGAACTCCCTGAATTCTTTCATTGAACAAAGTGTGGTATCAGTCCGTCACTCTACGGAGCCATAGAGCATCTGTCTACAGGCTAACCTGGGCTGGGATTTCTAGCTAAACAGATTGCCTGTTTTTGCTTTTTTTAAATTTTTGTTGGAATATAGTTGATTTACACTGTTGTGTTAGTGGAACTCCCCATCTTTGCAGGGATCAGTCCTCAGCCTGATTTTCTTCTCCACTGACACTCTCTCCCTAGATAACCTGTTCATCTTCATGCTTTTAAGTCTGGTTCACACACTGATGGATTCCAAACGTATATCTCCAGCCACAACCTCCCTCCCAAGCATCAGACTCGTGCACTCGACATTTACCTAAATCTAGTCTAGCCTCATAGGCGTCGCAAAATTAACACGACCAAAATAGAACTCCTGATTTACTCCCTGCAAACCTGCTTTCCCCTAATTCTTCTTACTGCTTAAATGGCATCACTATCTACTTAGTTATCAGGTGAAAATCCTAAAAGTCTACCTTGACTATTATTGTGCCCACCCAATTCCACATTCAATCCATCACCAAGCTCTATAGCTCTACTTGAAAAATATATTCTAAGTCTGACAACTATCGTTACATCCACCACCCTTGCTGGGCCATCGCTGTTTCTTCTCTGGACATTCAGTTGCATTTCCACTTACCTTCTTGCTTCCACAGTGGTTGCTCTGTGGTTAATTCTTCATATAAAAGCCAGAGTGCTCTTTTGAACCTCAAAATTAGATCACTTTCCTTCCCTGCTTGTCATCCTTTCATAGGTTATCATCACACACACACACACACTCAGAATAAGACCCATGGTCCTTACTTCAGCCTATAAGTTCTTATATGATGTGGATTCTGACAGCGTGGCAGATCACATCTCCCCCAGCTTTACGCCCTCCCCCTCCGTGTGAGCTCAGTGGTCTTCCTGCAGTGCCTTTAAGACATTAGTTTTATTCCCTTTTCAAAGCTTTTGCTCTTGCTGTATTCTTCTAAGTCCTTGCAGGGCTCATTCCCTTACTTCATTCAAGTTACTGCACACAGGTTGCCTTCTCAGGAATCCATCGATCAAACTGCACCTCCCCCAAGCCACCGACTGTCACCTCACTTGGCTTTATCTTTCTTCAGGGGACTTACTGATGGGTGGTATTATATGATACATTTATAATTCTGTTTCTTAGTTGTCCGTTTTCCTATAAGCTCTACGAGGATGGGAGCTTTGTCTGTCTTGTTTGCTATTTTATCTCTAATACATGGAGCAGCCATGTACATACAATAAGTGACTGGTAAATTGTTGTGGAATGAAGGGGATTATGACTTATCATACATTTTCATATTTTGTCAGTTAAAGATTTAGCTTGTAATTACTATAAAACATTGCTGGTTTTCACTAGTGGATAGGGACCAGTTTGAATTAGTAAATAAATTTTAAAAATTAAATCACATGTTATTTTAAATATGTATTTTTTATTTTCAGTGTTATTTTAAACAATGAAAGACCATATCAGTGTTTTGAAATTAGATGTGGTCTAAACAATAAAAAATAATACTCGGTGGCTTAAGCCAGGTTAATATTGAGTCGCTAATGAAATTAATAACAATGATTTTGCCATAAGCAGTATTGACTGCCCAATGATAACTCCCTAACTTCTTGAAAAATAGTTATTTCTCCTGTAGAATAAATACTGTCAAGTCTACTTCAAACACTAATTTGTTATTCAGTCCTTTAAAAATTATTAAAATTGAAACTCATTATTCATTGATTTCGTAAAATATCCTAACTTAGCACAATTTAAAATTTTAAACACTTGTTTACAGATGAAATGATATCATACTTGAGATTTGCATCAAAGCAGGAAGTTGGGGTGTTGATGAGAGTACGGATGGACTAATAATGGCCATGATTTGAAAAACGTTGAAGCTGGGTGATGAGTAAAAAGGGCTTTACTATACTATTCTTTTGTATTTGTATTTGTTTTACATTTTGTATAGTAAATACTTTAAAAACAAAAATTGTTTACTTGAATTTTATCACCAAAAAACTGCTTACGAGAGAGATGCAATCATGATAATTTGAAACATTTTTTTAAAAAGCGTGTATGATTTTTGAGAGGTTTTATTCATTAGGTGAAGATGTAGCAAGCAAATTTACTGTATATTGTTGGTCAGTTCAAGAACCAACTTCAGAAATTTTTTGATTCATGCCAATTATAATTTTATTTCCACAGATTTTATTTATATATAAATGCACATTTTGTACAACTTATAGATTTCATATTTCTCTCTAATTTTCTTTATTAGACATAGGCCAGAGATATATGTCATTTACACTCTAAATTTACTGAGGCTAAGTAATCTCACGTGCCAACAGTGTTAAAAATTGTGCACACTGGAGATGCTGAAAATATGCTTTGTAAGGGCTGTTATTTAAATATTTAATAATAATGCGTTCTCATTAAATGATAAAAATCGTTTTGTAGACTTTAAAATGTGAGATCATTGTGCTTAATTGGCATACTAAGGCCAACACCAATGCAGTTACCTGCGTGTCAATTAGTTCTTCCCTCTTCTTTATTAGCCTACCTCAGGTCTATCAAAATGGGCATGATGCTTGCATTTACCAAGATGTTTTCTGCTAATTGGATGTCAGTGGATTGTCAAAAGTGCAGTGACTGAACATTAGTAGGGTGGATGGGAAAAAGTAGCCCAGCTGCTATGGAATTATCTCCAAGTCATATAGGGCATAAATATAAATTATTATGTCCTTAGAGCTCAGAGGGGAGGTTTTGAATATAAATGCCTTGAGATTTTTAAGAGATATGGTACATACATCATCATAAGAACGTCTGAATTTTGAGCTTCGAGGTTTCACAGAGAATGAGGATAAATGGCATTAAACATGAGTGTAGAATTTTGCGTTAAACTAGTGATGTAATTCAATTGCACTGATGTGATGTATGTACTCAATCACAGGGAGGCAGCTTGTCCCAGCTCTGATATCTACCAGCTGGGGGACCCTAAGAAAGTTGCTTAATATTTAAATGCCTCAGATCGCAATCCCTGAAATGGGGTGGGGGTGGGGAGATAGGGTTGCTAACTCATAGACTAATGCTTATTGATTGAATTTGACATATATTTTTATTTCTTTATCAGTAAAATGATTTTTACATTTAATATTGTTAATACATTAATCTTGATAATAGCAAGGTACGGTAACAAATATACGCCTGTTTTATTATTAAAAATAGATATTTGGTAAATTAATGCATACTAAAATTCTATTTTTTGTATTCTCTGTTTCTTCCGTGATTAGAAGAAACTCATGGAAGCCCAAGGTAATTCTTTAACTAAAAGCAGTAGCCAGATGATTTAGTAAGGGTTAGATAGGTCAGAATGTAGGAAGTCTGAAGCTAAAGCACTGTAAGTTGTATCTCCAGGACGTGGAGCAAGCATTCAGGAGAGTTTGTTGATGGGACAGATTCAAGGTGGCTGCAGTTTCTTTGATGCTCCTCAGGAGAGGTCAGATCCATGTCTCCTCCCCTTGAACCTAGCTAGGTCCTCATTGCTTTGACCAATGTGATGTAGTGGAAGTGATGCTGTGTTATGTATGAGGTCCAAGTTCTTAAGAAGATGTCAGCTTGGAATAGACTTTCTGGGAGCCCTGAGCTGCCGTGTAAAAAGTAGGAATATTCTGACACTGCCGTGAGGGTGAAACCACCTGTAGGTCCTTCAGTTGACACTCTGAACTGAGACTAGACTTGTAACAGTCCTCACCAAGGGGCATACGTGTGAGTGAAGGTGTCTTGCATCCTTGGGACCAGCTGTCTGCCAGCTACATACCACCAAGTGCCCTCATTCATCAGTGCCATATGGAGCATATGAATTATCCAGCTGAGCCCTGCCCTGGTTCCTCACTGACCAAGTGAGATGTAATAGAATGAATGGGTGGGTTTAAGCTAATAACTTACAGGGGTAATTTGTTAGGTAGCAATAGGCAAGGTTGGTTCCCCAAAAAATAACTTAATATGAAGAACCAAGAAGTCAAAAAAGCAGAAAATGATGGTAAAAATACCTGCAAAGATAATCATCCTACTCCTCTCCCTATTAGATCATCCTCCTTAATATTACTGAGTCTGATCATTAGGTCAAAGAGCTAATATTTGAAAGAAAAGAACATTTACTCATTTTCTTCTGACATACGTTTATAGCTCCATGCCAAAAATATATGTAAATTCTGATTACCATTGTTAAAAATAATTACTTAGTTTTTACCTATTATACAGGAATTTATCATGGAGTAGCTGATTCAAATACAAGGTAGACCATTTTACTGTGGAGACAAAGGGGCTATTACAGATCAGCATGCAGTAAACCCATTTATGAGTAAAGTATAGTATTTATAAACAAAGAAAAAGTTAATTGATTTGGGCTCCATCAGATTTGTAAACATATAGGATGCTTCATTTTAAGATGAGGGAAAAGTTGAGCTTCAGAGCTAGAATTTGTACTTTCTTCTCAAGGCTCATATTCCAACACGTTTGACAAGAATGCTATAGCAGCCTGGTTGCCTCACATGGCCTTTGATGTCAATGGAAACTGTGCGCTTCAAAGATGAGCATGTCATTTAGAACCTTTGTGGGAGGAGTTGGACCTGCAAGAAAGGAATGGTGTGTTGAAGACCTAATGATGTCTTTCAAAAATTGCTAACCAAATTTTGTGCTTCCAGAGCAGCATGAAAGAAATATTTTTGTTTATAGAAGAGAGCTTGTGCTTTCAAGTTAAAAGTATTGCTCTGTTAGAGCACTTGCTCTGCTAAACCTTCTACATTATTAACAAAAATGTGTTGCAGTGTGACTCAATGCTTATAAGAGTGTCTCCATGTACACGTTTAGAGATGTTCTTCATTCTGACTTAAAATTCCTTGCAGAGATTCCTTATTTGGTTTTGTTTTCCTTTTTATGCTCTTGGCTGCTAATCTTTTGACTACTTTTCAGCCCTTCAGCATACTTTACCAGAGGGTGGTCAGTGAGAATAGGAGAGGGCAAAACACAAAGCGATTAATTTAACGTTTCTGCTAAAACAGTTTTAATGGAGTATAATACTGAAATCAACAACAATAAGGGCTCTTAATTACATTCACATTTTACTTACCCATATAGCCAACAGTCAACTATATTAATTTCCCTTTAATTTCATGGATTTGTAAAAAAAAAAAATCAAGACACAATAGATTATTCATTCTTCTTTGTATAATTTGCATTTAACATAGTATCTGAATCACAGTGGATACTTAATTATATTTGCTAAATAAAATTATTAAAATCACCCATTTTTGTTAAAATGTTTTAGAGTCACTAAAAGAGAGGCAATATATGAAAAAAATGTTCCGACTTTATGAGATACACTTGACATATAGCATTGTGTATGTTTAAGGTGTTGGTTTGATACACTTGTATATTGCAAAATGATTACCATCAAAGTGTTAGCTAATACCTCCAATCACATCACATTGTTACCATTTATTTTTTGTGGTGAAAACATTTGAGATTTACTCTCAGCAACTTTCAAGTGTATAATACAATATTATTAACTATAGTCACCATGCTGTACCTTAGATCACCTGAACTTATTTTTCTTAAAAATGGAAGTTTGTATACTTTGACCAACATCTCCCCATTTTCCTCACCCCCCAGCCCCTGGTGACCATAATTCTATTCTGTTTCTATGAGTTTGGCTTTCTTAGATTCCACATATCGTATAGTGTTGTTCAGTCTCACAGAGTCTTTCTTCTGCTCCACCAAGTCTGCTGTTGGTGCTCTCTCTATTGCATTTTCATTGCATTCATTGTATTCATTAGTTCCAGAATTTTTTGGTGTGATTTCTGTATCTTTGTTAAGCTTCTTGTTTTATTCATGTATTGTTTTCCTGACTTCATTGAATTGCCTTTTTGTGTTCTGTTTTGTTTGTTTGTTTTTGTAGCTCATTGAGTTTGCTTCAAACAGCTCTCCTGAATTTTTAATTGGGTAAATCACAGATCTCCATGTTTTTGTCTTCAGTTCCCAGAAGGTTATTGTGGTCTTTCTGTAGTTTCATGTTACCTTGATTTTTTAAATATTCTGTGATGTTTTGCATTGCTGTCTTTGCATTTGAAGTAGCAGTCACCTTTTCAAGTCTTTACTGACTGCCTTCGGGAGAAAGATAACTTCTGTTAACCCTGCTAGAGAACCTGTGGCTACCTCAGACCTTCTATGGGTACACCTGCTCCGTCTTCTTGCTCCCTTTGTGGCAGAATTTTTAAGCTTGTGTGCCTTCTTTGGAACTTGCAACACACCAGCCTGAGTGCTGACAGCCTCTCTTCGTTTTCCTAAAGGAGGTGCTAAAGCTCAAGTTTGTAATCTCTCCCTGGCCTGAAGATTCAGATGATTTTATCTGTGTGCTCACTGGCCACCTGCCAAAGCCCATTCTTGCTGTCACCACCAGGAGCGTGCACAGAGAACTGGCCACAGGGCACAGTGGATCTGTGGGTGAGGCTTCTTGATTGACTCTGCAATGCAAATAGTAAAACCTGTATCCCATTAATGTTTCCTGAGGGTCCTATCTGCCCTCTTCCCACCTCTTCTGGTCTCATCAGGGAGCTCATGATTCAGTTCTCTGGACGGGGCAGGAAGGAAATGAGCCCTTTGGCAGCATCCCATATATCTGGGAAAGCTCCCTCCTACACTCTCCCTTTTTCCTGTAGGAGAAATCATGGTCAGAGGAAGATCTCTTTTATCCCTAAACTGTGCCACCTTTGGGGAGGGGTGATGTGGAAAAAGTCAAACCTCTTACACACTCCAGTACATCCAAATCAACTTGTTTGCTCCAGCAGTGTGCTGGAGCTTCTCTGGAAACCTAGCCCTCCAAGAAGACTCTCTTTCATAGGTGATTCTAGGTCACTGTGCTCCAGGGACTCCTGGACCATGGCTGAGAGAGGCTGGAGCCAGCATATGGGCCACTGCAGGGTCCCTAGCCGGGACAGAGGTCTGTATGCTTGTTACCTGTTGTAACTTGTCCCAGGTCCCTTGTAATTCCTCTGGACCTCACAGATCCCTCAAAGGTATTTTAGTCTGTGGATGGAGGCCAAATTTTTGTTGTTGGGGGAAGGCAAAAACAAGGGACGTTATGCCAGCATGATGCTGACATCATTCTCTGAACTATTAATAAAGTTTTAATATCCATCCAGTGAAGCTGTCAACAATGTGGCAAAGAGAATTTAGGTATGTTAGTTTCAAAGGTATGGGCATAAAATTGGAATTTCAAGATTTTTCAGAAATGGTAATTTAAAAGAAGTTTTGAGATTTTGTAAGTACGCATTGTCCTTTGAAAAGGACAATTATTACTGACATTTTGAGAAAACATCTGCAGCAGAGGATCCTACAATTGTGAAAAATGTCGTAAGTTTTTCATGCTCCCAGTTCTTTTGTCACAGAGTATCATCATATTTTCTGCTTAGAAAGTGTTTTTGGCTGAAATAGGCTAAATTCTGTCTTGCATGTAGGCATACTGGAAAAGTGACATGTAGCTGTCAGAGCCCTTTTTGAAAATATGTGTTTATATAAGGATATTCACAATAATACAGTAACTGTGGTGACATAGGAGACAAAGTAACATAATTAGTTATAATTTCTCAAAAATGTATTTGCCATTTTATTTGTACAGTTTTTTATCTGAAATATAATGGGCAAATATATAGAGGACAAAATTAATGAAATGAAATTTAGAGATAGATAAGTTCCCTCTTCAATAAAATACTTTAATGATGAACTTGAAAATACAAATATTAAGAGTCACTTTGCACTTGCAGGTAACTATTCTATGAAACTTAAGGTTATATATCTCAAATGATGGTAACTGACTGAATACCCACATTTCACATTCCTCTCAAATCTTAACATTTTTAACTAAGGCCTTCAAGTTAGTATATCCCAGTAAAAACCTTTTATATTTAAACATTTATTTGTTTTTATTGTGTTAATATGTATATAACATAAAATTTACCATTTTAACAATTTTAAGTGTACAGTTCAATTATATTAAGTACATTTACATTGTCATGCAACCCTCAACTCTATCTGTCTCCAGAACATTTTTATCTTAGCAAACTGAAACTCTCGTATCCATTAAACACGTATTCCCTATTCTCCACCCTCTTCAACCCCTAGTAACCACCATTCTACCTTCTGTCTGAATTTGTATGAAATTTGTATGAATTTGACTATTTTACATAACCTCATGTAAGAGGAATCATACAGTGTTTTCCTTTTGTGACCGACTTCACTTAGCATAATGTCTTCATGATTTATCCATGTTGTAGCATGTGTCAGAATTTTCTTCTTTTTGAGGCTGAATAACATTTCATTTTGTGTATAAACCACATTTTGTTTGTCCATTCAATTGTCAGTGGACCCTGGAGTTGCTTCCACCATTTGGCTCTTATTAACAATGCTTCTACGAACATGGGTGTGTAAATACCTGTTTGAATCCCTGCTTTCAATCCTTTTAAATATATAGCCATAGTGAAATTGGTGGATCATATGGGAATTTTATGTTTAATTTTTTGAGGAATTTCCATACAGTTTTCCACAGAGGCTGTACCATTTTACATTCCCACCAGCAATACGCATAGTTCCAATTTTTCCACATCATCACCAACATTTATGTATGTATGTATGTATGTATGTATTTAATAGCATCCTAACAGGTGTGAGGTGGTATCTCCTTGTGGTCTTGATTTGCTTTTCTCTTATGATTAATGATGTGAGCATCTTTTCATGTGCTTATTGGCCACTTGTATATCTTCTTTGGAGAAATGTCTGTTCAAATACTTTGCCCCCTTTTTAATCAGGTTGTTTGCTTTTTGTTTTGAGTTACAAGCATTCTCTCTAAATTCTGGATATTAATTATCGGATACATGGTTTGCACATATTTTCTCCTGTTCCTTGGGTTGTCTTTTCACTTTTTTAATAGTATTCTTTGATGTACTAAAGTTTTTAATTACGGTGAAATCTAATTTATCTATTTTTCTTTTGTTGTCTCTGATTTTAGTGTCATATCCAAGATGTCATTGCCAAAGCTTAGGTCATGGAGCATTTCCCCTATGATATTTTTTCTAAGACTTTTATAGTTTTTTAGCCTTTATCCTTAGGCCTTTGATCCATTTTGAGTTAATTTTTGTATGTGGTCTTTTGTAAGAGTCCGACTTCATTCTTTTCCATATGGATATTCAGTTTTCCCAGCACCATTTGTTGAAAAGACTGTCCTCTCCTCGTTAAATGATCTTGGCATGCTTGACTAAAATCATTTGCCCATATATGTGAGTTTCTTTCTGAGGTTTATATTCTATTCCATTGTTCTGTAGGTCTGTTATCATGCCAATACCACACTGTATTGATTGCTGGAGAGTTGTACGTTTTTAAGTCAGGAGGTATGAGACCGCCAGGCTTGTTCTTCTTCCTCAAGATTGTTTTGGCTGTTAAGGCTCCTTTGAGATTCCATATGAATTTTAGAATGGATTTTCCTATTTCTGCAAAAACTACCCTTGATATTTTGAGCAAAAATAAGGTACGATCTGGTAGAAAGAAATTAAGCGTTTTAACTTTTATTTTTCTTGAGCAATAGGTCATGAGATTCTTCCTACCTGAACAGAAAATGTTAATATATATAATTCTTCCCATCAAGTGACTGAAATATAGATTTTAGTTACTGGCTTTTGTGTCCAACTGTGCATCTAAAATAGCTCTACTCTGGGTCTGGGGGAACAGAATGCTAAGTGGACTGAGAACTTAGGAGCCTTTAAGTTGCTTTTTACCTTTGCTGTTTTTCCACACTGACTGCTAGGAATAAGAGAATATGTGACTAGCTAGTAGCCAAGCAGTGCTATGGAAAATACAGCCCAATCTGAGAGATATTAAATTTACTTTTTAAAGAATTCTCATATTGTAACAGCCTTTTGTTTCAATACACTATGCAGTGAATCCACAGAAAATCAATTATAGAGACTCCTAACATTTTTCTCAAATCTCCCTTGTAAAGCTAGTTGAGGAGACCAGACCTCATGGGTACAGATGTCCTCTCCTCATTTTCCTTTTTTTCCCCTCTTTCCAAATATTTAATTTTGAATTTGTTTTAGACAATCTTTCAGAATCACAAACTATTAGAACTAGAAGTCACCTTAGTGTTTATTCTAACTACCTATTAACTTATTTAAAAAGTTAAAACAGTACACATTTTCCAGTATTATTTCCTCTGAGAGAAACTTCTTAGTCCCTCATTATTTCAAATCAAATTTACAACATACCTTTTGTGCCAGTTTGTGCATTTGTGTTTTGTATGTGTCACCCCTGTCTTGCTATGTAAGATGGAAGGTCCGGAAGGATGTGAGTTACAGCCTTGAGGGCCTCAGGTTTCCTTTGGTCTTACTTAGTGCTCAGTAAATGTTACTGTTTGACTGACTCCTAATTAATGAAATGTAATTAATGGAAAATGGAAAAAGACCCTCCATATTAGTAGAATGTGACTTCTAAATGGTTTTGACCTCTGGAGAAAGGACAAATTAGAGGTTGTTTGTCTTTTTGACTATTCTAATCTCGACATAGCTATAGCCATTTATAGACCTGATAAGACAGTAGAAAATTTCACTGCTTCCTGAGCTCCTGAGCTCCTGAGCTATAATGGGGCACAAGTGGAATCAACTTTTCATAGACATGCCTTAGTATTGCAGAACCTGGTTAAAACAATTAAAACAATTCACAAAAAGGTTTATTGTTCCCAGGAAATATTTGCATCCAGGAAGGTAAACTTCTAAAGACAAATCAAACTTCTGTAGCACAAAGGACTAAAATGATACACAAGGTATCCCTACTGCACAGCATATAAATATCAGGTAATAGATACATAACTGATTCAAACGATAAATAGCCATGCAAAAAACAAAACCCAGTAAATCTCCCGAAATCAATAAAATCAGTAAATCTCCCAGATTTCAGGAGAGCCTGTTAGAGATGAGCAACAGTTTACACCTCATTAACAGGATAAAGGAGAACAATCTGACGTTTCAATAAATTCATAAAAGGTATTTGACAAAATCTAACACTTCTTCATGAAAAAAACAATCAGCGAGGGCTTCCCTGGTGGCGCAGTGGTTGGGAGTCCACCTGCTGATGCAGGGGACGTGGGTTCGTGCCCCGGTCCGGGAAGATCCCACATGCCGCGGAGCGGCTGGGCCCGTGAGCCATGGCCGCTGAGCCTGCGCGTCCGGAGCCTGTGCTCCGCAACGGGAGAGGCCACCGCGGTGAGAGGCCCGCGTACCGCAAAAAAAAAAAAACAAACCATCAGCGAAGTGGGGTTAGAAGGGAATTTCTTCAGTTGGATAAAGGGAAGCTATACAAAACAATAGCTAACATCATAATTAATGTCGAAATACTGATCACTTTCAACTAAGACTGGGTACAAGGCATGGATGCTTACTTGTACGGGAGATCCTAGCCAGTGAAATTAAGAAAGAAAAAGAAAGAAAAGGCATTAAGATCAGAAAGGAAGAAATAAAATATTTTTATTTGCAGATGACATGATTATGTCCATAAAAAAATCCAAAGAAATAAAAAAAAAATTCCTACTAGAGCTAACAAGTGAATTTAGCAAGGTTCAGAATTGAAGCTCAGTATACAAAATGAATTTGTTTCTGTATATAAAGAAAGAAAGAAAATTTAAAAAGACTACTAACATTAGAATAAAAAATCAAAATATACTCAAGAATATATATAGTAAGATATGTGCATGACCTTGGCAATAAAAAGCATATACTGCAGGAAAAATTAAATAAAGTCTTAGTAAATAGAGAGATAACATGTTCATGGGTTAAAATCCTTAATATATTGCTAGGGTGTAAGTTCTCTCTAAATTAGTCTATAGATACAATGTAACACAGCAAGCTTTTGTTTTGGGGTCAGAAATTGATAAATGGATCCTAAAATGTATATGGAAGGTCAAAAGGGCTAGAAGAAACAAAATCATCTTGATAAAGTAGAAAATTGGAAGAATTACCATACCTAATTGCATGACAATATAAAACTGCAAGTCAGACTATGTGATATCAGTGTAAGGACAGATGAATAGGTCAATGGAACAGAACAGAGACCAATAATAGCCTCCTACTAATATGATCAGTTAATTTTTGCAAAGTCATCAAAGACATTCAGTGGAGATAAGAATTATTTTCAATAAAGAGTGCTGAAACAACTAGAAAATTGTATGGAAAAAAATGGTCTTCTGCACCGTACACTAAAATTATTTGAGATTGATTTTAGTCCAAACTTTAAATGTAAAACTCAAACCTAAATATGAAACTCACATCTTCAGATATAAACATAACACATTTATGTCTTTGGGATGTCCAAAAAAAGAACCATAAAAGAAAAAAATTTGTAAATTGGATTTTATCGAAATTGAACATTTCTGTTCATTAAAAAAATATGATTAAGAAAATGGATATACAAATTACAGGCTAGGAGGAAGTATTTGCAGTGTATATATCTGACCAAGTAATTGCATCAAAAATGTACAAAGAACCTCTAAAGATAAAGAATAGAAACCCAATTAAAAATTACAAAAAAACTTGAAAGTTTACAAAGGAATATTATACAAATGACCAATAAATACATGAAAAGGTCCTCAGCATCATTAATCATCACTGAAATGCAAATTTCAACCAAAAGATATCTTTATATTCTGACCAAAAATGGCTTAATGAAGGCTGACAAGACCAGATGTCAGCAAGAATGTGAAACAACCATGACTCTGGTTTTCCGCTGGTGACAATGTGCAATGTACAATGATACAACTTTTTGTAGAATACTGTTTGACAGTTTCTTGTAAAATTAAACTTTCCCCTACAGCCCAGCAATTCCACTCCTAGGTATTTACACAAGAAAATTAAAACATACGTCTACAAAAAGAATTGAATCAGAATGTCCACAGCCGCTGTGTTTATAATAGCCAAAATGTGAAATGTCAAATGTCCATCAACATATAAAGTAATTACGGCATATTTATATTATGGATGTGTGCTTAGCAATAAAAAGCAATGAACTACTGATAAACATAGAACATGGATCAATCTCCAAACAATTATTTTGACCAAATGGAAGCCAGTCACAAAAGTGTACAGACTATATGATTCCATTTGTAAGAAATTATAGGACAGACAGCACTCATTTTTTCATTTGTGGTGATGGACATCATAATGGTGGCTGACTCTACAGGTACCATTTGACTTAATGGCAGCACAGAGGAACTTTCTGTGGTGATAGAATTATTTTGCTCTATCATGATTAGAGTGTGGATTTCCTCCTGCCAGTTCTCAGCAAACTTCCTGAGATCTGTGCATTTTGTTATATGTACATTAAGCTTCAATAAAAAAGATTAAGACACTGAATTATGGATCCAGAGCAGCCTATATTAAAAATTAACTCACATGAGGTGAATCAAAGGAAAATTATAGGGTAATATTAAAGACAAAGAGAAAAATCTTAAAAGAAACCAGAGAGAAGAGACAGATGACCAGTAAAGGAAAATGATTAGACTGACAGCAGAGAAAATAGCAGTCAGTCTAGAAATCTAGAATTTTATTTCCGGAGTAACTATGATTCAAAGGGCAAATAGAAACATTTTCCAGATAAAATTCAGAATTCTTACTGATAAACTGCAAAGTGCAGAAAATTCTAAAATTGATTAAACCCATAAGGAACGAAGGGCATGGAGCCACGAGAAATCTCTCACTGGGTCCCCTGGAATGTGATGGAGAGAGTGGGTTCCTCCAGGGCACTCTGTGGTCCTCATCTGTGTGCAGAGCTCCAGCACCTGGACTTACCTTTGTGTCAGCTGTGGAGTTCACTTCCATCCAGCGCTGGAGCTCTTCCCCAGGAGCTGCTGCAGGTTTGGGGTTCGGTTGCTACAGTGGTGTGGCTGCAGCCCGAGGTGCAGCTGGCTACATGGTTGGGAGCAGAAAGGAGGCACAGGGTGGGAGCGGAGGAGGTTTTACGGGCTGCAACTTCTAGAGGCAACTCTGAACCTTTCTTTTCACATGGATTCTTCCCCCTGTTTGTGGCAGAAATACCTTTTTTAGTGGTATTTACGTTAGCCATCGAATAACTGCTCTGATAACGTGTGAGGATCCTGAAAATTAGAGCTCTGTCATTATTTTGAAATACTCGACATGGAGAAGTTCAATGTGGTTTAAAATCCTTTCTTGTTGCAAGAAATTTCAATATGACCCTTGTCGCTGAAAGAAACAGAAGTGTGGTTAAGTTCTTTAAACGTAGTTCCAACTATTGTACATTTTTGAAGTTTTGGAAAAGTAGCTTTACATTTTTACCAGGCATTTTGTGTGAACAGAGTTTCTGGTCAAAGGTCAAAAAAAATTTGAAGAGATCATCATTAAAAGGTCTTGTTCAGGAAGTGCATACAGATATTTCAGGGATCAAATCTGATGTTGAAATATATATCCAAAGTAGCTTCAAGATTCTCATTTATAGATTTGAAAAATATTTGGAAATTTTATACATATTTTATATTTAATGTCTTCCCCAGAACTTCCCCAACACATACTAATTCTTCCTGTTATAGCTATATAATAAGAAAACATAATGAGGTTCTGAACCAAGTATGAACCAAGCTCCATAAAGATACTCCTGAATTCCTCTAGTTTACCTGAGTGTAGCAAATAAATATTTCCATTTTCTCAATATATCATGATGTAAAAATGTAAGGAGGCCTACATTAGAGTATATGAATATACAGATTTTTTTCAAGTATATATTGGACATTTAAAATCTGTCTCCATAATAGAACAAAAGAGGAAGAAAATAATAAATGTAACTCAGAACATAACAGAAAGTGAAGATACAGTATTGGTGGGTGTGATAGGCAGCATGGTCCCCAAATATGTCCATGCCCTAATCCCTGGAATATGTTATCATATTCTACAGGGACTTTGCAGATATTATTAAGGGTTACAGACCTTAAAATAGGGAGCTTATCCTGGATTACCTGGGTGAGCCCAATCTAATCACACAAGCCCTTGAAAGCAGAAAATTTCCTCTGGCTAGAATCAGAGAGAGGGAGTAGAAGCAAAAGCAGAGAGATTTGAACCATGAGAAGGGCCCAGCCCACTCTTGCTGGAGAGGGACCACAGGGAACACAACCAGAGGTGTGGGTGGGCTATAGGAACAGAGTCCATCTCCTGCCTGACAGCCAGCAAGAAAAGAGGACTTCAGTCCTATGTCTGTAAGGAGCTGAGTTCTGCCAACAAACTGAATGAGCTTGGAAGTGGCTTCTTCCCCTGGAGGCTCCAGAAATTTACACAGCCCTGCTGATTGATTTTGATATTTACTTTCCCAGTGATTTCATGGATTGAGTGGTTCATCTTCTCTTCACTGATCTACGAATATGCCTAGTTCTGGGCTTGCCCCCCTAGTCCAGGGTGTAGCTGTGAATTCAGGTCTGGTCCCAATTCACTGAATGTTCCCAGGCTCTCCAGCATCTAGACACATAGTAGAATTGCAGCTTCTGGCCCTTCTGGTGGAACGGGATTGTGGGATTCGTTTTGTCTAATGAATTATGAGCAAAAGTGATCATTTGACTGTCAGTGAGAAACCATCCAGGGCCAGCGATGTTCCAGTTAGTAGTGCTTGGGATCTGGGTCCCAGAATAAGACAGTGCAGAGCAGAACACTCAGCAAACCCGAGAAGGACGTGTAGCTTGTAAAAGAAATAAAAATCAGTAAAATCATTGAAGAGCAATTTCAGAGCTTTCCTCCTATTCTGCATGAAATTGAAATTCCCTCATCATCCTAAGTGGTACAAGAATCTGCAGTTTACTTTAAACAATTAATGATTGTGAAGATTACAGTTTGTTCTTCTTCTATCCCCCGAGGAACACCAAATGGTACTCTGAATGTCATTAATATAATATGCAAATGATCTCTCTGGCACCTCTTCTCAGTTTGGGGTAACCTTGTCAATCAGCCTGTTGGCTGTAATGAGCGATCTGATGATAGTGCGCCCCGCTGCTGAGAAGGTCGCTCAAAACGTTGATTGCCCCTTCTTTGCTTAGGCCTGCATGACAACATTTGATGGAAAAGGAAAGAGCTTTGACATTTATCTGAAATCACCAGAGTGCTAATTAAGGACTATACAGAGATCTTACTGGGATATTTCCTCAAACACAAATAAAGAGAAGCCATCCTTTCAACTGAGCTGTCTGAATATTTAAACGTTATTATATAGATACGATTTCAGAATCTTCTTCAAGTGGGGTTGAGGAGGGATGCTAGATCATCGTTTCATATTTAAATTTTAGAAACGTTATTTCAGCATGATAAGAAACATTACTGTATGACTGTATTTTGAAAACTGATGTTCTGTTAATATCCTTGTGCTCTGAGAGACTTTCAATCTGTTTAGATTAAAAAGGAAATGCTGTTTTATTGTAACTACGTAACTAGGTGGAGAGATAGGAAAACTTTCTTTAAATGTCATTGAAGAATTCCTAAGAGTAGAAATGAGAGAAACATAAGAAAGCATGGGAGCATTTAGATAAAAGTTTGTTAGCAACTTTAAAAAGTTTTTTTATTGAAGTATAGTTGATTTACAATGTTGTGTTAGTTTCAGGTATACAGCACAGTGAGTCAGTTATACATATATTGATACATACATACATCTGTATCTATATTCTTTTTCAGATTCTTTTCCATTATAGGTTATTGCAAAATACTGAATATAGTTCCCTCTGCTATACAGTATGTCCTTGTTGTTTATCTGTTTTATATATAGTAGTGTGTATCTGTTAATCCGAAACTCCTAATTTATCTCTTCTTCCCCTGGTGCTCCCATTTCCCCTTTGGTAATCATAAGTTTGTTTTCTATGTGAGTCTATTTCTCGTTCTGTAAATAAGTTCTTTTGTACCACTTTTTTAGATTCCACATATAAGTGATATGATATTTGTCTTTCTCTGTCTGATTTACTTCGCTTAGTTTGATAACGTCTAGATCCATCCACATTGCTACAAATGGCATTATTTCATTCTTTAATGGCTGAGTAATATTCCATTGTATATATGTACCACATCTTCTTTATCCATCCGTCTGCTGATGGACACTTACATTGCTTCCATGCCTTGGCTGTTGTGAATAGTGCTGCAATGAACATTGGGGTGTATGTATCTTTTTGAATTAGAGTTTTCAGCTAGAAACTTTTAAACGGGTATTTTTTTTTTTCTGCAAGAATTATTATGAGTAGGAAATTTCCCAAGAGAAGGACTTTTGTTGTGAAACAGAATTAATGGTGACCTTGGATGTCTGATGTGAGCAAAGCACTCTAATAGTTGCTGTGCGTGGATGAAAAATAAATAGAAGACACAGTCTTTGTCCCGTGCGGTGTACATGCTGGGCTGTGTGTGCGTATTTATCTGTTGAGCACATTTGATTTAGTGGTTTTAGCTGGTCTAAAAAGTCCCATCTAAGACACGGGCTTGTACTGAGGGTGTTTTCCAGACCATACCCAGGAAGCTGAATGAATGTGGGCCATCCTATCTGTATCCCCCCAGCGTTGTTTTGTGGTCTTCAAGCAGAGTAAGAAACAGCTGGCAACTGGCTAAAATGTGAAGCTTATCCAATCTGATGGTTTGAGGGGGATACTAGTTTGTTTACCTATCAGGAAAACTGTCAGCGATCGAGGTCAAGTGACCGTGACAGTGAAGTGAAGTAATAACGATGATCATGATTTCAGACGAGGCCCAGAGAGACCTCACGGCTACCAGGTGGCGGAACAGTCCAACTGCCTGCCCTTCACCACTGCATAATGCTCTCTTCCACCCAGATCAGACAGAAGGGCATAAGCTGTAGGTTTTAAAGCAGTGATTTGAGTCTCTCCCTCCTGAAAATTCAACGTAAATACCTTCACAAAGTGACCGTGATTAAAATATTCTTTTGCAACACTTCTTGGGCCTTAACTTTCTTGGGCCCTAACCTGCTTGAGACAGGTGCTAGCGTCTGGGGTCTGGATTTGCGTGATGACCAAGACCCACCCTCCTTCCTCCCCACACCCCACCCCTGTGTCCCCTGTACACACGCACACGCACACGCACACACACACACCCTGGGCCTGCTTGCTAAGCTAAAAGCGACTTACCAACCAAGCAGACATTCCAACTTTCCTAAAATGCTTGGACGGGAAGTGGTGTTGCTTCACCAGTACTCTTTGTCGTGGTGGGTGCTGATGGCAGGTCGTATCAGCTGCTGTGATGTTACCTGCCTCCCAGCAGTTCCTCTGCTCAGACAGGAACTGCCACCCGCAGGAGGCTGACTCATCTCCTACCCCAGCGAACATCAGCCCGTGACTTGCTGTCACATCTCGAGGGGGCCAGCACCACAGTACCAGATAGGCACTGGGCTTCCTTCCCCTTGGGGGAGATGAAGCCAGTCCCAAGCTGAATCCATTCTTGTTCATTCCTCCAGCTCTGCACGCTTCCTTCCCTCCCCTCAGCGTGAGAATACACCCTCAGCAAACCTTCTGTGACCCAACCTAAGAGGGTTGGAAACAGACTCCAGGACAGGGGTCTCAGCAGCTGGACCACGATGAGGACGTCCTCCTGTGGTCACTGGCTGGGGCTGGAGGTGGAGCAGGGTGTACTCACTGGCACAGTATCTCTGCATTTCAGAAATATGGGAAGTGGTGAGCCAAGGACAGCAGAGTTGGCGGCTGCAGCTAAGAGCCATTGATTCATCAAGAGACAAAATGACAAACCTAGTGACCAGCCGTAAATCAAAGTAGAAGTCACTAATCACCAGGACAAAGCAAATCAAAACCATCATGAAATATCGCCTCACACCTGTTAGGATGGTCATTATGAAAAACAAAGCAAAACAAAAGATAAGTGTTGTCGAGGATGTGGAGAAATTGAAACCCTTGTACATTGTTGGTGGGGATGTAAATTGGTGCAGCCACTATGGAAAACAGTATGGAGCTTCTGCGAAAAATTAGAAATAGAACTGCCGTATGATCCAGCAATCCCACCTCTGGGTATTTATCCAAAAGGATTGAAATCAAGAGCTTGAAAAGATATCTGCAGTCCCACATTCACTGCAACATTATTCACAATAGCCATGATATGGGAACAACCAAAGTATTTATTGAGGGGTTAATCAATAAGGAAAATGGGGTTTATACATAGAATAGAATATTATTCAGCCGGAAAAAAGAAGGAAATCCTGGGGCTTCCCTGGTGGCACAGTGGTTGAGAATCCGCATGCCAATGCAGGGGACACGGGTTCCAGCCCTGTCCCGGGAAGATCCCATACGTGGTGGAGCAACTATGCCCATGCACCACAACTACTGAGCCTGCGCTCTAGAGCCCGCGAGCCACAACTACTGAAGCCCGTGTGCTGCAGCTACTGAAACCTGCTCACCTAGAGCCCATGCTCTGCAACAAGAGAAGCCACCGCAATGAAAAGCCCGTGCACTGCAACCAAGAGTAGCCCCCGCTCGCCACAACTGGAGAAAGCCCGTGCACAGCAACAGAAACTCAGTGCAGCCAAAAATAAAATAAACAAACGTTAAAAAAAAAAAAGAAGGAAATCCTGCTACGTGAAACAACATGGATAAACCTGGAGGACATGTATGCTAAGTGAAATAAACCAGACACAGAAGGATAAATACTGCCTGATTCTACTTAGATGAAGTGTCTAAAATAGTCGAACATATAGAAGCAGAGAGGAGAGTATAGGTGGCTGCCAGGGGCTGGGGTAGGGAGGAGTTGCTGTTCAGTGGGTTTAAAGTTTCAGTTAAGCAAGGTACTTGAATTCTAAAGATTTGCTGTACAGCATCATGGCTGTAGTTAACAATACTGTGTTGTGCACTTAAAAAAATGTGTATCCCATTTTCCTCTTGGGGCCAGTGGCCGACCCAAGACATACTCTTTTCCCGCTGATAGCAGAAGGGCAAGAGTATAAATTCAACCACACAAACGTGTTTTAAACCTCCTCCTAAAAAATCACACTGGCCAAAACAATTGCACGTAGGGCCAAACGTCAAGGGGGGGAATACACTCCCTCCATGAGGGTATGGGGAAGGGAGTGTGCAATTTAAACAGCAACTTAATCTACCCCCTCGTCTATTGTCCCACTTAGTTCAATATTGTATTTTTCATACATAATATTTCTGTTTGGCTCTCTTGCATTTTTTTCTTCTTTTATGTTGGTAACATCCTTTCACAGCCATCTAATATGTATATTATGCAAATTAAAGTTCTTGTTTCATCTATTATAATCTTGTTGTCTGTTGGAATCTGTATTTCTGGTTTGTTATTTTCCTCAGGGATGGTTGGGTCCCTCGAATGTTATGTTATTTTGTTTTGTGGCTGAACCCCATTTATGTCAGCTCCAAGAGGCTTTGTCAGTAGGGGTGAAGGAACTTCCGGTTGGTGACCTCCAAGCAGAGAAAACAGAGCCAGTCATTCCTTAGACTGTAGTTGTCTAGCCTTGAGGGTTTGAAGGAGGGAAAGGGGAGAGAGAAGTGATTTATTAGTTCCCCCCTGCACCCACGGGGCTGTCCTCCGATTTTACTCCTGATGATTTAAGTGATGAAGCAGAGGGTGTCCACCCAGATCACACCTGTGTACAGTCAGAGGTGAACCACTGCCTGGAGATTCTCTGCAACTTCTGCCTGGGAATGCTGCTGGCCTCCCTTTTCTACTTGCTTCTGCTCTGAGAGGCCTGTGTTGTGCCCATAATGACCTTAAGTTGGATCTTGGGTATTCAAGGACTTAAGGCAAATAACTCTTAAAAAATATGATTCCATTAAAAAGCATGTACTTTTTCTGCGTCACTGATTTCTTATTTGTATGTAAAATGGCCCCTCTTCCAGTGGCATCCCATGAAATGGGAATGAATAGCACTGACCGAGATGTGGTTTAATGGGACGTGTTAAATAAACACATTTGAGAACCATTTAGAGTCAAGTGTAGATTTGTGTGTTTAGGAGACAAACAGTGGACTTCATCTTTGTACCACGGGTCCACATCCTACTGTAGTCGGTGATGATTTAAAGTGACTCCTTATGAACATGATAAATCGGTTCAGTCTCAGAATGTAAGGAATCCGTTGGGTAGTGGAGGGAAACTTTTTAATGTTTCTTTTTCCAGCTCTTTCATTCTAATACCAAATGTCATTGTAAAACAAATGCAGTGCCATTCTAAAATATTTATTAGATTCTTACAGTGAAATACTGGTTGTGCTTCAGAAAGAAGTTTCATAAAATCTTTTAAACCCCACTAAAATGATCCTACCTTCTTGTGCTTTCTGGCAATGTAAACCTTGTCTTCACCCTGAAGCATTAAATATATGTATAAAATTATTTGCAGAATTCACATTTGTGGCAGAAATACTGCATGTTCAAATCAGAGGCCAATCCAGGCTCTGAGCCTTCAGCCCTTTGGGAGGACGGGCTGTCCCGGACTCTCCTCCTCTGAGGGCCTGGACTCAGTACCCAACTGAGGGAGGGGCTCAGCACACCCTGGCTGCTTCTACGAACAGGTGGGAAATTGAAGTTGTTTACCCTGAGGTTTCTCTTCGCCGGATGTGGGCGCACAGCTTTCCGTACCAGTTGGTTTATTCATCCATCCGTTCAGTACTGTTAACTGAGCATGAGACGCGCGCGGAGGAAGCACCAATGAACACGCAGACCAGGTACCTGTCCTCAGGCAGGTTATGGTCACAGCAACCCGACAGGATGCTCCTCGTTCTCCTGGGCACGTGACAGTCCACTGACCACCAGCAAAGTTCCCTGCAGGTGGCAACGTTCTGACTGGCCTTCCACCCACTACGGTCAGTGCGCCCATCTTGTGAATCTGTACTGCAGCTTACTATTTCAGTTTTAGAATCACCTGCAGCTCTGTATGTGCTGTGGCTGTAAGAAGTGAGTTGTTTTCTTCTTTTTTTTAAGTTAGCCCACTATAGAAGTTCTTTGGTTCTCTGACTATATCTTGAACTGAGTTTCAACCCCTGAGCTTGTCATTTTCTCTCTTTATCTCTCCCGTGCATTCAGAAACCACTAGCCCACCCTGCAGTCTTCAAATCATCATCGCTACAAGTTACAATTAAATGAAGCAGCCACTTGGTTTCCCAAAGCCTTTTCTTTGGTAGAATTTTTATCTCAAGCTACCACAGGTGATTAAGTTATGACAATGCCATTTCAAGCCATAGTTTACTAGGTATCCATTTCCCCTGCTAATAAGGAGATCACTTTGTTCAAGCTCAAACAGGGCAGCAGATCAAAACGAGACTGGCTTAGAGTGAGTGTTTCTTGGGACCACTACTGGTACTGTTATATGTCAGTGTCCTTTAAGGGAAATAACCTAGATATTCTGCAACGAGGGGACTTCATCCAGGGAATAGCTTCTTAAAATGTTGGAAAGACCAGAATGGAGGTAGCAAGATAACTCAGAACTTGCTGGTTGAATCTGCTACTGACCGCGGATCTCCGAGAGCACAAGTGCCAAGGGAGCAGGGCACGTGGGTGCTGAAACTTACAGGGAAGGGTCGCCTGACCACAGCTGGGATTGGTGAGGGGAATCGTTTGAGGGTGAGGAAAGCTGGAAGAGGGGCGCCTTAGCCAGTGCTGGTGCCAGGGAGGAGGGGGACCACAGGGGACAAATAGGGCAACATCCAGAAACCCTGCCAGGTAAGGAGGAGGGGAAAGGGAAGGGAAGGAGGGTGGGGGAGGAAAGGATAAAGACTTCACTCACCCTCTAGCCTTCCCTTCTGCTTCTGCAGCCTAGGAATAATCACTAACGGGAAGTCCAGTGATGAGGTAGCCAGGGAAAGAGTGTGTGGACACCTAGCTCCAGCCTTACTAAGCGAGAAATGATGGGTAGGTGTGGGTGAAGTGGCAAGGAAATAATTGGTACAAAGGGATTTAGACTGACAAGCAAACAAACGAATTAAAAAAAAAAGGTACGAACTTATCTCTCTGTTGCCAGCATAGCTGGGAACATCCATTATTGGTATTCTGATCCCCAGATGATTTCTTGGATGCATTTTTGATAGAATTATAATAATATACAAAATACAGGGGAACAATAATTCAAAGATATACAACTACAACAGCTGCAAAGGGCCAGTTCCCAAATGCTCATGTTTCCTGATATTTGAATGCCCATTGCCTTGGCCATGAGGACTGAAGGACTGGGCACTCTTCTACGTAACTTTTGTTATCTCTTGACCGTTATGCTTCAACTTGCCAGGAAATGTGGAAGGATTCTCTACAGTAGACCTTCTGTGGCTTTAAGAACCTGTTCAGTACTCTCTGGTCATATTCTGCTACTGGTATGATTAGAAGTTAGATAATGATGAGGAAAAGAAGTCTATAGAAGGAAATAGTGTGCACTTATGCCCACACAGTATAATGACATTGGAAACTGATGGGACCTAGCAAGTCAGGGTAGACAGTGCTAATGACCAAAGATGTATATATGTGTGTGTGTGTGTATTTTTTTTCTTTTGGAAAAAACTTAAAGATGACGAGGAGGTCCCTTCACGAAAGGGGTCCCCCTACATGGCTTTTGAAGTGAGAAAATCATCTAGCATTGAAGCAGCGTGGAGACTCCAATTCTGGAGACAGTAATCCCAAATCGGTCCAAGGAAGAATCTACTTTGGAGAAAATATAAACTGTACGTGTATATAGATCTTTCCAGATTGCAAATCGTTGCCACTCACATCATATGTGTCAAGCCTTAAGACAGTCTTGCAGTGTACATGTTACCAGCTTCCTTTCACAGGACTGGAGCTCTTACAGAGATGACCTTCGTGCCCCACCTCTCAGAGCGAGAGGATTGGTCTGACTCAGGCCCCTGGTGCCCGTGTCTGTTCTGCTGACCCTTCCCCCCACCAAGCCTTTGCCCGCCGTCCTTGGCTGTAAACCCCTCGGGCCGGCTGCCCTCCAGACTTGCTGTGGCTGCTGAGATAGCTCCCAATGCGTCTCTCCACCTCCAGCTGTGACCCCTGTCCTCAGATTGTGGAGGAATGATCTGCTCACATTATTTCTATTATTTGCTTGAGTCCTGTTACCCCCAGAAAAAGGGCACCCAGTCTTTGGCAAGGCTCACGGTGGTGCGTGCCCTGTCCTTCTACACTGCTGACGGGGTCCAGGCGGTTAGCTGTGCGCTTTCTTACCTCCTTGTCTGGCACACCTGCGCCCTCTACTCTGTCTTTCCCATCTGCCTGGAACGTTGAGCTCATTTCATCACAGTCTGTCCTGGGGTTCTTCCTCTTTGTCAAGGGAGGTGGTTGTATCTCAGCATCACAGCACATCTCAGAATGCCTTGCTTTTTGCTCCTGGGATTGAATCCCGTTCCAACTTTTACTAACTTTAGAAAGACACCGGGAAATAACGGTGACCGTGAGAATGAGCGTTTACTGAGTGTGGATCCTGTGCCAGGCGCTGTTCTGTCATATGTGTATCAATTCGTTGAATTCTCCCAAGGGCCTCACGAGGTAGATAATATTACTCCTTGCATTTTCTGAGTTGACTCATTTCATCCTCAGAATTGACCTATTTCTCTGAAAGCCATTATTAGCCACGTTTTGCAGAAGAGAAATCCCGGGCGCAGAGAGGTCAACTACCTTGCCCAAAGTGACACAGCTACTGAGTTGTGGTGCCCGGTTTGGAACTCCTCCCAAAGAGTCTTGACCTGCAGGGGTTTCGTTGTTGGGTCCCCAGCACCTACTCAGTAAATGTTTGCTGATTTGAATTCAACGTAAATTAGAGGGAGTATTTGTGATAACCGTGGAAATTGTTTCCTGATTTAAGATTGGAGAGGTAAGAAATGTCTGTGAAGAAAAACATGCTTTCAGACTCCCTAGAATCTCTTTTAGCACATTAACGAGCTCAACTTTCAAATCCTGGGGATAGAAAGACGGGTTATAGGAGATCAGGTCTGATTTTTTTCACAAATGGAGGAACGGCAGCTCATACTGTATTCTTTGAAGTGCTGCTCTCTCATTTATGATCGAATTAGAATGCTTTTTCATTAAGGCCCCCTCTGAGCTCAGTGACCCCTACGAAAGACCAGATTTTGAGACAATTCTTGATTTCAAGGTCAGGGAGAGGAATTTTCAGGCATATAGCCCCTCTATAAAATTTCATACACACTGGAATGGTTATTCCACCTATGAACCTTAATGATTTTGATTAAAAAATAGCTATACTGAATGCTAAGAAAAATACAGTCTCGTCACTAATGGAACTGGTATTTCATTGCTTCAGTTTTGACTAATTTTCCAGTCATGACTCTGTTCCTGGAGGGCCACAGCAAGATAATGCACTGGGGAAGCTAATTATTTGGGGATGTAGTTTGGTTAAAAATGACAACCCCATTCTTTTTTTTTTCTAGAAAATTTATGTGATAGAATGATAAAGATACAGTCCTAGAATTGGATGAAAAATGAGTTGTCAAGAAAGATTTGATTTTCGAATACACAGAGGTGGAAATGGAGACTAAATCAAAGATGGATTTTCTTAGAGGCATGACAGAGAGTGGTCGCTCAGTGATTGCTTTGGGGGGAAGGTGCACAGGTGGAGACTTGGAAAGGGCGTGAGGTCAGGGTACATGCGGGGGAGGAAGCAGCTGTACTTTTAGAGGCAGGAAGACCGAGTTAGTGCATTACCGTAAAGCCCAAAGGAAGCCTTTCAGCAAGGAGGGAGTGGTAAAGAGTTTGATGTGTCAGAAAATGTCAAGGAGAATGGAAGTTGAAAAAAAGATCATTTGATTTGGGGAGAAGCCGGTCGTTCCCTTAGTTCCCGGGGCATTGCGGTGGTAAGGTTGTTTCCTGCCCTCTCCAGGTAAGTGCTGATGGTCATTGATGATATAACGTGAGTTTTCCAAGATACCTTTATTTCTGTTTGTTTATTTATTTATTTATTATTGGTTCTCTTCCATGTGCTTTATTTTTTAACATCTTTATTGGGGTATAGTTGCTTTACAGTGTTGTGTTAGTTTCTGCTGTATAACAAAGTGAATCAGCTATACGTATACATACATCCCCATATCCCCTCCCTCTTGCATCTCCCTCCCACCCTCCCTATCCCACCCCTCTAGGTGGTCACAAAGCATCGAGCTGATCTCCCTGTGCTATGTGGCTGCTTCCCACTAGCTGTCTATTTTACATTTGGTAGTGTATATATGTCCATGCCACTCTCTCACTTCGTCCCAGCTTACCCTTCCCCCTCCCCGTGTCCTCAAGTCCATTCTCTATGTCTGCGTCTTTATTCCTGTCCTGCCCCTAGGTTCTTCAGAACCTTTTTTTAGATTCCATATATATGTGTTAGCATGTGGTATTTGTTTTTCTCTTTCTGACTTAGCAAGATACCTTTAAAAAGAGAAAACGTGATTCATCAAGGGCCTGCAATGAATCATGAAGTGGATAAGCGTGGTATAATCAGTGTAGTATCCTTTTTTTTAAAATTAATTAATTAATTTATTTTATCTTTGGCTGCGTTTGGGTCTTCGCTGCTGCACACGGGCTTTCTCTAGTTGCAGCGAGCGGGGGCTACTCTTCATTGCAGTGCATGGGCTTCTCATTGCGGTGGCTTCTCTTGTTGTGGAGCATGGGCTCCAGAGGCGCAGGCTTCAGTAGTTGTGGCATGTGGGCTCAGTAACTGTGGCGTGCGGGCTCTAGAGCGCAGGCTCAGTAGTTGTGGCACACGGGCTTAGTTGCTCCGCAGCACGTGGGATCTTCCCGGACCAGGGCTCGAACCTGTGTCCCCTGCGTTGGCAGGCGGCTTCTTAACCACTGCGCCACCAGGGAAGCCCAGTGTGGTATCCTTGTGCTTTTATGTTAGAGATTCAATGCTTTTCTCATCTAAAGAAGAGGTGAAAATGAACCAAACCAGGAAAGTCACTTTTACATATGTGTAAATAACCCCATTAAAAGAGAAGGATGAGAGACAAATATGGTGGCCCTAGTTAAATTTTGGAGATAGAGAAAAGTCACCAACTATCTTTATCCATTGGTTATACTTGCAGATAGAAGAGGGCCAGGCATATAATGGAGAATTTTGCTGTGAAAACACACACACTCAGAAAAACCCATCAGACTGTCTTGTTCCCAAAGTTACAAGTAGCTTGTATTTTATTTTTCTTATTTTTTATTTATTTGAATTTTTTAATTGAAGTATTTTTAATTGAAGTATATTTAATTAATACAATGTTGTATTAATTTCTGCTGTACAGCAAAGTGATTCAGTTATACAAATATATGTACATTTTTTTTAATATTCTGTTCCATTATGGTTTATCATAGGATACTGAATAGAGTTCTCTGTGCTATACAGTAGGGCCTTGTTATTTATAGTAGCTTGAATTTTTTAAAAAAACTTTTAATGAATCAGTGTGTCCAGTATGCATCACGTTAAGAACCATATTTTTCCTCCTTTAAAGTAATAATGAAAGAAGCAACTCCTGTGTTCCTGTGGAGTTTTCACAGCTAATGAGCAGCTGGACGCCTTGCTGGAATTTAATCAACTCCTTTTCGTGGAGGTTGTTTGTGCCGCTCTTCATCGTGGCTGACACAGGCCTTGAGATGTGAATCGTTCACCCTGTGTCCGTGTTGCTAGAAATCCCTTATCCTGTGGCCTTACCTGTATCCTCTAATTTCCAGTTATATCCAGTTGATTTGACTCTCATTGTCTGTACCAGAATTAAAGCTAGAAACACTCCCCATTTTTACTTGTTAAAGTGATTGTTATTAATAATGATGAATAATTTAATTCTACAAGTCAGAATCACCTTCATGAGTGCCACATGCAGCAATAAAAAGTGACGAGACATTTTCTCAAATAGACAAACTTGATCATCCTATGGAAGATTTTTTTTTAAGAAATAATTGGAATACATCTGAATAGCAAATAATTGTCCTATTAGGAAGCACAGCTGGCTAGAGACAAAAAAGAAAACAATATAAGGGATTCATGTGAAAATTAACAGTGGATATTGAATTTCCTGAATTTTATTTCCAAGCTGCCTGACATGCTGTTTTCTTTTGGTCTCCTCATTTCCCACCTGGGGTTAGTCTTTTCACTGTGGAGGCCCGTTTTCTCTTAATCTTGCAGTTAATCAGTTCTGTGGCAGTTTGGATTTTGTGATTATTACGGAGTAGCACAAAATTCAAAAGTAGGCCAAGAATGAGTCTTTCTAATTAAAAAAATTGTTTACCATAGTCTCTTCTTGCCCCAAGAACTGTGTGTTCTCCCGACCCACTCCGGCTGTACCAGGATCCAGTGGAAGCCACTGGCCTGGTGCCCTTTGCTGTGGCATCCTGAGTTCTGAAAGTCGACGAGTGAGCTGTTCGCTGTAAACCCTTATCTGTCTGGTCCTGCTTTGCTAAGTGATAGCGAGTCAATACCTTTTAATGTGGTCTGGTATGAATTGTACCAGGTCACACACATGTACCCATTTTAGGGAGTGACACCTTATCTTAAAATAATGATTCTAGAGGGATCTCAGATCTCTTGGGCACGGGAGTAATGGAATCTTATCCCATACTTCAGGTCGCAGCACTTCACATTATTTGCAGTGGCTCTCATACTGGGAAACCATTTGTGGACATATGGGGAATTTGTGTTAGATGGTTTGCTTACCTTTTATCATTTTGCGACCCCTAACTGGATTATAATAGCCTTTGGGCTCATATTACTGGCAAAACAGTAAATGTTTTCCCCAGGAAGATGACCATTCTAATGATAAACATTCCAGCGTTTGAATTATAAATCGGTACTCTGCCTGGCTCGGTAGATAGATAATGCCAGCCGGCTTATCTTGAGCCTGTGACATTTGATTGTCTTGCTCTCCTTTGAAGGAGTTCTCTCTCAGCTGTCTGTCTTATAAAGTGAAAGTGGGTAGCGGCAGTTCAATCTTGCATTACGATGTGTTGTTTTTCTCAGTCAGCAAGTTATCCAGAAACTCGTGAATCACTTAAGGACACACATGGCATTCAACACAGGGTGTCATTGTCTGATAGGATCTTTAAGATATTAAAACTCAAGGGTGATTTACTGAGGCAGAATTGTCCACTGTGTTAATGTTTCGTTTTTCGGAGCCTTAAATATCTTCTTGGCTAACAAGGGAAGTGGTTTCTGTCCTTTGCACCTGAATTTTCCTCCGTGGCCCTAGAGCTTGCTTTGAGGGAGGAAGAGCCCTGTGTAGATAGAGGAAGATGAACTGCAAGGCGAGTGTGGACGTTCTTATGGGCAGTTTCATCACTATGCTTGTTTACTTGTCTCTGTACAGTTGCTCTTACTAAAGATGGAATGAAAGTGCATTCCTGTGTCAGATAACCATGCTGGAGCTTCATGTTTAAGGCGGGAAGCAAAGGATATATGTCCCTGAAATCAGCCCAATGTGATTATTTGCTAAGTTTTCATGAATACTAACAGGAGAAGATCGGCTAACATAAAAAATGTAGTGTACTGGTTCCCTCAGGGGCTGGGCACTGGTACAGTCTGCATTATTGATTTTTGATCTTCCATTTATCCTTTTCTAAGTATGAATAAAATATACTTTGAGATGTAGTTTCAAATTAAGGAAAATTAATGATCCCCTTTGAAATTCAGACCCTCTTATGTTATTAGTCTTTAAGAAAGTTAAGAAATCTTTCAAAATTTAATTAGGAGTCCACAGTTTTTTCCTCTGTTTTTCACTCTTAAAGTGTTGTTTAGATCTTTCAAGGGGAAAAACACCCTGATGTAGCTCAGCTCTTGAGTTTCCAGTAGATGCTCTATAGATCAAGGCTGGTGGGTGGCTGTAGAGCTGGACAGGTGAATTTCATTTCTCTAATTTTATACGGAGGGTTGACCTTGCTGTGTGGGCCGTCCAAAGCCAAAACTCAGATAAGAAAGGATCTAATGTATGCTGGGTGAATATTTCAGAAATTTGAGGTTGTTTAATCATTTTGCAAAATAGTAGCAACACGAATGGTTCTTTAACCACTATTTCTGTGAACAGTTGCATATTGAAATGTGCAAAAAAATGAAGTCTTTTGTATGTGTACAAGATCAGAACTGAGCAGATTGCTAGGCAGACATATGCTTACATTTGCATCTTCAGGTATTTAAAAAACTCTACTGATTTTGTCAGGGAGACTTGCCCTTCCCTGAGATGGTGGAGAATTATGGCTGGCGATCCAGCCTCTTGCGAAGAATGTTATGACTGTGCCATGTAATTGATCAGGGAGAAGGGCATCCAGCCAGAGTGGAGTATAACCGTCAAGCCAGGTATTCTAATACTTTTACTTAGTTGCCTGTACGGTAGATGAGGATGATTATCTCGGCTCTGCATTAGAGTCACGGGATATGTCAGCTAGGGAAGAGCCTGCAGAAAAGAACGATGTGGTCTCATCAGCTAACGCTAAACCAGTCTGGAGTCTTCATTGGGGATCGTGAAATTGGAGGATAGAGCATTTGTGGTGTCCAAGGGCCAGGTGTAAAAATCTTGCCTCTCACATTTATGACAGGGTGACCAAAGATGTCACTTAATCTCCAATTTTTTCATTAGTAGAGATACTGTTTTGTGCCTCACCTAGGTCTAAACGTGACACCAAAGTTTGGTGATTGTGAGGATGAAACAACAAGCATGTGAGATACTGGAGAGCACTGTATGAAGGTGGTTACTTTAATTAATTAGTCAGTAATACCACTGACATGGAGATGGGAGTGGTGTTTCTCTCTCCTGGTTCGTTTGTGCATGTTGGCACCGATGGATGGGATAAAACTTGCTATGGATAAGGTCTTCACGCTTTCTCACCTGGATTTTGAAGACTCTGAATTACAGACACGTT
Organism: Orcinus orca; assembly: GCF_937001465.1. NCBI lineage: Eukaryota > Metazoa > Chordata > Mammalia > Artiodactyla > Delphinidae > Orcinus > Orcinus orca. The sequence goes on along the minus strand of NC_064573.1, from coordinate 6,945,592 downwards.
GTTTAGAAACAATGCACATTTCCTTTGGGTCTAATAAGTTCCCTGAAATGAGTATACTTAAGTCACTGGAGGGAAGGGATTCTCAGTCCTGAATATTCTAGAAAGAAGATCAGTAAAACTCAGTGATTAAGAAAGTTTAGAAAAACCTTTCCTCTTGGTCAAATTGGATCTCTCACTGATTCTAAAATATAACACATACATGCCGTTGCTGTTTCCAGAATTTAGAAACAATGTTTTTTTAGAACCCTGTCAAAAATAGTCATTACTCATGGTCACTGTCTATCCTCTCCTCTCTCATTATAAGTCTTCTCTTTATTTTAGACCCCAATTAAGTGCCCCTTGTTATAAAAGAAATCTTCCTTGATTACCTCAGCTACACAGTAAACAGGATCCTCAGAAGGCCTTTTGATGGATGTGGAATTTACGGGCTTGTATTGTTACTGTTATAGGTACCATGTGCGTATGACTTAGCTCCTGGGATGGATTGTAAGTTCCTTGTAGAAAGGTATATTCATTATACTTCAACTGTTAGAAAATGTTACAGGGGATTTATGATGTCAAGGACGCTTAGACAAGTAAGAAGTGCTGCTCTGGTAGGAACTATTTGAGAGTTTAAAAAGTTAATTGATCAGAAAAAGAAAAGAGTTCAAAAAACCATTTATTTGATGGAAAAAAGTTTTGAAAATCAATTTAAAGTCTGGTGAATTTGAGATGAAGGAGGCCAAGTATTGACTGGAAACCATTGATGTATGACCAAGGGTTTTTAGAGGAAGAAGAAATTTGTTTCATATTTAGAAAAAAAAGTTGAGGGTGCAATTAGACCCATTAAAAGGTATCTGGTGGGCCTATTTTAGTTGCCTTGCCATCTGTGTTCAATGCAACATAACTTCTGTATTTTTCACATAGAAAAACTACTATAGAATCTGTCTCTTGCAAACCACATACTGATCTTGAGGGCTGCATCAAGTGACTGGCATGAAAGGAATGCAGGATGGTTGCATTATTTTATTTCACATTTAAATGGGTAGTTTCCTTCTTATTTTCTTACCTCTTTTGACCAGAGTCAAAATAATGCAGACTTTAAAAAGAATAGATACTATTAGGATTATTCGCACCTATTTTGAATACCCTTAACGGGGCTAACTCTCGTTTAGACTGACTCTGTCCTTTTATTCTTCTAAAGTTTTCAGACAATACTAAGATAATTTCCTTTTTCATGCTATAGAGATACGTTACATAAAAATGAAATTTCTGGCATTGTCTTGTCCCTTCTCTATTCTTCAATATTGTTTTCCTGTTTTAGGCTGTCTTATGACTCTCTTTTTCTGTGGAATTTTCCACTCTACTGGATTTTTAGGAAGAGTATGTTTCTTAGGAGCCCAGTCAGAAATGGTCACTGCTCCTGGCCCCTCGGCTTCAGGCCACAGAAGGCGTGCAGGTTCACTTCACAGGCCGTGAAACAATATTCACTCACACTGGCTCTTGTAGGCGCACCTTCTCAAGAATTATTAACAAAATTGATTATAGGAAAGAGTTCTTTAGAGTCTTCATCTCCTGCATTGTCCACATCTCACCTTCATTCATAATTGAAGTGCACAGATCCAGAAAGCAGGCTTTCAAACATCTGAATGTCATTCTTAGAGCTGCTAAGAACAGAGGCTATTTCTAGTGTCTCTACTTCATGTGTAAGTTTGGATGTACAGTTAGCTCTGTTGTACGATTTTCTTCCCATCTTTGCAGAAAAATTAAGTACTTACAGCTAAAGTTTCTCTGAGAATAACTGTAATATTTACAGGGTTTTGGGTATAAAACAGACCAGTAAAAAGGCAGAGAAGGAGGAAGATGGTAAGCGAGAAGTTTATATTCCAGTGGTAATTAAAGTGTTGGTCGTACTTGGGATGTGTCATTGGTTGCTGAATTATGTCAGTGAAATCATTTTCTATACATTAATTCATATTTCACAGTAAAATCGAAATATTCTATGAAGAGAGAAGACAGTAGTGACCAAGTTTATTCTGGTTCACCTTTGTATACTTAGCATCCAGCCCAGCACCAGGCACATAGTAGGTGATTAATAAATATTTCTTAATTAAATGAATGGAAAAAAATGGAATGAAGATACCATTCTACAAATAATTTTAAAAATAATTTAAAGAATAAGGTTGGTTAACTGAATTCTTAAAGAGGAGGCTAATTCAAATGCTTAGTCATTTCTACTGTTGCCTAAAGCAGCAAAAAGCACAAAACAGCAGCTAAACTAGCACCCAGGGAAAAAGTCTAAGTAGACTTACAGAAGAGGTGATGCTGCCGTGTGTCCAGGAGCTGTGTATTCCGCACGCCTTGCTTTGACTCTGTGGTGACGCTGCCGTGTGTCCAGGAGCTGTGTGTTCCTCACGCCTTGCTTTGACTCTGTGGTGATGCTGCCGTGTGTCCAGGAGCTGTGTATTCCTCACGCCTTGCTTTGACTCTGTGGTGATGCTGCCGTGTGTCCAGGAGCTGTGTATTCCTCACGCCTTGCTTTGACTCTGTGGTGATGCTGCCGTGTGTCCAGGAGCTGTGTGTTCCTCACGCCTTGCTTTCACTCTGTGCTCCATGTGCCATTTTATTTTCCTGGCAGCAGTTTAACTAAAGACACAGAGACAAACTCACTGTCCAAAGAGCCCTTCTCTGAGCTTGATGGAAGCATGTTAATTAGCCAGATGACGGAAACGTCTAGGAATTTAGATGCTTTCCAGCTCCTGCACAGTCTAGACCTACAGGTGAAGATACAGATGTTTGCCCAGTTGTGCTCACAGTGATTATGGCAGCTTCATTCAGAACTGCGAGTGGATCCCTTACCTTCATTTCATCATGCTTTAACCTAACACATACCATTTTCCTGGTCTGTAAAACACAGTTTCCTCTGTTGGTCCTTCTTCTAAATCAATGCTGTCCAGTCGATCTTTGTGTGCTACTGGAATGTTCTGTGTCTCTGCTGTCCAATATGGCGGCCGCACGCCCCGTGTGGCTTTTGAGCCCTAGTGCGACTGAGGAACTGGATTTTGAATTAATTTAACTTAGAATTTGGACTTAAATAGCCTCATTGGCTAGTGTCTATCATGTTGGACAGGATAGTTCTAGATTATAGCCCCCATTGGCTAGTGTCTATCATGTTGGACAGTATAGTTCTAGATTATAGCCCCCATTGGCTAGTGTCTATCATGTTGGACAGTGTAGTTCTAGATTATAGCCCCCATTGGCTAGTGTCTATCATGTTGGACAGTATAGTTCTAGATTATAGCCCCCAGTGTTCAGTAGTGGAAAGAGCACAGGTCTGGGGTCAGATAGAGTCAGAATTTGAACCCAGTCTTACTCTTTTGCTCTTTATAGGTAACGTGAGCTTTGCCAAATCAATGGAGTTAATAATAGTACTTTAGGGGAGTATGAGAATTAATCAGTATATTGATATCATTTATATATATATTTATATATATTCTCTCATTCTCTCTAGATAGATAGATATTTGTTTTAGAAGAGTGATTGATGTATAATATTAGGCCAACAATGATCATTAAAGTTCTTTCAGTTTCTGGATCTTTTATAGATAATAATAATTACAATTTGTAAAGGAATTTACTTTGTGCTGTACATTTTATATTCTATAAGGGTAAATAAAGTGACCAGGGTAATACGTAATGAAGCCTGGATTTGAGCCCAAGACTGAATCCCTGCATGTTTGTCAATCTGATGCATATATTTATTTCCTTACCCCAACTTCGCCTTTTAGCCCCTTGAGTCTGGAAAGACCCTTCTGTTCAGTCTCCCTCAGTAGAGAACCTTGACCTTGATAGGCACTCAGCAGGTGTGTGTTTGTCATGTGATTGGCTGTGTCGTGCAGAAGGTTTTCATAAGTAATGGGAGACAGCATGGTAGGGGCAGCAAAGTTACTCCCCAGAAATTCAGTGTAAAGTGTCTCATTCTCGCTTCCAAAGCTCATGTTTTTAGGGGAAGGTGCTGGAAGATTGGCATCCAGACCTCCAAATCTTCTGCAATGGTTCACAGCACCTTGGCCAGACATCAGTGTGTGGACCTTATCCAGGAAAGGGCTCAAGGCCTAGTTCAGGGTATCAAGTTGCAAAAAAACATTTCTGAATTCCAGTATCACTGCCTGCTGTCTTTGGCTACAAAAGTTTATTGTCATTTTGTAAAAAACACATAGATTTTTGGCTATTTTCCTTGTTGTCTTTAATGTGATAACAGGGACCCTGAATCAAGGACTGAGGCCAAAAGATGGACACTTGCGGCAGATGGAAGCATGGGTCCCCCTCACTCAGAAGGAGCAAATGATGCTTTTCTGCTTCATAGGACATTGGAGGCTTGGACGTAGTTTTATGATAGGCTCGGGCAGAGGTAGGCAGAGAACCCACATGGACCCCGGTTCTGTCTGGGCTGCCCAAGGGGAGTGGATGTTGACTCTGCCTCTACTTGGGTTCCCTGTTAAGTGGAGATACCAGTATCTACACAGCACACACAGTGTGAGGACGTCTGTTCTAAGACAGATGGGACTAGTCCTTTTAGACGGTAGATAATTGCCACCTGCCTCTGCTCCAGTCTTAACTCCATCATCAGGAGAGGAATAGGCTCGGCTGTAAGGACTCATTATAGAGGCCCTTTTGGGCCCTTGACTGATGTTTCGGTTCCTTTAGAAACCTCCTCAAGCATCTAGCTGAGTAAGAACATTCTCTTCGATAAGAACAATTTCAAAAGGGGGCAGATGAAACCATATTTGGCCTCCCTTCTTTTTTAATCTTATTTCTCAATGACATGAAGCTTCTCTGGATGCTGGATGCCCTCTTGCTGTGGAGAATAAAAAGGGAGACAAGGCATTACTGTCAAAAACTGGAAATGGCCTCAACTGGTAAGTGGTCCTACTCTCAGGAAGAATGGCTTAAGATCAATTATGCTGAAAACCTAGTCATTATTTTTGGCAGACCTTCTCCAAATATAATTGACTCCTAGCAAAAATCCTATTCAACTCATTTAGTTACATGGGATTAAATTTTTATCCAGTTTATCTTGGCTGTATACCAAGAAGTTACCTTCATTAAAATTAGATGTCCTTTGGTGCAATATTGAAAAACTTTTAAATGATTTAAATGAGTAATTTGCAACGCCTGCTTTAAAAATTCTCCGGGATAAAATGCTTATTTATAGGCTGTGTAGTGTAGAACTTTGAGACCTTTGCTTTGAGTGGGCCAGTGCACTGTTTGCTGAGAACACTTGACCATTTGTGCCAACCTCCCTTTGCTCATCTCCGTGTATAAATCTCAGAGCTTTCTATCCAAGCATAAATCCTTAACTTTTATTAGGGGATTAAACCCTAATCTTTTCCTTTGTTTATGCACAAAATAAATCATTCTGTCCTTAATTGGCAGCATAGGTTTATTTACAAATTCTTCCCAAAGAGCTGTAACTCATACTATAGGAGCCCAGCCTAGATGTCAGCCTAGAACATCTCTTCAGGGTGACTTGAAGCAGATGCAATAATCTATTCTTGCTGTTCTCAGTTTTAGTCTTGGATCAAGTCAGACCACCAGAGAACCACTTATTTAGACCATCAGACAATAGCTTTGGCCTTTAAAAAACTACATTCTCATTTACCGTTTTCCCCTGGATTTAGCACATGCTCACGTGAAGGGATGTGGTCAGAGATATGTATCAGGGCGTCTATTGTGGGCCGACGTGGTGGATGTGCTCTCCACCGACGCAGTCTGACCTTCCTGGGAGCGCGCAGAACCGATGTCTCCTAGGTCTCAGTACAGGAGAATAATGCAACTTCTCCTGAACATTTTATTTCTTCTGGATCATTGTTAGTTTTTGGGGTTTTTTTTTGCGGTACGCGGGCCTCTTACTGTTGTGGCCTCTCCCATTGCGGAGCACAGGCTCCGGACGCGCAGGCTCAGTGGCCATGGCTCACGGGCGCATCCGCTCCGCGGCATGTGGGATCCTCCCGGACCGGGGCACGAACCCGTGTCCCCTGCATCGGCAGGCGGACTCTCAACCACTGCGCCACCAGGGAAGCCCTCATTGTTAGTTTTTAAAGTCATTATTTCCCAAACCGTATTCTGCAGAACCCTTTTTATTGCAAAGCCAGTAAGAAAAACGTTCTGTGCTTCCCACCATATCGGTCTCAGTATGTTAGCACGCTGCTGTCAGTGTGTAGCCTGCAGTTGAGAAGAAACCAGCATTAGCTCTGTTTTAATCCTGCATTTGCCAGTTTTTCTTACACTGTAAAGAGACAGAGAGAGAGAGTGTGTCACATTTTCAATTAGATCCGGCAGAAGAGCGTTCAGGAGATACCAGTTTGAGGAATGCTGTTGCAATTTCATGGTTGATTTCTTTACCTTGTTTTGGCTGTCAAGAGGCTCAGAGGGAAATTTGCGTGTCTTAACCTAAATTCCCCCATCTCTGGACTGGACAAGGTGTCCGTAGACGTCTTGGTAAAGCTTCAAGTCCTGCTTGGTCCCGCTCACCTTGTGAGCCGTGGCTGAGCTCTTCCGGCTTCTGCCGGGCTCCCTGACCCCTTTAGCACCGGGAAATTTGTAGGCTCTCTTTCTCCACAGCATGACATCAGGCTCTGCCTTATTTTTCTCATTTATTTTAGCTGCTCAGCTCGTTCTATCCTAGGCGTTTAACTGACTTACACTTTACTTTCAGTTCACTTCCTCCAAAGACCCATAGTGAAGGCATGTCCGTAGCCTAATCAATCAGCCTCACATTTTCTCTTGTTTCTATAGCTCTAACGACCAGTCTTCTCTGATTTATACAGGGAGCCCTAAACATCTGGTCATCAGCACAGACTATGATATTCTAGCATGCATCTTTTTATGACCTTTATTCCAGTCATCTTATTTTCTATTCCTCATTTCTCTTTGCTTCAAACTCCCAACTTATTTATTTATGATCCTGTTTTCTTGTACCTATCTCTGAAAGCTGTCTCAAATCTTTTATGCAGTGTGACGATGGTATAAATGACTGATTATTTTTAGTAATTAAAAATAGATTACTCTCTTTCTAATATCTGAGGAATATAGACAGAAGTGGGGATGATTGACGTTGATGGGATGTGAGTAGTGGTGTTGGTGAGTCATCTTGGAGAATGGGAGAGGTTGGGCAAAGCTGGGTAAACACACACCTCTTTGAGGTGCTTGATGTGACGGAATAAAAAAGTTCTTCTTGGCCTGAAGGACCTCAGTGGAAATCTCAGCTGTGCCCCTGACTGGCTGGGCCATCTGGGTCCGAGTCATGGGAGAGACCTCCGCCATGCTGCCTTTGGTCTCTTGTGTAAATTATCAGCGCCTCCTAAAACATGTGGATTTGGAATCCTGATCTGCAGAACCGTGCAGCCCATGAAGCTCCCTTCCCAGCACCTGCCTGCCTGTGCCCCTGTGGCTGTCCTTCCCCTGGTCCCAGCTGTGCTCACAGCACTGATTCCAGCTACACTGCGACATTTTGGGCGGAATTCTGTGTGTGCTTACTTCACTGATCAATCCTTCCGATTAAAATCAAATGACCTCTGTCATCTTTCCTGCTTCCTGGATATTCCAGAATGATACAATAAAAACCATGCACTGAGAACAAATGTTTAATTATTGAACAGGGCCCTGCCTCTGAACAAACAGATTCTTTTAATCTGTTTAATCAAACATTAAAAGAAACACCGGCACAATTCCAGCCCTGATGCCGCATCCTTTCTTTTATGCCTTGATTTGTCAACATTCATTTGTCTCTTTCAAAGCTGAAATAGAGAATTTCATAAAAGTTTTATTTGTCTTGAGTTAGAATGAACACACCTCGTGGAACTGATTGAGGTCAGCTCCTGCTGCATCCCGGATTCATCCTCATATCACTACCCATTTAAATTTCTGAAACATCGCTTTCATTATAGCAAAAACGCTTCCATGATTCCTGTGACCTACAGGTGAAAATCTAAACACCTTGTGTTTTGGGGCTTCTAGGCCTCCACAGTTCAGATCCCATTTCCACTTTAAGCCGTGTTTTCTATTACTACTCCATTTCACAAACCATTTGCTTCAGTCAACTTTTTAAGTTTCTGTTTTAGGATTTTGCTTTGAGTGTGTTCTAATATCGTTCCCAATATACTGCGTCATCACCACCATCAACATTATCACCACCATCATCATCATCACCAAGGTCACCAGAGTGACAGCAGTAGTGGTAGTGGTATTAGAAGTAGTGAAAATAATGGTAACCACAGTGAAGTGTTTGAATCATGTGCCTTTTTTATTTTCCAAATCTTTGTCTTTTGTCTTCTTTTCACACCTATCCTAACATCATTTCAAGGCCCACTCAGATCCCTCCTCTCTGTTAAGCCTTCAGAACCACTGTGGCTAGAAATAAGCTCTCTCACCATCCAACTTTTGCAACTCCTGCGACTAGCTACTGTTTTTTGTGTTCCGGAAGTTCTCCTAGGAGTGACTTGCATACGTTACTTACCTGTGAATGACACCTGCTTCAAATCCTCTATGGGATGTAGTGGATTATATGTAGAAAATGAAATACTGGTGTACTCAGACACACATGCATATGTGCCACACACACACACGTCAATAAATAGGAACAATAAACTAGAGGAGCAGAAACACTTGTAAGCAAATGGCAAGTGATGATTCTTCACCTGCTGAACTGAAGCCACTGGGTGTTATGCTCCCTCCTCCTCTCTCCCTTCTCTTCCAGGCAGGTCTCCAAGGCGATGCACTGTCCTGACCAGGGGAGGGGAACTGTGAACTGAGTTGTACTAATACAGTTCTAATTGAAAATTGTCCCAGTTTAGCATTTAATTTATGTGTCATCTTAACTTACAATTTGTGTTGATGAATTGAGTGAGTTTAAAACATTTTTTGATTAGATACGTAATCTTATGCTTTCTTGATATGTTCTGATACAGTCCAGCAAGCGTGATGCTGGTAACAGTAAGATCAGTGGTGATGAAAAGGGATGCACACGTGAAGACTTTAATCTACATAGACAATTTGATAATTTACATTCAAATTGCAATACAATGAAGAGAAATTCACTGTCTTCTAATTGTAAATAATTGCATGGCTTGTACAAGATCTTTTTTCCAAGGGCAGCTGGGGCTGTCTGGGAGTGGTGTGGAAGACTACTTGGCATGGGGCGAGGTGCGGACCTCCGGGGGGCCTGGCTGCCTCAGCAGGATGCCCTCCCCATCAGGCTGCAGCCACACCTGGGCAGCATCAATTTAGGAGAAATATGGATCTCGGGATATAACCTACTTTTGGTTTATGGAAAATATCCAAATGGAATTGTTAAAGTAAGTGTTACCTAATTATAACAACATGTTGATTTTCCTTGACCATCTTTGGGTTTGCCTTCTTTTTATCTTTAAAAATTTTATACTTAGGGAAGCTTGATTGGCTGTTTATGTGCCTTGTGTGGTGCGTGTGTGCCACACTCACTGAGCTAGAGAGTATCTGCATGTGCCCCCAGGCCATCGATGAAGTGAGAGCAGCATAGAAACTGATCAGTCAAGGCTTTGCAAGGATCCCTTTTGCTCTAGTCAGATAGGATGGGTGGATCAGTGTCCGTGATGCCCTGGCGTTTTTCTGAACTTTACTCCACCCCATCTGTGGCCTGCTCTGTCCTCCTGAAAACCCTTCAGGAGCAGTAGTTTCTGTGTGTGATGTTCTGCACCCTGGATTCGTGCTGTGCCGTTTACTTTCTTTCAAGGGAGGACAAATCAGTGGGGTTGAGACATAGGTCCGGTCTAGCCCCGGAAAGTGGAGGAAAGAGCTGGAAGAGAATGTGCATACCGTCTCTGCTCTGTATTATTTTCTAACTGTGTAATTATGACTCTTTTTCATTTAAGTCATTCATTAAGTCCATTTTATGGAGGTTGCTTTGAAGGTGCTGAGTATTTGGGGCTTTGAAACCCTGAGAGCTCTTCTTTAGTAGGGGGACACTTTTTTTCTTTTTCCTTTTCCTTTTCTTTTTTTTTGGCTTCCTGGTTTAGCCTCAGCGTAATCGAGGAGAAGCCGATTCCAGAATTCTTGAAATGACTACGAGGAGAATAGACACAAGATCAGTGGGTATCTCCATCTTTTTAAGATTCCATAGTGACTCTTTTATTATTTTTCTCCTTTGTGAGTCCGTATTGCACATACACACACCCCACACAAGGCATATAAACAGCCGGTCACCCTTCCCTAAACAATAATTTTTTTTTTAAATAAAAAGAAGGCAAAACCAAAGATAGCCAAGGAAAATAAATGTGGTGTTATAATTAGTTTTCTTTAGATTCCTGAATAGACTCGCTTATGTTTTTAAAAGGGAAACTTAACTTTCAGACTTGTAGTGTGAAATCTAGTGTGTGGGATGTTGATAATAATTACAAGAAGAAATTAGGAATAAGAAAACGAAGGAGATAATGTAGATTGTTGCATAGAACACACACACACGCACACACACACACACGCACATATGCCCATCACCTATAGAGATTACTTGTGAATCTTACTTTGGGGCTATTTCTTGTTAAATTATCTGGGACACACATGCTTTCTAAGGACAGCAGGCTTGAATTTTTTATTTCTCTTTACAAGCATTGTTAAGAATATATTTATTTTGCACTGCTTAAAGAATCATATTTATAAACCACCAGCATTTTTTGAATTGTACTTGACAGGTTACACCACTTGCTTCATGATCCAAATATAGTCTGTTTAGTGGGTGGCAGTGTCTTACACAGTCACTATTTAGTCCTGGGCCGGAGGGAAGAATGGCTGGTGGGAAGTGGCGTCTCTACCAGTAAAGAAAAAGCTGGGACACAACCGCTGATTTCCTACTTGCCAGTAGAATCATGAATTTTTTAAAGGATTCAGACTCAAAATCCAAGTTATCTTTTACCAGTTTACATTCGTGAATACAGGATGTCATAGCTAGATACAGGTAAACATAGATCTTTAGAATATCTTCATCTAAAATGATTATTAGCCAGTAACACACCTATCATTCAAGTTCGTGTTAGAGAAATCTGGGTGGTGGCTTAAGAAAGGATTCCAGTCACTCATGACAAATTTGCTTTCGTCATGCTGCCTTTTTATTCAATTTTGAAAATACATGGTAAGGCAGAGATTTCCTACTTGAATGTTAAGTGGAACAAGGAAATAATGGCCTTTAAGTGGTTGAGGAACATGAGGGATTCAAGAGGGTTAAACTCAAGATGCTAGAGGGAGCCCACAGGCTTGGAGAAAAAAGCCAGGCTGTGTTTATGCTGCTTATAATTAGATCATATAGTTCGATAACTGTGGAAAGTAATGTTCAGTTTTGTGGTAAAATAGAGAAAATAAATAAAATTTACTCGGTATGTTCCTCCTAGATGGAAGACCAGTGCTCTATAGTCCTCTTTTTATCGCCAGAGATAAACGCAGTGCATGGCACGATATTACCTCTGTTCTCAAAGGGCTCACATGCTCTGGGTACTCTGGTAAGCAGGCACCTGGGAAGCATTGGCTAATTGAATTCTCACAACCACCTGGTGTGACAGGGCATGTGTTTCCCTGGTTTTTTAAATGAAAAAGAAAGAAAGGTATTCATAAATACATTTGAAATCATCATCTCCCCAGTAGAAAGAAACTTTATTAAACATTTTGCTGTGTTAGATCTCTTGACATTTGGGAAGAAAATTTCACAAGGATTTGGGAAACCCCCAAATTGGTACCTGTATCTTCCCACAAAGTATAAGCACAGGGGTCTTCAGAGAAGATGGAGCTCATGGGAGGCGTGGTCTGGGGGTGGGCTTGGCTCAGCCCGTAAGTGCCCCCCACCCCCAAGTTCACATACCCGCACGGACCCCGGGCAGGGAAGGCATCAGAAGTGTGACAAGTTGGGGTTCTTGCTGGGGGCTTGTGGACAGCCGAGATTATGGATATTAAACTTAAGCATACCCTCGTATTCCTAAAAGGCCCTTTCTATACTTGCTTTTATGTATTTGAATAAGGGACAGACTTGTATACTGCTTTTCCCCTTAACATTATCATAAGCATTTACCATGTCATTAGAAGAATTAAAATTCCTCATGACTTGACTAGATATTTGATTATGTTAAGGAATTATTATTAACTTTTTAAATGTAATAATGATGTTGCGATGATGTTTTAAAAGTCCTTACCTTGGAAGAACCCATACTGAAGATTTTATGGAAGAAATGATATGAGTGTGAGGGCTTTGTTTTGAAGTATGTGTTTGAGAGGGGTGAAGTAGATGGGACTAGAAATGAAGTAGGTTTGGTAATGTGTTGATCTTTGTTGCAGCCAGGTGATGGGAACTTCGGAATTCATTATACCATTTTCTGTACTTTGTGCATGTTTAAACATTTCCGTGATAAAAAGTTAAAATTCTTTACAGATTTAGTTTCTAGTGTTCTTATGATATTCACAATATGGATACATTTTTTTTTCTCGCCCTACACCCCTGCCGCTTTCCCCCCTTGGTGTCCATACGTTTGTTCTCTACATCTGTGTCTCTTTCTGCCTTGCCAACCGGCTCATCTGTATCATTTTTCTAGGTTCCACATATATGCGTTAATATACGATATTTGTTTTTCTCTTTCTGACTTACTTCACTCTGTATAACAGTCTTTAGATTCATCCATGTCTCTACAAATGACTCAATTTCGTTCCTTTTTTGGCTAATATTCCATTGTATATATGTACCACCCTTCTTTATCCATTCATCTGTTGATGGGAATTTAGGTTGCTTCCATGACCTGGCTATTGTAAATAGTGCTGCAGTGAACATTGGGGTGCATGTGTCTTTCTGAATTATGGTTTTCTCTGGGTATATGCCCAGTAGTGGGATTGCTGGGCCATATGGTAATTCTATTTTTAGTTTTTTAAGGAACCTCCATACTGTTCTCCATAGTGGCTGTATCAATTTACATTCCCAACAACAGTGCAAGAGGGTTCCCATTTCTCCACACCCTCTCCAGCATTTACTGTTTGTAGATTTTCTGATGATGCCTATTCTAACTGGTGTGAGGTGATACCTCATTGTAGTTTTGATTTGCATTTCTCTAATAATTAGTGATGTTGAGCAGCTTTTCATGTGCTTCTTGGCCATCTGTATGTCTTCTTTGGAGAAATGTCTATTTAGGTCTTCTGTCCATTTTTGGATTTGGTTGTTTCTTTTTTTTAATATTGAGCTGCATGAGCTGTTTATATATTTTGGAAATTAATCCTTTGTCTGTTGATTTGTTTGCAAATGTTTTCTCCCATTCTGAGGGTTGTCTTTTCGTCTTGTTTGTAGTTTCCTTTGCTGTGCAAAAGCTTTTAAGTTTCACTAGGTCCCATTTGTTTATTTTTGTTTTTATTTCCATTACTCTAGGTGGTGGATCAAAAAAGATCCTGCTGTGATTTATGTCAAAGAGTGCTCTTCCTATGTTTTCCTCTAAGAGTTTTATAGTGCCTGGTCTTACATTTAGGTCTCTAATCCATTTTGGGTTTATTTTTGTGTATGATGTTAAGGATTATTCTAATTTCATTCTTTTCCATGTAGCTGTCCAGTTTTCCCAGCACCACTTATTGAAGAGACTGTCTTTTCTCCATTGTTTCTCCTTGCCTCCTTTGTCATAGATTAGTTGACCATAGGTACGTCAGTCTCTGGGCTTTCTATCTTGTTCCATTGATCTGTATTTCTGTTTTTGTGTCAGTACCATATTGTCTTGATTACTGAAGTTTTATAGTATAGTCTAAAGTCAGGGAGTCTTATTCCTCCAGGTCTGTTTTTCTCCCTCAAGACTGCTTTGGCTACTCGGGGTCTTTTGTGTCTCCATACAAATTTTAAGATTTTTTGTTCTAGTTCTGTAAAAAATGCCATTGGTAATTTGATAGATATTGCACTGAATCTATAGATTGCTTTGGGTAGCATAGTCATTTTCACAATGTTGATTCTTCCAATCAAAGAACATGGTATATCTCTCCATCTGTTTGTATCATCTTTAATTTATTTCATCACTGTCTTATAGTTTTCTGCATACAGGTCTTTTGTCTCCCTAGGTAGGTTTATTCCTATGTATTTTATTCTTTTTGTTGCAATGGTACATGAGAGTGTTTCCTTAATTTCTCTTCCAGATTTTTCATCATTAGTATATAGGAATGCAGGAGATTTCTCTGCATTAATTTTGTATCCTGCAACTTTACCAAATTCATTGATTAGCTCTAGTAATTTTCTGGTGATATCATTAGGATTCTCTATGTATAGTATCACGTCATCTGCAAACAATGACCGTTTTACTTCTTCTTTTCCAATTTTGTATTCCTTTTATTTCTTTTTCTTCTCTGATTGCCGTGGCTGAGACTTCCAAAACTAAGTTGAATAATAGTGGAGAGAGTGGACATCCTTGTCTTGTTTCTGATCTTAGAGGAAATACTATCAGTTTTTCACTATTGAGAATGATGTTTGCTGTGGGTTTGTCATATATGGCCTTTATTTTGTTGAGGTAGGTTCCCTCTATGCCCACTTTCTGGAGAGCTTTTATCATAAATGGGTGTTGAATTTCGTCAAAAGCTTTTTCTGCATCTATTGAGATGATCATATAGTTTTTCTTCTTCAATTTGTTAATGTGGTATATCACATTGATTGATTTGCGTATATTGAAGAATCCTTGCATCTCTGGGATAAATCCCACTTGATCGTGGTGTATGAGCCTTGTAATGTGTTGTTGGATTCTTTTTGCTAGTATTTTGTTGAGGATTTTTGCATCTATATTCATCAGTGATATTGGCCTGCAATTTTCTTTTTTTGTAGTATCTTTGTCTGGTTTTGGTATCAGGGTGATGGTGACCTCATAGAATGATTTTGAAATTGTTCCTTCCTCTGCAATTTTTGTGATGAGTTTGCAAAGGATGGGTGTTAGCTCTTCTCTAAATGTTTGATAGAATTCACCTTGAAGCCTTCTGGTCCTGGGCTTTTGTTTGTTGGAAGATTTTTAATCACAGTTTCAATTTCATTACTTGTGATTGGTCTGTTCATATTTTCTATTTCTTCCTGGTTCAGTCTCCGAAGGTTGTGCTTTTCTAAGAACTTGTCCATTCCTTTCAGGTTGTCCATTTTATTGGCATAGAGTTGCTTATAGTAGTCTCTTAGGATGCTTTGTATTTCTGCGGTGTCTGTTGTAACTTCTCGTTTTTAATTTCTAATTTTATTGATTTGAGTCCTCTCCCTCTTTTTCTTGATGAATCTGGCTAGTGGTTTATCAATTTTGTTTACCTTCTCAAAGAACCAGCTTTTAGTTTTATTGATCTTTGCTATTGTTTTCTTTGTTTCTATTTCATTTGTATATGCTCTGATCTTTCTGATTTGTTTCCTTCTGCTAACTTTGGGTTTTGTTTGTCTCCTCTAGTTCCTTTAGGTGTAAGGTTAGATGATTTATTTGAGATTTTTCTTCTTTCTTGAGGTAGGCTTGTATTGCTATAAACTTCCCTCTTAGAACTGCTTTTGCTGCATCCCATAGGATTTGGGTTGTCATGTTTTCATTGTCATTTGTCTCTAGGTATTTTTTTATTTCCTCTTTGATTTCTTCAGTGATCTCCTGGTTATTTAATAATGTATTGTTTAACCTCCATATATTTCTGTTTTTTATGTTTCTTTCCCTGTAATTGATCTCTAATCTCATAGCATTGTGGTCAGAAAAGATGCTGGATATTATTTCAACTTTCTTAAATTTACTGAGGCTTGATTTGTGACCCAAGATGTGGTCTATCCTGGAGAATGTTCCGTGCGCACTTGAGGAGAAAGGGTAATCTGCTGGTTTTGGATGGAATGTACTGTAAATATCAATTAAATCTATCTGGTCTATTGTGTCATTTAAAGCTTGTGTTTCCTTATCAATTTTCTGTTTGGATAATCTGTCCATTAGTGTAAGTGAGGTGTTAGAGTCCCCCATTATTATTGTATTATGTCGATTTCCTCTTTTAGAGCTGTAAGCAGTTGCCTTATGTATTGAGGTGCTCCTATGTTGGGTACATATATATTTATAATTGTTATATCTTCTTCATGGATTGAATCCTTGATCATTATGTAGTGTCCTTCCTTGTCTCATAACATTCTTTACTTTAAATTCTATTTTATCTGATATGAGTATTGCTATTCCAGCTTTCTTTTGATTTCTATTTGCATGGAATATCTTTTTCCATCCCCTCATTTTCACTCTGTATGTGTCCCTAGGTCTGAAGTGGGTCTCTTGTAGACAGCATATATGTGGGTCTTGTTTTTGTATCCGTTCAGCAAGCCTCTGTCTTTTGGTTGGAGCATTTAATCCATTCACATTTAAGGTAATCATCGATATGTATGTTCCTATTACCATTTTCTTAATTTTGGGGGATATGTTTTTGTAGGTCCTTTTCTTCTCTTGTGTTTCCCACTTAGAGAAGTTCCTTTAGCATTTGTTGTAGAGCTGGTTTGGTGGTGCTGAATTCTCTTAGCTTTTGTTTGTCTCTAAAGCTTTTGATTTCTCCATCAAATCTGAATGAGATCCTTGCTGGGTAGAGTAATCCTGGTTGTAAGTTCTTCCCTTTCATCACTTTAAGTATGTCCTGCCACTCCCTTCTGGCTTGTATAGTTTCTGCTGAGAAATCAGCTGTTAACCTTATGGGAGTTCCCTTGTGTGTTATTTGTCCTTTTCCCCTTGTTGCTTTCAATAATTTTTCTTTGTCTTTAGTTTTTGCCACTTTGATTACTATGTGTCTTGGCGTGTTTCTCCTTGGGTTTATCCTGTATGGAACTCTCTGCGCTTCCTGGACTTGAGTGGCTATTTCCTTTTCCATGTTAGGGAAGTTTTTGACTACAGTCTCTTCAAATATTTTCTCGTGTCCTTTCTCTCTCTCTTCTCCTTCTGAGACCCCTATAATGAGAATGTTTTTACATTTATTGTTGTCCCAGAGGTCTCTTAGGCTGTCTTAATTTCTTTTCATTCTTTTTTCTTTATTCTGTGCCACAGCAGTGGATTCCAACGTTCTGTCTTCCAGGTCACTTATATGTTCTTCTGCCTCAGTTATTCTGCTATTGATTCCTTCTAGTGTATTTTCATTTCAGTTATTGTATTGTTCATCTCTGTTTGTTCTTTAATTCTTCTAGGTCTTGGTTAAACATTTCTTGCATCTTCTTGATCTTTGCCTCCATTCTTTTTCCTAGGTCCTGGATCATCTTGACTATCATTATTCTGAATTCTTTTTCTGGAAGGTTGCCTATCTCCACTTCATTTAGTTGTTTATCTGGGGTTCTATCTTGTTCCTTTTTCTGGTATATAGCCCTCTGCGTTTTCATCTTATGTATCTTTCTGTGAATGTGGTTTTTGTTCCACAGGCTGCAGGATAGTAGTTCTTCTTTGCTCTCTGCTCTCTGGTCTGGATACTTTTCAATTCCTTAATCATTCACTGTTTTGGGACATTTTCTAATTTTTCACGATCGTATATGAAATAAAATCAACATTTTTTCTCTAACATTTCTTTGTGCATGAAATGTCATCCACATTTGAAACGTTTTCCTTGGGAGAGATTTGGAAGTGTAATGTTACTGCACCAATGAGTGCGATCATTTAAATGTGATGTGCCATTTGTTTTCCAGGAAGATTGAATGTATTTGCCATTCTTATGGGAATGACAGAGTCACCGCATACTATCAGCATTGCACACGATCTTTTAAAAGTGTGTCTTAAAACTGATATATCATTTCATTTAAAATATTAGGAGAATATATATTTCTTGAAAGACAAGACGTTTATGATGATGGTAGAAAATTTGGAAAGTACAAAACAGTCACAACTCTAAAAGAAAATCTCTGTTGAGATGCGGATGTTCCAAAACAATCTTTTTTCAAAGTATTTTGAACTATTCTCTGTTGTTCAGTTATCATGATAGCTTGAGGCTTTATACAACTTTATGTTGTAACACTGCTTTTCAGTACAGATGTGAAAAGTTTCATATCTGTTATTTACTGCACTGTCAACTAAAGTTAGTTAGAGAGGAGTTCCAGAAGAAAAGATAAATTTGAAAAAGCCCGTGGTCACTGAGATGGAAAGTACCATAAGGAAATCTCTCCCCATTGCAGCAGTTAGAAAGGAAGTGTGGCGTCAGGCATCTAAGTCGGCTGACAAATACATGTCCTCACTTTCTCTTCATTAAAACCAAGTGAAGATCTTACCTGAAATTTACAGATAGGGAAACCAAGGCCTGGGTGTACAAGATTCTTTGGAAAATGGCCTTAACTTCCTAGTTTCCCTCCAGGGCTAGGCCCTTCCTCTTCCCACCTTGGGGTCTGGCTGCCCTGGGAGTGTACCTGGTCCCTTTGTATCTTGCACTTTCCTAAGTGATTACTGTGAAACCTGTTGAATCCTCTTCTTGACATACTGTTGTCTTCCATTTCACAAACTTATAAAGATATTAAATGCTTTTTAAAAAAACTTCAAAAGAGCCCAAAAGTGTATAGAAACAGAATTTATACACAGTTTTTTAAAATTCAATTTTACCTTAGTATTGTACTGTACACAAATTTTCTACATGATTAAATTGTTTAAAAAAATTTTTTTAATTGAAGTATCGTTGATGTACAATATTCTGTTAGTTTCAGATGTACAGCAAAGTGACTTGGTTGTGTCTGTATATATATTCTTTTTTTTCGATTCTTTTTCGTTATAGGTTTTTACAAGATATTGAATATAGCTCCCTGTGTTATACAGTAAATCCTTGTTGTTTATCTATTTTATATATGGTAGCGTATATCTGTTAATCCTGGAGTCCCAATTTATCCCTCCCCGCACCCCTTCCCCTTTGGTAACCATAAGTTTGTTTTCTGTCTGTGAGTCTGTTTCTGTTTTGTAAATAAGTTCATTTGTACTATCTTTTAGATTCCGCACATAAGTGATATCTTATAATATTTGTCTTTCTCTTTCTGACTTACTTTGGTCAGAGTGATAATCTTAGGTCCATCCATGTTCCTGCAGATGACATTATTTCATTCTTTTTTACAGCTGAGTAGTATTCCATTGTGTATACATATGTGTGTATATATATATATATATATATATATATATACACACACACCACATCTTCTTTATCCATTCACCTGTTGGTGGACACTTAGGTGGCTTCCATGTCTTGGCTATTGTGAATAGTGCCATTAAAATTGTTTTAAATAGCACTGTTGTGGTGGCAAGCGGTACAGCCACATCCTAGGAACGTGTCACCATGGACGTAATGTCCCGCTATGTTGTCCATCTAGGCTGACCCCCTGCTGCCTGGAGCGAGTGGCTAAAAAGGCCAGACTCTCCTCCTTGGTGGCCTCCTAAGTCTTACCCAGAGTCCATTTTTTCCAATCACTTCAGGACTTGGATACAATGGTACAAAATGGGTTGGGGTCTGGCTTCCCAAATAATTAAGTTGGAAGTTACAATCTGGAACCAGCAGTTTTCCCACTCCTGGTGGGAAAACTTTTTGACCAATGAGAAAAAAAAGACCTTGGAGAGAGATGGGTGGACCCATTGCCTCTCCTCCTTC
The DNA here is from genome assembly GCF_937001465.1 of Orcinus orca. Classification (NCBI taxonomy): domain Eukaryota; kingdom Metazoa; phylum Chordata; class Mammalia; order Artiodactyla; family Delphinidae; genus Orcinus; species Orcinus orca. Next base: position 6,926,021 of record NC_064573.1, on the reverse strand, counting down.
CCATGGGCTGTTCTAAGGCACTAGGGCCTGAGCGGCCTGTCTGAGATGTCCCTGTGGCCAGTGGGTGCACCCAGCAAAGTTCCCACCTCATGGAGCTCTGGCTGGGGTGGTCATAGGACACGTGGCTCTGCTTCTCACCCTGCCTTCCCTCGCTCTCTCCCTCCTGCCCTGGGACAGCCTCACCTACTTCAAGCATCAGCCTGTAGTCGTGGCCTCATGACTGGCTTTCTCAATAACCTGAGCTCAAGGAGAGAGTTATCTGGGTGAAGAGGGAGGTAACGTGTTCCAGGAGGAGACACAGAGTGTACCAAAGCTTGGAGAGTGGGGGAGCAGGGTAGATTAAAAATAAATGGCAAATGTGGTGGAGAAAGAAAGGGGGGTGGTGCCTGGTGTAAACCCGCTGGAGAACAGCATCGGCAAAGGTGGTGGAGACCACAGGAAGCAGTGTGTCTTGATTCTAAGAGCAAAGCATCCACGTAGGGCTTTAGGGAGGGTGGAGGTGGGACGGGGATGGGGTAGTGAAATCAGGTTTCATTTTGAAAAGACCACTTCAGCTGTAGTGGGCGGGGTAGTCAGATGTGGGAAGAAGGGTTGCAGTGTGGACGTTGGTTGATCAGTGGAGAAGCGAGTGCGTGTTACAGGAGGATGGTGACCTTGGCTCAGACTACAGTGGTGGTAACGGGGATGGAGAAAAACGGGCATGTTTGAGAGATGCTTAGGAGGCCAGAAGGACAAGGTTGATGACAGCTGGCATGTGTAACCTGGGGCGGTAGGTGATTCCTACAGGTCTAGATGAGCTAGTTTGGGGCGCTGGTGGCATCCATGGAGATGGGAAACACTGGGAGAAGGGGAGGTTGGGAGGATCTAACGTCCAGTTTGGGAAATACTGTGTCCTGTGAACAGAGTGATATTCAAGCCTGACCTCAGAAGACAGGTCTGGCCTGGGGACAGACATTTGTGAGACATCTGGCCTCACTGCTCCCCGAAGCCTTTGCTCAGTACCTCTGTGTAAGGGGAGCACCCCTGTCTCAAGTCTGAAGCTGAGGTACGTGCTGGTGAGTACACGACAGACCCGAATCCTGTCTGGGATGCGTTTGTACAGGGGCCTTCTGGACTGGGATTCACTCTTCTCTGATTGTTACTGGGATCTTTTATTTTTCAAATAATTCAAGACATGCTGCAGTTTTCCCACTGAAACCCCAAGCACCGGGACTGGGTGTCTCTGTCCTCAATCACACTGATTTATGAAAGAATCCAATCACAAGGCTTAATCTCCTATACTTTTTGCACTGCTGTCTTTGAGAGGCTGCAGTCCCAAACGTTTAGAAAAATGGGCAGCACATAATTCTGACGTCTCAGGAAAGAGTACCCGTACTGTGGTTAAGAAGGTGGAGTGTGGGAGGGGGAAAGGGGAATGGATGGTGTCAAACATTTTCCTGTAGGTTACAGACGCCATGTTTCTGAGCTAGGTTAGTTATACCACCTTCTAAGAAGATGGCAGTTCAGAGAACAAACTGGGTATAGCTCAGTGATTATGTTTAAAATGGAAGCATTGTTTTTTCTGTAGTTAGGAGAAATTCTCTGAGGCCCTTACAGATTGTTTGTGGAAACCTTGTTTTGCAAAGTGATTCGGAGTTTGTCTGTACGGTGTGTTGACTGGAAGTGGGACATGGCCTATTGTAACAGGTGTATTACTGTGAGGTTGTCATAAAGCTTCATTCTCAGTAACTTCTGTTTTTCGTATTCTGCGTGGTGGTGCCATCAGTATCATTTAATATCCAGAAAGTAAATTAGCTGAAGTAGACGTCCACAACTGTACATTATTAGTGCATTCTTTTAGTTTTAAGAATCTTGAATCAGCAGAATATGCGTGATTATCACTGACTTGGAAATCATTTTCAGCCTCCTTACCCGGTAGCATTTGGTCTCTTGCTTTAAGTGCTTTTAGGAGCAAAGGGTCATGTGGACAGTGACAGGTCTGTCACATCACTCCCTTGGTGGAGTGTTTTATTCCCTTTCTAACTGGCTTTTGGCCCCCAGTTCCCCCATACATCTGTCATTAACCTTTTGCCGTTTCCCACTTTAAATCCTCAGATGGCATCCTATTAGGGTACATTCTAAACGAATGATTCTTTACCTGGCGTGGAGAGAGCGTGTCTGAATAAAGATGTGGGGTGGTTTGAGAAATTTCACTGAACTGGATAAATTTATATTTGACACATGTAAAACCTTACATGATTTCACAGTGCAAATTTAAAAAATAATAAATACTAAATAAAATCAGAAGAAGTAACCCTTGGCAGAATTTTCATGGCAAATGGAGATAAGCTGCCTATAGAATGAGAAAGCACTTGATATAAACAGTGCTATCACAGAGAGCGCGGCGTGTTTGTTAATTATGCATAATGTTCACATGCATATGTGATACAATAAATGTCTCCTGATGTAGGTAGACAGATGCTGTTGGCTTGGGAGCTGCCCACCCAGTGTTTATGCTTCTATTTTTTCTTGCTAACAAAACTCCAGTTTTGTTAAGATGGCAAAGTGTTTAGCTCTGGTGGACAAATCATGGTTGGTCTCAGTATCATAGCAATTCTGGGTCCTGTAGAAGGTGAATGTTCTAGGGGACCATGTGACCCAGTTCTGGGAAGTGGTGTATGAAAGGAGGTCTGATGGACTTCTCTGGGAAGAACTTCCTTCTTGTTAAAAGAGAACTATAGTGAGAAAATCTCTTATTTATTTATTTTTTTGGCTGCTCCTTTACTTCTTGTGTTGGAAATGATGCCTGGCGCTATGGCAGTCATCTTGTGACAATGAAGATTGAATCCTGAGGACAAAGCCAAGACCTTGAAACCCAGCTGAAGAAGCCTGGACTTGATAGCCTCCTTGAACCATTGAATCAACTCTGTGACTCCTATCAAATGACTTCTTTTTTAGCAAATCATATATCCTTATGCACATAGCCACTATTAATCAAGTTTTTGATTATTCCTGTTAAAATTTAATTTTTGTACTCTAATTTGGTACACAAAAAGCATCTTTGAACCCTGTATCTTACTCTGTCTTCCTCAGGAGTTAGATTTCATGTTGACTTTACCAGCTAAGTATCAAAAGAACATCAATGTCTAATAATTTTTGTTTAATTGTGGATATCACCAATTGCTGACTAGTGATAGACTGTGGATACAGGTGTATACTGAAAATATGCAAAAAGTTCTTTTTTCATGACTCAGGAAAGAGTATGTACTTGGAAGACTTTCACCAATTACTGTTAACAGCTAGCTCTGTTTCTTTCTCTGCAAGAGTGAGCAGTCACTACTTTTTTCTTGTCTTTTAGGTAGCTGATGACAGAAATATAAAATTGAAAAATTTACAAAACTTATTTCAAAAAGAACAGGATTGCATTTTGGGGTAGAATATTTCATGTCTAAAAATTCTAAGCAATAATAACATGTGTCCCTCTTGATACTTGAAAAATATTCAAGTCAAATACTTAAGCAGACTATACCAAAAAGGTAGAGTCTGAGAACTTACACTTCTAATTACAAATATATTTTTTTTCTCAATGTCATATCTTTGAGGAAACCTGATGAAAAAGTTCATTATAAGGGCTTCCAAATTTTACTTGGAATGGAAACTGAGAAAAAAATTCCAGAACGTGAACTTGTCCAGATGCACAGTTATATTAGTCAGGGTTCTCCAGAAACAGAACCAATAGAATGTATGTGTCTGTGTGTGTATGTAGGTGTATATGCAAATATTTTTTTAAATATAAAAAATTAAAATATTTTAAAAATGTTTAAAGGAATTAGCTCATGGGGTTGTGGAAGCTGACAAGTCCTATATCTGCAGGGAAGGCCAGCAGGCTAGAGACCCAAGGAAGTGTTGATGCTGCAGTTTGAGTCACAAGGCTGTCTTCTGCTGGCAGAATTCCTTCCTCTTAGTTTTCCTTAGTCAGTCTTTGTCTATTAAGACCTTCAACTGATTGGATGAGGCCCACCCACATTATGGCGGCATTCCGCTTTACTCAAAGTCTGCTGATTTGTTGTTGTTTTTTTTAACGTCTTTATTGGAGTATAATTGCTTTACAATGGTGTGTTAGTTTCTGCTGTATCACAAAGTGAATCAGCTATACATATTCATATATCCCTATATCCCCTCCCTCTTGCATCTCCCTCCCACCCTCCCTATCCCACCCCTCTAGGCGGTCACAAAGCACAGAGCTGATCTCCCTGTGCTATGTGGCTGCTTCCCAAAGTCTGCTGATTTAAATGTTAATGTCATCTAAACAATGCCTCCACAGAAACCCCTTAGATAGTGTTTCACAAATATCTGGGCACCGAAACCCAGTGAAATTGACACATAAAATTAACTATCACCATAGTCAAGCACCAAATTAATAATTTAGCATATCAAACTATTAAATATCTCAAGAATGATGTCATTCCTTTTATGTTATTCATTGTGATGAATTTTACAGCAAAGCAATTTCCCCAAACTTCTGGTTTATGCATATGAGGCTAAAAAAAAGACTGAAAAAAATCCCAATTTGTCTCAAGCACTGAAGATCACAATAAAGCTGATGATATGATAGTTTCACAGCTGAATGCAATTCTTTGAGGTAATGAATTAATTTAGGAAAAAAAATGATTGGAGCATTAACTGATGAAATGCCAGCTATACTGGCTTTGTAATAGGGATTTTCAGTAGAAAGTCAAAGGAAAGACCAAGGTTTTTTTTCTGGAACGTGTTAGATTGTTCACCATGGAATGTTAGCTTTGAAAACCCTGTCTAGTGATCCAAAGGAAGAGTTCATTCTTGCCATCAACGTGGTTAATTACAAACATGTTGAATAGTAGATTGTTCAAGATGCAGTTGTGAAGATTCTAAGTGATAAACAGAATTTGCTTATTTTCCATAACGACATCATTTGAAAATCTATCAGGATTTTAAACATTCAGAGTATGAGTATCTTCCCATTAGACTTGAAATTTAAAAAGGTGAAACTATTTTCTCCCTGTGTACAGGAATTTTTTCTGAAGATGCTTTTACTATTCCAAGAAGGGAAAAAATAAAACCAAGGGTTGACTCATTTCTTAGAGTTGACGTGATGAATATATTTTGCCCCAGTGTATTAACAATCAAAAGATAAGTTTGTAAGAAGAATATTCTGAGTTATTTAGCCCTTCTTTATAAGTAAGATAAAAGTTCATCCAAAGACACTTAGAACCTCTGTACTCTGCCAGGGTTTTAGAAGAAAATCATCAATGCAATTGATAACTTCTTTCTGGCTACTTTAATGGCTTGGTGAGAATCTGGTTTTATTTTTCTTAGATAGGCAAAAACAACAGGCACTATTAAAAAATAAAAAAACTGTCACTTTGCCACATTCTACTGTGGTTAATGCAATAATTTCTCCTCAGTGAGACACAACGCCCAGCCCCCAGACTTGCTTGTGGTTGATAAGATGGTGTCTGCACAGTTGAGCCCTGTTCCAGGAGTCATCATTACAGACTCTCCAGAAGCACAGACTCCTCATAAGCCCCTGTCTATGGATTGGACAATGGGAGAATCAGGTGATAGACACCGTTCCAAAATCTTTCCTTTTTGTCCATCCATCCAATGCACTGGCTTCTTTTGTTAACATCCAGTGTTAAAGGGAAACAAATATTTAATTTGGTGAACCATGAACGTTGGCTCAGGAGACCTGGCATAGGCTGCTTATAAATTATTGAAATTAGCCCGTAGAAAACATGCTGCAATCATGCTTGCCCAGATTTACAACCTGAAGTTGCTCTGGTTTTGGAACACGAAGGAAAGATACCAAGTACTTCCAACTTCTCAAAATGATAATTTTCAAAAGAGTTTAGCATATTCGGCAAATACAATTGGACTTGGAATATGCTGAACCTGAAACTGAGGGGAAAAACCTACAGCATCTAGAGGTAAGCTCCAGCCACAGATAAAAACATTGTGGTGCCAATGCCTTCTCCTTTAATGAAGGTCTCCAAGGGCACTGGTTTTGACAGTGATTGAAAGGAAGAGAAGCACAGCTCATCTGGGGGAGAACGAATCCAGAGAACAAGTCTACAGCTGCCCATGCCGTGGCTGAGAAGGAAGCCTGTGCAAAACCCTGGTCAGAGATGGTCATTTCTGTCAAATGTCCCCAAAATTTAATTTTTAAACATTAATGTTTGATTAATTTGGCATAGTTAACTTCTAGAAAATCTCTTTTAGGATTTGATTATGAGATAAACTGGTGTTCTCCTGCTGGCTTTGGGTATTATCTCATTTTTCTTTTTATCTGTATGTAATCAGGAAGCTGATTTATTTGTATTGTGGGCTATGGAAATAAAGCAGTATAAACAGGTCAGTACTGAATGTGAGATATGTTTTCTGTCTTTCTTTCATGATTCATAGAATAGAAAACTTGTAGCCAGGAAGCAGATTGTATGATTAAATTATATGTGTGTTTGTGATTCTAAAGCTGTTATTTCTTTGTTTCTTTTTTAGTTGCAATATTTAATTTATTGTTGAAATTTCAATTAACATTAAAGGAGGGCAGGAGGTATTTCTGTTTATCTAAGGGTCATGGGTTAAAATTTGGTAATCCTGAATCTAAGCTCTTTAGTCTTGCAGGCAAGCCTCTTACAAATAGAACCACCTTTTTCTTCCACCATTCCCCCTGTCTGCACACACTTTCTCCCTGTTAATCACACCAAAATGTGAGCTCATCATATTTTGTCCCATATCTTTGTCCTTGCACACTCTGTTACTTCTCTCTTGATATGCCCCCACCCTCGCATTTGTAATCAGAGAATTCCTATTTATCCTTAGACAAAATTCAAATGACATCTCCTCTGAGATGGCTTCCATGATTACACACACACATTTAACATTTCCTTCATCTGTGCAAATACAAATTTTTACACATCACTATTAGAGTACTTGCATTATTGTAAAGGTTTTGAAAAATACATGAAATTTGCAAAAATACATCTTATAAAATTTGAAGTCTTATAGATGAAGGTAAATGCTCTTTAACCATTACCTCAATTCCTCCTTCTCACATTCCTTAGATGGAAACACTATTCTCAGTGTGGGGAATGTATTATTAGGCCATTTCTATTGATATATGCATGTATATGTCTCTATGTAAAATAGACAGTATTATCTTGTGTGTGAGTTACAAAGATGGCATAACAATACGTGTGTTGAGGGACCTTCAAGATGGCAGAGGAGTAAGACATGGAGATCACCTTCCTCCCCACAAATACATCAGAAATACATCTACATGTGGAACAACTCCTACAGAACACCTACTGAACGCTGTCAGAAGACCTCAGACTTCCCAAAAGGCAAGAAACTCCCCACGTACCTGGCCATGTGGCTGACAGGGTCTTGGTGCTCTGGCTGCATGTCAGGCCTGAGCCTCTGAGAGGGAGAGTCGAGATCAAGACATTGGTCAACCAGAGACCTCCCAGCTCCACATAATATCAAACGGCAAAAGCTCTCCAAGAGATCTCCATCTCAACACTAAGACCCAACTCCACTCAACAAACTGCAAGCTACAGTTCTGGACACCCTATGCCAAACAACTAGCAAGACAGGAACACAACCCCACACATTAGCAGAGAGGCTACCTAAAATCATAATAAGGTCACAGACACACCAAAACACATCACCGGATGCAGTCCTGCCCACCAGAAAGACAAGATCCAGCCTCATCCACCAGAACACAAGCAACAGTCCCCTCCACCAGGAAGCCCACACAACCCACTGAACCAACCTTACCCACTGCGGGCAGACACCAAAAATGACGGGAACTACGAACCTGCAGCCTGAGAAAAGGAGACCCCAAACACAGTAAGTTAAGCAAAACGAGAAGACAGAGAAATACACAGCAGATGAAGGAGCAAGGTAAACACCCACCAGACCAAACAAATGAAGAGGAAATAGGCAGTCTACCTGAAAAAGAATTCAGAGTAATGATAGTAAAGATGATCTGAAATCTTGGGGATACAATGGAGAAAATACAAGAAACGTTTAACAAGGACCTAGAAGAACTAAAGAGTAAACAAACAATGATGAACAACACAGTAACTGAAATTTAAAAATCTCTAGAAGGAATCAATAGCAGAATAACTGAGGCAGAAGAACGGATAAGTGACCTGGAAGATAAAATAGTGGAAATAACTACCGCAGAGCAGAATAAAGAAAAAAGAATGAAAAGAATTGAGGACAGTATCAGAGACTTCTGGGACAATATTAAATGCACCAACATTCAAATTACAGGGGTCCCAGTGGAAGAAAAGAAATAAAAGGTACTGAGAAAATATTTGAAGAGATTATAGTTGAAAACTTCCCTAATATGGGAAAGGAAATAGTCAGTCAAGTCCAGGAAGTGCAGAGAGTCCCATACAGGATAAATCCAAGGAGAAACATGCCAAGACACATATTAATCAAACTATCAAAAATTAAAAACAAAGAAAAAATATTATAAGCAGCAAGGGAAAGCAACAAATAACATACAAGGGAATCCCCAAAAGGTTAACAGCTGATCTTTCACCAGAAACTCTGCAAGCCAGAAGGGAGTGGCAGGACATATTTAAAGTGATGAAAGGGAAAAACCTACAACCAAGATTACTCTACCCAGCAAGGATCTCATTCAGATTCGACGGAGAAATTGAAACCTTTACACACAAGCAAAAGCTAAGAGCATTCAGCACCACCAAACCAACTTTACAACAAATGCTAAAGGAACTTCTCTAGGCAGGAAACACAAGAGAAGGAAAAGACCTACAGTAAAAAACCCAAAACAATTAAGGAAATGATAAGAGGAACATACATATCAATAACTACCTTAAATGTAATGGATTAATGGTCCAACCAAAAGACATAGACTGGCTGAATGGATACAAAAACAAGACCCATACATATGCTGTCTATAAGAGACTGCTTCAGACCCTGAGACACATACAAACTGAAAGTGAGGGAATGGAAAAATATATTCCATGCAAATGGAAACCAAAAGAAAGCTGCAGTAGCAATTCTCATATCAGACAAAATAGACTTTAAAATAAAGACTATTACAAGAGACAAAGAAGGACACTACATAATGATCAAGGAATCAATCCAAGAAGAAGATATAACAATTGTAAATATTTATGCACCCAACATAGGAGCACCTCAATACATAGGGCAAATGCTAACAGCCATAAAACGGGAAATCGACACTAACACAATCATAGTAGGGGACTTTAACACCCCACTTTCACCAACGGGCAGATCATCCAAAATGAAAATAAATAAGGAAACACAAGCTTTAAATGATACATTAAACAAGATGAACTTCATTGATATTTATAGGACATTGCATCCAAAAACAACAGAATACACTTTCAAGTGCTCATGGAACATTCTCCAGGATAGATCATATCCTGGGTCACAAATTAAGCCTTGGTAAATTTAAGAAAATTGAAATCATATCAAGTATCTTTTCTGACCACAACGCTATGAGACTAGATATCAATTACAGGAAAAATCTGTAAAAAATACAAACACAAGGAGGCTAAACAATAGCCTACTTAATAAACAAGAGATCACTGAAGAAATCAAAGAGGATATCAAAAATACCTAGAAACAAATGACAGTGAAAACACAATGACCCAAAACCTACGGGATGCAACAAAAGCAGTTCTAAGAGGGAAGTTTATAGCAATACAATCCTACCTCAAGAAACAAGAAACATCTCAAATAAACAACCTAACCTTACACCTAAAGCAGTTAGAGACAGAAGAACAAAAACCCCCAAAGTTAGCAGAAAGAAAGAAATCATAAAGATCAGGTCAGATATAAATGCAAAAGAAATGAAGGAAATGATAGAAAAGATCAATAAAACTAAAAGCTGGTTCTTTGAGAAGATAAACAAAATTGATAAACCATTAGCCAGACTCATCAAGAAAAAAAGAGAGAAAACTCAAATCAATAGAATTAGAAATGAAAAAGGAGAAGTAACAGCTGACACTGCAGAAATACAAAGGATCATGAGAGATTACTTCAAGCAAGTATATGCCAATAAAATGGACAAACTGGAAGAAATGGACAAATGCTTAGAAAAGCACAACCTTCTGAGACTGAACCAGGAAGAAATAGAAAATATGAACAGACCAATCACAAGCACTGAAATTGAAACTGTGATTCAAAATCTTCCAACAAAGAAAAGCCCAGGACCAGAAGGCTTCACAGGCAAATTCTATCAAACATTTAGAGAAGAACTAACACCCATCCTTCTCAAACTCTTCCAAAATATATCAGAGGGAGGAACACTCCCAAACTCATTCTACAAGACCATCATCACTCTGATAGCAAAACCAGACAAAGATGTCACAAGAAAAGAAAACTACAGGCCAATATCACTGATGAAAATGGATGCAAAAATCCTCAGCAAAATATTAGCAAACAGAATCCAACAGCACATTAAAAGGATCATACACCATGATCAAGTGGGGTTTATCCCAGGAACGCAAGGATTATTCAGTACACGCAAATCAATCAATGTGATACACCATCTTAACACACTGAAGGAGAAAAACCATATGATCATCTCAATAGATGCAGAAAAAGCTTTTCACAAAATTCAACACCCATTTATGATTAAAAACTCTCCAGAAAGTGGCCATAGAGGGAACCTACCTCAACATAATAAAGGCCATATATGACAAACCCACAGCCAACATTGCTCTCAATGGTGAAAAACTGAAACCATTTCCACTAAGATCAGGAACAAGACAAGTTTGCCCACTCTCACCACTATTATTCAACATAGTTTTGGAAGTTTTAGCCACAGTGATCAGAGAAGAAAAAGAAATAAAAGGAATCCAAATTGGAAAAGAAGAAGTAAAACTGTTCCTGTTTGCAGTTGACATGATACTGTGCATAGAGAATCCTAAAGATGCTTCCAGAAAACTACTAGAACTAATCAATGAGTTTGGTAAAGTAGCAGGATACAAAATTAATGCACAGAAATCTCTTGCATTCCTATACACTAATGATGAAAAATCTGCAAGAGAAATTAAGGAAACACTCCCATTTACCATGGCAACAAAAAGCATAAAATACCTAGGAATTAACCTACCTAAGGAGACAAAAGACCTGTATGCATACACAAAAATAAGCTCACAATGGATTAAAGACCTAAATGTAAGGCCAGATACTCTAAACCTCTTAGAGGAAAACATAGGCAGAACACTCTATGACATAAATCACAACAAGATCCTTTTTGACCCACCTCCTAGACAAATGGAAATAAAACCAAAAATAAAAAAATGGGACCTAATGAAACTTAAAAGCTTTTGCACAGCAAAGGGAACCATAAACAAGACGTAAAGACAACCCTCAGAATTGGAGAAAATATTTGCATATGAAGCAACTGACAAAGGATTAATCTCCAAAATATACAAGCAGCTCATGCAGCTCAATATCAAATAAACAAACAACCCAATCCAAAAATGGGCAGAAGACCTAAATAGACATTTCTCCGAAGAAGATACACAAATTGCCAACAAACACATGAAAAGCTGCTCAGCATCACTAATCATTAGAGAAATGCAAATCAAAACTACAATGAGGTATCATCTCACACCAGTCAGAATGGGTATCATCAAAAAATCTACAAACAATAAATGCTGGAGAGGGTGTGGAGAAAAGGGAACCCTCTTGCCCTGTTGGTGGGAATGTAAATTGATACAGCCACTATGGAGAGCAGTATGGAGATTCCTCAAAAAACTAAAAATTGAACTACCATATCACCCAGCAATCCCACTACTGGGCATATACCCTGAGAAAACCGTAATTCAAAAAGACTCATGTACCACAATGTTCATTGCAGCTGTATTTACAATAGCCAGGACATGGAAGCAACCCCTAAGTGTCCATCGACAGATGAATGGATAAAGATGTGGCACATATATACAATGGAATATTACTCAGCCATAAAAAGAAATGAAATTGAGTTATTTGTAGTGAGATTGATGGGCCTAGAGGCTGTCATACAGAGTGAAGTAACTCAGAAAGAGAAAAACATATACTGTATGCTAATACACATATGGAAACTAAAAAAAAAAAAATGGTTCTGAAGAATCTAGGCACAGGACAGGAATAAAGATGCAGATGTAGAGAATGGACTTGAGGACACGGGGAGGGGGAAGGGTAAGCTGTAATGAAGTGAGAGAGTGGCATGGACATATATACACTACCAAATGTAAAATAGATAGCTAGTGGGAAGCAGCTGCATAGCACAGGGAGATCAGCTTGGTGCTTTGTGACCACCTAGAGGGGTGGGATAGGGAGGTTGAGAGGGAGACGCAAGAGGGAAGGGATATGGGGATATATGTGTATGTATAGCTGATTCACTTTGTTATAAAGCAGAAACTAACACACCATTGTAAAGGAATTATACTCCCATAAAGATGTTAAAAAACAGAAAGAAATTTGGACAAAGATAAACTCCAATGGAAATATATGATCTCAGCCCTCAGCCATGTTGTACTTCATCATTACTGAATGGTTATGTGCCTTTTAACTCATCCATAAAAGCGGAGACCACAAAATTGAAAATCAGAATAAGTGGAACATGGGGCCAGCAAGGCTCCTTTGAACTTATGATGCTCCCCAGTCATGGGTGGCAGCTGAATCTTCAGAGACACTAGGAGTTGTGCCTCACCAGTTTCACTGTACTTTGCAAGTATCCCGGCTACCATTTGCATCAAGCCAGAAGAATCTGACCTCCATCCATAGTCTGGCTGTTATCAGACTAAGTTCAAACCTTATTATTTGACTAACTGCTTATTCTTTGGTTTCTCCTTCCCTCTTAGATGTTTGCTGAAGAACAAAGATAAATAAATAAATAATTGCAGCTTGTCTTAAAAAAAAACAATGCAGGTGTTGTTCTGCAAACTGGTGATTTCTTTGCATATTTGTCTTATCTACTAACTTGCAGGAGAGTTCCACCCATCCCATCAGATGGTGACAACTTTTGGTCCAAAGATGATCTCTGTGTGTGTGTGTGTGTGTGTGTGTGTCCGTACATGTGTGTTTCATTTTATCCCTTGCACCTGTTTGTCCACTCCTCCCAACAGTGCTTAGATGATGACCATTGCATAGTTAATAGTTTAATATATGTCTTTACTTATTAAGTATTATGTACCCATGTTGCTCCTTCATTTCTACAGAAAGACATAAAGCAAACTAAAATTTAAGACTGAGTAATGACAAGTAACATATTTAATGTGTGTAATTCCCAGGCAAATGACATATATGCACTGGAATTTCAGTCGGCAGTCCTCTTCATAAGGTAGAGTAGAAAGAAGTTTCCACAGTGATACTTCCATCACAATTACTACAAAATACCAATTATATTCATTTTCCTTCAGGATAGTTTCCTAATTAATATTATATGGACTGTCTGGAGGCTCCTCAAAAAATTAAAAATAGATGTATCATATGCTCCATCAATTCCACTTCTGGGCGTATACCCAAAGGAAAAGAAGACAGGGTATTGAGGAGATAGATGCATCTGAATGTTCATAGCAGTACTATTCACAATAGCCAAGATATGGAAATAACCTAAGTGCCAATCAGTAGATGAATGGATAAAAAAGATGTGAGATACATATATCTCACTGGAATTTTATTCCTATATACATATACATATACATACACACTGGAACATTATTCACTGGCAACATTGGCCTTCAGCACATTATGCTAAGTGAGGTAAGTCAGACGGAGAAAGACAAATACCGTATGATATCACTTATATGTGGAATCTAAAAAAGCCAAATTCAAAAAAAAAAAAACAACCCAAAGAAACCCAGAGTGAAATGGCGGTTACCAGGAGATGGCCAGTGGGAGGAAAAGAATAGATGTTTAAGGGTGTAAATTTTCAAAGGGTGGTATTTAAGCCTTGGAGACCTAATGCATAGCATAGTGAATATAGACAACAATATTGCATTATAATCGTCAAACTTCCTAAGAGACTAGAAGTTAATTATTCGAGCCACCAAACACAAATGATGATTATGTATTGTGATAGAGGTGCTAATTATCACTACAGTGGCAATCACATTACATAAATAAATATGTCAAATTACATATTGTATGTATTAAATTTACACAATTTTATATGTCAAATATATTTCAGTAAAAAATTAAAAAAAGATTATATGGACTCATCACAAGTGATGAACAAGTCCATTTCATATGAGTGTTTTCCTTAAGATAAGGGAAATATGGGAAATTATCTTTCCTTTTGGGAATTGTTGGACTATTGAAGGAGGTTAATGGAAGAGAAGTTTATTGAGGCCAAACCCAAAACTTGGTGACATGTATTTTTTTAATCTGAGTTTTACAAAGCACATTGCTAGTTATACTCTAAAAATTAGCTCAAATTGTCTTGGGGCAGATAGTAGCAGACAACTGAGCATAAATATTAACCACTCTAGTATTATATAAATGACAATCTCTTCTCTCAAGTGGCGGAAATGCCTCTGGCAAAGAGAAAAAAATGCCTGGGTGGCAGATTTTCTTCCTGTATGTGTGTCTTCAATAGATTAAAAGGAAAAGGAAAAACAAACTCTGAATGACTAGTCCTGTTCTTCATGTTATTTAAAGAATTTCTTGGATACCCAAGTCTCAAGGACCTTCAGCTGTTTCTAATATAGATGCAAATAGAGTTGATGAAAATCTAATCTTCCTTACTAGGGCTACATCTTGGGCCAGTGGGAAATCAAACAGCTTCTCACACATTGCCAGGGGTGAGGGCTTCCTACTGGAAAAGCATATGATTTGAAATCAGGAGACCTTATTTCAAATGCCAGTTCTGCCACTTGCCAGCTGAATGAATTTTGGCAATTTACTTACATTTCCTGCGCCTCGGTGTTCTCACCTGTAATATTGGGATGGTCATGTCTATGCAGAACACAGAGCACGATGTTAATGTCAGGTTAGGTGAAGTGTCACTTGGCCATGTTTCCATGTTCACATCTCGGTCATTCCTGGCCGTGTTTTTGTTGTTCTCCTTACACCTTTCCCAAACCTGTTCTAGGGGAGAGTCTCCGACTGTCTCCTGCTCTTGCTGAGGGTTGTCCTGGATATTTTCCAGTTGCTCCTTGCGATGTCCTGTCAGAGTCTGACCTTCATTGGCTGCATCAAGTGATGCTATTGTCCTCTGGCTTCTGGTCCTTCTTGGCCAGTGGGTGGCGTCGGCAGAGCTGGGAGCATGAGAGTGAGGTCAGAGGACGCCTCCATGCCAGCAACAGGAGGGGCAGCGCCTGGGCTCCTGGCCACAGCTCTCCCTCAAGAGCCTGGTGACACAGTATTTTAATGTATGTCTGTTGCCTAATAAGTATTATGTATCCATGTTGCTCCTTCATGATTATAGGAAGACAGTAGAATCAAACCAAAATTTAAGATTGTGTGATGACCAACAAGATATTCAACTGGTGTAATTCCTAGGCAAATTTATACATGTACATGACTTTCAGTAGGTAATCTTCCCCATAGGTTAGAGTGGAAAGAAGTTTCCACGGTGGTGCTTCCATCAAAATTACTACAAAATACCAATTATGTTCATTTCCCTTCAGAATAGTTTCCAACTTGACTATATAGACTGATCAAAAGGGGTTGAACAAGTCCATTTCATATGAGAGTTTTCCTTAAGTAAAGAACCTAAGGGATCCCTCCCTCACAACCTTACCTCTTCCTGGTAACAGATGCCCCATTCTTGCTTGCCGGGTCCCCCTACTATATAAACATTCCCTTTCTGGAACTCTCCTGTGAAGGTGTCTTGTCTTTCCGACAAACCCTGATCTATTGAGAGCAAGTGTGTGGGGCCCCTGTAGCTCTCTTGTCAGACTCCCCAGGCATCACAACTACGGAAAATCTGTGCTGATAACTGTTCCAAATTCTCAGATTTAGTACAGAGCCTAACAGCCTAGAACTGCAGAGGAATCTGTTTTCTGAGATTCCAGTGCAGTTGGATAGATTTATTTATTTCTAGAAAATTTGTCCAGAAATCTAATGAGAACTCTCTGTAACATTTCATGAGCAAGAAGTCAGTTACTTTTTATTTTTTGTTGAAGTACAGTTGATTTATAATGTTATATTAGTTTCAGGTGTGCTACATAGTGATTCAATATTTTTATAAATTATACTCCATTTGAAGGTGATTATAAAGGTTGGTATAGTCCCTGTGCTGTACATTATATCCTTGTATCTTTTTCATTTTATACCTAGTAGTTTGTTCCTAAGGATTCAGTTATTAAAAGCAAAAACAGGGGCTTCCCTGGTGGCGCAGTGGTTGAGAGTCCCCCTGCCGATGCAGGGGACGCGGGTTCGTGCCCCGGTCCGGGAAGATCCCACATGCCGCGGAGCGGCTGGGCCCGTGAGCCATGGCTGCTGAGCCTGTGCGCCCGGTGCCTGTGCTCCGCAACGGGAGAGGCCACAATGGTGAGAGTGTACTGCAAAAAAGAAAAAAAAAAAGCAGAAACAACCCAAAACCAAAACTGGTAGAAAAATGGAATGCTCTGATAATTTTTTTTTTTTTTTCCAACTAGAGCTAGCTCATGCAGGAAACAGGAATTTATTTATTTATTTATTTGCGGTACGCGGGCCTCTCACTGTTGCGGCCTCTCGCGTTGCGGAGCACAGGCTCCGGACGCGCAGACTCAGCGGCCATGGCTCACGGGCCCAGCCGCTCCGCGGCATGTGGGATCTTCCCAGACCGGGGCGCGAACCCGTGTCCCCTACATCAGCAAGCGGACTCTCAACCACTGCGCCACCAGGGAAGCCCCTCTGATAATTTTTGTAGGTACAGTTTTTAGTGTTGATGGCAATGACTTCAGCATCTTTTGGTATATTCTAGTCCTTTTTTCCCTAAATATTTTCTCTTGATTATCTTCTATTACTTCTATTAAGCTTTTTCTGTATACTTTTTCAAATATATGATAGTGTCTGTAAGAAAATGCGAAATCTCTTGCAAGTTTAGTAACTAGTTTTCAGAATTTTTAAAAATACGTATTTTGAAGTAATGGCATAATGAAAAGATAAGGTTTCAAGTGAGACAAATTTGAGTTAGAATTTTTAAATCTACCTTTTACTAGGTTTGTGACTTGGGGACAATTAGTTGTTCATTTATAGCTTTGCTTATCTCAAGATATATTTTAAGAATTAAATAAAATTGTGTCAGTAAAACCCTTGGCATGGGGCCTGGCATGCAGGAAGCATTCATTTTCATGTCTTCATGTCTGCAGTGACCCGTCTACTAGATATCTATCTGAGACAGTGAATACATTCATTGATGGAACTTTAACAAATATTGTTTTTTATCCCTAAGTTGGAATGCATTCAAGCTTCACTGTTCCATTAATTGCCCTTGAAAGATGCCCAGAAGTTAAGGCTTTGTTGTCTCTGTTGCTCTGAAAAGGAAATAGGATGGAAATAATGATCTCGTTGGAAGCAGAGCTAAGAAGAGCCTCTGTCCCTACATTACTTGCAACGCGGCGTTCACAGCACTGTTTATGAAGACAGAGGACAAGCAAGATCAAGGCCACTGCTAAAGTCAGCAGTCACACTCCCAGAGCTCCAACCATGGAGGGAATTTTATGTAATAGAAAGAACACCTTCAGTATAGCACTCCTCTACTCCGTGTGCCAGGGAGAGCCTCTTCCTGGATGAGTATTCAAGAAGCACAGATTTGAATGACAGAGAAACCTTAAAACAGCACCATGAATTTAAAGTGACAGATGCTTTCAACACAGTCCCCAGGTGAGCGATGCCCATGTCCCTTGCTCTCCAGCTGAACCAGGGAGAGGAGTGTTTCTAACCCTGCCTGGAGCCTAGCCTAGTCAGGTGCCAAAGGCCTTGGCTACAAGATGACTGTGAGTCTTCCAGATACCATTTTAAACTACCAGGCACAATTCTATTTGTTTAAAAATGAACAGTGTGGTTCACATTGTTAAAGGACTTCCCCATATTAGTCTGACTGCTCTGGGATTAGATCCAGGTCATGGCTGAATCTGCTGGATCTACCCTGGCTTCTAACTCCTAGTTTTTACATTCAGACCCTGTCCAAGCTCATGGAGCAATTCCTAGAGCATTTATAACATTTTCATCCAAGAAGTCCTCTTCCAGCCTTCACTAGTTCATTGCTTAGTTCTAAACGTATATGTAAATTAGAGATTTCAAAAATCCTAAATTTCAAATAGTGATCTGGAGGACTTGACGCTTCTCAAATCTGCCCCCGAATCCTGAACTTTGTAGTTCTTCCTGGCAGGTAAAATAAAGTGGACAACAACATAAATTTCAAGCTGTGATATTCCCCGTTGTGTTCCTTCTCCAATTTAAAATGATGTGATGGGGCTTCCCTGGTGGCGCAGTGGTTGAGAGTCTGCCTGCCGATGCAGGGGACACGGGGTCGTGCCCCGCTCCGGGAGGATCCCACATGCCGCGGAGCGGCTGGGCCCGTGAGCCATGGCCGCTGAGCCTGCGCGTCCGGAGCCTGTGCTCCGCAACGGGAGAGGCCACAGCAGTGAGAGGCCCGCGTACCGCAAAACAAAAAATAAAAATAATAAATAAATAAATAAAATGATTTGATGTGTGAGAGAAAGGAGAGGTAGCATTTCATTTATGCCTTTGTCAGATTACAGAGTAGATACAGAAAGAACATCCTCAGAAGAATATGAGAATGAAGCTGACTTATTTTTTGAAATCGTACAGAAAGATTGAATGTTCCAGGCAAACAGGGAGCCAGAAAAAGACAGTGAGGTTTTGAAAAAAAAAATCAATGGGCTGGAAAAAGATATAAACAAAAACAGTGAAATATTCACTCAGCTTCTTCACCTTTAAATGGAGTGAGAATGTTGAACCAGCTCCTCTGTCTAATGTTTTATAATTTTACACTTCTCAGCTCCCCAGCAACGATATAGACTGTAAAACCGTCCAGTGGAGAGGTGGGTAGGAGAACCACCAGAACCACCACAAGGAAGATAGAGAACTTTAGGTTTACCCACCATGAATTCAATAGTAACTGTCAAAAGCTATACACAGGTGATCCCTTTCATAGAGTGAGAATTGGGGATTGTTCTGGATGAAAGTGTTTGCGTGTCTCTGTGGCCTCAGGGTTCTGTGCCCCTGGATCAAAGGACATTCTGACTTTACCTAATGCCACAGCAGTGCCTTTAGAGGAGGCGAAATCTATTTACAATAAACCCTCTGCAAATAGCACAGCCTGCATTTTCAACCTGAGGGCTGTCACACAGGTGTGACTGGGTCGCATATTCCGTACCACAGCAAAAAAGCCCAGCACCTGGGCAGCCTGCACCTCAGTGTACCTGAACCTTAATAAGACGTGAGCCACCACAGCCAGACGTGCAAGGTCAAGGACGGCACGGCCCCTGCAGGCGAGGCTCCCAGCAGCCTCGGAGGGCAGGGCAGCTGTGACTAAGCGGACGGCACCTGCGGTGAGGGTGGTCATCCCTGCTCTAACAGTTGGTTTGACATAAGGGATTGTTCTTGGGAAGGGTCGCTTCCTGTTTCAACTTAAAAATCGCAACTGGCATCACTAAGTTTGATGTAAGGCTATTTTCAGCTTCTGCCACTATACCACACAACAATCAGAGGCAGTCACATAGTACAGAAGCATTGAATCAAGATAGGGCTGGGTTTCAGAAGGGCCATCTCCCAAGTATATGCATGTTTTTTTAAAAGAGAAGCCATAAAATGGAATTCTGGTTGTGCACAATGATCTCTGTCAAGGGTGACCCTCACGGCAGAGCCTCTGATCACTGTCTCTTCAGTAATAACAATAAAGGTGCCTGGCTGTGACCTCCTGCCAGAGCTGCATTTCCCCTTCCTCCTGACGCTGTGTCTCTGGAAGGGAGACGTGGGTCTTCTCAGGTTTCGGCATTAAGTTAGGTGCAGAGGCTGCTGCGGGAGCCCAGACGTAGGACATCAGTGGGGGCCTTGGGACAGCACAGGGGGTGTAGCCGAAGCGAACTTTTCATTTTCCAAGCATGAAGCTCCTATCAGATGACTGTTGTGCGTGTCCATGAAAATCATAATTTATAATTCTGGCCACCTCTGAGCTGAATCCTGTAGAAGATGTTTATTCATTCCCCCCTCCCCCTTCACCACCCTTCAGACATTGCCATGGTTACCAAGGAAGTTACTGGGAAAAAAGAAGGTTGGGAAAACCAGGGTGAGAAAACTCACGTGTTGAGGTTGCCTTCATGAAGCCCCAGGAGCCCTTGGAGAGAATAAATTCAGCTCATTTGTGATTTGGAGACATGTCAATAGCAAACTGAAGTTTTAAATTTTTCAGTGGAATATTTGGGGTCATGTGAACAGTGACTACTGTGGGACAAATAAAATTAAAGCCCCTTTTTGCTTTATGTTCTGTTTGATGTTATGTCATCCTTCAGAGATCTGCTCCAGTATACAGAAGTGGGTTGTAGGTAGGACTGTGCTATCTGAGCTTTTTATCCTCTACTTTCTACAAAAAGGACTTATGCTACATCATTGATCTTCAGTGATTCCTAATTTCTTACTGCTTTTCTTAGAATACAAACCATAGTTTCATCTAATGGGGTCTTCTGCTCTTTCCTTTTTGCATTATCTTCCTTGGAGATTGTACTCACTCTTATTGTAACTATGGTACCAGAATCCATGCCTGGGCTCACTCCCTCCCCCTCCAGGCCTGCGTTCCATCAGAGCCCTTCCGTGGACCCGTCACATCCACCTGCGCTTAATCCATCACTCTTAACATCTCTCGGCCTGTGTTCACAGCGCTCCCTTAGTCTACAGTGTCGCGTCCTGGCTCCTGCTTTCTTAGAAACTCAGCCTATCTCTAGGCACAATGGTGTTATAGAACTCTATCCCCAGGGTCAGGTGACATTCAAAACGTGTATTAGTCAGTGTGGCATGGGCGTCTGTCACGAGGCAGAGCTAACATGAGCCTGGGTGCTGCGGGCAGCACTGTTGGGCGGCAGCTCTGAGCATCACACTCTCTGACATTTATGTTTACAGATCTGTCAACACCATCACACACGTCGCGCTGAAAGTTCTCTGATGTCTCGGCCCTGTTCACACTTTGAATCCCAGTCATGTTCAGAGTGCACGGGTGCCTAAAATGCTCATTGAATTTGAGTGAATGAATCATCTTTCTTTAAAAAAATTTTTTGTTTGTTTTTAAAGAACAACTCTATTGAGGTAAAGTGGACACACATTAAACTGTAGATAGTTAAAGTATACCATTTAAGTTTTGACATATATGCCCATGAAATCCTTGCCAACATCAGGGTAATGGACATACCTGTGATCTCTCAAAGTTTATCATTCCCTTTTGTAATCTCTACTGAATCATCTTTCTTGATTTCAGTGCTTCGTTTCCACGAACCTAGCCTTATTTCACATTTGCTATTTGGGTATCATACTCCTCTGTTGACTTGTGTTGGCCCTTTCCATATGGACTGTTGTCAACTTTGTCTCTCCCTCTATTTCAGGAGCTTAATGTTACAAATTTCAAGCTGTTATTCTAAATTAAAATAATCATCTGACCAATTAACTACTGCTCTGAAATCTATGTTACACTGAAATTTTAGAAATAAATATCCTTTTATATCTCTATGTTAAATAGGAAAAGCCAAGGGTGGAACTTTGAGATATTTTAGAAACACTTCTCCCATTTAAAAAATTTCTGCATCAGCCCATTTACCAAGATTTTTTGTGATAGGATGTCTACCCAACTATGTGTATATGTAATCACATTGTTTTCTAGTCTGTATTTATCAATATATCTCCAAAGACATCTTGTCTTTTAAAAAAAGTGTCCTGTTGGAATCAAGATACAGTATATCTATAATACTGTATGTTCAAATCTTGCACCTATAGGTTTAGTTATCATAAAGATATTAAAAGAGGAGTCTGGGATAATGGGCCCTGGAAGACACATCTTTCCTCCTTGGGGGACCAGGAACCATCTCTCATTTGCATCTAGAGCGTATCACTGTGGGCCCTTTAGATATAAGACCACTGGCTCCAACTGTCCCTGTGGTAGACATTTGAAAATATCAACTGCCCAAGTAGAAAACATGAACCAAAACATGTAAGGCTTAAGGATTAATAAGAGATAAACACAAGGAGTCCGTGAGCCACAGCCAGAAAAGCAGGGGTGGGAGGGAGAGCAGGTCTTTTTGAGGCAGAAAATGTATTTATAAGTAGATCATGCGAGCAGCCGTCTCCTTGCCATTTCACTGCCGTCAGGATGTGCGCCGTGCATAGCCGTGACCTAACCTTTCTTTGATGTACAAGCTATTATGATCCATTATCCATTTGGGCTGCAACTGAACATCTGCACATTCTCTTTGAAATGGCTTCTCCATTAGAATCACAAAGTCCTTTCAATTCCTCGACATCTTTTCACCCAGATAGTGAAAATGATGCCTGTGTAGCAAGCTCAGCTCCGGGTTCCCCAGAGTCCCCCTGCACCAATCTTCTGACCCATTCTTGCCTTCCAGGGCACCACACTGTTTTTCCTCACCTTTCACGGGAGTTATGGGATGTAGAAGCTAACCCTGTGTAGTAAGTTCTAACGTGTGGCACAGAGTTTTCAGTTAGGTCTGCTGTGTTTGATTTTATTCTCGATGCTAAAAAAGAACTTTAAACATGACCCTTAAAAAGTGCCTTCAGGATTTCCCTGGTGGCGCAGTGATTAAGAATCCACCTGCCAGTGCAGGGGACACTGGTTCGAGCCCTGGTCCGGGAAGATCCCACATGCCGCAGAGCAGCTAAGCTCGTGAGCCACAACTACTGAGCCCGTGAGCCACAACTACTGAAGCCCCTGCGCCTACAGCCCGTGCTCCACAACAAGAGACACCACCGCAATGAGAAGCCCGCGCATCACAGAGAAGAGTAGCCCCCGCTCGCCGCAACTAGAGAAAAGCCCGCACACAGCAACAAAGACCCAACGCAGCCAAGAAAAAAAAAAAGAAAAACAGAAGTGCCTTCACTTTTGGAAAAGATGTCTAGAAGCAGAGGACGTGAAGGCGCCCATGGCTTCCCCTTGAGCAATGGCAGAGACCTGAACTATGAAAATCCTGACGTCTAGAAGCAGAGGACGTGAAGGCGTCCATGGCTTCCCCTTGAGCAATGGCAGAGGCCTGAACTGTGAAAATTCTGATGTCTAGAAGCAGAGGACGTGAAGGCATCCATGGCTTCCCCTTGAGCAATGGCAGAGGCCTGAACTATGAAAATTCTGACGTCTAGAAGCAGAGGACGTGAAGGCGTCCATGGCTTCCCCTTGAGCAATGGCAGAGGCCTGAACTATGAAAATTCTGACGTCTAGAAGCAGAGGACGTGAAGGCGCCCATGGCTTCCCCTTGAGCAATGGCAGAGGCCTGAACTGTGAAAATTCTGATGTCTAGAAGCAGAGGACATGAAGGCGCCCATGGCTTCCCCTTGAATAATGGCAGAGGCCTGAACTATGAAAATTCTGACGTCTAGAAGCAGAGGACATGAAGGCGCCCATGGCTTCCCCTTGAATAATGGCAGAGGCCTGAACTATGAAAATTCTGACGTCTAGAAGCAGAGGACATGAAGGCGTCCATGGCTTCCCCTTGAGCAATGGCAGAGGCCTGAACTATGAAAATTCTGACAGCTCTTCCTGGTTTCCGTGGTGAGAAGTGGGCTTCTTGTGGATGGGCCACTCACGGGATGCTTCTGTTCCTGAAGGTTTGAATTAGTTGTCTGGTGCACGTCTCCCTCCTCCCCATGTGTGACTGTATTGAACCAGGGCATCAACCTTACCTGAGGACCAGTGGGCTGATTCTTTAAGATGAGCGAGGATTCTCCTTCCCATCTCTACATTCTGTGTGTAGAAGAAACGTGCCAGGCATCGTTATTCTATCTCGAGTGTATGTTTGCAGGCACCTCCGACCACCTGCAGTATTTCCTTGTAAAATAATACGTATCCTGTGGCCTGACTTGCAATACAAAGCTGTAGACTTAATGCCACCCGACTGCGGAAGCCTTGCGTGTAATGAACAGGGCACTTAGAGTTGATGTACCTTGCACCTTCATTTCAAAGCAGTGCTTTCATACCATAAAACACACTTACTATGCAAAACTCATTTTTACATCCTGATTTTTCATTGCTATGTGGGATGGCCTCTGAACATTGAACAATTCCTAGCTTTCTTTTTTCTCAGCTGCTTATAATTATTTCACTTTCTCTCCCCAAAGTCAATGCTAATATCTTTTGAACAAGCGGTCTCTCTGTGATATCACCTTTGTATGAGTACATGAAAAAACTCTCAACCGTATCCCGCACTAATTTCTTTTCCTTTATTCTTATCCGGTGTTAAACGCAAAGTAATGAGAAGGCATTCATAATAATGACAGGATTGAAATGAGCAGAGCCAATCGTGCTACACTTGCGTTGTTATCACAAAGCGTGTTTCTTCTGTTTTCCCATGGAGACATATATAACGATTTGTAGAGGCAAGGAAGATAAAGCTTCTATGGAATTTTCGGGTGTCTGTTATAATCTCTGGATTCCAAAGACTGGGATTACTCACCATGTGATGTTCTACTCAGTTAATGAGAAAAATATAGAGAGTCTGCACCTCCTGGGAGTGCTTGGGCGGTTGGTTAAGATGCGTAGCAGAGTTCAGCTTCAATAGAAGCTATTGGGTGGTGATTAAAGGAGATTTAACTGCAAAACCTTATCTTAATGTACGGTTCTTAACAACTAATGACCTATCCTGTAACCAAGGATAAACTTCTGTGTATCAGGTGAAATACCTTATAATTTCAATCAGGGTCTTAATAGCACCTGGTGAATTGTGTTGAGACGATGAGTAAACTCTGCTGAGTTACTAACTGTCCCAATAACTTTTCTCATTTTTCCTATAATTGTACAACTTCTGGGTCTTAGCAGCCAAGAATAAGAATGATATTTTCTATACTCTTATTGCAAAGAAGTGTAGCCATGTTCTGGCCAGGCGGGATTTGAGTGGAGGCTATGAGGCCTGTCCTCCATCCCCCTTTTTCCTTCTTACCAGCAGGATCGCAGGTGTGAGTGAGTCCTCTTAGACCCCCGAGGATGAAGCAACCCTCTTGGGATGGCAGAACAACCAGGCCGAGGAAGCTGCCCATGTACCAGACCCCAGGAGCCGCCCTACAAGCCCTGGACAGCTTTTACCCAGACTACTGGATGAGTGAGAAAAAGGTCAATTATATTTAAGCTACCATTATCATTCTCTGTTGTAGCAGCCAACTCTAGCCTTAACCAACACAGAAAGTTGTAAGAAATCCAGGCCAAAAGATAAAATAGCAGAAGCATCATGAAGTGGTCAGTTAGACCACAGGGGTTGATGTTCAGGGAAGAAAAAACATTTGGTGAAAGGAAAACGAGGTGTGTTTTTCAGCTGTTTCCACAATGTCAAAGGCAGAAACTGGTGGAAAGCAGGTGCTCGAACAATGTTTGCTGAAGCTTCTGTTAAGTGAAACCCTGGGCAGGGGTGGGGTAGGAAGATCTTAATAACCCAGAGTGGAAATAAAGAGGGATCAAAAGGGCCTCTTGCTCCAAAAGTTCCTGTAGGAATACTGTTCCTAGTATTTTAAGAAAAAATAACAAGCTTTCTTGGGATGTTCTCATTGTTATTCAGACAACTTAACTCCAAAATTTGGACATTATAACAGTAACAGCAGCAGCAGAGGCAACTGGAAATAACATAAGTTAGCCAAACAAATGAAGAAGGGTAGAGACTGAATTTGTTTCCCTGGAGAAATTGAGTAAAAAGATTTCCTCATGGAATAGAAAGTGCAGCAGGATTGTTAATCTTGATAATCTGCTCAAGGGAAACTAGTCTTTAGAGACTAATATTTCAAACTAAGGGAAAACAGGCTGCTAGAAACAAAGGCACAGGAAATCCCTCAACATGATATTCAGTTGTGAGCAATTTATGTAAAATATCTTAAGATGGGTATGGTGTTTGAGATACGGTGGATACATTTTAATTGGAGATGGAGCAGTTAATGTATCATAGAGTCTATTGATTATAATTATCTACTAAGATATCAAAGAAATAATTTAGTGTAACAAATAGTTATTGAACACTCTGCTAAGATTTATGGAAGATGCAAATGAGGCCACATATCGTCTCTGCTCTCAGGTGACTTTCTTTCTGAAGAAAAAGCCTAGCTGTACTTGCAAATGCAGTTCCTAAAAGAAACAGAAATTGAACTAACCAGGAAAGCTAGTTATTGTTATTTCTGTGTGAATTTAGGACCTCTTCCAAATGGAGAAATATTCAATTACATTGAGTACTGTTTGGGTAAGTATGAACTATAGGAATCATTGATGCCTTGCTAATACCTGAAACACATGTGTTACGACTTTCTCCATTGCCTGACTTAGAAAATTAACTCAAACTTCCCAAGGCGGAAAGGATATGTACATATTGATTGCTGAACGTGAAATATCTACATTATTTTCACAGCTTGCCGTTTTCAAGCAAACCAAGGATCTTCTTTACTTTTCTTTTCTCTTTTCTTTCTTTTTCTTTTGACTGTAAAACCTCCAGGGATAAATCTGTCTGTTTTGCTTTGTGTCATGTGTACAACCCCGATCCAAGGAAGGTGGAATACTTTAGTCTGACTCATTCCTGGGCAGGGTTGGCCCCAACCAAACCTAATAGACTGAGAAGTATTTTTTTCATGTGAGAGAAAGGAGATTCACCAAAGGATGTCATTCTAGGTACACACACGTGTCTTCTTAAGTTCACCAAGTTTAGATGACTACTCAGGAGAAAGAGATGGAAAAAACTGGTGGTTTTGTTTTGTTTTGTTTTGTTTTTTAACTAAGTAGAAGATGGGATGAACAGAAAACAAGGTAATATTTTAATTTCTTCTTAGGGATGGAAGGTCATAACACTAAAGAGATAGGAGAGGACAAAGTGAACTGAGTATCTGATTATAGAGATGATTTTAAGGAATAGGGTTTAAAAATTTATTTATAGTAGGTATATGGCTTAGGACAGTAATTCCTAAGTATGTTTCCTGTGTGATATTATATAGTGAAAGGTTTCCATGAGCTAATATATATGGCAGACATTGTGTGTTATATCCTTCTCTTCAAAGTTTTCAATACACGTTAGTGTACAAAAGACTGAAGTGACCTAGGATAAATAAAACACCATTTATTCTATTTGACTAAAGATTTATAAAACTTACAAAATATAAAAATTCCAAACAGTGGTTTAGGAATGAAGAACCACCATCCCTATGAAGAGAGCTTGAAATGGAAATTTTTTCAGGAATGAGAAAATGTTAAAACTACTGTGTAAAACCAGGCATCATGAAGTACGGAAGGTATAATTTAGAGAAATTATGAACTATCAGGAAATGGCAATGAGGAATCAAAAGGCACACTGTCTTCACTATCTTTGGAAACTGTCAGATGTTTCTACACCAACAAATAGAATATGAATAATAATCAAACATGGAGCTGTAAATATGATCTTAAGCGTACTATTAAACAGGATTTGTTACTTATTGAAAAAGATATAACCACTCTTAGGCATGTTGGAGCTAAATAAGTACTAATTACTCCAAATGAGACTTATGTCCTATATAGATCAATAAACTCTTGTAAACATTGTGTATCTGGATTTCAGTAAGGCGTATGTTATGGACTGAATTGTCTCTCCCCCCAAAACGATATGTTGAAGTCTTAACTCCTAGAACATCAGAATGTGACCTTTTTTGAAAATAGAATCTTTATAGAGGTTATCAAGTTAAAATGAGGTCATTAGGGAGGGCCTGCATCCAGTATGATTGGTGTCCTTATACACAGGGGAAATTTAGACACAGAGACAGGCATGAACACAGAGAAGATGAAATAAAGGCACACAGGGAGAAGACGGCCATGTGACTGGAGCGATGTATCTACAAGCTAAGGAACGCCAAGGACTGTCAACAAGCACTAGACACTAGAAGAGGCAAAGAAGGTTCTTCCATAGAGCTGCCAGAGGGAGCATACCCTTCCTGATACCTTCATTTTGGACTTCTAATCTCCAGAACCGTGAGAGAATACGTTTTGGTGTTTTAAGCTACTCTCTTGTTGGTGTTTTGTTATGGTAGCTCTAGGAAACTGACACAGCATACAGCAAGGTCATGACATCAGAGGCTTTGACCCCCTTGTTACATGGCAATCTTACTTTATTTGCAGCCCTCCCATCCCAACTACCTACAGACGATAATTAGCACTCGCAGCACCCAGAAACTTGTTTCGGTGTTTGTGTTCATGACAGTCTCAGGGTCATCTGTACTTTATCAGCCCCCAGTCAGTACCTCTTGGTTCCTGGGGTCGTACTTTAACACAAGCGTGCCTCCTGAGTGCCCTTGGCTTGTCCGACTGATAGAAGAACAAGTGCATATCACCCATATCACCTTCACAAATGAGCTCATACCAATTTGTTAGGTAATTCATTAAGAATCTTCAACAAACACTCAACAGGCTGAGAGATCATCCAAAACAGATGATGTGAAATCGAATAGGGAAGAATATGAAACACTACAACTGGATTCCAAAGGAAAGTTCCAGGAGTCCCACCTCAAATGTAATTTCATTTCCTTGGGTTTCTGCTGGGAAATCCAACTTGCCTTTGAGGTCACCCAGCTTTCGCCTTTGTCCCCTGTAGGGCTGTCTTTGATGCATAGGAGGGCTGTGCTCCACACACAAGTCTGCTGGAACGATGATCCTCCTGTCCACGTGTGTCTGTCTTTTCACCAGGCTGTGCACATGCCTTATCTTTCCAAAGCATCACACCTGGGATCCAAGTGGGCACATTCTACACATTTTTGAAATGTTGAACTAAAGTCATTTTAGTGAAGACAGAGAAATTTTGGCAGCATAGTTTTGTTAGGTATATTTCAAGAAGTTTGAAAAACTCTATTCAAAGAATAGTGGAACACTTAATGGACAAGGAATGAGGATAATTATTATAATGGGATAGCAAGAAAAGCAGTATCTTAGATGAACCATACTGATTCCTCAAGGACCAATGTTTGACAGCAGCCTGTAAGTTTTTAGATCTTTTTTTAAATTGAAGTATAGTTGATTTGCAATGTTGTTAGTTTCAGGTGTACAGCAAAGTGATTCAGTTATTCTCCAGTATTAAATAGCATTCTGCTGATTCTTTCCATTCTTGTTCAGTTCTGCTTTGGTGAGTGCTACCGAATATTGTTATGTACAGGAAGCGTCTTTTATTAACAACAAATGTTAGTATACTACTTCTACTTCCCAGAAAGAGTTCTCTTTTTGTTATCAGATAGCCTTCTGTGTTTTAGGCTATTATTTACTGAACACCTGCTAAATGCAAATCGCTAGAGATACAAATGTATGATTCATCCATTTAAGGATATTTCCATTTAGAATGGGAATTATCACATATATTAGTTTAAAGTACAAGGTAGTATATAAAATATATGTCATGGTTGGTACAGATGGTAAATACCATGATGTCCTAATGAGGAGCAATTGTTGTATATGGTCTCAGCTGGGGAATGTTTTCAGCTGGATCCTGAAAAAAGAACAGTTTTTGTATAAGTGGAGAAAAAGTGCCAGATTATCAGCAATTCATTATTATTATTACCTGATAAAGTCTGTCATTAACTTTGTAAAATAGTTTTAATACGAAATATCACAGAAAAATAAAGAGATTTAGAGAATTACATATTATCTGGGTACCCATCATCCAAATAAGACCTAAAATATTACAGATACAATGGAAGTTCCCTGTGTTACCTTCCTCAACTTCATTCCTCTTCCTGCCCCTCCCTCCAGCAACTACTATTATTTTTTATTTTTTTTACATCTTTATTGGAGTATAATTGCTTTACAATGGTGTGTTAGTTTCTGCTTTATAACAAAGTGAATCAGTTGTACATATACATATATCCCCATATCTCCTCCCTCTTGCGTCTCCCTCCCACCCTCCCTATCCCACCCCTCCAGGCGGTCAGTCACAAAGCACGGAGCTGATCTCCCTGTGCTATGCGGCTGCTTCCCACTAGCTATCTACCTTACGTTTGGTAGTGTATATATGTCCATGCCACTCTCTTGCTTTGTCACAGCTTACCCTTCCCCCTCCCCAGGTCCTCAAGTCCATTCTCTAGTAGGTCTCTGTCTTTATTCCTGTCTTACCCCTAGGTTCTTCATGACATTTTTTTTTTCTTAAATTCCATATATACGTGTTAGCATACAGTATTTGTCTTTCTCTTTCTGACTTACTTCACTCTGTATGACAGACTCTAGGTCTGTCCACCTCATTACAAATAGCTCAATTTTGTTTCTTTTTATGGCTGAGTAATATTCCATTGTATATATGTGCCACATCTTCTTTATCCATTCATCCGATGATGGACATTTAGGTTGTTTCCATCTCCGGGCTATTGTAAATAGAGCTGCAGTGAACATTTTGGTACATGACTCTTTTTGAATTATGGTTTTCTCAGGGTATATGCCCAGTAGTGGGATTGCTGGGTCGTATGGTAGTTGTATCTGTAGTTTTTTAAGGAACCTCCATACTGTTCTCCATAGTGGCTGTATCAACTTACATTCCCACCAACAGTGCAAGAGTGTTCCCTTTTCTCCACACCCTCTCCGGCATTTATTGTTTCTAGATTTTTTGATGATGGCCATTCTGACCAGTGTGAGATGATACCTCATTGTAGTTTTGATTTGCATTTGTCTAATGATTAATGATGTTGAGCATCCTTTCATGTGTTTGTTGGCACTCTGTATATCTTCTTTGGAGAAATGTCTATTTAGGTCTTCTGCCCATTTTTGGATTGGGTTGTTTGCTTTTTTGTTATTGAGCTGCATGAGCTGCTTATAAATTTTGGAGATTAATCCTTTGTCAGTTGCTTCATTTGCAAATATTTTCTCCCATTCTGAGGGTTGTCTTTTGGTCTTGTTTATGGTTTCCTTTGCTGTGCAAAAGCTTTGAAGTTTCATTAGGTCCCATTTGTTTATTTTTGTTTTTATTTGCATTTCTCTAGGAGGTGGGTCAAAAAGCATCTTGCTGTGATTTATGTCATAGAGTGTTCTGCCTATGTTTTCCTCTAAGAGTTTGATAGTTTCTGGCCTTACATTTTTAATTCACAGAAAATTTTTATATTTAAGCAACAGTTCCAGGGAAAGCTCCAGAGATTCCAAGACTTACTGAAAAGTTACAGTAATCAAGATAGTGTAATCAACATAAAAGTAGACCTACAAATCAATAGAACAGGGTAGAGAATACAGAGATATACCCAGGCAAATATAGTTAATTAATTTTTGACAAACTTGCCAAGGTAACTCAAGTAGGAAATTATAATCACTTCTACAAATGATGTTATAACAGCTAATTATATATAGGACAAATAAACATCAGCCCGTACCTCACACAATAGACAAGTTTTAACTTGAAACAGATATAGATCTAAGCATAAATGCTAAAACTATAAAACATATTCTAGAAAACAGAAGATAAAATCTTTCCAAACTCAGATTAGGTAAAAATTTCTTAGAAAGCACTTACCATAAAAGTACTTACCATAAAAGAAAAGAAATGATAAGTAAGTGTGGTGGACAACATAATGCTCCCTTCCCCCAAATTGGTCCATATCTTAACCTCCAGAACCTATAAATATGTTAGATTGAATACCAAAAAGGACTTTGCAGATGTAATTATGTTAAGAATTTGGAGATGGGAGAAGGTTACCTTGGATTATCAGGGTGGGCTCAATCTAACCATGGGAATCCATCAAAGCAGAGAGAGACATGACTAAGGAAGAACTGCCAGAGATAGGCACTGTTCCTGGTTTGAACATGCAGGTAGGAGAACATGAGCCTAGGAATGTGGGCAGATTCTGGAATCTGGGCAACGTGAGAAAAGGCATCCTTTGCTAGAGCCTCCAAAAACAAATGAAAGAGCTGGGTTGATTCAACAGAAATACATTGTTTATAGAGAGAATAATTTTTCATCCTCCCCCAGAATGAATGTTTTGAAAATAAGCTGTGATGTGGAAATCGTAATGATTCATTATAGAGGTTGGTAATCACAGATGATATGACACCCACAACTAACAAAGGCTGTCACAACCAGCCCTGCCTTGGAACTTGATAAATTTCTTTCAACATGGCTTTTCAGCTATTCTAATGGCCCAGCCCAATTCATCAATCCTAGAGTTCATATTTGAATGGATGGTAGTTGTAATGGTTTAAGGCACGTACAAAATACTAATGAGAGGTTTCTTCATTTACCTCTCCAGAACAAAGAACACATAGTGTCTTAATTTACAAAGCAATCAGCTACTTCAAGCTTTCTGCACTTGTATTGAATGTCCAACCTCATAGCATCTTTCCTCACTCTCAAGAGATGGCTTGCTTTGAGAAAAGCCTGGAAATATCAGTTTTCTGCCACTCAGTCTATGGATTGAATTGTGTGTCCATGCTTCCTCCATGCCTTGTGCTCCAGTGCAGACGTGGGTTTCTTCTCCTGTCTCAGTCGAGTGGTTCTTCCGTGCTTATCATTGTGTCACCCTGTCCCTGTAGAGAACTTGTTTGCAATGATTACCGCTTTATCTCTTTTTCTCATTATCCCTCTTCAACTTGCTCTTCCCAAACAGTATTTAAACCTGCTCAGATTTTTTTCATTCCTTAACTTACCTCCCAGGATTGTCTGCACTAGCTTTTCACAAACCAAGCTGCACATCAGCACCATCTGGGAAGACTCTTCAAAATGCATTTATGCTCTATTATGAGAAATGCAGATTCAGTAGGTATTCTGTATTAGTAACTTGTCTTTTATTTTATTTCCTTAACTAGTTACTTTATTTTTAGTGAGCAAGTAAATTCCATGTAAATATTAAAGTCTCATTTTTCATTTATGCTGTACATTGTGTCACACTCTGCTGTTGGACAAAACGGTCAAAGAAATGAAAAATTACATGTTTTATGACATAAAATACTGTTAGTAGAGACCTTATGAGTTCAAATCACATTATGTCTGTTTGAAAATCCTTTACTGGCTAAGGGAATAGTCATAATATATATAATATATATATAATATACTTAAAATACCAGCTTTCACTATCTCTGCTTTTTATTTTTCATAAATTTATTTATTTTTGGCTGCATTGGATCCTCGTTGCTGCGTGTGGGCTTTCTGTTTTTAGTTGCAGCGAGCGGGGGCTACTCTTCGTTGCGGTGCGCAGGCTTCTCATTGCAGTGGCTTCTCTTGTTGCAGAGCACCGGCTCTAGGCGCACGGGCTTCAGTAGTTGTGGCGCATGGGCTTGGTGGTTGTGGCTCCCGGGCTCTAGAGTACAGGCTCAGTAGTTGCGGCACACGGGCTTAGTTGCTCCGTGGCATGTGGGATTTTCCCAGACCAGGGCTCAAACCTGTGTCCCCTGCATTGGCAGGCAGATTCTTAACCACTGTGCCACCAGGGAAGCCCCACTATCTCTGCTTTTCAATTTCCATTCATTCCTTGGCTCACCTGCTCAATACTACTTGTGTCTCTCTTTAGGAATTAGGCAGCTTTCCTGAGACAATAAACAGGGGATTTTTTTAGCCATTTATCACATTATTCGGCACACTAAAAACATACTAACATATGAAAACTTGGAAATATTAACACGTAGAAAAGATGGATATTTGGAAGACTTTGAAGTAGCCAAAAGAATAGAGCCACACAGAAATGCTTACTAAACTTTCTGTCACTTAACTACTCTAGAAAAAGAACTTTAAAAGGCTATTGGAGACTTTAATGGCATACTCAAACAGCTGTAGATTTGGAAATGTTAGCTATTTATACATTAAAATCACACTGTGACAAAACCCTCTGCAAGCCAGACCTATAGCTGCAAGTCACAGACTGTGATTTGCAACAATGAAAGACAGAGCTGGTTCTTAATAGAGCAAAGCTGTCTTTCTATAGAGCTTCCATTACAGGTCCAAATGTTGGGCTAATATCTTTTCAAGCTGGGATTCTCTTATTTTCGAGGACTTTATTCCAAGGTGAATCATGTGGTGTTTCTAAAAGAAGTGGCTTCAGTGGCTGAACAAGCAGAAGGCCTATCTGCTTTAGCTTTCTTGTCTACATTGTTGGAGTGAGTGGTTAATTATTGCCGGGTACTACACTTCTCATATTGTCTTTGACAGCTGGCTTCTAGGTAGGTAAATATATCTAAATTCTTAGATATATTTAGCCAGCATTTGAGTTTGTTACTCTGTTTAATGCTAACATAAAGACTTCACAAATGAGTAGACTAACATTTCCCTTCTTATTGTTGACCAGATGTCTGGTGGGCTTCCCTGAAGTCTTGACTGGCCCAGTTCATTGCCACTGTTTATGTTGAATGTTCCTCACGCAGACATGATTCCGTTGGTGCTTATATTTCTTCATTTGTACATTGAACAGATGTTGGTTGAGGTCTGGGGATTCAGCAATGAACCAAATATGTCTTCATATACTTTACATTTGATTTGATGGCTGCTCTGGTTATCCTCAAAAACTTTTAGCCTTTGTACACAACGACATGATTTAACCAATTCAGAAACTCCCTACATTTTTAGGGTTACTGTTGCATGACTTGGTATTGAACTCCATATTTATTTCCAGTCTTATTTGTAATCGAAACTCCTCTGAGAGCATGTTTTGGGTCTTATATTCATATTTAACAATCCTTTTATTTATTGCTAATAATAACAAATGTATAGTGCTCACTATCTACCAGAAATTTTTCTTTATATTATATATATATTGATGCTTTGTATAAATTAGCTCATTTAATCTTCACAACCATCATATGAGACAGATAGCGTTGTTATTCCTCTTTTACAGACAAGGAAATTGGTGCACAGACAGGTCTATGAACTTGCCCAAAGTTAGCTAGTAAGTGGCAGAACAGGTGTTCAAACCTAAACCATCTGGCTCTGGAGACTGTGCTGGTAACTGCTACCAGGAATGTTCATTTTGTAAGTGCCTTTTAATACTGTTTGTGCATATAATTTTACTAGTTTAATATAGAACATATAAAAAGACATATAGGAGTATTAGTATTGCAAAACCAACGTTAACCGGATATAAAAACACTTTTCTCAGACAATCACTATTAATTTATGATGTCTGTCACCCACAGAATCTTCTACCTTTCTGCCTAAATGCACTTACCTTGGGCATCATTGGGCACCTACGTTTACATCTCTAGCCACCCAAGGTTTTCACAGCTCTTGTATAATTTTCTTTTGAAGATAAAAGAAGTGATGGATGGAGAGATAAGAAGCGCTGTGGACAGAATTGTGTCCCCCCCCCACCCAAGTTCATATACTGAAGCCTTAATCTTCAATGTGGTGGTATTTGTAGATGGGGCCTTTGGGAGGTAATTAGGGTTAGTTGAGGCCATGAGGGTGGGACCCCTATGATGGGATTAGTGGCCTTATAAGAAGAAGAAAAGAGAGAGCCCACTCTCTCTGCCATGTTAGGACACAGAGAAAAAGTGACCGCCTGCTGGCCAGGAAGAGAACTCTCACCAGGAACGGAATGTGCTGGCCTTGATCTTGGACTTTCCAGCCTCAGAACTGTGCGAAATAAATGTGTGCTGTTTAAGCCACTTGGTCTATCACATTTTGTTAAAGCTATCTGAACAGACAAATACAAGAAGGAAGAAAAAAAAGGAGTGACAGATGGAGTTCTTATGGGAATTGTAATCTGACTTTAACCAGGTCTCAAACCTATTTGTTTCTTTGTTTTGGTTACAAAATGCCTAATAACTGTGACTAAAGGTTGAAAGTTTTATATATACCTAGTTATATATACTCAGTTACATAAACATATGCTTAGCTATATAAATATGTGCTTTAAATACTTATATATGTATATGTATATACAAGTGAATACACTTTTGTTGAACTTTCCAGTTTCATGAGTTGTTAAATACTTTAAAATTTATTAATGTAGAATACTTGAAGCATTAAAAATTTTTTGTCAGCATCATTCTTTGTGTGTGTTTAACGATTATTTCCTGGCATGTATCGCCATCAAATGACATTCTGTTATTTCTTAACATGTGTATTATTTGCTTGTGTCTGTTGATTTGTTGAATTTCATGAACAGATATGATGCAACCTGGCTGTGAGATCCATAGCTCCCTTAAGAACTCAGTGTAATATGTAATTACACTTTTTATTTAAAAGCTCTTCTAGACCCAACAACTAGAATTAGAGGAGTATATTTGCTTTGAGGTTGGTATTCATATAACCACAATATTTAGATTTTTCCCATATTGATCTAGCACTGAGCAGCAGACCTGAAAGATGTTTACTAAAAACACAGTGAATACCAAATAAATAACCAACGCAAATATGGAAATCTGAAGAAATCACAGCCACCTTGTGGTCAAAAGACTGTCAACTTCTAGAAGTGTCAACTTCTAGGATGACACATTGTTTCAGAGAGCTGTATAAGAGAGCAAAAAAAGAAAAGTTTCTGGAACTGAGCCACATCTTGGGTAAATGCTGGATTTGTGGATGTAACCTGTGAGCCACTTAAAATTTTAATTTTTAAAATTTCTTTATGCCAACTATAATGTCTAGGAGAATAGATCAAGTTACATGACCAAAAGAACATTTGTATACTTGTTGTACTCTACATTTTTCTATACCAAAAACATCCCTATCATTTAAAGATATCTTTCTAATATTACTGAATTATTTAGGGCAAGATATGTGGACTAGAATCAGTATTACTTTTTTTTTTTTTTTTTTTGCGGTACGCTGGCCTCTCACTGCTGCGGCCTCTCCCACTGCGGAGCACAGGCTCCGGACGCGCAGGCTCAGTGGCCATGGCTCACGGGCCCAGCCGCTCCGCGGCATGTGGGATCTTCCCGGACCGGGGCACGAACCCGTGTCCCCTGCATCGGCAGGCGGACTCTCAACCACTGCGCCACCAGGGAAGCCCCCAGTATTGCTCTTAGTGGGACTCTCAAGTTATATTTCTATCAGCTTTGAAAGATTCGGCCAGGACCTGTTAGCAAAGCATAAAATATTGTGTATGTGTTTGCTTATATGTTTGTATATCTGCATAACTGTGTTTAGGAATGGAGAGTTTGCATAGAGAAGTATATGACAAGAAAGTAGCTTTAAAAATACAAAGCGATTGTTAACAGGATATAGATTGATGTTATTAAAAGTGTCCCCTCTCAGCTTTCAACGTAATATCATAATGATATATACAGACATATTAAGGAAACACTTGAAAAGATAAAGTTAATAAATGTTGTTTAAAAAATTTTAAGCTAAATTCTAAATGGCTTTAATGATGACTAACTAAAATGGAATTGGGAGTTTCATAGCAGGAGGAATTAAAACCATTTTTCTTTCCTACTAGACCTGAGGCCATTTAGCTGTTATCCTCTGTTTTTACCGACTAGCTTCCTGAGGGTGGTCCTGTGTTGCTCTTTGCTCACAGAGGTGGTTTTGTTTATTTCACATTTTTTATCTTTTATATACAGTTCTCCACATAATCACGAAAATCTGCCTGTAAGCCTCAAAGCACTTAGACACGCTTTGAATTAAGGATCCAAAACAGAGTAATAATCTACCCTCAGAAGTTCATAATATACACTCAGCACTGGGAGGGTCCTATTTGGACAGCAGGCTGGTTTTGTTTTCCAAGTGTTTTGAACTCAAAGGGAAAAAAATGTTAACTTCTTAAATAAAACAGCAGTCATCAACTGCTGTTCTCATTTGAACATAGTTTGTCTTAATTTAACAGACTTTATGATGATGGGTTTAGAATATTTTTCATTTAATGATTTTTAAAGGCAGAATATTCAGGTCACAGATGCTGTATCTTTAGAATAAGGCAAAATGAAGTAGTATCAAGCTCTGTCTTAGTAAAGCATATTGTTTTGATCATTCAGAGAAGACAGGACAATAAAATATTGTGTAAAACTGTTGAGACCTTTACTTTAAAAGCTGTATCTGCTGATGCTTTTTTCCAAGGATGACGTGGAAAGACAGCAACACCTCCTTCACGGTGGTTCTCTCTTACTCACCGACTTTAGCTGCCTCTGGTCCTGTGGGTGCCCTCCGGGGAGACTTCATGGTGGTGGCAAAGCAGCCTGTCCCACTCCTGAGTCTTTAAGCCTTTCTTTCGTAGAGTAACTTACTGCCCTAGATTTCAGTCTCATGGCAATGGCAATACTTCCTGTCGGTACCTGGTGTCAGGGAACTGTGTGAAGCTGCCTATCGTGATAACTTGCTGGACCCTGTGATGGCGTCATGGTAGCTGATGCTTGTACACCTGGTGGTCTCTCACTCCTTGAACAGGTCCAGTCCTGCTGAGCTATGTCATCATGGCATGCTTCAAGGAGGAGGTGGCACAGCTGTGGAGTCATAAGTAAACAGGCTTCTTATCACTTACTTTTCAATGGCTTCTGTACAAGGAGCCCCGCTACAGCTTCACCTACCACCCATATGATGACCATTTACAGATCTTGCTCTGGTGCTCCAGACAAACTTCTCCAAGGGGCATTTCTGTGAGGATAACCAGTTGTGCCTTATTCTCAAAACATTCAAAACTGAAATCGGCTCTGCCATGACCCCCACTAAACCTGCTGGGTCTTCCAAATCCCATGTTTACCTTTTCCCCCAGTCTACAAAGAGCTGTCTGGGAGTCACCCCAGACTTTTTCTCTCTGGCCTTCTCCTTCCGTTTCTCATTGACCTTTATCATGTCTGTGGCGTTCTTCCGGCCCCCTATCATTTGGCATGGAACCACTACGGTAGTTTTGAGTTTGATCTCTCTGCTTTCAAGTTCATAGTCCTACAATCTGTCCCTGTTCTTTTTAAAGAAAAGAGAATGAGATATAATTTATACTCACATTACTCTTGCCAGAGTTATTTTTCTAAAAAGAAAATCAGAATATGTGGTTCTCCAGTGTGAGTTAATGAAATACCTCCCACTGACTGTAGTTTCCTTATCTATAAAATAGATAAGGAAACTTATCTAGCAGTAGCTGTCCTACCTATTCATTGTGGGCATTATATTAGATGATGGATAGAATGCCTGTCCTGTAATAAAAGTTTATTGTTATTAATGTAGCAAAGCCCCCAACCCCTTGCCCTCAGGTCTTTGCCACACTGATCTGCAGAGACAGCACTGGTTCCCCTACTGCTCCCTGCAGGCTGGGTTTCAGTATTTTTCCTCTTCGAAGCTTCTCATGGCAAAACCCTCCCTCACTCCTGAATATGAACTCCTTGGAGGCCAAAAGGCTGTCTTGTTAATTTCTGAAATAATATGTGTGAAGCACTTAACACTGAGCCTGATTCTAGGAAGAAACGTCTTTCATTGGTTAAATGCCGTGTCTGCACCTACATCTGCATGTACACCTACACCTATGTGTATCTATACTATACCTGCATCTGTTTATACCTACACCTGTATCTGTCTCTATCCATATCTAAATCCCTATCTATATCCAGTCATCTACACCATTAGGAGAATGATCCTGTTCAAATAATATAACATGGAGGCCAGGCTTAGCAATCCCCCAAGCAGACAGAACCATTGAAGCCACATAAACAAAACTGAATCTAGCTTATTTCATTCGCATAAGCGAAACTCAGCTTGTTTCTTGTAAATACCTCCGGTAATGGTAACAGAAACGTAAGTCCTCTTCCTGAAAACGGTATAAGATAATCACTTTTAACCAGTTCCCTGCTGTGTGGAAATCCTCTTTTAATAACCAATCAGTGTTAAGGTTAAACAATCCTTATTTTCACTTGATAAGCCATCCTGGAATGGTAGCCTCTGAGCTTCATGTCAGTTGTGCATGTCAAAGCTCCCCGTTCTAGAACTATCCTTATCGCACAATAAACTCTTACTTATTATTAATATTTTTAATAGACCCTTATTGGAGTATAATTGCTTCACAACGCTGTGTTAGTTTCTGTTGCACAGCAAAGCGAATCAGCCATATGCATACACGTGTCCCCATATCCCCTCCCCCTTGAGTCTCCCTCCCACCCTCCCTATCCCACCCCTCTAGGTCATCGCAAGGCACTGAGCCCATCTCCCTGTGCTATGCGGTTGCTTCCCACCAGCCAGCTGTTTTACATTCGGTTGTGTATATATGTCGATGCTACTCTTGCTTCGCCCCAGCTTTGCCCTCCCACCCCATGTCCTCAAGTCCATTTTCTACGTCTACTTCTTTATTCCTGCCCTGCAACTAGGTTCATCAGTACCTTTTTTTTTTTTTTTAAGATTCCATATATATGTGTTAGCATATGGTATTTGTTTTTCTCTTTCTGACTTACTTCATTCTGTATGACAGCCTCTAGGTCCATCCACCTCACTACAAATAACTCAATTTCGTTTCTTTTTATGGCTGAGTAATATTCCATTGTATATATGTGCCACATCTTCTCTATCCATTCATCTGTCGATGGACACTTAGGTGGCTTCCATGTCCTGGCTATTGTAAATAGAGCTGCCATGAGCATTGTGGTACATGACTCTGTTTGAATTCTGGTTTTCTCAGCATATATGCCCAGGATCTGGTGGGTTTAATTTTGCTATTCCTGGGTTTTTGACACTCGTTTAAAATGTACATTTCACTATGACACTTCTCTGATTTAAAACACTCTAGTATCTCTTCAGAGTCTAGAAGATAGAATCCAGAAGGCTTGGAGTGTCTGGAGTGTCTTGGAGTGTCTGAGAAGCTCCCTGGATGTACATCTGTGATCTGGACATGTGTCATTGACAATATCTGTTTACCTGTTCTGGAAGAAATCCAGGTATCAGCTTTGAGAAGTAGCTTCTAAGCACTTAATCTTCATTATCTCATTTCAGCCTCATCGCTACTGGTTGGGATGATTATGACTATAATTCCTAGCTTGTTATTGAGGAGACACAGGCACAAAAGTTTAAAACTTGCCTGTGGTCATAGGGCGTTCCATCTCCACTAGAGCTGAAATTTTGAAGGCAGAGACAGTGTCCTGTTCAAGTTTAATAATTAACAAGTGTAGCTCTAATGTTTGCTGGGGAAATGAAAAGTTTACCCATAACATGTTATCTGATAGCGGCTTCACCCTCACAACTTTCTGTAGTCAGTGAGCATTGCTACTGTGACAACTTCACACCTGACTTTCTATAAAGTCAGTGAGCATTGCTACTGTGACAACTTCACACCTGATTTTACCAGAATGTGTCATGCCTCCAAAGAACCTTCTGCCCTTCCTCCTTTGGTCTGCTGTGGTGCTGATTTGTGAATCTAAACATGGCATAAGCACCCAGATAGTGTCAGGTTTCAGCTCTGAATTTCCAACCATAGGGGCTGGCTGTAAGGCGTGACACTGTTCTGAGACCCTGTATTACCATCTACCAGGCAGATCTAAGTTCCTCCTGCAGTAGCTACAGTAGTTTTGGGTGAGATTCAATGAGAACTAGTAAAGGACAACCAAGCTAGTCCTGGGATTTGGACATCAGCAAGGGTAGGAAGAAACATTCAGTGACACCGAATTCTCCACTCACTGAATGATTAACTTGTCCAATGGCCAAATCACCAAATTTATGAAATGTACTGACTGACCAGAAGGTTATTTTTAATAGGTTTGACAAGATTGTTACCAACTTAAAAACAAGGTTGTAACAACTTTAGTAAGAATTTTTGATTTATTTACTAAATATTGAATATATGTCTATATGTTCTTGGCAAATCAGTAAATTGGTGAATTCAGCAAATTAGTCCTACTGCTGAGAAAATTCCTCTAACACCAGTGTGTTTATGAATTTAAGCTCCAGGAGGACATGGAACATGGGTATCTCGTTTAATGTTGTTTTCTTAATGCTCAGCAGTGTGCCTAGGACGTAATTAATTGAATAAATCATTGCTGAATAAATAAATGTGTCTCTATATGAGACTGTGGTTGACTCTTGTACAGAAACACGTTAAAATGAGCATAGCCTATGCCAATGTTCAGGCGTGTGAACATTTTGGTTAGTATTATCATTTTGTTATATGATTTGTAAGGTTGCATTAAACGTACTTGAATTGGTGAGCTATGGCTCCTTGTAAAAATACAAGAAAATATAAACATGGGTTTCTAAGCTTAAGTAAGTCTAGTGATGACCACTCATCTATTATTTTAATAGATGTTTCTATTCAGCAATAGTATTTACCCAGAAAACCAGTTGTAATGATTCTGAAATTAAAGAAAAATCATAAACGTCATTATATATATTTAATGCATTCTCTCAGGCAGCATAATGGTTTAATCAGTAGATGGTTGGAAGTTAGGAAGACAAAACAAATTTTGTTAATGTGTTACATAATTTGTCTCATTTTCATGTGAAAGACTGAATTGTCGCCCAGACTTAGAATCACCATATTCAAACAATATGATTGTGATTGACTACGCAATTAGCTTTTTTACTGAGACAAACTGTGATCTTCTGGTAAAGTGCTTTATTTGGGATTATAGAGGGTTATTTCAGCCTAAAGGAAGGAGTTGAGCAATGGAATGCCAAGTTGACTTATTTTATGTAAGATCTAACTGAACTAGTCATGAAACATGAGAATATCATTCCCTATTTTTCAACCTCTGGTAAAGTCAGATATACTATATCAAATTGCCTGGTTTAGGCAATAAGATAATTCATTATGACAACTAAGAATAGATGCATGGCTGTCTTAACTATTCTTAGATTCAGGTCTTAAGACTTAAATCAAAACCCGGTCTCTGATTATTCAACCTGTATGATGTGTCAGGCACAATTATGCATTTCATTGAAGATAGAGATAAGCCAAAATCCAGGAAAGACAGTATGTTCAGACTATGAGTGAGGGGTACAATGATGAAAAATAGAAGCTCCAGGATGAGAAACACCGGGAGAAAGCACATGTATATTCATTGCCATATATTCATCTGCTCTGGTTTTCTTCATCAATTTTAAAATGCGGATCCAGTTTTGAAATATTCATTGAAAAAAACCTTTTTTCTAGACACAAGTAACAGTATCTAAAAAATCCATTGAACTTATGCCAACTATAGGAGGTTAACCATTTTGTTTTTAGCACATCTTTACCACTCATGCACTGAGAACGTATGTGTATACTTACAGATTTAATTATATAAACATATTAATAATTGTTAGATAATATATTATACATTATGTGTAATTTACTTTTCTAATATATATGTTTGTATATGTTTAAAACCCCATAAAACAAATTCAACCCACAGCCACCAGGGGCCCAGTTTGCTCCTTACCGTCTGGGAACTTCATGAACTACAAACCCTCTTGCCAGCCACCGAGTTCTCTACCTTTTGGTCCTTCCTCTGAGTCTGTACTTCCTGATTCCAGCTCTAGATCATTCCAACCCACTTCCTTCCACGCTCCTATTTTTCTCCACTTTAGAAAATCACAAATTTGTGGCCTCCAATCACCAACGGGGTGTCACGTTTCTAGCCCGTCCTTCAGTGTTTCTCTAAGACAGCTGCTTTTCTCATTTATGTAACTACAGTTTCAAGACTGCATCATCCTCTCAGGCTGCTACTTCCCCCTGAAACACCACATTCCCAGAAAATACTGCCATTCATACTCTTCCTCTTTCTAATAAGAAACGAATCATACCAATAGCAACAATAATAATAGTAATAATGAGAATCATCAACATCTGTGAGATTACTTAGTATGTGCTAAAGTACAATTTTACTGAATTACATGTATTCTTTAGTTTAATTTTCACCATCAACCTATGAGGTAGGTACTATTATTATTTCTTTTTACAAAAAAGGAAGTTGAAGAACAGAAAGGGCTTCTTCCTCATGGAGTCTGTTATTACTGTCACTATAAATATACCATCATCTCCGGCCACTGTTGCCTTAGTTTTTTCCCTTGGTTGTGGCAGTGGTTACATGGGTATATGCATATGTCCAAACTCATCACATTGTATACATTAACTATGTGCAGTTTTTCGTATACCAACTATACCTCCATAAAGGACTTCTGTTTTATTGCCTGATGCCCTTCCCTGTTTATAGCTAATTCCTCCCTCTGTGTTGTATCCCAGCTCCTCTGTCATTTTCGAAGGCATGGTCCCTCTCTTATTTTCTCCTTCCCATCTCTAGACACCCCATTTCTATGTATATTTATTTATTTATTTTTCTCTCTCTCTCTCTCTCTTTTTTTTTGGCCACCCTGTGCAGCATGTGGGATCTTAGCCACCAACCAGGGATTGAACCTGCGCTCCCTGCATTGGAAGCGTGGAGTCTTAACCACTGGACTGCCAGGGAAATCCCTGTATATTTATTTTTAGGACCAAGCTTTTGCCAATTGTGTTTCCTGGGTTCAATTTCTAACTAAATCACTTTCTCATCTGGGTTTTTTTTTCTTCACGTTTCCATTGGACTACTCATCCCAAGTTTGCCTGTCATCTTCCAATGGCTATATCTAATGGATGCCTTTTTTCCTTATCTTTCAGAGCGTTTGATGCTGCTGGAATCTCTTTTTTGAATCACTTCCTCCAGTGGCTCATAGGTCAACACCGTTTCCAGCTGCATTTCCCTCATTTCTGTCAGTATCTTCTCTTTGGTTCACGGACCCCCTTCTTCAGATCACTCTTCACGTGATGT
This sequence comes from Orcinus orca, assembly GCF_937001465.1. Lineage (NCBI taxonomy): Eukaryota > Metazoa > Chordata > Mammalia > Artiodactyla > Delphinidae > Orcinus > Orcinus orca. Next base: position 6,881,275 of record NC_064573.1, on the reverse strand, counting down.
TCCCTGGAACTACTGTGCTGGTTCTCCCTTCTTTAACACGATGCGTATCCCTGAAAGACCTCACCTACAGATGATGTGAAAGTCAGTGTTTAACCATGGGTTTATTTTCTTATTTCAAATGTATCGCACTGCTAGACAGCTCCATGAAGATACCCTGCGCGTGCCTTTAACTAGAACTCCTCATCTGCCCATATTCTCTGCCAGATCTGTCCCTGCCCTTGTGGTAAATGATGCTGCTGTCCTCCTAGTCACCATGTCGGCGACAGATAGTAACAGGTGCCTTAGCTCCAATAAGATCAGTTCTGAAGCTCTGTCAACTCTCTACTTTCTGTCCACCCCCGTTGCGTTTACCCAGTTCAGGATATCTGGTCCTTATGTGATGATCTTTGACCATCTCGGTAAACCTATTTCCTACCACGTAGTTCCATGCACACTGTGTCCCAGCTAAGCTCACTAATGTCCAGTTTTCTGAGCATCTTTCCATATAACTATGCATTTAACTGTCATATGTTTCCCCTCTACTGTTCCTGATTACATCTGTTCATCTTATGAGATAGTTCATGTTTCCTCCTCTAAGCAGCTTTCCCTCATTCCTGTGTTGAGTTCAATGCTCATCTCCTGTGTTACACATCTTCTGAGATACCCCTAAAATAGAAGTTATCACGCTGACTACAATTCAGTGCAGCTTTTGGTTTACTTGCTTCTTGTTCCCCCTGAGCTCTGAGACACAGCAGGGCTCTCTGTTGTTTATTTCTTTGCCTCCAGCTCATCCTGCAATGTCATGTCAGAGTAAATGTTCCATAAATGCTATTTGACCAGTTGAATGAATTTCAAGTGACCACTTAACCAAAGAGAAAATAACAGATTAAACTCATTTTCACTACAACTATAGAGTGTGAAGTAGCAGTGCTTAGAATAAATTTTCTCAGCTATGAACCCGTGTTTGTATAAATATCTTGTAGATGTGCATTCTGTGTCATGATGAGACGGATTTTTTTCACCCTTATTTAGTTCTGAGTTGGAATTTGCATACACCTAGTGTGGTGAAATTATACAGAAATTGGAGTTGAAAAAGAACGAGAAGCTTTCACATTCCCTAGTAACCTTTCTATAGCTTCAGGAGATTTTTGCTGTCTGCCTATATGCCAGGTAATCATAGTCACTGAATCAAAGTTGGAAGATGCTTTGGGAATCACCTATTCCAACACCATTATTTTTATATATGAGGAAACTGAGCCCCACTGGACTAGTTTCCTAGGGCTGCCATAACAAATGACCACAAACTTGATGGCTTACAACAACAGAAACTTATTCTCTCAGTTCTAGAGTTTCCAAGATCAAGATCAAGATGTTGGCAGGGCCAAGCTCCCTCTTAAGATTCTAGCAGAGAATGCTTCTGCGTCTCTTCCGGGTTCTCATAGCTCCAGCCTTTCCTTGGATTATGGCATCATCACTCCAATCTGTCTGCATCTTCCATGGCCTTTGTCCCCATGTTTTTTCCCCCTGTGTCTCTAATAAGGATACATGTTATTGGCTTTAAGACTGACTCTAAGTCCAGGATGAGCTCACTATGAGATCCTTAATTGCATCTGTAAAGACGCTTTTTCCAAATAAGGGTGCATTTTGAGGTTCCTGATAGACATACTTTTGGGGTCCACCATTCAACCCGCTACGAGTAATGGCAGAACCGCAGCCAGATCTCGTCCCCTGTCCCTGAATTGAGCATGGCTGCAGTCATCCTGCACACTCAGCAAAGGGGAGAAATGAAATTGATCTCGTATGGGCCAGATCTCATCCATGATTCATTTTCTCCATTCCATTATATGTGTTCTGAAACACACAAGATTGGAAAAAAAGACGTGTGTAATGAAAATTGTTGAGGTTCTGTTCTGAGTGGTGCCCCTAATTCTTTTCTACATTATTTGGCTGAATTATCTTTGTAGATATATTGCCCTCCAGGAAAGAATCAATAGGTGCTCTATCCTATTTCAGTTTCTTCGCATATTAGTTGTATGTTTTCTTTCTACATATAAAAAATAAGGTTGGGTTTTCTAAATTGTTTTTTCATCAGAATCAGTTTTTCTACTCCATAGACACAACTCAGTTGGCATTCACAGGCATGTGCAAGCATTCAGAAGTAGCACTAGTACCACTTAATGCTGAAAGCATGGTAAAGATGCCAGCATGTGTGAAGAGTGGCTGTTACGTGTAAGTAAGGACTTTTCCCATATGTTCCTCCCAGCCATCCAGGTGAGGAACTGAAATTCAGAGGGTTAATTGAGCAAATCAGTGTCTGGTCAAAGATTTGGATTCTGTACTGTGTGTGGCCAAAGCATATATTCTTTTCTAAATGTCTGTCAGTCTCTCTTGATTTGGTGTAGTAACAACGACACAAGCAGAACTAACAGAACAACAGATATGTATTTGGTGGCAGCCAAAATCCATCAGAGCTCTCAAAGTCATCACATCATCTTTGATACTGGAGCTGCACCTGTGGGTACGTGGTGCGGGGAGATCAGAGGCTTAGAGTCACAGGAAAGGATGCAGCCAAGTTCTACACCAGTCTCTCTAGTAACCAGTCTTAGCTAAGCGTTCACCAGCACTCATGAGAGGAGGAATGCGGAGTTAACCACACAGCGCGTGGATTTATATTGGGTTCTTTTCTATGCATTTGCCTACTTGACTGAATAGCTAGTAAATAGAATATAACCTTTCTGTAGGTTTCAGTTCTTCTAAATAACCATAGTTTTGGATTTATAAATACCTAAGCCATAAGAATTTGCTATTAAAAGGGGAAAGCAATCAAAATCTCTGTTACTAGCCTGGAGCACTGAATGCCTGATGAGATGCAAGGTTTCAGAGGCAACTGTTCTACCAAGGATCTCACTTGTACCCTATTCTATTTCATTGTTAAAACAGTTAAGAGCAGTGTTTTGTTTGTCTCATTCATCAAAATTACATAAGCCTTTAAATATACAGTTTATAAATGCCTATGAGCAAATTCAGCTATACATCTTAGGCCTATAATAATTATTTGATGCATTTATTGTCATTCTATTGCTATAAAAGATATATGGAAAAATAGCAGGTACTGTAATTATGTTGAATTATTACGAGGATTATGTCCTAATACTGCCTAATTTTGTCTGTATCCAAATTACGTGATAAAATGTGAGTGCTTTTAGGAGATTGTAAACTATTTGAGAACTATCAAGTTTTCTTGAAGAGCTTTGATCCCATTAGATAGGACTTCAGTGATCATATGTTGAATTAATGTTATAGTGAGTGGGAAGATGTGTTTTCTTACGTTAATGACATGTTGATATTGTCTCTTCCAAAGAGGAATTGTAATGAACAATTGCACATATCGGCTGGCACTTGGCAGAACGTGTGTTAAACCGATTTGCCCAGGTCTGACGTCTCCCATCTCCATATCTGGCCCTCCTACTCTTGCCTGCTGTCTAAGTGTCACATGTGGCTTTGAAGTCAGCCCCTAGTCACTAGCTCAGTATCTCAGGTCAGAAGAGCTCAGCTCTAAGTTCTTTTTTTATTTAGTCAACATATATTAGTTAAGATGCTCGGGATACAAAACAAATACGGTTCCTCTTCTCATGGAATGTCTAACCAGGTGAGCAAGGCCAGACATCGAATATGTAATAATAAGGATGCCAAGTGTTATAAAAGTGGACATGCAGGACGCCATGGAGGTAGATTACAACAGGAGCCCGTCTTACCTGAAGCTTCGGGGAAGCCATCCCAAGGGAAATGGCATTCCAGAAATCTGAGGGGTATGGAAACAGCAAGGTGAAGAGAAGGGCCAGAGTGCTTTAGCTGCAGCAGTGCATGTTAGAGGAACTTTCTGGAAGAACAGAGGAAGACAAGCATGATTGAAGGGCAGAGACAAGGGAGTCACGGGGCAGAGGGTTTGTAACTCAGAACAAGGTTTTTAACTTGGCCATGGGAAGTCATTGAATGCTTTTAAGAGGAGAGCACAGTCAGTGAGGCAGCACTGCCCCCTTGCCTGCCCTAAGTTCACGTGCAGCTCTCTGTGTTGGAGAGTTCCCAGGCTCCCTGGTGCACCCTCTCAATGGGCTCTCCTCCATGGGAACTTCTTTGGTAGCACAGTGTGTGTTCAGCTGGTGTATGAGTCAGCAAAGCATTGGGCGTTTCATGCCATGACCATCAATTCTCAGCAAAGGAGAGAGAGCGGAGTTTTTCATCCTTCAGAGGGAAGATACTGAGGAATCACTCTACGATCCTTTAAAAAGCCCTAAAGGGACTGAGCTCCACTTACTCCTCTGAGTAACCTACTTACTAGATTTCTCCATTCTCTACTGCTTCAATTGTATTTCCAGAGTCACATCCTAAATAAACTGCATGCAGGAAAGTCCTTATCTCAGTGTTTTCTATTAGGGAACTCAAATGAGGGTTAGTACTGAAGTTACAATGAAAAGCAGACTCTAAGAATAGGGTTCTGGAAACTGGACCTTTCACTGGTGATGTTTACCATTTCTGACTAGTAAACGGGTTAGTGATAATCCCCAGAATGTTGTACCATCATAATTACCCAGTCACCCCTGCGCATTGGTTGAGGTAAGGCTGAAGCGGAACCAGTAACTTATGCAGTGACTTCTGTATCTGAGTCCAGTGCGGGGGCAATGGTAATTACATGGATTGTAGAGTTGTCTTCCATTTGTTAACATCCCTTGAAGCCTAAAGAAAGAAAACAACAGGCTCAGATCCACAGCTGTCATTTACGGAGCATTCTGAAAAGTGGAATACTACAGCCACAGGACAGGTTGTATTACAGATCTGACGGGAGATGAAAATCTGAAGGAAACGGAACGCACAGCCTGGTAGTTCTCTCATGTAAAAGTCAGGGTCCTAATAATAAAGTAGTAGGACGCTGAGACATGGGATGGGGACTTTTGGGTGGAGTCATGATAACCCTGAACCCCCAAATTCTCATTTGAACAGTTCACCTGTAGTGGAATGAACCCTAAGCCTAACCCTAACCCAGTCATGTTGACAGTTTCCGAGCTGTCGCATCCTCATCTCTCTTATTTCTACCTGGCAGCTGCCGTCCGTGACACGAAAGCTCACCACACCCATGGACAGACTTGGAAATGGTTGATATTTAATGTCCACTGGAGTAACTATCAACAAATGCTGGCTCTCCCATCCCTCACTGGGACGTTCTCTGCTTCAGATGTGCTCTGTGATTCTGAGATGTGCTCCGTTGGGTTGCTCAGAAGTGCCCACCGGTTGCCCTTTGTAGTCGTCTACTCAGGGCTCATTGCCATGTGCTGTCTCCTTTCCCCACTCCTTCACCTGTGCTTCTGGTGGTCACCTCCCAGACAGCTTACCTAGACCCAAGTCCTTGTTTCAGGGTCTAGTTGAGGAGTCCATCCTAACACAGAATTTTAAAAGGTCATTCTGGTTGCAATATGGGATGTGGCTGGAGCGGGTCGACGGAACCAGAGAGAATGTGGAGAGACCAATAAGGAAAGTATTAGTCATCCAGGAGAAAGATGCAGTGGTTTAGGCAAGCATTGTGGCTGGGCATGGGCAAATTCTAGAGATGGAATCTACAGTACAAAATTGATTGCATATTGAGTGGGGAAATATTTAGATTAATTTCCTGCCTGTAATAGTTGCCCCTTTTGCTACCTTGGGACCCATGTCTGCTACCACAATGGCTCTTAGCACTGGCTTTTCCAACATTTGCAGGGGAAGGACATTTTGCGTCTGAGCACAGGTCCACTTCTGGGATTTTGCTCTTTATTTCCATACATATCCTCAAGTTAACTACCACGTATACTTGAATCTCCACATACCATCACCTATCAGATTTCAATTATGTTTCACGTGCCTTTTAACCACCTTCCGGTTGCTTCCTGGTTGGCCCATCCTCCTGTTTAACTCTAGTGGTTCTTTCTTGCTTCTCGGTCTGACTCTTCATCATCAGGCATCCCTGATCTAAATGAATCCTTGCTCGGGATAAGGAACAGATAATCATCAATTATGTTCCTACCAGTCTAAACAAATATCCCCATCCAGTTGCCTCAACTCATGCAACTCTTCAGAACCGCTTACACGTTACCGGTATCATGTAAGGACACATCCTTTTTCTTAAAAATGGATGCTTTTGATGGGTATTGAGTGTTATTTTTTTCTATGCATGAGAGAGATCTCAAGGGCAATTCTGTCTACCTCTTCCCTTAAATTCCACCTCTTTGCTGGAGTGGGCAAGCCTCCTGTTTGGCTGAGAACGCAGATCTCTCTATTCAACTTTCACAACGTCATGGCAACTCTATCTCCTTACATCTGGTGCATAAAGGGTACAGTTCTGGCTCTTTACCACATCTCAGAATATCTGTACTTAAAAGCCCCTGTTAGTGAATCAGTAAGGATTGACAACAAGCCAGAACCTGGCAAAATCCTACCTAAGATCTTTAATATTTGTAAAGATTTGTGTTGTTAAGTAAATAAGCCATGGAAAATGTTAAATCATAAAAATGATATAACTAGTCATTAAAGGAGAAATGTTACATGTATCTGAAGAAGCATCATTACACTATTTCTGTGGCAGAGAAGCCTAGCTGTTTATAAAAGTCCGTATCTTCTTCTTTCTGGCCACATGGCTAGACTACATTTTGTAGTTTCCCATGAGGTTAGGAATGGCATGTGACTGAGTTCACAACTGCAATGAAATTGTAAGTATATACGATGTCCCTTTACCTAAAATTCTGGCGAGGTCTCCTCTTAGTGCTGTCGCTTTCTGGTGGGCTAGAATGGAGACCACCACCAAGGTCACCTTGGAAAAGATTCACTGAAACCCTTTGTCTTCCTGGTCAATGAATCACAGTGCTGAGATGGCCTGTCCCCACCTGTGTCTGGTCTGTTCCCTGAGCAAGCAACAAACTTTCCATTAGAACTGTTGCAGTTGATAGCTTACCTGGTTGATACAGTACCACAGTAAGAGTTTAATTCAGGCTGGATATTCTAAAGTACACTTTTTGGAAGATGTGGATTTTAACTGGATCTTGAAAGACAGGGTAGGCTATGAATTGGCTGACGTAGGGGTGGATATTCAAGATATATGATAATACAAAACGAAAATCAAGGAGAACTTTTTGTGCAAATAGGTTTGGAAGGGCTACAAACAAATCAGTTTGGGCAAAGTAAAAAGATTTTAAGAGTAGTTCAAAGCATGGATAATAGGATTGAGCCAGGTTTTGGGAGACCTTTAATAGCTGGATAAATATTTTGATTTCATAAGGTTGGCAATATATATATATATATATATATATATATGAAAATGTAAAAATATATATATGAAAAAAATGAGGGCTTCCCTGGTGGCGCAGTGGTTGAGAGTCCGCCTGCCGATGCAGGGGACACCGGTTCGTGCCCTGGTCCATGAAGATCCCACATGCCGCGGAGCGGCTGGGCCCGTGAGCCATGGCCGCTGAGCCTGCGCGTCCAGAGCCTGTGCTCAGCAACGGGAGAGGCCAGAACAGTGAGAGGCCTGCGTACCGCAAAAAACAAAAAGAATGTTAAGAAGAAAGTAGATATGGCTATTCTAGCTATGAAGAGAACTCTTGTCTTCCCATAGTCAAATTTAAATTCTGAGGATTTTCTTCTGTTTTGTAAATAAAAATTAAAAGGCAGAAACAATTAGTTTGAACTGCCTCTCTGCATACCAAGAAATTGCCTAATTATTTTTATGAAATGGTAGACATGTATTCTTTAGAACTGAGGTTGCTTGACCAGCATTTGTAATGGTCTTTTTACTCACTGCTCTCAGTCTGTTGAGAAAGACAGATATTCAAGAGCAATTACATAATTACAATTGGGTCTAAGCGCTTACAAGGAGGCTTATAGACATGACTGTGTAGCGTGGATCCTAATGTCACAGAGGGGGGACAAGCTGGCATTCAGGACGCTTTCCTGAGCAGTGGCAGTTATGGTCAGTATGGGACATGGGTCCTCCCAAGGATCATCAATTAATTTATAAGGTCGAATAGGGTTGAGGGTGGAGAGTATCAAAGGGGCAGTTGGTACACTATGTAGGAAACACGAAAGCACAGATAACTCAGGAGGAAATGAGCAATAACTACTTGGCTTATTGAACTTTCTTTAGTGTGGAGGAGAATGTAATGTAAAGGGGAGTGAAGGTAGGACCAGAAACCATAAAACTTAAGTTTCAGGTACACCGATTTAAATCCATTAGAGCTTCCCTACTTGGGAAACTGCTCAGACAGTGGTTAGAGAAATGGGATAGATAGCACCAGTATCCTCAGTGATATACTTAAAGTCGTTTAAAATGTTTATTGTCAGGCTGCCTTTAAATTTACCAGGAAAAAAAAAAAACCCACCTAAAACTCTTGTACCAGACTAATGCATTTTACTTTAATTTCCTTTTAAATCTCCTTCTCTGTGTTTAGCTTAAGACTCCATTTCCTCAGTTTAATTCTCATATCACTCATAGTTGCTTCTCCTTAAAATAGGTGGTTTTTTTAGCCTGATCATCTGGGAACAATTTAAACAAAATCCTTCATACGTAAGCTCAGCTTTCTGATTTCCAGAGACTTTCAAAATGATTCATGTTGACTAGTTACGTATCACCCTGGTCAATAAGAACAAGTAAAGACACTAGAAAAGCAAACATCAAACTCTCGTTCTGAGGCCAAGGAAGGAGAGTCTGTATTCCCGCCGCCCTCCACTCCCCTCCAGCAATCCAGAATCTCAGTTATATGCCTTGTGATTTATGCTTACACTTTCCTTTAGTGTAATTCATTGATTCCCTGGGTCTAGGCTATGCTTTAAGGAATAAACAGTGAGAAAGCCTTAGGATGTATGATTTGCCATACTTATTAAATCACTTAATCATTAACAATTTTTTGAGTGCCTACTTTGTGTCAGGGGGTGAGGATGGTCTTTGCTTAACCCCAGTGTGAATATAACCATCGTCCCTTTACTCGTAAAGTTGCGTTAGAGTGAGGAAACAGACGCTAAAGTCATTATAATGAACTGGGGTGCGTGTTCTAATGGGGGCATGCAGGGTGGTAAGCAGGCCTCCACGAGGCATCTGTGCTAATCAATGGGCCGGAAACGTTCTCCCTGAGAAACTGATGCTTAAGTTGAGATGTTGAGGAGCAGTGGAATTAGCCAGAAGAAGGTTTTAGGGAAAAAAATGTTCTTGGCAGAAAGAAGATCATTGGCAAAGAACACGGACAGCTTAGTGAGATAGAGGAAGCGAAAGAATTTCAGTACATTTTGGGAATAAAATATGTGTTAGGATATCCAGAGTTGAATCTGGAGAGGAATCTGGAGGTGTAGGCCATGCAGTAAACCCAGGAGCTTATGTTGGATTTTGTCTTAAGAGCACGGAAAATCCATTGAAGGGTTTCAGGTAGGAAGAGGCATGATGTTATAGGGTGGAGGTAGTTAGACTGGGAGGCCTGGCAGTTATCACACTAGTACCTGTGAGAGAGGATGGGCGTCTGCACGAGTGTGGCAATGGCTGTAAAGGAGCAAAGGTGCTACACCTGTAACCACGGCACGTGCTAGCTCACTGGTGGCAGGACTACAGCTCTGTTCTATAGACTCCTAATCTCTGATGCTGTGACTGATTCTTGGTGTGCTGTTATTTATCCATCAGTCTTCAGCGTTTTAAAGATGTGTGTATCATTGTGATACTGGTCTATTGGCATACAAGTCTAGGCCATGAAGTGAAGAGATTATACATCAGGTGAATCGCTAAGAGTACTCATTACCCGAGGCACTATTATCAACAACACCCGAAAATCACTTTCGGGTCTTTTAAGGATGTAAGAATACGCCTATAGAAGTTGAAGTGAACTAGCAGGTGAGAATGACAATATTTCAGATTTTTATGTAGCTTGTCACATTTTCCCCTGGGGCAGACTGCCCTGAAGGCAATTTTAGAAAAATAGAACATAATATTCTTCAGATGTGAATTTATTAGCATCTCTCCGGGGGTCAAGAGACACCCACAAAGCAGCTCTTTTATGTTGTGGCCTAAGTTTTCCACTAGTTTTTGGTATAGAAATATACATATCTTTTATTTTTCCAGAAGGAACTTACTGACCAGGGTATTCAGAAGGCCCAATTCTTTGTGGTATTAAAAATATTTATTCAGGGCTTCCCTGGTGGCGCAGTGGTTGAGAGTCCGCCTGCCGATGCAGGGGACACAGGTTCGTGCCCGGGTCTGGGAAGATCCCACATGCCGCGGAGCGGCTGGGCCCGTGAGCCATGGCCGCTGAGCCTGCGCGTCCGGAGCCTGTGCTCCGCAACAGGAGAGGCCACAACAGTGAGAGGCCCGCGTACCGCAAAAAATAAATAAATAAAATTAAAAAACATACCCACCGCCTCCCCCCTAAAAAAAGAAAAGAAAAAAAAGGTAGGAGCTTTTCTCTTACTTAAGTAAAATTCCAGCTTTCAATATTGTGACTTCATAGTATCCAACAATATTACTGCATAAACGCCTGCACATGCATTATTAAACATGCAGACCCTATCTCACTCACGCCTCCAACATGGAGTCTTTCACAAAAGACTAACTGCTGTTAAATTTATGGTCTCCTCTAAATAGTTTACTTGGTGTCCACGTCCATATGCTACTTGCAAAAGGTCTAATTTCTTCTGTTTACTGGGTGTGCCAGATGTTTTATGACAAATAGACCCAGTTTTTGGAATTACCCGCTAAGTGTGATATTTAGCAACTAGACAGTGACCCCAATTTGTAACATACGATGCTTGTAGTGGACAAGTTATGTGAATAATTGCAATGCTTTTTCGAGTTGTTGGTTTTCACTTTTGATTTTCTCAGTACTCTTTCTACACATCCACTGGAATTTTCAGTCATCTGGTTTTGTCAAATAATCGTTTGTATGAATTACATATTTTAATCATTGGCTCTAAAAATACTGACGAAACAGCTGCACAGATAGTTCAGTATTCACTTGTAGGCAAGGATAAGTTTCTGAGGAAATACTTGAGGTTATTTGCGTATGCTTACATTTACAAATGTTAACACGGAAATGCCACATCACCCTGATATTCCTCTGTTGTGCAAGGATTCCTACCGACCTCTCTGAGAAGTGTGAAGGCCATCAGGCAGGATTCCATTGTTTCCCCTCCCTTATCATCCACGCTGCCACCCCCCCCACCCCCCCACCCCCCCCCACCCCCCCCCACCCCCCCACCCCCCCCCCCACCCCCCCCCGCCTTCTGCTGTTCTTGATTTCTTGGCCATCGAAATTCAACATACCTCGAGGGCATCTGGCCGTCTGCTGGGAGCAGCTGGTCCCCTGGCTGCACCTCTTCCCTCTGTCCTGGCAGAAATGAGACAGCTGGCTCTCTGAGGAAGGGCCTGCCTGGGTGACAGCGGAGGAACTGGGTGGCTCGGGCATCTTCCCTTGTCCTCTCCGTGCTGGAATGTCACTGAGTTCAAGCTCGTACTGCTCGATGCATGACAGGCTAATAAATCGAGAGGCAAGCTGTTGGGTTAAGGAACAGAGAGTTTATTCGGACCGTCGGCAGACCGAGAAGACGGTGAACTTATGCCCCAAAGCCCCATCTTGCCTGAGTTAGAATTCAGCCTTCTTTTATACTAAAAGGGGAGGGAGGGAGTAAAGTCAAACATTTCCTGGCTTCCATCAGCCTCCGGAGGGCACGTGTCAATTTCTTCCTCCCTGCAGTTACTCACAGGTGGCCCTGGGCAGGATGTTTCCCTTGAGCTAAACAAAGGTATTTTAGCTTAATGCTCATTGCCTGGGAGGCAGGGTTCCCAGAGATGGGCCATTATGTATAATTTAAGCTTCTAGGCAACATCCCTTTAGTGATTAACTTGTAATAGAAGACAAAAGATTCTTCCCTATTACAAGAGGATGTCTCATTTGCACACTCAGGCGGTGGGGATCAGGAGAGCTGACTCTAAAATTACGTTTCTTAGTCTATGGTTTTACTCTGTGGAAACTCAAATTTGGACTAATTCGGCATTGCTAATATTAGGAGAATTTTTTTTCTTCTGGAAGCGTACCAGCTCAGTGGAAAGAACAGGGGTTCTGCACCCCGAGAGGCCAGCTCCTTGTTAGGTACACAGACACCAAGGGCAAGGGCTTAACATCCAGGTCTCAGTTTCCTGAGAGCTGGGAAGATTGAATGGCCTGTTCGTTAATCTGTCCACCTCATAGTTATCTGTCCACCTCACCAGAGAAGACTCCTCATCTGGATTATGTCCTGAGCCCCTGACATACACATTCGAGACATATTTACACCAAGTGAAAACACTGACTTACATTCGGTACTAAACAGAGTTATGACAATGGCGAGAGAGACTCTATCTCTGTTATCGCTTTAGGGTTAAACTGATTTATCTGTATACTGCCTAATCGTTTTAAAATCTCCAATGGAGAAAAATGCAGCAACTGTGAAAGCAAACAAAACAAAGAACTTTTCATACGATGCACTCAGATAGTCATTTATTCAAGCAAATGTACTGAGGTAGGTAAATGGAACTGAGAGGCAGTTTGGTGTAGTTAGAAGTGCATGTACGTTGGAACCAGATACACCCAGTATTGAGAACCAGTTCTGATTCATGGTAGCTGACGAAGCGAGTATTCCACTTGACATCTCTGAGCACTGATTCTCATCTGTAAAATGGAGACAATAATAGATTAGATTCGATCTTTGTAAGGCACCCAGCACAGCATTTGACCCGTGGAAGGGAATAAAAATATAGTAACCGTTAGTTTAATAGCATCGTTCTGTTAGGATGACTGAACTTTCTTATATTGTCAAATATTCATTACACAAATTTTGATTATAGAAAACTGTTTATGTGTCGAGTGAGAGCAAAAGCTAAAATAGATTCAACTGCATTCATTGCTTATCAGAACAGATGAGTTTTGGGAGGAGATGGAAAGGAACTTTGCCATGTTGGATGTGAGTAGTTTAAGAGGTAATTTGTAGGCTGGATGCTAAAATGCCTTTTCCCCCCTTAAAAAAAAGACTTTCAAGAGTTCTCATGGACTACAGTGAACTAGATTGCCTGTTCCTGAATTCCTTAAACGATGTGTTATATAATTTTTTTAAATGCCGTCTTGACCCAGCTTTGAGACCCTGGATAGAGGCTGGTTAGTGCCCCTTCTTTTTTTTTCTTTTCCTTGAACTTCTTGAAACGATAATATTTTTAATATATTGGGTTAAAGTATATCATTAACATTAATTTTACCTGATTTTAAAATTTCAATTGGAGTACAGTTCATTTACAATGTTGTGTTAGTTTCTGCTGTACAGCAAAGTGGATCAGTTATACATACACCTACATCCACTCTTTTTTAGATTCTTTTCCTGTATAGGTCATTACAGGGTATTAAGTAGAGTTCCCTGTGCTATACAGTAGGTCCTAATTAGTTATCTATTTCAGTGCCCCTTCTTGACAGCCGATTAAGTCCATCCCAGGAAGGTCTCTTATGGGGCTGTCACACCCCAGGCTCGATGGCCCTGCCCAGATCAGCCCAGGGCCAGGCGCCAGACAAGCAGGGACAGCCTCTTGGTTCAGAGCCCGCTGACTGTGTTCATGCCAGCCAATTCTCAGCCTGCTCACCCCACCTCTCCTGTCCCTCCCAGTGGAGACCGCTGTAAAGACTTGTTCCCATAGCTCTCCCCCTTACCCCCTGCCCCCAGCCTCGTGTCTTACCCCAGCGATCCCCTGTGTGGCTCCTTCTGGAGTGACATGGACTCCCTCTCACAGGAATATAAATTATCTTTTTTCCCCAGTTTTATTGAGGTATACTTGGCAAGTAAAAACTCCATAGATTTAAAGTGTACAATGTGATGTTTATATATATATATATATAAACATGTTTATATACAGTGAAATGATCACCACAATCTTGCTAATTAACATATCTATCACCTCCCATGGTTACTATTTTTTTTTTTTTTTGGTGTGATGAGAATGCTTGAGATCTACTCTCTTAGCAAAGTTGAAGTATGTGGTCCATTATTATTAACTATAGTCACCATACTGTACATTACGTCTTCAGAAACTATTCATCTTTCTTATATATATATATATTTTTTAATTGAAGTATAGTTAATCTACAATGTTGTATTAGTTTCAGGTGTATAGCAAAGTTGTTTTTTGTTTTTGTTTTTTTTTTGCCGTACGTGGGCCTCTCCCGTTGCGGAGCACAGGCTCCGGACGCGCAGGCTCAGCGGCCATGGCTCACGGGCCCAGCCACTCCGCGGCATGTGGGATCTTCCTGGACCGGGACCTGAACCCGCGTCCCCTGCATCGGCAGGTGGACTCTCAACCACTGCGCCACCAGGGAAGCCCTACATTTTTTAATTGAAATATAGTTAATCTACAATGTTGTGTTAGTTTCAGGTGTATAGCAAAGTATTTTTTTTTCAGATTCAGATTTTCATTGTAGGTTATTACAAGGTATTGAATATAGTTCCCTGTGCTATACAGTAAGTCCCTGTTGTTTATCTATTTTGTACACGGTAGTGTGTATCTGTTAATCCCAAACTCCTAATTTATCCCTCCCCCTTCCCTTTTCCTCTGTGGTAACCGTGAGTTTGTTTTCTGTGTCTGTGAGTCTGTTTCGTAAGTTCATTTGTGTCGTATTTTAGATTCCACATAAAAGTGATATCATATGATATTTGTCTTTCTCTGTCTGACTTACTTAATATGATAATCTCTAGGTCCAGAAACTGTTCATCTTATAACTGAAAGTTTGTGCCCTTTGACCAACATCTCCTCACTTCCCCCCATCCCCCATCCCCAGTCACCACCATTCCACCCTCTGTTACTGTGAGTTTGACTTTTTAAAACTCCACATATGAGTGAGAGCATGCAGTGTTTGTCTTTCTGTGTCTGGCTGATTTCACTGAGCATAATGTCCTCCAGGTTCATCCATGTGGTCATATAGGGCAGGATTTCCTTCTTTTTTAAGACAGAATAATCCATCACATACATACCACATTTTCGTAATCCATTCATGTCAATGGACACCTCGGTTGCTTCCACATCTTGGCTGCTGTGAATGGTGCTGCAATGCAATGGGAGAGCCGATAGCGCTGGGAAACAGGGATTTTATTTCCTTTGGATTTACACCCAGAAGCGGCGTGCCGGATCATGTCCTTGTCTGGTTTTGGTATCAGGGTAATGCTGGCCTTGTACAATGAGTTTGGAAGTCAGATATTTGGAAGAGTTTAAGGAGGATTGGCTTTAATTCTTTAAGTGTTCGGTAGCATTCACCCTTGAAACCATCAGGTCCCGGGCATTTGCAAGGGCTCCTGGGGTCTTGGGTGGCACAGGCTGCTGGGACCCTCCTGTTCTCTCTTCCCCGCAGGGGAACTTGTGGCTGAAGGGATTCCCTTTGATGCTAGGTCAGGCTCATGGTGCTGGTAGCACTGGTGTCTGACAGGTGGATGACCATGAAGTGGCCGCGAGGCTGGGTCTGATGGGTGGGTGCACGCACCTCTACCGCAACATTGCTAATCGTTGTGAGGCACAGGCACTCTGGGGGGTGGCCACGGCTCTAGGGTCTGGGTGTACAGAGGTTAGGGGAGCATGGAGGCCACCCGCGGTCCTGGAGCGATGCAGCAGCGACTCCTTCTTGGGGTGGTGCAGCAGCATGTCCCCTTGTGGGGGGTCTGCAGCAGCCATGGCTGTTGGTTGCCTCTGGCAACCAGAGGTGCCTCAGGCACTGTGGTCCATGCCAACGAACACTAGGGGCATCTGCCGTGAAAGCCGCTGGGAGCTGTG
The DNA here is from genome assembly GCF_937001465.1 of Orcinus orca. Taxonomy (NCBI): domain Eukaryota; kingdom Metazoa; phylum Chordata; class Mammalia; order Artiodactyla; family Delphinidae; genus Orcinus; species Orcinus orca. The sequence continues at coordinate 6,865,464 of NC_064573.1, read as the reverse complement.
GCTGTCATACAGGCTGTGGAGGTCCTAGGCAGCAAAGGCTGTCCCGCCCTCTCTCTGCAAACAGGACCCTGAGGACCACAGTAGTAGCTGCCGCATGGTTGATACTGATGCCCGAGCTTCTTCTTGTCCTCAGCCATCTCCAGTCATCTCAGCCAAGCCCACCTTCCCTGCAATTTTTTCTGTGCAGCTAGTCTCCATTTTTTGTCCCACCATGTTGGTACAAGTTCTTAATTAGACTCTTGAACCCTTCCAGGGCTGTTTTCCTCTGTGGATCACTGTCTCATTGCTGTTTTTCTGTTGGGGGTTGAAGGCTGGTGTCTCCTATTTGGCCATCTTGCTGACATCACCCCTCAGTAACCTCTGCAATGGCCATTGTCTGCTGAGCTGCTGGCCTTACTCTATCTGAGTAATAAAAACTTATTAAAAGGGCTTCCCTGGTGGCGCAGTGGTTAAGAATCTGCCTGCCAATGCAGCGGACACGGGTTCGAGCCCTGGCCCGGGAGGATCTCACGTGCCACCGAGTGGCTGAGCCCATGTGCTGCAACTGCTGAGCCTGTGCTCTAGAGCCTGTGCTCTGCAATGGGGGAAGCCATGACAATGAGAAGCCCGTGTACCACAACGAAGAGTAGCCCCTGCTTGCCTCAACTAGAGAAATCCCACGCGTGGCAACGAAGACCCAACACAACCAAAAATAAAAACAAATAGATAAATTTTTAAAAACCCCAAAACTTATTAAAATACCCTGGTCTTATAGAAGCCATGCTAAAGGCAGTCTTTTCATAGCATTTTGATACAAAAATATTTTTTGCTGTGTACATAGATGTGGACAGTTGAACACATATAGGAGCATATATATGCACAACGTATGCACATTCTGGCCCCTTGAGTGGGGATAGACCAAGCTCTAGCATTGAGTTTTACTCTTTATTTCATAGTGCTGTTGTTAGAGACCAAAATTTACTTTGAAGCAAAAATGACAATTGGAAAAAAAAAAGGATCCTGGAGGCTCCCTCGTTTCCCCCCTCTGCCATTCTCTCTTTATAATAACTGTTATATCACATCAAGCGTTGTTCCAACACCCCTGAGAAATCTGTGCTCACCTGAAATGCCATGTGTATGTGAAGGGACCTAAATTACTATTTCCAGGGGGAGGAAGTACAACCTTGAGTCTTCTCTTCTGGCCAAGTTTAAAATTTCAATTTTAATATAACAGTAAAATGAGTTGATATATCTGCTTTGGATGAACAGAGAACCAATTCTGGGGATGAAAATCCTCCACATTTGGGGCCACTGACACAGTGACTTTCTGTTTCCATGGCTAAGAAAGATTCCCCAGAACCAGAGCTAGCTAGCTTTCTGACATTTCCATTTTTCCTTTAAAGATTTGGAATAGAAATATTTCATAACCTGACTATTAGTACTCCTTATCATGGTAGTAGGTTTTAAATTTGATATTTTCTCTGATATCAGCAACTAGTTTCTTCCTCAAGGTTGTTTCTTAAAGTTAAGGTCTAATGATATGTTTATGTTACTCTATGTACAAATTCATTTTTGTGTTTAAAAATTTCCAAAAAGTTTGGATAATTGAAAGCTTTTTGGAATTTTAATGCAATTCTTATCAGAAAAGTTGCATTTATTTTCCTGGGAATGATGGTTTATCATCATATTAAATGTCTTAAGGTTCTCTGGTTTTCTTTGCAGCTAGTGGGAACAGGTGGCTGTATTGATAGTTCATTTACAAGGGGACATTTTTAGCATGGCAGTGCCCAAGGCACCAGGGCAGTAGAGGTAACCAGGAATGATAATGATTAGTAGTGAGACACCTAGGGTCATATTGCTTAGGTTTTAATACTGGGTCTAGATCTAACTAGCTATGTGACCTTAGGCAAGGTGCTAAACTATACTTCAGTCCACTCAATAGATGTTGAAAACACAATGTATGTTTGCTACACTTGTTATTTTTCTATAATCACGCAGTGTCATAGAAAACTTGGTATTTTCTCACTAGGGGAAATTATGCTAATCTAGTATTACTTCACATACTATTTAATGATTTCAGTTATGAAGTTATGAAATTTGAAGCCTACTGAAAATTTCTCTCACTTATTTTCTTTGCAGTATTTGTCCTTATTGCATAAGGTAGAGAGACCCTTATTTTTAAAGGAAAATGTCAGAACAAGATTACATGGAAGTAAATGTATGCAACATACTAAAAGTGAAATATACTAATATCCTATTTAAAATAAAAGCCAGCATATAATATAAAAAGAAGAACCATAGGTCAGATTCACTGGCCAGGCCTCACTCTCAGCACAGTTTACACCTGATCTCATTTGATCACCACACCAACTAACCAAACCAGACACCGGTAATTGGTCCATTTTACAGAGGTGGAAACCGAAGCACAGAGAGGTAGGTAAATTTCCCAGGCCACACACGGAGTAGCTGATTGTACCAGGTTTTAAATAGGTAAATTTCCCAGGCCACACACAGAGTAGCTGATTGTACCAGGTTTTAAACCCAGGTTAAATCCATCTCTGACCCACTTGAGAACTAAACATCAAATATAAGTCAATTCAGCAAATGTTTATTGATGATGTTTTCCTCAAGGTTCTAGACAATTCCATTATGCTCTCAGATAAGGGGGGGGTAATGAAAGAGAATTTAATATATGGATTTACCTTTAAGTTTCTTAAAGACTGTAGGATCTGACACATATAATATCATTTTGCATTAAATTAATGAGATAATACATGCATTTCCTGTATAACTTTGCAAGACATGATCTCCTCTGATGGACTGATGGTCAGTACATGATAATAATATTCGTGTATCTCATCATCAGAGGCAGTCATTACCCACCAATATCACTTAACTTGGAATGGTAAATTCAGATCGACTAAGCTGTTACTTAAATGGATTACCTGTTTAGATTTTGAGTTAAATTGTAAAGAGAGACATCAATGGACATTTTGACGGCTAGGGAAGAACGTTGGTGTTTTCGGTTGGTTGGGACCAGTGTATTTATACTCTGGGAGACGCTAAGCATTTGAGAGCATAAGAGAGTGAGAGGCACCCAAGCAGGTATTTATCAATACTTTGGCTGGCAAAATTCCTTTACTTTTTTCAAAGCGTTTTCTAGGGCAGTTTTTCTGATTTAGATATTACAGAGTGAGAGTACAGGGTAGTTAAAATGGAGAGACAACTTAAAAATGTTGAGATTCTTAAATAACTCCTGCTTAATTCTTACTATAATTTTGTTATTGGTGGATTTTGTACCCTTTGCAGTTAATGTTGGTTGAAATTAATTGTTGAAATTGTGCAACCACCTAAGCCAGAGGCTGCGATGCTTTCTAGGAGAAGCAAAAAGCAGCTATTATCCAAATATTAGGTTTGCCAAATAGTAGCAGATTTTTCTCATTTTCTCTTCCCTATATCCTAGTGAGGATTAATAGTGATAAATATATAATTTAAGCTCTTTTAGCAGAAAACAAGTTTGGCATTGAAGAGTGCTAACATAAAAACTTTTCAGTAAATAAATCATTATTTTTATTATACTCCAGATTTCCTGATGAGAGCACCATTACTGGAAAATATTCAGTGTGTTAAAAGGAGTGAAAATTATTGTTTTGAGCATTTCATTAGATTCTCAATTTCCTGATGGTATCACTGTTCTTGAGAGAATACCATCCGTAAGAAGAACAGTGTGATTTCAAAGATTTATCAAAACCTTTGTTCCAGAGAGAGTCAAATGATTTTCTTGTCAAGTAAACACTTCATGACATAGTTAAAAATAACTGTAGGAAAATACTGACTAATACAGGGATTGGGATGCAAATGACACCCAAAGCCATCACTGACAGGGCTTGGCTTTCCGGGTGTTATTTCATAGGATTTTTCATTTCCATCTATGAGATGCCATTCCCTATGCGGTTTCCGTATTACAGCCGTTTCTCTGCAGCTGTGACAGAACACCGTGTCAGACTCATCTGATAATCTCCAAGTCCCTGTGGACCACGCTGGTGCACAGACAGGAAAGACATATATTTTTGTGTCAGAGGAGGTAATGAACATCTTTCTTTCCACCTGCAATTTTCACTGCAGTTCTTTGTTTGCCTGTTGATCCCAAACAATTCTTCCCACATGACATTCTGTCTCACCAGGCCCTTTCTTCTTCCGCTACCTTGCAACACAGGATGACTATGGAAATTTGAAAAGAACATGAAATAGAACTCTGACTTGGTGACATAGAAAAATAAAGATGAAGGTAAATGATGAGCCCAGTTGTGATATATTATTTAGAAATCTTGCCTTCCTTCCATGAGGCTCTCCTGAGGACCAACAAGAAGTGACAACAGGAGATGCGGTGATGGGCACATGGAAGAGAATCATGTTAAAGATGCTTTTTTTCTCATTTGCCTTTGTGTACTTGCCCAGGGGTCAAGAATGAAAAAAAAAAACCTTTCACCAGCATGACTTATAGTCATGACACTGCTCCAGATAATTGTACCTTGTTGATAGTCGGTCATTAATTATTTGTCTATTTGTCAAGAATCATCTGCTACGTGCTTGTTGTTTCTTTGCCTTCTTTGTATGAATGGTGTTCTATTTTATCTCATTAATGATGCTCATATGTGCTTTAACACAGGGGACTTAGAAACAAGGATGCATGTTTATACATCAGGCAGGTCTGGCTTTTACTGCTAAGGTAGCAAATAATGCACAGGGGGCTTCCCTGGTGGTGCAGCGGTTGAGAGTCCGCCTGCCGAGGCAGGGGACACGGGTTCATGTCCCGGTCCGGGAAGATCCCACGTGCCGCGGAGCGGCTGGGCCCGTGAGCCATGGCCGCTGAGCCTGCGCGTCCGGAGCCTGTGCTCCGCAGCGGGAGAAGCCACAACAGTGAGAGGCCCGCGTACCGCAAAAAAAAAAAAAAAATGCACAGGGATTTTTTAAAGCAAGAAACCATCTTTGCTTATATGGTGTCAAAAAGGTAAGAATACATTCATTTTGCCTGTAGAAACCCTAGGTAATTCTGCAGTATAATTAGAACCTTTTCACGAAGATTCTATTGTGTTTATACAGCCATATCATTTACGTAGAACCTGTAAAAATGGATTTTTTTTTTTTTGCGGTACGCGGGCCTCTCACTGCTGTGGCCTCTCCCCTTGCGGAGCACAGGCTCCGGATGCGCAGGCTCAGCGGCCATGGCTCACGGGCCCAGCCGCTCCGCAGCATGCGGGATCCTCCCGGACCGGGACATGAACCCGTGTCCCCTGCCTCGGCAGGCGGACTCCTAACCACTGCGCTACCAGGGAAGCCCTGGATGTTTTTAATTAAACAATGGAAACAGGTTATCCCTAGGTTAACGGTCTCCAACTTCATTACCACTCTACTTGTTTTGCATTACCCTCCTTCTCCTTTGTAAAAAAAATTAGTCAATGACTCATTTTCTCAAGAATTTGCTCTGGGAAATTGAGGAATCCTCCCACCTAGGTTTTGGTAGCTAAAGTTTCAAGTGCCCTATTCCATAAATGCCCACATCCGGGATCTGAAGGGATGAGTGGCCTCGTTTTGAATTTACATGTGGGATGTTAGGTCTGTAAATGAGGCTGGAGACTATTTCAAACGGGGCACAGAGTCTGCTTTGCGGAGCGGTGTGAGTGACAGTCATCAGAGTGACCACTTACCAGGTGCTGGCGGGCAGGATTATCTTTAACACCAAATAATAAAATTAGGTGATAAAGGTGGAAATATTAAAGACAGCACTTGGGGAATGATGGAAGAGCAATCCAGATGAGGTAAGACCCTCGCTAAAGGTTAACCTGACCAATTGATGAAGAAAAATTAGGACAAGAATAACCACGAGACAGGGCAAGGGTGCCATTATGCACAAATTGAGTGTTTAGGGGAAGACATAAATTGGGAGGAAGGAAGGTCCTTCCTAAGGGCTGTGTTGAGAGGTATCCTTTAGAATATTTTAATATCACTTATAGTGATAACTATAACCTGTGATGCATCCAATCAGAGACTAAAAGTAACTTACAATTGCTGCTAGTGATTTTATTTACTCAACAATGTTGAGATTCTATGTAATATTGAGATGTAAAAGGAAAATACGAAGTGTGCTGGCATTCTACCTTCTTTTTTTTGGTAGAAAACAGTAAGTAAAAGAGACAAAAGCTACTGTCCATATCTCTCCCAATTGTGTTCGCATCCTACACTAAAAGCTGGGAATGCTCATGTAGGAAGTTATGAAATAGGGGACGTATCTCCTGGTTGAGGAGACCTGTGGGTACTGCTCCCTGGGAGGACTGAAAGAGGGCATGTCTTTTGAGGGTAAGCTTCTGCTTGGCCAAAGGGTTATTGGTCATCATAACCCATACGTCTAAGACAGAAAGCCTTAGCGAGTTTGTTATAGAGAATGACTCCCGTGCCTTTACTCTCAAAGCATAGAGAAACAGCTGGGAATCCTACAGCTTGGTCCCTGACCTAAGGTGGTTTCATTCCCAGGCTCCTAGTTTCCTTCCTTGGAAGCCTAAAATCAGCCTGATAATCAGTATGACAAAAAGACTCAGACGCATCCTATAAGCTAGAGGTTCTAAGATCTTGAGCGCTTAATTGTTGCAACCAGCCTAGTCACGTTTTAAGTTTTGCTTGTAAAACAATTATGTACTATAAACTGATGCTAGTGATTTTGAAACTATGGATTGATAATGCTTGTAGGAAAATATGAATATAAGTGAATAGATCTATGTATGTTTTAGAAGCTGCAAAGTTTAATTTTATTTACTTCTCTAGATTTTGAGGCATAATCCTTGCGGTAATATTTGTTTGTTTCTTCAAGAAATACTACATTAGGACTTTTCTTTCTAATTTGTTTTACCCGCTGTGGTGATGGCACTAATGGTGCGAGGGCTTTTACAATTGGAATTCATTCATTCGTTCCTTTAATGTCCATTTATGGAGCGTCTGCCAATGCCACTGTTTTCGGGACTGAGGGTTAAAGATGAAGGCAACAGGGACTTCCCTGGTGGCGCAGTGGTTAAGAATCTACTTGCCAAATGCAGGGGACAAGGGTTTGATCCCTCCTTTGGAAAGATCCCACATGCTGCGGAGCAACTAAGCCCGTGCGCCACAACTACTGAGCCTGCACTCTAGAGCCCGTGAGCCACGAATACTGAACCCAAGAGCCACAGCTACTGAAGCTGGTGCGCCTAGAGCCTGTGCTCCGCAACAAGAGAAGCCACTGCAATGAGAAGCCCGCGCACCACAACGAAGAGTAGCCCCGTTCGCCGCAGCTTAGCGCAGCAACGAAGACACAACGCAGCCAAAAAAAAAAAGAAAAAAAGGGTGAATACAACAGACCAAGCCCTTATGGAGCTTGCATTCTAGTGAGAGAGAGAAACAGTCAGAAAGCAAATAGATACGTGATGTAAAGTCAGGTAATAATCAGAGCTAGGAGGAAAATGCAGAGTCTAGAGAGTGTTGAGGAGAGGCGTTATGTTTGATCCCATCTTCAGGACAGGCTTCTCTGGTGTTGAAACACGGAACTGGCGGGAGGGAAGGAATGTTTTGCGAAGATCCGGGAATGAATCTTCTCAGAAGATTAGCTTCACGAGGCTTCACCTGAAAGCTCACAACCGTACCCTACGTCTATGTTCTTTCCCTACTTTCTCATGAGTCTGTATTTTGTGCTTCTACGAATCAGTTTGGGGACCTCTACTGTTAGCTTATATTATGTTGATAATAAATTCCTTGGATTGCCACGTGAAGATTTCTCTCTGGTTTTGATGGTGGGTTATGTTCACTCTTGTTGTAACGTCTGTGATTTCATTTTCTGGGAGGATGGCTTGCCATGAAAGGTAGGAACGGGCACTGTGGTGGGCAGATGTGTAAGGTGGAAAAGGCGTGTGCTCACATCACAGAGCTTTTAATTTATTTCCAAATCGGAATTAATCACAAAGCCAGATATGGATTAATGATTGGTTTTGCAGAAGCGGCAATGGGTTAAAAGCGCTGAGAAACAATGTTATAGTCCCCCTCAGACAGATCATCATTCTCTTAGTTTTATTTCATGAAAAAATCCTAGACCAGTGAGCACCCCCTTGAATGAATTATACTGTTGGAGACATTAGTATTTTCTTGCAACTGTGTAAATTCTTTAAGTTCCTCTGTAGCAGCCAACCCAGCCCGGCGCAGTGCTGAATTACTTGGAGAAAAATTGATATATTTTCATGGTATGCATAAAGTAATCTGTATTTTCAGGAAAAGAGACTCATAGTGGCCTACCTTATTTGGGAGTTTGCTCTAGAAGCCTTTTGTTGGAATTTGTTAAAAGCTTGGGGAAAATAGCCCAACTCTTACTTAGTTGGAAGATAGATCCAAAAAATGGAGTATGTTGTATTTTGTGTATAATCCATGTGTACAAGGTGCCCAAGGTGTGAACGACCCATGAGGAAGCCTTGTGATACGAGATCTTTTCATCTTTAACCAAGTATGGCTTGGCTCTTTGACCCTTGTGGTGATGTACAAATTTCAAAAGTCAGATTGATGTCAAAGTTGAGGAACTTTTCATAGTTCTGTTATCGGACAATTTAAAAGGTACATCTGTTAGCCTCTGCAATTCTGTCCCATTGCATGTGATCACTAAAATTAAAAATGAACTTCTCATGGAAATAGAATCCCAGCACAGAAGTTGAACTTAGTACCTTTGAAATTTAAGGCAGTCACTTCATCAAACAGATTACTTTCTCCGGTTACGGCCGATGGGAATTCACAGGTGTTAAATCAGCTTCGGAAGGACTCTCCTGTTGTTTCTTAACGGAAAACTAGAACATATGGAGACTTGCACATGGAAAATAAGCATAAGTCAAGCAAGTGTAAGACTTACGGAGCGTCGTCTGAGCATTCGTCTTTAGTGTTCTGGGCATGCAGGATCTGTTGCCTACTGAGCTGTGTGATGTGGTTTGCTGTTTCATTTCAAAATAATAATGCAACAGTTTCAACATTTTAGCTTTAATCTTCTCTGTAACTAGAGGAACTCTTCAAATGCTTTTGATGTGATTGTAGAGTGATTTTGTCTTTTGAGAATGACAATCAGTGCCTTTGTGATTTCACGGTGTAAACTGTTTGAAGGGTGGAAATGAGGCAGCGAGGAGCCTGTGATGGTACTGAATCGTTTGGGTATGTTTCTGAACAGTTAGGGACAGAGAGGAAGTACAAAGCCAGACTAGAAAGAGTTCTTTTTACCCCAGGAATTTTTAGACTTTCTGGGTGCATATGGATTTTAGAAAAAAAATTTATTTGGATTTGATTTGGCCTTTGACCTTGATATAGAGTGAAGTGTAGTTTTCCTGTCTTCCTGTAGCAGATTTGGGGCATTACATGTTCATGTTCACACACTGTTTACAGATACCAAATGTGATGAGGTATTTGTAGACCACTGGCTCAGTAAAAGTCCTGGTAAGCATTTCTAATCTATTGTTACTCCATAGAGGCAAACTGCCTGACCTGAAATCATAGCATAGATTTATGTTGTCAGTAGGGTTGAGAGAGTAAAATGGGCTTGTTTTGGTCCTATTGTTTCAAAAACTTATTTCAGCATCTGCCTATATTTGCACATGCAAAGAATAGCTGCAAATCTCATTGCCTTTTGAGCATTAAAAAGTGGCAGTCATTCAAGAACACCATCCTTGGGGCTTCCCTGGTGGCGCAGTGGTTGAGAGTCCGCCTGCCGCTGCAGGGGATAGGGTTCGTGCCCCGGTCCAGGAGGATCCCACATGCCGTGGAGCGGCTGGGCCCGTGAGCCATGGCCACTGGGCCTGCGCGTCCGGAGCCTCTGCTCCGCAGCGGGAGAGGCCACAGCAGTGAGAGGCCCGCATAACGCAAAAAAAAAATATATATATACCTCTCCTGGAAGAAGACCAGAGAGGAGGGTGTCATAGAAGTACCCCGAAGAATGACAGTGGCCTGATGTAGAATGTTGGTGATGTACTTGGGGTGAGGTGCTTGGATTCTGTGTATACGCAGAGGTAGAGATGGCAGGATTTGCTGATGGTGTGGATGTGAGGTAGGGGCGCGCGTGCGTGCGTGTGTGTGTGTGTGTGTGTGTGTGTGTGGTTATAAACAAAGATGAATAAAAAGGAAACTCAAAGATGAGTGAGATAATAATGGCTTTTCAAATAGAATAGCTAATTTAGTTTGTGTTTTAAAAAATCGAATAAACATCTTTGAACAGTGGACATTTAAAACTATTATTATTAAAATGTGTCCAAAAGTTCCAAGATTATTTAAAAATACTAAATAAAAGACAAAATAAAAATATACCTCTCCTGAAAATTTTAGCGACTTATTACAAACTTAAATCACTTGTTTATTTTATAGTAATTGGTTCTCCTGCTAATTGGCCCTCTTGTGTCCTTTAGCGGTGGTGGTGTCATCATTCTGACCCATCACCACTTTGCATCCGACTGCTTTATGGAAAGATACTGCTCGTGGTCTGCCTTAGGGGAAACAAATCAATCAGCCGCAGCCCTCAAACAGATAGGAAACATTTGTACGTGCTAGGGAGGCTACCACCTCTGCTTCTCATTTGTAACAGCCCGAGGTTTCTCCAGGAAAAAAAGAGTGTCTGTAGCGAGTGAGCCATGGGTTGAATTCAAATTTAAGACTTCCTGTCTTTCTAAATTCTTGTTCAGTTTGTTGTGTCTTGCCTCCTGCTGTATAAGATACAGATGAAGAGATCATGGTTTTCCTGGGGGTTTGAAACTCAGGTTAAACCGACATCAGAAGGGAATTCTCAAATGAATTTTCAGTAAGTGTGTTGACAGTCTAAGAAATTTCAGCTCTAGCAAACACAACGTTCTTTTTCAATTAATGTCAAAACATCAGGGAGCTTGCAGTTTGTTATACTAACATGGTATCTATATTCTGTGGTTTTCAGCCTGGCCCTGTAGGAGGTGAGGATTAATTGTAGCCCGTTTCTTTGACTACCCATTGAATCATTTCAGAAATAGTTTTTACCGTTTTAATTGCCCTGAGGTTATTCTGATAAGAAACCTTCTCTCCTTGGTTTGCAATGTGCTGTGACTCCATCCGAAGTTGACTCAGTAAGAAGTTTAGAAAAGCTTTCCTGAGGTATAGAAGGTTTTCATTCATTTGCTGGGAGTTTGATGACAAAATATACATATGTGTTCTTTGCAGGAAAAACAGTTGGAAATTGTTTACTTCTGATATGTCTGATGTGCTTCTTAGTATAGCCTAGTTTACATCATTTGTAGAGGATATAGGCCTATCAGTGGTGAACTGTTGGTGGGAAAAGACTCAGAAGTAGTTGCTTCTTCTGTGTTTTCAATAGTTACGTGCTATCAGCTTTATGGGCTCTCGATATTCAAGGATCATTTTACATTTTATTTTGTACAGGTTAATTTGAATTTGCATAAGCTAATTAGGTTGTATGTCATCTTTCTGCATGTGTTAGAGTACGTTTGATGATTCAGTTAAGAATGGCCTTAGGGCTTCCCTGGTGGCACAGTGGTTGAGAATCCTCCTGCCGATGCGGGGGATACGGGTTCGTGCCCCCGTCCGGGAAGATCCCACATGCCGCGGAGCGGCTGGGCCCGTGAGCCATGGCCGCTGAGCCTGCGCGTCCGGAGCCTGTGCTCCGCAACGGGAGAGGCCACAACAGTGAGAGGCCCACGTACTGCAAAAAAAAAAAAAAAAAGAATGGCTTTAGCTGATGCCTTCTGAATCCTCCATCACATTGACGTCAAGTCCATGCTTCCTACCGGCTGCTCCAAGCCAGTGACTAAGTATGGCAGAAAGACTGAGACAGGTGGGAGGCACGGCTTATCCTGAGGTTGCCTTTGACTTGAGGAGTGCCCGTCAACTTGGCCGAACATTCTTGAGTCGCTCTGCGGTCCAGCAGTGCTTCTCTTCAATGCTCCTTCCTCTCTCTCTCCTTCTGCAGGTAGCAGACTTGCCCCGTGATCTGAATCACCTTCTTGCTTTCTCCTGCCTCCTCCTTCAATGTATTTCTTGAATATCTCATCTCATCGTGGTGTCTGCTTCTTGGCAGACTCAAAGTAATGCAGATGGTACCAAGAATGGTCCAAAAGCCTGGCAGAAGATGGAGGTTTGGGGTTGGCTCACTCACCGCACAGTGGGTGAAGAACACGTTATCCTGAGCGGCGGATGGGGCCTGGGTTATTCCTGGGACTCGGTGGCAGGCACCCTACCGTGGTGCCTCGCAGGTGCCGTGAGTCAGGCATTTGCAAGGCAGGGGTGGAGGGGGAGACTAAGTGCTTCAAGGACAGCAGAGACTCAGGATGTCTTGGGTGGACACGCCCTGCAGAGGGATAATAAAGGCTCACAGGCTGTTGAGTAGCAGGTAAAGACTTGTTACTTCCTGAGAGCCTCCAAGGTGACTTACAACAAAGCTGTTTCTCCTGCAGTGGAAGGAGAGACGACTAAAGAATTTATAGTTAGAATCCCAGAGCTTCAGCCATGTTTGAATGCTCAGCCAGCGTTAAGTCTGTAACACTAGGGTGAGGTGCATAATTGGGAAAATGTGGGACCTTGAAATACGGGGTGGGGATATCTGGATGGACGCCTCTGAAGGTCTGGCTCTATAGATACCGTGAACCTCAGAGCTTTCAGGGGGCCCATCCTTCCCTGTTAAGACCTGTGGGGAGATGCTGCAGATGCCTCTCCCCGTAAGGAAATCAGTGTCTACCTCAGGAGCTGTCCTTACCGCCTCTCATGAGTGCCTGCGTGAGCCACGCTTCTGACTTCCGTAACCTTCATGCTTTAGCATGTGCTCTACGTGCATAAGTTAAATACACCTTCTTCTGGTCACCTGCCTTGGCTTCCAGCCTCCCTCATCTTCCCCCTCTCTACCCCTTAGGAGGAGTCCTTTTCTCATACCAACCAAGCAGTCCAGCACCACAGTCGCCACCACCTTCTCTACGGGGCTCTCACGCCCAGGGCCACTATCCACCTGCCCTAATCACTCCACGGCCAGGTACCGGACAACTAGGGACAGCCCCTCAGCCCCAGAGCCCCCTGAAATGATTCAAAGCAGCATGTCCTTACCCTGCTCTGCCTGTTCCTTCTTGGAGGAACCACAATAAAAGCTCTTGCCCACAATCCCTCCCTCTCCTCTGCCGCATGAGCGACCCTAGAGCTTCCCCGTGTGCACTTCCCCGTCACCCCCAATGTCAGGGCGTGTCCCCTCCTCTTGGCAATATGAGTAATCATCTGTCTTTTCAATGGCAATCATTTCCTGATCTGTTAGCCTTACTATACCTCAAATTTTCTACTAATAAGAAATTTGTATTTTATTTTATTTTATTTATTTATTTTTTTTAACATCTTTATTGGAGTATAATTGCTTTACAATGGTATGTTAGTTTCAGCTTCACAACAAAATGAATCAGTTATATATATACATATATTCCCATATCTCTTCCCGCTTGCGTCTCCCTCCCTCCCACCCTCCCTATCCCACCCCTCCAGGCGGTCACAAAGCACCGAGCTGATCTCCCTGTGCTATGCGGCTGCTTCCCACTAGCTATCTACCTTACGTTTGGTAGTGTATATATGTCCATGCCTCTTTATCGCTTTGTCACCGTTTACCCTTCCCCCTCCCCATATCCTCAAGTCCATTCTCTAGTAAGTCTGTGTCTTTATTCCTGTTTCACCCCTAGGTTTTTCATGACATTTTTTTTTTTAATTCCATATATATGTGTTAGCATACGGTATTTGTCTCTCTCTTTCTGACTTACTTCACTCTGTATGACAGACTCTAGGTCTATCCACCTCATTACAAATAGCTCAATTTCGTCTCTTTTTATGGCTGAGTAATATTCCATTGTATATATGTGCCACATCTTCTTTATCCATTCATCCGATGATGGACACTTAGGTTGTTTCCATCTCTGGGCTATTGTAAATAGAGCTGCAATGAACATTGTGGTACATGACTCTTTTTGAATTATGGTTTTCTCAGGGTATATGCCCAGTAGTGGGATTGCTGGGTCATATGGTAGTTCTATTTGTAGCTTTTTAAGGAACCTCCATACTGTTCTCCACAGTGGCTGTATCAATTTACATTCCCACCAACAGTGTAAGAGGGTTCCCTTTTCTCCACACCCTCTCCAGCATTTATTGTTTGTAGATTTTTTGATGATGGCCATTCTGACTGGTGTGAGATGATATCTCATTGTAGTTTTGATTTGCATTTCTCTAATGATTAATGATGTTGAGCATTGTTTCATGTGTTTGTTGGCAATCTGTATATCTTCTTTGGAGAAATGTCTATTTAGGTCTTCTGCCCATTTTTGGATTGGGTTGTTTTTCTGTTATTAAGCTGCATGAGCTGCTTATAAATTTTGGAGATTAATCCTTTGTCAGTTGCTTCATTTGCAAATATTTTCTCCCATTCTGAGGGTTGTCTTTTGGTCTTCTTTATGGTTTCCTTTGCTGCGCAAAAGCTTTTAAGTTTCATTAGGTCCCATTTGTTTACTTTTGTTTTTATTTCCATTTCTCTAGGAGGTGGGTCAAAAAGGACCTTGCTGTGATTTATGTCATAGAGTGTTCTGCCTATGTTTTCCTCTAAGAGTTTGATAGTTTCTGGCCTTACATTTAGGTCTTTAATCCATTTTGAGCTTATTTTTGTGTATGGTGTTAGGGAGTGATCTAATCTCATACTTTTACATGTAGCTGTCCAGTTTTCCCAGCACCACTTATTGAATAGGCTGTCCTTTCTCCACTGTACATTTCTGCCTCCTTTGTCAAAGATAAGGTGACCATATGTGCGTGGGTTTATCTCTGGGCTTTCTATCCTGTTCCATTGATCTATCTTTCTGTTTTTGTGCCAGTACCATACCGTCTTGATAACTGTAGCTTTGTAGTATAGTCTGAAGTCAGGGAGCCTGATTCCTCCAGTTCCTTCTTTCGTTCTCAAGATTGCTTTGGCTATTCGGGGTCTTTTGTGTTTCCATCCAAATTGTGAAATTTTTTGTTCTAGTTCTGTGAAAAATGCCAGTGGTAGTTTGATAGGGATTGCATTGAATCTATAGATTGCTTTGGGTAGTAGAGTCATTTTCACAATGTTGATTCTTCCAATCCAAGAACATGGTATATCTCTCCATCTATTTGTATCATCTTTAATTTCTTTCATCAGTGTCTTATAATTTTCTGCATACAGATCTTTTGTCTCCTTAGGTAGGTTTATTCCTAGATATTTTATTCTTTTTGTTGCAATGGTAAATGGGAGTGTTTTCTTGAATTCACTTTCAGATTTTTCATCATTAGTATATAGGAATGCCAGAGATTTCTGTGCATTAATTTTGTATCCTGCCACTTTACCAAATTCATTGATTAGCTCTAGTAGTTTTCTGGTAGCATCTTTAGGGTTCTCTATGTATAGGATCATGTCATCGGAAATTTGTATTTTAAATCGGTGTCTGGCCAGTGGCTAAGGTGAATCACAGCCTGACCAGCTGGAGACGTACAGAGTCTGGAAAGGGAGACAGGAGACTCTGCACCACAGGAGCTGTGAGAACGAGCTCAGCTGGTGGTATTGCAGAAGCCAGGGGAGCAGCCTGGGCTTGGGTCCTGAGGCCGTTTGATCCGGGGGCTCGAATGCAACGTTGAACGAGCAAAACTTCATCGACTTAAGGGCACATTCTCAAGCCTTGGCATCTAACACCCTGGCAAGGAACCCAGGCCATGGGATGACATTATTGCTAGAATAGCTCTTAGAATCCTGGAAGAAAGTGACGGCCAGTCCCCAAGGAAGGGGAAATGCCTGAGTTCCTCTGGGGACAGCAGAGGAAGGGCTAAGGAGGCTGAGGGGGCGTGGACAGCAGTCACGGATGTTTTAGGTAAGGAGAACCCCAAGAGGGCCGGGGGGCACAGCATTCAGGAAGGCACTGATGACTCACTGGCAGTAGGGGTCCAGCAGCACCAAGGTCAGTGGTGGTCCTCCTCTGCAGACCCATAGAAATGGGTCAGTGCCGCCCACAGGGATGCTGGTGCTCTGGAGCCGTAGAAGCCGGGCGGTGAGTCTGTTGTGATGAGATTTCCTTGTGAATGTGGCTCTCTTACTACATGTGCACCAGATGGAGTGTTTCTGGAACTCTAGAAGCAGAAGAGTCCCTGCTTACAACCTGGAAATGCCATAGCTTGATCACCACCCCCGATGCCTCTTGCGTGGACATCCCAGACTTTGTTTTGTTTCTTTTTTTTAAAATTTAATTAATTAATTAACGTATACATTCTGTTAAAAATATTCTTTTCCATTATGTTTTATCATAGGATATTGAATATAGCTCCCTGTGTTTACAGTAGGACCTTGCTGTTTATCCATTCTCTGTATAATAGTTTGCATCTGCTAATCCCAACCTCCCCATCTATCCCTCCCCCAAACCCCTCCCCCTTGGCAACCACAAGTCTCTTCTCTATGTCTGTGAGTCTGTTTCTGTTTCGTAGATAGGCTCATTTGGGACATCCCAGACTTTGAATGTGTCCTTGACCAAAAATGGTTCAGATGCAGGACACATAAAGGAAGCGGAACCTGTAAATATTTTAATAAATCTAGCTATGTTTTTGCTGAAACTGCCTGATACCTATGGAGAAAAAGGAGTCTATTGCAGGACGATGGCCCATTATATCCATGTGCCTCCAGGAAGGGCTTATTATCCCTGTGCTGGCCCTTGTAATACCCCTGTTCTTTCCATCACAGAGACAAATGGGCACGGGTGCCACTCTGTACAAGATTTAAGGGCCGTTAGTGAGGTTTTACTTCCCTGCTTCTCTGGGTGTCTTCACTTCTAACAGCATCCTGTCCTCAGTCCTGTAGACTGCTGCTTACTCCTCCACAGCCATAGAACTACACTCAGCATTCTTTAGTATATCCTTCCTTTCAGACTCGCTGTATCTACTATTTGCATCCACTTGGGAAAATCAATAATACATATGGACAGTTGTGCCCAAGCGTTTACAGGAGCATCCTCTTACTTCTTGCAAATACTCAACTATACCTGAATCATTAGCGATGTCCAGTTCCCTGAGGACTACACGTCTATACAATATACGGCTGATCTGCTTGCTCTCCAGATTGAGAGTCTTGCAGAATTGATGTCTTCCACTTGCTGACACTATTAGTGTACAGGGACACAAAGTCTCTAAGGACAGACTCCAATTTTACCAGAACCAAGTGTATTTTCTTGGCCATGACATCAAACAAAACCTAGGAGTCCCTTTCCCCTTAAAGACTGGAACCTACCCATGCCTTTCCCGGCCAGTTAACAGGAGACGACTTAGAGGATTACCTTGGTCCCATAGGGTATTGTAGACATTGGATTCCTGACTTTTCTGGACCAGCTGCTCCTTCCTAGAAGCTAATGAAAGCTGACACCCCTGAGCCCTTGCCTTACAGAGACTCACTAAAGAATGATTTTTACAGCTTAAAGGACTCTCCAGTGATCATAAATCTTTCTTTCTATTTGTACATTGAGACAAGTTTTGCGGATTCTACCTTAACAAGACACCGGATATCTGAGACCCATGGCTATTATAGCTTCACGTTGATTTCATGACAAAAGCCTGCCCTTCTTGTTTGCACACAGTGGCAGCAGCTCAAGGTCAACAGAGGGTCCTGCTGACTTAGTCTTAGGATCTCCACTTAACCTCTGGCCCCTCGCACCATTCAGAGCTGCCTTTTGATAGAAAACACAGGGCCTTTTCCGCTTTCTAGACTGACTTCCTTTGTAATCCTTTATCTCTTACCTGCATGTATTTCTACCATTGCTGAAGCACCCTAAAACCTGCCACTCTTCTCACAGAAGGAGCAAGAAACTCATGATTGCCACGAATTTCTTCGGGAGTTTCCTTTGGTTTTGTCTGACCTCCTTGAACCCCCTTTCGACAACCCTGATTGTGAATTACTTGTGGGTGAGTCCTGTTTGAGAACAGAACAAGGAAGCTATCAACCTGGATATGCAGTCAGAACCCCCTAAGACTTGTTCAAATCCAACCCTCTCCGTGACATGAAATCCGTACAAGTTGCCAAAACTGTAGCCCTTACTAAGGCCTGCCAGTTAGCTAGAGAAAAGAGAGCAAATGTCTATACAGAAATGCTTCTGGAGTGGTTCAAGATTTCAGTTTGCTTTGGAAGAAAAAGCACTTCTTAACTGTAGCTGGTCTACTCCAATTAGACAAGCCATCCTACAAAAGCAGTTTCAGGAAGCAAAGGTTCACCTTTTCACAGACTCATATACTGAACAAGCTGTGTGAACACATCCAGGCTGCCCACCATGTCCAAAATTCAAAGCCAAGATGCACTCCTGACTATTGGCTCAGGCCCTCAGCCAGTTCCAGAATCCGGCACCCGATTCTGAAATAGCACATTCGTAAAGATCAGCTTGTTTGCTCCACCCAGATGACATCTGGTGGTGCCGAGATTATTTGGTCTGCATGGAGATTCTGAAATAGAGTGTCTCAAAAAGGAGCTATAACTGTCCAGAGAAAAGAAAATTTAAAAATATCCTAACTAAGTATTAACAGGGAAATCTCAGTGAGATGACACGTCTTCGGTGCAGGTTCCAGCTGTCAAACCCCAAATTGTTTTGAAAACTGTGCAGGTGGGCCAAGGCCATGAGCCCAAACTTTTAGACCGTTTAAAATGAATCTATTAATATCAAATCCATCTGCAAGTGGATTTCATTCAGTTGCTCCCAATGTGATTACGAATACATTCTTAATCACGGAATATGGTCTATTTTCTGGTTACCTGGAATCGTTTCCTTTCCACAAAGTAACTTTTCTGACAGTAGCAAAGCAACTTAGAGCTTCTATGTTTCCCACTGGAGTAATACTCATCTACAGCCATGTAACCAGAACAGTAATTAAGAGACTCTAAGGCTTTGCCTGTCGCCTGGAAGCCTCATTGGTCCTACTACCACCAGTCCTTAGGGGAATCAGGAGCAATGAATGACCCATTGAAAGGGAAACTTGCAAAACTCTGTTGCTCTGGTCAAAGCTTTTACTCTTCGCTCCTTTGGCTATTAGGCCCATTGTCACAGGAACTTAGTATCCCCATGTGGTTGGATGCCTGTGCATATGGGGATATCACCTCCATCCTTGACTGTGCTCGTTCACAGGCCACTGCAGCCAAATGTTGTAGAACCTTAAGGACAGGCTTATTTCCATGAAGCCCACATGGCTTTACCCAAAGAGACGTCATGTGCAGCACTGCATGGTGTTCAGCTGGAAGACCTCTTCTACTAAAAATGCGACCCATGAAGGTTGTTCTTAAACTCTTAATGAAAAACACTGCAGTGAAACTCCTAGGAACTGCCCTTGAATTCATGTCTCTGTCAGAAAGGCAGCATACACCCACCTCCCAGACATCCATGCCAATGTAAGCTCAAATGCTGAGACTCTCTTGGGCTTCTCCAGAAGCAAACGGCATCGTAAAGCAGATGTGTTTCTCGAGAACTTCAGATCAAAACCCATTAATGCTGGGAGCAGTTGATGGCCATCTCTTTCTCATCTCTTTTCCCCTTGTTTTCTATTCCTAACTCTCATTTTCCTTCTCTGTTGGTTGAAGGAGTTTGATTGTAAAAGTGAGACTCTTTAACTTTATACCCCTATTTGTGCCATTTTGGGTAAATCAGTATCCCAGTTCAAAAAGGATCTTGGTTAAAAGGCAATGTCCAAGGCTTACTGGTAACCTTATGTTAATGTCCCTCTCTGGGAGATTGGGATTGACATATATACAGTAATATGTATAAAATGGATAACTAATGAAAACTTGCTATATAAAAAAGTAAATAAAATAAAATTTAAAAATTCAAAATAAATAAAATCATAAAAAAAAAAGAAATTTAAGATCTTGTAGCAATGGGGCTGAGATAAGCTAAAGGAATGTGAGATCAGATCTGTGACATCAATTTAAGTTGGAATTGGATATACATTCACAAAGCTCTACAAAAAAATGAATTCTAAGATTTGCAAAAGTGCCTGCTAGGAGGAAGAAATGGACCCACCCCATCTTCCCACCTGAACCACACACAGCTCGCCCTCAGGCACCAGCAGGAGGTACCTGATGAGTACCTCGTGGTGAAAATGTAATTAACTTTGTTTATTTCTTTCTCAAGTCATCACAACCAATGAGATTGTTTCCCATCCAGGCTCCCAGCTGAATGAAATCAATGGATTATAAGCTTAAATCAGTATTTTGGTTTAAACTTTCTGGTTCTCAGCCCATAAGATATCTCAGGGCTTGGACCTCATCCCGGGGATGGAGAGGTTTTTTTTCTTTTAAATTAATTGATTGGATGTAGGTTGAAGGACCGTGTGAACAGATCTCTTCATGTAAAATAATGAAAGCGATACTGACCCTGCCTCTGAGGTTGTTGAAGAATGTTAACAGGAGGTGATTACAAAAGCCCAAAGGCACAGGGGCCTCATATGAATTCTAAGAGGCCTCTTTTACCCACAAAACAGCAGGAAAATATTTTAATCTTCCTGAGTGCAAAACAGAGATCTGATTTTATCTCCTCAAGGCAAAAATAATCTCATATGGCCATAAATATGCAAAATGACTTTCCTTTTGCTCCAGCTAATTGCTGTGGAATAGATGAGCTATTTCTTACATGGATGGAAAGGTAGAATGAATTGTATAAAAAAGCACTAGTTAAAAAAAAGTCCCTCTCTATCCTCATTGCTCTGTTTTCTGCAGCAGCTTTAATGCTTTTGTGCAACCACTCACTCAACAAATAATTGGAATTCAACTGCAAAGAAAAAGTCATAAGAAGCCCTGATGGCCGTCAGCAGCAAAGAGGTCAAGACTGCTGTTGACCAGTGGTGTAGATCAGGAATCCCGGGAGAAAAACAAAACAACACAGATACAGAGAATAAACTAGTGGTTGGGAGAGTGTGGGAGGCGGGTGAAAGAGGTGAAACAGATCAAGAGGTACAAACTATCAGTTATATAATAAATGAGCCACAGGGATGTAATGTACAGCACAAGGAATATAGTCAATTATGTTATAGCTTTGTACGGTGGGTAAAGTATAAAAATATTGAATCACTATATTGTACACCTGAAACATAATTTCGTAAGTCAACTTATACTTCATTAAAAAAAACCCAAAAGCCAAAAAACAAGGTATGATCAAATGTTGGGACTCGGAATCCTCCTGGACCCAGAAGGGAAGCTGTGAGAAACCTTGAAGGTCTGAAAGCTTCCACTTTGACCCTTGTATGACTTTAGTCCCCACAACAACTTCTTCTCTCTTTTTTGTCAGTCCTCACATGAACTTAGTGCCCAGGCATGTTGATAAACCTAAATTGCTCCATCAAAATCTCTCAAACTACAAAGATAATTACTTTCTCTTTTGGGTCCCGTCTTCGATGAACCATTCCTGAAACAAACTGAAATTCTGTGGTCCCCTCTTTCTAAAGTTTTATATCTCTTTCTTCCTTCTTCAAAGCAGCACATGCACATGCACATGCACACACACACCCGTCCCAGAACCTCAGGGTCTGCCTGGAAGGCTCTCTTGGTTGCCTCCGCTCCGCCTTGCTGAATTAACTCCTACTCATTCTTCAGTTCTCAGGATCGAAAAGGTCACATCCTTAGAAAAGCCACCTCCCTGATCCGCCATCATGTGCTCTTTTCCTTATGACACATATGCTAATTTCCCCTTGCCTTTCAGTGTGATTATTTGATTATTATCTTTCTTCTCTAACAAACTATAAGATTCCCAAGGGCAAGGACTGGATTGGATTTGCAACCATTTTCTCTCCTGCCGCTAACCACGGTTCTTGGTGTGTTGTAGCCTCTTGGTAAAGTGTTCCTTGAGAGATTAAGAGAATGAAATGGACAAAGTAATAGGAATTAATTTGTTCATAAAAGTAGGCAGGGATGATTTCACCAATGGGACCAGAAGATTTCAAATATCTAAACTCCACGTTTCTGCATTCTCTCTAGCAGAAGCAGAAGTGTCCTCACACTGGGTGATGGAACTTACTGGGTATTTCAGGTCGCCCTCATATGGAAGCATTTTCTTTTTAGGTTTGTGAATGCATATAACCAGGTAACCCTCAGATCTTGATGCTCTGAGATCTCAGACTATTTCGTTAGTGAAGGAGAAGGCAGAGGAGGAAGCAGCTTTCATAATGAGAAATATTTACAGCAGGACAAATTTTATTTCCTTACTGTAGTATTGTGGAGGTAGTTCAACTTTGTTTCGTTATACATCTAGAGTTATTATAAGCTCTAGTTTGGCTGAAAGATCTGATTTTTGCCTAATTAGGCAGGGCCTCCATTAGTGTGTGATGTGTTTTTCATGCCCTTTTAGAGGGAAGATTGTGAACTGTCGAAACATGGCTCTAAATGGAAAGATAATGTCAAAACTTCTTATAAAACACTGTAGGATATTTCAATTCTCTTAGCAAGAAAGAGCACAAATTTAATTATGGATCAAAATGCCTTCTGCATCAAGTGGAGAGAGGTGGGTATTGGAAATCCTGTGGTGCTCCTTATTTTTCAATATGACAAAAAACTAGAACGTAAATATCCAAGGAATCCAATTTATATTTGTTCCCATGGTTTCTAATACGTAGGAATGCTTCACACAGTTCTATCTGAAAACGAAAAGGTTAATGAATTTCCTGACAGTATGCTAATATATTTAAGCCTATTCTTATGGCCTCAGGTAACCCTCACAGACACACACGTTTGTAACCCATGGGGTGCTGGTAATTTACTGCCAATACCACACTTACTAGCAGTGAGGTAACACATTGTTACATGTCACTTGATTATGTCATGCCTGGTGTTTCAACCTTCTGGAAATAGATCCTTCCATAATAGCATCGCATGCTAAGCCCAGAGGTGGGAAAACCAATATCAGGACAGAGAATCTTGCTTTCACTTGTTGTCAGTGAATGTCCAAATCTGTAGAATAAAACCTAATCACAGCATTGCTACCATCCACTATTTTCCTGTGGATAACCTTTAATTAATGGAAGCTAGTTCTGCTGCTTTTAACATTTGCTTAGGTTACCAAGAAAAATGGCATGAGTCCATTCTCACATTAATCAGTATGAACTAATCTATCATGTGACCAAGTCATGGGGTCATGATGGATGACTGAAACCCTATCAGCTTCGGGAATGTGGCTCATGGTACATTCTACCTCCTTCATTGGAGGGTAATCATTTGTATAGACAGCTCATGAGAAATTTTTTGAGTTTAGTGAGTGAAAATGTTCCCAAAGCAAGATTGTTGGCTTTACTTATGTTTTTTTTTTCTTTTTCTCAAGACCCAGAATGCTTGAGACTATGTATCTGAAAAATATTGTATTATGGAAATATTCTTATACCTAATTTTTCAACTCTGAAAGAAATTTCACTTAGTAGCTTGACCCAATAACTATGTTTGTCGTAAGCAGAATGGTTTGTCAAAGATGTGTACAACCTAATGTCCAGAACATATGAATATGTTATGTTACATGGCAAAAGGGACTTTATAGGTACAATAAAGTTTATGGACCTTAAAATAGGGAAATTTTCTTGGACTGTTTGCGTGGGCCCAATCTAATCCCACGACCTCCTAAAAGCACAGTGTTTTCTCTTCCTGGAATCAAACGACAGATGTGGCAGAAGGAGAGGGTGGTAAGGTGTGGAGGGGAAATTTGAAGTACGGGAAGTACTGGACCCCACGATTGCTGCTTTAAAAATGAGGGAGCAGCATGTCAAGGGATGTAGGAGAGACTCCTGGTAGACAGCCAGCCATGAAACGAGGAACTTAGCGCTAGAGCTTCTAGAAACTAAATTCTGCCAACACCCTGCATCAGCTCAAATCAACTCTTAAAATCTTTAAGATCTTCCCCAGAGCCTCAGAGAGAACACAACCCTGACCACACCTTGACTTTGGCCTTGAGAGACTCCAGCAGAGGACCGCGCTGGACCAGGAATTATTGCTGATGAAACTTGGAGATAAAACCAGATGCTGTTTTATGCCACTGAATTTGTGGCAATTAGGGTGGCAATAGAAAGCCAGTGCACGTTACAAGATAAACTGAGGTGTATTCAAGATTTTAAGAGTTTATTTGAGCACAAATAGATTGGAATAAGGCCGTGCAAAAGCGGACAGGAGCCAGGGGAAAGACTTCTATAGAGAAAGTGCAGAAACAAAGTAATGAAGTTGTTGACCGGCTGGAGCTTAAAGCTTAGCTGGCTGGCTGTGATTAGGTGTCCTTCGCATTTTGATTTTGCGACCTTGAGCCATTTACAGGCTTAGATTTTTGTTTCCTTACACAGGCCACCCCGACATTAGAGCCACCTGAGCCCAAGGGCCTCCTTGATTAATTAAAAACACAGTATTCTTGCCATTTTAAGATTTAATGGATTAGGTGTCTGATTCAATGTATCGATGTATAAAATATTTTATGGAAAACATCCATCCACATATCTTGTTGTTTCCAGGGTTCATTTTCCACAAAATGTTGTAATCTCTCAGTGGAAAAAAAAAAACAAACCAAAAAACAGAACCTTAGAAACTAAACGCTTTGAACTCCGTTGAAAATCGTGAAGAAATATATTCCGAGACAGTTTTAAACTTGGCAAGACGTGTCCTTCCATCTTTGCCTTTACTCTCTTGCCTAACCAGGCAGAAAAACCCTCCCTGGAAAATTGGGAGCCATAGGTAACCCTGTCATGCTTCCATTCATTTAACACCTGCTGCTGCACCGGTCCTGTGCTCTTATTATCTCTGCGACAGGTTTTGCCCTTGAATATTTTGTTCAGTGGAAGTATAACAAGAGGCAGGCTGTTGACAAAAAAGATTACTGTTTTTCTGAATCGGTCCTTTTTATTTAAAACAGAGCTCCAGGGAAGAGAGGGATTCTTTGGCCAGATTTCCTTGCAATCCCATGGGGCGAACAGAGCTATCTTTAAGATTAGGTGCACATGACCCATGAGTGCCCCTACTTCTTATTGTACTTTGAATTCGCAGTGCTCAGTAAAAGTTTGTAGAATGAATGAATCATGACAGGCATTATATTGTAAGTTTGGGGGGCTATGTCACTGACTGCTGAAGTCCAATTTTTATGCAAAAATTTCCCCATAAACTTGCGGCAGCCCGCAAGTTCATATAATAGCTAGTGTCATTCGGAGTACCGTATCTGTACATCACAGGAGGGCGGCGGTCCTGTATTTCTTACCCTTAGAAACCCGCTTCTGCTCCGGCTCTGCAAACAATACACAGACCTCTGAAGTGCAGGATTTATTCTACAGCCGAGGGACCAGTGAATCTTTGAGCAGCCGTTTCCCAGGTTGTGGAGAGGTACAGTGATTTGCCACCGCGGGGAGACTTGCACTGCGATTGTGCTCTCAGGACATCTAACTCATAAGCTGTGCCCCGAGACAACCAGGGCGATAGATCTGTAAAACCAAAGAATCCTGCCAGCTCAAGAGCTAGCAAGGATGCACAATGCATTTCTTTGCACAGGAATAATTTAATTCTGGAACGTACACATCATGTTAGGGTTTCCTGATATTAAGGAAATAGATATTTCTTTTGGAAAAATTTGAAGCCAGAGTTCTAATATTCTGGGAAGAATAAACTGCGAAACTGGGCTTTTTGGTTTTACCAGAGTAGCTTTCTTCAAGGAGTAAAGGACAGACTCCCTTGGATGGTTAGATAAGAATTATCTTCTCTCTTCTATATTCTTTATTTATGGTTCTTTCTCATTCTAACCCAGAAAGCTTAAGAATATGTATCTTAAAAGAATTACGTTATGAAAATATTTAACCTAATTTTTTAAATTTGAAAGAAATATCATTTATCAATCTGTTATGGACCTACTGTAAAAAATTTTTGTTATGGGCTGAACTGTGTCTCCCTCAAACATTATATGTGGAAGTTCTAACCTCCCAATACCTCAAAAAGTGACCTTATTTGGAAAAAGGGTCATTGCAAATATAATTAGTTAAGATGAGGTCACCATGGAGTGGAGTGGGCCCTTAATTCAGTATGACTGGTGTCGTCATAAGACGGGGAGTTTTAGACACAGGCACACATGCAGGGAGACAATGCCTTGTGAACATGAAGACAGCGTGGAATGGCTCCTGTCCTCACATCCCTCAGAAGGAACCAACCCTGCAATACCTTGATGTGGACTTCTAGCCTCCAAAACTTTGACATTTCTGTTGTTTAAGCCACCGTTTGTGGTGCTTTGTTGTGGCGGCCCTAGGAAACCAATACACAATTTTTGAAAATCTCTTTTCAAGTTGCTGCCATAACTATATGTGTGTTAGGCAGGATGGCCTTTAAGTTATCAGGTGCTCTGTCTTCTATATCATCTGCGACTGAAAGTCCAGGAGGCTTAGGGAACCCCTGGATATTATGGGGTTTGAAGTAGATATCTGCCAAAGTCCAAATGAGAATTTTATCTTCTATTATTACCATTATTTATGTGGATTAAAAAGCAACATTAATTTTATTTGATATTTCAAAGCATATTGAGGACAGTGCAAGATTTTTATATTGGTCAATTATGGGTCAAAAAAAAGAAAAAGAGAACTCCTTCTTAGGGTTAGTTTTTCATGTTTTTAAAAGGACTAGATGGATAGAAAAACGACGCCACTGTTTTATGTTGCATTTAATACTCTATAGGAAATCAAATTACATATAGGTAGAGACCTATATGTTTATAAGATTGAACAGTATTTGTGAAGTTTTTTGTTTTTAATTTATTTGTTTAGAGGCTTTTCAGAGCGACATGTTTTTTCTTAATACCTGCACCTTGTTTATTTTTCCACATTGATTTTTAAATGCTTCTAACATTTTACATTTTCTGCCTTGTATTCTAAGCCCAGTAATTTCCCGGTTTTCCTCTTCTCTCTCTGTCAAATTGGCTGTTACTTTCAAGTCACTGACCCACACACTTACACATGACCCTTTTACATTTCCTCCATGCCTAAATGTATTTTTCTCTTACCATAAACCCGAGACACATCTTTTGAAGCACATAGAACGTCTTTTATGTCAGGAAGCCAGTTTCATGCCCCCATCTTTGACATTATAGAATGCTAATAAGGATCCCTCCGTGTGTGTGCTTGTGCATGGCTGGGTGTGTGTGGACCAGTGTTGCGCTTTAAGAGCATATTCTTTTAGTGACATCTGATTTCAGTACTTTGCCTTTTATGAGAAGTGATTGAACACAGTCCTTTTAAGCTGTATTGGTTCCTGACTTCTTTCAAATCTCAAGTTGTGTCAAAATCATTACAGAGATGGGCTTCCCTCGTGGTGCAGTGGTTGAGGGTCCACCTGCCGATGCAGGGGACGCGGGTTCGTGCCCCGGTCCAGGAAGATCCCACATGTCCCACACACCGCGGAGTGGCTGGGCCCGTGAGCCATGGCCGCTGAGCCTGCCCGGAACCTGTGCTCCGCAACGGGAGAGGCCACACCAGTGAGAGGCCCGCGAAGCCAAAAAAAAAAAAAAAATCGTTACGGAGAAACCGCATTACTTTTCGAAAAAAAGAATCCATGTCTGTATACTTGTTTTTCCACCATTTTCTGAGTTTGCAAAGTTATGAATTTGTATTTATCTTTTTTTCGTCAAGCTGAAGACTGGTGTTGGAGAGCTGTGGAGACATGCCCTCAAGTCCAGCCTCCAGGTTACGAGGTACCTGGACGATAATTCTTCCACGCTGTGTGCAATCTCCTCCTACACAGCTCCCTGCAGGGTTTTATGGAAGGCTCTAGAGGTCAAGGCTGCTGAGCAGGGAAGCAGAGAGCTCTCTTTGCCTTGCCATGCTGTGGTAAATTAATACTTTGGGAGTTATATAAAGGAAGTTTTGTGGCCATCCCACTGATAAGAGAATTAATTCATTACTTGCAGATTATTAATACATGCTCAGCAAATAGGTTTTTAAGATTGTTAAGAAGAGGAAAGTATAGTGGCTAATTAAACTTCCCATTTACTTTGTAGATTTCAGTTTGTAATTTTCAAAAAAGTGTGTGATGTGGCCAAAAAGGTCTCTTTTTTTAAAAAAAAAAAGATTTAAAAATTGAGAATTTTATAGAATAAAATCACTCTATGAGCCTCATTGTTTTAGTGCCAGAGAAGAGATGGAAGAGCAGATTTCAATTTTCATGGTGCTGTCGCAAACTGAAGATGTCTAAAAAAGAATTGACCCAATTCCTCAGGTTTTGTGAATGTCTCTTTTAAAATTCTGAGATCTCATTGTACATGGGAAAGAAAAGATATTATTCATATGCAAAATAAAGAGAAGAAATAGTTGATATAAATTTAGTCAGTCTGATTAGAGACCCACTTTATCTTTTAGCTGCATTTAGGATTTGAGCCTTTAGTTCCCCTCTCTGTCATTTATTCCCCTGAGACTCCAGCAAGACTGTAGGTCCATGGCTGGTCTTTAGGACATCTTTGAATAAATTAGAACAGGCTCCCCCTCTGGGTGGATGTGGGTACAGCGCTTGAGGCCTTTGTGAGAAGAAAGCATCCCTAGAGCAGCATCCTTCAGCTGAATGGCTTTGCCGCCAGTTTCTTAGCCCCCGGTGGAGTCCACTTGTGCATGGGGGCTTTGGGTTATGCCTGGCCGGCCAATCATACCATGAGTTTGCATGTTGGCTATACTACTGTTAGGCCCATTCTCCTATGTTGTCGCTAACCTGCTTATTCTTAAGAAAAACGTGTGACAGATCTACAGCTTGGGAATCAGAGCTCCCGTTCGAATCCTCTCTCAGGAGAAAGAGCTCAAGTGGAAACAGACCTATTTACAAATCAGCAGAGGAGATCCCTGTCAGACCTCAAGGATCGTCAAGCACACTAGGGAAACCAAGAACATGAAAGAGAAAACTGAAGAGAAATGAGCGACAGAGCTGATACCGGGGAGATGGAAATAATATAGAGAATGAAAGACAGCTCAAATGAAACAAACCGACTTAAACATTTCTTTCACTAACATATCCAGGGAGATGTAAGAAGGTACCACAACGAATGTAAAAAGGACAGAATGGTGTGGAACATGAATAATTCAAGAACTTCAGTTCAAAGAAATTAAAAAAATTAAATTTGAGTAATTTCCCAGAATGTAGGGCAACAAGGTAAAAAATGAAGCTATCAGACCATTGTGCAGTGCAGATGTGGAATGGAATTTATTGAGGGGAATTTTACCATGTGAGAAGTAGCAGAGGGCATGCATCCCCCTACCTCTCATTGTCCACACCTAGGCCAGGTGTAGGTGGTCTGCATTATGGTGATCAGGAATCTGGCGAGAGGGGCTGTCCCCTAACACCCCATGCATTTATGGGTGCAGCAAGGGGACATCTGGGTGACTTTGTAACGGGGGGATCTCCCTGGTCATGTAAGGGGTCTTGCTAGGAACGAGGGTCCTCAGGAGACCACTGGCTGTTGTCATCCTGTTTCTCGGTGGAACTAACTCTGACGTCCTGAGCCTGTTCTCTGCAAAGCTATCAGGGCAGAGGAGGTAGGCCTCCAGGGTCATTTAGGTGTCTCTCCTCAGAGACATTGATGATCAGGAAGTGCAGAACATCTGACTACAAGAATTCCAAAATGATAGGGAAGAGAACATGGATAAGAGCACATTCACAAAGGCATTAGAAATAACAATGATTTCTTAGTGCCGGAGATGGATTCAAATCTTCATACTGAGGGTCTAAAGAATGAAGAAGGTGAATGTAAGCCCCGACCAAGCATGTCCTCAAGGTTTTTAGAATAACAAGGATAAAGAGACGTTTCTGAAATCTTAGGAAGAAAAAACAAACAAAACAAATCAGATTACCTAGAGAAATTAGAATCAGACTGATAGCACACTTTTACCTCCAAAATGCAGTGCTAGAAGATAATAGAGGAATACCTTCAGAATTCTGAGGAGAAATGCTTTGGAACCCAGATTCCAAATGGAGATAAATTATCAATCAAGTGTGAGGCCAGAGAAAACATAATTTCAGACGTTTGAGTATTCAATACATTTATTCCCCCCATGCTTTTGCTTAGAATGTTAATTAAGTACTCCAGCAAAATGAGATATAAATCAAGATGTGGGCCTGGGATCTAGGAAAGAATGGATTCATCCCAGATGAGTTAGTGAGGTAGTTTCCAGAATGATCGCACATAGCAGTAACTGGGTTCCAGATTGGAGCAAGAAGATGGGGCCTCCAGGGAGAAAGGACAGAGAACTCCACTCAAGAAATGATATGATTGAGGGTCAGAAAAATTAGAGCCACACAAAACTCCAGGAAAAAATAAAGGGCAAACCAAAAGCTGTGGTCCAAGTACAAAGCAAACTAAAACGTGTCACAGTAATAACTCCCTGATGGTGGCTAGCAAAAGAATAATTCATCTGACATTTTCACTAGGAACTTTGTCTTTCAAGTGTCCCAGGGTCATGACATTGGAATGTAGAGAAGGAAGTGGCGTCCTCACATACTAAGTGACCTGAAGAGTGAATAGTCACACAGTCATAATAATGTAATTCTGTTTATTGGCCTTTCAACTTTTAGAATCCACCTATAAAGAAGGCACAGAGAGCTTGATCATGGTTAAAGAACAAGATATCCATGTCTTCAGCTCTGAAAGTCTGAAAGTCCAGCTCTGCAGCGAGCAGATGTGAGAAGTTGTATGGATGGTGGAAAGTACGGTGAGGGTGCTAATAGTCTCACCTTACAGAGTGAAAGTTGACCGATATTGTCAAAAATTGATGAACGAGAAATATTTAAATATATTATTCAAAACTACTCAGGTAATTAATAGAAAATTTTATATAATTATAACTTTACAACTGTATAAAAAAGAGAGCTATCTGAGTCAATATAATGAGCAGTATACTTACTTTTATAATGGGATATCAAAAATATTGTTAAGATTGGGAAACGATGGTGTAAATATATTCCTTCATTTTTTTGTACTATTAGAAGATTTGAAACAGAAAGAGTTAAGAGTTTGTCTCTGATGAGTGTTGGGATGGTGAGCTTTGGGAAAAGATGGGGGAAAGGAATACTACTTTTCATTATGAATCCTTCACTACCACTTATTATTATGAACATATATTTCTTGATAGAACATGAAAAATCACTTGAAAATACTTGGAGTATAAATAATTCTATAAACGTGAAAACAATTTGGTTATTTTTTAGAAATGTGTCTTACTGAGTTTATATTTTTTAATATTATTTAGCATATTATTATATCAATACACAACTCCTCAATTACTCTGAAATATTCAACCATATTGATGAAATAAAAGTTCCTCTTAACTCTCATCCAATCCTGTTCATCACACTGGTAATATTCTGTCATCGGTCCTTTGAGACCATTTTATACACACTTATATTACACATATATGTATGTAGGGGAGCTCCTATGATTTTGTTTTATTTTAACATAAATAGACCTCTAAATATTGATATGCAACTTCCTTTTAACCTTGCTGTATGTCTCAGAGAGATTTTCATATGTATGTTTTCTATTTCTGTTTTGTATATAAGTTCGTTTGCATCATTTTTTTTTTTTTTAGATTCCACATATAAGAGATATCATATATTTGTCATTCTCTTTCTGGCTTACTTCACTTAGTATGATGATACTAAGATAATACCACCTCTGGAACTTGAGGGCTCTGAGGTGTGAACATATAAATAGCTTTTATTACATAGACCAGCAGGGAATTTGTGCTAATAGAGAAAAGTTCTATTTCATTTAAGGAAAGGGGTTAGAGAGAAATGTTATTGGAGAAATTTAGAATTTTTGGAAATATCTGAGATTCAGAAACTTACAGGGTAGTTATGAATACACATATTATTAGAAAATTTCAATTCAGGTTTTTAAAGATAGTGACATGGAAATGCTGTGTTTGAATAAAAAAGCAATTTGACCTCTCTCTGTTTTTTTTTTTTTTTGATCTCTCTCTTTTGATATTTATTGTGTTGACTTTTTGTAATTGTCAGGGGGTACAACAGACATCTCTGACCATTTCAGTCCTAACTTTGCCCTCTTCTCTAAGCCTTTTCCCATCCAGGAATATAACAATTGAGGTATATTGGGTTGAAGTGTGGGATGAGATATAGGTGTCTTGATATATACATTTACAAGGTAATGAGTTGTTTTTTTTTAAGGGCTAAGGGTTTACAATAAAAAAAAAAAAAGATTGTGTGAAGATATCCGCTCTCCCAATGTGAACAGCTCTGTGAATATAGTCACATCAAAACAGCTCTGGCAAAATTTCAAGCATTCCTGTTGGAATATAAGGTAGGGTCAGTGGACAGGAATGAGTTACATCAGCTGGCTTACCATCTTTACTCACACTTTTCCTACAGTGGGGTTGGATGCTGGTGGAAAAAGAACAAAGAAAGAAAGAAAAGACAGATGACTTTGTCAATATGATAACTGGACTTCCTGGGAAATATAATAGATCAATGATATTTACTAGAATATCCTTACCTGTGGAATGTTCTTAACAGAATGTCTCTATTGAAAGACTGCTTAAAGTAAATAAGTTCCTAGGAATAATATCATGTAAGCTGGGGTATAAAATGGATACGTTGCATAAACTGAACAACCCCACTGTGAGGAAACAACTTCTAAGTACCTTGCTTACTTTGGGACATAGGACACTTGTTTGTGGCAGGAAGACCTTGGGAACTACCCTTAAAGCCCCAGATGTTTTACTTAATCCTCTTGATTATCTGTATCTTTGAAATTATTAAGTAATACCTGTTAACGAATAAGGTCTTTGGTTCACTTGAGTCTGAAATGACAATATTATCCTGTGTTTGCTCAGGCGCTTGTGTGAGTCTGTGGTTTCAGAAGAGGCGTTTTTGAAGAGTTGAGTCTAAAAGCTGAGCAGAGGTTATTACCAGGAGGGCACAGGTGGAATAAAGG
This sequence comes from Orcinus orca, assembly GCF_937001465.1. Taxonomy (NCBI): domain Eukaryota; kingdom Metazoa; phylum Chordata; class Mammalia; order Artiodactyla; family Delphinidae; genus Orcinus; species Orcinus orca. The sequence continues at coordinate 6,832,519 of NC_064573.1, read as the reverse complement.
AGCATGGGGCTTCCCTGGTGGCGCAGTGGTTGAGAGCCCGCCTGCCGATGCAGGGGACACGGGTCCGGAAGATCCCACATGCCGCGGAGCGGCTGGGCCCGTGAGCCATGGCCGCTGAGCCTGCGCGTCCGGAGCCTGTGCTCTGCAACGGGAGAGGCCACAACAGTGAGAGGCCCGCGTACCGCAAAAAACAAAACAAAACAAAACAAAAAACTGTGGAAGTCAATGAAGGAATCCACCAGGAAGGAGTAGAATAACATGGGCAAAGCACTCCTAGTTTACTGTCTGATTTGTATGGTCTGTGTATCGCTGGATTCTTCAGGACTCAATTAAGTTTAACTTATTTTGATCCTCCTGTTTAAAGCATACATAGAATGAACTTCCTGGGTTCCTTTGAAGATCAGCATATCAGTAGTAAAATGTGATGACGTCTAGTTTCCATAAGAGAATACATGTCATGTGCGATGATGGTATAATTTCCTTTATTCTCATTGTTCTAATGAATAGGAAGTCCTGCTGCATGCAGTGAAGGGGATGAGAAAGCCTCGCAGGAGGTACCGTTTTAGGCGGTTTATCTACGCCGAAGATTTTATGGCAGGAACCAAATCACATCTATATATTATTATACCTTATCATTGTGTACTCAATAATTGTTTGTTATACAGAGGCAGCTGTGCCTATGTGAAATCCTTTATTTTCTTTTTAGAAAGGGGGATATATATGCTAAACATGAGCTAAACCCTTTTACTGTTATTATTAATAATATCAAGGAACATAAATATCTTAGCTTCCAGAAAATTGTTATTGCATATGAGTAGCTAAAAACTATTGTACAATATAGTGCCATTTCATCATTTTATGAGATTCCTTTATTGTGAAGTTGAGGTGACTGCTAGCTTTATTCAAGTCAGTGCAGTATTGGATTTTCATTACAGATTTTCATTTTCATGGGTAATCATGTTTTTTCACAATGCAACACTGTTCATTTATTACTTAATTTTCATTTTTGAGCTTTTGTTGTCATACATATTCTAAAGTGAATAAGTTTAAAGCAAGCCTCTTGTGACTAAAAATTTCTTATACTTCAACCTTTTGAAAGCTTACATAAACATTACATGTCATCGCATTATGATATTGGCGCGTGGGGCACTTTTGCTTTCCTTTCCTTTCTATATTTTTTGTTAGACATGATGAGAATTTGACACACAAACTAAAATTCATAGCATGGAGAGAAATGAGTAACAGAATGAACTAAACAAGGACAGACTGCTGGAATTAAGGTATTACACATGGCAGAGCATTTTAATTATAGTGTACTTTTCTTAAAATTTTTCCTGGGCTTCCCTGGTGGTGCAGTGGTTGGGAGTCTGCCTGCCGATGCAGGGGACATGGGTTCGTGCCCCGGTCCGGGAAGATTCCACATGCCGCGCAGCGGGTGGGCCCATGAGCCATGGCCGCTGAGCCTGCACGTCCGGAGCCTGTGGGAGACGCCACAACAGTGAGAGGCCCGCATAAGGCAAAAAAAAAAAAAAAAAAAAATTCCTACCTTAGCAATTGCTTTTTTATTTTTGTGTCTCTGATGACCTTGATGTTTCCTTGGCTGGTATTTATTGTTTTATGTTGTATCCTTGCTTTACCTGGAGATGTTTATGGTGTAGTTCTCAATGGTTTCCCCATTATTGAGAACTTTTTCACTGGGAATAAAATTTCATTTCATTTAAAAACCAGTCGGTTTAATGCAGTCTTATAATGACTCATCACTCAACAGCAGCGTTTTGGAGAAAATGTTAATTATATCATGAAACTTCAATTATCATAATGGTGGTAACACTTGAATTTTCATTTTTAATCCCTTCAGTGAGTTAACTCTTTCTGTTATGACTCTGTGGTGTAAGGTGGTTGGCCTGCGAATTACAAAACAGGCCTGGTTTTAACAGAAATTAGCCCCATGATTTTAGATTCATCTTGGAAACTGTCTCACCTAGGTTTGTTCAACTGTCTGTGGAAGGAATTTAACTTCCCTCGAGCTCAAGATTTCTGACACTAATTTTCATGTTTGCTTTGTTTTCTTTTTTGTCTCCTCTGTCCCCTATTTCCCACTCTTTTCCTTTACCATTTTCCATGGTCCAGTCCAAGAGCTCACCCTGAAGGCAGCACTTTCTCTGCAGACATTAAGAATTAACAACCATGGTACAGTTTGATATCACTCTCTCAATTGTTCCTTTGGGGATTTACAAAGACAGCCCTCTTTGCGTGAGCTGTAAAAAGAAGTGCTAAACTAGTAACCCTAAAAATATATGCTAAAAGCCTAGAGTGAAAATATTGTTTAGAATTTTAAATATCAAAAATGCTCTGGATTTATTGTGCCTTTGAGGCTGAGTGAGATTTGTGCAGCCTGATTTTATATGTGACGGTGCTATTTTTGTCAGTTGACACAACATGATAACATCTTTTGATGGAGGTCCATGAAAATGTGGGTTGGAAGCCTTTAGGGGGTCACTGAAAGAATTACAGTCCCTTAAATGTCAACAAAAATGAAAGGACACTGTCGTTTTCTATTGGTATTTATATATCTACCTGCACTTGGGGGAGAGTTTCTTTGCTAAGCCCTCTCACCCTTCCTCAAGAAATTTCTGCAAAAATAAGCAAATACTTTCTCAGTATGAGGAGCATGTTTGTAGATCTCTTTGTACAATGTGAATGTAAATACTGGAAATGAGAGCAAATGCCAGAAATATAAAAGCATTTAAAATATAGGTGGGGAAAAACTAGCTATTAATATAAAGAAAGAAATACAAAGAAGAAAATCTGTACTGATGGGTCAGTGCTGGCAGGAGACAGCTGCCTGTCTATTAACTTTATATTGAAAGAAAATAAATTGAAATATGAAAAACTTTTTGGAAAACTACATTCCATTTGTAGTTGGAGAACAGAATTTCTAACCTCTTTTGCTTGTGAGGATCCAGAGAGATTCAGTGTCATGTAAAGAATTTGGTCTGCATATCTTGATTCAGTGAAAATTTCGTCACATGCTGGCTGCAATGATAGGCAAGATACTAACTCAAAGACAAACCTTAGTTTATTAGCTGTGAAACTGTATAATTCGGGGATTAAGAGAAGCATTGGAATGGAATCATAAAACTAAAAGTATCCAAGAACTACGTAAATACAGTAATACATCAGTATTTTATAGACAAATCATGTTTGCAACTCCAACCTTATATGTTTCTGTACCAATTTACCTCTATTTATGCACTGCTTTGTATCATAAATAAATTGTTGGTGGTTTAGAAGAAAATGGCAAAATGTGAATTTGAATAAAATTAGAATTTAGAAAAAAATGAATTAAAATAGGAAGTAGATTTCAGGGGAAAAGTGAATCCCAATTTGCTGGCCACATGTGCTTAATAATGGTTATAGCTGAGGCATCAATTTGGTTCAGAGTTTCATTGCAGACGTAACAAAAAAGGGAGATACTCATTTATATAGATCTTACTATTTAATAAGGTACACATTGCTTATTTGCATATGTGATATGAGTGGCTTTTTCTGACATCTCCAAAATAAAAAATTCACTTGGGGCTTTATAGAGAGGCACTAAGCAACTTAGAGATAATGGCCTCAAAAAACACAAAAACCAAAACCGCTAATGAGGAGGGGGCTATTCTTTCATTGCTACTCCATAAAAACTAAGTGTATAATAATGTATTGCCGTTCAGGTACAACAAGGTAATACAGTCTAAATAGGCATTATTCTGATAATTTTGGTGGATACTAAGCTAAAATATGGATTATTAAAAGTTTTGTAGACTACGTTGGAGCAATATTTCATGAAGAAACAAATTCATTTCTTAAATATTAATTGAGCATCTACTATGTGCAAAATATGGTAGTCCTGGTTGTGGCGTGTCCATTTACAGAGATCATTTAATGTTGATCTCTGTTAGGGGCCTTTTTCATATCTTCTCTCTACTCAAATCTCTATCAGCACCACTGTCATCCTCATTCTAAGATGTTGACCTTGTTTCTTCCTCCCCAGAGAAAATAGAAGCAGTCAAAAGGCATTTCCCCATTTATCATCTCCAATCTCCTGACCTCCATGCATCTACACCCTATACTCTGACATTCCTCCTCCAGTGTATGAGCTATCGCTGAGCCATCCAAAGCCATATATACTCAAGGACATTATTTCAACAACTGTCCTTCAGTCTTCTTGTCAGCATGCAAGTTTGATGTCATGTCCCATCAAAAATATCTTTTCCTCGACACTGCATCTCAGTTCCTATCCAATTTCTCTGCTTTATTTATAACAAGAATCCTTGAAAGATTTTTAAAAATACTCATTTTCTCCCATTTTTGTTTATTAAACATACTCTGATCAAATGTTGTCCCCATCAGTCTACTAAGACTGCTTTTGTAGAGGTTACCAGCGTCCTCTATTTTGCTAAATTTCTTGGTCAATTCTCAGTCCTTACATTCCTGACCTGTCATTCGCCCTGAGTGGCCACCTCCTCCTCCTTGCAAGACATCTTTCGTTTGGCTACAGGGACCCGGTCTTCCTGGAACACCTTTGTGGTTTCTTCTCAGCACCGGTGACTGTTTCCTTATCTCTCCAACCTCCCTAAATGCTGGAGTGTCTTCCCTCTTTCCTATCTATAATCAATAATCAATCTCTTGATGATCTCATTTAGCCTCATGGTTTAAACATCATTTAGACCAGTAATTGTCAATCCTCACTCCATGTTCATTACTGCCTGTTAGTCCTCGTTACATCTTAGCCCAGGACGCTTTTGTAAAGACTGCCAGGGACTACAGATATTTTGATATATCTGGTTGGTGATGAATGGCTCATTTGTGACCCTCTCCAGTTGATTCCAATGTGCAGCCAGACTTAAGAAGAGGCACACATATTAGGTAAAGACTAAACTCAGTTCTGAACAGAAAGAAGAAAAGACCTGTTCCTTTCCCTGCACACCCAATCAGCCACTTATCAGTCCTAAATATCTCCTAAATAAGTCTCTCCACTTCCATTCTTGTCATTTATGCTTTATTGGGCCAACTGAATGAAATTCATAAATATAACTAAGAGATTGAATAGAATGATGAAAAAGCGATCAGCATTTTCTAGTTTTCTTCACCATCCCTTGCTTTAAATTTCTTGCCCTTAGAAAGACATGTTATTATTTCATAACTGTTTTCCTAATGCTTGTATTCTAGAATAATCATAAATTAAAAGACAGAATTTTAGAACAATGTAGATTGTAACACAGCATGTAATATGATTCAATATTTAGCTCTGTGTGTGTAGGGTATCTGTAGGTGGGAGGTCTATAGATGGTTTATTTTCTTTGTGCTGGTTCTATTTTTATTAAATAGGGTTTAGAATCATCAAATATAATAAATGACAATTTAGAGATACATCTTATTTTAAGAACAAAACCTCACAACATATTACTATGTATGTATTCTACATATTTATAAATACCTGACATATTTTTATTTTACATATTTTTTCATATATTATTTTATACATTTTGACGTATTTGTTCAAATACTTTACATACTTTTGGTTCTTAGTGACAGTAGTGTTTGCCTAACTACTCTGTATATTAGAAAATGACACAAATAAAGAAATATGAAGATTCCGTGGATTAAATCTCTAATTCGGTAACACAAATTAAAAGATACAAAATTGTCTATGTAAAGTGGTAATTTCCTTTGCTTTCTTTATACAGTCAGACTTCCTCTGGTATTCGCATCCAGCAACCCTATACTAGTTTTTACTAGCTATCATCACTTTTTAAAGAAAAGGCATTTTTTTCTACACAGATTAAAATGAAAATGCTTATGTAATTAAACTGGAAGATCCTAACTTTTAAAAATGCAGATAGGCTGCACTTTTCATTCTCAATTTTGACCTTGTGTTAATAACACATTTCTCCTGCTAGGCTAAACATCTTTGCAGCTTACTGTAGGATAATTTAAGGGTTAATTGCTCCTGGAATCAAGACTAGGCAAGTTATTTTATTGTAATGAAATCAAAGCACATCTTGTTAGCAGCTCTGTCCACAGAGCAATCACCGTTTAGCAGAATCATGCAGTTTGGTGGTATTTGGCTTGAAAGAAAGAAAAATAAGAATGACTGAATCTTGCTCTTTATTTTCAAATAATGCTACTACCCCCCTTTAAAAAAATCTCACGTGTTTCTCCAGAATGTCCTAGTTGCTAGTGCTTTGCTATGATGCAGAATGCTGGAGTTGGAGTCTGGTGTAGGGCACTTTTTGCTCTCTGCATCCCCAAACCATGCCAGGACCTTGTTTCCAGATTCTTCACACAGAGCTTGTCACGGTACTTTTAAGACAGCTTCCAAAGAGCAGGACATTGCATTAGTTGGACAGTAAGCATAGAACAGAGAAACCCATCCAATGCAGGGGATAGATACTGAATAAATATCGCGTTGTCTATAAGTGAATACTGTTTTTGATTATAGAATTTACTCATTTTCTTACAACTTACCAAAATTTAACTCTGTGGTTTGCCTTCGTATATGCACTCAAGATTGTGCTTAACATGTGCCTCCTTTAGCAATTTAGACTAATTTCTCGATCTTCAGGGTGGCTTTGCCTGCTGTTTGCGATTTCTGACTCTAGATGGCGATGTAGTGCACATAATCCATATCTCTGTTCAGGCTGGTTTTGAGCCCGTGCTCTCAAAGACTCTGATCAATGATGTACTGGATTTCAGAGGTATTTTCAACTCTGTGTGTTATATAAAACAGAGATTATTTATCCATACTGCTTAACTTACCTATTCATGGCATGCCGCTTCATGCACTAAGTCATGTAATGCTGGTGTCTTTTAGTGGTTGAAAATTAAGGAATTGTTTGTGTGTGGACAAAATAGAATATGACATAGACCCCAAGAAAGACCAATTCTATTGTTTTTGTTGCAACAACTTAAAGATTTTGGGGTTTAATTTTCCACTAATGCCTGCTTTCTGGTGGACGCTGAAGATAAGGTGATGCTCATGAAAGAGGGAGACGTCTGGTAATTTAAAAAGTTATACCCTGTGATTCACCCTCAGTATGCACAATAAGACTCCGTTTTTGGGGGCAGTTCCCTTGAAAGCAGTGACACAACGTTACCTTGATTATCCCTAAAATTTCCTATTTCATATATTTCCCTTTTCCTAATTTTAAGGTAGGAAGGGGAGTCATGTTTCCTCCCGGAGTTATACACCGCCCGAACTTTAAAATGATAACGCCTGTCCCCGAGCAGAAAGTGTTTCCTAGCTGCGCGTCTGAACCTCTTTTCCACCAGCTCATGACCCTGAGCGGTTTCTTCTCTGACATCTTTCTCTTCCTTCTTTCTTCCCTTCTTCCCCTTTCCTTCCTTCTTTATCTTCCTTCTCCCTCTCTTCCTTCCGTCCTCACTTTCTCTCTCCCCTCCTTCCTTTCCTCCCTCCCCTCTTCTTTCCTTCTTTTGACCTAAAACAATACAACAGCCAGTTACCAGCAAAAGGCGTTTATTCGGGAACACCAAAGATTTGCACTTACGAACCTGCCATCCATAGCGAACCACAGGCAAGCCTGGAGAAGGAAAGAGAGGACCTTCTTTTATAGAGGAGAATGGGGGGGGGGGTTGGGACGGGCTGTTATAAATAAAGAGCCCATTGGAGGAAACTGAGAGTTCCAAGTGTAGTGGCTTTTCATTGGCTGACTTGTGGTGGTCTCTCATTGGTTGGGCTGTTGCTAAGCTGAGCCAGGGGAAATTCTTCCTTCCTCCGGCTTGGTAGAAAAGTAGTAACCTTCTTCCTGTTGGAGATGCAAAGGCACATCTCCTCCTGCTGGGTCAGCAGTTGATGGCAAGTGGTAGGGCTGAGAGTGCTCCCTTGTGGCCCCCTGACTCCATTTTAAATGAGGTTTCTGATCATTTTCACATTTCTTTCCTTCCTTCCTTCCTTTTTTTTTTTTTCTTCACTGGAGTGTATTGAAATCAGTACAGCCTTGGAGATTTGTTGTGAGTTGAATTTTCCTGAAACCTCATGCATGTTGAGTAGCCTTGGAAAAGTGACTTAACTTCTTTGAATATTATTTTTCTCATCTGTAACATAAGACTAACTAATAACGCTTTTCTCATACAGCTGAGAAGGGGGACAAATGAGTGAATGTGGTACGTCAGTGGGCACATAGTATCACACCCAAGAGCGGCTAATTCTGTCTTTACAGTAGGAGCCGAATAAATGGCAGCTATTACTATGTGAACATGCTTTACATATTTTAGTGTAATTTTTTTCATAGAACGTGCTTATGCTATTTAAAAAATATATTACTTACAATTCCTCAGGAACTTAGGGTCACTTCAGTCTGAGATTTCACCTTCCTGATGAAGATCATCTTGGGTCAGAAGCTCCCCTGTGCACATGGGCACAGTCCTAGAGCCAGGCTGGACTAAGCATCCCGAGACCCGCTTTGGGCTCTGCCATTAACTAGCCCTGGGCCCTGTATTGAATCTTTTCTTTGGTGGGAGAGGGCCATTCATTCTTCTGCGGGATTTAAAGGAGATTATATTATCTATCTTCCCTGGGCTGCTCTCAGTTTGGGCCATGTCCAGATGGGAAGCCAATAGACAGGAATGGGGGTGTGATCAATTTATTGTTTCTTCTCTATTCTCTTTCATGTATTTCTCTGCTTACCATCTAGCTCCCTGTGCTCTGGGATCTAAAGGAGGGAGGAACGTTTGATGGTGGAAATGAGAGGAAGGGATGGGGAAGGCTGTTAATTACTTTCATTGCAAGTTTGAGGCTTCCTTAGATATCTGTCTTCCTGATGCTGAGACCTTGCACCAGAAATGTCCTGGATCCTACAAAATGTATCTTCTCTGGCTTGCTTTTGAGTTTTCCCTTGACCCCTGGGGTCTTGCCTCTCCCTCAGCTGGTCCTCTTAGCCACCCCCAGACCAACATCATCTGGTCCAGCGGAAAAGTGGACATTGGCCTACTGCTGAAGATCTGTTGGCATGTGGGATGGGCTTAACTGCACATTGATCCTTCTTAATAAGCCCTTTCTCTAGTCTCTAACTTCTTTCATAGGCAGGGAGTTTGTGGTCTTAGAAGAACAGTATAACTGGCTTCTGCCCCCTTACCTGCAAGTCTCACCTCAATGGTCTGGCTCTTCTTTTTGGGATGTGAAAATGTTAGCATTTGTTGTTCTGATCTAAGTCTTTGGGCCCCCAGTGAAAATGAAACAATAAACTCCCATTTTATGTCCTATTCCATCCAGATAGGTCAGTCACACCAGCTTTGTCATTTGTGTAGTTTTGGACACTTTCATAAAAAGTGAAAAATACATATTAAAAAAAAAGCCCTAAAGGTTCTATTTAGCTTCTCTTCTCACTCCATGTATTAAATGTCCCTATTTGTAATTCATTATTTCTGTTTAAGTTTTAAATTATAAGTATTAGTTGACTTTCTAATGGATTGCATTTGATTGTTTGATTGGTGATTGATTCTAAAGGATTTATTTCGTATCCATCCTTAACACTTACAGCTTTTGAGGTAAGGAGATGGGCAAAAACCTCCATCTGAGAGCGACATTTGAAGAGCCAATTGTCCTTAGCTGACACATGAAGCTGACCATTCAGCTCTGCTGTTTTCTGGAGAGCCAGCAAACCGTGCTGATAACATGCCCTTTGCTTCATCGTTTGTGACATAATTCCTGAACTTCTGAACACTAGAATAAATTCAGCAATGACGGCTAGAGTGGCCAAGATGACTGAGAACTAATTGAGAACTATTGAGAAAGGAAGTGTTTGCTCCACAGCCCAGAGCCACAGATAGCTATGAGATCCTAAGAAAGAGAACAAAATAACCTCTAAATTAATAAATAGGAAGTCTTTCTCAAAGGCCATGTCTCATATACCCTTTTGACCATTTTCTCTTATAAATATCAATATAGTCATTAAGATTTAATTTAAAAGGTTTTGAAATGTAGTTCTCAGGAGTAGACAGTGACCTTAAAATTGGACTATACAAATAAATCACATCCCACTGGCAAAGGCTGATGCAAAATAAATTAGTGAACTTTAAAATGCTAATAAATTATATTGTACTTCATTGTGATATATTTTAATCACAATGAAATTGATATATTACAGTTAAGTTTTTCAAGCGTGTTGAATAGGAAATTATGTTTTCTCTTCAACTCCTTCATATACTGAACATAGAATGTCTGGATATGAAATTCACCCAGTGTCAGAGAATACAGGAAACTCTCCTGATGTGAAGAAACACCTTTGAAGGTTCAGGAATATTTTATAAAGTATAAAATCCAAGAAGGATGACCACTGCTTTTACCTCACTCTGGATGTTCTCGGCTGGGCTTTTGTTGAAGCATATGGAGTTGATTTAAAGAGAAAATGCTGCTTCTGATTCTGCAATAACCCTCTGCTTTGACTCTAGAATATCAGTCTATTCTGGAAGCTAGAATGATAACTGGGAGTGTACTTTGAAAAATGGGAGGAGTTAATGAGGTCTTTTGTTATATGATTATGTTCTCTACTTTCCCATATAATTTGCTATAAGGTAATTCAACCTGTATTCTCCCATCTGTTAATGAGGATGAATAGCTACACAGCCTGTTTTCGGGACTTTAATTGCTTGCTAGACATTGCAGATCTTTTCTAAGAGTGCTTATGATGCTTGAGAGAATGGTTCCATTCTTGGAGGGATTCTGCTAATCGGACTTTTGGAATAAGCTCTGATGGTAAAACTGTTGAGAAGACCATTATGAGGATGCTATCAAAGTCTTGGAAGTGAATTATAGGCAGCGGGAGAGTCCTACGGGTGGGGAAGGAGGGAGGGGGAGCCTGCGAGAGCACTGACCAGATCTTTCCTGTTCTTAACTATAATGAAGTAGAGTTGTTTCTTTTTAAAATTGCTCTCATTAAAAGCAAGGAGTAAACTACTAAATCTTCATCTCATGACAATTTTGTGATCTCTGTATGGAACGTAGCATTCATTTCCTCCATCTGGCTTAATAGTTTGTAGCATATTTCCTTGATAAACTGTCTACTCGCCTCTCCTTTTATAATTTTCCTTATGGTAATCAGAAACCTCCTGCCCAAGAAAAGTGTACCTCGAAAGTCTGCCTGTCTATCTATCTGTCTATCCATCCATCCATCCATCCATCCATCCATCCATCCATCTATCCATCCATAATAAATCAGGTATTCCCTACAAGTTGCTATTAGCTACCAGGAATGTGCCTAGCGCTGATTATGAAGCATGCTGGGAGACACAAAGAAATAATGTAAGAGGAAGAAGTGGTTAATGTAGAAAAATGTGGAAAAGAGGAGGAATAGAGATCGGCTGGACCAAAAAAGGAATATGAAAAATCTGAGCTCTGAGATAAGACCAAACAGGAATGTGAACAATCGCACCAATGTCTTTCCCTGGAGCCCATGACTCTGAACAGTGGAAGGATATTCTGAAAATTGATGATGGAGTGGATTTGAGGTTGGTTCCAGGAGCCCTGCAGATACCGTAGGATAGTTGAACAATGATCAGGAAAGGGCAATCTTATACTCAATGGTAGTTAGCAATAAGGCTGAAAGTTCTCTGTATATTCTCTTTGCAATTAAAAAATAAAACAAGGAGGGGATATGGGGATATATGTATACGTATAGCTGATTCACTTTGTTATACAGCAGAAACTAACACACCATTGTAAAGCAATTATACTCCAATAAAGATGTTTAAAAAAATAAAAAATAAATAAAACAAGTAGAAAGGTCCAGTTTGAGTTTTTGGCAGTGGGTAAAGCTAGAAAGTTCCCTGCCTTCCTTCTTGAAGAAGGGATGCAGTCAAGGGCAGGATTAGTCATGGGGCCACAGTGAGGGGGAAGGGTGCTTGGTGTGCGAGGGAAAGTGCTCATACTTTCATCGTGCTTAATGTCCCACTAGCTAGCTATCTTACACATGGTGGTGTATATATGTCCATCTTAATCTCCCAATTCGTCCCACTCTCCCCTTCCCCCGCTGTGTCCACATGTCTGTTCTCTACGTCTACGTCTCTATTCGTGCCCTGCAAGTAGGTTCATCTGTACCATTTTTCTAGATTCCACATATATGCGTTACTATATGATATTTGCGTCTCTCCTTCTGGCTTACTTCACTCTGTATGACAGACTCTAGGTCCATCCACCTCACTACAAATAACGCAATTTCGTTTCTTTTGATGGCTGAGTGATATTCCATTGTATATATGTGCCACGTCTTCTTTCTGCGGGCCATTTGACTGGTGTATTAGCGCGCGCGTGTGTGTGTGTGCACACAAGTGCGCGTGTGTGCACACAAGTGCGTGTCTGTGGAATTGGCTTACGCAAGGATGACGCATGGTTAAGTGGTCCTTTGGGCTCTGTCTCAGCGTCTGGAGCTTGAAGTTCCGGGCAGACAGTGGAAAAGGGAGGAGAATGAGGATGCTGCGATCCCACGAGAGCACACTGACACTCATTCCCGTTCCTGCTGCCTCTGACCTTGCTGACGGGGGTATCCAGCAGCTGCCAGGGCCCTTCTTTTTTTTTTTTTTTTTTTTTTTCAGTATGCAGGCCTCTCACTGTTGTGGCCTCTCCCGTTGCAGAGCACAGGCTCCGGACGCGCAGGCTCAGCGGCCATGGCTCACGGGCCCAGCCGCTCCGCGGCACGTGGGATCCTCCGGGACCGGGGCACGAACCCGTGTTCCCTGCATCGGCAGGCGGACTCCCAACCACTGCGCCACCAGGCAAGCCCCCAGGGCCCTTCTTGATGGTGCTGAGACACACACCTGGCCCCAGGGCTCCTGTATACTGATGGGGTGATTCAGCAGATCAGCGACAGTGCCCATGTGCTTCAAAGTGGCTGCTACCTCTCTTCCAACCTCCAAAAGCTCCCCAAATCTCCCCTGTGGCCCATCCTAACCAGACACACACAAGAAAGGGAGTTCTGGGGACTGTCCTTCCACCTGGGCACATTGACACACTGCAAGGGAACCATGCTAGTAAAATCTGTGATGGCTCTGGTGGCGGTGGTGGCGGTAGTGACATTGACATCAGCTGACATGTACTGAATGAATGATTTCCGTTTATTAGACGCTGGGCTAAGCTCTTCTTATGATTATTTCACCAGATCGTAACCACAATCCTATGAAGTAGGTTTTATTATCTCCCTCTCAGATAAAGAACCGGAAGCACAGAGACTCGGTAATTGCAACAGCTAACACGATTGGAACCCAGGTGGTTCTTAAACAATTGTTTTCAAAATATCACCTCCACAGCATAAGTTTATTTGTACAAATGGTTACGTTTCTCAGTGGTTAAAATGTCACCTCTGTGTTGAAGGAAGAATGTGTGTGTGTGTGTTTAAACTTCAACTGGGAAGAGTGTCCATATAGCCACTTGTCTTCACAAACAAGATTAGTAAATTCGGAACGCTGAACTTTGACAACTAGTTAGATAATTTATCCCAAGATAACTAGTGCACCTCTGATACAAAAGGGTTTCATGGTCGTTTCCCATCTCACTACAAATGTTGTAATGACCCTAATATGCTTTAAATGTGCCGTTTATGTAAAAGTTGCCACGTCCATGACATCCTGTAACACATTGTGCATTTTGCTGCATTTGCTTCCTTGTGAATAACGCAGTGAAGAAATTCACTTGCTCATAGATTCACTCTGGAATTCTCTCTCTGTTTCAGCTGGAGCAGCTGCTCCAGCAATGGTTGTTTACACAATTTTTCCATAAAACATTGTTTTCTATCTAAGAACTAATTTAGCATTGAGACCATATCTTTCCCGATATTTCTTTCTATTGGCTTACAGAAAGTAGCTTTTCAGTGTGTTTCATTGTTGAAAGAGAATCTATAATGTACCAAAATACTATAAGCTTCATACATTAGCAACATCTGTATTTTCAGGCAACTGTGTAACAGTTTCCCCACTCTACATATTTTTTTCTAACATTGTTTTTTCAATTTTTCAGCAATGTTTTCCACGTCTTCTAACAGTATTTGCAGACAAAGGAATGCATTTTGCTTTGCTATTATGGTGTCCTTCATGTATGTATTATTTCAGCCATTTTTAATACATCTGAAAGAACAAGTGTTTTCCAAATTTATGGGTTTTTGTTTTCTATTTTTGAGCGAGAAACCTCAAAAAAGCCTTCTCAGCATTTGAAATTCTTTAAGGTACTCTATTATCATTTGCTGAAAAATTGAGGTGTTTTCATGTTCTTGATACTTAATTTTAAAATGAATTACTGATTATTAGCTAATATTTCACAATATACATTTAAAGAGAAGCATATTGCAAGTGATAAGCAGTTTTCTTGTACAATTTTTTGATCTTTTATCAGAACTAATTACTACACCATCATTGCTTTTATTTTTTAATTTCTTCAAAGCACTTTATTTATTTATTTAGGCCCCTCCGTGCAGCATGTGGGATCTTAGTTCCCTGACCAGGGATCAAACCCACGCCCCCTGCAGTGAAAGTGCAGAATCTTAGCCACTGGACCTCCAGGGAAGCCCCACCATCGTTGTTTTTAAACTCATAAAAACAAAGAGCTTGGACTAGGACAATATGATGGTCACATTGAATATTTTTTGCTGTTTGATTGTGCTTGCATTATTAATATTATCTTCAATTTTGATTTCTTTGCAGACATCTTTTAGAACCAGCCTCCCATTTTGTGGTTTTTAATTAAAAGCTAGGAAATATAATCTATAACTCCACAAATTTGAACCAGTGCAAATGGTTATATATTCATGACAGCCTTTGTCTGGGCGAACATCCGTTTTCAATCCACATGGTAAACATTAGTAGAATTGATTTTTTCCCCATAATTTTTAGATAAAAATAGCTATAATTGGAAGTTCTAACATCCTGTTTTGGAGGAAGTTTTGGATACTAGGAGAGGACTGGAGATTAGAATGCTATCTAGACCTAGGAGAAGGGGCCCAGGAGGCTGCTAAGCCCACCTCACTCCTCAACCTTTAAACTTCACAGAGGTTATCAGTGATGATCAGAGGACATATTGGTAACTTGAGGCAAAAGCTTCATGAGGGTCAACAGGATGTAACTTTGCCCAGCCTCCCTGGGCATTTAGTTCTCTGAATTCTCATGGAACAATAGAGTAAGTAAGTTTCAATGAAATCACTGTGTGAAAACATGCAGCTTTTGTATATTTTCATCAAGGTATATGGCTTCTATATATTTGACTTAATTCAGTAGTATTCCTTAATTTTTTCTATATTTCTATAAAAGGGATACTATAGTACCAATGTCAAATAATTTAAGGGACAACTAGTAATGATTATAGTCTCAAAATTCCCCTCCTTTTATGTATTGAGTTTGTTATTGATACGAAATTGTGGTGAGTTACTAACACATACTGAAAAGGAGTCTGTGGAAGAAAAATAGAGAATTAATATTGTTTGGGGACGTATTTGCTGTGAAAACAGTCACTCCTGAATATTTCTGTTAGTTCTGTCTATAGCCTTATTTCGTAGTGACATCCTGTACAATATATACTTTGCTACCCAATTACGACATGTAAAAAGTGAGCTGAAAAAAGACCTTAAGATTTTGACTCAGGATAGCGAATGTTATCGCACTGGTATCAGTGAAGTTGTATAGAAAGGAATTCAGGATTAAAGATGGTGATTCCCTCAACTTACGGAATTACTGTTTGCCAGGGTCTGTCCTAAGTCCTTGAGATTCAACCACAAAGAAAGCTTATACATTGTACAATGAAAGCTGGGAAGGAGAAGGCAGAGTAATCTTATGCATCCAAAATATCTACACTGCACAGAAAATTGCAGATACCAGTGACCATTTCAGGTGGCTAAATAGAGACATTAAAGCAAGTGTTAGTCTAGGAAAGTGATTGAACTATGTAGCCAGATGGACAAACTGATAACATGAATGACAGGTGCAGAAGAGATGCAGGCAAGCTCTCAGGGTCTGCTCTCTGGGCATTGGCCGGATCACTTCTTGGGCTAAATGTAGAGAATCAGGGAACATCCTGATGGATCTTTCTGAGAATTTTATTTCTTGCAAGGTAGAACATTGTTTCTCAAAATGTGAGTATGCAACACCCACACTAAAAATCTTACAGTAGATATTTTATAATTCAGACTCTTGGGCATTCCAAGGATTCAGTAAATTCTGCTTGTGGCACCAAAGTTTCTGATTCTTAAAACCAGGCATCCTCGGTGATACTTGGTGATACTTACATACACACAGAGTTTGAGAAATGCAAAGACATGGGAAACAATTGACTGAACTGATTCTCTGAACGCAGTCTAACAGGAGTTGGTGAGGGAACTTAAGGAAATGTGACTATTTTAGCCAAGGGTGTATTATCGTCAAGGAAGGAGAAATTGAAAATAACCAGACTGCTTTGCTCTCCTCTATGATAGCAGATTTCAAAAGCTTAAGTGAAATGTCAGCTTCATTTCAAAGCACAAGTTTCTGGAAAAGAAATCGCTTGAGAGAGTTGAGTTCCTCTTGGAATTCAATCCAATGTGCAATTGTTTAACTTCCCTGTGATGAACAGGGTGCAGTATCTAAAGATGCCAATCTGGTTGTTTGTGTAGGAGCTTCTTAGTTCCCATTTCTGAAAGGATGTGTACAAGACAGAGAAGACGTGATGGGGCTCCCTACTCAAGAGCGAATAGCAAGTGTTGGCACAGAGCTGTAGGGTGTAAGGAAGGTTGTGTCCTGAAATGAGCAGACGCCAAAATGCTAGCAACACAGGTCTATTCCTTTACTTATTTAATCTCATTAGTTTTTCATTTTACAAAGATCAGAAGAGGAAGGTTTTGCTATTAGAGTTTATTGTGAAATGATAAGTGTTGACCTTTTAAACCGCTACTCTATTTCTATCTTCTAAGTTATTTTCACACACACAGAAAAAGTGTGAAAAAAGTATAGATAAAAACCGAAAGAGGACTGTTTTTCCCCAAACGGACATATATCGGAACT